>NC_133324.1:782032086-783359586 GCF_042186555.1 Aquarana catesbeiana | reverse complement strand
ATGGATGCGGAGCGGCCCGAAAAGAAGATGAAGAGAAGAAGATGAAGAGAAGAGCGGGAGCCTCCCTCCATGCCATGGATGCGGAGCGGCCCGAGGAGAAGAAGGGAAGAAGACGCCGCGGAGGAGATGCTGGACAAGAACACCAGAGGAAGAACCAGAAGTACCAGAAGAACCAGAAGAAGAAGAAGATGAAGGAAGATAGAAGATAGAAGAAAGAAGAAGCATTTAAATAAAGCATTTAAAAAATAAATAAATAAATAAAGCATTTAAAAAAAAAACCTGTCTCTTGTAATTTTTAACATTTTTGACAGTTTATTAGTGAAATGGTGGGGGTACTTTTGTACCCCCTTACCATTTCACACAGGGGGGAGGGCCGGGATCTGGGGGTCCCCTTGTTAAAGGGGCTTCCAGATTCCCAAAAGCCCCCCGCCCACAGACCCCCACAAACACCGGCCAGCGTTGTGGGGATGAGGCCCTTGTCCTCATCAACATGGGGACAAGGTGTTTTGGAGGGCTACCCCAAAGCACCCTCCCAATGTTGAGGGCATGTGGCCTGGTACGGTTTAGTAGGGGGGGCGCTCTCTCATCCCCCCCTCTTTTCCTGCGGCCTGCCAGGTTGCGTGCTCGGCTAAGGGTCTGGTATGGATTTTTGGGGGGGACCCCACACTGTTTTTTAAAAAAATTTTGGCGCAGGGTTCCCCTTAATATCCATACCAGACCTGAAGGGCCTGGTATGGAATTTAGGGGGACACCCACGTCATTTTTTAAAAAAATTTTGGCCGGGGTTCCCCTTAATATCGATACCAGACCTGAAGGGCCTGGTATGGAATTTAGGGGGACCCCCACGTCATTTTTTTTTTTAATTTTGGTTCGGGGTTTCTCTGTGGGGAATTCCCATGCCATTTTTATCAATAAACTTCTATGTGTATTGTCGGACCGGCAATGCATTAATAGCCGTGAGTATTCCTTTGAAATGTCATTTTGCTGTCAGACTGTTCTAAACACGGGAAACATGCGCCCCTTTACAGGCATACTATAGACACCCCCCAGCTACGAAATTTAAAGGGATATTACACTTTTATTGTTTCACTTTAAGCATTATTAAAATCACTGCTCCCGAAAAAACGGCCGTTTTTAAAACTTTTTTTTGCATTGATACATGTCCCCTGGGGCAGGACCCAGGTCCCCAAACACTTTTTATGACAATACCATGCATATAAGCTTTTAAAATTAGCACTTTTGATTTCTCCCATAGATTTTTTAAAGGGTGTTCCGCGGCATTTGAATTTGCCGCGAACACCCCAAATTGTTCGCTGTTCGGCGAACTTGCGAACAGCCCATGTTTGAGTCGAACTCATGCCTACACAGCAATACAATGTCATCAGACCAATGCAGCCAGTCACAGCATCCCCATTCACCAACACACCAGTCCCAGTGTCACCATAGACCTTGTTCAGATATGCAGTGCTCTCTCCGAAGAGTGATTCAAACACAAACATTTGACATGTGGTGTGAAGGCATTGTATAGCCTTCTCACCACCTGCTTTAACCCCTTGGACAAAGCTGTATCCTGCCCTAGGCCAACAAGGCCCAGGCCTAGAGCAGCACTTTGCAGGGGTGCAGCATTCTTATGGGGCAGACTGGGCTGAGAGGCAAGTTAGTCTAGCGCCCCCATAAATCGGCCGCACTGCTTCCGGTATGCGGGCGGCTGGGATTCTGCAGCTGTGGGGGGGGGGCACTTCTAATTTTGACTGTCCTCTCATCCTGGACCATAAACCTTCCTCACTGTGCTATATGTTTTCTGTTGCACCATTGGCATGGTTATATCTTCTTAGTCCTCTTCATAAAATTATCAGAAATTTGTGCTTAAAGTAGAGCTATTTTTCATTTTGGATAGAGTATGGGAGGGTTATAACCCCCGTCAGTTTATTTTTTACCATCCCTGTCCCATTGCAGAGATTTCCCTTCACTTCCTGCCCCATAGCCAAACAGGTATTGAGAGGAAATCTATGCAAATTAAGGGAATCCATTGCCCCCCCCCCAGGCCCTCAGAACTAGTGTCTCCACTCGAAAATTTTAGTGCGGGTCTTAAACAGCAAGGAGTGTGGCCTTGACAGGAAGGGGTGGGTCATATTTAAATTAGGGGGTGCACAAGTTTAGTCAGGCCTAGAGCAGCACAAAACCTAAATACACTATTGCCCTTGGACCCATGCACAAGTGACCCCATTCACTTGAATGGGTAATGAACAGTGGATACTATACCTGTTGAAAGCAGCGGGGGGTATTATTTCTACCACAGCTGCAAAGCAAAGCATTGCAGCCATAACATGTGTACAACCCTGGCCATTGCCTCTGCAACTAAAGTGGAGATTGCTTGGGGGCAGTAAAACCACCTCTCAACTGCAAGGTTTTACCAGTCCCAACCTCACGTGTGAATGAGCCCTAATAGTTCAGCCAGTCAATTTCCCCAGTCACCACCACATCATTCCCAGTGTCACCATAAGGATCTCTGGTGAGCGATCTGTGTTCAGATTGCTCAGATTGATTGATTTGATTGATTTAACCACTTGGACCCCACACAAGCTCCCCTATTCACTTGAATGGGTAGCCATCATCAGACACTATTCTCACCAAAAACAATAGGGGTACAATTCCTGTCAAGGCTGTGAAGCAAAGCATTTCAGCTTTGGCATGTGTACACCCCTGACCACTGCCTCTGCAGCTAAAGGGGGTAGAAGTTAGGAGGGGGGTAAAACCAATGGCTCATCCATGAGGTTTTGCAACCCCCCAACCTCATGCGTGAATGAGCATAATAGTGCAGCCAGTCACAATGTCCCTTGTACACATGTTCGGTGCTCTCTGGAGAGCTCTCTAGAAAGTCCTCTTATGAGCTTTGTTGCCCTTCTCTGGACTCTCTCCAGTTCCAGCACATACTTCATGAGAACTGATGACCAGAACTGACTGGCATACTCAAGATGTGGCCAGACCAAAGTTTTGTAAAGTGGCAGAATTATCGCTTTATGTCTTGAGTAAATCCCCTTTTTTATGCATGATAATATTCAGCTTGCTTTGCTTGCAGCAGATTGGCATTGTATACCATTGCTGAGCCTGTGATCGCCTAGGACCCCAGGATCTTTTTCCATCTTGGATTCCAGCAAAGGTTCTCCCCCTAGTGAGTAACTTGCATTCGTATTTGTAGCCCCCAAATGCATTACTTTTTCAACATTGAATCTCATTTGCCATGTAGTTGCCCACCCTATTATTTTATTGAGGTCTTTCTGTAAGGTTTCCACATCCTGCTGTAAAGTTATTGCCTAGCTTAGCTTTGTATAGTCAGCAAACACTATGATTGAACTATTCATACCAACCTCTATATCATTTATGAAAAAATTAAACAGAATGGGTCCCAGGACAGAGCCTTGGGGGACCCCACTTACCACTCCAGATCATTCTGAGTACTCACTTTTTTATCAACACCCTTTGAGTGCACCTCTGTAACCAGTTTTCTATCCAGGTACATGCCCTATGGTCCATGCCAACAGACCTCAATTTGTAAAGTAAGTATTTATGGGGAACTGTATTGAATGCTTTTGCAAAATACAGATACACCACATCCACAAGCCTTCCTTTATCTAGATTACAGCTTACTTCCTCATAGAATGTTAGCAGATTGGTCTGGCAAAAGCTATCTTTCATAAAACCATGCTGATTAGTACTAATAATACTATTTTCATCAGCAAATTATTGGATATAGCCCCTTATTATCCTCTCCAATAATTTACAAACTATTGATGTTAGACTGACTGGCCTATAGTTTCCAGGTATATATCTTGACCCATTTTTTAATTTTGCTACCAGATTGGCCTTTTTTCAATTAGGTGGTACTATTCCAGCCAGTAAATAATCCATAAAAATTAGGAACAACAGCCTGGCTATAACTTAGCTCAATTGGCTCTGAATGCTCTTTAGAGAGCATCTGATAGCTGGTATTGCCCCCTCACTGCCTGATGTAACCTCTTGGACCCCACACAAGACACTCCTATTCACTTGAATGGGAAGGTATCCAGCAGGCACTATGCTCGCCAAAAATGATAGGGGGAAAATTCCTGCCATAACTGTGAAGCAAATCATTGCAGTCTCAGCATGTGTACACCCTTGACCACTGCCTATGGGGGGGGGGAGGTGTAAAACCATGGCTCAACCACAAGGTTTTACCCCCCCCCTAACTTCACACATGAATGAGCCTTAATAGTGTACCCAGCCACAGTGTCTATAAATGTGAAAGGTAACCAATAAATTAGATGTGTATTTTATGCCCCTAAAACACCTGAAGGTGCTCCTTGGATTTTGGGCCCCTCTATGTGGATGCCTCATACATGTGGTACTGCCGTACTCAAGAGAAGTAGCAGAATGTGTTTTGAGGTATAATTCTAAGTAAGCTTATGCTGTGCGTCACAAATACCTTATTATTTGACAACTTTGTGTAAAAAAAAAATAAAAAATTCATTCCACATTTTACAAAAATGAAGTATCCAAAAGACTCATCATTTTAAATTTTTGTTTATTCATATTTGCTGCCCATTGGAATACGCTGTCTAATGCCATTAATTAATATGTTCTTTTTTAAAGCACTCCAACTTTTCCTCCGTTTTTTTGTTTCTAGAATATCTTCCCATTTAATGTCATGAAGTATGGTTGGTTCTCTTTAAATGTATTGCTCTTGTCATTCCCTCTTGTCTCCTATGATTTATGGTAAACATAATTACCCTGTGATCCCTGTTTCCCAAGTTATCCCTTACTTCCACATCCACAATCAATTCTATGTTGTTTGTAATTTATAGGTCAAGCAGGGCCTTGTTTGTAGTAGGGACATCCAACAACTGACAAATAAAACTGTCCTCCAAGTCATTCAAAAATTACAAGCTTCTAGATCAGTGAGCAGTTCCATCTGCCCAGTCAATATCTGGGTAATTGAAGTCCCCCCATGGTAATCACATTGCCCTGCCTCGCTGTCCTTTATACCTGTGACAGGAGATTGATCTCCTCTTCATCCCTCAGGTTCTATAGCATACATCGACTATTAATTTCCGCTTTGTTTCTTCACTCTGGAGCTTCAACCACAGGGATGTCACATCATTCCTTGCCCCATTAGTAATGTCTTCCTTTGTGTTCAGCAAGAAAAAGCACTCTTGACATACATGCACACTCCTCCTTTTCTACCAAATCTGTCCCTTTGATACAGGGAACACCCCTGGACAGTCACAAGCCAGTCAAGTGAGCTGTCAAACCAGGATTTTGATACTCCCATGTAATCGAAATCCTCCCCAAGTCCTCATCAGTACAGTAGTTTTAAATCTTCCATTTTATTCACCAAACTCCAAGCATTTGTGAGCATGCCTTTTATTTTATTTTTACCAGTGCATTATATTTTTTCCTTGTTTGTTCTGAGGCTGCAGTAGGATGCTGCCAGCCTATGGACATTGGTCTTAGATACTCCAATTTCACTACCACCACTGACCACAGTAGCACCTTCTGCTCCTTACTCATTGTCTGGAATATTATTTTTTTCTGATCCCCCCCCCCCCCATCACCAAGTTTAAAAGTTCCTCTAACTTTTTGTCCATCTCCTTCCCAACAGAGCTGCACCCTCCCCATTCAGGTAAAGTCTGTCCCTGCTATAAAGTCAGTAACTGACTGAAAAGTCAGCCCAGTTCTCCACAAACCCAAAACCCTTCTTCCTGCACCAGTTCCTCAGCCAATTGGTGTGGCTCAAAGTACAGGCATTATTTCTGAGAAAACCACTTTGAAGGTCTTTTTCTTCAATATAGCTCTTAAAGAGCTCTTATAACTCTTAAAGTGATTGCAAAGGATCGTTTTTTGTTTTTTTTTAAATAACAAACATGTCATACTTACCTCCACTGTGCAGCTCATTTTGCACAGAGTGGCCCTGAACATCCTCTTCTGGGGTCCCCCGGCGGCTCTCCCGGCTCCTCACCGCATCAGATAACCCCCTAGGAGAAGCGCTCTCCTAAGGGGGTCACCTTCGGGTGCGCTCCTGAGTTCAGCATTTGCGTCCACATACACGAATTCCGGACGCCCGCATCATTGTATCTGATTGACAGCAGCGGGAGCCAATGGCTGCGCTGCTATTAATCTATCCAATCAAGAGCCATGACCCCGTGGAGAGAGAGAGACAGTGCATCCTCGCTGAAGAGATGAAGGGGCTCAGGTAATTAAAAAACAGGGGGCTGAGGGGCCGGTGACTGCCAGGTGTTTTTTCACCTTAATGTATAGGATGCATTAAGGTGAAAAAACAGGAGGGTTTACAACCCCTTTAAGTTGCTGAAATCATTTAATAAGATGCTCCATTCTCTTCTAACTTTGTCATTAGTACCAGTATGTACAATGTCAGCTGGGTTTTCTCTAGCCTTCACCAAACAATCTGTCCATCTGATCTGCAATGTGCTGAACCTGAGCACCCAGTCAATGTACTGTTTGGTGATCACGGTCTTTGTGACAGATTGCCCTATCTGTCTTTCTAAAAACTGAGTCCCCTACTACCAGTATCCTTGCCTCCACCCTCAAAGGAGCAATCATTCACCTGGCAACTATGGGAGGTAGTCTGCTCCAACAATGCAACTTGGCATATTTATTGAGATGTACCAACTTAGGACTAGGCTCTCTAATGCTCCTCCCCCTACCCCTCCTTCTAAGTGTAACCCAGCTACCTACCTCTAGCTCCTGCACCTCCATTACAACCTCAGAAAACTCACCATTCCTCTTACTAAATACCTTAAACTGTCTACTTTCCAAAAATGGGTCATGTTGGAGGTATTTGTACTGTCCTGGCATTTTAGGGCCTCAAGAAATTAGATAGGCAGTCGTTACATCAAGGTTCATCAATTTTTCAATTTTTCAATATATATTACATTGTTTGTAGACTCTATAACTTTCACATAGACTAAAGTCTGTTAACATATACTAAGAAAACATTTTTTTTTTTTTTTTTTTTTGCGGTTTTGCGCTTTTTTCCTTTATATAGTTA
Organism: Aquarana catesbeiana; assembly: GCF_042186555.1. Classification (NCBI taxonomy): domain Eukaryota; kingdom Metazoa; phylum Chordata; class Amphibia; order Anura; family Ranidae; genus Aquarana; species Aquarana catesbeiana. The sequence goes on along the minus strand of NC_133324.1, from coordinate 783,352,541 downwards.
AAAAGTATAAGGCCCAGTGGTGAGTAAACACCACAAAAAGAAAGCTCTGTCTGTCTCAAAAAACGGTATAAAATTAATTTGGGTACAGTGTTGTCATTCAAAGTGAACTTCAGCTGAAACTGAATTCAAACTGAAAAAATGACCTGGATTGAAAGGGGGTGAAACTGTCCAGACTTGAAGTGGTTAAACCAAAACTATTGATAGTAAATAGGGTTTTTAAAAGTATAATCTAGATAATTGGAAAAAAACATAAAAAAATGCAACCGAATTTATTTAGTACTAAATAATTTGTTCACAAAAGGTAACAAACACCTATAAAAAAGCTCTATAAACATACAGTACTTCAACAACTCAATAGAGGGTATATAACAACCACTGATCTGTTTGTGAATTAAATACACATTTCCAGATGTACATCAAATATATTTGACTCAAGATTCCTTAACACGTTTCTTGGATAAATTCACTTCTTCTACAGGAATGTCAAAGAGTATTAATCTATACAAGAAACAAAATATAACATATATTATATATTTTCAATGATAAGCTGCAAGCCCTGTGTCTGAATTGCATTCCTTATGGGTAAATGAAGTGGAGGTGAAACCCCAGGAGCTATCAAGATTGGTTTCTAGGAACACCTAAAGAGGTTAAAAAGATCCAAAATGACTGAAAGACTTCAGCAGGTTATCAGGCCTTGAAGTAAATGTTGCTAAAATGGCGGCATTAAATATCTCAAAAAAGAGTCAAACTTCAAAGTCTTACATTCCGTAACTCTTTCCTGGCACAATGATTGAAGAATAACCGTTAAATTCCGATTTTAGGTTCTTTCGATTACCTAAATAAAAATTGAGATTTACCTGGGTTGCGGAGTAGGGACTTCCACAATCCTCTTAAGACCCAGTCTGCACGAGGTCCAGATTATGGTTAACAAGGTTGTTGTCTGGATGGCATGGCCAGATTCCCCCAGTCCACAGCGTGAACCCAATGGGGTGGCAGAGGGGCTCGGTCGATGTGGGGTGGGCACCGACCTCCAGCATGCTGGAATATTTTTTAAATGTAATGGAGATCAGTATATAATAAACAAGGGGATTCTAAGTATTTACTTGTCTCTACTCCTCTCACATACGCTAAAACAAATCTATCATATCACGTTTATTTTACCCGATACGTACTGTCATGCTTCTATGAGAGGCCTTGCAGGCCATTAACATAAGTTCTAATGTCATTTTGCTTTTCACTGGAAATCAATAAAAATATTGAAACAGAAAAAAGATCTAAAATGTGCAGGGTGAATCGCATAGGCAATCCATATGCCAGATTAATGAAACAAATCCAACAATACAACAAATTTTACCTAGCATAGATTTTATGGTAGTCAATGGAAAAGCTAGTGCCAAAGACGTATCAACCATAGATAGTGTTTTGTTTAACATTAAAAAAAAAAAAAAAAGTACAAAAAAGTGAGAGGGATACGTTTTTTAGGACTAGTTAGGCATACCAAGGTTTTCATTTTGTAAAATAGAAAAAAAGATGATAAAACTTCTTTTCCACTTTCAAGTTTGCCTTATCAACTTTTGTATAAAAAAGATATATTGCTATTAGCTCCTCGCGAGAACTCCTCAGCCTCTTGATAACGACAAGATAAAATATAAAAAGGTAATAAAATAAAAAAAAACACAATCTTACCAAATGGTATTGGTTTTATTCCATTTCTTTATCAGCAGCAGTAGAAGCAGCATCCCTCTGTGTTTATGGACACTAAAAAAAAGAAAAACCACATCACTGATCAAGGCGTTTTCTCTTGAAGGCATGCAACATTAGTGTTACTGGTCATTAGCAACTTGTATAACTTTACAGAAGCAGCATTCTCTAAGGTAGGAAGTACAGGTCCAGACAGAGCGGTGTTTATGACAATGATTCACTGACCATTTTCTAGTAGTAACATTCTGATCAGAAATATAAAGCCTTGCTCATAAAGTTTGAGATGCATTTTAAATACAGTATCTTGTAATGAAACACACTTCAATCTGCTCCTATATCATATGCCTTGTGCATAACAATTACAGTCTAATGACATTAATTAGGCATATCAGTTCTCTGGTATTTCTAAAGTCACCTGCACTAAGGACTTGTAAATTAAATAGTTCAGTCCATATAGCTCTTTATTAAAGTATAATTGAGGAGCTGCAAGTTACATGCACTGTATACATTAAGCCTTTTGTGTAGAGGACTTTACAAATACTGGAAATTTGCCATGCATTTACATTGACATGGAAGAAGGAATAAAAGCATAACCCCATCTCAAACTGACCTTATTAGCCTGGCACTCTGATCAAGTGGATGTGTGATAGAAACTCAGTCTGAGCTGAAGTGGACTGAAACAGACTAAAATAGTCAGGACCAGGACTTTTATGCTCCCATTTGAAACTGCCAGGCACCATTGCGGGTATAGGTGGCACATTACAGCAGCAGTATACAGCCGTGATCTTATAAGCAAGCCAGCACAAACCCTATACTGATATCTGATATCCATGAGATCGACCATAGCGATTGCTGTACTGGGTAGACTGCTCGGGCCAGGTCACTCTGAATTGGTGAGCTTTACTAAGTAAGCAGATGTCCCACCTGCAGTGCTGGGACAAGGTCATCCAGCACCCAGGGCAAAGAAGCCAAACAGCACCCCCCCCCCTCCACTTGATTATATGTGAGCTTAGGTAATGCTACCCCCCAGCAGTCATCCACTTGTCAAAATGCCTTGTATCAGAATAAGCTCACAGGTGCCCCCATCCATATAGTAAACCGCTGCGCTCAGAGCAACCTCCCTCCTGCCCACCCCTTGTCCCGGCCTTGCCCATCTGGATTTATAGAGGCATTGGGTGCTCTGCTCGTTTGTGTATTTCTGATGCCCAATTATGTTACCTGCTGTGTGCTTCATCTGGAGACTTTATTTGTGTCATTATTTTGGACTGCTTTAGAGCGGACTTATATTATACTCTGATATTGAGCTCTAGGCTGGTGAAGTTAAGTTACATCCAGAGGGGTCTCAGGGAGAGCTGTGGGGGCAGGTGTCTATTTTTGCACACTGGCTCAGCGAGCCTTAGACATGCTCTGGATGTTTCTCCTGGTCTGATTACACTACATGCTATTGTTTGACCCAGGGGGTATGAATGACGGTGAGCCTGATGTGAGCAGCTGCTTCCAGTGCAATTGACAATGTTATTTTTTTAATTTGTAGAAATGTTATTTGTATATTGATTTCATATTTGGTAATAAAGCATTTTGTCAAAACTGTGTAATCCTTTGAAGTAACCACCTTTTTGGTTTCCTTTTAGCCCGATTGTTTGGTAATTACATAGTTTGAATCCCAACTATGCCACTATCTTGTTAGAGGCTTGTATGTTCTTCCTCTGTTATGGTGTTATAGCTTCTTTTTCACAAGGTATTATATTTCTGATGGGTTTCATAGTTACATGGTTAGTAAGGTTGAATAAAGACACCAGTCCATCCTGAGTGAGTGTGGGTGCATGTCTACAATTGTCCCAATCCCTGTACATTGTGTCTCATTAAGATGCTCATCTATTATATTATTATTTATTTAAGGTACCTATATAGCGCCGGCAATTTACACCTACATCACACACTCACGTCCCTACCCTCAAGGAACCCACAATCCAAGGTCCAAAACTCACATTCATATACTAGGGTCAATTTTGCACAGAAGCCACCTAGCAGCATGTCTTTGGAGTGTGGGAGGAAAACAGAGTACCCAGAGGAAACTCATGCAGGCACAGGGAGAACATGCAAACTCCAGGCAGGTAGTGTTGTGGTTGAGATTCAAACCAGCACCCCTTTTTACTGCTAGGCAAGAGTGCTGCCCACTACACCACTGTGCCACGTAATTATGGAGTTTTTGGTTACATGGGTTGCACTGACATATCAGGGTTAGCCAGTGGACATTTGCTCATGGTAAGCTTGGTTGAATTGATTTCTCTTACCGAGTTGCCTATAGTCATAAAGGAGATCCCTCTTTTTTTTAACTATTTTGGTGTGGTTTAAGTGAGATACTGAAAACACCCCTGTGAGGGTTACACCTTTGTTACAATGTCTTGTTGATGAATAAAAGTGGACAGGAGCTCATTGAGTCTATTAAAACTTTCCATTTGGTTCTCCATTTCCCACTATATATATTGTGGTGTGTGTGTTATCTGTCTATCATCAATCTATACAGTATTTCTGTGCCCTCTATGGACTGTAGTTTTCGCTTGCAGTTTCTGAGTATTAGCCAATGCTAGAGTGTATAGTTAGTTATCTTGACCACCATTTTATATAGTTAGAACATTTAGAAAATGTATGCATCACTAGAAGAGTTTGTGGCAGGTAGAATGTCCATCTTTTTAACAGATACTGTTTTCCTTAGGTCTTTATGTTTAACTGTTGTATTGTTATACCTTGACAATGAGGATGGCAAGTTGGACTCGTCGAACTAAAGCTTGAGCCATTTCTCACCCAGGCTTGATCACTGATGAACCTGCAAAAATTTGATAATGGAGGGGAGAACACATTATTATCTCTTTTTTAATTTGAGCCATGTGCTGCCTATTTCTCTTACAGGCTGTATGGCAGTTTTGGCACCACTGGATTTACAGCATGAGCAGTGTCCAAATAGCTTAGTACTGGCAGATGAGGGTCTGCCTTTACCAACTCTAGTTCCATCAGGCAGGTGGTCTGTCATGATCCTTGTTTGATAATTTTGGAAAGGTTTGAATTCTCTTAAATAAAGCACTTTCTATAGGTTTAGAGCTACCATACGTGTGCTCAAACCTGGTTCATGCACCAACAAGGCCTGCATCTGGGTAGTCTACATGTACAGCTCTCAGTCTCATAACATGATCTGCAGATTCTGGCTCTAGCCACTTAATAAGCAATATAAGTTTCTCTTCAGCAGTATGGTTGAGATCAGTAGTTGCAGCTCTAAAAGCTCTAGGCCCTGTAGTTCTTTGGACAGTTGTCAGACCTTGAGAGACTTATATTATTCAGCTCACAATGTATCATATATCTGGCAACACAAAACCAAAGAAATTCCCAGCTCAACTAAACAACCAGCCTGCAACCAACCAAATTATCCTGTCTAACAGTATGCATTTAACGCATACTGTTAGACATAAATAATTCAGTTGGTTGCAGGCTGGTTTGTAAATTGAGCTGGGAAATTCTTCTTTTTGTTTTGCATACATTTCCCTTCCATGTGTTCCTTGCTGCAAAGGCCAGTTATAGGTGAGGGCAATGGCCATTTGTTTGTACTGTTGAAATATTGGTGACGGGATGCACTGGACACTTTTGCTGCCATGGTGCTATATGCTGCATGTCCGGTGTGCCCCTGTGCCTTTATAGAGGGGTGGGCTCCCTTCAGGCTCTTCTGCCCTCTGCCTATCCATTATAATGCATGTGCTTCCACTGTGGAGGCTCTCAAAATTTTGAGTTAGGACTACAGAAAATACTGGGGTGCCTTGACAGAACTCTGTAGCTTATGCATGTATTTGCAAATGTGTGCAAACTAAACCCCTGTGTGTTTATCATACATCATGGGACACAGAACCACAATAATAACTGTATGGGTTATAGAGGCACCTTTAGGTAATGGACACTGGCACACCCTAGACAGGAAGTTTAGCTCCCTATATAAACCCTCCCCTTACTGGGAGTACCTCAGTTTTTTCGCCAGTGTCTTAGGTGTTGGTCACGAGTAAAGATGTGCTGTGCTGAGCTCCACTGGAATATTCCTTTGCTGGGGCAAGCTATGCAATTCCATTTAAAGTGTCTTTTCCAGGTTGAATTGAATGGTACCCAGGCCTCATGGCGGAAGAAATGAGGTTCTGCTTGTAACTGTTCTCTTTTTTAAGAGCTGGACCCCGGGATCCAGTGTTTGTTTTTTTTCGGCCATATTTTTCTGGCGGGGTGCTTTACAGGTCCAGGGGCGTGGAACCCCAGATAAAAAGGGGCCCCGGTCCCTGAAGGTTTTTTAACCGAGCCCACCCTGAGTGGTGAAGATTGGGTCTGTCTGGTTTACCACAGAACCCTGCAGCTGGATAAGGTAAGGGAGATTCCTAAGGATTTTTTCTAATTCTTATGGGTTTTCTCCTTTAAGTAAATGTTGTCATGCCTAAAGTCTCCACCGGGGGGCTGTCAAGAGCACATACCTGATTCCATGCTTGTCAGTCTCGCTCTGTGTCACAAGCTGCACGCTTCCTCCAGCCCAAGCCCTGGGTAGGATGTGGGAAGGGGGTTTTTTCTCTTTTGAATGCCCCCCTACCAAGACAGCTTCTTTCCAGCAGGCAGAGAGAGCATGGGTCAGTCGGCGGGATGCCGCGCTGCTCCCACCAACATTACGGTGGTTCTCCATCCAGCAGTTCTCCTCCTCTCCTCCACCCCAGCCTCCCACCACAGACCTCTCACATTACGCTTGGGTTGGTGCATATGCGTAGAATCTTATGGTTGAAAAATTGGTCAGCCGAAGTGCCATGCAAAAAGCTCCTGGCTGGGTTTCCTTTCCGCGATGAAAGGCTGTTTGGGGATGATTTGGACAATTATATCCATAGGATATCAAGTGGGAAAAGTAACCTTTTGCCAGTTAAGAAAAGGAGTAAACGTCCCTCATTTAAATGGGCTCTTTCTCCAGTGCCAGGGGCATCAGCCTCCAGGCAGTCACAATGGCCTCCATCGTCAGGTTCAAGAGGTAAACCTCAGAGTCAACCCCAGGGACAAAAGAAGTCCGGGGGGAGGAAACCTACAAGCTGGAGAACTTACCTCTAATAGTTCCATGAGTGAGAATCAATAGAAGCAACAGCAATACAAAAAATATATGGGGACGTAAATATCAATAAACAGACTACTGCCACTCTGGCTTTAATTGAAATAAAAAAAAGCAAACACTGTTAGAAAAATGTCTGTACTTTCCCATTAATACCACTGGTGACTAATGAATAAATAACCCCTTCAGTGATATAACATATGATACATATGCAAAATAGTGCTAAAATGAGCCCAGTAGTTTCATAGTTTCATGGTGCACTTGGGTTTCAGCAACAGAAATGTGCATGAAGCCTTGTCAAAAACATTTGTACTTTTAACTAAGAATGGGTAGTGTCTTTTTAAGAATAGATATTTTGGAGTATGGGCCCCAACCCCAAACTCACCAGAAAAAAGAAATGCAAGTGGACTATCACGGTACATATAGAAGGACATATGCAAAAAGGAACAAGAAATATGTAAAAAAAATTATAACAAAATTTATTGATACAACACAGAAAGAAAAGCATAAAGTATGTTAAAAAACGTGCACAGATAACATGGAATTTCGACTAGTTTTGCAGGGTTACCGCTTCTTCAGGAAATGCATCTGTGACTAAAATGCAATACAATAAAATGTGCATATATTCATATAATAGGGGGAGGGTGAAGAAAGGGGGGTTGTAACAATGATGTGGGGTTGTTTACCCATGCTCCAGTGCATACAGCGCCTAAAGCCTCCTGGCAAAGCTAACTGCGGCGACTGGGAAGGACATATATAGGAGAAATCAACAGGAACCTAGCGTCTAGATAAAATAATATGATATAGGATAAGATGCATGTCCATGGTTGAGGGAAGGGGTGCAAATGGTGCAAGTGAGGGAGCAGTATCGAAGAAAGTGAGTGAACAAAATGTGAGTCCTAGTAATAGGAGGAAGACACCATAGGCAGCGCCACAGGAATAGCCATGGGGTACTGACTGTACAAATATTTGTACAGTCAGTGCCATGCTATCCTGATCTGTTTGGATCTGCTCCCCACTCGTTTCTAATCAAGTAGGATTTTACCTCTGGGCCCCCTATACTATTATCCATCTAGTCCAGGTATTTACCCATCTCTGATGCCTTTGCATGCTATGCACTTCTGTGTGTTAACATTGTGGTTTCTTCACTCACCTTAACTGGTCATTTTTATTACAATCACTTTCACATATTTTGCTTTCCCACTCCCCATCTCTACTGGAATTCTCTACCCCATGGCTATTCCTGTGGCGCTGCCTATGGTGTCTTCCTCCTATTACTAGGACTCACATTTTGTTCACTCACTTTCTTCGATACTGATCTCTCACTTGCACCCCTTCCCTTGACCATGGACATGCATCTTATCCTATATCATATTATTGTAGCGCTGGTAGATTTTTATCTACCACTGATAGGTAAATCTAGTGGGTCACTTATTATAGGAAGTTGGATTTGCCTCTGTTCCAGCTTGTCTGAGTTGCATGTGGTTCCACACTGTGCCGGTGGGTGTCGTTGTCACCATCGGCTGGTGTTGGAAAAGCAATGTGTTGAAGCGTATGAGTGCTTCTCTGTCCCGGAGACAACTCGGTGGAGGTGGTCCTCTGGGTTGCATTCTGGGAGAGGGTATTTATGGGACAGACGCCATGTTTAGGGGTTCATTTTTAGCCACCTGCTGGTCCTCCTGGCTGACAGGTATGTGTTAAGAGTACCACCTCGTGGTCCTCCGGTCTGGAGGCCCACGTCACTGTGGCGTGTGGGTGGGCCCAGAGGTCTGTCTGGGGCCTACCATAGCAGCCCTCGGTCCTGAGCTGTCTATCCTGAGTGAAGAAGCTGGACAACCGAGAAGATCCCAGGGGAGGACCCATCATGGAAGGATCATGCAGAGTGCTGGTCTGGAGAGGGGCCTGGTGACTGTTGGATGACGTATCCTGAAGTTGTCTTACTGCATAGTACTGCCGGGTTGGCTTAAAGGTTCAAGTATTGTGTCTGACATTCATCGTAAACCAATACATCCTGTGGCAGAGGATCGTAGGGGTTTTATTTCAAACAAGTCTGTGGCAGAGACTTTTGTTCGTGCTATGTACTGGCTGCTAGACAAGTGAGAGAGGTCTATCCAGGCAGGCAAAGATTGAATCCCACAAGGGGAGCGCATTCAACTACAAGTGTTCGATTACTAAGATGGTTCTGAAGAATACTAAGGAAAGGTATTTGAGCTTCCCTGCAGCTTTCCTTCTGCCTCTTTCCTGCTACTTCCTTTATTTGTTCATTAAAGCATTGGAAAATCTACCCAAGTGTTTGGTGCTTAGTAACATGAAGGTAACATGCCCGCTTTAAACCAGCAGCTCCACCGAGAGTTAGTGCTACATGATTTTATCTAGACGCTAGGTTCCTGTTGATTTCTCCTATATATGTCCTTCCCATTCGTCGCGGGAGGCTTTGCGGGGAGGCTTTAGGCGCTGTATGCACTGGAGCATGGGTAAGCAACCCCACATTATTGTTACAACCCCCCTTTCTTCACCCCCCCTCCCATTATATGGTTCTGTATTTATTTCCCACATGAATATATGCACATTTTATTGTATTGCATTTTAGTCACAGAAGCATTTCCTGAAGAAGCGGTAACCCCGCAAAACTAGTCGAAATTCCATGTCATCTGTGCACATTTTTTAACATACTTTATGCTTTTCTTTCTGTGTTGTATCAATAAATTTTGTTATAATTTTTGTACATGTTTCTTGTTCATTTTTACATATGTCCTTTTATATGTACCGTGATAGTACACTTGCATTTCTTTTTTCTGGTGAGTTTGGGGTTGGGGCCCATACTCCCAAATATCTATTCCAAACTTAACTCGGATGATGGTACGTTTTATTATTTTTGATGTAGTGTATATTGTTTGGTGAGGCCATGCATCTTTTCTGTCTCTTTAAGAAGAGGAACAGTAAATTTAGACAGGCATGGCAGTTCAATGCAGAGAAACAGTCTTAAACACTCTCAGAAGAAATGCAGGAAGCTTGTGTAACCATGTGCTCTCAAAAGATGGTGGCAATAGGCTTGATTGCAGATAATGCAGATACCCATACATCAGACTGTTGGAATTATATTTATTCTGACTATTCTGACTCCAATTGTTGTTAAAGATAACCATCTCTTCCTGAGCTCTCTATGTCTGGCCTAAATATAGCAGAGACCATCACTGTGGAAAATCTTCATCAGACAGTTGAACTCACCAAACACTTGACATCCACAAATGTCTTTATTGCATGCAGAATGTTGAGGCAATACAAGATGTGGTAGACGTGATATTCAAGCATTTTAGGTGGTCAAAATGAGTATTGGCTTTCTTAGTCCAAATGTGTGTCTTGAAGGAGAAGTTGAGGAAGCTCACACAAAAGGAAAAGGAAATGGCATCACAATAAGGGGAAGGAAAACACAGGATATTACAAATAATGCTCACAATGTGGCTGCATAATCAAGAACAATAAACTAGAAAACAGTGTAAGCTGTATATATACAAGCAATTGCATTTTCCCTATGCTGCCGGAGGCAGTACATTGACGTTGTGGTTCCAGGATGTTGTAGTGTGCACCACAAGTAGGATGTAAAGGAGAGGGGGCTGACAGTTGGACTAAGGGGAGTCTGCACAGTGCAGGGATTGGCCAGTGTGATGGGCAGGGTGGGTTGGTACAAACATAAAACCCAGTACAGAGCGGTACATGCCCTGTAAAGTAGCAGGGATGTTTAAAACTGGTATTGTATCAGGTAAATTGGTATAGTTGAAGGGTCCCACAAATTACTTGGTAAAATATTGCAAAGGACAGGATCCTTGGTGTTCTCATATGACATATTCACATATTTAGACATTGTCTATTACAGCATCCTTTCTTAAACAATAATCATCTATAAAGGTGTGATTAATGTATCACCTATAACGGTCATTTGGTTTTATGAGATGAAAAGGTAATAAGCACTCGTGCTCATTACATCACCACCCTTCTCAAAACCTGTGAAACGATTCAATCAATATGAGACCACAGACATACATTGGAACAGTGTTAATTTCGTGGACTAAATTAATGCTATTTTAGGCTACTAAAATGCGACTAAAACAATTCAAATGACTAAAATATGACTAAAACTAAAATGGCATTTTAATCAAAAGACTATGACCAAATTGAAATTAAAATTTGGTGTCAAAATGAACACTGCACTACCACATAAGAATAAGTAGGGGCCATCTACTAAGCTGCTGAAAGAAAAAAAAATAAGAAAAAGGCCTTTCTTTCTATTTTTTTCTCAATATTTATTGATAGTAATATATTCAGGTAATATGTGCAATGGCATTACAGCCAATAGAGTTTACAGTTTTTTGGGTTTTCTTATATTTTAAAGTTGCACTTCTGTTTGTCAAAAAGCATTATTTTTGTTTGCTTATGAAACTTGGCTTTATTTAGAAAGATGTTATATATCACATTGATTAGATTTGTGTCTGTAGTGCATGTTCAAACTTTAATACCATAAATAATAACATGTTATTAGATTTTTACTCCAGGAGTATATAATGAGTTTAGCAATTCTAGAGAAATGCTTAAATAATGCATTATAATTTAACTAAACCCATTATATCTTAGTCGACTAAAATGTACTGGAAGTTTTAGTCGAATAAAAAAACGACTAAAATTAAAACAATTCAAATGACTAACATATGAGTAAAACTAAAATGGCATTTTAGTCAAAAAGACGAATATACACCTAAAACTAAAATTACATTTTTGTCAAAAGACTATGACTAATGCCACGTACACACATTCGGAAATGAAACCAGCAAAAGACTGATATGAGCTTTTGGTCGGAAAATGCGACTGTGTATATGCCCCATTGGACTTTTGCTGGCAGAATTCCAGCCAGCAAAAGATTGAGAGCATGTTCTCTATATTTCGGTTGGGAAAAGTACCTATCCGAAAATGCGATAGTCTGTATGCAATTCGGACGCGCAAAAAATCACACATGCTCGGAAATAATTCGACGCATGCCCGGAAGCATTGAACTTCATTTTCTCGGCTCGTCATAGTGTTATACGTCACCGCGTTCTTGACGGTCAAAAGTTCAGAGGACTTTTGTGTGACCGTGTGTATGCAAGGCTAGCGTGAGCGGAATTCCGTTGGAAAAACCATCCAAGTTTTTTCTGACGGAATTTCTGATCGTGTGTATAGGGCATTAAACTAAATCGAAATTTTACGTCAAAATTAACACTGCATTGGAAACTAAAGCACATGTGAGGCACTGAGGGAATTATACAGGCAAGGTGAGGTGAAGAGACGTCAGTGCTAGTTGAAAAGGAAATATAATAAAGGATATATTTACCTTGGCTTAACTAAAACTTACAGAAATGGTGGACAGTGTCCACAATGTGTTATATGACCATTTTTATTTGACTTTGTTTGGCTTTGCTGACATTTAGGTAATCATTATTCTCTTAAATATATAAACTCTCAATAAATAAAGTATTAGGTGCAGCTATTTCTATTCTACAAATAAGTGGGATAATGCCCTCTAGTAGACTTCTGTATTACTTAGCATCCAATGAGCTCACTACAAAGGTCAAATACAATATATGTTTGCTAAAATATTCAGTCCTGTTGCTCCTCCACCTAGCAGCCACTAGGCCCAGATGAGAAAAGGTTACTATTGCAAACAGAGTGCTGTTGTTAGAAAATAGAAAATACATACTTATTACATATTGACAGTCCTAGAGGTATGTTTTTTAGCCCCACTGACCAACTGTTGCAATAAGAAATACATATTGCAGCTATTGGGGAATAAATATTGTGGATATTAGAGGTAGCAGCAGCAATTCATTTAACAGTAGGAAATAACAATATTAATTTATGAGTACAGACCCTGAAGAGCCTTGACATTCATGATTGCACCATAAATTGCAGATGGAGCAGGGGAGACAAATGCTAGTAAACCTGTCTTACTGCATACAGTCATTCAACCATTCACTTGTTATGAGACACAAGTTGGAGGTATTTGAGCAATTTAAGAATGTTCTCTTCTTTTGGTAAAATAAACAGTAATAAGTACTGTAAATGATTTCAGTTTGTGGGGTGCTTGTTGAACCCATTGTAAAGTCCAAAAATTGCATACTGAAATCCCAACCCTATTGAAGTATATGAGGGGAGACTTTTAAAAATCTATTCTGGAAATATTCAAAGCTAAAAAGCAAGAGATTTGCCAAGCAAAGGACCTGGTTTGATGGACACTGTAATAGGGGAAATGTACCAATGCTATATTTTTTTCAATTCCATTCAGCATGAAGAGGGTTTACCTTTAATGTGACAGTACGATACTTACAGACAACTATGACAGTTCTAGCATTACAATATTTTGCAAATGATTTTTTTACCTTTACATTATTGGTTGGCTTAACGTGGTTGTAAACCTCAGACATGAAATATTAACAAAGCATATCCCTCTATAGTGTGTACTGAAGGGTTAATGATGTTTCTATGCTGTATATTCTTCTTCTTCTGTGTTTTTCCATATAACTATGCATGTCTCATAGCCAAAATATTGTGTTTTGCATGTCCATATGTTTATCAGTAGAAATGCTCCTGCTAAGAACACTCTGACTTGTAAACTTTGCTGGAATATCGTATGATTTTTACTCTTGTTTAGACTCATTTCAAACTGTCTGCCTCCTACTATTTTAACTGTATATAAGCTTGGGATCTTCCCAGAACATATTTTTGACTTCATCTTGTCTGTGGTGTCATTATTTGTTCCTGGAACTCCATTCAGGAGTCCCCCAACTGTCCGGTTCTGAAAGTCCCTAACAGTGCTAGAATGCGCCAAAAATAAGGTATAATTCACTCACATTCTGTGACCTCACCAAGGCCTGATCTAATGTCCACTAGGGATGAGCCTGATGTTCGCCCGTTCCCCAAATTTAGAACATTATGGGGCGTTTGCTGGAAATTTGAGTGCCCGCGGAACGCCCCATAATGAACTTTGGGATCGTCAATGCACTGTGAGATCGCAGTGCATTGATGGCTGCTGATTGGTCAACGCATGCACCTGACCTGCATGCTTTGTCCAGTCACAGCACGCTCTGCTGTGAGAGCCATGATTGGCCAAAGGCAGGGTGCCTTTGGTCAATCATGGCTCAGGGGGCTAAATCCCACACTATGTAAGGCTGCTTACACGGCGGCTGTACATAGTGTAAGGAATGAGAGCAGCAAAATTACATTTCTAAGGGAAAAAATGTCATTTAAAACTGCTTGCGGCTGTAATGTATTGCTGGATCCCGGCAATATACATAAAAATCATTTTTAAAAAACGGCGTGGGGGTCCCCCCTAAAATCCATACCAGGCCCTTTAGGTCTGGTATTGATATTAAGGGGAACCCTGCGCCAAAATAAAAAAAAATAGCGTGGGGGTCCCCCCCACAATGTATACCAGGTCCTTCAGGTCTGGTATGGATTTTAAGGGGAACCCCATACCAAAATTCTAAAACAATTTACCCAATACCCATTCACATGGGGGGGTGGGATCTGGGGGTCCTCTTGCTAAAGGGGCTTCCAGATTCCAATAAGCCCCCCGCATGCAGACCCCCACAACCACCGCGCAAGGGTTGTGGGGAAGAGGCCCTTGTCTCCATCAACATGGAGACAAGGTGTGTTGGGGTGACCCCAAAGCACCCTCTCCATGTTGAGGGCATGTGGCCTGGCACGGTTCAGGAGGGGGGCTCTCTTGTCCCCCCCTTTTACTGTGGCATGCTCGGATAAGGGTCTGGTATTGGATTTTTGAGGGGACCCCCACGCCATTTTTTAAAAAAATTTGACGCGGGGTTCCCCTTGAAATCCATACCAGACCTGAAGGGCCTGACCTGGATTTTGGGGGAGACCCCCACGCCATATTTTTTTTACATTTTGGAGCGGGGTTCCCCTTATTATTCATACTAGACCCAAAGGGCCTGGTTATGGACTGGGGTGGGGGAACTCATACCGTTTTTTTCAATGATTTTTATCTATATCGCTGGGATCCGACAATACATTACAGCTGCGAGAAATTTGAAACTACATTTTTCCTTTAGAAATGTCATTTTCCTGTGGTACTGTTATGAACATGGGAAAGATGCACTACTTTACAGACAGACTAAGGAGACCCCCCAGGTACGATATTTAGTACGGTTATCGTATGATTACATTTGGATAGCGCAGCATTATATTGGTACAAAACAATTTTTAAAGGAATATTTTATTTTTATTGTTTCACCCAGGTCCCCAAACTCTTTTTATGGCAATAACTTGCATATAAGCCTTTAAAATGAGCACTTTTGATTTTTTACATCCGTGTCCCATAGACTTTAACAGTGTTTGTGTGTTCGCACAAATTTTTTGCCTGTTCGCATGTTCTGCTGCGAACCAAATCTGTGGGCTCATCCCTAATATTCACACGCATCCCTAAAGCACTTGATGTTTTTGTGGATGGCTCATGTTCCAGGCCCTATGACAACATGTATCATGTAGGTTACTCTGTGGTTATGCTCTCTGATATTGTTCTGGAAGCCAAGCCACTTAATGTCCCATCTGAGCAGGCTGTGGAGTTGGTGGCATTAACAAGAGCTTGCAAACTTTTTGATGGACAAGGAGTCAATATTTACTTTTTTTTTAACCAAATCCTTTTTATTATTTTATATGAAAACGACATTGACACAATACAGACGAAACCACAGAAATGGAAATCACACCAAACCAAACCCCCTCCAAAAAATAAATAAATAAATAAAATAAACCCCAAATCCCTTCCCTTCAACAAGCCCCTCAAACCCCCACCTCCTCACTTGGAGTATATATGACACACACAAAAAAAAGGAATAACAATATCCAGCATTACAAAGTACACAGTACACATTGGTTGACATGATACCTAAGTCATTGATTGAAGCCATCTAGAGCAGATAACATCAAACTTATTCAGGGAGTTCCTTAGGGAATATGTATGCATTTCAAAAAGAATGATCCTATTGAGATCTACAATCCAATCGGACACAGTCGGTGGATGTGGAGAGGTTCACTTAAGAGCAATCATAAAAGTAGTAACCCCCTCTGTTGGGACTTTAAATAGACCACCAACTCAGGAATGTATAAAAAATATTCTTTACTAATATAGACTAAAATGCATATAAACAACACATATGACAAAGATGCACAACATGTGCTACATGAAAAATCAACCAATAAATATTTGGTATACTCATATAAGCATATAAGCTTATAAATATATGGTTAGCATACAAAGTGAGTGCCCAGATGCCCCATCATCTGGGATCTGGGCACTCACTTTGTATGCTAACCATATATTTATAAGCTTATATGAGTTGGTGGTCTATTTAAAGTCCCAATAGAGGGGGTTACTACTTTTATTTCTACTAAAGGGGATGGGACCACCATGCTCTATATGATATGATGGGAACCTCTATTTTCTCTACTTAAGAGCAATCTGTCTACGGGCAACAAAAAGTGCGCACCAGTAGGGGAGGTGTAGATAGAGGTGTCAGAGTAACCCAATATATATAGAAGCGGTTCAACCGGAAAATTAATATCCAATACCCTATTTAAGGTACCAATAGGGATGGGCTTTATGTTCGGGTCGAACGTGAGTTCGACTCGAACATTGGCTGTTCGCCCTTTCGCCAAACAGCGAACAATTTGGGGAGTTCGCAGCAAATTCGAAAGCTGTGGAACACCCTTTAAAAGTCTATGGGAGAAATCAAAAGTGCTAATTTTAAAGGCTTATATGCATGGTATTGTCATAAAAAGTGTTTGGGGACCTGACTCCTGCCCCAGGGGACATGTATCAATGCAAAAAAAAGTTTTAAAAACGTCCGTTTTTTCGGAAGCAGTGTTTTTAATAATGCTTAAAGTGAAACAATAAAAGTGTAATATTCCTTTGAATTTCGTACCTGGGGGGTGTCTATAGTATGCCTGTAAAGGGGCACATGTTTCCCGTGTTTAGAACAGTCTGACAGCAAAATGGCATTTCTAAAGGAAAAAAGGTCATGTAAAACTACTATCGCTACTATCACTACTAACTACTGTAAAACTACTATCGCTAGCGCCGGCTATAATGAATTGTCGGTCCGGCAATACACATAAAAGTTCATTGATAAAAATGGCACGGGATTCCCCCACAGGGGAACCCTGAACCAAAATTTAAAAAAAAATGCTTGGGGCTCTCCCTAAATTCCATACCAGGCCCTTCAGGTCTGGTATGGATATTAAGGGGAACCCCGCACCTAGGTACCAATCACCTCCACCCAGTATCTTTGAAGTTTTGGACATCGCCACAAAAGATGTATTAATGTACCTGTGTTACCGCATCTAACACAGGCTGGCTCAGATTTCAGTCCAATTGCACAGAGAAACTGCGCAGTTCTATAGACCCTATGGAGAATAAAAATCTGGGTTAGTATGTGTGATGGAGAAAGAGACACCCTGCAAGGAGATGGGACCAATATCTTTCTCCCAGCCAACCCGAGAATGGATGGGGAAGTTCAATAGAAACCCATCTGACAGTATAAGTAATGGAAATTTGTAAGTACTGTATATAATTGTATTCTATTTGTATGTATTGCACACTGCCCTCACTGTGCACACGGCACTAATAATGTTTTCAGTACATGTTTACATTCTTTCGAGTCCTGATTAGAATTAGCCTGCCTATGTAATGCCCCTTGTTACCATAAACATACAATTGTAATATTAATATGATACCTACGTAATCATGTGTATAAAAACCTTCAATTGCGTCATAATAAAGCAGAACAGTTATTTGGAAAGATGCTGAGCGTATCTTTTGTGTCTGTTCCCTGCTGTAGTAGTTATTATTAATTTGGAACCACTAATCAATATGAGGATAGGAGTTGCCTACCAACAAATTGTCCAAGTCACGTGGCGAGCTTTGCTTGGGAGGGGCTTTACAGGTGACCCTGAGTATCCGAAACGAGGAGCTTGAGACGACCTGGGAATTTCTGATAATCAGCCGGCTGAGGTAAGCCTTTTGCTTACATTTGAGTTATCAGACTTCCTTGATTGGTAAGGCATTTTCGGGACAAAGGGTACCCATTTTACGCCCCTTAATCGAACTGTATTGATTGGTGGTTATATGTTATGTTGTCACCATCTACTGTCCATCGGAGTGTTATAGATAAGAAAGGGAAGAATAGATAAAGTAGTCTAGAGGCAAGAGGGTATTGGCACACATAGAGAAGACTAGCCAGTCATTATGGGCATTAAATTAAGTAAGGGAATGAAGTGTAAGAGACCCTCAAAAATGCCCAGTGCAAGAGGAGTGCTATATATGAACCAAAGGTGAGGTTCCGCCTATACCGAGTACCTAGATTAATGGTTAAAGTGGACAGGGATCCACATTGGGTAACTGGGTTACCACCAAGGTCCACAGGGACTCAGAATCATGCAGAGTAAACAGCTAGAGAAACAGCAATCTATGTGAGCAGGATGGATCAAAGGTTGACAACACTAGACAGAAAGGGACATTTTCATGTTAAGTTGTGGGATGAATTTTGGGTCAGGCACTACAACTAGTAAAGTCAGAAACAGAGAAATGAGAATTAAAACAGAATACTTTATATGTTGTCAGACAGGGAAGATGGGATGAGCACTCTGGCTGCCTGTCTGATCATAGGAGCTAGATATAAAAGGATATCTGAACAAAATAAGGAAAGCAGAATTTAGGCAGGGAAATATTAAAGAGTTAAAAGAAAGTGAGAGAATGATATGCATGTGTTGTGTACAAATGGGAAAAATGTAAGTGATTTAAGAGAGATATTCGTGTATGTGTGTGTGAATGCTGGGACCTTTAGTTCTATCGCTTGTGTGTGTCATGTACGCAGATGTGACCCCCTCCTTTGTGCTCTCATGAAATGTGGCTGGGATGAGAGGTCAGTGATAAGCTGGAAGGACACCATGCCAATTCTAGTTTCTTTAGACAAAACATTTATAACAAAATATGCCTGGTTAACGAATCTTATGATAAACAATGTGATCACAATTATTTTTTTAATCTGTTTCCCAGACATGGTAAAATGAAGGTTACATTCAACCGTGTATTACACAAATTGAATATACTTTGATAGTGGAAACAATGCATTTAAAAAAGGAAAATTAAGTAATAATGAGTATTCATTTCTAATATGAGTTTAACAATTTTATTAATAATATAGATATATTGAAACTGGTTTGGACAACCTTTGGTTGGACATTAAATTCACGTTATTGGGGAAATTTGTAAAAATGGGATTAGTTTAGATTAAGATAACAATTTTGTAATTTTACATTTATACAATAAGCCCTTATTGAGAGAAAAAAAGATTAAGATGAGGTTGTTATTTGGAATACAGCTGCCATAATATTTAACAAAGCCAAGATGGATGGGATACATAAGAAGTTTTTCTACAAAAATGAAATTTTAAGGTTTTTGATAATAACTTGATGTGCGGTCCATGATGTGAGAGTTATAATAAATCAAATTTAAATATAACAGACCCATCACATCAAATCCACACACCCTGTTAGGATAGATGCCACCTGCAGCCAGTTGTTTTATAGTTTTTTGATGCTTTCTGGTCGATCATACAGATTGTTGGTCCTTTTGTTTTCATTTATTTTTATTTTTGAAATCCAAATCAGAATGTGCGGATTTTGAAATGATGTGCCCCTTTTCCTTGTAAGTACAGTGGTATAAGCAGAAGAATATTTTGGATTTATGGACATCTCTCCATGACTGCAGGGTATTGTTATCATTTATTATAATAGTTACATAGTTACATAGTAGGTGAGGTTGAAAAAAGACACAAGTCCATCAAGTCCAACCTAAGTGTGTGATTATGTGTCAGTATTACATTACATATCCCTGTATATTGCGGTCATTCAGGTGATTATCTAATAGTTTCTTGAAGCTATCAATGCTCCCTGCTGAGACCACCGCCTGTGGAAGGGAATTCCACATCCTTGCCGCTCTTACAGTAAAGAACCCTCTACGTAGTTTAAGGTTAAACCTCTTTTCTTCTAATTGCAATGAGTGGCCACGAGTCTTATTAAACTCTCTTCTGCGAAAAAGTTTTATCCCTATTGTGGGGTCACCAGTACAGTATTTGTAAATTGAAATCATATCCCCTCTCAAGCGTCTCTTCTCCAGAGAGAATAAGTTCAGTGCTCGCAACCTTTCCTCATAACTAAGATCCTCCAGACCCTTTATTAGCTTTGTTGCCCTTCTTTGTACTCGCTCCATTTCCAGTATGTCCCTCCTGAGGACTGGTGCCCAGAACTGGACAGCATACTCCAGGTGCGGGCGAACCAGAGTCTTGTAGAGCGGGAGAATTATCGTTTTATCTCTGCAGTTGATCCCCCTTTTAATGCATGCCAATATTCTGTTTGCTTTATTAGCAGCAGCTTGGCATTGCATGCCATTGCTGAGCCTATCATCCACTAGGACCCCCAAGTCCTTTTCCATCCTAGATTCCCCCAGAGGTTCTCCCCCCAGTGTATAGATTGCATTCATATTTTTGCCACCCAAATGCATTATTTTACATTTTTCTACATTGAACCTCATTTGCCATGTAGTCGCCCACCCCATTAATTTGTTCAGGTCTTTTTGCAAGATTTCCACATCCTGTGGAGAAGTTATTGCCCTGCTTAGCTTAGTATCGTCTGCAAATACAGAGATTGAACTGTTTATCCCATCCTCCAGGTCGTTTATGAACAAATTAAATAGGATTGGTCCCAGCACAGAACCCTGGGGAACCCCACTACCCACCCCTGACCATTCTGAGTACTCCCCATTTATCACCACCCTCTGAACAAGCCCTTGTAGCCAGTTTTCAATCCATGTACTCACCCTATGGTCCATGCCAACGCACCTTATTTTGTACAGTAAACGTTTATGGGGAACTGTGTCAAATGCTTTTGCAAAATCCAGATACACCACGTCTACGGGCCTTCCTTTATCTAGATGGCAACTCACCTCCTCATAGAAGGTTAATAGATTGGTTTGGCAAGAACGATTCTTCATGAATCCATGCTGATTACTGCTAATGATATCATTCTTATCACTAAAATCTTGTATATAGTCCCTTATCATCCCCTCCAAGAGTTTACATACTATTGATGTTAGGCTAACTGGTCTGTAATTCCCAGGGATGTTTTTTGGGCCCTTTTTAAATATTGGTGCTACATTGGCTTTTCTCCAATCAGCTGGTACCATTCCAGTCAATAGACTGTCTGTAAAAATTAGGAACAACGGTCTGGCAATCACCTGACTGAGTTCCCTAAGTACCCTCGGATGCAAGCCATCTGGTCCCGGTGATTTATTAATGTTAAGTTTCTCAAGTCTAATTTTAATTCCGTCCTCTGTTAACCATGTAGGTGCTTCCTGTGTTGTGTCATGAGGATAAACACTGCAGTTTTGGGTACTGAAGCCCCCCGATTCACTCGTGAAGACTGAGGAGAAGAATAAATTCAATACCTTTGCCATCTCCCCATCCTTTGTAACCAGATGTCCTTCCTCATTCTTTATGGGGCCAATATGGTCTGTCCTCCCTTTTTTACTGTTTACATACTTAAAGAATTTCTTGGGATTTTTTTTGCTCTCCTCCGCTATGTGTCTTTCATGTTCTATCTTAGCCATCCTAATTACACCCTTACATTTCTTATTGCATTCTTTATAAATTCTGAATGCTGTGGATGATCCCTCAACCTTGTATTTTTTGAAGGCCTTCTCCTTTGCTTTTATATGCATTTTTACATTGGAGTTAAGCCATCCAGGATGTTTGTTCGCTCTTTTAAATTTATTACCCAATGGGATACATTGGCTAATGCCCTTATTTAATATACTCTTAAAGCAAACCCATCTCTCCTCCGTATTCTTTGTTCCTAATATTTTATCCCAATTTATGCCTTTTAGCAAGGTTTGTAGTTTAGGGAAGTTGGCTCTTTTGAAATTCAGTGTCTTTGTGTTCCCTTCATGTCTCCTATTTGTGTGATTTATACTGAAACTAATTGACCTGTGATCGCTGTTACCTAAATTGCCCCGTATTTCCACATCTGTTATCAGGTCTGTATTGTTGGTAATCAGTAGATCTAGTAATGTTTTATTTCTAGTTGGTGCGTCTACCATCTGACCCATAAAATTGTCCTGCAAGACACTAAGGAACTGGCGAGCCTTAAATGAATGCGCAGTTCCCTCCGCCCAGTCTATGTCTGGATAATTAAAATCCCCCATTATGATAACACTTCCCATCCTTGCTGCTAATCCAATTTGTGATAGGAGATCCGTCTCCACTTCCTCCCTCAGGTTAGGGGGCCTATAGCATACTCCCAGTATTATTTTCCCCTTAGCTTCATCCCTTTGGAGCTCTACCCATAAAGATTCCACCTCCTCCCTAGCCCCCTCAGTGATGTCATCTCTCACATTCACTTGTACATTATTCTTGATATATAGGCATACCCCTCCCCCTTTTTTACCCTCTCTATCCTTGCGGTATAGGGTATACCCTTGAATGTTTGCCAGCCAATCATGAGAGCTGTTGAACCAGGTCTCTGAAATTCCCACAAAATCCAAATCCTCCTTGTACAACAGTATCTCTAGTTCACCCATCTTGTCCGCCAGGCTCCTGGCATTGGTGAACATGCCACATAGTTTAGACCGGTCGCATATTGTCCTCGTATTGGGTGTTTCAAGATTGCAACTTGGACTTGCTACTATACTCACCTTGTGTTTTTGTGCTTTGGTTAACCTACCACTAATGCCCCCAATACTACCCTCTGGAATATCTTCCGCGCTGGCTATCACTGTCTCTGGACCCTCCCCCCCATCGCCTAGTTTAAAAACCCCTCTAACTTTTTGGCCATCTTCATTCCCAGCAGATCTGCACCCTCCTCATTTAGGTGCAGTCCGTCCCTTCTATAGTACCGGTTACCGACTGAGAAGTCGGCCCAGTCCTCCAGGAACCCAAACCCCTCCTTACTACACCAGCTCTTCAGCCACTTGTTTACTTCCCTAATCTCCCTCTGCCTCTCTGGTGTGGCTCGATGTACCGGTAGTATTCCTGAGAACACTACCTTGGAGGTCCTTTTCCTCAATTTAGCTCCTAAGTCCCTAAAATCGTTCTTTAGGACACTCCATCTGCCTCTGACTTTGTCATTGGTGCCAACGTGCACCATGACAGCCGGGTCTTCCCCAGCCCCTCCCAGTAATCTGTCCACAAGATCCGTGATGGCACTTCAGGTCTTGGTTACAGATTGCCCTCTCTGTCCTTCTAAGAATTGAGTCCCCTACCACCAGAATCTGTCTTTCCTTTCCCTTTGCTGCCCCCCCACTCTCACTGGAGGAGTTCTTCCCCTGGCAGCTAGGAGAGTCCCTCATCTCCAGCAGTGCTGGTCCCTGACTGGTTACACCAATGTCACTCAATGGAGCATACTTATTGGGATGCTCCAGTCCTGGATCGGCCTCCCTGGCACTTCCCCCTCTACCCCTCCTGACTGTCACCCATCTACTCTTTGCTAGTGCCTGCGCCTCTTTCTCTCCACCCGCCTCTGTGCTGGCCCCTGCCAGCACCTGCCGTGTACATTCCTGGCTCACCTTTAGTATGGAGGGACTTCTCAGTGCTGACAGTTGCTTCCCCAGATTCAGAACCTGGGCTTCCAGGGAAACAATGTGCTTACATTTTGCACAGCAGTATTCGCCCTCGATCGGATGATCAAGGAACGCATACATGCGGCAAGATGTACAAAGAGTCGCCTCTCCACACCCGCCGGGCATCGTACCTATTAAATTTAGTGAGGATTTGGGGATTTTACCCTGTCCAAATTACCTAACTAGCTTCCTGGCACTAATACTCAAGACAATACACAGGTACACGACAAGACAATACACAGGTACACAATACACAAGTACTAACGATCCACACACACTACTCAGACAACACTCAGATACTCACACTACACAGGTACTATGACCCCTGTTATAACCTCCTGTTTTAAACTCTTGTTTTTAACTCCCACTTAATCCAGCTCCACTTACACCAAGCTCCACAGCTTCAAACTGAGCACGCTCAGACTGAGTCCTACAACAAGTTAAATAGGCACCTGTGAGCAATTAACCACACCCCTTAATTGATAGACTGATGAAACCAAGAAAAAAAAAAAAAGCTATTTAAAAAGTGACAGCAAAAGGCAAATTAAAAACTAAAAGGAAAAGTCCCCAAAATGCAACCCAGCAAACACCAACAGACAGCAAACACACACCAACAGACAGCAAACAAACACCAACAGACAGCAAACAAACACCAACAGACAGCAAACACCAACAGATAGCAAGACTTGTATACTCTAACACTTGTTTTTAACTCCCACTTAATCCAGCTCCACTTACACCAAGCTCCACAGCTTCAAACTGAGCATAATATTGCCAGGAAAAAGTTGTCTTTTTGAAACATGAAACTGGAGTTCTTACACAAACAGCATGGTAGAAAACAGGCCATTCTAATATATTTATGCAAGCTGGACCCAGTAATGCAGGGTTCATCCCGACATATCAGAGCTGTATCTTTTATGCAAAGGTGCTATTAGACAAAGTTAGATATTGTTTTGGTCAAACATTTAATTTTTAATGGTCCGACATTCTGCGCAGCAAATATACAGCTAACTAAATGTTTGTCTAATGAAAGGTTTAAAATATGAGTTTGTTTATGTACAAATCTATGTGTAGATGTAATGCGTACATTTGAATCCAGCCACCTTATTGCCTCTATTGGAGGAGGCTGAAGACAAAGGAAACCACATGTGTTAAATTGATGGTGTATGAATCAGCTGCTGTGAGCCTAGTGCAGGACACACTCCCTGAAGACCAAGATATTACATTTTTTGTAGATTTGATCCCGGTTTTATACTGAGTATGCAGTTTATCACCCAGAAGGATACTCTGTATTCAAAGTCTTTGGATCCTTTTTTCCTCAGCTCAAGAAGCAGAGCTCCATGTTTTAGCAAAGCCTGTGAGCTATAAAAAGAGTGTATATTTATACAGATAGTCAAGATATCGAGAGCTTTTTGTTCCATTTGAAGGGCCAGAAGTTTGTTTTTACTCCGGCAGGTAAACCAACCAAGCATGCTAAGTTAATTTGATGGGCTGTTTTCAGCCTTCCAGGTTCTTGCTGAGGTAGCCATATTAACTTTAAAACTCACACATGGAACCAGACCAGGCAACTAAGGATGCTGCATTTACAGCCCCGGACACTTGATGGCTCTGTGCAACTCATAGATTCCACCCTAGTTCTGGCCCAGTATAGCTGGGATTAATAATTCAACTTTAAGGACCCCAGAATGAGAAGAACAAGTGGTCTACAGGGGACAACTTCTTATGAAATAGGACTTTGGAAAAGGTGATCATTTATGTCTGCCAGCCACTCTTTTCCCTCCAGCCTGACACATGGACCGTGTCATCAGTCACAAGCAGTTATGGCTGCCTTAGTAAATGAGCATGGGATAGAGCCAGGGTTCTTCACAGTTGTTTTATAACATACCAGTTCTTGTTTTACCTGTTACCAAAGGTGTTACCAAAAGCTGAACATCCCTTCCAGAGATTACAAAAAGATACATCCAGATGCCCAAGTCAGGATCTAAAGAGTATGCATTTTATCTGTATGGACATTTTTTTCAGGATGTCCAGTGGCAAATGCTACTGCAAAGGCCACAGTAAAAAGTGTTATCAGAAGTAGTTTGTAAGTACAGAGTGCCATAATCTACAGAGAGTAACAAAGGAAATCATTTTTATAGGAGAGTCCTTACTAGAAGTTTTGAGGTTTTATTTTTACACCCCCTACTATCTATAATGTAGCGGATAAAGTATAGTAAGAAACTAGAAAACTTTTGCCTGAATGTATTCTTATATTTTATCAAGCCCCTAAGGGGATATTGGACTCTCTCCCAATGGGATTTGGTTTGGGAGTGTGTTACTCACTTGCTTATACTTTGTCTCAGCAGCTGACGTCCTCCGTTCAGATCTCACAGAGAACGTTGCTGATCTTTTAAGGTTTTTGACAAACTAATTTATGTGTTTTCTCCCCAATTCCAGATCCTAAAAGTTTGGAACGATCTAAAACCAAAGCCAAGTGACTTGTGGATTGTTAAGAGACATTTGTATATAAGGAAATGTTTGGAGACTCAATACAGCATCTATTTCATGTACAGTTTTGCAAAACTTGAAGGAAAAGTTACCTGGATCCACACCAGACACTGCAAAAATGACTAAATTAAAGAAATCTCTGTGTTTGATTTGTTTTCCTCTTGTGATCAGTCTAGGGTACTTTTTGATTCAATTAATTTAATTGTAAAGGATATATATATATATATATATATATATATATGTATATATATATATATATATATATATATATATATATATATATATATATATATATATATATATATATATATATATACATCTATATATATATATATATATAGATCTATATATATATATATATAGATATATATATATATATATAGATATATATAGATATATATATCTATATATATATATATATATATATATAGATCTATATATATATATAGATCTATATATATATATATATATATATATATATATATATATATATATATATATATATATAGATCTATATATATATATAGATCTATATATATATATATATATATATATATATATATATATATAGATCTATATATATATATATATATATAGATCTATATATATATATATATAGATCTATATGTATATATAGAGATATATAAATATATATAAAAATAATCAGAAGGGTGAGGTGCACTACAGTCTCAGTTGGCCGTGCTTAGCAATCAAGCCCTCCCAGAGGCTTTGACATAGAAAAAATCCAAAAACAAGGGATTGCTGCACAAACCGTACTTATTTTGAAATCTTCAAAAGGACATCACCACGACATCCATAAAATCAGGCATACATAATAAACATTTTCGGGCTATTGTAGATAACGCCCTTCATCAGAAGATCATGCCTATCTAATGAATATACATATAGCAATATATATACTCAATGAACAATCAATTAACAAGCTAATCATCTGGAATCAATCAAATAATCATTTATGTTTAACCAAATCTGTTATCACATATACATACAATTATCATCAGATGTGAATACAATTTTTTACAATTTAGGAATCAAAGTCACAGGTAGAAAGAAAATTTCACACTTCATGGAATATGGACACAGAAATCCTGAAATTAAAACGGAAAAATAAAAAAATGAAAAATAAAATATTAAAATGTCACATCTATAAAAGGTATATATTTTTATATGTGCAGATTTAACCTTTATTATATGATCTACAGTGGATACCTATATCTTGCAAGTTAAACTATGCACCCTCTCTATACCTCAACAGGTTGTGCATAATCAATCCCTGTATTAGACCATACACACCACAACTAGCACCAATCCGATAAATGTGAAAAAAAATGAAAAATATTAGAGAAAGTAAACACTGTTAATTGTGATAATATAAAATAACATAAATGACATTAATGGCATTGACACCTCTCCAAAAAATTCTAAACTTTCAAAAGCAATAAAAAAATTTTTTTACTATAAAAATAAATACAAATCAAAATCAGAATTTAACCCTTTCAGCTGGAATGTATCCAGCCCATGGATCCAACCCACTTCTTTCTTTCTTAGAGACTTTTCTCTGTCCCCACCACGTCTATTTATGGTGACACCATCTATCACCATAAATTTTAGCTGTGACACCGTGTGTCCCCACTCAACAAAATGTTTAGCCAGAGGAAGTTTAACTAATTTGTCCCGAATGGAGTACTTACGATGAGCTATGCGGGCCTTCTGTGTGGTCTCCCCCATATAAAGGAGACCGCAAGGACATTTTATTATTATTATACAGTATTTATATAGCGCCAACAGTTTACGTAGCGCTTTACAACTTGAGGGTAGACAGTACAAATACAATACAATTTGATACAGTAGGAATCAGAGGGCCCTGCTCCTTAGAGCTTACAATCTAAGAGGGAAGGTCAAGAGATACAAGAGGTAATAACTATGGGTGATGTGCTAATTGAGAAGATAAATGTACAGTTGTTAAGTGGGGGCCAGATAGGCTTCTCTGGAGAGATGAGTTTTCAGGGATCGTCTGAAAGTGGATAAAGTAGGAGAAAGTCGGACGGATTGGGGTAGAGCATTCCAGAGGATGGGGGAGGCTCTGGAGAAGTCCTGAAGGCGAGCATGGGATGAGGTGACAAGGGAGTTTGAGAGCAGGAGGTCTTGGGAGGAGCGAAGAGAACGATTAGGTTGGTATTTTGTGACTAGGTTAGAGATGTAGCTGGGGGCCAGGTTGTGTATGGCTTTGTAAGTTATAGTTAGTGTCTTGAATTTAATTTGGTGACTGAGTGGCAGCCAATGGAGGGATTGGCAGAGGGGTGTGGCAGACGCAGAGCGGTTTGTGTGGTGGATGAGCCTGGCAGCAGCGTTCATGATGGACTGAAGTGGGGACAGCCTATTTAGAGGTAAACCAATGAGGAGGGAGTTGCAGTAGTTGAGGCGGGAGATGACCAGGGAGTGGATTAGAAGCTTTGTGGTGTTATTGGTTAGGAAGGGGCGTATCTTAGACATGTTGCTAAGATTGAGGCGGCAAGCTTTGGATAGTGATAGAATGTGGGGTCAAAAGGTTAGTTCAGAGTCCAGGATTACACCTAGGACCTTGACGTGGGGAGATGGGTTGATAGTTGAGCCGTTGATCTTGACAGGGAAATCAGGGGAAGTGGCACCTTGGGAGGAAATATCATGAGCTCGGTTTTGGATAGGTTGAGTTTCAGAAAGTGATGTGACATCCAGGCTGATATGTCTGCTAGTAAGTTGGTAATGCGTGAGGAGACAGATGGAGAGAGCTGGGGGGTGGAGAGATAGATTTGGGTGTCATCAGCGTAGAGATGATATTTAAAGCCGTGGGAGGCAATCAACTGACCCAAGGAGGTGGTATAGATTGAGAAAAGGAGAGGTCCAAGAACAGAACCTTGGGGGACCCCAACGGAAAAAGGAAGAGGAGAGGAGGAAGTAGAGTTGTAAGTGACACTGAAGGAGCGGTGGGATAGGTAGGATGAGAACCAGCGAAGAGTACAGTCACGGAGACCAAAGGAGTGGAGTTTTTTGAGGAGGAGGGGGTGGTCCACTGTGTCAAAGGCAGCAGAGAGATCCAGGAGAAGTAGTACAGAATAGTGTCCATTGGCTTTAGCCATTAGTAGGTCATTTGAGAGTTTAAGGAGAGCAGTTTCAGTGGAGTGTTGAGGGTGAAAACCGGACTGAAGGGGATCAAGATGTTTATTTGTGGTCAGATGGTCGCTTAGTCGGTTGTAGACCAGTCTTTCAAGAAGTTTGGAGGAGAAGGAGAGTAAGGAGATGGGACGTAAGTTGTTGAGATTGGTGGGATCCAGTGAGGGCTTTTTTAGTATGGGGGTGACTAGCGCATGTTTTAGAGAGTTTGGGAAGATGCCACAAGAGAGGGAGAGGTTGAAAATGTGAGTTAGAGAGTGTAGAATCGAGTCAGAGGGTGAGCGTAGCATTTGCGAGGGAACAGGATCCAAGGGGCAAGTGGTTAGATGAGTGCTAGATAAAAGTTTAGCAACCTCAGTAATAGTAGCAGGGTTGAATGAGGGAAGTAATGATTGTGTCTGTGGACATGGGGTGTTGCATGGGGGAGGTTTTTGCGCATTGGTGATCTCCTCATGAATTGTATCAATCTTAGTTTTGAAGTGATTGGCAATCTCCTGGGCAGTGAGTGAGTTGGTGGGTGGAGGCAGTGGAGGACAGAGTAGAGTATTGAAGGTAGAGAAGAGTTGGCGTGGACTGGATGAGAAGGTGTTAATGAGTGTGATAAAGTAGGTCTGTTTGGTGGTGTGAAGGCAGGAATAGTATTTTAGGAGGGCAGATTTATATTGTGTGAAGTCTTCCTGGGTCTTAGTCTTATGCCACAGGCGCTCAAGAGCGCGGCTACGTTTTCTGAGACTTCTGGTGTCATCTGTTTGCCAGGGTTGCAGCAGTCGGGGCCTAATTCTGCGTGTAGTGAGGGGGGCAAGCTTGTCTAGGGAGGAAGACAGTGAGCTGTTGTAGATGAAAGTAGCTAGGTTGGGGCAGGACAGGGGTGAGATTTTGTCATAGAGGTGATCAGTAGCAGAGTAGAGAAGAGAAGGGTTGAGGTGGCGAAGGTTTCTAAGTGTAATTGTTAGGCGGTTGGAGGGAGAAGAGGTGGAAGACATGGAGAGAGCAAAACTAATAAGGTGGTGATCAGAGAGTGGGAGTGGATTGTTGGAAAGGTTGCATGGAGTGCACAGATAGGAGAAGGTAAGGTCAAGGGTGTTACCGTTGGAGTGGGTAGGAGCCTGTATCCATTGCTTCAGGTCAAGCGATGAGGTTAGACTGAGAAGTTTAGAAGTAATAGTAGTGTTAGTGTTGACAGGGATGTTGAAGTCCCCAAGAATAATTGTGGGGATTTCAGAAGAGAGAAAGTAGGGTAGCCAGGCAGAGAAGTCATCAAGGAAGGTTGATACTGGTCCAGGGGGCTGGTAGATGACAGCAATTCTTAGAGAAATGGGAGAGAATAGACGAATGCAATGTGCCTCAAAAGAGGAGAGTGTCAGAGAGGGAGGTGGGTGAAGTACCTGATAGGTGCTGCATGGGGCTAGAAGGATTCCCACTTCACCTCCCTTCCGTCCACTCGGTCTGGGGGAGTGAGTCCAGAGAAGGCCCCCATGGGAGAGGGAAGCAGGAGAAATAGTATCCGATTCATGAAGCCAGGTTTCAGTAATGGCAAGTAGGTTAAAGGAATTTGTGATAAAGAGGTCGTGAAGGGCGGTGAGTTTGTTGCAGACAGAACGTGCATTCCACAGGGCACAGGAAAAGGGGGGGGCTGGTTTTGGAAAGAGGAATAGAGACCAAGTTCTGTGGGTTGCGGCTCCTGCCAGAGGGTGTAGGGGGATGGGGGCGATGGGCAAAGACAGATGATGGTGGCCCTTGGTTTGAGGATATGTCACCAGAGATTAGGAGAAGCAGGAGGGTGAGGGAGGTAATGTGGGACTGTGATTTGTGTGAAGGGGCATGTCTCAGAGTACTGGAGGTTTTATCAGTGTATGGATGTAGAATGAGCAAGAGTTGGTAGGAGCAGTAGTAGGGAGAAGACAGAAGGCAGGGTGATATGTATAAGCAGGTGGGTGTAGAGAGGGGGTGAAGGTAAGAGAGTTTGAGGAGAGAGGAGAGGAGTGTCAGAAGCAGTGGTAGAGAGTGCATGTTACAGAGCGGAAGGAGAGCTCATTAGAGAGACAGGGTCGCCTGCAGTCTGGTAGCTGCTTTCCAGTGCAGATTGCTGTATTTGTTTGCTTCGTGCAATTGCTGAAGTGAAGAGATTGAAGTGCATATCACTTGTAGAAAGAATCACTTAGAGAAAGAAGCCTTAAGGATAGAAGCCATTGCAATGTGCTCCCCGAGCAATGTGCTCACCCCTTAAGGATGCTCAAATTTATACTGTTATAAGGGTGGGGTTGAAGTTCGTTAATTAATCATGAGTGACTATAAGAATGCCTAACAATCAAAGTGGACTTTTTGCTTCAAGAGTCAGGATAACAAAGGCCAGAGGCCAAGATAAGATCAACACATAAAACTTAGGTAAGACAGTCCAGAGCAACAAATAACAATGTCATGGTTGTGCACACAGGGCAACAGATAGAGAAGGCCACATACCAAAGACACACACACACACAGACAGCAGGCAGATCCCAATTTCAGTTAACGGTGGAAGATGTGGTTGAGCTGACACATACCAAAGACACACACAGACAGCAGGCAGATCCCAATTTCAATTAATGGTGGAAGATGTGGTTGAGCTGACACATACCAAAGACACACACACACACAGACAGCAGGCAGATCCCAATTTCAGTTAACGGTGGAAGATGTGGTTGAGCTGACACATACCAAAGACACACACACACACAGACAGCAGGCAGATCCCAATTTCAGTTAACGGTGGAAGATGTGGTTGAGCTGACACATACCAAAGACACACACACACAGACAGCAGGCAGATCCCAATTTCAGTTAACGGTGGAAGATGTGGGTGAGCTGACACATACCAAAGACACACAGACAGCAGGCAGATCCCAATTTCAGTTAACGGTGGAAGATGTGGTTGAGCTGACACATACCTGTAAAGAGACAGAGAAGGAATGATCAGGTGAGGCAGAACTTAAAGCAGAGATTGAAGTGCATATCACTTGTAGAAAGAATCACTTAGAGAAAGAAGCCTTAAGGATAGAAGCCATTGCAATGTGCTCCCCGAGCAATTTTATGATATACACCACGAAGGATGACTGGCAGGTGTAGTGATCTCTGATCAAAATATCATAACCCTTAAGTGGGTGGGAAAAACTTTTCCCTTTTATCATGCTGGAGCATTGGATACAACTTAAACATGGAAATGAACCAGTATTGAAAATTGATCAGACTTCACCAACCTGTCACGTATCGTCCTGCCTCGTCGGTAGGATGGTAATGGGGGATTATTGAATTATGGAACCGATGGATAAGCACTTTGCAACATAGACCAATGTTTTTTAATAATATTGTTGATCTTATGTGAAAATAGATGAAATTGTGAGGTGAAAGGCATTCTGCGACCTTGATTACTGACTGATATGGTCTTATTGTGTATGTTAATGCGTTCAGAATGTACTGAATCTGCTAGATATCCTCGCTGTCGCAGCCTGCCTTCCATCTCATCCAATCTCATGTTACAAGTATCTACTTCACTCGTGATCCTGGTAACACATTTTAGTTGACTCCGTGGGATAGATTTAAATACCCCAGGAGGATGAAAACTAGAAAACAACAACAATTGGTTGCGGTCCGTTGGTTTTCTATACAAATCACTTACAATGTGTCCATCTTTGATGGACAATAAAGTATCCAAGAACGGAACAGCAACATTGTTATACATGATGTTAAATTTTAAACCAGGTATTAATGAGTTTAAATATAAATTGAACAAAGACAATGAATTTGAATCGCCTGTCCATACAGCAAAGGCGTCATCAATGAACCTGTACCATACTGTACAATGTTCACTGAATAACGCAGAAGGAAAGATGAAAGATTGTTCTATCATATCCATAAATGCATTAGCATAAGGTGGTGCTACATTGCTGACCATAGCTGCTCCGGCTAATTGTAAATAATAAGTATCTTTAAACAGAAAGACATTTTCCTCTAATACAATAGTCAGCAGATCAAGGAGAAACTTAATCTGAGCAGCAGTGTATTTTTTTTGAATGAAGCAATAGACGTTTGCAGGCTTCTATTCCCAGAGTATGTGGGATGGCTGTATATAAATTAGCGACGTCCCATGTGACCAGCAGTGCATCAGGAGGAATAGTCTGTGAATTAATTTTATTCAAAAAATCTTGAGTATCCCTGATGTATGAGCGAGTCTGAGTAATCAAGGGTGTCAAACACTTATCAAGATATTTAGCCAATGGCATAGTAACTGATGCAGTGCTGGACACAATGGGACGTCCTGGAGGGTTGATTGGATCTTTATGTATTTTAGGAAGTACATAGATAATCGGTGTAACAGGCTGATCAGCAATAAGATAAGACTCAGACTGATACCTACGTAATCATGTGTATAAAAACCAATTGCGTCATATTAAAGCAGAACAGTTATTTGGAAAGATGCTGAGCGCATCTTTTGTGTCTGTTCCCTACTGCAGTAATTATTGTGTACGTGTGTACGGGGCATAAGACTTATAATCTGACAGTACATCAGGCAATTGTAAAAACTACCATCATGAGGGGTAAACTTGAAGCAGCACTACTCATTTATCACAAGACACCCATCACTTTTGGTATGATGTATTCACAGGTTGGTCACCCACAGGAAGTGAGGTAGTGAAAACCTTTTTCTACCTACTTGCTGTCTGTGTTGTTGTTTTGGTAATCCTTGTCCTGTATAATTGCTATTTGGTATGCAATATAAAGAAGAAAGTTAACAAAACGATCAATAAGGCTGATGATAAAGCCTGGGCAAGATTATTACCAAAATAATGTGAGGGAAATTATCATATTTATGATAAAAGAGGTGATTGAAGGGTTAATGATGTTTCTATGCTGTATATTCTTCTTCTTCTGTGTTTTTCCATATAACTATGCATGTCTCATAGACATAATATTGTGTTTTGCAAGTCCGTATTTTTATCAGTAGAAATGTTCCTGCTAAGAATACTCTGGGGGTTATTTACTAAAGGCAAATTCACTTTGCACTACAAGTGCAAACTACAAGTGCAAAGTGTACTTGAAATTGCACTGAAAGTGCACTTGGAAGTTCAGTCACTGTAGATCCGAGGGGGACATGCAAGGAAAATAAAAAAACAGCATTTTAGCTTGCACATGATTGGATAATAAAATCAGCAGAGCTTCCCCTCATTTCAGATCTACCCCTCAGATTTACAGTGACTGCACTTCCAAGTGCACTTTCAGTGCAATTTAAAGTGCACTTTGCACTTGTAGTTAGCACTTGTAGTGCAAAGTGGATTTGCCTTTAGTAAATAACCCCCTCTGACTCCTGTTTAGACCAGTTTCAAATGCTCTAACTCCTACTATTTTAACTATATAAACGCAGGATCTTCCCAGAATAAACTGAACATTTTGTCTGTGTAGTCATTATTTATTCCCGGAGCTCCGTTCGGGAGTCCCCCAGCTGTTCGGTTCTGAAAGTCCCCAACATGTACTTGTCTCAATTAAGTGCATTAAGTGGAATTTCTGTCTGCTGCTTCGTTCTTCTACTATCAACATGAATCACTTCTGACAAGTTTTCCTGACACCAAGATAAAAAAGGTGACTGGAAGGGACCTCCATCTGATTGACAGTCTCAGCTCTGTTCCTGTGTGCTGTGTGAAGGGTGGTCCTATCATCTCTCAGAGATCTACTCGCTGAGCTCTGTAGAGTGTAACTTCAGATCTCTGCCCCCTTTTTTCTGAACTTTCAGACAAGCCTTATAATTCCACACTTTGAACAGATGTATAAAAGAAAGGGCTGTAGATAAACAGGTACAACTTATGCAGGAGGATTTGTTTAATCTCTGTTTATCACCGGAAGCTAGTCATTTTAGCCACTTTAAATATAGCACCTGCATCACTCCAATTAACCATTAAAGTCAATGGGACCCGAATGTCAAAAATCAAAAGTGCCCATTTTGAAGGCTTATATGCAAGTAATTGGGCAAACAATGGTGACTCCGTTAAATTGATGATAGGCAACTACTATCCTCATATTGATTAGTGGTTCCAAATTAATAATAACTACTGCAGTAGGGAACAGGCACAAAAGATACGCTCAGCATCTTTCCAAATAACTGTTCTGCTTTATTATAACGCAATTGAAGGTTTTTATGCACATGATTACGTAGGTATCACATTAATATTACAATTGTACGTTTATGGTAACAAGGGGCATTACGTAGGCAGGCTAATTCTAATCAGGACTCGAAAGAATGTAAACATATACTGAAAACATTATTAGTGCTGTGTGCACAGTGAGGGCAGTGTGCAATACATACAAAATAGAATACAATTATATACAGAACTTACAAATTTCCATTACAATGATTATAGGGGTCCGGGTCCTGCCCTGGGGGACATGTATCAATAAAAAAAAAGTTTGTGAAAAACAATCATTTTTAAATGAGCAGTAATTTTTTTATTTTTAAAATAAAAGCATAAAAATGAAAAATTCCTTCCAATATAGTACCTGGGGGGTCCCCTTAGTCTACCTGTAAAGTGGCAGATCTGTACCATGTCTAGAATCTGCTGCAGCAATAATTGCATTTATAAAGCCCAACAAAAAAAAAAGATTTTCCCTGCAAGCTGCCTTTATTTTTCTCAGCTGGGGGGGCCATTGTGTATGTTGAGGCCACAAAGCAGGGCACTGGGAACAAGATTAGAGATTTTTGGATACATTCTCGTGTCACTTTGACTTTGGATAGAATAAACGGGTGCGTAAAAATTGATCTCTGGGTGTCATGGCACCTTCCCACTGTAACCCTATAGAGGTACTCTTGATAAAAGCAAGAATTGGCCTTGCTGTAAAAAATTGCAATGATATGCACCTGTCAAACAGGTGCAGAAAAAACGGTCTTTGGATGTTAATTGTGCTCATGAGACCTAATTCATTTTTAGTCAAACGGTCCACGGAGTCTGTGGACAGACACGTTCTTTGATAAGTAACGAAACCTCCTGCAGCACTGAATTGCCATTCTGAAAGCACGCTGGATGCAGGACAGCCTAACAACTCAATAGCATACTGGGCAAGTTCTGGCCAGTGGTCTATTCTCATGACCCAGTAAGTCAATGGATCGCCAGCTGGAAAGATCTCCATTTCTGTTTTGGACTCCAAGGTAATCATCCACCATGTGATGCAGACACTGCCGATGGGATGTGGAAGCTGACAGCCCTGGGCGGTGAGGACTTTTCTGAAATGCCTCACTAAGACGGACACCTTCTCCAATGCTCCTCTCTTGACCAACAGAAGACTCAAAATGACATTTTCCACAACACTGTAATCTACTGGAGTCAGGAAAAATGTTCAATAAAATCCTCTTTAACATGTCCTCAAGAGATTTTATCTTCTGCACTCTCTGTGGGGATGGGATGAGTTCTGAGACCTTCCCCTTATAACGGTGGTCAAGGAGGGTTGCCAACCAGTAATCATCCTTCTCCTTTATGTCATGTATACTTGAGTCCTTTTGCAGGCTTTACCGAGGCTTGAGAAGCAGACTCCTCGGGATCACTCAGGATGACAACATCTGGAACTTACATAACAAATGTGCGGCGCTAAGACCAAGCAGTGAATAACTAGATGAAATAACTATAAAAAAATATATATATATATATATATATATATATATATATATATATATATATATATTGCATAAATCTACAAAAAAATATATTAAATAAATTAATATAATAAATTAATAATAAATATATCCTATAAAGCAAATCCAAAAATGTGCAAATGACATTCAATTAACAATAAAACAAACAAACAAACAAACAAAATAGAGTGCAAGTGCTCCGTGTGCTGCACAATATCCTTAATATATATGCTGAATCAAATTTTTTAACAGTCCATCATAAAGCCATAGATAAAAGTGATGGTGGTGCCTTCATGCAGTGCGCACACAATCCTCGTGTACCCCTCCACCAGATGTACCCTCACCTTAAGGGCTTTTTATAAAAGCCTGTAGTAAATGTTAACAGCTTTAAGAGATCTTCCTGTGATTCCTCCTTCCTGTGGTAACTATTTGGCTTAAAATGCGAATCAAGAACTACTTCTTCCTCCTGGTTACCAGCAACCTCCTCTCATATATGCCACATGCAGAAACAATAGAGGCTTGCAACAGTGTGATATCGTTTTTAAAAAGGATTTATTACAACTTAATCTCCACAAGAATGACACTCACATTTCATGATAAAAAACACGCCTTAGTAAACTCATGTGTGGTGGGGTGATAGTGTCACCTGAAGCCAGATCTGCAGCCCCAGTCAGTGGCGTTCACCCCGCCTTGAGCCTGTGCTCCAGAGTATTTCCTGATTCCTTTCATGTCAGCCGATCAAGCTCCTCCTACCAGTTTCGTCACAATCTCGTGACTTCCTCTGGGATTTGTGATTGGCTGACCTTCTTCCATGTTATTTATATTTTCTCGTAGCTCGCAATTACATATGAATTGCGGCGATTTCCTAATAAGTATTTAGTGCTTATAGTGTCTATATGCTAATATATGTTATAAATATTTGTTATCTGATAGGTAGGTTGCTGTACTCCCATATATAAGCCTATTCCACTCTAGTGTTAAAACGGACCCTAGTGGTGATTATTATGTAGTGTACTGATCATCGCCATTTTTCTTTAGCCCACATTAATACCTGAGCAGTGGCCATATTCTTGTAGCAGTGTTTACACTCACAGTGACTCTACTGCTATGACGATCCCTTTGTATGTGTTATGGTAGTGCACACAGCCACCATTAATTACAATATTACCTCTATCTGGCACCCAAGTCACATCAGTGACCTCATCATCATCATCTCCATCTCCTCCATCATCATCATTACCATGGGAGACAACTTGACAATACGCTGGGGCTGGGGGAACATGAATGCCAATTTGTCTACCAGGGTTCTTCCCTCTCTCTAGACCCATGTTCCTGTCATCCTCATATATATCAAAAATGAGTTTGACCTTATCAAGACTGAAAGGAACCAGAGGACCAAATGAGTGACACAGCATACAATGTAGGGATAAGTAGAAAAAATATTAAATTTATTAATGAGTTAAAAAAACATTCAACTCCCCAGTGGGAGGTTGTAGTTGAGACACAAAAACATGACATATATCCAAAGGCCACTGCATCAAATAGTCTCTGGAAGTGGCAACACAGAGCACAAAACAATAAAAAAAAATGCTACAGATAAAACATATAAACGATCGTCTGGACGCCAGAAATCTATGCGTGGATGTCCATGCCAAGACTAATGCGTTGTTTAAAAATGTATTTTAAAAATAATGTAGAAAATATGGCATGGGCATCTGCACAGATATCCCTGGAAGGCTCGAGCCCACCGAGGTACTGATGGAAAGAGGGGGAGGGGATAGACTGATGAACAGCCCGAGAAGTCAACTGGCTGTGGTTGAAAAAAACACAAGATGATGGTGTCAGTATATGGTAAAAGGTAATAGATGAAAAAACTGATATATCAACAAGGAAACAGTTGCTGTGATTTTAATGGTATGGATATGCAGTCTGGGATCATCCCTGATGGATGGCAGTAGAGCGTCCTGTGTATATGAAATTAGGACTATGCCCTTATGATAACCAGGGGAATGAGACCAAAAAGACTGTGGAACACATTGCAGTTAAAGACTTAAAGCAGACTATGTTGTAACTGCATCCATCAGAAGTAGCATAACCTGAATTATAGTCCTTAACTGGCATGTTACATTCACAGTTCAGGGTAATCAGCACTT
The DNA here is from genome assembly GCF_042186555.1 of Aquarana catesbeiana. Lineage (NCBI taxonomy): Eukaryota > Metazoa > Chordata > Amphibia > Anura > Ranidae > Aquarana > Aquarana catesbeiana. The sequence continues at coordinate 783,313,557 of NC_133324.1, read as the reverse complement.
ATTGTTTCCCCATACCCAGCCTGATATCTCAGGCAGTCTTGAGTATAGGGGCCATACGATACCCTTCTGTAGTGGTGCTCTCCATGGTGGGTCAGCTTCAAGAAACGACCTTGTATGTTTTATCCACGAGTCCTGCAGCTGTCCCTCGATATAGGTGCTAAACAGCGCATGGGTCCCTTCCAATATTCCGTGATCTTCACGCTGTGTTACAGCTATTAAGCTATCCGACCTCCCTAGCTCACAGTAGGCTCACTTCCGAGACACGATGGGAAGGAGAGGCATCACGTGACACTGGTGACGTCAATGCATTTCGCAATGTGAATCACGTAGCTTCGCCTGGGCGTAAAGGCGGGCCTTCGACTGTTCCTTATCACAGCTTTTCACCACGGCAGGTAACCACCCATAGATTAGGTCATTAAAGGAACATTGTGTGTTATATCCATTGTCTTGTTACAATTTTCACTTATCCCCAGCTTGTGGCATTCCCTACATAATAGTAGAAGGGATAGATATGAGGAAAAAGGAGAAGGGGTATATATGGAACAATAGAGTAAAAAGTAACATGCAATAAGCCCATTTAGATCAATTATGCCATATATACCTTATGGTGTGGGCCATGAAGGCCAATAAATGGCCACACATAGAAAGTTGTTGTTATTACGGGACCACAACAATGGTATGTCAGATTATGTCAGGTATTAAGGGCTACTTCATGGGGGCCATAGTGTTTTCTAAGTCTCAAAAAAGACCTGAAAATTCAATTCAGTGTTCAGGCCTGACGGAACTAAAAATTTTAAATGGTAAATCCATAATTTTTCTTTTTGCAGTAAAATGCAATTAAAGTCTCCTCTTCTCGGAGGTAATTTTAATGTGTAAATTCCTTTCATTGTCATGCCTTCCAGGCTTCCGTCATGATATATGGCGAAATGCTTGGCCAAGGGTTTTTCAGTGTCCTTTGCCTTTATCTTGCGTATATGTTCCCCTATCCTAATTTTTATTCCTGTCATCCTCAACCTCAGAACCAACATCTGAAGCCAGTAAGGAGCATCATCAAGGAGCAAGTGGCTGACGCTGTGGTCAAATAACTCAGCTGACTCCTCAATGGCTGATGTAGGGACTATGGCAGGAATAGATGTGGACAGGGAGGCAGGTTTATCCACTCTGGCAATTGCAGGGGACTGCACACTTGTCTTTGCTTGCGTGACAGAGGATGAGGAGGATGAGGAAGGTTTAGTAAGCCAGTCCACCACCTCCTCTGTATGCTGTGGCTGGATAGCAGGGGCAAACTCACTAAACAAAGGAAATGATGCTCTGCCTGAGGACTGAGCACCACGTCCACCTTTGCCTGTGGACACATTTGTTGCTGGCCCCCTTACAGTGCCAAGGGAACATGTGGCTCTCCTTGTTCTCCCAGACATTTTTGTGAGGGAGGGGGTGGTGCTTATAAGCAAATGTATAGAAGTGGAAATCTGTACGTAGATGCACTTTAATCAATGTAAAGTAGTGTTTGATGCACTTTAATTTGAGTACTCAAACTACACAGACACACTTCATGGATACAATATAATATACTGCAATATAATGCGCAAAACGTACAGTGACGCACGGAACTGTATGGCATTAAACTTGCAGCAACGCACACAGAAGTAAATGGCGTTAAATTTGCAGTAACACACAGAAGTGGCGTTAAACTTGCAGTAACGCACAAAACTATATGGCGTTAAACTGGCAGCAATGCACACAGAACTATATGGTGTTAAACTGGCAGTAACGTAAACAGAAGTAAATGGCGTTAAACTTGCAGTAACATACAAGACTATGGCGCTAAACTGGCAGTAACGCACACAAAACTATATGGCATTAAACTGGCAGTAACGCACACAGAAGTAAATGGCGTTAAACTTGCAGTAACGTACAAAACTATATGGCGTTAAACTGGCAGTAACGCACAAAAAACTATATGGCATTAAACTGGCAGTAACGCACACAAAACTATATGGCATTAAACTGGCAGTAACGCACACAGAACTAAATGGTGTTAAACTGGCAGTAATGCACACAAAACTATATGGCATCAAACTGGCAGTAACGCACACAGAAGTAAATGGCGTTAAACTGGCAGTAATGCACACAGAAGAAAAAGGCGTTAAACTGGCAGAAATGCAATCAAATAGCCAGTGTTCAACCGGCACTACACTGACGCTATCTGTACTGTCCCTACTCTAGCTATACACTAATGTCAAGATTACTAACACAGTCTCACTACTCTACACTGAAACTATCTGAGCTGTCCCTACTCCACACTAATGTATGTATGAATGAAACGGTGTCACTACACTACAGTGAAACTATCTGAACTGTCCCCACTCTAGCTGCACACTATGCAAAGCTGAATGATGGTCCTCCTCACTACACTCACGCTATCCCTAGATTGACACTAAACTAATATTCTACACTGACAATTGAAGCAAAATAGCACAGTATAGCAGACTAACTAATAGCACTAAACTGAGCCCTGTTCTTTCTCTCTCCAAGCCAAAATCACACTGAAAATGGCTGCAATTGAAAGAATACTTTTATACTGTGGGGCGGGAATAAGCCATGATTGGATAAAGTCATGATGACAGTGTCCAATCATGACTCTGGCAATGCTCTGTGCCAAGATTGGCTGAAGCTTTCACTGCTTCAGCCAATCAGGGTTTGCAATGCACTGTTCAGTGCCGTAGTGCATTGTGGTCAGTTCGGGGGGCCAAACAAACGGTCGAACAACCCGTTTTTGTTCGGCTACTCGCCGAACGTCCGAACATCGTAAGTTCGGCCTGAACTTATGCTCAGGCTGAACCGTTCGCCCATCCCTATGCAGGAGATAGTGAATCCACCCAGGCACAGAGAAGCCACTTGGCTGAAATGCTGCTAATGCTACCTTTCCCTCCTCCACCTCCTCAAGGGCACATATCAGCCTTTTTTTACTGTTAATGTGGCTTTTTCTCCTTCTTAAGGGAGCATAGCATGCCTGGTCCTGGTGGATAGTAGGAGGAGGAATGTTGGGGTGCTAACAGTGAGGAGCAGGATTTTTTGGAGGAAGCTTTAAAGGAGATGTTTTACTCCTCTCCAATACAAGAGAAAACATTTGGGGATCTACCACTACCATCTAGGAGCAACCCAAAACGATCCACTCGACTCATAGCTACAGTGGTTATAAAGGCTAAAGTTGTTTTACCCTAATGAATTCTCTGCATTAATCTAAAAAAAAACTTTCATGTTCAGCTCCCCCCAGCCCCCCTAAATACTTACCTGAACCTAAAATCTCTCCCCACAGGACTCAGTGAAAGCATTGGCAGTGACAACATTTGCTTCTGCTGTTGTCAATCAAATCCAGTGAGGAGTGATGGGGATGAGGGGTGGGGCTGAGCTGCATGTATGCTCTCATAGCAAATGCTTAATGTGGGGGCAGACACAGAAGAGGAGGAGCAGAGGGGGACCCCAGAGGAGGAGGTTCAGGCAGCTCTGTTTAATACCATAACATGTTTATTATTTGAATAAAAAAAAAAAACTTTGACTTTGGAAATGCTTATTGGGCAAAGGATGACCACCTTTCCACAAAGGGGGCTTTTTCAGCAGACGAAAAGCAAAGTCACCGTATGTTTAATACCTACCCTGTTTCTTGTACAAAAAAAATGATGATGGCCTTGCACATGATTCTTTGATGTAAAACTGTTTGTTAATCCCTGCGTTCCTCTGGCAACATGGTGGGTATTAATAGCATAATGGAAAATGTGGGCACTGACATTTCAAAGTAGCTGAAAGTCTAACTTAGGGAACCCAAATGAAAGAGAAAAGGAAATTATATTTAAAGCATACAACACAATTGTAAAGCAAATCAATAAAGAGATTTGTCTCACTGAATTCATTAAATAAAAAATATTTGTCCAGTATTGAGTTGAAAAAAAAATATTGTACAGTAGACCAATAATAATCCAACTGTGGATGATCTAATGGAAGTCAAAAAGACAATTAAAGGACTTAAGGGTCATTTGAGATGGAAATTGCTACAAAACAACAACACAGAAGAGTAGGTTAAAGTAGTGAATCTCTTGTAGTCCTTTTCCCTGCAGAAAAAAAAAAAAACTGGATTCGCAAAGGTGATGGCCAGAGGCGGCTCTCTAATTAGGCGAAATAGGCGGTGGCCTCAGGCCTCTCAGTCACAGGGGACTCGCACAGCTGGCTAGTTTACCTAATTAGAGAGCCGTCTCTTCCAGCAGCAGAGATCTCCACCATCACACAGTCCCGAGTCCCCTCGCTCTGCTACAGGGAGAGATACAGGCTGCGAGTGAGACGTGTGATCGGAGCTCACATACATCTCCGGATCACAGATAGGGAAAGCTGCTCAGTAGAGCCTGCTCTGACAGATCTCCCCCCCTCCCCCTGCTACCCGCACAGCCAGACAGAAGAGGAGAGAGAGCTTCTGCTCCTCCTCCTCCCGCCCTCACCTCCAGTGTCTGCCCCGCCCACTCTCCTCTGCTGTGTTCTCTGTTCTGCCTCAGAGAAGGGAATGTGTGTTCGGGAAGATTCAAGCTGAAGCCCAGCAAACAGAAAAGGACAAGGGGAGTCTGATCCATCCATCCAGTCCCTCCTGCCTCCCAGTGAGTACACTGATGTAGGGGATGCTCTTCCTTCCCTTCTTCTTCCATCCCCCTCGCTTTTTTTCTTTCTTTCTTTTTCTCTTTCTTTCTTTCTTTCTTTCTTTCTTTCTTTCTTTCTTTCTTTCTTTCTTTCTTTCTTTCTCTTTCCTTCCTTCTCCATCCCTCTTTCTTTCTTTCTTTCTTTCTTTCTTTCTTTCTTTCGCAAAAGTTTGGTGAGAGACGATTCGCGCTTTTTCAGACTCATGGCTTTCAGATCGTTTTCTGCCGTTCAGTTTGTGCTTGTGGGTTTGTATCTGCTCTTCAGTGCGTGCAGCAAGTTCCGCGTGACTTTAGGTAGTCATTGTATTCTTGTTCGTTCGTTACTGGTTTTCAGGTCGCTCTTCACAGGCCTTGCTGTTCTTCAGTGTGTTCTGTTACTTCGTTCTGAGCAGCCGACCGTTTTCTAGCCATGTTTCGTATGCGTACTCCTCGTAGAGTTCGTGCTGTGCAGGGGCTTGGTGTTGGGGTCCTGACCTTGACACAAGTCCAGTCCATGAACAGGGTGGGGAGGAGTTCATGGACCAAGAGTTGGTTGCTTCAGCGTGACCAGTTCTCTCATATGCCTTTGCTCTGTGAGATCCGTGAGAATAATCCTGATGATTTCAGGAACTTTCTCAGGATGACGGAACCCAGTGTTTCACCGTTTGTTGGCTTCCCTGACCCCCTATATTAGCAGGCAGGATACCTGCATGAGGCAAGCCATCACTCCGGAGCAGAGGTTGGTCGCTACCTTGTGGTATTTGGCCACAGGGAGAAGCCTGCAGGACTTGAAGTTCTCGACAGGCATCTCCCCCCAGGCTCTGGGGATCATTATCCCAGAGACCTGTTCTGCCATCATCCAGGTCCTGCAGAAGGAATATATGAAGGTAAGATTTTTATCCTTTAATATCACATTTTATTGTATTGAATGTTTGATAATATATTGTATTTCTTTCCTCACTCCCTAATTACCATGCTTGTAATATGCTGTGAATGTCCCCTTTGTCCTCATGCATGCTGGATTTTTATGTAATTATTATTTTATGTCCTTCATACATATTTGCCCTTCAATAACCTCCCCAGCATGGTGTCTCCTGCCCTATATTCACCTCATGTAGTCACTTAACAATGTATTTTATCAGCTCCATAGTAGTTCTTTACCCCAAACACCCCCTAAAATGTTTGGAAATGTTATTTTAGCTTTAAATTCAGGCAGAGTGCTATAGGCTTTTTTTGTGGTGTCCCCAAATAATTTTTAGTAACCCTCCCTCCCCCAACTGCTAAGTCAGCTGATCCCAATTCTCTATCCTCAATCATCTATCTGCTGACTTTGCCAAACCCATACACACTATACCCACCTCTTTACTGGTCAGATTTATGGATGAATTCCCCAAAGCATGTAGTGCAAGGGCCTGCCTGTATACTTTCCAATGGTACTGTTTAAAGTTTTTGTATCCTATTATTATCTTGATAGGTAATAGCAGAATGTCCAAATGTCCTCAAATGTGTACAATGTGTATTTATATCTTTGTATTATGACACTTCTTACCTGTCCAGTGGGCTGCCAATAGTGTAACTAAGGAGGGGCTGTTCCAAGTAATACACATTATTTAGGCATTCATCTCTCAATGAAGTGAAGAGGGTTACCTGTCCAAGATTTCCACACACCCTCTATAATGTTAGAAATGGCCCATGAGAGTGGGGGGAGGGGGAATATGATAGGTGTACCTTTGGCGTTGTTAAATTCCCCTTAATAAATGCTATCTGGAGGTTGCCCCATAATGTTTGTGTATAATCTGCTTGCCATGTTTCAGAGTAAAAATAGTAATGTTTATTGTTTTTTCCTCAACAGTTTCCTTCCACGCCACAGGAATGGCAGACTGTGGCCTCCCACTTTGCCCAGCGGTGGGACTTTCCTAACTGCGGAGGGGCAATTGATGGGAAACACGTCCACCTCGTCCCACCACCCAACTCGGGGTCGTACTATTATAATTACAAGGGGTTCAATAGTATAGTGATGTTGGCGGTGGTGTCGGCTAATTACGACTTCTTGTATGTGGACGTGGGGAAGAATGGCCGGATGTCCGATGGTGGAGTCATCGCCCAGATGGAGTTTTACAGGCGTCTCCAGAATGGCAGCTTGGACTTGCCAGCTCCAGAGGACAATGTGGAAGGACTCCCATTCGTGTTCGTTGCTGATGAAGCGTTTGCGCTGGGGGACCACCTGATGCGGCCATTCCCAATGAGGACCCTCACCCCGGAACAGAGGGTTTTTAATTACCGGCTGGCCAGAGCCCGAAGAGTGGTGGAGAACACATTTGGAATCCTGGCCAGCCGGTTCCGCCTATTTATGACACCCATCCATATGGCGGAGTATAAACTGAACCATATAATACTTGCGTGCTGTGTTCTCCATAACTTTTTAAGGAAACATTCGGCCAACTATGCTGGCTCAGTTGGGCCTGAGGCCGGAATGATACATCAAACCACACTGACGGCGCTTGAAAGCGGCCATCCTGGCTTGCCCTCCCTGAGTGCCCGTGATGTCCGGTTACGATACCAGGAGTTCTTTGCGGGTAGGGGGGCCATCAATATGCCAGACAATCTGTGAAGCCTTTTTATAATAAAAAAAAAAAAATAAATCTTTGTAGACATTTACTGCTTGTGTTTGTTTTAGCTGACCCTGACAGAAATGTTTGGAGTGCAGAAAATGGCGTGATTGTGTAACCTTATACAAAGCACTGTTGGCTGTTATTTACTAAATGCAAAAACACATTTCACTACAAGTGCACTTGCAACTGCACTGAAACTGCACTTGTAGTGCAAAGTGGATTTGCCCTTAGGAAATAACCCCCATTTTCTCATAAAACAGCAATTACATCACCCCAAAAGTGTTGTAGCGTTGAGACAATAATCCACACATTCTTGATTAACAATCTTTTTAATACCTGCACAGTCACATGTGCATTTACCAAAGGTTTTTCACACAAACCAACATGTTTGTTGTATACCAATTTTTGTGGTGGCATTATCCAAAATCAAAATGTCCATTTTATAGAAAACAGGCCTGTGTAAAACCAACAAGAAAGACACAAATCTTGATCTTACAAAGTTCACATTTGGTAGAACTTGAAGGCAATATCAGACATGAGTATTTAGGAACTGTGTTTGATATTGCGTTCAGATGGGGGGAAATCACCCCAGGAAAAGCCAAATTTGGAAGATGCACACAAATTTCCCAATGTCAACATGTGCTACCTGCCATCACGGGGGATCAAGGGATGTGTTTTGGGGGAGCAAGGCCTTCCTCACCGCTACTTTATTATTGAGGGAGGGGTTGCACCCCCAAAACGCGTCCATTGATTTCCCGTGATGGCAGATAGCACATGTTGACACACTGTGTGCATCCTCCAAATTTGGCTTTGGGAAAAATCACAAAAACATTTAGCACATTGTAGCACACAAAAGAAGAAAGTGATTTGGAGGGGTTTTAAACTCGCCCCAAAACATCAATGATGTTTTTATATTTTGGAATAACATCATTGATGTTTTGCTTGATGATTTCCAATTGTAAATTACACCCCATGATCTCCCCGTTCAGGATCTGGGCACTTTCGGATGTGAAAGGATCTTCATTCACAACCTCACGATCACCTAAAAAGAGAGGAACCCCAAAATAAATTTGGTTTAAAAAAAATGCCGCCATCCATCTCTTATCTGAGCCTGTGGTTGCAGACACTCACTTGTTGTGGTGACTAGTTCCACCACGTCTTCTTCCTCCTGCTCAGCTTGTGTTGGGGGGATTTCCCCTTCTTCCAGAGGGGGGGGCTCTGGTCTCCTCAGATGAGGGATTTCCTCCGAGTCTTTTCTCCCCTATGTGAAACAAAATGGTATAATTAGCACACAGATAATAATGTCAGAACTATAAATAGGAAACATTGCTTGGAAGTGGGGTACAATTGTCAATTTTAGCAGAGTTCCAAGTTGTAATTTTTTTAATGCCCTTTGTCAACCTGCAATACTTTACCTGTTTAGTGTGAGCTTCACAGATGGAGACCCCCCTATAGTATACACTGGAGCACCTGTGTGGCCCCCCCTAATAAAAATGGCGTTTTTGTGTCCCACACTAGTGCTCCAGTGTCCAGATGTGAAAACAGCTGCTCAGTGTCCTCTCCTTACACAGAATCTAGTTTGCATTTCATTCTAGTAACAAAGCCATCTACACAACCCAATTCTTTGAAGACAAGTATAGGGCGTCAAAATGGTGGCCAAATGCATATGGGCTAAACAATGGTATTTTATATTTGGAACGAAAAATGTTTGATCCGAACGAATAATGTGCCCATGAACATGAAAGTTGCCATTTTAAACTGTACAACAGTTCCTAAAAGCACATGGAGCAGCACAAACGTAATAAACACAAAAAGAATAGGAACACAGCACAACTACTTACTTTTTTGCAGCACTCTCCGGATCTTTCTGTACTGCTCATGTTCTCGTAATTTCAGGTCCGACCACCGCTTCCTGAGCTGATCTTTCGATCGTCGCACCCCAAATTTCCGGTGCAGACTCCTGACCACTTTCGCCATGATCTTGGACTTTCGGAAATTGGGGTTGGGGTAAGGCCCATACTTTCCATCATAGTCGGCCTTCTTCAGGATGTCCAGCGTCTCCAACATCTCCCCAAAGGACATATTTGAGTCCTTAAATCTCCTTCTGGATCGGGACGTTTCAGGCTCCAGCCTTTCCTCCTCCTCCTCCTCGTTGCTACAAATAGCACGCACCTGCTGTCTATCCGCCATGTGCTCTTCCCCCACTGCGCTGAACGAAAAGGGGCGGGGAATAGACTAGAAAGAACGTCAGGGGCGGGCGGAGTTATACGCATGCGCAGTGTGTATAAAGCGTAACACACGTGCGTCTAACGTACGATCTGTGAGCGGAGGAAGGAGCATCGGAGACGCCGATCGTGATAACGAAGGTAAGATCTAAACTTGGGCCTATACTGCTTTGAAATGGTAGCCTATATTGTAACAAGATTAGGGGAGTTTGGCCTTACATTAGGGTTTGTCTTGTGTTGTGTCTTGCAGAGAAAATGGATGGGTTCAACGACCACAATTTCCTGCCCCTGTTCATAGACAAGTACAGGGAGCTGCCCTGTCTGTGGCAAGTGAGACACCCCCACTATAACCACAAACAGAAGAGGCAGGCAGCGCTGGAGAAACTGCTGGAGTTGGTGAAGCCGGTGGTCCCCACAGCAACCATCCCTTATTTAAAAGCTAAAATTGGTGGCCTGAGGAGCACTTATCTAAGGGAGCGCAAGAAGGTCACAGATTCCCAGAGATCCGGAGCTGCAGCAGATGACGTTTATGTCCCCAGGCTCTGGTACTACGAGAGACTGTGATTTCTGTCAGACCACACTGAAGTCAGGGAATCCCTCTCTACTCTTCCTTCCACGCTTCCTTCCACCCCAGCTGAGGCTTCCGATGTCCAACCTGGGCCTTCCAGCCAGGAAGAAGTGGAGGAGCCCAGCTGGAGTCAGGTATAGCATTCTTCTACAGATTTCTGGTCAATAAATAAATGATGTTTACTAGATGTTATTATTGATCACTAATTGCTGATAGAAAAAAGTGTTTTACATATCAATAGACAGTAGTGGGCACCCAAAATTGGGACAAGAATGAAAAATGCTGGGCTCAGAATGATAGTCTGTTATATTTGTTAACATTCAATTTGCAGCAGTCAGGAGGTGAAAATTGTGTGTGATTGATGACTAAAAATCTCAAACTATGTCCTTTTTCATACACAGGAAGACCTCAGCCAGGAGGAGGTTGTGGAATGTGGCGGTCAGGAGGAGGCGGGGATTAGTGGCAGCCAGGAGGAGGCGGGGCTAAGTGTCAGCCAGGAGAAGCCTGGGACCAGTCGCAGCCTGACTGAGTCTTAGGTCCCTCCCCTCCGCCTGCCACATAAACGAGCCAGGAAGACGACTCCGAGTCCCGTGCAGGATTCAGCGTACAGGCTGATCCAGGAGGCTTCTGCGTCCCTCAGAGCCTTCCCCACTCCTGAAGAGGCCTTTGCCTGCATGGCTGCCACCAAATTGCAGGGCATGCAGGAGGGCCAACGCAGGCTCTCTGAGGACCTTATTTATAAAGTCCTATGTAAGGGGGTGAGTGGGGAACTAACACCCAAGACGGATGTCATTGAGATGGACGATCCTCCTCTTCCTCCTCCTCCTGCTGCCACAACTCCACCACCAGAGCCACCACGTGGAAGGAGGCGTGGAAAGAAGACCAAAGAGTGATGGCCCTGGGTTCAGTCTGGTCTGACAGAAGCTGCAGTCTCTCGTATGACCACAGCCTGGGGACATAGATGTCATCTGCTGCTTTCCGGATCTCTGGGACTTCTGGACCACACTGCCCTCCCTTAGATAAGGACTCCTCAGGCCACCAATTTTGCTTTTAAATAATTGATGTCTGCCCTGGGGGTCCAAGGCTTCACCCACTTCTGCAGTTTCTCCAGCGTTGCCTCCCTCTTTGTTTAGTTGTGAGCCCTTAATAAATTTTTTGGGGAAAGTCTACTCTCCTGTGTGTGTTTTCATCCAAAAAGGACAGTTTTTTGGTGAGGATTCAGGTACATTTCTAACATAAAATGTGAAATTAACAAGAGACAACAACACCAAACAATCTCCTACAGATTAAATAGAACAACATGTCAATGGTGTTGTGGGAACTTGTCACAAAAAACACACTCAAACATTTTCGGGAGTACAAATCAAAATCGCAAAAATAAAAAAAATAAAATAGAAACACAAAAAAAGAATCTACATTAAAGACAAAAAATATATAAAAAATATACAAAAATATGTTGTCAGATGTGAGAAATCAAAATATATTGAAGGAATCCTGATAAATAGTAACGAAAGAAGTTTGTGAGAAGTGTGTGTGAATACGAGCAGCAAAACTACTTATGGATGAATCCAACATTAATAAGGTAAATCGTGCACTGATATGTCTATATCTATGTGCTAAATAAGTGGAAACTTAAGAGGTTGGTGTTCCGTATCGTGACAAATAGGGAAAACCAATCAGATTGATACTTGAAGGTTCAACTCCAAGCTGTAATCAAACAGAAAAAGGAAACTTAAAGAAAAAATAGAAATAAAAATATTATTAAGGCTACTATAATGATGTATGTCAAGTACTATGCCTCCCAAAGAAGAGGGGGGCCAAAATATATAAATATATAATCAAAGGTCCATCAAGGTGGTATGTACAGAGATGCAAGCATATTTAGAGTCCACCATCTTAGATCTGGGGTTACTAGATATCAATCTTGGTGTACATAGTTCAATAAGCTGTGGAACAACAGGGGCTGTTGGACGTATCCCTGTTCGGAAGTAGGGTTCCTCCCTTAGAGTGGTGACTTTGGCCCAAAAGGAACAGATATATAATGCCCTTACCAGATAAGGTGGACTCACAGGCCCTTGGCGGTGAGTCAAACGAGCTTTGTACCGTCAAGCGGTGTAGGGCTGTAAAGCCGTATGTCGTTCCTGGGTGCGATTTCACCGATGTCACCGGAAGGCACGTCTCTGGCTCGATAGGTTTTCCCAGATGTCATCTAATGGTGTGTCCTTGGCAGGGCGCAGCTGGAAGCCGGGGTCGGCCGCAATCTCCAAGTAAAGGAAACCTTTTCCTCAGCAGCCAATACCGTTTTTGTAGATGAAACAAGAAAAAAACTTCCACATAGTGTAAATCTTTCTCAAACGTGACGACGTTTATTAGAATAAGGTTTTTGCAGTAAAATACAAAAAATTGGGCGGTAAAAACTAGGCTCAAAGTAATAAAAAAAGTTCCCAAGATTAAAAATTTGCGCAGTAGGTGATGGTGAGGGTAAAATCCCCGGAAACCGACGCGTTTCGTCCTCAAAGACTTCTACCCCAGCAGAAGTCTTTGAGGACGAAACGCGTCAGATTCTGTGGATTTTACCCTCACCATCACCTACTGCGCAAATTTTTAATCTTGGGAACTTTTTTTATTACTTTGTGCCTAGTTTTTACTGCCCAATTTTTTGCATTTTACTGCAAAAACCTTATTCTAATAAACGTCTTCACGTTTGAGAAAGATTTACACTATGTGGAAGTTTTTTTCTTGTTTCATCTACAAAAACGGTATTGGCTGCTGAGGAAAAGGTTTCCTTTACTTGGAGATTGCGGCCGACCCCGGCTTCCAGTTGCGCCCTGCCAAGGACACACCATTAGATGACATCTGGGAAAACCTATCGAGCCAGAGACGTGCCTTCCGGTGACATCGGTGAAATCGCACCCAGGAACGACATACGGCTTTACAGCCCTACACCGCTTGACGGTACAAAGCTCGTTTGACTCACCGCCAAGGGCCTGTGAGTCCACCTTATCTGGTAAGGGCATTATATATCTGTTCCTTTTGGGCCAAAGTCACCACTCTAAGGGAGGAACCCTACTTCCGAACAGGGATACGTCCAACGGCCCCTGTTGTTCCGCAGCTTATTGAACTATGTACACCAAGATTGATATCTAGTAACCCCAGATCTAAGATGGTGGACTCTAAATATGCTTGCATCTCTGTACATACCACCTTGATGGACCTTTGATTATATATTTATATATTTTGGCCCCCCTCTTCTTTGGGAGGCATAGTACTTGACACACATCATTATAGTAGCCTTAATAATATTTTTATTTCTATTTTTTCTTTAAGTTTCCTTTTTCTGTTTGATTACAGCTTGGAGTTGAACCTTCAAGTATCAATCTGATTGGTTTTCCCTATTTGTCACGATACGGAACACCAACCTCTTAAGTTTCCACTTATTTAGCACATAGATATAGACATATCAGTGCACGATTTACCTTATTAATGTTGGATTCACCCATGGGAAAGTTTGGGTGAGGAAGATATTATCTCCCTCACTTCAACCCCCTCCCTCTCCCCCTTTTTTTTGTACACACTTGAGGATTGTACATCCTTATTTTAGTTACAGGGTTAACACTATCTCTAACGAGGTATCACCACTAGCGCCACACTTTATTTTATTTTATATTTTTATTTACACGGGTCAAGTTGTTGTGTTGGCTGCTTTATTTTCTTGAGAGTTGGCGCAAATTTTTTCTGTATACAGCAAAACTACTTAATTCTTGTCACATTATAAAGAAGAAGAGAGTGCGCTGTATTAAACCATTTTGAACATTGCAGCGTGACGAAAGTGCTGTATCCATTGCGAACGCTAAGTTTACCAGAATGAGCTGTCCCGTCTCGGAATTTCTTCTGAGCATGCGTGGCACTTTGTGCGTCGGAACAGGCCACACACGGTCGGAATTGACACGATCGGATTTTGTTGTCGGAAAATTTTAACTCCTGCTGTCCAACTTTGTGTGTCGGAAAATCCGATGGAAAATGTCCGATGGAGCCCACACACGGTCGGAATTTCCGACAACACGCTCCGATCGGACATTTTCCATCAGAAAATCCGACCGTGTGTACGGGGCATAAGTGTTGCCTAAGGCCTCACAAAGTCTAGAGCCACCTCTGGTGATGGCTACAAGGAAATAGCACCAAGGAAAATTATGACTCTAATAGTATAAAGGTGCATTTCTGAAGCACAAAGAGATTGTTGTATCTGACCCCGAAAAGAAAAGAGGTGTATCCACTAAGAACACACTAGATATTTATCAGGAAACCCTGCAAGGAGTGATGGATTTTCCTGATGGGTGTACCAGGTTTCAGCCCTCAGACACACCTGAGAAGATGGCAGCTGACCAGGAATAGAAAAATGGAAAAAATAGATAGTGGAAGAGGGTATGACCCTTAAAAGGAAATTATTTTTACACAGTTGGCCAGCTTGGACACGTATTGCAATAGATGTGAACCCAAAATCTGTGTTTTTAAGCAAAGTTTGCTAGAAAGGGTGTATGGCAATGTGCAGAGGGTTCATTTGGGATTTTCAGAATGAATGTGTTTTCACACCCCTTTAGCACATGATGGTTTATATATATACACATATGTTATTTGGATATGAGCACAAAGATATCTAATTTCTTTAGAGGAAAGAAGTGCATAGTCTAGGGACACACCAAATCTTCACCAGAGTACTCTACAAGAACAATTGGACTTTAATGGTGAGTTTACCAGGCTGCGGCCCTCAGACACACCTGTGCAGATGGCAGCTAAACAGGAAAAGAACTGGTGCATGTAACATAGTTGCTAACTGACTCCAGATCTAATATGAATTCATGTGGATGCCAAAGTAAAAGGCCTTCTATCATATTTACTTTGTTGTGGCAATCAAATCTGAGGACCCAAGCAAACTCTACAAAAAGAAAGAGTTTGAGGAAAACTCTGACTTCTTTTAAACAATCCAATGTAAATGGGCAAAAAATGTTATCTATTTATGCAGTTCATTGGTTCATTGTTGCCGTTTGGTTGTACTGTTTGTTATATGGTGAGGGGGAGCACTGGACACCTTTGCTGCTATTGTGTTATTTACTGGGTGTCCAGTGTGCCCCTGTGCCTTTAAGGAGGGATGGGCTCCCTCCAGGCATACCTTCCCTCAATCTATCCAATCTATCTATTACTATAGATGTGCTCCTACTATGGAGGCAAAATCTATAGAGTTAAAACTCCAGATAATACTGGGGTCTCTTGTCGTGGCCTCTGCAGCTTACACGTGTATTTGCAAATTTGTGCAAACAAAACCCCTGCTTTTAACGTGAACTTTTAGATAGGACAATTTGGTTTGTTGCAGGCTGGCTGGTAAGTTGATCTGAGAATTTTTCTTTTTTGTTTGACATACATCGCCCTTCCATATGCCCCTTGCTGTTGAGGCCAGTTATAGGTTGGGGCAGTTACCGGAGCAGTTATCATTTGATTTTGCTGTTAGCAACAACTACCTGATGCGCTCTAACCACCCTAAGTTTGAAATTATAACTACAGTAAAAGGTAAAAGGGGAAAAAATAGATGTATACCCAAACACTAACGTGTAATATAAGATTTAATAAAACTTCTGCCTGTAAATCAACCTTTAAATGTTTTCCTCAGAGGAAAGCTGCTGTGATGATGCACATTGCACAGGAGTATTACAATGTTTTTACACATAAAGCCTGTAAAACAATTGCTAGCAATAATTAGGAAATATGGCCTGTGAAAATACACATGCAGCCACTTAGAAATGCAATGCATGGGGCTGTTAAAAATAAAATGTAGGTAACAAAAAAATATAATTTTTTTCCTTTTAAAACACGCATTCAGGCAGTTATAAATGTAGGCAGTACATGTGAAGAGGCTTTAAAGATGGTGCCGGACACATATCAGCAGTGTTAAGATGTAAAGATCATTTCCTTCCCCACCCCTAAATTGCTCAAGATACACAGAATTATTTCTCCATGAAGGACAGCAGTGTTAGGATGTAAAAATCCTTTCCTTCCTCACCGCTAAATTGCATACAAGCTCTTCATTAATCTATTTTAGTGGCCAGGAAGTGCATTATGGATACTTGGTTGTGAATGAATGCAGCTATTTGCAAACTGTGTTTGGGTTGGTTTCATTGCAAACCCACAATCAACATGAAACTGAAGCTAATCCTAATAAATTGCATTCCTATCACTGCTCAGTTCAGAAAAACATACCTGGAGGAAAAAGAATATATTAGAATATATTGTGCTATGGGGGCATTGAGGAACCAAGTGTTTAGAAACATGAAAAGCACTCCAATATAGTGCAGAGGTTTATCATCAGACCTGTTTATTAAGGAAGACTTTACAAATTACAAGTAGTACAGAAGAACTTTGTAAATATTCGCCATCTGAATATCAAACGACACAGTGGCTATTATAGCTTCATAGATCAATATCTCCATTTGACATGTTTATTTTGGAATTATGAAAAATAAAATTCATTTATATGCAAGGTTTCAAGTTTTTTTTTTAAGTTTTTCATTTTCTCAGTACAGCCTTAAGTTCCTTTTAGGAATTATTAATGCTTTGCACTACCTTATGCTCATTTCCCTCTTACAAGGTATGACAGTTACATCTTTCTTTTGAAGCCCAGTAGCATGATCAACCTCAGTTTGTAACCTTTCTGTCTGCCAACTTCAATGAGACATATTACACTGGGCCCATGCATAATTTCTGTTTAAAGTGTTTGTGCTTTAAGGAAGCAAATAGGAGCAGCAAGATTTTAGAAGGGAGACACATTTTGTCAAAACACATCAATAATAGGCAAGGATCTAAGGTAAATGTGTAATTTTCCTACTGTTAAATATAATGTTATTGTTACAAAGCATTTGAGGAGCAATTAGCTTATCAATGTTTGAAAATAACTTGCTTGAGTAATAAATATCCTTGTACATATCTCATAAACCAGGTGCAATATGGCAAATATAGTAAACAATAAGATTCCGTGTCACTGCACATGCACACCATCATTGCCCATTAAAGCGGTAGTAAACTGCAGTGGGTGAAAAAAAAAAATCTCTGCAAGGCAAGTATGCATCGCACCTTATCTTAGAACAAAGGCCTCCAGGTCACGCTGTCACTGCTGAGAGGGCTTCTATCTTCCCCCAGTCATCCTTCCGGGTTCAGGGCCTGATGGCGTCACTTACATGCATGCAGAAAACGCCATTTAGGGCACAGACTCCGAAGGTCTGGCACTGTATGCCGGACCTTCAGAGTGCATGAGTCAGTGACATCAAAAGGTGCTTGCACTCTTAATATCTCCTAAACAGTGCAAGTTTAGGAGATATTCACAGTACCTACAGGTAAGCCTTATTATAGGATTACCTGTAGGTATAAGTGGTGTAACAGAGTTTAGTACCACTTTAAGTGGAACTATTAAAATTGGCATATACAGTATGATACACTCTGTGTACTAGCATTAAGGCTAGGTTTACACTTGCGGTTGAGAGGCAGTAAAAACACGTAGTTAAGCTGCATTTTTGACCCACCCCCTCCTCTTAAACTGCAAAGGCAACATAGTGCCTCCTCGTCCCCTGTCAAATGCCCTCTGAAAAGCAATCCACTATGGATCACTTTTTAGAAGGCACCACTTGTTGTAAACAAGCCCTAACACAATAGTCTGTTTTTCTGGCTCCCCCCGTAACTTAGTTGTATTACTTATTGATTCTGCAAGTAAGTCTGTGATTTTTCAACTTCTTTTACTAGGTCAAGTTGTCCAGCAAAAGTGGCAGTTAGAGGTTTGTGATTAGCCATTAGATCCTGCAATGTTTTTTTTTCTGGTTGAGGGACTAAGAATGAAACTGCAATTGCTGATGAACAGATAAAACAGAAAGAGACTGGACACCGGATGCTGTCAAAACATGTGTTCTAATGAGGTTCATTATTACATTCTCATTTATACACAAGACAAGAAAGGGGATGGTGTGAGATGCTATTAAATACCAGTAAAAAGAATAATGTCATATTTCATATGTCAGCAGCTATCTCTAAAGGTTCTGAAACTAAACCTTGAGAAAAAAGGAGGTGAGAGAGAGAACATTCTAGGAAAAGTTTAGTCTGTAAAATGAACATTGCACACAACGGATTCTCTTGTGCCTAAATGAACAAATACGGTACCGTGAAAGCCCATGTCAAACACTGATGGGTACATACAATGGTCAGCTCTTATCATCTAGCAAGAACCTTTATCCCAAAAGGGAAAAAAAATGCTGTAACAATTTAATAGGTGTTAGCTAAAGATAGGCTTTATGCAGTTAGTCACTTAAAGTGTCACTAAACCCACAACATAAAAAACTATCAATAAATGGTGTATTACATGCTGTTCATACTCACTCAGTCACTATGAGATTTGTTTTTTGCATTCTTCAAAAAAACTGATTGGTCCTGCTGCTCTCTATCTCCACCTTCTGTTCATGTCTCCAGTTCAGCTAGGGATTTGCCACCAGCTGTGGTGGCAACTCTGCACATGCTAAGTTTTCAGTGAGTTTTTATGCTGAGCATTTCCTTCCTATCACATCTGAGCAGCCCATGTGACTATAGAGTCACACATGTGAGCGTATACACTGTGGTAAATGACAGCTCACTTACTCCCTCCTCCCCCATGCCCACTAACCAGCTACACACAATGGGGACGGAATAATACATGTATATTAATAGAGGCTTCACCTCCCTCTTATTCTAAGACCCAGGCAGGGGCATGACAGCACCACGTGATTGCCAAAAAATAATAAAGATTTTATTTCAAATATATATATATATATATATATATATATATATATATATATATATATATATATATGACTTTTTAAAACAGTTTATTGGTATTAATTATTTTTTTTTTCCTCTGTACTCCAAAGGCTGTTTTTTTTTTTTTTTTTGAACATGTGACCAGCAGCAGAGGACTGGAAGCTCTATAGACAGCTGTGTATCGATTAGGAAAAAGGTACGTTGATGTTTTTTTTTAATCACTTTAATACCACGCTATAGCTGAATACCACTCTATAGCCATGGATGACCTCCAAGAACGCGCCTCTCGCACATCCCCTGGGTCGCACATTGGGCTTGCTCTGTTTTCACCGTGTCTTTTGGACACGTTAACAGACTTGCCGGTTATCGGCAGTCTTTTCTTCACATGCTGTGTTTGTTTGAGGAAAGGATTGTCGACAAGCAGCAAGCCTGTCAGTAGATTGTTTACACTGATAATCAGGGCGCTGATCATTTTTCATCAAATTTTGTTTGATTTGCAAAACATAAAAACCCAGTGACAATTAAATACCACCAAAGAAAAGCGCTATCTGTCTCCAAAAAATGATAAAATTGCATATTGGTACAGTGTTACATGACAGTGCAATTGTCATTCAAAGTGTGGCAGCGCTGAAAGCTAAAAATTGTCCTAGGCAGGAACGGGGTCAAAGTGTCAGGTATTGAAGTGGTTAAACAATTACAGTATCATCATCCACATACAGAAATAGAAGGGACATTAAATTAAACAGTATCACCTTAGTATTACTGTAAGTAAAGTCCATCTAAAGCTGGCCATATCCTATACAATCTAGAGATGTGCACGACAGAAAAATTTGTTTCATAGCAGATTCATTTGTTAACCACTTCAGCGCCGGAAGGATTTACACCCTTCCTGACCAGAGCACTTTTTACAATTTGGCACTGCGTCACTTTAACTGCTAATTGCGCGGTCATGCAATGCTGTACCCAAACTAAATTTGCTTCCTTTTTTCCCACAAATAGAGCTTTCTTTTGATGGTACTTGATCACCTCTGTGGTTTTTATTTTTTGCGCTATAAATGGAAAAAGACCGAAAATTTTGAAAAAAAATTATATTTTCTACTTTTTGTTATAAAAAAAAATCCAATAAACTCAATTTTAGTCATACATTTAGGCCAAAATGTATTCGGCCACATATCTTTGGTAAAAAAAATGTCAATAAGCGTATATTTATTGGTTTGCGCAAAAGTTATAGCGTATACAAACTAGGGTACATTTTCTGGAATTTACACAGCTTTTAGTTTATGACTGCCTATGTCATTTCTTGAGGTGCTAAAATGGCAGGGAAGTACAACCCCCCCCCCAAATGACCCCATTTTGGAAAGTAGACACCCCAAGGAAATTGCTGAGAGGCATGTTGAGCCCATTAAATATTAAATTTTTTTGTCCCAAGTGATTGAATAATGATAAAAAAAAAAAAATACTAAAAGTTGTCACTAAATGATATATTGCTCACACATGCCATGGTTATATGTGAAATTGCGCCCCAAAATACATTTAGCAGCTTCTCTTGAGTATGGGGATACCACATGTGTAGGACTTTTTGGGAGCCTAGCCTGGCCCCCGAAAACCAAGCACCGCCTTCAGGATTTCTAAGGGCGTAAATTTTTTTATTTCACTCCTCATTACCTATCACAGTTTTGAAGGCCATAAAATGCCAAGATGGCACAACCCCCCCCCCCTCCCCCAAAGACCCCATTTTGGAAAGAAGAAACCCCAAGCTATTTGCTGAGAGGCATGTTGAGTCCATGGAATATTTTATATTTTGACACAAGTTGCAGGAAAATGACAATTTTTTTTTTTGCAAAAGTTGTCACTAAATGATATATTGCTCAAACATGCCATGGGCATATGTGGAATTACACCCCAAAATACATTCTGCTGCTTCTCCTGAGTACGGGGATACCACATATGTGGGACTTTTTGGGAGCCTAGCTGCATACGGGACCCCAAAAACCAATCACCACCTTCAGGATTTCTAAGGGCGTAAATTTTTTATTAACTCATCACTACCTATCATATTTTCGAAGGCCATAAAATGCCAAGATAGCAACCCCCCCAAATGACCCCATTTTGGAAAGTAGACACCCCAAGCTATTTGCTGAGAGGCATGGTGAGTATTTTACAGCTCTCATTTGTTTTTGAAAATGAAGTATGACAAGAAAAATGTCTTTTTTTTCTTTTTTCAATTTTCAAAACTTTGTGACAAAAAGTGAGGTCTGCAAAATACTCACTATTCCTCTCAGCAAATAGCTTGGGGTGTCTACTTTCCAAAATTAGGTAATTTAGGGGGGTTTTATGCCACCTGGGCATTCCATGGCCTCCGAAACTTTGATAGGCAGTGAAAAGTGAAATCAAAAATGTACGCCCTTAGAAAGCCTGAAGGCGGTGCTTGGTTTTCGGGGTCCCGTACGTGGCTAGGCTCCCAAAAAGTCTCACACATGTGGTATCCCAGTACTCGCAACTTGTGTCACAATATAAAATATTCCATGGACAGGACATGCCTCTCAGCAAATAGCTTGTGGTGTCTACTTTCCAAAATGGGATCATTTGGGGGGGGGGTTTGAACTGTCCTGGCATTTTATGCACAACATTTAGAAGCTTATGTCACACATCACCCACTCTTCTAACCACTTGAAGACAAAGGCCTTTCTGACACTTTTTGTTTACATGAAAAAATTATTTTTTTTTTGCAAGAAAATTACTTTGAACCCACAAACATTATATATTTTTTTAAAGCAAATGCCCTACAGATTAAAATGGTGGGTGTTTCTTTTTTTTATCACACAGTATTTGCGCAGCGATTTTTCAAACACATTTTTTGGGAAAAAACACACTTTTTGAAATTTTAATGCACTAAAACACACTATATTGCCCAAATGTTTGATGAAATAAAAAAGATGATCTTAGGCCGAGTACATGGATACCAAACATGACATGCTTTAAAATTGCGCACAAACATGCAGTGGTGACAAACTAAATACATTTTTAAAAGCCTTTAAAAGCCTTTAGATTTACAGAGGAGGTCTACTGCTAAAATTACTGCCCTCGATCTGACCTTCGCGATGATAGCTAACATGCATGGTGCAATTGCTGTTTACATATGACGCCAGACCGATGCTTGTGTTCATCTTTCCACGAGAGCAGGGGGGGGCAGGGGTGCTTTTTTTTTTTTTTATTTGCTTTTTTGTCTTATTTTTAAACTGTTCCTTTCATATTTTTTTTTTTAAATCATTTTTATTGTTATCTCAGGGAATGTAAATATCCCCTATGATATCAATAGGTAGTGACAGGTACTCTTTTTTGAAAAAATTGGGGTCTATTAGACCCTAGATCTCTCCTCTGCCCTCAAAGCATCTGACCACACAAAGATCAGTGTGATAAAACGCTTTCCCAATTTCCCAATGGCGCTGTTTACATCCGGCAAAATCTAAGTTATGAAATGCTTGTAGCTTCCGGTTTCTTAGGCCATAGAAATGTTTGGAGCCATTCTGGTCTCTGATCAGCTCTATGGTCAGCTGGCTGAATCACTGGCTGCATTCTCAGGTTCCCTGTTGGGACAGGAGAGCCAGAGAAAAACATGGAAGATGGTGAGGGGGGCATTCCCTCCCACTGCTTGTAAAAGCAGTCTAGAGGCTAATTAGCTGCTAGGATTGCTTTTACATGAAAGCCGACCGCTAGCTAAAAAAAGAATGATTCACAAATATCCACATATACACCGGCCTTCACCCCTGAACGATATTTACTCCACCACACCCCTGACTCACCTGGGTCCTACAAAAAATCGCTTACCATTCCCCTCATTAACGCGGCCAATCTATGCATCCCTGCACTATGGAGGAGTACGACACCCCCCACAGTCAAAGATTGGATCCGGAGGGTAGATAAAATAGCTGATATGGAAAATCTTATATGCCAAGCCAACGATAACCCTACCAAATTCAATACCACATGGGCAAGTTGGTTACACTACAGACAATCCCTTACACAGACCACTCAGTCTCTAAATCTTACACACACGCCACACTGACTTTAAATATCTTGGAATCCAGAATACATGACTCCAATATGCCGCATATCTCCTGACCCACCCTATACCCCATTTCCCGCTTCAAATATATCCCTACTCCCACCCTTTTCATATATACTCTAGACACATATCCCTTTGCGCAAACTCTCTCCTCTCCTACAACATTGATACAGGCTCCTAGCCCCTGCTGTCAGATTGTCCTTTCCAACACTCCTATGCAGAGAATCCGGGCACCTTGTGGGACTGCATCTCACCTCACACCACACTTTAGATTTTGATCCCACTCATTAAATGTCCTTATATCCCGGCCCATTCACAGTGATGGTCCCTTTAGGGGTGAATGGAACCGGGTCTAGCCCTTGTCAATATTGACGTGACCTTTGCACCCCTTCCGATCTAACCATATAGAACCACCCCCACATCTCAAATATAGTGCTTTAGCTCTCGGAATTTTAGAAAGTTGGAATTGCATTTCCTTTCACCGCGCATGGAACTGACATGTTGTCCACATTAGGCGAGTTGGCTAAATTGGAAAATGCATACATGCTATATGTCTGTAGCCATATTGATTGAGATGTGTGTTACATATACTTTGTTAATCTGTAAAAATCAATAAAAATCTTTTTGGGAAAAAAAAAAAAAAGAATGTTACCAAGATGATACCTAAACCTGCAGGCATCATTCTGGTATAACCACTCAAAGTCCAGCAACATACCAGTACGTTGCTGGTCCTTGTTGGGCATATATTGTAAACTTTTTTTTCATGCAGCCTGTGGGCTGAATGAAAAAAAGAGATTGATCAGTAGGTATGCCCACCATTAGAATACCTCCCTTCATCCACCCACTTCTAATGATGGGCATACATGCATCGTTTATATATGCTGAAGCATGGGGGCATCCGCCCCAAAAGGTAGGAGCAAATTGCTTCTCCGCCCCTGCTGCCCCCATGCTTCGGCATATATGCTCTTTTATTTAACTGTGGTGGTGAAATCACCTCCTACAGCGCTGGAGTCACGGCTTTATGTATCGTGGGAGCAAACGCTGTTTACTGTCAAGATAAATAAATCCACGCTGCAACTGAATGGCGTACCTGCTAAGCAAATGATGGTTAACAATAAAACAAAGTAACATTACAGTATAACAGTAAGACTTACCATACCTGAAAAGCAAATACAAAGAAAAAATAGTAAAAAATAAAACATTTTTTAACGCAACCTGTGCCTAAAATATATATATGCCGAAGCATGGGGGCATCCACCCGCAAAAGGTAGGAGCAAATCGCTTCTCCGCCACTGCTGCGCCATGCTTCGGCATATATGCTCTTTTTTTTAACTGTGGTGGTGAAATCACCTCCGACAGCGCTGGAGTCATGGCTTTATGTATCGTGGGAGCAAACGCTGTTGCTGTCAAGATAAATATATCCGCTCTGCAGCTGAATGGCGTACCTGAAAACAAAAAAATGGTTAACAATAAAACACAGTAAACAGTAAAGTATAAAAAAATTGCATACCTATAAAGCAAACATGATAAAACATAATAACAATAAAACATTGCAGAATAGAATGCAGTAAAAAAGAGCAGAACAATAGAGAGAGAATAGAGAGAGAATAGAGAGAGAACAATAAAACGAAAACTATTTTTGGTTTTTTTATTTTATATTTTCTTTGTGTTTTTTTTTTACTTTTTTTACACTTTTTTTGTAACTGTAACTTTTGTAGCTGTAACCAGTTCCAGGTTTGGGTCTCTCAAAATGCGATAGCATCTTGGGAGACCCTGTGAAAGTTTTCCCAGTCTGTGCAGTGCTGTACCGTATGCTAAAACTCAACTAGTGTATGGTAGCGTTCAAAACATTCACCAATGCAAAGACCAGGATTGTCAGGACAGGAGGGACAATAATAGCGGGTGTCACGCCTATCTCCGCGCTAGCTGCAGACACAACATCTTTTTTTGGGAACTCTTTGGGTAGGGGTACTCGGGAGGACATAAAGAAAATGCCTCTCATGCAGCCGGCTTACTGCATTTGGTTGGGGAAGGTGAGGTGGAGCACCGTCTGGAAACAAAAGGGCTCTGATGATCTCTTCCTGGAATTTAAGGAACAATCCAGTCTGTCCTGAAGCTCTGTATAGCACATAAGCGTTCAGCAAAGCCAACTGAAATAAATAAACAGACACTTTCTTGTACCAGCGTCTGGCCTTACGGGCAATTAAGTACGGTGCCAACAACTGGTCGTTGAGGTCCACCCCTCCCATATTTTGGTTATATTCGTGGACACAGAGGGGTTTCTCCACAACACCAGTAACCGTAGTAATTTGGACTGTCGTGTCTGCATGAAGGAAGGTAAGAACAAAAACATTCTTATTACCCTCCACTTCATAGTGAGCAAATTATTACACTGCAAGCAGGCTCTCTCCCCCAGCCTAAGACGAGAATCTCCAAGCCGCTGGGGAAAGCCCCGGTGATTAGGTCACACGTTGCCACATGCTCCAATCTGCTGACTAAAAAGTGGTGCGCTCGTGTAATAATTGTCCATATATAAGTGGTACCCCTTACCGAATAAGGGTGACACCAAGTCCCACACAATCTTGCCAGCGCTTCCTATGTAGTCAGGGCAGTTTGTCGGCTCTACGTGGCTATCTTTTCCCTCGTAAACCATAAAACTACATGTATAGCCTGTGGCCCTGTCACAGAGCTTATACATCTTGACCCCATATCTGGCACGCTTGCTGGGAAGGTACTGTATGAATGACAAGCGGCCAGAAAACTTAATCAGGGACTCATCAATGCAGACAACTTGATGGGGAGTAAAGTAGTCTGCAAAATGTTGGTTGAAGTGGTTTACGAGGGGCCAAATTTTGTAGAGCTGATCGTATCCAGGGTCTCCACGAGGATGACAGAGTTCATTGTCATTGAAGTGCATGAACCGCAAGATCTGCTCGTATCGTGCCCTGGTCATGGAGACAGAGAACAAGGGCATATGGTGAATTGTGTCAGTGGACCAATATGACCGCAACTCACTCTTTTTAGTTATGCCCATGTTGTGGGAAAAGCCCAGAAAGAGCTTAAATTCGGAGACCGTAATTGGTCTCCAATCTCTGGCAAAGGAGGACTGGGGAATAGTGGCGATGTGTTGGCCAGCGTACAAATTACTTCGGCCCACAATAGATCTATAGAGATCTTCGGTGAAAAACAGTGAATAAAAATCAAGTGACATAAAATCAACTGTTTCCACCTGAATGCCGGGTTGGCCAGTGAATGGGGGAAGTACGGGTGCTGCAGAAGTGGTGGGTTCCCAATTAGGATTGGCAAATGCAGCAGGAAGGGCAATATGGGCACGATGGGCCTGTGTTAATCTTCTTGGTGGCAGCGGGACACTACTTGTGCTTGCCACCTCACCAGCTAGAACTGTACTTATGGGACTCGCCACGTCACCAAGTGTTACTGCAGTGCTGGATCGACTACGACCAGGGTGTACTAGGCCGCTAGTGCTTGCCAGTTCACCAGAAGGAATAGCGGCGCTAGTAATGCTCTGCTCCATACAAGGGACCTGCGGTTCTTGCACATCAATGACAGAAGAAGAAGTTCGGGGTCTGGTACGCCTGACTTTGGCAGGGACCACAACTCCGTTGTCAGAGCTATCTGTCATGGAGCCCCTGTTGTCTACAGGATCGTATTCTGAGCCTGAATCTGACAGATGAGTGACTTCCTCTTCACTATCTGTCATGCTCAGAAACTCTTCACTAATGTACCTTCGATTTGCCATTTTGGGCTCTAAAGTTAGTGGTACACTAGTGAGACTCACAGGTAAAAAAGCTCCTGACTGTTAGCGACTGTATCAAAACGCTAACAAAAAAACTGTTAGAGATCAGGCCTGACTCTGCGAAAGTTATGTGTGTTTTAGTGTTTTGTAAGTGACAGTGATCGATTGATACTGCACTTGGGTGGGCTGGGCAGGGCTGGGCCGAGGGGCAAAACAGAGGTGCTAGCAGGTATCTGGGCTGATCCCGCTAACACTGTGTTTTTGGGAACCTTAACTGCTGGGGACGCTAGTATAGATCTGATCGGATCAGATATTGATCCGTTCAGATACTATACCACTAAGGGGGGTGTATGCTGCGTGCGTGGGTGTTAGCGGTACTGGCGCTAACCTGATGCTGCCTGGGGCAACGCAGACCCTATATGACCCTAAAACCTAACTTACATCACTGCCGGGTGATCAGGGGGTAAACCTTTATTAGGTAATAAACGGCGGGTGCCCTGAAACTATAAAAAACAAACTAACTAACCAGCGTCACCCGTAACAGTTATACGGTGATCACTGGTTAACTAGGCGGCAATCAGGGGGTTAAATCTTTATTAGGTAGCATATGGGGGTCCCTGACGCTATAAAACGCTGACGGTGAACCTAAGTACTTACTTCCCTAACTAGCGTCACCTGTGACACTAATACAGCGATCAGAAAAACGATCGCTTAGTGACACTGGCGACGGGGGATGACATCACTTCCTCTGCCACTGTTTATATTACAGAGGCAGAGGAAGATTGTCATTCGTTGGGAGCGATCGCGAGGGGGTGGCCATGAATGAGTGGCCTCCCCCTCAGCATTGATCGCTCCCCCTAACGATGCTGACAGCCTCGGGCACAGGGGGGGGGCGCAATGCGCCCCCCGCCCGTGGGAGGCACATCACGTACCAGGTACGTGATTTTGCCTGCCCGAGCCATTCAGCCGCAGTATATCCGCGTTAGGCGGTCGGCAAGTGGTTAAGTTAATCATTTCATTTTGTCATATTTGTAATGTTAGAATAATTCGCTTTTGGAATTCTTTTCGTATATTGGAATTTGTTTTATATATATTCATTGTTCCAAATCAATTCGTATTTTGAACGTTTTTTTTCGGAAGATTGGCTGTATTCATTTCAACATGTTAATTCATTATTTGAGGAGATTACTTATGCACTCTGTTTGGGTTGGATGGAGGTGGCTCCATCAGAATTTCCAATCATAGCATAACAAATGGAACAAAATGTAATTTAGGATTTATTCATTGTGTTATGATTCAGAGATTCTAATAGATCGACCCCAATCCAACCAAAACACAATAAGTAGGAATCATCATCTTATTTCACTTTTAAACCTTACTGTATTTATTGCAATATGTTTCTATTTCATATGTAGTGCAATTTTTTTTGTTTCAATAGACAGAAACAGGAGAAAAGATACACACAGTTGGTGTTGACATATACATGTTCTATATCTGCAAACAATGCAACTATATAAAGTCATGCGAAAGTTAACAGCAACATCACAATGAGAAGAGCCTAGCGCAATTTTAATCAGCAGAACAATTATGATCTGGAAAATTTGTTAGTCCATAGTTTCCGGGCCTCATCGAAAGATATACACGAAAGGGAATTAACAGCCAGCAGACGTTTGAAAGTGTAGTTCTGAGTTCTGTTGGACCAAAGTCTTCACATCTGAGATATTGACAGATTTAGGGAATTTCCAGTTGTGAAGCACCAGAGTTCGAGCGGCTAATAATACAGGTGTATTAACCAGTCTGAGGTTGGGCGGATATCTCTCTGTGACTATATGTGGAATTTCTAGTTCAGGATTAAATGCCATTATGAAACTGGTGAGCAAGGAAATCAACTGGAATACCTGGTTCCAAAACTTTTTTAGGCTCAAACCCCCGGAAGATATGCAGAAGGTGTCCCGTCTGGCCGCAGTTGCGCCAACAGAGAGGGGAAGTATTAGGGAAATGTTTTGCTTATCTGGAAGGAGTGTACTGCCACCTATTGATTGTTTTGAGCATTATTTCCAAAATAACTAGTACAATGTGATGCCCTGTATATTTCCCGAAATGCATACTGCCACTGATCCGCTGTGAAAGCGGTGCATAAATCCAATTCCCACTTTGTGAGTGTGGCTGTTTTGCGAAATATCTTGAATAATGTTGTGAAAGGGTGATATCTCTTTGGTATTTGGAGTCATGAAGGGATAGAATTGCCATATTTTAAGATGTAAACACAGCTCTGGGATAGGGTGTTTGCTCAGAAAGTGAAAAATGGAAGCACATGAGAAATGCGTACTTTTTGGGAGCTTATACTCTATTAGCAGTTCAATACTACTGGGTTTGGAGTTAAACAGAACATTTTGCAAGGAAGTGATGCCATAATTACTAAACAGCTTTGTGGAGAGCATGGGGAATTTGGCGTCTAGCAAGTGCAGGGGAAATTGATATTCCACCTTAGAAGCTTTAGTGGTACAGTGGTTATGTAGGAATCTCCAAGCTTGTGGGGATACTTGTATAGATGGGGAGAGAGCCTGAACGTCCCATGGCTTTCAAAGGTCACCTAATAGGAAGGCAGTTAAATCACTCATCGGGGCTAGTGCTCTCTCCACATCTATCCATAATGGGACATTGTCATCACTAAACCAGTGACAAAGTTGGTACAATCTAACAGCCCAGTGGTAGTCACAGCTATCTACCAACCCAGCTCCCTCTACATGCTTATGTAGTATCAGATTGGCTTTTTTAGTTTTTCCAAATAAATTTCCACGTGAGACTTGACAGGGTTGAAGCTAGTGGGAGGATATGGGAATTGGTAGAGTGTGAAATACATTTGAGGCAGGATTGTCATTTTGAATGCTGAGATACTCCCTAACCTGGAAAGTTCTTTTTTTGAGATTTCCTGCAATTGGGCTAGGAATGAGGCTGTAGCTGTTATGCCTAGATAGGGAATGCTATGTTTGCTCCACATGAAGGGAAGAGTTTGTTGAAGCATTCATTTGGTGGTTTCCCATACTCCCAAATTTAAAATGAGAGCTTTAGCACAGTTGACTTTGTAGTAGGAAATATTACCAAAGTCTGTTAGGATTTTGTAGGCCTGTGAGAGGGCTGTTAGTGGCTCCATCTACAGGAGAATGACATTGTCCACAAATAAGTTAATCACGTGGGCTAAACTGAAAACCTTTAATGGAGGGGTGTGCGTGGATCACCATAGGGAGGGGCTCCATCAATAGGTTGAAGATAGTTGGGGATGGGGGGCAACCCTGGCGAGTTCCACTGGAGATATAGAATGTTTTAGATAGGAAACCTGAGGTGAACACTTGTGCTGTAGGGCAGGAGTAGAGAGCTATAATTGCAGTCATAATTGGACCTTGAAATCCAAACTTAGTTTGGATGCAATACCATCGACATGTACTGCCAATGGACCCTGTCAAACTCTGCATCTATAGAAAGCAGTAGAGAAAACGTTCGAGTTTTTTCAGTACAGTGGATGATGTTCATTATTCTTCTAGTGGCATCCGAGGTCTGTCTCCCCTTCAAAAATCCCATCTGATCTTGCTGTGTAAGAAGGGGGATAATATCTGTTAGGTGCTTAGCTAGCAGCTTAGCATAAACTTTGATAACAGAATTTAGGAGTTATATTGGTCTAAAATTGGCAGGAGTAGTAGGGTCTTTCCCAGGTTTGAGTAAGTTGACTATGTAAGCTTTCAGCATCTCCGGTGGGAATAAGGAAGTAGCTGTAGCTTTGGTGAAGACTTTTTGCATATATGGTGAGAGAGCGCTACTAAATATTTTATAATGTTCATTAGAGAAGCCATCTGGTCCAGGTGATTTACCATTTGGCAGGGTAGCTATAACTGTTTCTATTTTAGAGGTCGTAAAAGGTGCATTTAACGCTTGCAGGTGAGCGTCTGGTAAAGTATGGAGGTTTAACCCCTGTAAAAACTGTTGTATGTTCTCAGTAGTTGGTTGCGGTGTTGAGGGATCATTACGTAAGTTGCAAAGCACACCATAATAGTCAACAAACTGATTAGCAATTTTTTGGGGATTAATGATTTTGTGGTGGAGAGTAGGATGTAACAGATTTGCTAATCTCGACTTAGCGCACGCTGTTTTAATTCTACTAGCTAAGTACTTGCCCGCTCTGTTAGCATTGGCATAAGATTCTAGCTTCAAGCGCTTAAGGTGTTTGTCGTATTGTTGTAGGAGAAGTTCTCTTAGGTTCTTACTAAGTTTGGAAAGGATGTTAGTAGAGGTTGTGGTAGGTGAGATTTTGTTTTGGGATTCTATCCTTTGTATTTCTGAGATCAGGGAATTAATTTGCAAAGTGTGGCTTCTTTTCGCTTTAACATCTAATTGGATAAGTATGCTTCTCATGTATGCTTTGTGAGCATTCCATAGGGTATAAGGGTTGTCTACTGAGGATTAATTGTTGTGGAAGAAGTCCCGAAGATGCTGGAAGACTTAGGGAAGAGGTTTAAGGCTCTTGTAGAAGTTTGACATTGCAGCGCCAAATGGGAGTGGAGTGGGGGATATCCTGCTCAGCTAACGACAGTGTTATTGCAGCATGGTTGGGTGATATTGTGTATGTGGGTCACCTGTGTATGAGGACACCTTTTGAAGTAACCATTTATTAGTTAGAAATTCTCTATTCGGGAGTGGGAGCAGTGCCTGGGTGAAAAAAAAGGTGTAGTACCTCTTGTTGACATGATGACATCTCCAGGCATCTTACAATTCCTCTGTATAAAGCAGGTGTCTTAGTGACATAGTGCAGTTTATCTTACCGGCTGTGGAATCCATCTCAGGGTTTACTGTTAGATTAAAGTCTCCGCACATAAGAAGGTGGCCGTATTTTAGTTGGTGGGAATTTGGTGCGTATACCACTACCAGAGCGTAAGGCTGAGAGTTAATATCACAAGTAACGATAATGTATCTGCATTCTTCATCTAAGATGGTTTCCCTGGGATGGAAAAAAAGTGTGTTTTTCAGAGCCAGTAAGATACCTCTTTTTTTATATGTATGATAATGAAAATATGTAGATAGTCTGTATGAACAGCGCAGGGCCTTGGAGGTTTGGAAGTGGGGTCCTGTACATAGAGGATGTCTGCCATATGTCTATACTAGCTTCTCTCCACATGAAGAATCTCTTTGCAGGGTGGTTAAGTCCCCTTGTGTTAAAAAAAAGGCACTTAATAGTCATTGGTGATGGCTTGGGTGACAGTGTGTGGTGGCAGTGGTGGATTACTCACTGTTTTGATGGGATGACTTCTGGGGTGAAGTTGTTTCCATTGGTGTGGTTGTTGGAAGCTTGAGATCATCAGGTTTGAAAGTTCTCCTTCCCAGGCTTGATTCTGCAGACTGCGGAGTGCACGATGCACTTACTATGCTGATGATGAATAGGGTATGAACGGTGTGCGGGGTACCTCTGGATGTATCAATCAGGGTATAAGAAAAACAAAACAAGGTCAAAGTTAATGAAAAAGACAAAAATGCAACTATAAGAAAGGGAATGTTATAATGGATCCACATGCAGATAGTGCTGCTCAAGGGAGTGGGGGGAAACAGGGAGATACACATTGGTCCTCCTTAACTGGAGAGAGAGACGGAGAATATGATGTGTCTTGTTCAGGAGCCTCCATTGGTGTGTTTTTTTATTGGATCGTTTGTGGGACACCACTTGCCAGTCAACTTGAAGCGACGGCAGTTGCAACACATGCGTAGCAGTTGGTGTATGCTCTGGGATGATACCCCATTGCTGCAGAGCTTCCAGACCCTACTCCATTGAGGTGACTGAGATTGTGACCCCATAGTGGGTAATAGAAAGTGTAGCTGAGTACTTCCACATGTGGGGGACTTTATGATTTCTCAGGGCCTTGGTAATGGTCGCCAAGTTGCAACGGCGTTGTAGGGTATGCCTGGACAGGTCCGGAAGTAACTGCAAAGCTGCATATTGAGCCGGTACATTTTCAGATCTGCAGAATGCACTTAGAAGTTGCTTTTTCAAATGGTAAAAGTGTACCCTTAGCAACACATCCCTGGGTGTTCCTGCAGGTAAAAATTAGGGTTTAGGTACCCTGTGGATCCTATCTACAGTAAGGTCTTGAGCAGGCAGGGATGGAACCAGTGCAGAGAACAGATCATGGGCATATTGGTGCAATTGGGTGGCAGGAACAGACTCTGAGATACCCCACATTTTTATGTTGTTCCTCCTTGATCTATCCTCCAGGTCTGCAATTTTATCTTTCATCAAAGTTATGTCCTCATTGTGGGTAGTATGAGTATCCACTAACGTGTTAAAGGAAGAGGTGTATCAACACATTTTATGTTCAACATGATCCACCCTGTCCCCCAGGGCCTGGACTTCAACCTGTTATCGACTAAATCCTGACAGTATGTCAGACTGAGGGATTCTCTTAGGGAAAGTAGCATCTCTTTTAACATGTTGTCAGATATGGGTTGGCCTGAGGTGGGGAAGGCAGCAATGGGATCAACAGTACTTGCAGAAGCAGCATCGCTGCTGTGAGGCCTGCTTACCTTTATGCTGGGGTCATCTTGCAGACCTGCTGGGGAGTCCCTGCATGTTTTAGATTTTACAGGGCTCCTTGTTTATGGGCTGGAGGCCCGAGAAGATGACCTGCTTGGTGCCCTGGCTTGGTTGGAGTGCTCCAGGAGGCTTGGTGTCTGCTGGACGAGTCCAATGCCTTGTTACTAGGCCACGCCGACCAGGCTCCTCCACCATTTTGTTGAAGCCCACACGGGGCTGAGGAGAAGAAGCCAGACAGTTTGTGAGGCTGTGGTGGGTCTTTGTGGTGCCTTGTCATTCTCTGGCATTGCAGGGCGCCTCGGGCGATGTCAGTAGATGGATATCGGAGAGGCCCCGATGGATTCTGATTCTCTCACACGGCCGAGCGGAGCTCCTAGCTCAGTCATCCATCTTGGAGCTCGGTTGCCACACCCCCCGTTCATTATTTATTATATTTTATTTTATTTATATAATAAGAAAATACAGCATAAAAACAAAATGGTTCCCAGGAAATTCAGATCATTTGTTGTGTTGTTATATTTTTTGGATGCTTTAGACATTAGAAAAGTTCCAAATGAAAGAAATGAATACTAATGAATTTGTGGTTTCATTATAATTTATTTCAGATACATTGAAATTCGTTACTATTGTGATTCAGATATTCTGATATAGCCAAAACCTTCGAAGAGCGAACCTTTTGTCTGAATTCATTTCATAACAAAGCGAATCTATATGGTGTATATACAACGTTGTAATCTATGAAGTGTATATAGTAAAACTATAAGGATAAACCTAAACAAACAATTTAATTTGTATCTAGACAGGTTATTGTACTACATAGTTCTAGGTAGAGCTAAAAGGTATTGTTCAATGCAATTGAATAGTGTATGGGCAACTTAAATCTACCACTTCATCTAACACTAACATTACCCTCTCCACAGGTTGACAATGTTGCTCCTCCAAAGATAAAGTTGATATGTAAATGTAACCATCTTATAGTGTTACATCTTAAAAAATAAAAACTTAACATAACCAAACCTTATGTCTTATCTAATATTCACTTTGTCGACTTAGACTTGAATTTCATTGTAGCTATTGATGCTTGCTTGTTCTAAACAAAACTGTTATAACATTTATTGTAATGGATAATGCTGCCTCAGACACCTTGTTTAAGAGAATTGTAAACCTTCTTTCCTTTACCAATAAAACATTGTGGAATAAAAAAAAAAGCCTATCTTAAATAATAAAAAAAGTTTAATACATGCAGTCAGCACATCCAAAGACTGGCAAGCTGTAATATAGTACATTACTTCAGTTCAGATATACTTTAAAAGGTTATTTCACCTTTACCAAAAAACTGCATGCAGCCTGGCAGGCAGGGTGACAGAGTAGTGATAGTTAAGCCGGCCATAGAC
This sequence comes from Aquarana catesbeiana, assembly GCF_042186555.1. Classification (NCBI taxonomy): domain Eukaryota; kingdom Metazoa; phylum Chordata; class Amphibia; order Anura; family Ranidae; genus Aquarana; species Aquarana catesbeiana. The sequence continues at coordinate 783,278,877 of NC_133324.1, read as the reverse complement.
AGTTCGCTGCTGAACTAGCCCAGAATAGAACCATGTATGGGCAGGATGTCAGAAGGGGGTGGAGTCACCCGTTACATCACCTGGTGGCCCCGCTATTGCCTATATAACAGCTGTCAAAGCGAAGAGAGAACACGGGAGGCCTCCCATTTTTTTTGCTATTTTTCGGGTCTGATTGACTGTGGATTTACATTGCGGGACACTTTTTTTTCTTTTTAAATAATGTATTTGTCAAAAACTGTCTCTTGTGGTTTTTACTTTGACACTTTTTTGGTGAATGGGTAGGGGTACGATATAACCGATACCCATTCACATGGGGGGCGGGATCTGGGGGGCAACCTTGTTAAAGGGCGCTTCTAGATTCCGATAAGACCCCCACACACAGACCTCGACAGCCACCGACCAGGGTTGTCGGAAAGAGGCCCTTGTCCCCATCAACATGGGGACAAGGTGCTTTGGGGGGCAACGGGAACTCTGCGCCAAAATGTAAAAAAAATGGCCAATTTTTTTTTTTTTTTTTACATTTTGGCGCAGAGTTCCTGTTAAAATCTATACCAGACCCCAAGGGCCTGGTATGGATTGGGGGGGGGGGGGGGCATGCAGTTTTTTTTTCAGTTTTGGCGTGGAGTTCCCCTTAATATCTATACCAGACCCAAAGGGCCTGGTATGGATTTTGGGGGGTTCCTGTGCCATTTTTGTTTCTGTCATTCGGTTCCCGTTAACCACTTCAATACACTGCATTATATACTCTGAACTACACTGTATAATATACTCTGGACTGTACTATATACTTTGCACTGTATTAAATACGCTGTACTGTACTATATACTCTGCACTGTGCTATATACATTACACTGACTGCACTGTATTATATACACTACACTGCCTGCACTGTATTATATATTCTACACTGCCTGCACTGTGTTATATATTCTGCACTGCCTGCACTGTATTATATACACTGCACTGCCTGCACTGTATTATATATTCTACACTGACTGCACTGTATTATATACACTACACTGACTGCACGCCCAATCCATGTCAGAAACCATGACTCAGACTGAGACAGAAGTACAGTTAAATCACACTTGTTTAATAATAATAAAAAAGGTAAATAGAGTAAATGTAGTCAAAACATAGCCAGAGTTCAGGAACCGGAATGGATAGTCAGACAAGCCAAAACGTCATGGAGCCAGAAATGAGCGTAGTAGAACAGCAAATAGGATCTGCAGCCAGAAGCAATGTCAGCCAAGAAAGTCTTAAACAGGAACACAGGAGAGCGTCTCCAGAAATGTTACCAAGGCGAAGGCAGAGATCATCTGGACTGGACAGCTTAAGTAGGCTTAAGTATCAGAAGGCTCTGATGAAGATGGAACCCCTTGAAATGCATTAGCCTACCATTGAGCAATGTGCCCTTGCATGGGCATGATTCATTTTTAATTTTTAATGGATATTTTGGAACCTAGTTTTTATGAATACGTAGTAACTTTTTTGTACTCATCCACTTTGTTTAAGAATAAACTGTATTATATTGATTCAAGCATAAGATCACGCGCCTTCCACCCTCTTCTTTCACTCAGCCTTCTTCGGACCCCCCTGGTCAGTTTAGCAGCGGGACACACATGATCATCCTCTACTATCCACCATTCGAAAGTACTACCACTTTACATCCATACCGCCTGCACAAGCGCAGGAGAAATACTTTTTCTGTTCTCCTGCTTAGGAAAGTAGAGAGACTGGCAGGAACACCAGGGATATCGCATAAATGAAGCAATGCAAAGAACAGAATACTTTCTTATACAAGTACATATGTTCAATATTCATTTTGTACCTGGGTATCTTCAAAAGTATGTAAACATATAGAAAACAAACACCTAGGAATAATAGGTACAAAATAGGTCATGAGATAAGTCTTTTTCAGATGGATAGTTGGGGGGTAACAAAAATGGGTGGCTGAGCCTCGTTTTACATTCCCTTGCTGCCCAGCTGAACTGTAATAACAGCTGAACAGGACTGTTCACATGCCGTGGCTGCAGCATTTTTAACTCACGGCACTACTTGTCAAATGTATCCATTGAGTTTGATGGGGCTGCTCCACAACCATGTCCATGCCCACGGCCACATGCATTGCATGCGATTGCAGTGTGGTAGTGCAGCATTAGAGGGTCAAATCAGGTGGCGGGGAGGTGATTTAACACTTCCTCGCCTCCTGTCAAATGCCCTCTGAAAAGCACTGTGATTGTTTTTATTGGAATTGCTAGAGAACTATGACGTGAGAGAGGGAGCAATAACAAGGTTCACAACAGACATTGTGCAAAAGTATGGTTAGATGGGATAGCAAGATGGGTGGCATAGGTTTCTTTAGGGGGCACTCTCATGTTTTAGTTTTAGATTTGTGGGTATGGGAATATTAAGTATTAGGAGTTTATGCTATTGTGGAGAGTCAGCCTGGGGCAGGGTTAAGAAGGGGTTAATTGAAGAGGGCAGGCACTTCCCCTTCAGACCTGCTTATTGCCAGCTGAGTTGAAAATGTCAGAGAGGAGAAGTGTGTTTGGAGAGAGATGCCTGTTGAGCTATCAAAGCTGAGAGGAGCTTGAAGCTGGAAGGTCCCCTGTTACCTATGACTTGATCTTGCTGGGTGAGCTTGCCTGAACTGGGACTTTGCTATGTTATATGCTGTGGCTGGGATGCTGAGCATTATTTAAAAGGACTGTCTTATACTGCTAAGAAGAGTTTTTGTGTTGTTTGAACTGCCTATAAAGACAAAGCTTGTCAATTTTCTGTTCCTTTTTGCTGAATAAAGCCTTTTAAGTTGACTGAACTCTCTGAGCCGGCTTGTCACCCCCTGATCCCTTACACTATGAATTACTTGTTCTGAAGTTTAAATGTTTGTTTTACTGGATTATGTAGGGGCTTCCTCCTCTGGTTCAAATGAAAATTAGCTATTAGTCCCATAGGCGTGCGCACAGGGTGTGCCAGGTGTGTCTGGGCACACCCTAATCGCCTTGTGTGGTGCATATTCCCCCCTGTTTAGACCACTGATATTTCATCCAAAAAAAAAAATGTTACAAAATAAAATAATTTTAAAAGAATAAAAATACAACTACTGACACTGTCCACTGCCCTACTGACACCATCAGTACATATACACATGGACATGTATTTGAGCTTTGGGGTGCACACCCTATGATTAGTCCTATAACTGTCTCTAGGGATTTTACCAATGGCCAGATATGCACAAGCATAAAGCCAGCAATCTGAAAATGGGGATCGCTGGATTGAATAATGGAAGGGAATTGTAATTTATTTGATTTTTTTTCCAACACCTGATCTTGAAATCTTTTGTTCCTTCTCTTGTCCTGTAAAACTGGGGTGGACTTTTTTGGCTAGACTGTTAATCTTCTGGCTGAACTACAGGCTGAAAAATAATGCTTGGCTTTTTATGAAGGATATTTTCTGAGACATGTTATCATGCAATCTATTACTTCCAGATATATTGTTTCCCATTGCCTTACAGCTGTATAATTTATCATTGCTATTTGTTGTTTTCTCTGACTGATTATTCCCAGTGCTACAGCATCAGTTTTTGTATACTGTGAGCAATAGCCTTTAAAGGGAAAACATGTCCTTCTTTCTAGCATTTCAAATGATAAAAAAAAGAGATCTGATCTTCTGTTGGATATCAAGGAAAATAAGATGCTCACTTGCATCCTTTTTCTTTCATATAGTTAAAGCTGAACTGTAACATTAAAAAAAAAAAAAGAATTCCAAGTAATACTGATGGACTAGTATTTCTTCAAAGACCGTCATTGTTAATTTCTTACCTTTTTAAAGACCTTGCGTTCGGTTGAGTAATAGACTTGTGCCAAACTTCCTGGCTGCAGCTTGGTAATACAGTTACTGTTCTGTGGAATCAGGAAACTTTCGTCTGGCTACTCAGGAATGCTTACTATATGGTGTAGCAGGGATTGCACAGTATCCAGACATTTCTGCCATGCATAAGCTGTCAATAGAGAGACTACAAGTGAGTGAAAATGTCTTAAATTTTTCACAAAAATAATGTATTTACAACATAATTCAATTACTTTTGTAGGCATTTTAGTGACACATTAATACTAACCAGGGGAAGTCATTGAGGTTCTTGATGGTGCTTGTGCGCCAGCAAAATGTCCCTCAGCACCCATGAGTACCTAGATCATTTCCTGCTTATATGTTATTGATATGCCTGTGTTCCTGAAAAGACTCAAGTTTCATTGTCCTGGGCTCTGCAGTGGCATCCACGGAGCAGCTGAGGGAATGAAGGTTGAAAAATGACATTTTGGCTTTCAGTTAGAAGGGAGGGAGAAAGGAACATTTTTGGCTTATGGTGGAAGGGAAATTTTTTTTCTTGAGATGGTAAAGGCTGAAAGACATTTCTGCTTGAGAAGTGAGCATGGCATTTTTGCTTTAGGGGAAGGAGGAATGCATTTTCGAAGAGGGGATTTTTGCCCAATTGATGAAGAAATAAAATAGGTGCCGAGGGAACGCTCCTGAACTTTGAACACAGGGCTGTCCATTACTACCACCTGAATGCTGCACTCTTCGTTACGGTCAGGGGTATGCAATGTGCAGCACAACATATAAAGTGCAACATTCAGGAGTATATAACATACAGTGTATATGACATACTCCTGATCACAGTACTCTGTATGCTGTTCTGTATCTGTATGTTACATATTTATGGTCTCTGTACTCTGTAGACTGTACACTGCATAGCCCTGACCACTGCACACTGTATGCTAGCCAGTATGTAATACTCCTGACCACTGCATTATGTTCTTTGGGGTGTATACTCTGGGCTACTGTACTCTGGGCTAATGCTGCGTACACACAAGCGGACTTTACAGCACACTTGGTCCGGCGTACCGGATTTCGTCGGACAATTCGATCGTGTGTGGGCTCCAGTGGACTTTGTTTTCTCAAAAGTTGGACGGACTTAGATTTGAAACATGTTTCAAATCTATCTGACGGACTCGAGTCTGGTCGAAAAGTCCGCTCGTCTGTATGCTAGTTCGACGGACAAAAAGCCACGCTAGGGCAGCTATTGGCTACTGGCTATGAACTTCCTTATTTAAGTCCGGTCGTACATCATCACGTACTAATTAGTCGGACTTTGGTTGATTGTGTGTAGGCAAGTCCGTTCATTCAGAAAGTCCGCCGGGCAAAGTCTGCCGTAAAGTCCGCTCGTGTGTACGCGGCATCAATGTATATACTCCTGGCCCCTGCACCCTGAAATTACATACTCCTGGCCCCTGCACCCTGTAATTACAAATGTCTGACCCCTGAGCTCTGTATGCTTTTGAAGACTGTATTCTGTACATTCCATATTGATAACCCCTGTATTAGAAATGATTATATAAAGAAGTTGTTTAAAGTGACACTAAATGTCTGTTTAAAAAAAAAAAAAATTCAAGTATGTATTCTTAGCTCAGAAAAGTACCTACTATTCCTCTCTGCTTTCTCCAAATCTGTAAATTCCTTTTTTCCCTTTTTTAACTGCTGTGATCCAGCTTCCTGCTAGAGGGCAGCTATGTTTGTTTTCCATGGTCCCATTGTATGTGGGAACTTAGCCACCATCACTTGCTCTCTCTTGAGATGGACTATGAAGATGGGATTTGCCGTGTAAATAAGGAAATGCACAGGACCACAACTAATGTGCACAGTTTGTTCCAAATATATGGAAGTGAGGGGAAAAGGAGAGCTGATGCAGGACATTGAAAAGAGGCACAAGAACACAGAAGGTAATGATTTAATGAAATAGATTACAGCTCTGTTAAGTATTGGATGTGAATGTATTTCTTATAGGGACCAAGGATGTACTGTATTTTAGTGTCACTGGTAAGTCATTCTAAAGCAGTGCTTCTCAGCCAGGGCTCTGTGGAACCCTAGGGTTCTGCGAGAGGTCCCCAGGGAATCTGTGGTGATCTACCTGTCAATCCCAAGCCACTGATGGGTAGATCACATCCCCACTGCTGACATTCTTGTATCACTTTCCCTGCATGGAGAGCGGTGCAGGTAAACAAAGAGTGTCTCCGCTCTTCCTTGCTGGCCCCTCCCCTCCTCCTATCCATCCCAGGTGCGTGTATGTGATAGGATGGACAAGAGAGGATGAGCCGGCCAAGAACAGTGCACCAAAGCTAGAACTACCACAGCCACTTCCCTGTATACCTCTGCATGAAAAGGAAACTGCTACTCCCCTGCTCCCATACAATCATGTGCCCTGCTCCCATACAATCATGTGCCCTGCTCCCATACAATCATGTGCCCTGCTCCCATACAATCATGTGCCCTGCTCCCATACAATCATGTGCCTTGCTCCCATGTAAGAATGCGCCCTGCTCCCATGTAATCACGTGTTCTGCGCTCTTGTAATCATGTGCCCTACCCACATGTAATCATGTCCTCTGCTCCAATGTAATCATATGTCCTGCTCCCATGTAGAAATGGGCCCTGCTCCTACTGTATGTAAGAATGTGTGTAATTATTTGCCCTGCTCCCATGTAATCATGTGCCCTGCCCCTATGTAACAATGCTCCCTGCTCCCATGTAATTGTATGCCCTGCTTCCGTGTAATCGTGCCATGCTCCCATGTAATTGTATGCCCTGCTTCCGTGTAATCGTGCCCTGCTCCCATGTAAGAAAGTACCCCCCATGTACTTATATGCCCTGCTCTCATGTAATTATGTGCTCTGCTCCCATGTAATTCTGTGGCTTGCTCCCATGTAATCATGTACTCTGCTCCCAGGTAACTCTGCGCTCTGCTGCCCTCCTGACTTGTGTACTGTGCCCTATTACCCCCTCTACTCTACCCTTCTGGCCCCCTGTGCTTCACCCTGCTGCTGCTCCCTGTACTCTACTTATATATCAAGAAGGACCCAGAATTAAACATCTGTGCAGAAAAAAACAAGTACAATTTTTACATTAAATACAGTAGATATGTTTTAATATTTAATGCTATTTTAAAAAATAATTGTTGTCAGATCACACCGATGTTACGTGAGCTGTAATTATAAAAAATATTTCAGGGGTCCCCAAGATTTCAAACTTTTTGCCAAGGGTTCTTCCAAGGTTAAAAGGTTGAGAAACACTGCTCTAATCGATCTCATTATTATTTAAAAATGATCCTTTCGCTTAAGGTTTATGTTTGTCTGCAAGATTCTTTCCAGTGGATCAGTAATTAAGGAGTAATTTGTGGGCAGAAGGACTGTGTCAAATGTGTATAGTGAATCAGCTTATGCTCTATTTATTAATGCCTCTTTAAAGCGGAACTTTACCCGTAACAGTTTGGTAACAAGTAATGTTCTTTAACAAAAGAATATATATGGGAATGCAAGCTGCACCTTATTCCTTCTCCCAAATACCAACTTATTTAATAAATCAAAAGATACTTTTTTGGCAAAAATGTGGTCGTAGCACTTTTTTTTTTTTTTTTTTTTGTGTAATATAAATAATTAATAACAATATACTGATGAATCATTTATTAATAAATAAAATTACAAAAATGTTCAGCAGTAAATCAAAATAGCTCAGTCATTAAGTACTTGAAAAGAATTAATATAACAAGTCCCCCCCACCCGCTGAACCTGACCTCTCAAGTCTGGCTTACCCCAGGACAGCAGCCATCGCAATGCTAGTTTGTAACCCCAAGTTGAAAATATCTAACCCTACGTCAGATAAGTACACACCATCAGATCTATAGAGCCCAGCAAAACCTCCCTCTAAATGTATATATGTCTATACGAAAAGCAGCCTATAAGAGACGTGAACATTTCCATCATTTTAATAACCAGATGTCAAATGTTTTCCAACTTTTTAAATTCTGGATTGCACAACCATACAAGTCTAGGAACTATTTCAGAAAATATCATCTTGTAGCGGTGTAAGTCAAGCTTCATTTTAAACATTAAATCCAAAGTATTTACTTTACCATCATCATTCCCCCCCATATGAACAATGAGAATATCAGGAGTAGGCCATACTTCACATAACCTGGAAAAATTAAAACCTATATTATACCAGCAAACACCTCTTATGTCTTTCCAGTGAAGTTAAAATGATCAGGATCCAAATAAATTAAAGTGTAGCAATGATGCATGACTCTTATTAGCCCAGTATATAAAAGAATGACCCAGGATCCATATAATTCTTCTAGTACCTAAAATTAAACAGAAATATTAGGTTTAACATTGATAACATAGATCTTAAAACTCTGAGATTTCTATCTACCCAATCTTTTAATGATGGCATCATCTAGTCCCATTCTTGCAGCTTCAATAACCGCACCTATTCTAAAAGAATGGAACGTAATTCTAAGGTGTTGAAGACTAAAGTTCTTCATACAACCTTTAAGGACAAAATCAAATTGATACCTTGTAAGAGGGGAAGAGTCGGCATGAAGAAGAAAATGCAAATGTCTTCATCGCCACATGTAAACAGAGAAATCCGCCTACCCTTACCGGTCTTATCCGTTTTCAAGTAGGAAATAAATCATTTTAACTCTGTTTCCAAAGTAAATACATGCTGAAACAAAAGAAAAGGAGATTTCTTATTGCGCGGTAACAATTCTGATATGCGCAACGCGCCAAAGAAAGCTAGCACAAAGGCCGTAATGAATAAAATTGACTCAAAATCTGAGAAGCAGACAGCTGTAGTTATTCTACAAATCTGTTTTAACAAAACAAGTAAAATAGGTCTCCTACTATCAACTAAAGAATAGTTCTTCCTATATCTATTAACCACTTCAGCCCCGGAAGGATTTACCCCCTTCCTGACCAGAGCACTTTTTACAATTCGGCACTGCGTCGCTTTAACTGCTAATTGCGCGGTCATGCAATGCTCTACCCAAACGAAATTTGCGTCCTTTTCTTCCCACAAATAGAGCTTTCTTTTGATGGTATTTGATCACCTCTGCCGTTTTTATTTTGAAAAAAAATGATATTTTCTACTTTTTGTTATAAAAAAAATCCAATAAACTAAATTTTAGTCATACATTTAGGCCAAAATGTATTCGGCCACATGTCTTTGGTAAAAAAAATGTCAATAAGCGTATATTTATTGGTTTGCGCAAAAGTTATAGCGTCTACAAACTAGGGTACATTTTCTGGAATTTACACAGCTTTTAGTTTATGACTGCCTATGTCATTTCTTGAGGTGCTAAAATGGCAGGGCAGTACAAACCCCCCCCCCCAAATGACCCCATTTTGGAAAGTAGACACCCCAAGGAAATTGCTGAGAGGCATGTTGAGCCCATTGAATATTTATTTTTTTTGTCCCAAGTGATTGAATAATGACAAAAAAAAAAAAAAAAAAAATTTACAAAAAGTTGTCACTAAATGATATATTGCTCACATAGGCCATGGGCATATGTGGAATTGCACCCCAAAATACATTCAGCTGCTTCTCCTGAGTACGGGGATACCACATGTGTGGCACTTTTTGGGAGCCTAGCCGCGTACGGGGCCCCGAAAACCCAGCACCACCTTCAGGATTTCTAAGGGCATACATTTTTGATTTCACTCCTCACTACCTATCACAGTTTTGAAGGCCATAAAATGCCAAGATGGCACAACCCCCCCCCCCAAATGACCCCATTTTGGAAAGTAGACACCCCAAGCTATTTGCTGAGAGGCATGGTGAGTATTTTGCAGCTCTCATTTGTTTTTGAAAATGAAGAAAGACCAGAAAAATATATATTTTTTTTTTTTTTCAATTTTCAAAACCTTGTGACAAAAAGTGAGGTCTGCAAAATACTCACTATACCTCTCAGCAAATAGCTTGGGGTGTCTACTTTCCAAAATTGGGTCATTTGGGGGGGTTTTGTGCCACCTGGGCTTTCCATGGCCTCCGAAACTGTGATAGGCAGTGAAGAGTGAAATCAAAAATTTACGGCCTTAGAAAGCCTGAAAGCGGTTCTTGGTTTTCGGGGTCCCGTACGCGGCTAGGCTCCCAAAAAGTCCCACACATGTGGTATCCCCGTACTCAGGAGAAGCAACAGAATTTATTTTGGGGTGTAATTTCACAAATCCCCATGGCATGTTTGAGCAATATAACATTTAGTGACAACTTTGTGCAAAAAGAAAAAAAAAAAATTTGTCTCTTTCCCGCAACTTGTGTCACAATATAAAATATTCCATGGACTCGACATGCCTCTCAGCAAATAGCTTGGGGTGTCTACTTTCCAAAATGGGGTCATTTGGGGGGGTTTGAACTGTCCTGGCATTTTATGCACAACATTTAGAAGCTTATGTCCCACATCACCCACTCTTCTAACCACTTGAAGACAAAGCCCTTTCTGACACTTTTTGATTACATGAAAAAATTATTTTTTTTTTTGCAAGAAAATTACTTTGAACCCCCAAACATTATATATTATTTTAAAGCAAATGCCCTACAGATTAAAATGGTGGGTGTTTCATTTTTTTTTTTCACACAGTAATTGCGCAGCGATTTTTCAAACGCATTTTTTGTGGAAAAAACACACTTTTTTAAATTTTAATGCACTAAAACACACTATATTGCCCAAATGTTTGATGAAATAAAAAAGATGATCTTAGGCCGAGTACATGGATACCAAACATGACATGCTTTACAATTGCGCACAAACGTGCAGTGGCAACAAAATTGATACATTTTTAAAAGCCTTTAAAAGACTTTACAGGTTACCACTTTAGATTTACAGAGGAGGTCTACTGCTAAAATTACTGCCCTCGATCTGACCTTCGCGGTGATACCTCACATGCATGGTGCAATTGCTGTTTACATTTGACGCCAGACCGACGCTTGCGTTCGCCTTAGCGCGAGAGCAGGGGGGACAGGGGTGCTTTTTTTTTTCTTTATTATTTTTTTGCTTTTTTATCTTATTTTTAAACTGTTCCTTTCATATTTTTTTTAAATCATTTTTATTGTTATCTCAGGGAATGTAAATATCCCCTATGATAGCAATAGGTAGTGACAGGTACTCTTTTTTGAAAAAATTGGGGTCTATTAGACCCTAGATTTCTCCTCTGCCCTCAAAGCATCTGACCACACCAAGATCGGTGTGATAAAATGCTTTCCCAATATCCCAATGGCGCTGTTTACATCCGGCGAAATCTAAGTCCTAAAATGCTCGTAGCTTCCGGTTTCTTAGGCCATAGAGATGTTTGGAGCCACTCTGGTCTCTGATCAGCTCTATGGTCAGCTGGCTGAATCACCGGCTGCATTCTCAGGTTCCCTGTTGAGACAGGAGAGCCAGAGAAAAACACGGAAGACGGTGGGGGGGGGCATTCCCTCCCACTGCTTGTAAAAGCAGTCTAGAGGCTAATTAGCCGCTAGGATTGCTTTTACATGAAAGCCGACCGCTGGCTGAAAAGAATGATACCAAGATGATACCTAAACCTGCAGGCATCATTCTGGTATAACCACTCAAAGTCGTGAATGGCGTACCTGAAGACAAAAAAATGGTTAACAATAAAGCACAGTAAACGGTAAAGTATAAAAAATTGCATACCTGAAAAGCAAACATGATAAAACATAATAACAATAAAACATTGCAGAATAGAATACAGTAAAAAAGAGCAGAACACCAGAGAGAGAATAGAGAGAGAGAGAACAATAAAACGACAACTATTTTTTTTTTATTTTTATTTGTGTTTTTTTTTTTTTTTTTTTTTTTTTTTTTTTTTTTTTGTAACTAACTTTTATAACTGTAACCGGTTCCAGGTTCGGGTCTCTCAAAATGCGATGGCATCTTGGGAGACCCTGTGAAAGTGTGCCTAGTCTGTGGAATGCTGTACCCTACGCTAATACTCAACTAGTGAATGGTAGCGTTCAAAACATTCACCAATGCAAAGACCAGGATTATCAGGACAGGAGGGACAATAATAGCGGGTGTCACGTCTATATCCGCGCTTGCTGCAGACACATCTTTTTTGGGGGGGGTTCGTTGGGTAGGGGTACTCGGGAGGACATATAAATGCCTCTCATGCAGCCGACTGCATTTGGTTGGGGATGTGAATGGGGGAAATACGGGCGCTGCAGAAGTGGTGGGTTCCCAATTAGGATTGGCGAATGCAGCAGGAAGGGCACTATGGGCACGACAGGCCTATGTTTGTCTTTTTGGTGGCAGCGGGACACTACTTGTGCTTGCCACCTCACCAGCTTGAACTGCACTTATGGGACTCGCCACGTCACCAAGTATTACTGCAGTGCTGGTATGACTACGACCGGGGTGTACTAGGCCGCTGGCGCTTGCCAGTTCACCAAAACGCTACAAAAAAAAGTGACAGTGATCGATCGATACTGCACTTGGGTGGGCTGGGCTGGGCCGGGCGGAGGGGCAAAACGCAGGTGCTAGCAGGTATCTGGGCTGATCCCACTAACACTGCGTTTTTGGGAACCCTAAACTGCTGGGGACGCTAGTATAGATCTGATCGGTACAGATATTGATCCGATCAGATACTATACCACTAAGGGAGGTGTACGGTGCGTGCGTGGGTGTTAGTGGTACTGGCGCTAATCTGACGCTGCCTGGGGCTGGTGCTTGCCAGTTCACCAAAATGCTACCAAAAAAACTGTTAGCGATCGCAGGGATCAGGCCTGACTCTGCGAACGCTGCAGTTATGCATTTAGTGTTTTGTAAGTGACAGTGATCGATTGATACTGCACTTGGGTGGGCTGGGCGGAGGGGCAAAACGCAGGTGCTAGCAGGTATCTGGGCTGATCCCGCCAACACTGCGTTTTTGGGAACCCTAAACTGCTGGGGACGCTAGTATAGATCTGATCGGATCAGATATTGATGCGTTCAGATACTATACCACTAAGGGAGGTGTACGGTGCGTGTACGGTGCGTGCGTGGGTGTTCGCGGTACTGGCGCTAATCTGACGCTGCCTGGGGCGACGCATATCACCGCCGGGCGATCAGGGGGCTAAACCTTTATTCGGTAATAAACGGCGGGTGCCCTGACACTAAAAAAAATAAACGAACTAACCAGCGTCACCCGTAACAGTTATACGGTGATCAGTGGTGAAAGGGTTAACTAGGGGGCAATCAAGGGGTTAAAACCTTTATTAGGTAGTATATGGGGGTCCCTGTCCCTATAAAACGCTGACAGCGAACCTAAATATTTACGTTCCTAACTAGCGTCACCAGCGACACTAATACAGCGATCAGAAAAATGATCGCTTAGCGACACTGGTGACAGGGGATGATCAAGGGGTTAAAACTTTATTAGGGGGGGTTAGGGGGGTACCCTAGACCTACAGGGGGCTAATACTAACTGTCCTACCACTGCTAACTGTCACAAACTGACACTATGCAGTAATCAGGAAAAAAACAAAACAAAACAAAAAAACCTGCTTGGTGTCAGTTTGTGACTGGGGGGGGGTGATTGGGGGGGGGGATCGGGGGGCGATCGGGGGTGTTTAGTGTGCCTGGCATGTTCTACTGTGTTGTGTGTGTGTGTGTGTGTGTGTGTGTTGGTGCACTTACATGTCATCTCTCCTCGGTGCTGGAACAGAAACTGGCCAGCCGAGGAGAGATGACATCACATCCTCTGCCTCTGTGTACTATACAGAGGCAGGGGATGTTTCTCATTGGCTGGGAGCGATCGCGAGGGGGGGGCCACGATCGGATGGCCTCCCCCTCGTCTCTCAACTCTCCCAGCCAAACGCCGACCGCCGATGGCACCGGGGGGGGTCCGATCGGACCCCCCGCCCGCGGGAAGGCAATCACGTACCAGGTACGTGATTTTGCCTGCCCGTGCCGCTCTGCTCACGTATATATGCGTGAGGCGGTCGGCAAGTGGTTAAGGCAGGGGTCTCAAACTGGCGGCCCTCCAGCTGTTGTGAAACTACAAGTCCCATGAGGCATTGCAAGACTGAGAGTTACAAGCATGACTCCCACAGGCAGAGGCATGATGGGACTTGTAGTTTTGCAACAGCTGGAGGGCCGCCAGCTTGAGACCCCTGTATTAAGGGCTTGTTGAACTGAGAAAAACAGTGCAAAAAGGTGTATAGTTGGAAAGCAGATGTAAATAAAAATTTGTCTTAAAAAACAAACGACCATTGTAGTTATCAAAAAATTTTAACCATACCAACAAATCTTCTTTTAGGTCAGAACCTAATCTAACATGGGCAGATGGGGATTTAAGGCCCTCTATAGCCAGATACAAGCACCGGGAAAATATCCTGCCAACTGGCATGATTTTGTGATATAAAAGCTAGGAGACCCAGCAAGGACTGCAATTCTTTTAGTAGGACTTTTTTCCTTCTCAGAAACCAAGAAATCATTAATTGCGTTTAGAAAAATAGAAAAATTTAAACAAAATTCCAAACCTAAAAAGTCAATTGATGTGGTAGGGAAGACCTTTTTAGAATATGAATAAATAAAGAGAGGAAGCAGAAGGATCTATAAAAAGGAAGTTGTCAAATAGTGCAGTATACCATCAGATCCAGACTCAAAAGACACTACCCATTCTTGAAAGGTGGCAAATTTTTTTCAAAATAAGTACAGGATATGGAGTAGCCCATAGGAAGGCACATGTCATAATAGAATTTACCTTCAAACTGAATACCTAATGAATTGTAGGAGGATGGAGAAATAGGCACTAACAAAAGGCAACCTTAATATCCGATTTGGAACAAAGACAAAAGAGAGAGGACGGCGACCTCTAAGTGCAGCGTGTGTCATACAACGATTTATTATAAGGGATTAAAAGCACTCACATTTGAGCAGATAAAATCCAGCATTGTAACAATAGTGTCCATTCATCCGCATGTTCCTGGGCAGTGGAGATATCATGGGCTGATGGAAGGTATCCTCTATCCTGGGTCCTGTGTCCTGAGGCTCTCCGGAGGTGCTGTAGGTACTCGGCGCTTCATCAGATAGCCTGATGACGAAGCATGCATGCTCTGAACGCGAAGCACCGCCCGCCTGACCCCGTTCCCGGGGGGGGGGGGGGGGACATCAGCATTGTGTGGAGCATCACGGTGCGTTCCCCATCTGTGTCCCAGCCACCCGGAAGCGCCGAGTACCTACAGTGCCTCAGGACACAGGAACCAGGATAGAGGATACCTTCCATCAGCCCGTGGCATCTACACTACCCGGGAACATGCAGATGAATGGACACTATTGTTACAATGCTGGATTTTATCTGTTCAAATGTGAGTGCTTTTAATCCCTTATAATAAATTGTTGTATGACACACACTGCACTTAGAGGGCGCCATCCTCTCTCCTTTTTGTCTTTGTTCCAGAGCCTCTTCTAGCTTGTTTTGGACTGGCAGCCTCCTGTGCTCTCAGCACCTCATTATCCTCACATGGATTAATGCTTGGACTTGAACTGTAACACTCTACACTACTACCAAGCTTCCCTCTCCTCCCTCCCCCCAATTGTATCACGCTCTGCCCATCTTTACCTATTTTTAAAATACTTATGTATATAGCCAAACTCTGAGTGTGCCATATTTACCATTTTATTTTCTGTCTTAATATCCGATTTGGCTAGCAAGGCTGCTTTTCCAAACTTCCTGATCTTAAAAATTGCTTCCTCAAATGTGCAATAAGAAACAGAAGCGATTTGCTCATCAATTTCATAATTTAAGGGTAAACCTTTTACGGTAAGAGAGATGATGAATAAGCCGGTACAAATTGGGCTCCTTTTTTTTGAATAATTCCTAATAGTGAAATTCTGAAATTATAAAAAATAAAAATAAAAGATCCCGCCATATGATCTTCCTAAATTTCTTTATATATTTTTTTCCTTTACAATATTTGGGAATTGTGATACTGAAATCAAATTTTTTTACTGGCTTACAGCCTATGCCACAAAATCTTTGTAAAGGAAAACCCCGTAAGAAACCATTAACTAAAAACTTGGCTGTGTCCTTGTCTGGATATATTTCTAGCCACTGGAGCATGTTTGCCAACCTCATTGGTGTGTGAGCTTTTGGAAGCATTATACCTTTTGTCCTTTAAAGTGTTTTTTTTTTTTTTTTTTTAAGTATGGGATGTGGACCTGTGGGAGCATTCATTCCTTTTGGGCGGTGGCTTCTATCGCGTCTCCGCTTCCGCCATGCGTCTCCTCCCTCCTTGGCGTCCAATAGAATCGCCTGTCCTTTCAGCCAATCAGGTGATGGATCTCAGGACCCCCTTTCTGATTGGTCAGAAGGAGGATCAGTGTGGCAATAGCAAATATTCACTATTGTCACACAACTGGGTAGGCTCAGAGTGCAATGCTCTGGAGCCTCTGGCTTTAATCACGTGCTTAAAAAAAACAAACAAAAAAAAACCCCATTGGAATCGATGCATCTGGCACCCTGCATGTAGATTAGGGGGCCGGACACTTGGATAGGGGGGCGGCACCCATGCGCCCCTAATGGACGGGCCGCCACTGTTTGTGATTAGCTTATTTTACCTTTCATTTATTAAAATCCATTGCATAATGCACTAGACCTGTGCGCCCTTTTCTGTTTTCTTTTTCAGTGGTCATAGGACATCCCCAGTCCTAGAGGCAGCAGAGCTTCCAGCGATGAGCCATATGTGCAGTGGAATAATTCTTATACTTTACTGGGCTATCACATGCATGCACAGGAGGTACATGTTGCTGTTGGTTACAAATGAATAGAATGCAAGAAGTCTGTTCCAGGCATCTAAGTTTCTCCTGTCTTTTCTACTATTTTTTTACACTTTTCTGTGAAATGGTAGGGGTACAATGTACCCGTTACCAATTCACATGGGGGGAAGGCCGGGATCTGGGGGTCCCCTTGGCTTCAAGATTCCGATAGGGCCCCCCCCGCCCACAGGCCCACACATCCACCGGGCAAGGGTTGTGGGATGAGGCCCTTGTCCCCACAGAGGGGGGCATGTTCTGAATAAGTACAGTGTTCCTGTACAAATTATACCCTGTCTTTCTGATTTTAAATATCTATTATGAATTGTCATAATCAAAATACATTATTTTAATGTGTAGCAAGTTGTAGGGCAACAGCAATATGGAGAAGGAGACATTGCCTTTTATTTTTCTCTCCCTCTACTGAGATACTGATGTTATGCACCATTCTCCCCAGGCCAAGGAAGCCCATAGACTTCTATGCAGAGGGCTGAGAATCCTGAACATTGTAGTTTGAGGCAGCAGCCATATAATGGGGCCAATTAATTCCTTACACTACAGATCACAATATGCACTGTGGAGCATGAGGAGTGAGAGTTTATTTTTATCAAACCACCCAGTTCTTCCTCTTGGCACCAAGGGAGTTATAGAGAGTGCACCTCTGTCTGAATATTTTCCGGCCAGCAGGAGACCATACCAGTGGCGTCCTGAGCCTTACACTGGGAGTGAGGACACCCAGGGGCGGTGCAGCACTGCCCACATCACAGCACTGGTACCACTGCTGCAGGAAGACAAGAGCATTCACCCACTCTCTGTTCCAATCACTGATCACCGGAGGCCTTTGGGGAGAGACAGATGGGGCCCTCCTTCTACAGTGAGCAGTCACTGCAGCAACCTTTCTGATCAGCAGTAGGGCTACTTGCCCATTGTCGATACAACTAGCAGGGACTGAGCCATTAAGAGCCAAACACCAAGTGTACCCAATCCATACTGCACATTTTACCACACTTATTTCCAAACCTAGACTGTACATATGCCAACCCTATACCGCATTATACTGAACCTTTACCGCATCTATACCAGATCCACCTTGCAACTGTGCCAAAACTATACCGTACTTGTACTGCATGCAGATTAATTGGGACTGTTGTTAAGTGTACCAATGCTCTTAAAGGGTCCAACGATAGCCAGAAGAAAAAAATCTCAAAGGACTGCCCCTCCCTTAATAATTATTCTGCAAGTCACCTTTATTCCCCTGACACACCCCGATCCTCCTTTTCTTTTGAATAGTGCGGTCTGAGACTAGCATCATTACTATGAATGTGCTCTCGCAGTATATTTCCAGCACTCATTAGATCAAATTTTACTACTGCTCACTGCTGCACTTGAGGTGGCCTTGCTACTGTTTGTTAATCACATTGTATGCTAAATTGTGTTATTAACATTGTTAATCCATTTTATGCTTGCCTAGTTACCAACTATATTGAGTGACAATGTATTACATTTAAAATAAACCAAATTAACCCTGCGCTAAGTAGTAGTGCCATCACTGCACAAATGCTGCCACCTTATATGAACATTAAAGTAACCAAGAATTCTTTCAGAAAGATGGCTCCCTAGATCCTGAAAACTCCTTGTTCTGTTTGACAAAATTGTAAGGACGAAACACGTCAGGGCAGTGCTGTACGGCAACCGGAAGTGACATCAAACGCTAGACCAGAAGTAACACAGACTGAAAAAGACACAACTGGGGGATTGGGTGAGATACGCTGCACACCAACCCAGCCAAAGCTGGAAGTTCAAGCGCCATATGTTTCCAGCATTGATGGGCTTATGTTTTTATGATGCATATGAGTGTTATTTTAACTGAGGATAAGTCCTAGTAATGCTGAGATGTGTTTGAGAGACCAAGGTGGATGCAGATCTAAGGAGCCATTGGGAGAGAGAATTAATAGTGAAAGCACTTTTTGCCGATCATAAAAGTGAGAGGCAAATTTATTTGGTGAGCATTGTGACCTGTGCAAGAGTGGAAGTTGGAAGGTCTGGATGTGCTTGAATTCTGCCCTGGTTCACTTCTGGAAGAAAGATATTTAGAGATGCATTTATTCAAACTTTTTTATTACAGACATTTAACTTTTGTACACTCAATCTAATGTGTTAGTAGAGTTTCTTTGTAAAAGGTCGAAGCAAAGAACAAAGGACCCATCCTAATTAGCAGCTCCTATGGGGGTAGTGCTACACATGCATACCATACAACTAAAAAGGTAATATTTTGTGTCTACAGTTTTAATGTTTATTAACAATTAGGGAAATGTTTACTTTTGAAGAAGTTAAAATTACAGTTAAAGCAAAGGTATGTTTACTGCATAATTATCATATTCTAACAGACGCAGTCATTTTGCAAATATCAAATGATGGTAATGATGATGTTTATTGTTGTTATTATTTACATTCATGTAATTGTCAACATTTTTTGCCATTCTATTCAAACACAAAACAATATTATGCCAATGAGTCCCACTAGATATGAGAAGCTGTAACAGCAACATCTGTGGTTGAAATTTTGTATATATCTACTTACCTTTACATCAGTTATAAAGCCATTTTTATTCTACTTTTTATGATTTTAATGTTCTCAAAACTTCCTTGTATCATTATACATTTAATTCCTTCTGTGATAAATGTTGAAACATATGAATATTATATTATAAGAATGTACACCCACTGTATTTTTTTTTTTTTTTTATATATATATATATTTTCTCAATGGAATTATAAATGCAGGCACATGAGAATAACATTTTGTTTTATTAGTAAAAGGCTTTTGTTTTAACATTTCTTGGAAATTTTCTATGGAAATTTACATGGATCATCTGGATACCTTTCAGCCAAGGAATAAAAGTGTTAAAACCAAAAAGATAGAAGACAATATTCTTGGATTTGTGTGTTTGTCTGTTACTCAAGTGATATCTCACAAAGATGGAGAATGCTTGTTTATCAGCAACCATCTTAAAGTGGACCTTGCTAAAAATGCAAGGTTCACTTATTTTACTTTCTGCCCCCCCACCAAATGCTGCAAAACATAAAAATGTATCATAGGTGAAAATGTTCTAAAATATACTTACCTTCCTCTCAAATTTAGTCCGTGGTGTCTGGGTGAGGTTGAGTCATTAAGGATGAGCTCTGGCGTGTTCGCCCAGCCCACCTGCAGAGCCCGCCAGGAAGTCTGCACTGCGCTAATCGCAGGCAGTGAGACATTGTCCCGATGAGAGGCTGCAGAGATCGGGAAATGTCTCACTGCCTGCGATTAGCGCAGTGCAGTGCCGACTTCCTGGCGGGCTCTGCACGTAGAGTGTGCGAACACGCTGGAGCTCATCCTCATGATCCTTTTAGTGAGATCCCAGCGACCCAATGAGAAATAGCCCAAATCACCCCATTGTGTCTTCTTTAGTCCTGAAGACATGTTACTTCACATACTGCTTGCTTCCTTTCCCAGCAACACCTATTACCACAGGAAAAGACAAATTATACCCCAGGTGGGGAACAAGGTGTGGTCAGCAGTTAACTCACTGCATTCCTGCTACAAACCATCCACTGTAACCCATTTACCTCATGAACCACAAAATCCTATGCACGCTATACACAATTGACAGGGTCTGTTTGTCACTATATACAATATACACATTATATATATATATATATATATATATATATATATATATATATATTTTAGGCAAATGAGAAATCGCTTTGACTAGGTACACTTATCTGCACCAGCAGTCTATTGTAGTTAATGCTAGATATTCTCGTCACTGTAACACTTTGATATCTGGCTTTTTTGGCATTTGTAAATTCGCCCAAATAAAAACATCATTTGCTTAACATTGAACTAATTGAGCAGGCATTCAATTACCTGGGAACAGGAAATCATTAAAACGTCTAATTTGTGATTATTTCTTTAATTAGGTTTGGTGTGTGTTTAAAGCGTCTTACTGTACATGAAGACCTTGCTTTCTCTTGTTTTGCAGTGCTAGGTCCAATAAATGAATATTTTTATGTAGAAGGAACCAAATAACCTTCGGCTACCTTTTTTAGCAAAGGATTTACATTTGTTTTGCTGATGTGACACATTACTACGTTAGTTTACACTTTTTACTGCTAATTACCATGGAGCCTAGAATTAAATATGGAGGGCAATTTCTGGACTGCAAGTAGCTGCATCTTGCCAATCCTGTAATCCCCTTGTATGAAAGTAATTGTGAAGCAGATGGTTGTGTACATTTTTGATAGCCCCTATGTTTCTTTTACTGGAAATAAAGTACTTGCTAGGTTACGTAAAACAAAAGTATAGAACATCTGTCTTTTTTTTATCATAGCACAAATACTCCAACTATAATCAGATCATGCAAGTTTGTTAAAGACGCATATTTAATTTTCAGTTCATTTGTCTTTCATTAGCGAGCATATGTGGCTGCATGGTTAAGCACTGGGTGACGAGACTCTGAAGGCATATTTATAAATTAAATGAATGTACCGTTTTAGTTATTTGTACACGACAGGCGTAAATGATTTTTGTCATTAAGAAGAGGTCTAAAAAATAATTTTGTCTATGCAAAATATTTAATTTTAGATGATCTTCAAGCATATAAATAGCTTTAATATGGCTGATAATATGTCCTGGTCTGTAATATTATTTTTTATATTTGTAATATCAATGCACATTAATGAATCTTAAGAATAGCAAAGCTTGATCTAGCTAATCAGGTCTTGGTTTATTAAAAAAAAAATTGCAGATATGGGCTTGGTTTTTTAATTATTTTTTACCTGGAAGACAATGCTTTGTTTGAATACAATATTATAGTTTTACATGAGAACGTTTCATTTCTTTCTTTAAGATATTATCATTTATATTAATCATTTTGAGCTCTGTTCGTGCTCTGAAGAATGCTGCAATTGATATACAGTTTATAGACTTGACAAACAACTACTAAGGAAGAAAAGCCGTGCACACTTGTTAACACGAAAAAAGAAAGCTGGGATTATTTAATGTTTTTAATAATATAGTTTCAGTGGTTACATTCATATACAAATTATGCTTAAACACAATATTTTATTACAGGACACAGTGCTAGCCTGGAGAGAGCTCAGGAAAAAAACTGGGAGCCTCGCTCAGCTCTCCCAACATCTTCCCATCCTCAGGCACTGTCATGAAGATCCTGCCAGTAATCAGCAATTCAGACGCACGGGAACACGGCCACGGGTTCCACTGCGCATGCGCGCGCATTCACGGGTGCTGTCACGCACGGGCACACGCGCACGCGCGCACTCCCGCTAGCCCGCCTGGCACTATTTAAACCGGCCTGTCACACTCAATCCCCGCTGTCTGCTCTACAGTGTTCCATGTGCCTTAACCTGATCTGACCTGTATACTCTGCTATCTGACCCGGCTTCCTTTTAGACCATCCTGCTATCCTTGTTCCCACAGGCGCAGCAATACTCGGCTTTTACATTATGGGATTGGCAGGGTCTATCCAAATTTTCACAACTCTTTGACAACTTCTCAGGGAGACCCCTTCCTTTCCCCCAGATAGTCCAATAGTATAACCTAACTCTTGTATACCCAGCAAGCAATTAGCTTTGTCTGTAAAATATGCCCACCCACAGAACTGCACTTCAAGAACTCCCTTATAGTCTTTCTTGTTGACCTCCAATGCCACCAAATCTCCAACCTCTGAACTCCCTATTTGAAAAACCATTACAGCAACCTTCAGCAATATCATGGAACAAGGACCTGCAATCCTTGGAGGCATAACACTGCATCTTAAATGGCTACAATATTACTTGCACATTCGTAACAAATGAATTCTAGCATGAACAGCAATACAAGATAATGCACCGGGCATATATACCCTATCTAACGCAATCACAACTTCCTGACCGCCAATACTACCCTCGGTGCAATGAATACAAACCTTCCCTACTACACAGACTATGGTTATGCCCCCCAATCTCACAATTCTGGGATCAAGTAGACACACTGGCGGCCACAGTCACCACAATCCAACCTCTCAAGGATATATACTCCTTACTCTTCGGCTCTTTGAATACTCCTTCCTCTAACCAGCTGAAATCACAAACCAATGTCATCCACCATCACCCACCCTGGCTGACCACATGCTATATGGCTACCCGAAGGGCCATTATCAAATTATGGACTTTGCCCACCACATCTACCATCAAGCATGTCAAACACGATATGCTGAATCTACTACGTAAAGAAAAGCCGGACTTGGTCCTATCCAACCATGAGTCAGTAGCCCGCTTCCACCACAAGTAGAAACTTTACATTGAGAGGATGGTACCAAACTTGGAATACCAGATTTTGGGGGATCTCCCCTCGTTACTCCTACGCCCTCCCGGACCCACCCTGCCTCCAAATAAGAGGATCACCTCTAGCCATAACATCCTCTAATGAGACTGCAGCCCTGACTACTCCCTACTCTTCCTCTGTTTTGACAGCATTCTAGTTTTACCTACTAGTATACCATGTTTGCTATGTTTTTTTTTTTTCTGTAGGTTTATCGCATTTGCCCCGACCAAACTTACTACCAACTCGATTATAGTATAATCTTGCTTGACTTACCCCCCCCCCTACCCCCCCCCTCTCAACCTTCTCCCTCCCCCCCACTCATCCTCTACGACTATACCCAACCTTATACCAACTCACTTATGATTGTTATACAACAATTGCATTTTATAGTCTACGTTTGCATTGGATATTTGTACCTATTCACCTCATGTTTATATGCAAAAAGGCCAAACACAAAATTGTATTTCTCTTTTTTTTTTTTTTTTTTTTTTTTTTTTTAAAGTTTTGATGACCCTTCAAAACCCTGGGTACCCAGACTATATAGGCCGGTGCCAAAAAGACTTACAGATTACACTTAAAGATAAACAAAAAGATAAGATTATACAATTTTCTTATATGTCTGCCACCTCGAGAAGAGGAGGTGAACTTTAAACTTTTATCTCAATGGCATTATACACTAGTAAAATTACATGCAATGTCTGACTCGATCTCGCCCCTGTGCTGGAGGGAATGCAGAGAGAGAGCCACACATGGGCATATATGGTGATTTAACCCTAAGATTCACCCATTTTGGGAAGAAGCGGCGAAGGTGATCTCTCTGATACTATGCCGAGTAGTTAAACTTGAACCATTAACTTTTTTATTACACTGCACAAACTAAAAAACAGAACAGTACAAGATGTCTATGACCCCATATTTGTTAAACACCTGTAAATCTCTGGTTACACTATACTGGGGAAAACATTTAATACCTACTATTTCACAGTGGTTGTGAAGGGTTGATGAGCTCCGTCTAATAGAAGAAATCACTCGTAGAAATAAAGGGTTGTCCAGGAAATATCTTAAGATATGGGCAAAATTGGTTTGAATTTAAGAAAACCAAGGTATATTATGAAATAATTTCAGACTCTAATAGTAAGTTAGAATTAGATTTATTAATCAATATTGATTAACCTTATTATTTCTGTACCCTCCAACCAGTTTTATATTTATGTTTGTCTTAGGCCCCCATTAACTTCCCCTTTCTTTTTTCCTCCCTCTGGAATCTTTATTTTGTCTGTTTTTTCTATGTTTCTTTTTATGTTGTTTCCCGCCTTCCTCCTTCTTTCTTGCTATTGGAGGGGAGAAGATGGGAACTAATAAGATAAATTGCATTGTGCAGTATATGTGTTTCAAGATAATGTTTGGAATTTTCTGAAATTCTGGAAAAAAAAAAAAAGACATACTAAGAAGAAGAATATGTTGGTGGTCAGTGGCAGAGTCTTCCCTCAATTACTCTCTTACTGATCAATGGAAAGCAGTCTCTTTTGCTGTTGATAAGTGGCAAGTACCCCCTTTCATTGGTGGCCAGTGGTGAGTGCCCCCATTTATTGGTAGTCAGTGGTGAAGTGCCCTGTTTGTATGCGGTTTGCTAAATGAAGTAAAGTGCTATTGGTATAGTATCCTATAAAAACACAAAGAACATGTCTGATATACTGTACATATCAACATACATTAAAGCCTAACTCTAGACAAATAAAAAAAAATATTTGCAGTGGGGCTGCTAGATCGGTCCTGAAGTGTCTTCTCCCTTTGTACTCCTGACCTCATGAAGACCAAAGCAGGGTCCATAGTCCTGGATTGAACATGATGATACCGAGGGACAGTCCACGATGGGAATGTGTGAGAGTGCCATTTGCAACGGAGAATTAGGTAAGTGAAAATTTTTCTCCTCTCTCCTAGACAAAGCAAGCAATTAACCTTTACAGTGTGGGCACAGCCCCACTGCAAGGGATACTTTTTAATTTTCTTGGCGTTCGGCTTTAACATACAAAAATGCATTGTGGTATGCAGAAACTCTCTAAAGCATATCCAATAGTGCAGATCTCATTCTCCAGTGTTTACAGAGAAAGATCTGACACTCTGATTCTCAAGTATACTTTCACTGTAACTTTCTAAAGGTGTTGAATTATAATCTGTCACCTGTCAGCTAGCTCTTAAATTCCGATGTGCTTTATGAACCAAATGCCCAGCATATTCTAGGTGAAGTTCATAGATCCATGTGTCATGTCTCCTGCTTAATAGACAGTATTGTGGCAACTAATTCAGATTTATATTTAGGAAATGCCTAGAAATTAATCTTCGGTGACAATTCAAACTATTGCTTGGCAGTTTATTCTTTCAAATCTTGTATAGAAGAGCTTAGCCGTGTTAACATTTAGGATTTTATGACATTTATATAGATTTTTTTTTTTTTTTTAAACCCTTGAACGGTATTGGTACAGGCATAATGTTTTAAACCAATTTGGATGTCTCAGTGTATACAAATGAACCTTACACCTTTAAAGACTTAACCATCTATTTTTCTATAGCATAGTCATTTTTTTACTTATAATGTACTAAGCAGATCCTCCCAGCCCCAATATAACCTCACATTTATCATTTTAAAAACATCTACATTCATTCTTCATGATACTTGAAACATCTTCAAGAGATATAATACAAGGGGATTTGGAAAAAAATAAAGAACAACACTGGATGTAGACCTGAGAAAATAGACAGATGTGCATACATGATTTTACTGTCTCATGATGGCTGCAGGCACAGCCTAATCCTAAATCCTAAACAGGTTGCATGAGTGTTCCTGCATAGGAATGGAGAGGGAATGGGGAAAGAGTAGACTGTCAGCACCAGTTACAGTTGATTAGTAGAGATTGAACAAGATTTTTATCCCTCTCGGTTTGCTTGAGGGTGCTTTTTCTTTTGAGGGCCCTACAGACAAGATGGGAGAACTTTCATCTCATGTCTACGAACACGATTAGCCATGCATGAGAAATCATTTTAAAGTCTGTCTTAATGGTAGAACCAGGGCCAGGATAAGGGGTGGGCAGGAGGGCCGGCTGCCCTGGGCACAATTTAATGCAGGGGTGGGAGCACCCTAACCCTAAGGGAAAGGGGGGGTACAGTTTGGGGTGCTGGATGACCTTGTCTCAGCACTGGGTATTAGATAAAATCTGATAAGTGATGTAGGCTGCCAACATCAGTAAGACTGACTAAGAAAATATAGCTTTAAAGGATGGATTGTTGGCATTTGAACCTTGAGATAATGCTGCGTGTTATTTTTTTTTTTTGTTTACAATATTGTCAATAGTAGACTGATAATCTCAGTGTGGGGCACCCAAATGATACAGTATCCCTATGGCCAAGAGCATACAGCAGTTTAACAGGACAGGTTCCACTCAGAATAGGCTTCACCATGGTCGACCAAAGAAGTTGAGTGCACGCGCTCAGCGTCATATCCAGAGGTTGTCTTTGGGAAATAGACATATAAGTGCTGCCAGCATTGCTGCAGAGGTTGAAGGGGTGGGGTTTCAGCCTGTCAGTGCTCAGACCATATGCCGCATGCTGCATCAAATTGGTCTGCATGGCTGTCATCCCAGAAGGAGGCCTCTTCTAAAGATGATGCACAAAGCCTGCAGACAGTTTGCTGAAGATAAGCAGACTAAGGACATGGATTACTGGAACCATGTCCTGTGGTCGGATAAAACCAAGGTAAACTTATTTGGTTCAGATGGTGTCAAGCATATGTGGCGTAAAGCAGGTGAGGAGTACAAAGACAAGTGTGTTTTGCCTACAGTCAAGCATGGTGGTGGGAGTGTCGTGGTCTGGGGCTGCATGAGTGCTGCCGCCACTGGGGAGCTACATGAACATGGGAACCATGAATGCCAACATGTACTGTGACATACTGAAGCAGAGCATGATCCCCTCCCTTCGGAGACTGGGCCACAGGGCAGTATTCCAACATGATAATGACCCCAAACACACCTCCAAGACGACCACTGCAATGCTAAAGAAGCTAAGGGTATGATGGACTGGCCAAGCATGTCTCCAGACCTAAACCCTATTGAGCATCTTTGGGGCATCCTTAAATGGAAGGTGGAGGAGCGCAAGGTCTCTTAAATCCCCCAGCTCTGTGATGTCATCATGGAGGAGTAGAAGAGGACTCCAGTGGCAACCTGTGAATCTCTGGTGAACTCCATGCTCAAGAGGGTTAAAGCAGTGCCGTAAAATAATAGTGGCCACACAAAATATTGACACTTTCGGCCTAATTTGGACATTTTCATTCAGGGGTGTACTCACTTTTGTTGCCAGCGGTTTAGACATTTATGGCTGTGTGGTGAGTTATTTTGAGGGGACAGCAAATTTACACTGTTATACAGACTGGAATATTCACTAGTTTGCTTTGTAGCAAAGTGTCATTTCTTCAGTGTTGTCACATGAAAAGGTATAATAAAATATTTACAAAAATGTGAGGGGTGTACTTTTGTGAGATACTGTAGATAGGCAAGTACAGCACACCAAAGATTTTGTTCATCTATCCTGTGGCTGTGTTGTGAAGGAAATATCTGGATCTGGAATTGAAGTGTCACAACCTAATGTTTGAGTCCAAGTTAAAGTTTATGCCAAACATAAAGAGTACCAAATTCAATGCACTTCACAGCCATTGTTCCCTTCATCAGGGCTTATTGAAATATAGATACAATCAGAGCTTTTTTTCAGAGGGAACTTGGTGGAACTCAGTTCCACCACCTCCGGCTCAGACCCTTTGGTACCTGCTCACCACAATCACTTGTAAACACAGAAGTCTGGTTTCTGTGTTTACACGTGACAGCTCTGTACTGTGTGTAACCCCTATGAGCTCTGCACTCTGTATGTAATGCAATCCTGATATTTAATGCCCCTTTAAGACCCTTCTACTGTTTGTGAAATATGACCACACCCACTATTTGATGTGATTTGGAGGGTGTGTGTGTGGGGGGGTTTGGGGGGTCGTGGTTGAGTTCCAGCACCTATTGTTTGAGAAAAAAAGCCCTGGATACAATGTATCTCAGGGGATATGATGACTAGCATAGTGGCTTACTTAACATATTTGACACTAGGGGTCATTTTTTTGTTCCCTTATCAAAATTATTCTTTGTGATAATGCAATATACACAGTGCTGAATGGTGGGTGTGGCCGCGTTTTGCTAACAGTGGAGGGTCTCAAAGGTGTGTGGAAGACAAACATGTTAAACACTCAGCACAGTCATTAAAAAAATAACTCCTCCATTGTATATGTTTTTTAGCCTACCTTAAAGAAGAAATTCATAAAACTGTCATGCCCTGTACACACGGTCGGATATTGATCGGACATTCCGACAACAAAATCCATGGATTTTTTCCGACGGATGTTGGCTCAAACTTGTCTTGCATACACATGGTCACACAAAGTTGTCGGAAAATCTGATCGTTCTGAACGCGGTGACGTAAAACACGTACGTCGGGACTATAAACAGGGCAGTAGCCAATAACTTTCGTCTCTTAATTTATTCTGAGCATGCATGGCACTTTGTGCATCGGATTGGTGTACACACGATCGGAATTTCCGACAACGGATTTTGTTGTCGGAAAATTTTATAGCAAGCTCTCAAACTTTGTGTGTCGGAAATTCCTATGCAAAATGTGTAATGGAGCCTACGCACGGTCGGAATTTCTGACAACAAGGTCCTATCGTGTGTACAGGGCATCAGTGATTACTTAGCAGCCAGAACTTGTTGAAATAATAAATACTTTGGACAGAAGTATTGGTGCTCAGTGACTGTCTGTAACCCCCTCCCCCATTGCCTCAGTATTGGCGATCAGTGGCTGTAAACATAACTCCCTAGCATTGGTAGTTGAAGGGCTTTATATTCAACATAAACACTTTTCTAAGGTATAGTTACTTATCAAGGTTTACTCACAAGACAGATTGAGATTGAGACAGATTGACTGATACCTATCCCAAAAAGTACAAAAATTCTCTGCTCCTGAACATCTTGCAAACTTTCTATCTTAACAGTCAGGCAATTTAAAACATCTTAATATACTTTTCATTGGGAGAATTTACCTACCAAGTAATTGTTAAGCAATGTAATGAGGAGCCCATGGTTCTTTATGCAGTCACAGTGTACGTGGTTGCAGCTATGGAAGAAAAAGGCACTGTCTCTCCAAAATAGGAGCAAATAGGAGCTTTTAGGGCCATGTCAGCCAATGAGCACTTGAGTAGCATGTGAATATAGCACATGCATGTGAACCACACACTGGACCACTAAAATTGTCAATCACTGTTATGCCGCATACACACGATCACACATTCTGACAACAAAATCCATGTTTTTTTTCCGACGGATGTTGGCTCAAACTTGTCTTGCATACACACGGTCACACAAATCTTGTCAGAAATTCCGAACGTCATGAACATGGTGACGTACGACGGCACTAGAATAGGGAAGTTCAATAGCCAGTGCACCACCCTTTGGGCTGCTTCTGCTAATCTCGTGTTAGTAGAAGTTTGGGGAGAGATGATTTGTGCTTTTCAGCCTCGTGCTTCTCTGATCGTTACTGCTCTTCAGTTTGTACTTGTGGGTTTGCATCTGGTTTTCAGTGCGTGTAGTCAGTTTGCATTTGTTTTTCAGTGTGTATTATTATAGTACATATTTGATTTTCAGTGCGTTCTTGTCCGCTCGTTTCTGATTTTCAGCTCGCTCTTCTCAGGCCTTTCTGATTTTCAGTGTGCTCTGTTAGTTCGTTCTGACCAGCCGACCGTTTTGAAGCCATGTTGCGAGTACGTACTCGTCGTAAAGTTTGTGCTGTGCAGGGGCTTGGTGTTGGGGTTCTTACTTTGACCCAAGCCCAGTCCATGAACAGGGCGGGGAGGAGTTCATGGACCAAGAATTGGTTACTCCAGCGTGACCAATTCTCTCATATGCCTTTGTTGCGGGAGATCCGTGAGAATAATCCTGATGATTTCAGGAATTATCTCTGGAAGACGGACCCCATTTTTCACCGTCTGTTGGCTTTGCTGTCCCCTTGAAGTTTTTAAACTTCTTTTTTTGTCCTTCGTGCATATTTTCCTTCACTAACCTCCCCAGCATGCTATCCTGGGCCCATACACACCTAGCCTAGTCACTTAACAATGTATTTTGTCAGCTCCATAGTAGTGCTTTACTCTAAACACCCCCTAAAATGTGTACAAATGTTATTTGTGTCCTTAAATTCATGCAGAGTGCCAGAGGCTAATTTTTTGGGTACCAAAATCATTTGGAACCCCCCCCCCCCAAACCGCTAAGTCAACCAGTACCAATCCTCTGCTGACTTTGCCAAACCCATACACACATACCTACCTCTTTTGTGGTCAGATTTCTATATGAATTCGCCAACATACGTAGTGAAAGGGCCTGCCAGAATACTTTCAAATGGTACTGTTTAAAGTTTTGTTCTCTTATTATCTTGATAGGTAATTGTAGAATGTAAAAAAGTGCTTCAATTTTTACTGTGTGTATTTATATTTTTGTATTATGACACTTCTTACCTGTCCAGTGGATTTGCCTTTGGTAAATAACCCCCATTTCAGTGTAAACACCAACTTAGTCCAAAAAAATGATATTGAGCATTGAAAGAAGCCACACATTGTTGAGTAGAAAACTTTTTACTCTGTGCACATCCACATGTGCGTTAGAAAAGGGTTTTTGAACAAACCAACATATTTTAGTAATAACATTTTTGTTTTTGACAGTACAAATAGCTTTTTTGTGTTAAAACAGGCATGTTTAAAACCATAACACAATACACAACTCAGGAACTTACAAAGTTCAACTTTGACAAAGTGAAGGCAATATCATACATTAGTATGTCCAAACGGCGTTGATATTGCCTTCATCAGATGGGGTGATGTCACCCCTGTTAAAGCCAAATTTTTAAGATGCACACAAATTAAGAGTCAAAATTGGGATTTCCCTCCTGATCCCATGCCTAATGTCAACATGTGCTAGCTCCCATCATGGCTAATCAATGGACATGTTTCGGGGGTGAAACCCCTTCCTCTCATCTACTTTAGTTGTGAGGAAGGGGTTGCACCCCCAAAACGCGTACATTGATATCCCGTGATGGCAGCACATGTTGACCCACTGTGTGCATCTTCAAAATTTGGCTTGCTAAAAAATATTTAAAATGTGTGAAAATAATAAAAATACAAACAAACTAGAAGAATTTTGGGGTGTTTTTAGATTCTGCCTAAAACATCAATGATGTTTTTAAGTCTTTTTTCCACATCATTGATGTTTTCCTTGATCTTCTGTAAATCACGATTGCACTTGCACTTGTGAAATGAAATTCTTCTTCCACAACATCCACATCACCTAAAATTAAAAAAAAAACATGTATTATAAATATGCAGGCATCCATCAATTACCTGAAGCTGTGGTCTCAGACGCTCACCTGTTGTGGTCACTATTTCGCCCACTTCATAAACCTCTCCTCCCTCCACATCTCCTGGTTGTGGTGTGGGGATTTCCTTTTCTTTAGGAGGTGGGGGGTCCCTGGTGTCCTCATATGTCCCGAGTCTTTTCTCCCCTATGTGAATAAAAAAAAGGTATACTTAGCACACAGATATTTGATGTGAGAAATAGTAATATGAAACATTGCTTGGAAGTGTCGTACAAGTGTCTTTTTGGCAGAGTTCCAAGCTGAAGACATTTTTTTCCCTTTATAAAGCTGGAATACTTACCTTTTTTGTACAATTTTCACACATGGAGACACCCCTAGTATTCACTGGAGCACCTGTGTGGGACACCCTAAAAAGGGTGTTCTGGTGTCCCACACTAGTGCTCCTGCTTCCAGATGTGTAAACAGCTGCTGAGTGTCCTCTCCTTACACTGAATCAAGTTTGCATTTCATTATAGTTACAAACCCATGTAGTCAACAAAATTCTTTTAATACATATAGGCATGAACAAATGTATTTAAGCTGCATCTGCCAAAAACATCGTATTAGCGGCCGAACGAACAATTACTGTGCCCACGAACCTGAAACTTGCCATTTTAAACTGTACAACAGTAAAGAAAAGCACATTGAGCAGCATGCAAGTAATAATAATAGTAGGAACACACGACAACTACTTACTTTTTTGAAGAACTGTCTTGATCTTTCTGTACTGATCATGCTTCCTCAATTTCAGGTCTGACCAGCGTTTCCTCAATATATTCTTGGATCGCCGTACCCCAAAATTCCTGTGCAGACTTTTCACAACTTTACTCATGATCTTGGCCTTTCTCACATTTGGGTTTGGGTACGGTCCACGCTTCCCGTCATAGTCGGCCCTCTTCAAGATGTCCACCATCTCTATAAAGGACATATTTGAGGCCTTAAATCTCCTCCGTGATCGGGACGTTCGTGGCTCCAGCCTTTCGTCATTGTTGCTGTTGCTGTCTGCATGGACTTGCTCTTTCTCCAGCATGTGCTCTCCCACTGCGCCAAAAGACAAGGGGCAGGGAACAGACTATAAAGAATGTCAGAGGCGGGTGGAGTTTCATGCATGCGCAGTGTATATAAAGCATAATACGCCTGCGTCATACGTACGATCTGTGAGCGGAGGAAGGAGTAGCGGAAGCGCCGATCGTTCTAACGAAGGTACAAGTTTAACTTGGTGCATCAGTGGCCTATACTGCTTCTATATTGAGGCCTATATTGGGACAAGATCAGGAGAGTTTAGCCTGACATTAGGGTTTGTCTTGTGTTGTGTCTTGCAGAGAAAATGGATGGCTTCAATGATCACAACCTCCCCCATTCATAGAAAAGTACAGGGAGCTGCCCTGTCTGTGGCAGGTGAAACATCCACATTATAATCATAAACAAAAGAGGCAGGCAGCGCTGGAGAAACTGCTGGAGTTGGTTAAGCCGCAGATCCCCACGGCAACCATCCCCTATTTGAAGGCAAAAATTGGTGGGCTGAGGAGCACTTATAATAAGCAGATTCCATGCATGTCCCCAGGCTGTGGTACTATGACAGACTGTGTTTTCAGAATGATGGTCTTTTCTATTTGTTAACATTCAATTTGCAACAGTCATGAGCTCAAAATTGTGTGTGATTGATGAATAAAAAAACTAAAACTGATGTCCCTTTTTCATACGCAGGAAAGCCTCAGCCAGGAGGAGGGCGTGGAATGTGGCAGCCAGGAGGAGGCTGTGGAATGTGGCAGCCAGGAGGTGGTGAGGGTAAGTGGCAGCCAGGAGGTGGCCCAACCCAGTGGCCTGATCAAATCCCAGGTCCCTCCCCTCTGCCTTCCAACCAAAAGGCCCAGGAAGGGGAGTAACGTGGAGGAGGCAGCGCTTGGGCTGATTCGGGAGGGTAATGCTGCCCTCAGAACCATCCCCACTCTTCAAGAGGCCTTTGCCTCCATGGTTGCATGCAAAATCCAGGAAATGGAGGAGGGCCATTGCCTCATCTGTGAGGAAATTATGTATCTGCCCCTAAATAAGGGGTTGAGGGGCCACAACCAAAACCCACCTGTGTGAGTTTGACCATCCTCCTCCACCTCCTGCCACAACTCCAAAAACACAGCCTGGAAGCAAGCCTGGAGGGAATAGTGGAAGGAAGACAAGAGTGTGATGGCCTGAGTTCAGTCTGGTCTGACAAAAGACGCAGGCTGTTGTATGACCACAGCCTGGGGAAATATATGTCATCTGCTGCTGTTCCTGATCTCTTGTAGTCCGGGACCGGATTGTAATCACTATTATATGGACTCCTCATGCTACCAATTTTGGCTGTAAAATAGTTGATGTGTGCCCTGGGGTACAAAGGCTTCGCCAATTTCACCAGTTTCTCCAGCATTGCCTTCCTCTTTATTTTATTATGACCCATAATACATGGCTATTTTGTATTCACAAATACTATGTGTTTTACTTAAAAAAAGGACAGTTTGTTTATGAGTAGGCAGGTACAATTCCTAAATACAATGTCAAATTAACAAGGGACACCAACACAAACCAACCTCCTTGAGGTTAAAAAAATACAAGATAATAATGGTGTTGTGGTAACTTGACACACAAAACGAAAAACAATATTATGGAGAGCACTAGAAATAATTAGAAAAAAAAGCAAGAGATCTTGATAAAAAAACAAAAAAAAATGAACAAAAATTAAAAACATTATTATGGAGATCTGACGAAAAAAAAAATATTCAGGAGATCACAAGAAATAATAAAGAAATCATTTTGTCATAACTCTGTGTGAATATCAGCAGAAAAACAACGTCATTATTCTAGCATTATAAAGAAGAGAATGCACTGCATTAAAAGATTTAAAAATTTGCAGCGTGATGAATGTGCTATCTCCATTACGAACGCTAGTTTTACCAGACTGAGTGCTTCCGTGTCGTAATTGATTCAGAGCATGCTGGGAACTTTGTTGCTTCGGAATTGTGTGCACACTATCCAAATTTACGAGAATGGATTTTGTTGTCGGAAAATTTGAGCTCCAGATCTCAAATTTTGTTTATCGGAAATTCCAATGGAAAATGTCCGATGGAGCCTACACACAGTCGGAATTTCCGACAAGCTCCCATCGAACATCTGTTATTGGAAATTTCAACCATGTGTATTTGGCATTAGAGTGAATCGAAGCAACAACAGTCTGTGTTATTTCTCAAATTCTTCTTAGAAGGTCCAGTAACATCATGACAGATGCTAATGTGTTGTGTGACTGCTTGCTGCGATTGACTGCTGTTGGTGGGTGGAACTTAAGCAGGAGGAGAGTGGCATTAGATCACTCAGCTCCTCTGCTCCTATCCTCCTCCTGACTGTACTTCCAAAGCTTAGGGTCGCTTAGCAAAAGATGCACAGAAATGCAGGTACCTCCTGAATGGAATTACCTGGTGCAGCCTGCAAACTGTTTCTAGATCATAGGTTAGAAACAGAGGTATTTGTTGCATACATTTGCAAATACATGTGAAGCCACAGTACCATATCAAAAACCTCTGTAAGATGTGGTTCCTAACTAAATTCACTGAGCCACCAACTTAAAGGCTAAGTTCACCTTTTCTCTTTTTTTTTTTTTTTAATTCCAGCTCCCCAATGTACCAAGACGGCCACCTTCTCCACCGCTCCTTCTTTGACTGACCAAAGCCTCAGCAACACATTGTCCAGGAACAGGAGTTTGTAACCTCCCAGTCTCTGGGAACGCGTTGCACAGACCTTTCTGCAAGGCCTCCCGAAGATGTTTCATACTCTGCAACGGCAAGATAAGGTCCGCAACCTTACCCTTGTAACGTGGATCAAGGATGGTTGCCAGCCAGTATTGATCCCTCTTCTTGATACCACCAATGTGAGGATCCTTCCTCAGGGAGGCCATGCAGTGTAGGTTTTCTGAGGCATTCGGTCCAGAGTCCTCTGGGTCACTAAGGACGACATGATCCGCAGCCACCTCCTCCCAGCTACGTACAAGTCCATGGGTTTCTTCGGACTGCAAATTATCCCTTCAAGACTGCTGCTGATGCTGAATGCCAAGCTTCACCTCCATGCTGACACAATCCTCCTCCTTCTTGTCCTCTTCCTGTGTGATTGGCGGGCATGCAGGAACACTGTCTGGATAAAGGGGGCCTTGAGAGGTAAGGAAGTCCTCCTCTTCCTCCCTTTGTTCTGCCTCAAGTGCCCTGTCCATTATTCCATGCAGCGTGTGCTCCAACAGGTGGACAAGAGGTACAGTGTCACTGATGCATGCACTGTCACTGCTCACCATCCTCGTGGCCTCCTCAAATGGTGACAGGACAGTGCATGCATCCCTGATCATAGCTCACTGGCATGGGGAAAAAAGAACAAGGTCCCCTGACCCTGTCCTGGTGCCATAGTCGCATAGGTACTTATTGATGGCCCTCTGCTGCGTGTGCAGCCGCTGCAGCATGGCCAACGTTGAGTTCCACCTGGTGGGCATGTCACAGATTAGGCGGTTCTTGGTGAGGTTAAATTCCTTTTGGAGGTCTGCCAGCCAAGCACTGGCATTTATATGACCTGCAGAAATGCACACAGACTTTCCTGGCCTGCCTCAGGACATCCTGTAAGCCCGGCTACCTGCCCAAGAACTGCTGCACCACCAAGTTAACCAGTTGCCGACCGCCGCACGATGATGTACGTCAGCAGAATGGCAAGGGCAGGCAAAAGGACTTACAGGTACGTCCTTGCCTGCCCGCGGGTGGGGGGTCCGATCGGACCCCCCCCGGTGCCTGCAGCGGTCGGATTCAGGTCAGGGGCGATCAAAGGTGAGGGGGAGGCCACTCATTCGTGGCTCCCCCCTCGCGATCGCTCCTGGCCAATGACAGGCTTCCTCGGCTTCTGTAATGTAAACAGAAGCGGAGGAAGTGATGTCACTCTCCTCGAGCCGGTCTTTTCGTTCCGGCGCCGAGGAGAGAAGGCATCCAAGTAAGTTTGCACCAACACTACACTAACAGTAGAATACGCAGGCACACTTGTCACCCCCTGATCACCCCCCTGTACCCCCTGTCACACTGACACCAAAAGCAGTTGTTTTTTTTCTGATTATTGCATTGGTGTCAGTTTGTGACAGTTATAAGTGTTAGGGCAGTTAGGGTTAGCCCCCTTTAGGTCTGGGGTACCCCCCTTTAGGTCTAGGGTACCCCCCCAATAAAGTTTTAACCCCGTGATCACCCCCCGTCGCCAGTGTCACTAAGTGATCGTTTTTCTGATCGCTGTATTAGTGACACAGGTGACGCTAATTAGGGAGGTAAGTATATAGGTTCGCCGTCAGTGTTTTATAGCGACAGGGACCCCTATATACTACCTACTAAAGGTTTTAACCCCCTGATTGCCCCCTAGTTAACCCCTTCACCAGTGGTCGCCATATAATTGTTACGGGTGACGCTGGTTAGTTAGTTTGTTTATTATAGTTTTAGGGCACCCGCCGTTTATTACCTTATAAAGGTTTAACCCCCTGATCTCCAGGTGGTGATATAAGTTAAGTTTTTAGGGTCAGATAAGGTCTGCGTCGCCCCAGGCAGTGTCAGGTTAGCGCCAGTACCGCTAAAACCCACGCACGCAGCATACACCTCCCTTAGTGCTATAGTATCTGAACGGATCAATATCTGATCCGATCAGATCTATACTAGCATCCCCAGCAGTTTAGGGTCCTCAAAAACGCAGTGGTAGCGGGATCAGCCCAGATACCTGCTAGCACCTGCGTTTTGCCCCTCGGCCCAGCCCAGCCCACCCAAGTGCAGTATCGATCGATCACTGACACTTACAAAACACTAAGCACACATAACTGCAGCTTTCGCAGAGTCAGGCCTGATCCCTGCAATCGCTAACAGTTTTTTGGTAGCGTTTTGATACAGTCGCTGACAGTCAGGAGCTTTTTTGCCTGTGAGTCTCACTAGTGTACCCCTAAATTTAGAGCCCAAAATGGCAAATCAAAGGTACACTAGTGAAGAGGCCTACACGTTTCTGAGCATGACAGATAGTGAAGAGGAAGTCACTCATCTGTCAGATTCAGGCTCAGAATACGATCCTGTAGAGGACAGCGGCTCCATGACAGATAGCTCTGACGACGGAGTTGTGGTCCCTGCTAAGGTCAGGTGTACCAGACCCCAATCTTCTTCTTCTGTCCTTGAAGTGCAAGAACCGCAGGGCTCTCGTATGGAGCAGAGAAGTACTAGTGCCGCTATTCCTTCTGGTGAACTGGCAAGCACCTAGCGGCAAAGATAGTCACGTAGAGCCGACAAACTGTCCTGACTACATAGGAAGTGCTGGTAAGATAGTGTGGGACTTGGTGTCACCCTTATTCAGAAAGGGGTACCATTTATATGTGGACAATTATTACACGAGCGTGCCACTTTTTAGTCACCTTTTTGATCATCAAATTGGAGCATGTGGCACCGTGTGACCTAATCGCCAGGGCTTTCCCCAGCGGCTTGTAGATTCCCGTCTTAGGCTGGGGGAGAGAGCCTGCTTGCAGTGTAATAATTTGCTCGCTATGAAGTGGAGGGACATAAAGAATGTTTTCGTTCTTACCTCCCTTCATGCAGACATGACGGTCCAAATTACTACGGCGACTGGTGTTGTGGAGAAACCCCTCTGTGTCCACGAATATAACCAAAATATGGGAGGGGTGGACCTCAACGACCAGTTGTTGGTGCCGTACCTAATTACCCGTAAGGCCAGACGCTGGTACAAAAAAGTGTCTGTATACTTATTTCAATTGGCTTTGCTGAACGCTCATGTGCTATACAGAGCTTCAGGACAGACTGGATCCTTCCTTAAATTCCAGGAAGGGATCGTCAGAGCCCTTCTGTATCCAGACGGTGCTTCACCTCACCTTCCCCAACCAAATGCAGTAAGCCGGCTGCATGGGAGGCATTTTCCTTATGTCCTCCAGAGTACTCCTACCCAACGAGCCCCCCAAAGAAAATGTTGTGTCTGCAGAAAGCGCAGATATAGGCGTGACACCCGGTATTATTGTCCCTCCTATCCTGGCAATCCTGGTGTTTGCATTGGTGAATGTTTTGAGCGCTACCATACACTAGTTGAGTTTTAGCATAGGGTACAGCATTGCACAGACTAGGACACACTTTCACAGGGTCTCCCAAGATGCCATCGCATTTTGAGAGACCCAAACCTGGAACCGTTACAGTTTTAAAAGTTACAGTTATAAAAAAAATGTAAAAAAAAATACACAAAAAAATAAAATAAAAAAAACAAAAATAGTTGTCATTTTATTGTTCTCTCTCTATTTTCTCTCTATTGTTCTGCTCTTTTTTTACTGTATTCTATTCTGCAATGTTTTATTGTTATGTTTTATCACGTTTGCTTTCCAGGTATGTAATTTTTTTATAGTTTACTGTACTTTAACCATGTTTTTGTTTTCAGGTACGACATTCAGATGCAGCGCGGATTTATTTATCTTGACAGCAACAGCGTTTGCTCCCACGATACATAAAGCCGTGACTCCAGCGCTGTCAGAGGTGATTTCACCACCACAGTTACATACTTCAGCATATATGCCGAAGCGTGGGGGCAGCAGTGGGTCGAGGAGCGATTTGCTCCTGCCTTTTGCGGGAGGATGCCCCATGCTTCGGCATATATATATTTTAGGCACAGGTTGCGTTAAATGTTTTATTTTTTACTATGTTTTTTTTTTTTGTATTTGCTTTGCAGGTATGGTAAGTATTACTGTTATACTGTAATGTAATGTTACTTTGTTTTTTATTAACCATCATTTGCTCAGCAGGTACGCCATTCAGTTGCAGCGCGGATTTATTTATCTTGACAGCAACAGCGTTTGCTCCCACGATACATAAAGCCGTGACTCCAGAGCTGTCAGAGGTGATTTCACCACCACAGTTACATACTTCAGCATATATGCCGAAGCGTGGGGGCAGCAGTGGGTGGAGGAGCGATTTGCTCCTGCCTTTTGCAGGAGGATGCCCCCATGCTTTGGCATATATAAACGGTGCATGTATGCCCATCATTGGAAGTGGGTGGATGAAGGGAGGTATTCTAATGGTGGGCATACCCACTGATCAATATCTTTTTTTCGTTCAGCCCACAGGCTGCACGAAAAAAAAGTTTACAATATATGCCCAACAAGGACCAGCATATGTTGCTGGACTTTGAGTGGTTATACCAGAATGATGCCTGCAGGTTTAGGTATCATCTTGGTATCATTCTTTTCAGCCAGCGGTCGGCTTTCATGTAAAAGCATTCCTAGTGGCTAATTAGCCTCTAGACTGCTTTTACAAGCAGTGGGAGGGAATGCCCCCCCACCGTCTTCCATGTTTTTCTCTGGCTCTCCTGTCCCAACAGGGAACCTGAAAATGCAGCCGGTGATTCAGCCAGCTGACCATAGAGCTGATCAGAGACCAGAATGGCTCCAAACATCTCTATGGCCTAAGAAACCGGAAGCTACGAGCATTTCATGACTTAGATTTTGCCAGATGTAAACAGCGCCATTGGGAAATTGGGAAAGCATTTTATCGCACCGATCTTGGTGTGGTCAGATGCTTTGAGGGCAGAGGAGAGATCTAGGGTACAATAGACCCCATTTTTTTCAAAAAAGAGTACCTGTCACTACCTATTGCTATCATAGGGGATATTTACATTCCCTGAGATAACAATAAAAATGATTTAAAAAAAATAAAAATGAAAGGAACAGTTTAAAAATAAGATAAAAAAGTAAAAAAATAATAAAGGGGAAAAAAAAAAAAAGCACCCCTGTCCCCCCCTGCTGTCGCGCAAAGGCGAACGCAAGCGTCGGTCTGGCGTCAAATGTAAACAGCAATTGCACCATGCATGTGAGGTATCACCGCGAAGGTCAGATCGAGGGCAGTAATTTTAGCAGTAGACCTCCTCCTGTAAATCTAAAGTGGTAACCTATAAAGGCTTTTAAAAATGTATTTAGTTTGTCGCCACTGCACGTTTGTGCGCAATTTTAAAGCATGTCATGTTTGGTATCCATGTACTCGGCCTAAGATCATCTTTTTTATTTCATCAAACATTTGGGCAATATAGTGTGTTTTTAGTGCATTAAAATTTTAAAAAGTGTGTTTTTTCCCCCAAAAAAGTTTGAAAAATCGCTGCGCAAATACTGTGTGAAAAAAAAAAAATGAAACACCCACCATTTTAATCTGTAGGGCATTTGCTTTAAAAAAATATATAATGTTTGAGGGTTCAAAGTAATTTTCTTGCAAAAAAAATAATTTTTTCATGTAAACAAAAAGTGTCAGAAAGGGCTTTGTCTTCAAGTGGTTAGAACAGTGGGTGATGTGTGACATAAGCTTCTAAATGTTGTGCATAAAATGCCAGGACAGTTCAAACCCCCCCAAATGACCCCATTATGGAAAGTAGACACCCCAAGCTATTTGCTGAGAGGCATGTCGAGTCCATGGAATATTTTATATTGTGACACAAGTTGCGGGAAAAAGACAATTTTTTTTTTTTTTTTTTTGCACAAAGTTGTCACTAAATGATATATTGCTCAAACATGCCATGGGAATATGTGAAATTACACCCCAAAATACATTCTGTTGCTTCTCCTGAGTACAGGGATACCACATGTGTGAGACTTTTTGGGAGCCTAGACACGTACTGGACCCCGAAAACCAAGCACTGCCTTCAGGCTTTCTAAGGGCGTAAATTTTTGATTTCACTCCTCACTACCTATCACAGTTTCGGAGGCCATGGAATGCCCAGATGGCACAATTCCCCCCCCCCCCCCCAAATGACCCCATTTTGGAAAATAGACGCCCCAAGCTATTTGCTGAGAGGTATAGTGAGTATTTTGCAGACCTCACTTTTTGTCACAAACTTTTGAAAATTGAAAAAAGAAAAAAAAAAACATTTTTCTTTGTCTTTCTTCATTTTCAAAAACAAATGAGACCTGCAAAATACTCACCATGCCTCTCAGCAAATAGATTGGGGTGTCTACTTTCCAAAATGAGGTCATTTTGGGGGGTTTTGTGCTATCTTGGCATTTTATGGCCTTCGAAACTGTGATAGGTAGTGAGGAGTGAAATCAAAAATTTACGCCCTTAGAAATCCTGAAGGCGGTGATTGGATTTCGGGGCCCCGTATGAAGCTAGGCTCCCAAAAAGTCCCACACATGTGGTATCCCCGTACTCAGGAGAAGCAGAAGAATTTATTTTGGGGTGTAATTACACATATGCTCATGGCATGTAAGAGTAATATATCATTTAGTGACAACTTTGTGCAAAAAATAAAAAAAAACAATTGTCACATTCCCGTAACTTGTGTCAAAATATAACATATTCCATGGACTCAACATGCCTCTCAGCAAATAGCTTGGGGTATCTACTTTCCAAAATGGGGTCATTTGGGGGGGTTTGTGCCATCTGGGCATTTTATGGCCTTCAAAACTGTGATGGGTAGTGAGGAGTGAAATCAAAACTTTACGCCCTTAGAAATCCTGAAGGCGGTGCTTGGTTTTCGGGGCCCCGTACGCGGCTAGGCTCCCAAAAAGTCCCACACATGTGGTATCCCCGTACTCAGGAGAATCAGCAGAATGTATTTTGGGGTGCAATTCCACATATGCCCATGGCCTGTGTGAGCAATATATCATTTAGTGACAACTTTTAGTAATTTTTTTTTTTTTTGTCATTATTCAATCACTTGGGACAAAAAAAATAAATATTCAATGGGCTCAACATGCCTCTCATCAATTTCCTTGTGGTGTCTACTTTCCAAAATGGGGTCATTTGGGGGGGGGGGGGTTGTACTGCCCTGCCATTTTAGCACCTCAAGAAATGACATAGGCAGTCATAAACTAAAAGCTGTGTAAATTCCAGAAAATGTACCCTAGTTTGTAGACGCTATAACTTTTGCGCAAACCAATAAATATACGCTTATTGACATTTTTTTTACCAAAAGATTTGTGGCCGAATACATTTTGGCCTAAATGTATGACTAAAATTGAGTTTATTGGATTTTTTTTATAACAAAAAGTAGAAAATATCATTTTTTTTTCAAAATTTTCGGTCTTTTTCTGTTTATAGCGCAAAAAATAAAAATGGCAGAGGTGATCAAATACCATCAAAAGAAAGCTCTATTTGTGGGAAGAAAAGGACGCAAATTTTGTTTGGGTACAGCATTGCATGACCACGCAATTGGCAGTTAAAGTGATGCACTGCCAAATTGTAAAAAGTGCTCTGGTCAGGAAGGGGGTAAATCCTGAAGTGGTTAAGGACGTCAGCCAAACAGGGCACATGGGTCAGTTGTCCCTGTCGGGCGGAGAGGAGGTTGGTGCCATTGTCACAAACCACCATACCTGCCTTAAGCTGGCGTGGCATCAACCACCTCTGAACCTGCCCCTGCAGAGCTTACAGAATCTCTGCCCCAGTGTGGCTCCTGTCCCCCAAGCACACCAGCATGGCATCGTTTAGCCTGTGTGCTTGCGTAGCTCCTTGAACACCTACGAAGCACCGCTGGTTCTGAGGATGAATCAGCACAGGAAGAGGCCATGCAGGAAGAAGAGGAGGGGGTGGAGGAGAGAGGTGTGGCAAAAATCACCACTAGTAGAATTTTGGAGGCATGGTGGCGGAACAACCTCCAACACTACTGCACTCTGTTCTGCATCCTTCCCAGCTGCCAGAAGAGTCACCCAGTGCGTGGTGAAAGATAGGTAATGTCCCTGTCCATGCTTGCTGGACCATGAGTCAGCGGTAACATGCACCTTACCGCTGACCGCCCTGTCCAGTGAGGCCAAGACATTACCTTCCACATGCCAGGGAGCCAGAATCGCCTTCCTTGAGAAAAGTGGCGTTTGGGAACTGAGGAACCGCACATTCCACAAACTCATGGAAGGGGGCAGAGTCTACCAACTGAAAAGGCAGTAGTTGAAGTGCTAGCAATTTAGCAAAGCTAGCATTCAACCGCTAGGCATGTGGATGGCTGGGAGCAAACTTCTTTCGGCGGTGAAGCAGCTGGGGCAGAGAATTTTGCCTGGCACAATCTGACGTCAGTGTACCGATAGCAGATTGCCCCCAAGTACTTGGCTGTGACACACCTAATTCTACACCTTCATTCCTCTCAGTGCAGGTCTCAGAGAGGACTGAAGGTAATGTGGGGTTGGAGATCCCAGCTGGTGAGGAGCAAGGAGAGGTCCTCTTTGTTCTTTGGTGTGGGTCTTTTAGGTACGCTTGCCAAAGAACTGCATGGCAGATCGACATATGTCTGGTCAAGCATGTGGTGCCCAAGCAGGTGATGTTTTGGCCACGTGAGATACGCTTGAGACATATGTTGCAAATAGCAGCGGTGGGATCTGATGCACTTGACTCAAAACAGGCCCACACCAAAGAACTTTTGGAATAATGTGCAGAGACAGCAGCACCCTGCACATGCGGAGCTCTGCGGTGTGATGCAGTCGGTGTGCTGCCCTTAAGCTGGCCCCTGGAGGGTATCCTGCCTCGTTGGTGATGTGCCTCCTCCTCCTCCTCTCTCCTATCAGGCACCCACGTGGAGTCAGTGACCTCATCATCCCCTCCCTCCTCATCACTGGAGCAAAGCTGGCAGTATGTTGCAGCTGGGGGAATATGACTGCCAGATTGCTGT
Source organism: Aquarana catesbeiana (assembly GCF_042186555.1). Taxonomy (NCBI): domain Eukaryota; kingdom Metazoa; phylum Chordata; class Amphibia; order Anura; family Ranidae; genus Aquarana; species Aquarana catesbeiana. The sequence goes on along the minus strand of NC_133324.1, from coordinate 783,234,757 downwards.
CCTTCTTGGGCACCCCCTCTCTCTGGGCTCATGTTACTGCCTTCCTCTAGCTGGGTACCATCATCAGAGCCTTCAAAACGCTGGGCATCCTCCTGGAGCAAGTACCCAACATTGTGGTTAAACAGTTCGGGGGACTCCTCAGGAAGACATGGTGGGGCTAAGGAAGGAGTGACTGATGCAATTGAGCCGAGGGAAGAGGCCGCGTTTGCAGCTACTTTGCCAAACAAAGTACCCTGAGCCTGGGTGAGAGAGGATGAGGAGGATGGCTTGGTTATCCACTACCAAGTCTTTCGCATGTCATGGCTCAACACGGCCAGCTGCCAAAAAAAGGACAAGCGTTCCTACGGCCACGTGCTGATGAGGATGCACCGTCTCCACGACCAGCACTGTTGCCTCTAGACACAGAGCCTGCTTGGCCTCTTTTATTGGCCTGTGACTGTCTGCCTCTCCTTGTTGGCCTTCCAGTCATACTAATGGCCTGCAGTGAGATGTAGCTGCACAAAGCTGGGATGTAAATGTATGTATGTATGTATATATATGTATGTGTGTATATATATATATATATATATATATATATATATATATATATATATATATATATACTGATACTGCAGCTAGCAGAATCAACTGCCTGTAGTATTATTAGTATGAGAACACCAGCAATTGTCTTCAGGTAGCTTTAGGTGCACACTGTGCAGAGGACACAGTACACTAACTGTAAATACTGTAGCTGCCTGCCTGTGGTATTAATAGGAGCAGAAGAACACCACCAGTTGTCTTTAGGTAGCTTTAGGTGCACACTGTGCAGAGGACGCACTACACTAACTGTAAATACTGTAGCCAATAGGATCAGAAGAACACCACCAATTTTCTTTAGGTAGCTTTAGGTGCACACTGTGCAGAGGACGCACTACACTAACTTGTAAATACTACAGCTGCCTGCGGTACTAATAGGATCAGAAGAAAACCACCAATTTTCTTCAGGTAGCTTTAGGTGCACACTGTGCAGAGGATACACTACACTAACTTGAAAATACTACAGCTGCCTGCGGTACTAATAGGATCAGAAAAACACCACCAATTTTCTTCAGGTAGCTTCAGGTGCACACTGTGCAGAGGACACAGTACACTAACTGTAAATACTGTAGCTGCCTGCCTGTGGTATTAATAGGAGCAGAACAACAGCAATTGTGTTCAGGTAGCTTTAGGTGCACACTGTGCAAAGGAAACAGTACACTAACTGTAAATACTGTAGCTGCCTGCCTGCAATACTAATAGGATCAGAAGAACACCACCAATTTTCTTCAGGTATCATTAGGTGCACACTGTGCAGAGGACGCACTACACTAACTGTAAATACTGTAGCTGCCTGCCTGTGGTATTATTAGGATCAGAAAAACACCACCAATTTTCTTCAGGTAGCTTTAGGTGCACACTGTGTAGAGGACGTACTACACTAACTTGTAAATACTACAGCTGCCTGCGGTACTAATAGGATCCGAAGAACACCACCAATTTTCTTCAGGTATCTTTAGGTGCACGCTGTGCAGAGGACGCACTACACTAACTGTAAGTACTGTAGCTAATAGGACTAAGAGGATCAGAAGAACACCACCAATTTTCTTCAGGTATTTTTAGGTGCACACTGTGCAGAGGACGCACTAAACTAACTGTAAACACTGTAGCTGCCTGCCTGTGGTATTAATAGGATCAGAAGAACACCACCAATTTTCTTCAGGTAGCTTTAGGTGCACAGTGTGCAGAGGACACAGTACACGAACTTTAAATTCTGTAGCTGCCTGGCTGTGGTATTAATAGGAGCAGAAGAACACCTCCATTTTTTTTCAGGTAGCTTTAGGTGCACACTGTGCAGAGTACACAGTACACTAACTGTAAGTACTGTAGCTGCCTGCCTGTGGTATTAATAGGAGCAGAACAACAGCAATTGTCTTCAGGTAGCTTTAGGTGCACACTGTGCAGAGGACACAGTACACTAACTGTAAATAATTAAAAGGGGTAGGAAAAAGCATATTGGGACTTTAAATGAGGATAGTGGGGCCGTTCGAAACCCCTCCTCCATCCAGGTTCGATAATAAAGTAAAGAGAGAACAGATGCGGGACTTTGAATGAGGCAAACGGGAGCAGAAGTATAACTTGAATAGGAAATGCGGTTTTTAATAGAATGATACAAAAATTCATATATTTACATATTTAGGCACATAGCTCTACATATTAAGGCACATAGCTCTATAATGATAATCTGTATTCATCATAAAATGCATTCCAACAAGGACTTCTATTACAAACATATGAGAATATAAATAAATAAAATTATTGGTTGCAAAGGGATGGTAGATGGGGGAAGGGACCAGCGTGTGAGACCCCGCACTAGGAGAGGACACTGCGGGGAGCGCCGCCACAGAGTTCTTAGTTAAATAATGTGGGATCCATGCTTTACATTTACCCACCTGTTTCTGAAATCATTCAATACTGCTATTTCCCTTATCTATAGGTGGTCACTACGGTTATGCTCCTGATGAGTAGCTATAAGGTCCCGAAAAAGCGTAGAGCTTACAACTACCGTTATGTGTACACAATTATCAACTATATATGTATGGACGTTCCAATTTTACCGTATTTTAAATTTTGCCACCTTTTTCTAGTGACAGTTTAAAGTGTCACATATTTATTGATTTATTATTATAATTTTATTTATTTATATTCTCATATGTTTGTAATAGAAGTCCTTATTGGAATGCATTTAATGATGAATACAGATTATCATTATAGAGCTATGTGCCTTAATATGTAAATATATGAATTTTTGTATCATTCTATTAAAAAACGCATTTCCTATTCAAGTTATACTTCTGCTCCCGTGTGCCTCATTCAAAGTCCCGCATCTGTTCTCTCTTTATTAACTGTAAATACCGTAGCTGCCTGCCTGTGGTATTAATAGGAGCAGAAGAACACCACCAATTTTCTTCAGGTAGCTTTAGGTGCACACTGTGCAAAGGACACACTACACTAACTTGTAAATACTACAGCTGCCTGCAGTAATAATAGGATCAGAAGAACACCGATTTTCTTCAGGTAACTTTAGGTGCACACTGTGCAGAGGACGCACTACACTAACTTGTAAATACTACAGCTGCCTGCGGTAATAATAGGATCCGAAGAACACCACCAATTTTCTTCAGGTAGCTTTAGGTGCACACTGTGCAGAGGACACACTACACTAACTTGTAAATACTACAGCTGCCTGCGGTACTAATAAGTTCAGAAGAACACCACCAATTTTCTTCAGGTAGCTTTAGGTGCACACTGTGCAGAGGACACACTACACTAACTTGTAAATACTACAGCTGCCTGCGGTACTAATAGGATCAGAAGAACACCACCGATTTTCTTCAGGTATCTTTAGGTGCACACTGTGCAAAGGACGCACTACACTAACTTGTAAATACTACAGCTGCCTGCAGTACTAATAGGATCAGAAGAACACCAACAATTTTCTTTAGGTAGCTTTAGGTGCACACTGTGCAGAGGATGCACTACACTAACTTGTAAATACTACAGCTGCCTGCAGTACTAATAGGATCAGAAGAACACCACCAATTTTCTTCAGATAGCTTTAGGTGCACACTGTGCAGAGGACGTACTACACTAACTGTAAATACTTTAGCTAATAAGACTAATAGGATCAGAAGAACACCACCAATTTTCTTTAGGTAGCTTTAGGTGCACACTGTGCAGAGGACGCATTACACTAACTTGTAAATACTGCAGCTGCCAGCGGTACTAATAGGATCAGAAGAACACCACCAATTTTCTTCAGGTAGCTTTAGGAGCACACTGTGCAGAGGACGTACTACACTAACTTGTAAATACTACAGCTAACCGTGGTACTAATAGGATCAGAAGAACACCACCAATTTTCTTCAGGTAGCTTTAGGTGCACACTGTGCAGAGGACGCACTACACTAACTGTAAATACTGTAGCTAATAGGACTAATAGGATCAGAAGAATACCACCAATTTTCTTTAGGTAGCTTTAGGTGCACACTGTGCAGAGGACGCACTACACTAACTTGTAAATACTACAGCTGCCTGTGGTACTAATAGGATCAGAACAACACTACCAATTTTCTTCAGGTATCTTTAGGTGCACACTGTGCAGAGGATGCACTTCACTAACTGTAAATACTGTAGCGGCCTGCCTGTGGTATTATTAGTATCAGAAAAACACCACAAATTTTCTTCAGGTAGCTTTAGGTGCACACTGTGCAGAGGACGTACTACACTAACTTGTAAATACTACAGCTGCCTGTGGTACTAATAGGATCAGAAGAACACCACCAATTTTCTTCAGGTAGCTTTAGGTGCACACTGTGCAGAGGATGCACTACACTAACTGTAAATACTGTAGCTAATAGGACTAATAGGATCAGAAGAACACCACCAATTTTCTTCAGGCATCTTTAGGTGCACACTGTGCAGAGGACGCAGTACACTAACTGTAAATACTGTAGCTGCCTGTCTATGGTATTAATAGGATCAGAAGAACACCACCAATTTTATTCAGGTAGCTTTAGGTGCACACTGCAGGGGACACACTACACTAACTTGTAAATACTACAGCTGCTTGAGGTACTAATAGGATCAGAAGAACACCACCAATTTTCTTCAGGTAGCTTTAGGTGCACACTGTGCAGAGGACGCACTACACTAACTTGAAAATACTACAGCTGCCTGCGGTACTAATAGGATCAGAAGAACACCACCAATTTTCTTCAGGTATCTTTAGGTGCACACTGTGCAGAGGATGCACTACACTAACTATAAATACTGTAGATGTCTGCCTGTGGTATTATTAGGATCAGAAAAACACCACCAATTTTCTTCAGGTAGCTTTAGGTGCACACTGTGCAGAGGACACAGTACACTAACTGTAAATACTGTAGCTGCCTGCCTGTGGTATTAATAGGAGCAGAACAACAGCAATTGTGTTCAGGAAGCTTTAGGTGCACACTGTGCAGAGAATGCAGTACCCTAACTGTAAATACTGTAGCTGCCTGTCTGTGGTATTAATAGGATCAGAAGAACACCACCAATTTTATTCAGGTAGCTTTAGGTGCACACTGTGCAGAGGAAACAGTACACTAACTGTAAATACTGTAGCTGCCTGTTTGTGGTATTTATAGGATCAGAAGAACACCATCAAATTTCTTCAGGTAGCTTTAGGTGCACAGTGTGCAGAGGACACACTACACTAACTTGTAAATACTACAGCTACCTGCAGTACTAATAGGATCAGAAGAACACCGATTTTCTTTAGGTATCTTTAGGTGCACACTGTGCAGAGGACGCACTACACTAACTTGTAAATACTACAGCTGCCTGCGGTAATAATAGGATCAGAAGAACACCACCAATTTTCTTCAGGTAGCTTTAGGTGCACACTGTTCAGAGGACGCACTACACTAACTTGTAAATACTACAGCTGCCTGCGGTACTAATAGGATCAGAAGAACACCAACAATTTTCTTCAGGTAGCTTTAGGTGCACAATGTGCAGAGGACGCACTACACTAACTTGTAAATACTACAGCTGCCTGCGGTACTAATAGGATCAGAAGAACACCAACAATTTTCTTCAGGTAGCTTTAGGTGCACACTGTGCAGAGGACGCACTACACTAACTTGTAAATACTACAGCTGCCTGCGGTACTAATAGGATCAGAAGAACACCACCAATTTTCTTCAGGTAGCTTTACGTGCACATTGTGCAGAGGACGCACTACGCTAACTCTAAATACTGTAGCTAATAGGACTAATAGGATCAGAAGAACACCAAAAATTCTCTTCAGGTAGCTTTTGGTGCACACTGTGCAGAGGACGCACTACACTAACTTGTAAATACTACAGCTGGCTGCGGTACTAATAGGATCAGAAGAACACCACCAATTTTTTTTTAGGTATCTTTTAGGTGCACACTGTGCAGAGGATGCACTACACTAACTGTAAATACTGTAGCTGCCTGCCTGTGGTATTATTAGGATCAGAAAAACACCACCAATTTTCTTCAGGTAGCTTTAGGTGCACACTGTGCAGAGGACACAGTACACTAACTGTAAATACTATAGCTGCCTGCCTGTGGTATTAATAGGAGCAGAACAACAGCAATTCTCTTCAGGTAGCTTTAGGTGCACACTGTGCAGAGGACGTACTACACTAACTTGTAAATACTACAGCTGCCCGCGGTACTAATAGGATCAGAAGAACACCACCAAATTTCTTCAGGTAGCTTAAGGTGCACACTGTGCAGAGGACGCACTACACTAACTTGTAAATACTACAGCTGCCTGCGGTACTAATAGGATCAGAAGAACACTACCAGTTTTCTTCAGGTATCTTTAGGTGCACACTGTGCAGAGGACGCACTTCACTAACTTTAAATACTGTAGCCGCCTGCCTGTGGTATTATTGGTCTCAGAAAAACACCACCAATTTTCTTCAGGTAGCTTTAGGTGAACACTGTGCAGAGGACGTACTACACTAACTTGTAGATACTGCTGCCTGTGGTATTAATAGGATCAGAAGAACACCTCCAATTTTCTTTAGGTAGCTTCAGGTGCACACTGTGCAGAGGACGCACTACACTAACTTGTAAATACTACAGCTGCCTGCGAACTAATAGGATTAGAAGAACACCACCAATTTTCTTCAGGTAGCTTTAGGTGCACAATGTGCAGAGGACACAGTACACTAACTGTAAATACTGTAGCTGCCTGCCTGTGGTATTAATAGGAGCAGAACAACAGCAATTGTCTAAAGCTAGCTTTAGGTGCACACTGTGCAGAGGACACAGTACACTAACTGTAAATACTGTAGCTGCCTGCCTGTGGTATTAGTAGGATTAGAAGAACACCAATTTTCTTCAGGTAGCTTTAGGTGCACAATGTGCGGAGGACACATTACACTAACTGTAAAAACTGTAGCTGCCTGCCTGTGGTATTAATAGGAGCAGAACAACAGCAATTGTCTAAAGCTAGCTTTAGGTGCACACTGTGCAGAGGACACAGTACACTAACTGTAAAGAGAATATAAATAAATAAAATTATTGGTTGCAAAGGGATGGTAGATGGGGGAAGGGACCAGCGTGTGAGACCCCGCACTAGGAGAGGACACTGCAGGGAGCGCCGCCACAGAGTTCTTAGTTAAATAATGTGGGATCCATGCTTTACATTTACCCACCTGTTTCTCAAATCATTCAATACTGCTATTTCCCTTATCTATAGGTGGTCACTACGGTTATGCTCCTGATGAGTGGCTATAAGGTCCCAAAACGGCGTAGAGCTTACAACTACCGTTATGTGTACACAATTATCAACTATATATGTATGGACGTTCCAATTTTACCGTATTTTAAACTTTGCCACCTTTTTCTAGTGACAGTTTAAAGTGTCACATATTTATTGATTTATTATTATAATTTTATTTATTTATATTCTCATATGTTTGTAATAGAAGTCCTTGTTGGAATGCATTTTATGATGAATACAGATTATCATTATAGAGCTATGTGCCTTAATATGTAGAGCTATGTGCCTAAATATGTAAATATATGAAGTTTTGTATCATTCTATTAAAAACCGCATTTCCTATTCAAGTTATACTTCTGCTCCCGTGTGCCTCATTCAAAGACCCGCATCTGTTCTCTCTTTATTAACTGTAAATACTGTAGCTGCCTGCCTGTGGTATTAATAGGAGCAGAAGAACACCACCAATTTTCTTCAGGTAGCTTTAGGTGCACACTGTGCAGAGGACACACTACACTAACTTGTAAATACTACAGCTGCCTGCAGTACTAATAGGATCAGAAGAACACCAATTTTCTTCAGGTATCTTTAGGTGCACACTGTGCAGAGGACGCACTACACTAACTTGTAAATACTACATCTGCCTGCGGTAATAATAGGATCAGAAGAACACCACCAATTTTCTTCAGGTAGCTTTAGGTGCACACTGCGCAGAGGACGCACTACACTAGCTTGTAAATACTACAGCTGCCTGCGGTACTAATAGGATCAGAAGAACACCAACAATTTTCTTCAGGTAGCTTTAGGTGCACACTGTGCAGACGACCCACTACACTAACTTGTAAATATTACAGCTGCCTGCGGTACTAATAGGATCAGAAGAACACCACCGATTTTCTTCAGTTATCTTTAGGTGCACACTGTGCAAAGGACGCACTACACTAACTTGACATTACTACAGCTGCCTGCAGTAATAATAGGATCAGAGGAACACCAACAATTTTCTTCAGGCAGCTTTAGGTGCACACTGTGCAGAGGACGCACTACACTAACTTGTAAATACTACAGCTGCCTTCGGTACTAATAGGATCAGAACACCACCAATTTTCTTCAGGTAGCTTAACGTGCACACTGTGCAGAGGACGCACTACACTAACTTGTAAATACTACAGCTGCCTGCAGTACTAATAGGATCAGAAGAACACTACCAGTTTTCTTCAGGTATCTTTAGGTGCACACTGTGCAGAGGATGCACTTCACTAACTGTAAATACTGTAGCGGCCTGCCTGTGGTATTATTAGTATCAGAAAAACACAACAAATTTTCTTCAGGTAGCTTTAGGTGCACACTGTGCAGAAGACGTACTACACTAACTTGTAAATACTACAGCTGCCTGTGGTACTAATAGGATCAGAAGAACACCACCAATTTTCTTCAGGTAGCTTTAGGTGCACACTGTGCAGAGGACGCACTACACTAACTTGTAAATACTACAGCTGCCTGCAGTACTAATAGGATCAGAAGAACACTACCAGTTTTCTTCAGGTATCTTTAGGTGCACACTGTGCAGAGGATGCACTTCACTAACTGTAAATACTGTAGCGGCCTGCCTGTGGTATTATTAGTATCAGAAAAACACCACAAATTTTCTTCAGGTAGCTTTAGGTGCACACTGTGCAGAGGACGTACTGCACTAACTTGTAAATACTACAGCTGCCTGTGGTACTAATAGGATCAGAAGAACACCACCAATTTCCTTCAGGTAGCTTTAGGTGCACACTGTGCAGAGGACGCACTACACTAACTTGTAAATACTACAGCTGCCTGTGGTACTAATAGGATCAGAAAAACACCACCAATTTTCTTCAGGTAGCTTTAGGTGAGCACTGTACAGAGGACACAGTACACTAACTGTAAATACTGTAGCTGCTGCCTGTGGTATTAATAGGAGCAGAACAACAGCAATTGTGTTCAGGTAGCTTTAGGCGCACACTGTGCAGAGGACGCAGTACACTAACTGTAAATACTGTAGCTGCCTGTCTATGGTATTAATAGGTTTAGAAGAACACCACCAATTTTATTCAGGTAGCTTTAGGTGCACACTGCAGGGGACGCACTACACTAACTTGTAAATAGTTCAGCTGCCTGCGGTACTAATAGGATCAGAAGAACACCACCAATTTTCTTCAGGTATCTTTAGGTGCACACTGTGCAGGGGACGCACTACACTAACTGTAAATACTGTAGCTGCCTGCGGTACTAATAGGATCAGAAGAACACCACCAATTTTCTTCAGGTAGCTTTAGGTGCACACTGCAGAGGACGCACTACACTAACTTGTAAATACTACAGCTGCCTGCCGTACTAATAGGATCAGAAGAAAACTACCAATTTTCTTCAGGTAGCTTTAGGTGCACACTGTGCAGAGGACGCACTACACTAACTTGAAAATACTACAGCTGCCTGCCGTACTAATAGGATCAGAAGAACAACACCAATTTTCTTCAGCTATCTTTAGGTGCACACTGTGCAGAGGTCGCACTACACTAACTTGAAAATACTACAGTTGTCTGCGGTACTAATAGGATCAGAAGAAAACCCCCAATTTTCTTCAGGTATCTTTAGGTGCACACTGTGCAGGGGACGTACTACACTAACTGTAAATACTGTAGCTGCCTGCCTGTGGTATTAATAGGATTAGAAGAACACCACCAATTTCATTCAGGTAGCTTTAGGTGCACACTGTGCAGAGGACACAGTACACTAACTATAAATACTGTAGCTGCCTGCCTGTGGTATTAATAGAAGCAGAACAACAGCAATTGTCTTCAGGTAGCTTTAGGTGCACACTGTGCAGAGGACACAGTACACTAACTGTAAATAATTAAAAGGGGTAGGAAAAAGCATATTGGGACTTTAAATGAGGATAGTGGGGCTGTTCGAAACCCCTCCTCCATCCCGGTTCGATAATAAAGTAAAGAGAGAACAGATGCGGGACTTTGAATGAGGCAAATGGGAGCAGAAGTATAACTTGAAGAGGAAATGCGGTTTTTAATAGAATGATACAAAAATTCATATATTTACATATTTAGGCACATAGCTCTACATATTAAGGCACATAGCTCTATAATGATAATCTGTATTCATCATAAAATGCATTCCAACAAGGATTTCTATTACAAACATATGAGAATATAAATAAATAAAATTATTGGTTGCAAAGGGATGGTAGATGGGGGGAAAGGACCAGCGTGTGAGACCCCGCACTAGGAGAGGACACTGCGGGGAGTGCCGCCACAGAGTTCTTAGTTAAATAATGTGGGATCCATGCTTTACATTTACCCACCTGTTTCTCAAATCATTCAGTACTGCTATTTCCCTTATCTATAGGTGGTCACTACGGTTATGCTCCTGATGAGTGGCTATAAGGTCCCGAAACGGCGTAGAGCTTACAACTAACGTTATGTTTACACAATTATCAACTATATATGTATGGACGTTCCAATTTTACCGTATTTTATAATTTGCCATCTTTTTCTAGTGACAGTTTATAGTGTCACATATTTATTGATTTATTATTATAAATTTATTTATGTATATTCTCATATGTTTGTAATAGAAGTCCTTGTTCGAATGCATTTTATGATGAATACAGATTATCATTATAGAGCTATGTGCCTTAATATGTAGAGCTATGTGCCTAAATATGTAAATATATGAATTTTTGTATCATTTTATTAAAAACCGCATTTCCTATTCAAGTTATACTTCTGCTCCCGTGTGCCTCATTCAAAGTCCCGCATCTGTTCTCTCTTTATTAACTGTAAATACTGTAGCTGCCTGCCTGTGTTATTAATAGGAGCAGAAGAACACCACCAATTTTCTTCAGGTAGCTTTAGGTGCACACTGTGCAGAGGACACACTACACTAACTTGTAAGTACTACAGCTGCCTGCAGTACTAATAGGATCAGAAGAACACCGATTTTCTTCAGGTATCTTTAGGTGCACACTGTGCAGAGGACGCACTACACTAACTTGTAAATACTACAGCTAACTGCGGTAATAATAGGATCAGAAGAACACCACCAATTTTCTTCAGGTAGCTTTAGGTGCACACTGCGCAGAGGACGCACTACACTACCTTGTAAATACTACAGCTGCCTGCGGTACTAATAGGATCAGAAGAACACCAACAGTTTTCTTCAGGTAGCTTTAGGTGCACACTGTGCAGAGGACGCACTACACTAAATTGTAAATACTACAGCTGCCTGCGGTACTAATAGGATCAGAAGAACACCACCGATTTTCTTCAGGTATCTTTAGATGCACACTGTGCAAAGGGCGCACTACACTAACTTGAAATTACTACAGCTGCCTGCGGTAATAATAGGATCAGAGGAACACCAACAATTTTCTTCAGGCAGCTTTAGGTGCACACTGTGCAGAGGACGCACTACACTAACTTGTAAATACTACAGCTGCCTGCGGTACTAATAGGATCAGAACACCACCAATTTTCTTCAGGCAGCTTTAGGTGCACACTGTGCAGAGGACGCACTACACTAACTTGTAAATACTACAGCTGCCTGCAGTACTATAAGGATCAGAAGAACACTACCAGTTTTCTTCAGGTATCTTTAGGTGCACACTGTGCAGAGGACGCACTTCACTAACTTTAAATACTGTAGCTGCCTGCCTGTGGTATTATTGGTATCAGAAAAACACCACCAATTTTTTTGAGGTAGCTTTCGGTGCACACTGTGCAGAGGACGTACTACACTAACTTGTAAATACAACAGCTGCCTGCGGTACTAATAGGATCAGAAGAACACCACCAATTTTCTTCAGGTAGCTTTAGGTGCACACTGTGCAGAGGACGCACTACACTAACTTGTAAATACTACAGCTGCCTGCGATACTAATAGGATCAGAAGAACAACACCAATTTTCTTCAGGTAGCTTTAGGTGCACACTGTGCAGAGGACACACTACACTAACTTGTAAATACTACAGCTGCCTGCGGTACTAATAGGATCAGAAGAACACCAACAATTTTCTTCAGGTAGCTTTAGGTGCACACTGTGCAGAGGATGCACTACACTAACTTGTAAATGCTACAGCTGACTGCGGTACTAATAGGATCAGAAGAACACCGCCAATTTTCTTCAGGTAGCTTTAGGTGCACACTGTGCAGAGGACACACTACACTAACTGTAAATACTGTAGCTAATAGGACTAATAGGATCAGAAGAACACCACCAATTTTCTTCAGGTAGCTTTAGGTGCACACTGTGCAGAGGACGCAGTACACTAAATTGTAAATACTACAGCTGCCTGTGGTATTAATAGGAGCAGAACAACAGCAATTGTGTTCAGTTAGCTTTAGGTGCACACTGTGCAGGGGATGCAGTACAATAACTGTAAATACTGTAGCTGCCTGTCTGTGGTATTAATAGGATCAGAAGAACACCATCAATTTTCTTCAGGTAGTTTTAGGTGCACACTGTGCAGAGGAAACAGTACACTAACTGTAAATACCGTAGCTGCCTGTCTGTGGTATTTATAGGATCAAAAGAACACCACCAATTTTCTCCAAGTAGCTTTAGGTGCACACTGTGCAGAGGACACAGTATACTAACTGTAAATACTGTACCTGCCTGTGGTATTAATAGGAGCAGAACAACAGCAATTGTCTTCAGGTAGCTTTAGGTGCACACTGTGTAGAGGATGTACTACACTAACTTGTAAATACTACAGCTGCCCGCGGTACTAATAGGATCAGAAGAACACCACCAATTTTCATCAGGTAGCTTTAGGAGCACACTGTGCAGAGGACGCACTACACTAACTGTAAATACTGTAGCTAATAGGAATAATAGGATCAGAAGAACACCACCAATTTCCTTTAGGTAGCTTTAGGTGCACACTGTGCAGAGGACACACTACACTAACTTGTAAATACTACAGCTGCCTGCGGTACTAATAGGATCAGAAGAACACCACCAATTTTCTTCAGGTAGCTTTAGGTGCACACTGTGCAGAGGACGAACTACATTAACTTGTAAATACTACAGCTGCCTGCGGTACTAATAGGATCAGAAGAACACCACCAATTTTCTTCAGGTATCTTTAGGTGCACACTGTGCAGAGGATGCACTACACTAACTGTAAATACTGTAGCTGCCTGCCTGTGGTATTATTAGGATCAGAAAAACACCACCAATTTTATTCAGGTAGCTTTAGGTGCACACTGTGCAGAGGACGTACTACACTAACTTGTAAATATTACAGCTGCCTGTGGTACTAATAGGATCAGAAGAACACCACCAATTTTCTTCAGGTAGCTTTAGGTGCACATTGTGCAGAGGACACACTACACTAAATTGTAAATAGTACAGCTGCCTGCAGTACTAATAGGATCAGAAGAACACCACCAATTTTCTTTAGGTAGCTTTATGTGCACACTGTGCAGAGGACGCACTACACTAACTGTAAATACTGTAGCTAATAGGACTAATAGGATCAGAAGAACACCACCAATTTTCTTCAGGTAGATTTAAGTGCACACTGTGCAGAAAGCGCACTACACTAAATTGTAAATACTACAGCTGCCTGCGGTACTAATAGGATCAGAAGAACACCACCAATTTTCTTCAGGTATCTTTAGGTGCACACTGTGCAGAGGATGCACTACACTAACTGTAAATACTGTAGGTGCCTGCCTGTGGTATTATTAGGATCAGAAAAACACCACCAATTTTATTCAGGTAGCTTTAGGTGCCCACTGTGCAGAGGACGTACTACACTAACTTGTAAATACTACAGCTGCCTGCGGTACTAATAGGATCAGAAGAACACCACCAATTTTATTCAGGTAGTTTTAGGTGCACACTGTGCAGAGGAAACAGTACACTAACTGTAAATACCGTAGCTGCCTGTCTGTGGTATTTATAGGATCAAAAGAACACCACCAATTTTCTCCAAGTAGCTTTAGGTGCACACTGTGCAGAGGACACAGTATACTAACTGTAAATACTGTACCTGCCTGCCTGTGGTATTAATAGGAGCAGAACAACAGCAATTGTCTTCAGGTAGCTTTAGGTGCACACTGTGTAGAGGATGTACTACACTAACTTGTAAATACTACAGCTGCCCACGGTACTAATAGGATCAGAAGAACACCACCAATTTTCATCAGGTAGCTTTAGGAGCACACTGTGCAGAGGACGCACTACACTAACTGTAAATACTGTAGCTAATAGGAATAATAGGATCAGAAGAACACCACCAATTTTCTTTAGGTAGCTTTAGGTGCACACTGTGCGGAGGACACACTACACTAACTTGTAAATACTACAGCTGCCTGCGGTACTAATAGGATCAGAAGAACACCACCAATTTTCTTCAGGTATCTTTAGGTGCACACTGTGCAGAGGACGCACTACACTAACTGTAAATACTGTAGCTGCCTGCCTGCGGTATTATTAGGATCAGAAAAACACCACCAATTTTATTCAGGTAGCTTTAGGTGCACACTGTGCAGAGGACGTACTACACTAACTTGTAAATACTACAGCTGCCTGTGGTACTAATAGGATCAGAAGAACACCACCAATTTTCTTCAGGTAGCTTTAGGTGCACATTGTGCAGAGGACACACTACACTAAATTGTAAATACTACAGCTGCCTGCAGTACTAATAGGATCAGAAGAACACCACCAATTTTCTTCAGGTAGATTTAGGTGCACACTGTGCAGAGGACGCACTACACTAAATTGTAAATACTACAGCTGCCTGTGGTATTAATAGGATCAGAAGAACACCACCAATTTTCTTTAGGTAGCTTTAGGTGCACACTGTGCAGAGGACACACTACACTAACTTGTAAATACTACAGCTGCCTGCGGTACTAATAGGATCAGAAGAACACCACCAATTTTTTTCAGGTAGCTTTAGGTGCACACTGTGCAGAGGACGAACTACACTAACTTGTAAATACTACAGCTGCCTGCGGTACTAATAGGATCAGAAGAACACCACCAATTTTCTTCAGGTATCTTTAGGTGCACACTGTGCAGAGGACCCACTACACTAACTGAAAATACTGTAGCTGCCTGCCTGTGGTATTATTAGGATCAGAAAAACACCACCAATTTTATTCAGGTAACTTTAGGTGCACACTGTGCAGAGGACGTACTACACTAACTTGTAAATACTACAGCTGCCTGCGGTACTAATAGGATCAGAAGAACACCACCAATTTTCTTCAGGTAGCTTTAGGTGCGCACTGTGCAGAGGACACAGTACACTAACTGTAAATACTGTAGCTGCTGCCTGTGGTATTAATAGGAGCAGAACAACAGCAATTGTGTTCAGGTAGCTTTAGGTGCACACTGTGCAGAGGACGCAGTACACTAACTGTAAATACTGTAGCTGCCTGTCTATGGTATTAATAGGTTTAGAAGAACACCACCAATTTTATTCAGGTAGCTTTAGGTGCACACTGCAGGGGACGCACTACACTAGCTTGTAAATACTTCAGCTGCCTGCGGTACTAATAGGATCAGAAGAACACCACCAATTTTCTTCAGGTATCTTTAGGTGCACACTGTGCAGAGGACGCACTACACTAACTGTAAATACTGTAGCTGCCTGCGGTACTAATAGGATCAGAAGAACACCACCAATTTTCTTCAGGTAGCTTTAGGTGCACACTGTGCAGAGGACGCACTACACTAACTTGTAAATACTACAGCTACCTGCGGTATTAATAAGATCAGAATACTACCAATTTTCTTCAGGTAGCTTTAAGTGCACACTGTGCAGAGGACGCACTACACTAAATTGTAAATACTACAGCTGCCTGTGGTATTAATAGGATCAGAAGAACACCACCAATTTTCTTTAGGTAGCTTTAGGTGCACACTGTGCAGAGGACACACTACACTAACTTGTAAATACTACAGCTGCCTGCGGTACTAATAGGATCAGAAGAACACCACCAATTTTTTTCAGGTAGCTTTAGGTGCACACTGTGCAGAGGACGAACTACACTAACTTGTAAATACTACAGCTGCCTGCGGTACTAATAGGATCAGCAGAACACCACCAATTTTCTTCAGGTATCTTTAGGTGCACACTGTGCAGAGGACCCACTACACTAACTGAAAATACTGTAGCTGCCTGCCTGTGGTATTATTAGGATCAGAAAAACACCACCAATTTTATTCAGGTAACTTTAGGTGCACACTGTGCAGAGGACGTACTACACTAACTTGTAAATACTACAGCTGCCTGCGGTACTAATAGGATCAGAAGAACACCACCAATTTTCTTCAGGTAGCTTTAGGTGCGCACTGTGCAGAGGACACAGTACACTAACTGTAAATACTGTAGCTGCTGCCTGTGGTATTAATAGGAGCAGAACAACAGCAATTGTGTTCAGGTAGCTTTAGGTGCACACTGTGCAGAGGACGCAGTACACTAACTGTAAATACTGTAGCTGCCTGTCTATGGTATTAATAGGTTTAGAAGAACACCACCAATTTTATTCAGGTAGCTTTAGGTGCACACTGCAGGGGACGCACTACACTAGCTTGTAAATACTTCAGCTGCCTGCGGTACTAATAGGATCAGAAGAACACCACCAATTTTCTTCAGGTATCTTTAGGTGCACACTGTGCAGAGGACGCACTACACTAACTGTAAATACTGTAGCTGCCTGCGGTACTAATAGGATCAGAAGAACACCACCAATTTTCTTCAGGTAGCTTTAGGTGCACACTGTGCAGAGGACGCACTACACTAACTTGTAAATACTACAGCTACCTGCGGTATTAATAAGATCAGAACACTACCAATTTTCTTCAGGTAGCTTTAGGTGCACACTGTGCAGAGGACGTACTACACTATCTTGTAAATACTACAGCTGCTTGCGGTACTAATAGGATCAGAAGAACACTACCAATTTTTTTCAGGTAGCTTTAGGTGCACACTGTGCAGAGGACGCACTACACTAACTGTAAATACTGTAGCTAATAGGACTAATAGGATCAGAAGAAAAGAACACCACCAATTTTCTTCAGGTAGCTTTAGGTACACACTGTGCAGAGGACACACTACACTAACTTGTAAATACTACAGCTGCCTGCGGTACTAATAGGATCAGAAAGAACACCACCAATTTTCTTCAGGTAGCTTTAAATGCACACTGTGCAGAGGACGCACTACACTAACTTGTAAATACTACAGCTGCCTGCGGTACTAATAGGATCAGAAGAACACCACCAATTTTCTTCAGGTATCTTTAGGTGCACACTGTGCAGAGGACGCACTACACTAACTGTAAATACTGTAGCTGCCTGCCTGTGGTATTATTAGGATCAGAAAAACACCACCAATTTTATTCAGGTAGCTTTAGGTGCACACTGTGCAGAGGACGTACTACACTAACTTGTAAATACTACAGCTGCCTGTGGTACTAATAGGATCAGAAGAACACCACCAATTTTCTTCAGGTAGCTTTAGGTGCACATTGTGCAGAGGACACACTACACTAAATTGTAAATACTACAGCTGCCTGCAGTACTAATAGGATCAGAAGAACACCACCAATTTTCTTCAGGTAGATTTAGGTGCACACTGTGCAGAGGACGCACTACACTAAATTGTAAATACTACAGCTGCCTGTGGTATTAATAGGATCAGAAGAACACCACCAATTTTTTTCAGGTAGCTTTTGGTGCACACTGTGCAGAGGACGAACTACACTAACTTGTAAATACTACAGCTGCCTGTGGTACTAATAGGATCAGAAGAACACCACCAATTTTCTTCAGGTATCTTTAGGTGCACACTGTGCAGAGGACACACTACACTAACTGTAAATACTGTAGCTGCCTGCCTGTGGTATTATTAGGATCAGAAAAACACCACCAATTTTCTTCAGGTAGCTTTAGGTGCACACTGTGCAGAGGACACAGTACACTAACTGTAAATACTGTAGCTGCCTGCCTGTAGTATTAATAGGAGCAGAACAACAGCAATTGTGTTCAGGTAGATTTAGGTGCACACTGTGCAGAGGATGCAGTACACTAACTGTAAATACTGTAGCTGCCTGTCTGTGGTATTATTAGGATCAGAAGAACACCACCAATTTTATTCAGGTAGCTTTAGGTGCACATTGTGCAGAGGAAACAGTACACTAACTGTAAATACTGTAGCTGCCTGTCTGTGGTATTTATAGGATCAGAAGAACACCACCAATTTTCTTCAGGTAGCTTTAGGTGCACACTGTGCAGAGGACACAGTACACTAACTGTAAATACTGTAGCTGCCTGCCTGTGGTATTAATAGGAGCAGAACAACAGCAATTGTCTTCAGGTATCTTTAGGTGCACACTGTGCAGAGGACGTTCTACACTAACTTGTAAATACTACAGCTGCCCGTGGCACTAATAGGATCAGAAGAACACCACCAATTTTCTTCAGGTAGCCTTAGGTGCACACTGTGCAGAGGACGCACTACACTAACTGTAAATACTGTAGCTAATAGGACTAATAGGATCAGAAGAACACCACCAATTTTCTTTAGGTAGTTTTAGGTGCACACTGTGCAGAGGACGCACTACACTAACTTGTAAATAACACAGCTGCCTGCGGTACTAATAGGATCAGAAGAACGCGCCCAATTTTCTTCAGGTAGCTTTAGGTACACACTGTGCAGAGGACGCACTACACTAACTTGTAAATGCTACAGCTGCCTGCGGTACTAATAGGATCAGAAGAACACCACCAATTTTGCTTCAGGTATCTTTAGGTGCACACTGTGCAGAGGACGCAGTACACTAACTGTAAATACTGTAGCTGTCTGCCTGTGGTATTATTAGGATCAGAAAAACACCACCAATTTTCTTCAGGTAGCTTTAGGTGCACATTGTGCAGAGGACATACTACACTAACTTGTAAATACTACAGCTGCCTGCGGTACTAATAGGATCAGAAGAACACCACCAATTTTCTTCAGGTAGCTTTAGCTGCACACTGTGCAGAGGACGCACTACACTAACTGTAAATACTGTAGCTAATAGGATCAGATGAACACCAGCAATTTTCTTCAGGTAGCTGTAAAAACTGTAAAAACACCTGCCTGCCTGTCAGTAGGAAGAGAATAACAGGAACGGATCTAGCTAAACTGAATACAGTGTGTATATATATATATATATATATATATATATATATATATATATATACACACAACACCTAGGGTGTATATATATATATATATATATATATATATATATATATATATACACAATACACTGTAAGTGCAGCTAACTGACTCGCCTGCCTACTCTATCTAACTTAAATCAAATGACACTGTCTGTCTCTCTCTCTCTCTCTCTCAACGCCGGAACACACTACACAGGGCCAACGTGCAGGTGGCCTTATATAGTGTGGGGCGTGTACTAAACCCCCTGAGCCATAATTGGCCAAAGCCAACCTGGCTTTGGCCATTCACGGCTCTCTGTACAGACGGCGCTGTGATTGGCCAAGCATGTGGGTCATTGTGCATGCTTGGCCAATCACCAGCCAGCAATGCACTGCGATGCCGCAGTGAATTATGGGCCGTTATGCACCACTCGAATTTGGCACGAACGGCCAATAACGTTCATAATACGACGAACGGTCGAACATGCAATGTTCGAGACGAACATGGGTTCGACTCGAACTCGAAGCTCATCCCTAAATGACAGTATTAATACTCCCAAAATGACCCCTTTCTGGAAAGTAGACAGTCCAAAGTATTTAGTAAGAGGCACGGTGAGTTTTTTGAAAGTTTTTTTTTTACACACTTGTCGTATTATTTCTCACACATAGCACAGGCATACTGTACTTGCAGCTCCATCCCAAAACACCTTATCCTCTTTTGAACATGTCATTTTTTTCCTACAAGTTTTTGGAAAATGTGGAAAGTATATGAAAACGTATGTTTGTTATACAAAGTTGTTATTTCATAAGATATTTCTAACATGCAAATCAAATATGACACCCCAAAATACATCCTGCTACTGCTCCTGAGTATGCTGATGCTACATGTGTGAGACTTTTCCACAGCCTAGCCACATAGAAAGGCCCAATTTCCAAGTATCACCATCATGCATTCTAGGGATCACATTTTTGAAGGCCATGGAACACCAGGACAGTGGAAACACTCACAAAATGACCACATTTTGGAAAGACAACATCCCAACATATTTTCCATAAGGCATAATGAGTCTTTTGAACATTGTAATTTTTTTCCACAAGTTTGTAGAAAAAGTGGAAAGAATATAACATTTAATTTTTTTACACAAAGTTGTCAATGTATAATATATTTTTAACACACAGTGTGTACATACCAATAATTACACCCCAAAACACATTCTGCTCCTGTGCGAGACTTTTTCACAGCCTAGCCACATAGAAAGGCCCAACATCCAAGAAGCACCTTCATCTATTCTAGGGACATAAATTACACATCTAATTTATAGATTACCTATCACAGTCTTTTGAACATGTCATTTTTCTTGCCACACGATTTTGGGAGATGTGGAAAGAAAATTATTTTTTTTCCTAATATGTTTATTGAGGTTTTAAAGTCTTTTTAGTACAGGAGTAATATAGAATGGCCTTTACAATGAGATGTCTGTGAATGCGTAAGGCATATAACATGGCCTTCACAATGTAAGACAGTAGAGTTGGATAGACAAATCAGTAAAACAAAAAAACAAAAAAAAATCTCTCGAAAAGTGAGAGGGGGAGCGTTGCCCATGTTCCCAACTCCTGTACAATTTTAGTTATAACTGGAGGATAATTTAAGCCATATAGTGAAGAAGGTTCCCTGCCAATGCATATTCCGAGGTAGGTAATATGTTGTTTAGCCACTAAAAATGGGGATGACTCAATCTATTCTCTGGATAGCCGTTGGTTGAGTGGTAAGATTTCGCTCTTGTCAAAAGTAAGCCAGAGCAGGTCCGGAAGGTCGCAAACAAATCTTGAAGGTAAGCAATATCTTAAGAAGGGTTCGTAGAAAAAAAAAAACGATCTGAGGTTTTGATTGCCCATCGTGGCGCTGCTAATCCCAGATGGGGAGTTTAGAATTCTGGAGAGCGGTTCTATGGCGATATTAAAAAGTAAGGGGGGAAAGGGGGCAGCCTTGGCGTGTACCTTTAGTGAGTGGAATGTCAGGGGACATAAAATCAGAAGTGACAAGACGTGCAGTCAGTTACATGTACAGCTTTTGAATGAAGTTTGGAATGGGGCCTGTCATGCCAGAGGCTCTCATGACCATAAATGACCAAGAAAAGCTGATATTGTCGAAAGCCTTCTTGGCATCGAGTGATACAACAGCTGTGTCGAGGTCAGGATGTGTCTTGGAATACTCAAGGGCCAGGAGGCCATCACATGCCTGATGAAGGGGTCCTGCGTGACTCCGAAACGTCGCACTCTCCTTGTGTTGTGATCATGCAATAAATTACACGTTTGGACGCTATCTACGTCGTTCCATGGTGTGCTGGCAAATATCTTCATTATTCCTCCTGAGAAAGGCTTTCCCTGCCTCCCAAAACAAATTGAGGCAAGAGAGATGGGCTCCGTTGGTTTTGAGGGGAGGAGAGTCCTGAAACCTCAATGCTGATGGGGGAATGGTCAGAAATTACCATATCCTTAATGGACGAGGAGGGGCACTAAGGGGAGTACACCAGACGGGCAAAAAAAATAATCATTGCGAGAGAATGAGTTGTGAGGGGGGAGGTGAATTCTCTATCGGTGGGGTGTGTGGTGAGCCCAACATCCGTGAGGTGAAGCGCGATGGTCAACTGAGCTAGGAATGTAGGGGTGTCAGCTGAGGGGGATCAATTTACAGGTCCCGGGGGACGATCTTCAGTCAAATGCTTAACTGAATTGAAATCCCCCCCCAATTAGATGGAGAGATTCAGGGATTTGTAGGACCCATGAAGATGGATCCTGAAAGAAAGATTGTCCCGGGGAGTTAGTTGCAGAAACATTAGAGATAGCAAAGTCACGATTGGCAGTCGTTTAATGGAGTAAGTCTGTGACCGACCTAATCTGACTCAAATGAGCAGATTGTGTAGTGAAGATTTTTATGGAGTAAAATGGCCACGCCGGCTTTGCGACCTGCAGCTGGAGAGCCATAGACCTTTCCCACCCACAGCTTACAGAGGCGAGAGAGATCATCCGCACCCAGGTTCATCTCCTGTAGGAGGGCAACATCTGCCCGCAACCACTTTAGGTGCCTCAGAATTTGCATACGCAGAAGTACAGTTAGATCACACTTGTTTAATAATAAAAGTAAAAAGAACAAATATAGTCAAAACATAGTCAAAGTTCAGTAACCGGAACAGATAGTCAGCCAAGCCAGAAGTCAGGGATCAATGTAGTGGAACAGCAAGCAGGATCTGGAGCCAGAAGCAAAGCAAGTCTTGAACAGGATCGCAGGAGTTTCTGTGATGTTGATCAAGGTGAAGGCAGAGCTCCTCTGGACTGGACGGCTTAAGTAGGCAGGATGAGCAGGATATCATCAACAGCTGAGTAACTGTGGAGAGATAGGAGCTGGCAATTAGCCGACAGCTGAGCAGCCAGCTCAGAAGGAAGGGCTGAGTGTTCAGGCACGGAGCGGGGGGCGGCCGAGCCGCGGATCATTCTGCGAACCAATCCACGGGGGGTTCCTCAGGTAGAAGGGGGGAAGAGGAGGGGGTTATCTCAGAGGCTATGCAGCTTGGAAGCTGGCATTGGAGGAGCGCAGTGGGAGCTGAAACTCCTAGCTCCTCTCCATGCGGCGCCAGAACCGGAAGTCTAATTTTTTTTTTTTTTTAACACAAAGTTGTTAATCTATAAGATATTTCTAACAAACAGCTTGGACATACTTAGAATTACTCCCCAAAATACATTCTGCTACTCCTCCAGATTATGGGGATACCACATGTGATAAGACATTTTCAATGTCTGAATGGATTATGTGCACAACATTGCAACCTGTGTAACACAAAAATCAACCAACACTGTATAGAAAACAATGTACTGTAATGGTTGTCTCTGTAAGAGTGGTCAGTGAATATAGCATAGTGTAGCTTTACCTAGAGTAGTTCCTGTTCCTAAGAGGCCAAGCAAGCCTAACCTACTGGTAGGTGGCTGTCCCATAACACAATGCTATGTTCACTGGCCAGGAAATATAGGAATAAAGGGTAAACAAAAGATTAACTGTGGTTTTAGTACAGCAGTTGATCACAGAGGAGAGCGTTGATCCAAGAAACAGGCAGAGAAGTGATCGGCAACAGCCAAAGTAATTGTACAGGGAGCAGGAAGGAACCTGGTCAATAAACAGACCAAGGTCAGTACAAGCAGCAGGCAGACATCCAGGTCAGACCAAGGTCAGTACAAGCAGCAGGCAGACATCCAAGCAGGAGGAGAGATATGGTCAACAGAGCGAAAGTATTGGTCCAGGCAGCAGGCAGGAACATGGTCCATAAAAAGTCCTGGGTCATTACAGCCAGTAGGCAGAGATATGGTCAGCACAGCCAAAGTATTAGTCCAGGCAGCAGGCTGGAACATCAGGCTTAGGGCCTCAGTCAGGAAAGATCTGGGCACAGGAGTAGAGACATTGGTGATAAACAGGCCAAGGTTAGTTAGGGTGGAAGGCAGAGACATGGTCAGTAGAGGCAGCAGGCATATGATCAGCACAGATATTAGAAACTGGGAAATGACAGTTTAAAAATATGGGCATTGTACCTTCACTAATATCTTAGCCACGCGTGGTAATGTAGGAAGCAGTCTCTGATTCATAGGCCCGGTTTGGGGGGGGACAATGGGGACAATGAAAACTGGTGTCTGTCCTAACTCCCCCTCTGCTACAGTACATATCCAACATTTTTTTGCCATCTTTGGCCTGCTTCTGTTGGTGGAGCATTCAATGAAAAATGTCGCTCATGGAGTCTGCTCACAGAATCAGAGAAAATGTTTTCTGCTGGAAGTGATAATATCTTCTATAAATTTGAGAAAGGAGGTGGGTCTTTCCATGGATTTGTGATAGGTGATATACGCATTATAAATGGCCAAATTAAAAAGGTAAATTAAAACATTTTAGTACCAGAAGCAGGACCTTTTGGTTGCTAAATAGGGCTGCAGCATCTGATTGTTGAAATCCACCCCCATGTAGAGATTATAATCTTGGATGCACTCAGAGTTTTTGGATGGGACTGTTTCATCCGTGAATTTCCATGAGGTGTCATTGTGAATGGAGGACAGGACAAATACATCTCTGTTATCCCTCCACTTTGCAGCCAACACTTTCCATAAACTCGCTGATTCCCACCTTTGTAGCCTTGTGATCACAAGACTTTGTTGGAACCCCTTACTGTTTGTTTGTGTTGTACTGCATGCCAAGGTTTTTTGGATATACAAGTGACAGAAAAGGGGCAGGCTTGTGTAGAAGTTATCCAGGTAGATTTGATACCCTTTTCTACAAAGGTGGAAATGCTAGGTCCCAGATAATTTTTCCACTTTCCAATGCCAATGTAGGTTGGGCGCTCAGGGGGCTGGAGCTGGGAATCTTTGCCTTCGTACACGCAGAACACATACAAAACGACAGTGGCTCTTTCACAGAGATTGTATAGCTTCACTATATATCTGGCCCTTTTACTGGCAATGTCCTGCTTGATTCCCAGCTGGCCAGTGAAGTGAACAAAGAGCTTGTCTACAGAGATTTATTTGACAGGGATATAGAATTCAGCAAAGGTAGAAGAAACTCTAGAGGTAATTAAAAATCTTAAAGGGGGTTCGGCCCCTGGACCAGACGGGCTGTCCAATCTATATTATAAGACTTTTGCCAAGACCTTGGCCCCCTATTTAACTAGACTGTTCAACTCCAAAAGGAAGGGCGACCCCATGGAATCACAATTAAATGCCGCTTTTATCTCAGTTATTCCCAAACCCGACAAAAACCCAGAATTGGTAGAAAATTACAGACCCATCTCTCTAATAAATAATGATTTAAACATTTTAACCAAAATTTATGCTAATAGACTAAACACATTTATTAGTAGGTATACTCACAAAGATCAGGTGGGTTTCATCCCAGGTAGGCAAGGCCCGGACCAGGTTAGAAGGGCTATAGACATTGCTTCTATCTTACAATCGGGCTGGGATGGAGGATCTCCCCATAAGGGCCTTTTTCTATCATTTGATTTACAAAAGGCTTTCGATTCTCTGGCATGGCCCTTCATATTCGCCTCTCTCAAATTTTGGGGGTTCGGTGAAAATTTGACTGGGATCCTTAGATCACTCTATTCTGAGCCTGAAACAAAGGTCAAAATGCAAGGCTTCTTATCATCCCCCATTAAAATTGCCAGGGTAACTAGACAGGGATGCCCCTTATCCCCCTTAGTGTTCGCTCTAGCAATAGAAACCCTCGCCATAGCAATTCGGTCGGACCCAAACATTAAAGGGGTTGAATGCGGAATAAATACACATAAGTGCACCCTATTTGCGGATGATATCCTCTTATTTATCACCTCCCCTATTACATCTTTACCCAACATTAACAATCTTCTCCAAAATTTTGACGAAGTATCGGGCCTACAAGTCAATATGATTAAAACTCAAGCATTAAACATCTCGCTCAACCCAGCCTTAGTTGAACAGCTAAAACCTGCCTTTAAATTTAAATGGAGTGATTCTTCAATCCGCTACCTAGGAATAAACCTCACACCCAGAATAGAATCCTTCTATCAAGCTAATTACCCCCCTATGTATCGTAAATTAGAAGAAGACCTACGAGTGTGGTCATCTCACAACTTATCGTGGTTAGGCAAAATTCACTCTGTTAAAATGATCATTCTCCCTAGAATCTTGTATCTTTTTAGAGCCCTTCCGATTCCAATTAAAAAAGACCACCTCAAGAGTTTTCAGGGGAAGATTATAAAATTTATTTGGGGGGTAGGGGATACAGGTTTGCCAGGAACACTCTTTACACCCCGAAATCTAAGGGAGGATTAGGTCTTCCAGAGCTACTCAAATACTATCAAGCAGCTAGACTGGCCCAACTGTCAACTATCTATTTTAGGGGTGAAAAACCTGATTGGGTTAATATAGAAAGGCAGGCAGTCCCAAAATACACTTTGGATTTTCTCCTATGGAGTTCCTGCAAATCTAGACCCTCTATTATGGCTCCCACTCTCTCATACTCCTTTAAACTCTGGGACAATTTGATCCATCTACCCTCCCTGACTTCTCAATTATGCCCACTAACGCATATTTTTCACAATCCCCTCTTCAAACCGGGGTTAGATATCAATTTCTTCCAGTGGTGGTTGGATAAGGGGATGTACCGCATTGGACACTATTTCTCCGCTTCCGGACCGATCTCCAAGAAACAATGTGTAGACAAATTAGAGCTTCCTGACTCGGAGATTAGAGCTTCCTGACTCATTTCCTACACACAATTTGGAAAAACAAATCTGCCCC
Organism: Aquarana catesbeiana; assembly: GCF_042186555.1. Taxonomy (NCBI): domain Eukaryota; kingdom Metazoa; phylum Chordata; class Amphibia; order Anura; family Ranidae; genus Aquarana; species Aquarana catesbeiana. The sequence continues at coordinate 783,207,915 of NC_133324.1, read as the reverse complement.
CCCAGAATTCACCCCTTATGTACGATGGTGTGGACAAGCAACGGAGCAAAAAGGGGGCATATCTCTGATTTATTTAGCACTAACTGATCCCTTATCCAAGCTCCCATATATGACGGATTGGGAGAGCGACCTAGGCGAGTCTTGGGACCTGGAAGTGTGGCACAAAATGGGAATGAGAACCTACAAAGGTATAGTAAACATTTCATTAATTGAAGCAAACTTGAAGGTCTTCACAAGATGGTACCTGATCCCTACCAAACTGGCACAGATGTTCCCATCCTCATCTCCTTTATGCTTCAGAAATTGCCAAGCCCAGGGTTCCATGTTACACATCTGGTGTGAATGTCCGAAAATTAGAGGATTCTGGAATGGGATCTTTAACTTGATTAGAAAAATCACGGACGTTTCCGTACCGAAATCCCCCCAGATAGCTCTCTTAAATGGCCATATTTCCAAATTTCCCAAAACATCTGATAAACTCATATCTTTCATGTTAACGGGTGCCAAAATCACCATAGTGAAGGCCTGGAAACAACCAGGAGTCTCCCTGGTAGCCGCTAAAAGAAAGATTTCGTGGATCATGTCCCAAGAGAGATTAGCAAGTCCTATAGTGGACTCTAACAAATCCTTTGTGGCAATCTGGGAACCCTGGGCTAAGCATGTAGGCATCTCTCTTATACCAGGAGTACAGGTTTAAGACCTGAACGTTCTTTTAAAGAAGTCTGGCAACCCTCTCACCCCCCCCCCTTCTCTCACTCTAGTTCTATCTTCTCTCTTTCTTTCCACTTTCCTTCTCTGTCGTGGGATGCTTAAATTATAACATTTTAGTATTTAATTATTCTATATATTATGTTTAAGTACTTTGCGCTCCTGTATTTTCAAGTTTATTCAGCACCTGAGTCTGGGGTCCCAGGAGATTCTCCTATTATCCCCCGGACTCCTGGTCTTATCCATCGGAAAGTCCGAGTAGGATCTTTCTCACTGCTCGGGGCTCCTCTGTATCCCTGGGAGGCGCGAAAAGTCTTGATATAATAATTGCACACCTATAATTTTCCATTCTCCATTGGAGCTCGACACAGATTGTTCCCGTTAGGGGTGTCAGGCCTAACGATAGTATTTGGTGCCTTCTTTTACATTCCTTGGATAATTTAATCTTTAGTTGTTTTGATGTTTATGGCTATTGTTTGACTCAGGAGATGCGTTGTTTCCATGTTCTACAATATAGAGGTGGGCTGCGTCCTACTGTAAATTGAATGCCTTAAAATGTAATGTACTGCTCTTCAATAAAAAATTTTGAAAATGAAAAAAAAAAGAATTCAGCAAGGGAAAAAAAAGAATTAGAAAAGAATAATTAGTGGGTGAATTTTGTAGAGCTTATCATAGCCAGGCTGATCTCGGGGAGGACACTGTGTATTGTTGGTGAAATGGAGAAGGTGCATGATCATTTCATAGCGTGACCTGGGCATAACAGCTGAATAAATGAGCATGTGATGAAAGGGGTGGGTGGACCAGTAAGCATGTTCTTCGTTGTTTTTTTTGGAGGCCCCATGTTAATTGTGAGGCCCAAAAAGAGTTTGAACTCCTCCACTGTGAGACATCTCCATTCAAACGGATAGGGATAAGATAAATTTGGATTATTTGCGATATATTGCTATGCAAAAAGATTTGTCTGGTCCACAATCAACGGAAATAAAATAAAAAATAAAGAAAGGAGAGCGCCTCTGAGTTTAAATGTTTTAATCCATGTTAAAAAAAAGAAATAGTTGGCACTTACATGTCAATATGCAACGAAGCTCTACACGAATCAACATATAACAGAGTAGTGTGGCTGTAGTCAAGGCAAGTTCCCAGGAGTGTCACAAAACCATACTGCAATGACGGCGGGGAGTCGGGAGGAAAACAGCTGATTTTTTGCCGAGTAGAGTGGCGAACAGCTTGTGGAAACTGCATGTGACATCATCGAGTGAGGGGAACACAACGCTTTTCAGAGCATGCGCAAAGTCTGTGAAGCGCATGTGCGCTCCTTTATCAAGTGTAATGATGGGGAACAGAAAAGATGGCACTTAAATACACCATCTGCTGACCAAAAAGAACAGCTGACTGCATAATTTAAATCTTTACTTCGTGACACTAAAAAGACTAGAAAATATATAATTGAAGGGTTGTATTATGTACCAACTCAAGGCTGAAAAGTTTAGTAAATAAATAATAATCTAGCTGCGTAATAGAAGCTAGGAAGTGAAGTGAATTATTTACAACACTAAACATAGTGTATAGCAATAAACAGTAGCGCAACTGAAGTGAGGTGCACACCTCATCTAAAAACTACATGCACACGCCGACCAAAAGGAAATCATTAAAAGTGACATAATATAAACTGTAGTGAACAGTAAATAACAAGAGATAATAGTACCATATATATATATATATATATATATATATATATATATATATATATATATATATATATATATATATATATATATATATACACACATATACATATACACAATCACCAATCAACTAAAAATTGCACAGGTTGACAAGAATATTAATGAAATTGTTAAGCTTATTGGAAATATCTATATGTAAAAATAGTAAGAAAAATTGTAAGAAAAATTCGATATTTTTCAGAAAAATTGGGAAAATAGTAATACATAAGAAATAAGAGATAAAATATACACAAAATGTATAATATATATGTTTAAATATTACCACTATATAAAAAAAAATATTATAATAATAGCCATAGTAATATGGTATGTAAGTAAGAAACTAGCTCAGAAAGAAGTAGATAGAGAATAATCGCCTAGATCAACCAAATACCATGAAGCTATAAGGAGAAAACCAGAAACAAAACACCAAAAGGAAAGAATTGTCTGAGCTGATGAGCAATTAGCCAGTCCACTCATAAGGGGGGCAAGCAACATGAGTTTATAGAATAGTATTAACCTCAAGTTCCTCGTCGAGTCCATTGGGTGCAAGAGTGTCCAGAGTGAAAATCCAGAACGTTTCACGTTCACATAATCGCCAAAAACGCGTTTTTGGTGATTATGTGAACGCGAAATGTTCTGGATTGGGTATGGCTATGTGGCTATGTGTCAGGTACACTGCTGATGAGCGGCTGTGTGACAGTTACAATACTGATGGGCAGCACGGATGGCTGTTGTGTGACAGGTACACTGGATGGGTGATGTGTGACAGGTACACTGCTGATGACGGCACTGATGGGTGATATGGATATGGGTGATATGTGACAGGTACATTGCTGATGGGCACTAATGGCTGCTGTGTAACATGTACACTTTATTCTAGGGCAATTGAGTGTTTTGCACAGTACTGAGAGTTAAATCGGAAACTCACTGTTCCAAGATTCTTCTACTCACACATTATCTGTGTGTGAATAAGGAGAGGCCGGTAACAGTGAGTTACTGGTCTTTGTTTACATTTGTGTTTGGTTGGGATTGGACACAGTGATCACTTGGTAAAGAGTCATTGGTTTTTTACCCAGATTGGTGATGCCCTGAGAGACACAGCTCACCACTGATCACAGCACTGCATGCCCCCGGGGGGCATGCATGGCCAATCTGGGAGGACGTCATATGACGTCCACCCAGAACGATAGTGTTCTGGTTAAGGATGAGCTCTTAATTCGGGCCAAACACATGTTCTGACCGAACTTTGGGCAAGTGCCAGACTTTTAGCTTGTTTGTGGGGAGCTGAACGACATATACTGCATAGCAGCATAGTTTCCAAAGCTACTATATAGCACAACTTCTTCTGTCAATGGTTGTTAAACAAGCAGATGGGGCCTGCACCTGATGTATCCTTAACAACTAGTGACATCAGCAGGCTCCATTCATTTGATCTCTGGGATTTCCTAGCCATGTACACAAATGTGCAGGAATAGTGCTGACATCACTGACTAAATATGACAACATGGCTATGTTTGGTCAGTTACATCACTGGGTATACCCCGTGCCTTTGTTTACATTTATTTGGGTGACTGGAGCTGTCATTCACACCAAGTGTAGTGACAGGAGCGAACTTGTCCAAGGGTCAGTGTGTCTTTTTTTTTCGACAAGCCAGTAGACATTATTCATTATAATCAACTTCAATCTGCATCAATGGACAATGTGACTGGCAATGGACTTACATTGTGGGACCTGTTTTGGAATTTTTTACATTATAAATTAAAATGTGTGTTTCTTTATCTACTACAGACAAAAAAAGATCCTATGTGACAAGACCCTGTGAATATGTGAAATGACAGCCTCAGTCTGGGCTCCAGCCAAGCCAGACCCCTGTTTTTATTTACTGATTAGTATAAAATAAAACCTTCAACCAAGAGGAATCAATATGGAAATATTACCTCCAAACTTAATCACCAAAAACGCTTAACATAGAATTTGACCTAAACTGCTTTATAGGGGATTTTTAAAGGCCTCCAAACATCATTATTCATAAATAGTTAATTGGGGATACATATAGATTTTAAATAGTATATACATTTTATAATCTATATCATCTATATAAAAACTATCATTTTTATTCAATTTTTTTTAATGTGTATTTTTATTTTTTTATTTCTTTATTTTTTACCCCACCAATTTTTTTTTCTTATAACCATGTTTTTAAATTTATATATTTTAAAATGATATATTCTTTATTACATATTTTTATTACATTTGTTATATTCCCCTATGTATATATTCTGATGATATTGGTGCAGTCTGTAGGTACCAAAAAGGGTTAATACATTTTAAGTCAGGAAATTGCAGTGTCATAACAAATTCCCCTGATTCTATAGCTCCGCTCAGAGATTGGGAAAACAGGAAATCTTTTAAAAAATGGAGTAGTACTTGTTATGCCCCTCACTACACGTGACTGAGGTGTATTCGGGCACACTGTTAACTCCTCTCATACCAATGCATTCCAGTAGGCGCAGAATCCTTTTGAACTTTTATTGATACAAGATAGAGTAAAACTGTAACAGATACAGACAAAATGCAATTAATAAAGATCATACAATTAGTGCCTCCCTATCTATCTATCTAGCTGAAGATACAATTAGTAAACATACCAAAGATGGATCCGGATGGCTAACGTAGAGCTTAGCAGCAGATGTGTATGCTTCCATGGTAAGAAAAGATGAAAATGGTGGAGGAAGCTGATGCAAGGCCTGATGGGATTGAAAGTACGGAGGCTTTCATGTACCAAATCTAACCAGCTATACTAAATGACTACATGAAATAGATATAGCACAGTTATGCAAAATGGTCACTAGATGGCAGCATAGAGCAATCTAATTAAATCAAAAAGTCAATAGGAAAATCACAAGCCTTATTACAGAAGGCATGACACTCCCCGCTTGGTTTCCCACAGGTACCACACATCATGGCACTCCGGAGGAGAGTAACAAAATAAGTTCAGAAACAGGTCTGAGGAAAAGTTTAGGCTGGCCTTGCCTAATGACTTTGAGCTCAACTTTCCTGATGTTTCCATCTTCACTGGGAAACACTTGGGTTATCAGACCCAAAGGCCACTCGTTTCTCCTCGATTGAGAGTCTTTCATGAGAACGATGGTGCCAGGCTGTAAGTTGGGTTTGCTATCTTACCACTTGTTCCTGGTCTGTAGATTAGACAAGTATTGTTTCTTCCACTTGTTCCAAAAGGTGTCAGCTAACACTTGTTCTCTTTTCCATTGACATCTGTATAAGTCCTTTGTGTCTAGATTGACTGGAGGAGCTGTGATCACCTCAACTTTCTGAGTGAGCAAAGTGGAAGGTGTAAGCAAGAAAGGATCATCAGGATCATTAGGTATAGATGTCAAAAGTCTGGCATTCATTACAGCTGATACTTCAGCCATGAAGGTTGTCAGAGTCTCATGTGTGAGTTTTGAAGTTCCCAAATGTAGAAACATTGAATCTAGGATTCTTCGAGCAATACCAATCATACGCTCCCAGGCACCTCCCATGTGAGAAGAGTGTGGGGGGTTAAATGTCCATGTACAACCCTGTTCTGAAAGGTATCTCTCTACACGTTCTGTGTCGAGGTTTGAAGTGATTTTCAATTCTTTGCAAGCTCCAACAAAGTTGGTTCCTCTATCAGAGCGTATGTGTTTGACAGGGCCTCTAATAGAGATGAAATGTCTCAGGGCATTGATAAAGCTGGATGTGCCTAAGGACTCAGTTACTTCTATGTGTACAGCTCTAATGCACATACAAGTAAACATGACAGCCCAATGTTTGCTGTTGGCACTGCCTCCTCTGGTTTGTCGTGTGATGACAGCCCAAGGCCCAAACACATCAAGGCCGACGTTTGTGAAAGGGGGTTCTGTACTGAGTCGGTCTGCAGGAAGGTTGGCCATTTTCTGGGTTTGAAACATACCACGAAGCTTACGACAGGTGATACATTTGAAAATGGTTTTACTCACAAGTCTCTTGGCTCCCACTATCCAGAGTCCAGCTGCACGCAAGGCTCCTTCGGTGAACAAACGTCCTTGGTGTTTTATCTGTGTGTGGTAGAATTCCACAAGTAAAGACGCAACATGGTTGTTTGGTATTATGATAGGATTACTTTCACCACTATCAAGTCCTGCATTTGAAATACGTCCTTCAACTCTTAACAGTCCTTCATTGTCTATAAATGGGTTGAGTTTCCTTAGAGGACAGTTCTTTGGAATGTTCTTGCGATTTTGAAGACATTCTAGTGTTACTGCATAAGTCTCTTGTTGGACACAGCGGATGATTACATTTTTTTGCTTCTGTGAGTTCATCTACTGTATATGGTTTGTGGCAGTAATGCCAACCTTTGAAACAACTTGGTCTTGTAGGGGTACGTTTAAAGGATCTGGCTACGTGAACCAAGCAAGCAGTAGCTCTTTGTAAGGACTTCCAAGTGGAGAATTTGAGGAAGCGCTTAGATCCCAACAGTTGGTTAGAAATTGTTGTATGTAGTGTGGAAACCTGAGGACGGATATCTGAGTCAGATTCAGGTTCTAGCAGTACATATGTCTCCCTTACTGGAGTGGTAGGCGCTGACTTGTACAGGAAGGGTGGTCCTGTGAGCCATGTAGTGTCTTTGAGACGGGATGCTGGTACAGACCTTGTAGCATGATCTGCTGGGTTATGATCAGTTGAGACATAATGCCACTGGGTGGGCTGTGTCGACTTCCTGATTCTTAGGACTCTGTTGTGTACATAGACATAGAATCTCCTACTTTCGTTGTAAATGTAACCCAACACTACCTTGCTGTCTGTGTAAAACTCTGTGTCCTCGAGTTCTAGATCCATCTCAGATGTAATAAGTTCTGCTAGTTCTACTGCTAGTACAGCAGCACACAGTTCCAATCTTGGAATGGTGGTTTCAGGACATGGTGCTAGCTTGGCTTTGCCCATAACAAACCCAATATGAACTTGGCCCTCGATGTCTACTGACTTGAGGTAGGTTACTGCTCCTATTGCTTTAACTGAAGCATCGCAGAATACACATAACTTTGTAGACTGAACCCTTGTGGGAGGAAAGTGGGTGTATGGTCTATGTACGTGTAGGTTGGATAAAGTCTTTAAAGAGTCTCTCCATGTTACCCATAATGTCTCTTTCTCAGGAGGTAGTGGAGAATCCCAATCACATGTGTCTGCATTAAGCTCTCTAAGCAGAATCTTACCTTGGATGGTAATTGGTGCTGTAAACCCGAGTGGATCATACAGGCTGTTGATGGTGGATAAGACACCTCGCCGTGTGAAGGGCTTTGTCTCTTGGTCAATCTGAAAGGTAAGGGTGTCAGACTTGAGGTCCCAGTTGAGTCCTAGGCTGCGTTGCATAGGAAGGGAGTCTGTAGCTAAGTCCAGATCTTTGAAGTCACTGGCATAATCTTGGGAAGGGAAGGCCTCCATGACGACCTTGCTGTTTGATGCTATCTTATGCAGTCTGAGATTTGAAGAGGCAAGCGTGCTTTGAGTCCTCTTGAGTAGACTTATTGCAGCTTCAGGTGAAGAAAGTGATTTCAGACCATCATCTACATAAAAGTCTCTTTCAATAAACTGTGTAACGTCTTTCTCACCTTCTTGGGCAGATAGCTTAAGTCCATAGATGGCAACAGCAGGAGATGGACTGTTTCCAAAAACGAGCACTTTCATGCGGTATTCTGTAATGTTTTTAGTAGGGTCATTGTCTTTGAACCATAGGAATCTCAAGAAGTTCCTGTGTTCTTCCTTGACTTGGAAGCTGTGGAACATTTGCTGAATGTCTGCAACTATGGCAACTGCTTCTTTGCGGAATCTGATGAGAACACCAAGAAGTGTGTTGTTGAGATCTGGTCCCTTTAGGAGGACATCATTTAATGAGACCCCTTGATGCCGTGAGCTGGAGTCAAACACTACCCGGATTTTACCTGGCTTCTTGGGGTGGTAGACACCAAAGATTGGTAGGTACCAGCACTCTTCATTGTCTTTTAGAGGTGGGGCTATCTCAGCACGGTCATCCTCAAACATCTTACTCATGAATGAGAAGAAATGCCCTTTTATTTTTTTTTTTCCTTTGAAAATTGGATCTGAGGGAAGAAAAGCGTTTCAAAGCTTGTTCTCTGTTGTTAGCAAGACGGGGTCTCTGCGCTTTGAAAGGCAGGGGTGCCACCCAGCTGTTTTCGTTGGTTTTGTAGAATCCCTCTCTCATCATCTCCAAGAAGATATGATCTTCAATAGATGGGCCAATTTTGTGATCTTCTTTAGTCCTTTGGAAAAATGATCTCTGTCTTCATGACAAAGAAGATTAGCGGTGTAAGGGTTGGAATGAATTACACTGGCAGGCTTCTCTCTTACAAGGAATCTGTTGGTGCAAGGCTGAAATAGGGATGGACGCCCATCTTCTAGTGTCTTTGTAAAGAGAGAGTTCACGCTGGTTGGTTTGTGAACACTCCCTAGGCATACGTTGCCAATGATGACCCATCCTAGATCTAGCTTCTGGGCATAGGGGGAGTTGTGGGGACCATTGATTTGTTTTCTCACCTTGTGAACTCTGATGATGTCCCTCCCAAGGAGAAGCACTATCTCGGCCTGGGGATCCAGTTCAGGGATGAGATGTGCTATGCCCTTCAGATGTCCGTGATGAAGTGCCACCTCTGGTGTAGGGATCTCCTCTCTATCCGTTGGAAACTGATTGCACTCGATTAGAGTTGGCAGAGGCAGGGTTGTCTGACCATCAAAGGATTCGATTTGGTAACCAATGGCTCTTCTCCCAGTTTCTTCACTTACCCCTATACAAGTCTTAAGTAAGTATGAAGAGCCGGCTTCCTTGATTTTGAAAGTGTCAAAGAAGGCTGAACTGGCGAGTGATCTGTTGCTTTGATCGTCCAGGATCACGTATAGCTTCACTGCTTTTTCTCTGCGACCCGTGGGGTAAACTGTGACATGACAAATCTTAGAGCAGGATTTGTTAGACAGACCTTCTCCACAGACTTGGGTGCACCGGGGTGTAACTACAGGAGGTACTGTGTCTTGTTGCTCCCCGCCGTGCTCTTCCACTGTGGGTGAGGGGGTAAGAGTCCATGGTGCTGGCCCTGGATGTAGAGCTGTGTTGTGCTCTAAACTGTTGCACTCAGAGCAGTTGATGCTCACCTTACAGTCTTTCCCAAGGTGAGAAGTTGATGCGCAGCACCTGTAACAAAGTCTGTTTTCCTTGAGGAAGGTTCTGCGATCTTGGAGAGTCTTTTCTCTTAAACCTCTGCACTTTGACAACGAATGAGGCTTCTTGTGAAGAGGACACTCTCTGCTTGGATCCTGTGTTGGAGATACACTTGTTTTGCGTACTGCAACAGGTGCATCTTTGAAGTTGTGGGTTAGAGCAGGCTTACTTGACCTAGGGTGAGCAGAGTCAGATGATGAGATGTCAAAACTAGGATCATTTTTAACCTTTGCTTGATAGCGAATAAAGTCCACAAAATAAGAGAATGGTGGGAAGGGGACGTTGTGCTTTTGCTTGTATTTGGAGCCTCGTGAAATCCAGGTTTCTTGAAGGCTGTAAGGTAGCTTTTGCACTATAGAGTTAACGCCACGGGCTGTGTCCAGAAAGGCAAGGCCTGGCAAGTCTCCTTCTGCTTTGGCTATTTGGAGTTTTGTCACTAGGTCACTCAATTCTCTCAGCTTCTGGTAGCCTTTGTTAGGAATCCTGGGAAAGTCCTCTATTGTCTTAAAAAGAGAGTTTTCTATAACTTCTGAGGAACCGTAACATTCATCAACCCTTTCCCATATCATGCTCAGTCCTCTGGTTGGGTAATTAATGTTAATGTCTCTGATTCTCCTTGCATGCTCTGATGACTTGTTCCCCAGCCAATTGACTAAGAGATCGGCTTCTTCACTTGCTTTTAGCTCAAGGTCTCTAGTTGCATTTCTGAAGGACGAACGCCATGCTCTATAACTTTCAGGGCGATCGTTAAACTTTGCAAGTCCCTTTGCTAACCGTTCACGTCGTGCTAAGAACTTGAAGAAATCTGACATACCTTGATCGTTGTGTGAGTAGCCAGGGGGCGCTCTGTTGTGCCAGGAACTTGGTGGGTATTTGCGGTCATCAGAGATATAGTCTCTGTGTCTTTTAACGCGTCGTTCTTCATTTTCAATTTGGTCAACTGTGACATAGTGTTTTGATAGCCTGGCTGCAGAATGTGCTGAAAACTGACTGAGTGCGGGTTTATTTTCTTGCTTGACGTAAGGCCGGTGAACGGCAGGGGTTAATTCCGCTCTCGGTGCTGTAAGTGGGCAGTTGTCTGGTTCGGCGTGTCATATTCTGAGGTACGCTCTGTAGCATCGTCAGGAACGGATTTTCTTTCAAGTACGTTGCTGAGCCGCTCACTGGTGGGCTTTGCAAGTTCTTCTAAGATGTCTGCCTCGGCCGCAGCAGCCGCTGACTCCTTCTCTGCAGCTAGTTCCTCCAATGCAGTTTCCATACGTAACTTTTCTAATTTAAGTTGCAACTCGGCAAATGCAGCTTTTATTTCTTTTTCAGCGAATGCAGCTTTTATTTTGGCCTCCTTTGCCGCAAAGTCAGCTTTTACTTTTGCAGATTCCGCCTTTGCGCGGGCAATGGCAATTGTTTCGCTTTTCACTGACCTCCTTGTGCTCATGGAGTAAACTTCTGACCTTGTTGTGAAGTGCTCTGACTTTGTCTGTGACATGGTGTCCGGCTATATGGAAGCTGATAACACTGCTGTATTACTGGCGTTCTGTATGATAGCTGTGCTTAGAAGCCTTTGCTTTGCTGCTGTTCTGTATGCCAGCCATGCTTAGAAGCCTTCGTTTTACTGTTATGCCCCTCACTACACGTGACTGAGGTGTATTCGGGCACACTGTTGACTCCTCTCATACCAATGCATTCCAGTAGGCGCAGAATCCTTTTGAACTTTTATTGATACAAGATAGAGTAAAACTGTAACAGATACAGACAAAATGCAATTAATAAAGATCATACAATTAGTGCCTCCCTATCTATCTATCAAGCTGAAGATACAATTAGTAAACATACCGAAGATGGATCCGGATGGCTAACGTAGAGCTTAGCAGCAGATGTGTATGCTTTCATGGTAAGAAAAGATGAAAATGGTGGAGGAAGCTGATGCAAGGCCTGATGGGATTGAAAGTACGGAGGCTTTCATGTACCAAATCTAACCAGCTATACTAAATGACTACATGAAATAGATATAGCGCAGTTATGCAAAATGGTCACTAGATGGCAGCATAGAGCAATCTAATTAAATCAAAAAGTCAATAGGAAAATCACAAGCCTTATTACAGAAGGCATGACAGTACTATATAGCAGGAACCCCAAGGCTACAGTAAATACTATACAGACAGCTTGGCGTCATGACAGCCCATTACCTGAGGAAGTCACGTGGTGTGGTGATGTAACAAGTAGGGAGGAGGAGTCATTGACCTTACACCACAACCGGAAGTGTGTGGAGCACCATTTTGAGAGAAGTACAATAGGCCGCATCCCTAAAGGGCAATACAGGCTGTATACTTTTTTATTTACATGGGTGGTATTTTATCACCGCTTGTTAAGAATAAAGTTAATTATACAGTAAGCACTATTAGTACTATTCTTTTCTTGGGTGAAATGTGCAAATATCCGCAACGATAGCTCAGGATGAAAATGTTTCCTGGTTTCTCAAAGGTGGTGAAGGAGGCATCTATTCAGACTAAAGCCCTGTTTTAAATGGGAAATCTATTATCACTGGCTCTCAAAACGATCTTCAATGTATTACTCAGACTTTGACAAGATGGACACCTCCAGCAAGGAAGGGAGGGAGGTTGCTGGAGGTGTCCATCTTGTCAATTTTACTGTGACAGAAATGGAGAATATCATTTATAAGAATGAAGGAGAGCATTTCCTTGTCTCGGGACTAGAGCTAAAGTCTGAGTAATACATTGAAGATCTTTTTGAGATCCAGTGATTCCCTTACTGCAGTGATAATTATATGAGCATGCATAGACCATCCGTCATAGGTGGTCTTGCTATCCGACTTTCCAGATCCCTGCTATTGTGAAGAGCGATCCCAGGAGTGAAGTTTCCCTCCGATAGTTTCTTTGTAGCAGGTGGACATCTCCCCGTTGTGAGAATATCACAAGTGGATTGCTGTTTTGCCGGCAGGCTAATGCACAGGCGCTTCTGATCTCTATCACATGAGATCCAACAAATCTGGTAAGCAGTTTATATTATTACATCTTACATCTTAGTTCAGACTGTTGGATTGAGGATTGGATGCCCCATCTGAATCCTAGAGAACTATCTAAGGACCTCATTTTTTCTTGCTTTGTTTTTTTAGATGTTACATGGACTTTTTTTATTTATGGTTTAGCATATTTTCTCACATTTGATCCACATGTTTGATATATACACTTTTTTATATGATATATTTTTTTTATGTAACTTTACACATGCTATATTGAGTTTTTAAAAATGAGCCCATTGCCTTGTTTGCACACTTTTTGTATATTTATACACAGGTGTTTATGATTGTATTTGCGTACTTTTTTCTTTTTCTAAAAATAATCTTAAATATGCGGAAAGCACTATATATATATATATATATATATATATATATATATATATCCTCCTTTTTTGAACTTCCTATATACAACCACTGAAGGATTCCTGTGGATGGAGGTGGATTGAATGACATCCGTATACAGCAGAGAGGAGCAACACTTCTGGCATACCATATCCTGTTTAGAGGTAAAGTGCATGACACCTTATTTTTTTTGGGTGGGGGGGGGTCAGTCCGCAAGGTGAGAGTATTGGAATGTTGGTGATGGGTTTTGCACAATACAGGTTGGAGTGATTTACAAAAATGCTGCAGAAAGAGTACAGTGTTTATGGCACAAATGACAGAAAATTATCATGGACAAACACATTGATAATTGATGTACTTTTATTTCATAGTTATTGTGGACTTGCACAGTTGATTTTGTTTTTGTTTTATTTTGGTTTTTATATATGATTTGTGGCATTATATAGGTTCATTAATTATTTCGTTTATCTAATACTGTGTGGTACTATTTAATACAATGTTTGCTTGACACGTGTGGGAACGCTTATGCCCCGTACACACGGTCGGATTTTCCGATGGAAAATGTCCGATCAGAGCGTGTTGTCGGAAATTCCGACCGTGTGTGGGCTCCATCGGACATTTTCCATTGGATTTTCCGACACACAAAATTTGAGAGCAGGCTATAAAATTTTCCGACAACAATATCCGATCGTGTCAATTCCGACCGTGTGTGGCCTGTTCCGACGCACAAAGTGCCACGCATGCTCAGAAGAAATTCCGAGACGGAACAGCTCGGTCTGGTAAACTTAGCGTTCGCAATGGATACAGCACTTTCGTCACGCTGCAATGTTAAAAATGGTTTAATACAGCGCACTCTCTTCTTCTTTATAATGTGAGAAGAATTAAGTAGTTTTGCTGCTCATATTCACACAGACTTCTCACAAACTTCTTTCTTTACTATTTATCGGGATTCCCTCAATATATATATATTTTTTTTGTTTTAAGGCAGATTATTTTTTTTTGGTTTGTATTTTTTTAAAGGCTGATCTTTGTTTTATTGTATTTTTAGTTTTAGTTTATTGTATTTTTAGTTTTTTTACAGAATATTTTTGTGTGTGTTTTGTGTGTCAAGTTACCACAACACCATTGATGTGTTGTTATATTTAATCTGTAGGAGATTGTTTGGTGTTGTTGTCTCTTGTTAATTTCACATTGTACTTTAGAAATGTACCTGAATCATCACCAACAAACTGTCCTTTTTGAATGAAAACACACATAGGATAGTATAATTTTCCCAAAAATTTCATTTATTAAGGGCTCACAACTAAACAAAGAGGCAGGCAACGCTGGAAAAACAGCAGAAATGGGTGAAGCCTTGGACCCCCAGGGCACACATCAACTATTTTCAAACAAAATTGGTGGCCTGAGGAGTCCTTATATAAGGGAGTGCAGTCTGGTCCAGAAGTCCCAGAGATCTGGAAAGCAGCAGATGACATCTGTGTCCCCAGGCTGTGGTCATACAAGAGACTGCATCTTTTGCCAGACCAGACTGAACCCAGGGCCATCACTCTCTTGTCTTCCTTCCACGCCTCCTTCCACGCTGTGGCTCTGGTGGTGGAGTTGTGGCAGCAGGAGGGGGAGGAGGAGGAGGAGGGGCCAACTCACTCAGGTGGGTATTGGGTGTTAGTTCACCACTCACCCCCTTACTTAGGACTTTATAAAGAAGGTCCTCACATATTTTGCATTGACCCTCCTGCATGCCCTGCAGTTTTGTGGCAGCCTTGCAGGCAAAGGCCTCTTCAGGAGTGGGTAAGGCTCTGAGGGACTCAGAAGCCTCCTGAATCAGCCTGAGGGCAGAATCCTGCATGTGAGTCGCCTTCCTCGCTCTTTTGTATGGAAGGCGGAGGGGAGGAACCTGCTTCGACTTGTCCCAGGCTTCTCCTGGCTGACACTTAGCCCCGCCTCCTCCTGGCTGCAACTTAGCCCCGCCTCCTCCTGGCTACCACATTCCACAGCCTCCTCCTGGCTGAGGTCTTCCTGTGTATGAAAAAGGGACATAGTTTTAGTATTTGTTTCATCAATCACACACAATTTTCACCTCCTGACTGTTGCAAATTGAATGTTAACAAATATAACAGACTATCATTCTGAGCCCAGTATTTTTCATTCTTGTCCCAATTTTGGGTGCCCACTAATTGTGTAAAACACTTTTTGCAATCAGCAATTAGTGATCAATAATAACATCTAGTAAACATCATTTATTTATTGACCAGAAATCTGTAGAGGAATGCTATACCTGGCTCAAGCTGGGCTCCTCCACTTCTTCCTGGCTGGAAGGCCCAGGTTGGACATCGGAAGCCTCAGCTGGGGTGGAAGGAAGAGTGGAAGGAAGAGTGGAGAGGGATTCCCTGACTTCAGTGTGGTCTGACAGAAATCGCAGTCTCATAGTACCACAGCCTGGGGACATAAACATCATCTGCTGCAGCTCCAGATCTCTGGGAATCTGTGACTTTCTTGCGCTCCCTAAGATAAGTGCTCCTCAGGCCACCAATTTTTTTGGTTTTTAAATAAGGGATGGTTGCTATGGGGACCACCGGCGTCACCAACTCCAGCAGTTTCTCCAGCGCTGCCTGCCTCTTTTGTTTATTGTTGTAATGGGGGTGCCTCACCTGCCACAGACAGGGCAGCTCCCTGTACTTGTCTATGAACAGGGGGAGGAAATTGTGGTCGTTGAAGCCATCCATTTTCTCTGCAAGACAAAACACAAGACAAACCCTAAGGTCAGGCCAAACTCTCCTAATCTTGTTACAATATAGGCTTCAATTTTGAAGCAGTATAGGCCCAAGTTTAGATCTTACCTTCGTTATCATGATCAGCGCCCCCGATGCTCCTTCCTCCTCTCACAGATCGTACATAATAGACACGCGTGTTACGCTTTATACACACTGCGCATGCGTGTAACTCCGCCCACCCCTGATGTTCTTTCTAGTCTATTCCCCACCCCTTTTCGTTCTGCGCAGTGGGGGAAGAGCACGTGGCAGGGACACAGCAGGTGCGTGTTAATTACAGCAACGAGGAGGAGGAGGAGGAAAGCCCGGATACGGAGACGTCCTGATCCAGAAGGAGAAGATTTAAGGCATCAAATATGTCCTTTGGGGAGATGTTGCAGATGGTCGACATCCTGAAGAAGGCCGACTATGATGGAAAGTATGGACCTTACCCCAACCCCAATGAAAGGCCAAGATCATGGCGAAAGTGGTCAGGAGTCTGCACCGGAATTTCGGGGTACGTCGATCGAAAGATCAACTCAGGAAACGGTGGTCGGACCTCAAATTACGAGAACATGAGCAGTACAGAAAGATCCGGAGAGTGCTGCAAAAAAGTAAGTAGTTGTGCTGTGTTCCTCTTCTTTTTGTCTTTATTACGTTCGTGCTGCTCCATGTGCTTTTCTTAAAAGTGTACATTTTAAAATGGCAACTGTCATGTTCATGGGCACATTATTTGTTCGTATCAAACATTTTTCTTTCGGCCTATAAAACACCATTGTTTTGGCCATATGCATTTGGCCACATTTTTTACGCCCTACTTGTATGAAACTAATTTGGTTGTGTAGATGGCTTTGTTACTAGAATGCAAACTAGATTCTGTGTAAGGAGAGGACACTGAGCAGCTATTTTCACATCTGGACACTGGAGCACTAGTGTGGGACACCAGAACACCATTTTTATTAGGGGGGCCACACAGGTGCTCCAGTGTATACTATAGGGGGGTATCCATCTGTGAAGCTTGTACCAAACAGGTAAAGTATTGCAGCTTGACAAAGGACACTGAAAATGTTACATTTTGGAACTGCCAAAATAGACAATTGTACCCCACTTCCAAGCAATGTTTCCTATTTATAGTGCTGCCATCAATATCTGTGTGCTAAGTATACCATTTTTGTTTTACATAGGGGAGAAAAGGCTCGGAGGACACCCCTCATCCGAGGAGACCAGAGCCCCCCCCCCCAGTGGAAGAAGGGGAAATCCCCCCAACACAAGAAGAGCAGGAGGAAGAAGATGTGGTGGAACTAGTCACCACAACAGGTGAGTGTCTGCGACCACAGGCTCAGGTAAGAGATGGATGCCAGCATATTTTTTATACCTGTTTTTGTTTGGTTTCTCTCTTTTTAGGTGATCGTGATGTTGTGGATCCAGATCGTTTCACATCAGAAAGTGCACAGATCCTGAACGGGGAGATCATGGGGTGTAATTTAGCTTTGGAAAACCTCCAGAAAAACATCAATGATGTTATAAAAATAAATAAGAACATCATTGATGTTTTGGGTAGAGTTTAAAACCCCTCCAAATCACTTTCTTTTTTTGTGTGCTACAATGTTCAAAATGTTTTAGCGATTTTTAGAAAAGCTAAATTTGGAGGATGCACACAGTGTGCCAACATGTGCTATCTGCCATCACGGGAGATCAATGGATGTGTTTTGGGGGTGCAACCCCTTCCTCAATAATAAAGTAGCTGAGAGGAAGGGGTTTCTCCCCCAAAACACGTCCCTTGATCCTCCGTGATGCCAGCTAGCACATGTTGACATTGGGAAATTTGTGTGCATCTTCCAAATTTGGCTTTTCCTGGGGTGACTTCACCCCATCTGAACGCAATATCAAACACAGTTCCTAAATACTCATGTCTGATATTGCCTTCAAGTTCTACCAAATGTGAACTATGTAAGTTCAAGATTTGTGTCTTTCTTGTTGGTTTGAACATGCCTGTTTTATCTTAAATGGACATTTCTATTTTTGATAATGCCACCCCAAACATTTTTATACAACAAACATGTTGGTTTGCTTTAAAAACATTTTCTAAATGCACATGTGATTGTGCAGGTATTAAAAAGATTGTTAATCAAGAATGTGTGGATTATTGTCTTAACGCTACAACACTTTTGTGGTGATGTAATTGCTGTTTTCTGTGACAATGGGGGTTATTTCCTAAGGGCAAATCCTCTTTGCACTACAAGTGCAGTTTCAGGTGCACTTGTAGTGCAAATTGTCTTTGTCTTTAGTAAATAACACCCAACAGTGCTTTGTAAGGTTACACAATCACGCCATTTTCTGGACTCACCACATTTCTGTCAGGGTCAGCTAAAACAAACACAAGCAGTAAATGTCACCAAAGATTTGCGAATTTTTTTTTTATTGGATCAAGGTTTCACAAATTGTCTGGCATATTGAACTCAAGGTATCTTAACCAGACATCACGGGCACTCAGGGAGGGCAAGCCAGGACGGCCACTTTCAAGCGCCGTCAGGGTTGTTTCATTTATCATTCCGGCCTCAGGCCCAACTGAGCTAGCATAGTTGGCAGAATGTTGACATAAAAAGTTATGTAGAACACAGCACGCCAGGATTATATGATTCAGTTTATACTCCGCCATATGGATGGGTGTAAGAAATAGGCGGAACCGGCTGGCCATGATTCCAAATGTGTTCTCCACCACTCTTCTGGCTCTGGCCAGCAGGTAATTAAAAACCCTCTGTTTCGGGGTGAGGGTCCTCATCGGGAATGGCCGCATAAGATGGTCCCCCAGCGCAAATGCTTCATCCGCAACGAAGACGAATGGGAGTCCTTCCACATTGTCTTCTGGAGGTGGTAAGTCCAAGCTGCCATTCAGGAGACGCCTGTAAAACTCCGTCTGGGCGATGACTCCACCATCAGACATCCGGCCATTCTTCCCCACGTCCACATACAGGAACTCATAATTAGCCGACACCACCGCCAACATCACAATACTATTGAACCCCTTGTAATTATAATAGTATGACCTCGAGTTGGGTGGTGGGACGATGTGGACGTGTTTCCCATCAATTGCCCCTCCGCAGTTAGGAAAGTCCCACCGCTGGGCAAAGTGGGAGGCCACAGTCTGCCATTCCTGTGGCGTGGAAGGAAACTGTTGAGGAAAACCAAAAAAAATTAGTATTTTTGCACATAAACATGGAAAGCAGATTAGACACAAACATTCTTGGCCAACATCCAGATAACATTTATTAAGGGGAATTTTACAACGCCAAAGTATAAGGTACACCTATCATATTCCCCCCCCCTCTCATGGGCCATTTCTAAAATTATAGGGGGGGGGATCTTGGACAGGTAACCCTCTTCACTTCATTGGGGGATGAATGCCTAAATAATGGGTATTACTTGGAACAGACCCTCCTTAGTTACACTATTGGCAGCCCACTGGACAGGTAAGAAGTGTCATAATACAAAGATATAAATACACACTGTACACATTTGAGCACATTTGGACATTCTGCTATTACCTATCAAGATAATAATATGATACAAAAACTTGAAACAGTACCATTTGAAAGTATACCGGCAGGCCCTTGCACTACATGCTTTGGGGAATTCATCAATAAATCTGACCACAAAAGAGATGGGTATAGTGTGTATGGGTTTGGCAAAGTCAGCAGATAGAGGATTGAGGATAGATAGAGAATTGGGATCAGCTGACTTAGCAGTTGGGGGGGAGGGAGGGTTCAAAATGATTTGGGGACACCACAAAAACAAGCCTCTGGCACTCTGCCTGAATTTAAAGCACAAATCACATTTCTACATGAGTGACTACATGAGGTGAATATAGGGGCAGGAGACCATGCTGGGGAGGTAAGTGAAGGCAAATATGTATGAAGGACAAATAAAAAATTACATAAAATTCCATCATGAATGAGGACAAAGGGGACATTCACAGCATATTACAATCATGGTAATTAGGGAATGAGGAAAGAAATACAATACATTATCAAACATTCAAAAAGAAAAAGAAGATCTCCCCCATGGGGTTTTAAAGCAGCAAAAAATTATGAAAATAATAAGCTGTTACTTGAAAAAAATTTTTATTTTGTAGGACTTAACCGTGATGGTTAAAATAAGAGCTGTGCTACAGGAGATAACACAAATGAAGCTGGCACAAGTTTATACAATGTTCAAGTGCTATAATAGGGTAATAATCATGACGCGTTTCGACCCCGTTGGGTCATCTTCAGAGGATTGAGGCGCTGTAACAAAATGTATTAAAGTTCATGGATGTGACCATTAAAATGTAATATAATATATATATGTTTAATAGTATAATTACCAATCACATTGTGTTTGAGCAGTTTCTCCTGAGCTTATAATTCTCCGACGTCTCCCCCCACCGGGTCCCGTCAAGGGCCCCCGGCCGTCCACCACGTCAGCAGGGGGAAGAGGGGGGCCCCTCTTCCCCCTGCTGACGTGGTGGACGGCCGGGGGCCCTTGAAATTTTGTTACAGCGCCTAAATCCTCTGAAGATGACCCAATGGGGTCGAAACGCGTCATGATTATTACCCTATTATAGCACTTGAACATTGTATAAACTTGTGCCAGCTTCATTTGTGTTATCTCCTGTAGCACAGCTCTTATTTTAACCATCACGGTTAAGTCCTACAAAATAAAAATTTTTTTCAAGTAACAGCTTATTATTTTCATAATTTTTTGCTGCTTTAAAACCCCACAGGGGATATCTTCTTTTTCTTTTTGACATTAATCGGGGTGTGCAGCACTCTATATCTTCTCAGTACGTGTCCCTCCCCTTTTCACATTATCAAACATTACATACAATAAA
This sequence comes from Aquarana catesbeiana, assembly GCF_042186555.1. Lineage (NCBI taxonomy): Eukaryota > Metazoa > Chordata > Amphibia > Anura > Ranidae > Aquarana > Aquarana catesbeiana. The sequence goes on along the minus strand of NC_133324.1, from coordinate 783,187,235 downwards.
ATGTGATATTCAAGGATAAAAATCTTACCTTAATATACTCCTTCTGCAGGACCTGGATGATGGCAGAACAGGTCTCTGGGATAATGATCCCCAGAGCCTGGGGGGAGATGCCTGTTGAGAACTTCAAGTCCTGCAGGCTTCTCCCCATCGCCAAGTACCGCAGGGTAGCGACGAGCCTCTGCTCCGGAGTGATGGCTTGCCTCATGCAGGTATCCTGCCTGCTGATATAGGGGGTCAGCGAAGCCAACAAACGGTGAAATACGGGGTCCATCATCCTGAGAAAGTTCCTGAAATCATCAGGATTATTCTCACGGATCTCACGGAGCAAAGGCATATGACAGAACTTGTCACGCTGAAGCAACCAATTCTTGGTCCATGAACTCCTCCCCACCCTGTTCATGGACTGGACTTGTGTCAAGGTCAGGACCCCAACACCAAGCCCCCGCACAGCACGAACTCTACAAGGAGTACGTATACGCACCATGGCTAGAAAACGGTCGGCTGCTCAGAACGAAGTAACAGAACGCACTGAAGAACAGCAAGGCCTGTGAAGAGCGACCTGAAAAACAGCACCGATCGGACAAGATCGAACAGAAAACTCCAATACGAACTGACTGCATGCACTGAAGAGCAGATACAAACCCACAAGCACAAACTGAACCACAGAAAACGATCTGAAAGCCACGAGTCTGAAAAAGCGCGAATCGTCTCTCACCAAATTTTTACTAACACGAGATTAGCAAAAGGAGCCCAAAGGGTGCCGCGCTTGGTTCTGAACTGGCCTTTTCTAGTCTCGTCGTACGTGATTGACGTCACCGCGTTCTTGGCGATCAGAAATTCCGCCAACTTTGTGCGTGTGTACGCAAAGCAAGTTTGAGCCAACATCCGTCTGAAAAAATCCTAGGATTTTGTTGTCGGAATGTCCGATCAATGTGTGTGTACGGGGCAATAGAGCGTATGCAACAATATTCGAGTATATAATCAGATACAAGTCTTATTTGAGGCAATTGCACATTCATACTCATATATATTTGTTTTTCAATCATTTTGGGTGTCACTACACTCATAGCATAGTGATTGTGCTGAGATCTTTTACTATCTTTGATCTTCTATTTCTCTGTAAATGTCAGTTTTGCTGTAGTAGGGTGTAAACATTGCACAGATGTGCCACTTTACAGATAGGTTAAAGGAATCCACTTGGTGTGCTATTTAAAGTAATTTTGCATTTTTGGTTATCCCCTTTAACCACTTTAGCTCCGGAATGATTTACTCCCTTAATGAGCAGGCCATTTTTTACGATGCAGCACTGCGTTATTTTAATTGACAATTGCGCGGGCGTGCAATGCTGTGCCCAAATAAAATTGATGTCCTTTTTTTCCCACAAATAGAGCTTTCTTTTGGTGGTATTTGATCACCTCTGTCTTTTATTTTTTGCGCTATAAACAAACAAAGACCGACAATTTTGAAAAAAAAAAACATTTTTTACTTTCTGCTATAATATCTATATAAAATAATGTGCAGCGCTCAGAAATGTATATACAAAAACACTGAAGTGAAATGTGAATGATCACAATGTGATTAAAAAATAAAGTAAAATAAAGTAAAATGATGTGCTTCTACACATTCTGAGTAACGTAAATAGCCATATACAATACATGAAATAGTGATATGAAAAGACAATGTTGAAATGTCTATAACTACAAACAGTAAGTGTAATTATATAAAATAGTGACATAAATTTAAAAAAAAATCCAGTGTTCAGTGAGTCCATATGTAATCATACAAAAATTAGTATGACATAAAAAAGTCCATGAAGTATTATATTAAACAACTATGACAAGACCATCACCGGTTGTTAGGAGGCTTACCGGAGTAAGAGGACTCAAATGGGCTTACACTCAATGAGTCGATAGAGCTTGTGGTGTAAGACACCAATATATGAAGCATCTAGGTATGTAGTCAGGATCAGAATGGAAGATCATGGTCCATTTATCCAGAGATCAACACAAGGCAGTAATCTTTAGAAATGGCCAGCGTGATGTGCTGGATCCTCTCATGCAGTCAAACAGTATAGCCAAAGAAAGAAAAAACTCCACATAGTGTGAACCAGTAAAAAATATGATGCATTTAATAAAAGATAAATGGAACACTCACATTTAGTAGGTGTATAAAAAGCGCTTTACTTCAGCCACGGAAGATTAGGTTGCTCAATGACCAGAGCACTTTTTAAAATTTAGCATTGCGCTGCTTTAACTGGTAATTGCGCGGTCATGCAATGTTGTACCCAAACGAAATTTGCGTCCTTTTTTCCCACAAATAGAACTTTCTTTTGATGGTATTTAATTTCCTTGATTGTGATATAAACGGAAAAAGACCGAAAACATATTGGTCTTTTCAGCTGGTAAGGAGACAACTTACTCACCTGGGTGTTTCGCTTCATTGGATAAGGGACTCCTTTTCTGATCACAGTGCCTATCGCACTATTCACTGGCCACCCCCTTTTTTTCCTCTTGCAAATGTATTGGAACTCTGAATACTGCTATTGTGGATTACACTGATCCACATCTGAGGATCACCAACGCTATTTTGTTTGTGTGCATATCAATTATGTATATGTGATTTATTTTTATGTCACCGGGCGATTTAATTTTCATAACAATAGCACATTTTAATATTGTCTGCTTTAGTTTTCTGGTTCAAAATGTATTCAGCCTTTGCTAAAAAAAGACAATAAGAGTATATTTATTGGGTTGCGCAAAAGTTATAACGTCAAACTAGGGTACATTTTCTAGAATTTACGCAGCTTTTAGTTTATGACTGCATATCTCATCTCTTTAGGTGCTAAAATGGCAGGGCAGTACAAACCCCCCCCCCCCAAATGACCCCATTTTTGGAAAGTACACACCCCAAGGAAATTGCTGAGAGGCATGTTGAGCCCATCAAATATTTTATTTGTTTGTCACAAGTGATTGGAAAAAAAAAAAATTACAAAGTTGTCACTAAATGATATATTGCTCACACATACCATGGTTATATGTGGAATTACACCCCAAAATACATTCTGCTGCTTCTCCTGAGCATAGAGATACCACATGTGTGAGACTTTTTGGGAGGCTAGCTGCGTACAGGACCCTTGAATCAAGCACCTCCTTCAGGATTTCTAAGGGCGTAAATTTTTGATTTCACTCCTCACTACCTATCACAGTTTTGAAGGCCATAAAATGCAAAGATAGCACAACCCCCCCCCCCAAATGTCCCCATTTTGGAAAGTAGACACCCCAAGCTATTTGCTGAGAGGCATGTTGATTCCATGGAATATTTTATATTTTGCCACATGTTGCGGGAAAATTACACCTTTTTTTTTCTTTGCAGAAAGTTGTCAATAAATGATATATTGCTCAAACATGCCATGATTATATGTGGAATTACACCCCAAAATACAGCCTGCTGCTTCTCCTGAGTATGGGGATGCCACATGTGTGAGACTTTTTTGGAGCCTAGCCATGTACAGCACCCCGAAAACCAATCACTGCCTTCAGGCTCTCCAAGAGCATAAAATGGTGATTTTACTCCTCACTACCTATCACACTTACGGAGGCCCTGAAATGTACAAATAGCACAACCCCCCCCCCCCCAAATGACCCCATTTTGGAAAGTAGACACCCCAGGGTATTTGCTAAGAGGCATAGTTTGTATTTTGCAGCTCTCATTTGTTTTTCAAAATGAAGAAATAAAATAATTTTTTTTTCTTTTTTCAATGTTCAAAGCTTTGTGACAAAAAGGGAGATCTGCAAAATAATCAACATTTTTTTTGGTTTTATCAATTGCTAAATATGCAACAGAGGATGTAAATCACCCTGTGATTAATGTGAACAAATAAAAGACAAATGATCTAAAAATAAAACATCCAAAGTTTTCAATTTATAAAACACTGTATGATGTCTTCTTAAAACTTCCACCACACCACTATGTGACATATGTGACAGTGATTCTGCTCCCTTCAGATAGTGCACTCACCAGCTCCAAATGCCTTACACTCTTGTGTTTGGCAATAGCGCATTTACCCACACACACAAGGGGTCAAGTGAACTCCAGACTCTAGCCGTGAGCATCATTCGGATTCTCTCCACATGAAAATAATAATAAAGTGCTCCAGATAGTGTGATAATGTAGAACCAGTTTTAATTTCCTTGTCAAAAGAAGTTTATTGAGTATACAATGTTATAAAGATACATAAAGTAAGTTTACAAGGATCTATAAAGTAAGCTCATTGTTTTACAGTAGGGTTTATATAGGTAAATATCATGAAATTTCAAATATTAAACATTGGGTTCACGTAAACCTAAATTAAAGATATATATCATTTCCTTAGTTACTTTTGTAGGTATTTAAATGATTTATACCTACTATACATATTGTTTACAAGTAGAGTGTATATAGGTCAAATAAATTCTGATAATGAGCTTTAATCGTAAGGTGGAGAAAAGGAAAGAGAAAGAAGAAAAAGGGTTGAAAGGTAGAGGTATGGTCCACAAGGTTGTCCCGCACGTCAGTTTATTATTCTTTTTAGTTCTCTTTGAAGCCTTAGAATGGGTGTCTCTGTAAGTCATTTAATCTGTTACCATGGCAACAGGACAGAGTCATTGAAGTTTGACAGGAACTGTTGTTTTATCCAAGGATGCCAAAGTTTTTCAAATTTTGGAATTTGATTTTGATCGATGGCTACCATCTTAGCATGGGACATTGTATTATTCATTCTGTGAATTGTTTCTGCTAGTACCAATGTAGGAGATTTCCATGCCTTGGCCACTGTTTGTTTTGCAGCCGTTATTAGTTGGATCATAAGTTTGAATTGAGAGAGTGTTAACCATTCCGGTTTTAGATTAAGTAAAGTTAAATATGGATCTGGTTGTATTATTTTTTTAAATATTTTAGATGCAATCACGAAGACTTCCTTCCAGAAGGTTTGGATTACTGGGCACGTCCACCATATGTGTAAATATGTGCCTATTTCTGGGCATCCTCAAAAACAAAGAGCTGAGGTATTAGGTGAATATTTTGCCACTCTAGCGGGTACAAGGTACCAGCGAGTTAGGACTTTATAATTTGTCTCCAGTGCTAAGATGTTGGGTGAAGATGACTTAGATGTATGCCATATGTTAGACCAGTCCATGTCTTCTAAAGTTCGTCCCAGGTCCTCCTCCCACCTCTGAACGTAAGAGGGTCTATTAAGATTTGCTACTCCATATAATTGATTATAAAGTGATGAAATTGTACCTTTAGCAAATGGATCTTTTGTACAGATTGATTCAAAAATGGATAATTGGGATAATGGTGTATCCCTCTTTAGGAATGGTATATAGAAATTTTTGATTTGGAGATATCTAAATATCTCAGAGTTTGGTAGATCATATTTTTCTCTAAGCGATGGGAATGAAAGGAATGATTTAGATGCTATGAAGTCATTTAGTGTCTGAATGCCTGATGTTGTCCAAGCTTTAAAAGAATTTGGGTAGATCCATGCCGGATAAAAGGCCGGATTTCTGATAAAAGAAAGGAGAGGATTGTGTGGAGATTGTAACTGATATTTGGTTTTTAGTTTATCCCAGAGAGATAAGAAGTGTTTAGTTATGGGATTATGAATTTTAAAGCGGTCTTTAGGATCAAGCCATAATAAATTTGATATTAATAGAGGGTCATTTTCTGAAGCCTCTATAAATACCCATAATGGGATTTCCTGTTTTGCATGGTATTTGGACAGACTGGCCAAATGTGCTGCTCTGTAGTAGTTAGTAAAATGAGGGTATCCCAGGCCTCCTTTATTTTTGGGAAGATGTAGTGTGTGTATAGGTATACGTGGTTTAGAAGAGCCCCATATAAACGAAGTTGCTCTTTTTTGTACTATTCTCAAAAAATAGGAAGGAATTGGAATAGGGAGGACTCTGAATAGATAAAGCAATTTGGGTAGAATAGTCATTTTGATTGCATTAATCTTCCCTATCCAGGATAAAGGAAGTTGCGACCATTGTTTTATTAGATTTGTGATCTGTCTTAATACAGGAGGATAATTGGTTGAGAATAAGTCAGAATGAGATGCTGTTAAATGAATTCCAAGATATGGGATTGATTTTTCTGCCCATGTGAATGGGAGTGCAGCCCTAGCCGGGATCAATTTCATGTTTGTGAGTGAAATATTAAGCACTAGGCATTTCTTAGGATTAATCATAAGGCCGGATAGGGCTGCAAATCCATCAAGAACTGGTATTAAGTTAGGACCAGAGACCTGTGGTGATGATAGAAAAAGTAATATATCGTCTGCAAATATACATAATTTGTGTGTAATACCTCCTACTTCAATGCCAGTTATAGTTTGGTTTGTTCTGATGTATTGGGCCATGGGTTCGAGTATAAGGGCAAATAATAAGGGAGATAATGGGCAACCCTGTCGGGTACCTCTTTCGATATTAAAGGCTTCAGATTTGTATCCAGCATATTTTATAAAGGCTTTGGGTTTATTATATAATGCTTTGATCCATGTTAAAAAGTGGGGTCCAAAACCCCATTTTTGTAATGAATATTGCATATATTGCCAGGATACTGTGTCAAATGCCCTCTTAATATCGAGAGATAGAAAACATAAAGGGATTTTCCGTTTTTTAGCAATATGTGCCAATAACACTGCCCTGCGTATACTATCGCCTGCCTGTCTATTTGGCATGAAGCCTACTTGATCTCTATGTATTAATTTTCCTATAATGCTATTGAGGCGTTTTGCTATTATTTTTGCTAATAATTTAATATCAAGGTTTAACAGAGAGATAGGCCGATAATTCACACAGGAAGTATCATCAGAAAGGGGTTTTGGGATCATACAAACAATTGCCATTAGTGTTTCTTGCCGAAAAGAATGTCCATCTAGAAGTTTGTTAAAAGTTTCAGTGAGAATAGGAGAGAGTATTTCTGAGAATGTTTTATAGTATAAAGCCGAGTAGCCATCTGGGCCTGGTCTTTTGTTAAGTTTTAGGTCTTTTATGGCGTTAGCAACTTCATCTATAGTTATAGGCTCATCCAAACTGCTTTTTTGATTCTGAGATAACTCAGGTAAGGTTATTTTTGAGAAGAAGGATTCAGCCTCTGTAGGATTAAATTCATTGTTTGTCTTGTATAAAGTTGCGAGATGTGAGTGAAATTTATGGACTATTTTAACTGGATTACAAGTGTAAACATTTTTTGATAATTTCAAACGTATTGGTTTGAAAGATTTGTTAGTTGAATTTAATGCCCGAGCCAAATATGTACCTGGTTTGTTTGTATTCATGTAGAAATTGTGTTTGGAGCGTTTGAGGGATTTATCAACTGACTCAGTGAGAAATAGATCGTATTCCAATCTAGATTTTTCCAGATGAGATTTTGTACTCTGAGATGGATTATCTTGAAATGATATGTAGGCTGCATTAAAATTGAGTTCTAGTTTTTTTGCTAGATTTTTGCGTTCCCGTTTAAATAGTGCCATTTGTCTTCGTATTGTACCACGCAAGACAGGCTTATGAGCTTCCCACAGTGTTATTGGGGAGATGTCTGTTGTATTATTAATTGATATGTATTCCTTTAAAGCTTGTTCAATGGCCATCTGATGTAGTGGGTGTTTGAGCATTATGTCCGGTAAGTACCACATTGGGTCATGCGCTTTTGGTATGGCTGAGGCTATAGTAGTGTATACTGCATTATGGTCAGACCACGGAATCGGAATTATATCTGATGCAATAATTTCTGGTATCATTCCTATTGTTAGAAAAATATGATCTATTCTGGTGAAGGTTTGATGAGGGTGCGAGAAATAAGTGAATTTCTTTTTCATTGGGTTACTTTCTCTCCACGAATCTACCAGATTGTATTTGGAAAGAAGTTGAGAAAAAGGTAATCTAGAGGTTATTTTGGATGGTGTAAAAGGTGATTTATCTAGAAATGGGAGGAGGACCTGGTTCGAATCCCCACACATTATCACTGTTCCTATTTTGTGTGTATTAATCACTTGTAATATATGTGAGAGGAATGGTGTAGGTTGTTTGTTAGGAGCGTAGTAGGAAATCACCGTGATTGCTGTATCCATTATATACCCCATGAGTATCAGGTATCTACCTTCTGGGTCTTTAATTTCTGATGATAAGGTGAATGGTGTGGATCGGTGAAATGCAATTAGAGTTCCCCTTTGCTTGGTACAGGCAGAAGCCATGTAAATTTGTTGATAAAAAGGAGAAATATATTTTGGAGTAGAATCTTTGGTGAAGTGTGTTTCTTGGAGGCATACTATGTGAGCCTTCTTGTTATGGAAAGTACGGAAGGCTTTGGTCCTTTTTTGAGGGACATTTATTCCCTGAACATTCAGGGAAAGTATATTCAGTGGTGCCATGGCAACAGATCAAATAGTTTTGACTTACTTTTTGTTATGCAGAGCTGACTGCGCAGATCAACCTGTGTGGACTGTAGAGATGAATAGATAGAAAAGAAACCAGTGAATTCTGGAGTAGAGAGTAAACAAAAAACATATGAGATTAGATGATACATTGTATAAATTATTTTTTGCAAGTAATCACAATTTACCCGTGAAAGAGAATAAATATCTCTCTCAGGGGAATAAGTGCCTTCGTCACACTCCCACATAATATGGTTGGGAGAATGAGGAGGGCTAATGGGGGTACACGGATCTTCCGCTTACAGGAGAGAAGTGCTATGTCAAAAGACATCAAAATGATGTTTCATTAATTGGAGTGCAGAATATAGTTTTTGTTGAAATTATTTATTCCAGGGTGGTTGTATATGGTTAGTCTTGCCCTAGGCTAAATAATTCAGTTAGAAAGGTACTGTTAATAACTTTGGTATTGATGAAGATAGTTTGAATTATTTTGGGATTTTAACCCTTTTAGAGTAAACAATTACATATTTTATTCATATGTAACTGTTTAGATATGTTAACTCATAAAATTGAGGTTGTATTGCTTCAGATTAGAATAAACAAAAACATAATTCTAGGAACTAGTTAGGTAATAATATATTTGTTTTAAGAAAAGAAAGAAAAAGCTTCCATTACTTCTGGATTATTGAACATATTTGTCCTAAAAAGTAATAAATCTATTGTTATTACCTGATAATATATAACTGAACAAGAATTTCCTTATTTCACTTATATATTCTAAGGCTATATGAATCAGAAGTAATAAGAAATATAACTGGAATGTAACATGATCCCACACAGTGTGTGACTATCAGAATGCAGTTACATTCAGTTATAAATACAGGTTTTTTATAGAGAACCATCTCTTAGTATAATAAATGAAGAGATATCAGGAATTAGGATGTCAGTCCATTGAATCTTCTTGGTCCATGGATGATGTGGCATAACGGCCTCTTTTGTGAGAATGATGATTCCCATTTTGTTCTGAAATTTTCTGAATGCTGCCTGAAGGTGAAGATGATGCCATTCTTCTGCGTGTGGGGGTGTTGCTGCTTGTGGGTTCTGTCAGATTTAATTTTAAAAGGGTTTGTTGTAGTTCATCTGCTGATCTGCTTCTGTAAATTGTACCTTGGTAGTTAAATCTGACTGAAAAGGGGAAGCCCCATTTAAACATAATGTGGCGTTGCAGTTCCATTAGTTGGGGTTTCATGGATCGTCTTTTAGTAATAGTAAGTTGGGATAGGTCAGCAAAAATTTGATAATTGTGTCCTTGAAAATTAAGTTCCTTTTTTTCTCTTGCAGCAATTAGTATTTGTTCTTTCGTTCTGTAATAATGAAATTTTGTGATTATATCACGTGGGGGTCCATCTTTCTTTTTGGCTGTGAGGGCTCTGTGTACTCTGTCCAGTTCTAAACGTTCAATAGGGATATCTGGCTTTAGTTCTTGTAATAGAGCAGTAATAGTAGATTGCAGGTCTGTCACAGTTTCAGGTATTCCCCTTATGCGCAGGTTTGAACGTCTGGCTCTATTTTCGTAATCTTCGAGCTTAGTTTGAAGTATTAAATTCTCTTCTTTTAATTTTTCCAATTCTGTTATATTTTCTTGGGTTGTAATTTCAATTTCATCCATTTTTATTTCTAAGGCTGCGGTGCGGTTTCCCAGCTCTCTTATTTCTTTGGTTAGGCTGTTTGTTATTTGGTCTGAGGTTTGTTTTAAAGCCTTATGAAGCATCTTTTCAAATTGTAATAATATTACTGGGGATGATGAGGAGGCTTGTGGAGAAGTTTGTGAGAGGATTTGTTCTGTATCTGACTCAAATGGAGAGTCTTGCTGTGATATTTTCTGTCTGTGAGAGCGCCCTGATGCTATATATTGTGAGGTGACTGGAGCTGCTTTAGTTGCAGTGAGTGACTGTGAGCTCTTTGTGAGGTGATTTTTATTTCTGCCACGGCTTTCTCCCAGTACCATATTTCCTGCCCAAACTTTCACAGTTTGTTCCCTGGGGCAAAAAGGTTCAAATGGATACCTTTTGAGCCTGCAGGCTCCGCTTTGTCCTTCTCTTCTCTCCTCAGCGGTGCGGATCTCTAACAATGCATGTCTGCTCCGCTAGGCTCCGCCCATCTCCCTCGAACCAGTTTTAATTTAAACACTACAACAACTTCACTCATTAAACTCACATTAAACAAAAGTATAAAAAGCCAAAAGTAGAAACACGGCATTCCTTCAAACTTGTGATAACAGAGATATATGGTGGTCATGGCGGACCCGAGGTATGCAGATACACATCAACTCTCACCCACTCCTCAGGCTCGATACGAGCGTCGACTTCCTAGTGCAGTGTGCAGCGTCAAACGTTACACGTGATTGCTGTACAGTCGCGCTCCGACATATTTCATCATATCGATTTCCCGTGATATCTCATGATTAAATCGATATGACAAAACATGTCAGGGCGTGGCTGTACGGCAATCACGTTTAGAGATGATTGGAGCCATTCTGGTCCATGATCATCTCTATGGTCAGCTGGCGGAACCACTGGCTGCATTTTCGGGTTCCCTGTTGGGACAGGGGAGCCCAAGAGGTTGTTCCCCCCCACTGATTGTAAAAGCAGTCTAGAGGCTAATTAGCTGCTGGAATTGCTTTTACATGAAAGCCGACCGCTGGCTGAAAAGAATGATACCAAGATGATACCTAAACCTGCAGGCATCATTCTGGCATAACCACTCAAAGTCCAGCAACATACCAGTATGTCGCTGGTCCTTATTGGGGATTTTCGTATTGTGGGAGCAAACACCGTTGCTGTCAAGATAAATAAATCAGTGCTGCAGCTGAATGACATACCTGCTAAGCAAATGATGGTTAACAATAAAACAAATTAACATTACAGTATAACAGTAAGACATACCATACCTGCAAAGCAAATACAATAAAACATAGTAAAAATAAAACATTTTTTAACGCAATCTGTGCCTAAAAAATATATGCCGAAGCATGGGGGAAATCCGCTCCCAATGTTAAGAGTAAAGCGCTCCTCCACCCCTGCTGCTCCCATATATGCTCTTTTTTTTTTTAACTGTGGTGGTGAAATCACCTCTTACAGGTCTGGAGTCAAGGCTTTACGTATCATGGGAGCAAACGCTGTTGCTGTCAGAATAAATAAACTCGTGCTGCAGCTGAATGGCGTAACTGCTAAGCAAATGATGGTTAACAATAAAACAAAGTAACATTACGGTATAACAGTAGGACATACCATACCTGCAAAGCAAATACAATAAAGCATAGTAAAAATAAAACATTACCATTCTAAAATACAGTAACAGAAAGAGAACAATAGATATAGAACAATAGTGAGCAAACAATAGAGCGGACAATAGAGAGCGAACATAAGAGAGAGAACATGGAGAGAGAAGAAAAATAAAACCACAACTATTTTTGGGTTTTTTATTTTATATTTTTTTAGCGTGTTTTTTTTTTGCACTTTTATAAAAACTGTAAACTGTGAACGCCCATCTCATCTTTCGAGACCCTGTGTTAGTGTGCCCTAGGACTGTGCAGTGCTGTACCCTACACTAATACTCCACTAGTGTGTGGTAGCATTTGAAACTGATGCAGAGACCAGGTTGGTCAAGACAGGAGGGACAATAAAAGCGGGTGTCACGCCTAAATCCGCATTTTCTGCAGACATGACATCTTCTTTGGGGTGTTCTTTGGGCAGGGGTACCAGGGAGGACATACGGAAAATGCCTCTCATGCAGCCGGCTCAATACATTTGCGTTGGGAAGGTGGGGCATAGCACCATCTGGAAACAGAAGGGCTGTGACAATCTCTTTCTGGAATTTGAGGAAGGATCCAGTTCATCCTGAAGCTTTGTATAGCACAAAAGCGTTCAGCAGAGCCAATTGAAATAAGTATACAGACACTTTTTTGTATCAGCGTCTAGCCTTACGGGCAATTAGGTATGGCGCCAACAACTGGTCGTTGAGGTCCACCCCTTCCATATTAAGGGTATATTTGTGTGCACAGAGGGTTTTCTCCACAACACCAGTCGCCGTAGGAATTTGGACCGTCGTGTCTGCGCGAAGTAAGGACAGAACGAAAACATTCTTATTATCCCTCCACTTCATAGTGAGCAAATTATTACATCTCAAGCAGGCTCTCTCCACCAGCCTAAGATGGGAATCTACAAGCCATTGGGGAAAGCCCCGGCGATTAGATTGCACAGTGCCACATGCACCAATTCCATAATCAAAAAGGTAACTAAAAAGTGACACGCTCGTGTAATAATTGTCCACGTACAAGTGGTACCCCTTTCGAATAAGGGTGACACCAAATCCCACACAATCTTATCAGCGCTCACTATGTAGTCTGGGCAGTTCTTCGTTCTCTACGTGACTATATTTTCCCTCTTAAACCATAAAACTATATGTATAGCCTGTTGCCCTGTCACAGATCTTATACATCTTGACCCCATATCTGACACACTTGCTGGGAAGATACTGTTTGAATGACAAGCGGTCAGAAAACGTAATCAGGGACTCATCAACGCAGACAACTTGATCGTGAGTAAACAAGGCTGCAAACTGCTGGTTTACGAGGGGTCGAATTTTGTAGAGCCAATCGTATTCAGGGTCACCCCGAGGACAACAGAGTTCATTGTCATTGAAATGCATGAACCGCAAGATTTGCTTGTATCGTGTCCTGGTCATGGAGGCAGAGAACAAGGGCATATGGTAAATTGGGTCAGTGGACCAATATGACCGCAACTCACTTTTTTTAGTTATGCCCATGAGGAGGGATAGGCCCAGGAAGGTCTTAAATTGGGAGACTGTAAAAGGTCTCCAATTCCTGGCAAGGGTCAACTGGGGATCAGCGGTGATGAATTGACCAGCATACAAATTGCTTTGGTCCACAATAGATCTATAGAGGTCTTCTGTGAAAAACAGCGAATAAAAATCAAGTGACATAAAATCAACTGTTTCCACCTGAATTCTGGGTTGGCCAGTGAATGGGGGAAGTACGGGTGCTGCAGAAGTGGTGGGCTCCCAATTTGGAGTGGCAAATGCAGCAGGAAGGGCACTATGGGCTCAACTGGCTTGTCTTTGTCTTCTTGTTGGCTGTGGCACACTAGTTGTGCTAGCCACTCACCAGCTTGAACTGCACTTATGGGACTCACCAGGTCACCAAGTGTTACTGCAGTGCTGGAAGTAAGACCAGGATGTACTAGGCCACTGGTGCTTGCCAGTTCACCAGAAGGATGAGCGGCACTAGTACTGGCTCTCTGCTCCATACGAGAGCCCTGTGGTTCTTGCACCTCAGCGACAGCAGAAGAATGGGGACGGGTACGCCTGACCTTGGAAGGGACCGCTACTCCATCGTCAGAGCTATCTATCAGGGTGATGCTGCTGTCTACCGGTTCGTATTCTGAGCCTGAATCTGACAGATGGGTGACTTCCTCTTCACTATCTGTCATGCTCAGAAACGTGTAGGCCTCTTCACTACTGTACCTATGATTAGATATTTTGGCCTCTAAATTTACTTGTACAGTAGTGAGACTCACAGGAAAAAGAGCACCTGACTGTCAGCAGCTGCTTCAAACGCTACAAAAAAAAACTGTTAGTGTTCGCAGGGATCAGGCCTGACTCTGCGAATGCTGCAGTTATGTGTTTAGTGTTTTTGTAAGTGACAGTGATCGAATGATACTGCACTTGAATGGGCTGGACTATGGTGCTAAACGCAGGTACTAGCAGGTATCTGGGCTGATCCCGCTAACACTGCATTTTTGGGAACCCTAAACTGCTGGGGACACTAGTATAGATCTGATCCGATCAGATATTGATCCATTCAGACACTATACTACTAAGGGAGGTTTATGGTGCGTGGGTGGGTGTTAGCGCTACTGAAACTAATCTGACGCTGCCTGGGGCGACGCAGACCCTCTCTGACACTAAAACCTAACTGAAATCAGGGGGTTAAACCTTTATTTAGGTAATATACTGCGGGTGCCCTGACGCTATAAAAAAAATAACTAGCTAACCAGCTTCACCCGTTACACTAATATGGTGATCACTGGTGACAGGGGGTGATCAAACCTTTATTAGGGGGTTTAGGGGGGTCTCTAGACCTATCTCGGTCTACCACTAAGTACCCTAACACTGATTTTTGTCACTAAGGACACCAGTACAGTGATAAAAAAAAAATGAACACTGCACTGGGTGACATAGTGACAGGGGTGAAGGGGTTAACTGGGGGGGCGATCGGGGGTGATCGGGGGTGACAAGTGTACCTACGTGTACTGGTGTCAGTGTAGTGTTGGTGCACTTACTCTGAGACGTCTTCTCTCCTCTCTCTGGAATGAAAAGTATTCCACGAGGAGAGATGACATCACTTCCCCTGTCTGTGTTTACACTTACACAGGCAGGGAAAGGATTTCATTAGCCAGGACCGATCACCAGGTCCAGGCCAGGAATCATTGGCCTGGGACTGGAGACTGTTCGGTTCTGAAGTGAATCCGATATCCGATACTCACGGCCACCTAGGGGGCCATGCACCCAATGTATAGCTACGACGATTCGCCCAGCTGGGCCAACCTGCTGCAGTATAACTGCCGCGGCTTGTCCGAAACTGGTTAAAAATGTACAATATGACCAACACAATGGTATCCGCAGGCTCTTCCCCACGAGCTTCGTCTAAGGAGTATCTGGGGTATGAGTCTGCCTTAGCCACTGCATTTTTATACAATATGAGACCCCCAAAAAAATCACCTGTGATTGCAATCAGTGTTTCTGGTTTCATAATATGGCACTTCCTGTTTGGCAAAATGGCACTCGGGCATGCGTTCCAAGCCTTGATCTGGGTTAAATGAAATGTCCCATAGAATACTCTGGGGATGGTCCGATGCTGTTCAAGCCTCGCTCTGATAACCAGAACAAGTGTGCATGGTCAACTGACACACAGAGCACCTTGTACAGACATCGGCGTCAACCCCACCTGGACCACTCCCACCATGCCATCTGCGGCTCAAGCTTCGCTCTGAAACAACCAGAGCAGCTTATATCCACCATGCCACCGTATCATCAACAGGAAGTTGGGAAAAGGTGACACGGCCATGTAATTTTTAAATACAGAAAACGCATTTAAAGATGTGGCTATTTAAAAGGTTCTATAAAAAATATAAAGCTGAATGTAAGAAGGATTTGAAATTGAAGCAATCACAGCACTGATCATAATTCCAAAGCCCCATTTAAGTACATTTTTAATAATATATACAATTAATACAATCAATTGACCAATGGATACAATGAATACAATCATAATTATACCAATCATGAAAACATTTTTATGAATCGATGTGGAAAAATTAATTTTATTTTTTTGAAAATAGTTTTTTTAAAGATGTAAAAAATTCTTCAAAAAAATTACATAGTTGATTCTATGACTTATTAACAAATGGGTTAATATCCCACTCTATGTTTAAGCCTAAGGGGGAGTGGCATTGAAGCTCATAAATCCAAAAAGTTTTGAATGGAAGATGGTCCATCCCTGCAGAGATTAACACAAGGCAGTAATCTTTAGAAATGGCCAGCATGATGTGCTGGATCCTCTCATGCATTTAAACAGTATAGCCAAAGAAAGAAAGAACATACAGAAGTCGAGGCCGAATTCCAGAAAGCTCTGGGAACCGAGCAAAACTCTTTATTGATAGATAAAGCTCACATGGACTCCAATTAGGCCTTCAAGTGGTCTTTGATCACTTCTTTTTCCATTCAACTTGCACAGATTGAGTCTATCTTTCATTTTTTTTAAGAGGGATTTTCTTTTTTGAAAAGGGATAAATTCTTGGGTTCGTTATTACCAGATCAACCCAAGGTGGTGTATAGGGGTGTCCCATCTCTACAAAGTAAAATTGCACCCAATATTATCAATCCCCCCGTGAGAGCATCCTTTTTTCATAACCTGGTTGGATACTTCTCATGCAAGAAGTGTAATGTATGTCACTATAATACACGAGGACAACATAAGACCTTACAGTTTAAATCTGCCATTACCAATCGCTCATATGACATCAAACACTTCTGTACATGTGCCACCAAAAATGTGGTATATTTCCTTACCTGCCCTTGTGGCAAGCAATATGTGGGGAGAACAATTTGTGTCTTCTCAGTCAGGGTTAACGAACACATAACTCTAATTAAATAGGGGGACACTAAACACAATGTCACCAGACATTATCGACAGTTTCATAATAGAGACCCTAAGGGCACAGAATTTCTAATTATCGACAAGTACATTCCCCCTTGGAGGGGCGGTGCAACTACTAGGGGTGTGTCACTCCTCAAAACTTGTTGGCGTTATGAGCTTCAATGCCACTCCCCCTTAGGCTTAAACATTAGAGTGGGATATTAACACATTTATTAATAAGTCATAGAATCAACTATGTAATTTTTTTGAAGAATTTTTTACATTAAAAAAAAAAACTATTTTCAAAAAAATAAAAATCATTTTTCCACATCGATTCAAAAAAAGTTTTCATGATTGGTATAATTATGATTGTATTTATTTTATTCATTGGTCAATTGATTGTATTAGTTGTATCTATTATTAAAAATTTACTTAAACGGGGCTTTGGAATTATGACCAGTACTGTGATTGCTTCAATTTCAAATCCTCCTTACATTCAGCTTTATATTTTTTATAGAACCTTTTAAATAGTCACATCTTTAAATGCGATTATTAGTTTCCTGTATTTAAAAATTCCATGGCAGTGTCACAGTTTCCTAAATTCAAGTTGATGAAGCGGCGTATATATAAGCTGCTCTGGTTGTTTCAGAGAGAGGCTTGAACTGCAGATGGCATGGTGGGAGTGGTCCAGGTGGGGCTGATACTGACGTCTGTACGAGGTGCTCTGTGTGTCAGTTGACCTTGCACACTCGTTCTGGTTATTAGAGCGAGGTTTGAACAGCATCGGACCGCCCCCAGAATGGAACGCACGCCCCAGTGCCATTTTGTCAAACAGGAAGTGCCATGTTTCAAACCAGAAACACTGATTGCAAACACAGGTGGGTTTTTTACAAGATTGGGGGTCTCATAGTATAAAAACACAGGGGCTAAGGCAGGCTCATATCCCAGATGATGTCTCCTTAGACGAAACGTGTTGGGACAAGCCCTGCGGATGCCATTGCGTTGGTTATATTGTACATTTTTAAGCGCTTTTTATACACCTACTAAATGTGAGTGTTCCATTTATATTTTATTAAATGCATCATGTTTTTTACTGGTTCACACTAAGTGGAGTTTTTTCTTTCTTTGGCTATACTGTTTGACTGCGTTAGAGGATCCAGCACATCACGCTGGCCATTTCTAAAGATTACTGCCTTGTGGTGATCTCTGGACAAATGGACCATCTTCCACTCTGATCCTGACTACATACCTAGATGCTTCATATATTGGTGTCTTACACCACAAGCTCTATCGACTCATTGAGCGTAAGCCCATTTGAGTCCTCTTACTCCGGTAATCCTTCTAACAACCGGTGGTGGTTTTGTCACAGTTGTTTAATATAATACTGCTGTCACGTGGATTTTACCTTTTTTGGTCTAGAAGTTATTCTTCCCTTGTTTTCATCACTCCTTCATGGACTTTTTTTATATCATACTATTTTTTGTATGATTACATATGCACTCAGTGAACACTGGATTTTTTTTTTAAATTGATGTCACTTTTTCATACAATTACACTTACTGTTTGTAGTTATAGACATTTCAAAATTGGCTTTTCAAATCACTTTTCCATGTATTGTATATGGCTATTTACATTACTCAGAATGTGTGGAAGCACATCATTTTATTTTATTTTACTTTATTTTTTAATCACATTGTTTGTGGTCATTCACATTTCACTTCAGTGTTTTTTTATATACATTTCTGAACGCTGCACATTATTTTATATTCATATTTCTTGTTTACACTTGTTAGGTGTTGTGCTGGATGTTATTTGATTATCCTTCTTTGTGGTGTTAGCGCGATATATACCAACATTTTTTTCCATTCTGCTATAATACATATCCAAAAAAAATGTAAAAAAAAAAAAATGTAACATTTATACTGTACATTGAACTGACTTTTATTTTGTTATAGAGAAAAATCAACACACTATTCATTTCTACAGAGCCATCACTTAACAAAAGGGGAACTATTAGTAATAATCAGTACTCTGGAATCTCTAAAATCAGGATATAGAGGATAAGCAGGAATCTAACCCTAAATCACCTGCAGAGGATTTCTGAATACCCTTGCTTGCACTGATCCTTGATAATACAGATACATTTTCACACCAATCCTGAATAAATCTGCTTATTGTGTATGTGGCATTGGCCAAGTTACCAACCTGGAGGCAGTAGAAGAAGAAAGGATGAATGATAAAAATTATCAGCATCTAGCAATGCCAGTTAGCCAATGTGTGTCATTAAAGCCTAAAAAAGGGTGGCAAAAACTAGCTTCTTTGCCAGAACTTTTCAATGCACCATTGAAGTACTGAAGGTGATTTTTAATTAATTGCATTTTAAATCAAATTCCTGAAATTAGACAAAACAAGTAAAAAAAAAATAAAACCCTTCTAACTCTAAATGGAATGGTCATATCCTCAAATACATTATAAAGAATTGGCATAGCTAAAGCTACAGATGGAGCAATAACCAATACAAACATAAACAGCTGCATGTATCTGGAACTAATCTAACAATTAGCTATCTCACCAAGAGAGCAAAACACATATTTCTCATAAAGGGAGACACTGCTAATTACTTTATTCATTCACTTGTTACTGTTCAATTATTCTAATCGACACTTGTTTATTGTAATATTAAATATCTGCATTATAAATAAATATAAAGAAACAAATAAACAGTATAGCATATAGCATATAGTATATGTATTTCACACATTTGTATATTGAGCATACCTATGTGTATATTATATGTTGTATAATTTATTGATAGAAAGTGAAAAATTATGGCTTCAGATAAAAGGAACTTTTCATTAACTTTTATATTTTAACCACTTCAGCTCCAGAAGATTTGGCTGCTCAATGACCAGAAGACTTTTTACAATTTGGCACTGCGCTGTTTTAACTGGTAATTGTGCAGTCATGCAAGGCTGTACCCAAATGAAATTTGCATCCTATTTTTCACACAAATAGAGTTTTCTTTGGATGGTATTTGATAGCCTCTGCGATTTATTTTTTGTGATATAAATAGAAAAAGACCGAACATTTTGAAAAAAAATATTATATTTTCTAAATGTTGTTATAAAAAGAATCCAATAAACTCAATTTTAGTCATACATTTAGGCCAAAATGTATTCAGCCACATGTCTTTGGTAAAAATATATTTATTGATTTGTGTAAAAGTTATAGTGTCAACAAACTAGGGTACATTTTCTGGATTTTACGCAGCTTTTAGTTTATGACTGCCTATCTCATTTCTTGAGGTGCCAAAATGGCAGGACAGTACAACCCTCCCCCCACCCAAATGACCCAATTTTGGAAAGTAAACACCCCAAGGAAATTGCTGAGAGGCATGTTGAGCCCATTTAATATTTTTAATATTTTATTTTTTTGTCACAAGTGATTGAAGAATGACAAAAAAAAATTACACAAAGTTGTCACTAAATGATATATTGCTCAAACATGCCATGGGCATATGTGTTACATATGCAAATTACACCCCAAAATACATTCTGCTGCTTCTCCTGAGTATGGGCATACCACATATGTGAGACTTTTTGGGAGCCTAGCCACGTACAGGACCCCAAAAACCAATCACCGCCTTCAGGCTTTCTAAGGGCGTAAAATGGTGATTTCACTTCCTCACTACCTTTTACAGTTTCGGATGCCATGAAATGTCAAGCTAGCACATGAAAAAATATATTTTTTTGTTAGAAAATTACTTTGAACCCTCAAACATTATCTTTTTTTGTAAAGCAAAGGCCCTACAGATTAAAATGGTATGTATTGCAATTTTTGTTTTTCACACAGTATTTGCACAGCGATTTTTCATACACATTTTTTTATTTTTTTATTTTAATGCACTTAAACACACATATATTGCCCAAATGATTGATGAAAAAAAAAAGATGATCTTATGCCGAGTACATGGATACCAAACACGACATGCTTTAAAATTGTGCATTTAAAATCCCACAGGTTACCACTTTAGATTTACAGAGGAGGTCTACTGCTAAAATTATTGCCTTTGAATTGACCTTCGTGGTGATACCTCCCATGCATGGTGCAATTGCTGTTGACATATGATACCAGTCCGATACTTTTTTTTTTTAAACTGTTCCTTTCATTTTTATTTTTTTTTAATCATTTTTATTGTTATCTCAGGGAATGTAAATATCCCCTATGATAGTAATAGGTAGTGACAGGTACTCTTTTTTGAAAAAATTGGGGTCTATTAGACCCTAGATCTCTCCACTGCCCTCAAAGCATCTGACCACACCAAGATCGGTGTGATAAAATGCTTTCCCAATTTCCCAATGGCACTGTTTATATCAGGCGAAACCTAAGTCATTAAATGCTAGTAGCTTCCGGTTTCTTAGACCATAGAGTTGATTGAAGCCATTCTGGTCTCCAATCAGCTCTATGGTCGGCTGGCGGAACCACTGGCTGCATTCTCGGGGTCCCTGTTGGGACAGGAGAGTCTGAGAAAAACATGGAAGACGGTGGGGGGGCAGTTCCCTCTCACTGCTTGTAAAAGCAGTATAGAGGCTGATTAGCCACTAGGATTGCTTTTACATGAAAGCCGACAGCTGGCTGAAAAGAATGATACCAAGATGATACCTAAACCTGCAGGCATCATTCTGGCATAACCTCTCAAAGTCCACAACATACCAGTAAGTTGCTGGTCCTTGTTGGGCATATATTGTATTGCTCTTTTTTTCATGCAGCTTATGGGCTGCATGAAAAAAAGAGATTGATCGGTGGGTATGCCCACCATTAGAATACCGCCCTTCATACACCCACTTCTAATGAGTTTTGGTGAAATCACCCCCTACAGCGCTGGAGTCGCTGATTTTTGTATTTTGAGAGCAAACACTGTTGCTGTCAAGATAAATAAATCAGTGTTGCAGCTGAATGGCGTACCTGAAAAGCAAACAATGGTAACGATAAAACATTAACTCAATAAAGCAACTTGATTTTTTAACGCAATCTGTGCTTAAAAAATATATATGCTGAAGCATGGGGCAATCCCCCCCGAATGTTGGGAGAAAATAGCTCCTCCACCCCTGCCCCCATGCTTCAGAATATATGCTCTTTTTTTTAACTGTGGTGGTGAAATAACCTCCTACAGCTCTGGAGTCATGGCTTTACGTATCGTGGGAGCAAACCCTGTTGCTGTCAGAATGAATAAACCTGTGCTGCAGCTGAATGGCATAACTGCTAAGCAAATGATGGTTAACAATAAAACAAAGTAACATTACGGTATAACAGTAAGACATACCATACCTGAAAAGCAAATACAATAAAACATAGTAAAAATAAAACATTACCGTTCTAAAATACAGTAACAGAGAGAGAACAATAGATATAGAACAATAGTGAGCGAACAATAGAGCGGACAATAGAGAGCGAACATAAGAGAGAAAAATAGAGAGAGAGAAGAAAAATAAAACCACAACTATTTTTGGGTTTTTTATTTTAATTTTTGTTTTTGTGTGTTTTTTTTTCACTTTTATAAAAACTGTAAACTATGAATGACCATCTCATCTTTCAAGACCCTGTGTTAGTGTGCCCTAGGACTGTGCAGTGCTGTACGCTACACTAATACTCCACTAGTGTGTGGTAGCGTTTGAAACAGCCACTGATGCAGAGACCACGTTAGTCAGGACAGGAGGGACAATAAAAGTGGGTGGCACGCCTAAATCTGCATTTTCTGCAGACATGACACCTTCTTTGGGGTGTTCTTTAGGCAGGGGTACCAGGGAGGACATACAGAAAATGCCTCTCATGCAGCCAGCTCAATGCATTTGCGTTGGGAAGGTGGGGCATAGCACCGTCTGGAAACAGAAGGGCTGTGACGATCTCTTCCTGGAATTTTAGGAAGGATCCAGTTCATCCTGAAACTTTGTATAGCACAAAAGCGTTCAGCAGAGCCAATTGAAATAAGTATACAGACAGTTTTTTGTATCAGCATCTGGCCTTATGGGCAATTAGGTATGGCGCCAACAACTGGTCGTTGAGGTCCACCCCTTCCATATTAAGGTTATATTCGTGGACACAGAGGGGCCACAACACCAGTCGCCATAGGAATTTGGACTGTCGTGTCTGCGTGAAGGGAGGACAGAACAAAAACATTCTTATTATCCCTCCACTTCACAGTGAGCAAATTATTACATCTCAAGCAGGCTCTCTACCCCAGCCTAAGATGGGAATCTACAAGCTGTTGGGGGAAGCCCCAGTGATTAGATCACACGGTGCCACATGTACTAATTCGATAATCAAAAAGGTGACTAAAATGTGTCACACTCATGTAATAATTGTCCACATACAAGTGGTACCCCTTTCCGAATAAGGGAGACACCAAGTCCCACACAATCTTATCAGCGCTCATTATGTAGTCTGGGCAGTTCTCCATTCTGTACATGACTATCTTTTCCCTCGTAAACCATAAATCTATATGTATAGCCTGTTGCCCTGTCACAGAGCTTATATCTTGACCCCATATCTGGCACGTTTGCTGGAAAGATACTGTTTGTATAACAAGCGGCCAGAAAACGTAATCAGGGACTCATCAACACAAACAACTTGATCAGGAGTAAACAAGGCTGCAAACTGCTGGTTGAAGTGGTTTACGAGGGGCCAAATTTTGTAGAGCCGATCGTATTCAGGGTCACCCTGAGGACGACAGAGTTCATTGTCATTGAAATGCATGAATCCCAAGATCTGCTCATATCGTGTCCTGGTCATGGAGGCAGAGAACAAGGGCATATGGTGAACTCGTTCACGCACCAATGTGCGCACGCGCACATACCCGTGCGCGATGAACTGGCATTGCAGGCATTATGTTGGTTCTTTGCTTATGAATATTAGCACGTGTGCAATGTGTACGAGCATGAACAGGTATCCGCACTGGCCTTTTAGTGGTGGAGGTCCGGTTTACCTTACAGAGAGAAGAAAAATAAACTATTTTTGGCTTTTTTATATTTTATATTTTTTGTGTTTTTGTGTGTTTTTTTTTGCACTTTTTATATGAACTGTAAACGTTCCAGATTAGGGTCTCTCAAAATGTAATGGCAATCTCATCTTTTGAGACCCTGTGTAAGTGTGCCCTAGGACTGTGCAATGCTGTACCCTATGCTAATACTTCACTAGTGTGTGGTAGTGTTCAAAACATTCACCAATGCAAAGATCAGGTTGGTCAGGACAGGAGGGACAACAAAAGCCTGTGTCACGCCTATATCCGCATTTTTTGCAGACACGTTGACATCTTCTTTGGGGATTTCTTTGGTAGGGGTACCAGGAAGGATATACGGAAAATGCTTCTCATGCAGCCGGCTCACTGCATTTGGATTGGGAAGTTGAGCCACAGCACCATCTGGATGATCTCTTCCTGGAATTTTAGGAAGGATCCAGTTCATCCTGAAGCTTTGTATAGCACAAAAACATTCAGCAGAGCCAATTGGAATAAATATACAGACACTTTTTTTATACAAGCGTCTGGCCTTACAGGCAATTAGGTACGGCACCAAGAACTGGTCGTTGAGGTCCACCCCTCCCATGTTAAGGTTGTATTCGTGGACACAGAGGGGTTTTTCCACAACACCAGTCGCCGTTTGAATTTGGACCGTTGTGTCGGCATGAAGGGAGGACAGAACGAAAACATTCTTATTATCCCTCCACTTCACAGCGAGCAAATTATTATATCTCAAGCAGGCTTTCTCCCTCAGCTTAAGACAGGAATCTACAAGTCACTGGGGTAAGCCCCGGCAATTAGCTCGCACTGTGCCACATGCACCAATTCCATGATCAAACAAGTGACCAAAAGGTGGCAATAATTGTCCACATACAAGTGGTACCCCTTTCCGAATAAGGGTGACATCATGTTCCACAAAAGCTTACCAGCGCTCACTATGTAGTCTGGGCAGTTCTCCAGCTCTACGTAACTATCTCTTCCCTCATAAACCATAAAACTATATGTATAGCCTCTTGCCCTGTCACAGAGCTTATGCATCTTGACCCCATATCTGGCACGCTTGTTGGGAAGATACTGTTTGAATGACAAGCGACCAGAAAACATAATCAGGGACTCATCAACGCAGACAACTTGATCGGGTGTAAACAAGGCTGCAAACTGCTGGTTGAAGTGATTTACAAGGGGCCGAATTTTGTAGAGCCAATCGTATACAGGGTCACCCCGAGGATGACAGAGTTCATTGTCATTGAAATGCATGAACCACAAGATATGCTCGTATCGTTTCCTGGTCATGGAGGCAGAGAAAAGAGTATATGGTGAATTGGATCAGTGGACCAATATGACTCACTTTTTAAGTTATGCCCATGAGGAGGGATACGCCTAGGGAGGTCTTAAATTCGGAGACCGTAATAGGTCTCCAATCTCTGGCAAGGGTCAACTGGGGATTAGCGGCAATGAATTCACCAGCATACAAACTGCTTTGGTCCACAATAGATCTATAGATATCTTCCGTTAAAAACAGTGAATAAATATCAAGTGACGTAAAATCAACTGTTTCCACCTGAATTCCGGGTTGAAAAGTACAGGTGCTGCAGAAGTGGTGGGCACCCAATTCAGATTGGCAAATGCAGCAGGAAGGGCATTATGGGCTCGACGGGCCTGCCTTTGTCTTCTTGGTGGCTGCAGGACACTAGTTGTGCTAGCCACCTCAGCAGCTTGAACTGCACTTATGGGACTCGCCATGTCACCAAGTGTTATTGCAGTGCTGGATGTACGACCAGGATGTACTAGGCCGCTGGTGCTTGCCAGTTCACCGGAAGGATGAGCGGCACTAGTATTGGCTCTCTGCTCCATATGAGAGCCCTGTCGTTCTTGCACCTCAACAATAGCAGATGAACAGAGTCGGGTACGCCTGACCTTGGCAGGGACCACTACTCATTCATCAGAGCTATCTGACAGGGTGTCGTTGCTGTCTATAGGTTCATATTCTGAGCCTGAATCTGACAGATGGGTGAGTTCCTCTTCACTCTCATCTGTCTTGCTCATAAACGTGTAGGCCTCTTCACTAGTGTACCTTCGATTGGACATTTTGGCCATAAATTTACTGGTACATCTAGTGAGTCTCACAGAAAAAAAGAGCACCTGACTGTCAGCGACTGCTTCAAACGCTACCAAAAAAACTGTTAGCGTTTGCAGGGGTCAGGCCTGACTCTGCGAATGCTAGTGACAGTGATCGATTGATACTGCACTTGGGTGGGCTGGCTGGGCGGAGGGGCTAAACACAGGTGCTAGCAGGTATCTGGGCTGATCCCACTACCTTTGCATTTTTGGAACCCTAAACTATTGGGGACACTAAAATAATTCTGATCAGATCAAATATATTGATCCGTTCAGACACTATACTACTAAAGGAGGTGTATGGTGGGCGCGTGGGTGTTAGTGCTACTGGCACTAATCTGACGCTGCCTGGGGCAACACAGACTCTGATGCCCTGTACACATGACCGGTTTTGCCTTCGGAATAAACTCTGAAGGTTTCTCTGATGGAACTCCGACGGAATTCTGCTTAAGCGGTCTTGCCTACAAGCGATCGGAATAGACAATGAAAAGCTTCTGTCGGACTTTTTCTGTCGGACATTCCGCTCGTGTGTACGCGGCATAACTGACGCTAACCCCCTGATATAAAACTGATATCAGGGGGTTAAACCTTTATTTATGTAATATACGGCGGGTGTTTAGTAGGAGGTGGATGGAAGGCGCGTGATCAGACGCTTACATCAAGAAATGTATGGTTTATTCATGTAAAGGAAAACAGACATATAGTAATATAGATATAAAATCATACAAATACTACATAATATTATATAAAAACAGGTAACAAAATAAGTACTAGGAAGTTAAAATTGGGGTGTGCCCATATTGAGGCAGGTATTTAAAAAAGGCTGACGCGTTTCGAGGAAAACCTCTTCATCAGAGCCAGGAGAACTGGAGCACAGTCTGTATGGGCCGGTAGGCCGACATGTGTACATGGGGAGAGGTGGTGTGGCTAGTAGGAGGGTATGTCCTGTGATGGACAATTGATTGTTCCAAGTTCCATACCAGTCCATGTCCAGGTGTTCTAGATGGGGTATAAATCAGAACAATATATGCCGTACACTACAGACTGGAGACGTAAGATAAGTTTACATTGAAAATTACATTCAAAAAGGTCAGATGTGAAAACTTAAAATGATAAAAAATGATAAAATATATTACATATATATTAGAAATAAAAGTTACCATATCAATACAAAGAATTAATGATAGGTAGTGGGCTTTTTAAAGCACAGAACATGAGATTCTAGTCTAAATACATACATATGAAAAATCTACGCATACATAGGTGTACACACACATATACATATACACATACATGCATATACATGCATACACATACATGTGCATATACACACGCACGTAAATGCATAAAAAACATACATGTATATGGAAGGGGGGGGGGACAATGGTGAATGAAGTAAAAAGTGCACTGAGACACATTGAGAGACATTGTCTCTCCGCATGGTGTAACCGGTTGTGCTTCTGTCCAAAGGACATGCGCATGCGTGTAATGACTCTGCCAGCACGTAAAACGCTGTGCAGGAACAGATGTGTGGAGGTATGCCCATGTTCATGGGTCCCATCCTCAATCCAGTTATACCACCCAAACCAGTAGTTGTGTTTTGAAAATCCAAAGATAGGATCCCATCCTCAATCCAGTTCTACCACCCAAACCAGTAGTTGTGTTTCGAAAATCCAAAGATCTGAGAAGCCTAATAGCTCCAAGTAGAGTACGAAAACTTGCAGGAACAGATGTGTGGAGGTATGCCCATGTTCACGGAAAGCACAAATGGGGGCACAAAGATGGCCATGTGGTTTGTGCAAAAACAGAAATGTGTTCATTTAAATGGAAATCCACAAAAATATATACAAAAATGCACATATCAAATGTACATAAAAATCTAAAATGCATATGTATATATATATATATATAAAGAGACAATATGCACAAAATAAATATATGTATATATTCACATAAATCTGTACACATGTATATATATACACATATACACACATATATGCATACATATATACACACACACACACATACACATATATACATGTCCACATGCATACATACACATGTGGAGACCACCCCTACACAGCATGTATTGTGCCTATGTAGAAAAAGTGTCATGGCGGTAGGGTGGGAATATGTAGTTTGTGCAACTCAATAGCGGAGAGTGGCGGGAGTGAATGCGTTGGGGGGATAATATGGTGTTGGTGGCCAAAAAATTGGAGGTGGCAAACAGGTGGGCTGATGACAGATCGCACCTACCTATGGATGAAATTGGAATGTAAATGGATTGTATTTTCTTTTTGCGGTGCTGTTAGGCTGTCAGATGTGCCTGTAGTAAAACATAAGTTGAGCAGGGAAAGTAAGCAAGCTCTTATGGACACTGGTGGGTTTAAAAGGATAAGGAAGGTACAGAGACCATTGTGGCTAACCTGTCTCAGGAGAAGTGTGTAGAAACAGCTGCAACCTGTAGAGATCCTTTGGAGGAGAGCCGTATGATCCTGGCAGCAGAAGGGGGGGAGGGAGGAGATGTCCTTGAGGTAGCTGATGCCTGGACACAGAGCGTCTTGCTGCCTAGTGATAGGAAAGTTTTGTGATGCGGTTGTGCTGGGGGTTTAACCACCTCAATACCGGGCACTTACACC
Source organism: Aquarana catesbeiana (assembly GCF_042186555.1). NCBI lineage: Eukaryota > Metazoa > Chordata > Amphibia > Anura > Ranidae > Aquarana > Aquarana catesbeiana. The sequence goes on along the minus strand of NC_133324.1, from coordinate 783,158,832 downwards.
CCCTTCCTGCCCAAGCCATTTTTCAGTTTTCAGCGCTGTCGCACTTTGAATGACAATTGCGCGGTCGTGTTACACTGCACCTTAATTAAATTTTTATCATTTTTTCCCCACAAATAGAGCTTTCTTTTGGTGGTATTTGATCACCTCTGCGGTTTTTATTTATTGCGCTATAAACAAAAGAAGAGGGACAATTTTGAAAAAACACAATATTTTTTACTTTTTGCTATAATAAATATCCAATTTTTTTTTTTTTTTTTTAACAAATTTTTTCCTCAGTTTAGGCCGATACGTATTCTTCTACATATTTTTGGTAAAAAAAAATTGCGATAAGCGTATATTGATTGGTTTGCGCAAAAGTTATAGCGTCTACAAAATACGGGATAGATTTATAGCATTTTTATTATTTATTTATTTTTTACTAGTAATGGCGGGGATCTGCAATTTTTATTGTGACTACGATATTGCGGCGGACACATCGGACACTTTTGACACATTTTTGGGACCATTCACATTTATACAGCGATCCGTGCTATAAAATTGCATTGATTACTGTGTAAATGTGACTGGCAGGGAAGGGGTTAACACTAGGGGGCGCTCGAGGGGTTAATGTATTACCTAAGGAGGTGATTCTAACTGTGGGGGGAGGGGACTGACTGGGGGAGGTGACCGATCGCTGTCCCTATGTACAAGGGACACGCCATCGGTCTCCTCTCCTCTCTGACAGGACGTGGATCTGTGTTTACATGCACAGATCCACGATCCTGCTCTGTTACCCGGCAATCGCGGGTGCCCGGCGGACATCGCGGCCGCCGGGCACGCGCACCGGGTCCCGAGTGACACAGCGGGCGCGCGCGCGCGCCGCCAGCGGCGGGCGCGCGCCCCCTAGTGGCTCGGGAATGTGAGGACGTCATATGACGTCCTCCCAGAACAATGGAAGCCTCGTCCAGCTGTCATATGACGGTGGGCGGTGGCTTAGTGGTTAAGAGACTCTGGGGGGCAGGTCCGAGGGCGGGCTAGAAGTGAGTGTGGCCAGTGAGAGGGGGTGGGTGTGGCCCGCCTATGGAACGCACGCCAGCGTGTGAGTGGGCGTGGTCGTGCGTTTCAGAGGACACTGGCGTGACTCCTGTCAGCTCACAGGAGGGCAGGCTGGCAGGGAATACTCCCGTGCATGAGCCGAGCCGTCATAGTAGATGGCAGGCTCATGTAGCATTCGTCAGCGAGCCCCTATACGGGTATCGAGAGGAGGACGGCTCAGAGGAGGGTGGGGGAGTAGTTACAGGCTCAAAAGGAATCTGTGCTTAATGCACTGGAATACATGCCATGCAAAACATCAGATGCACAGAGCCACCCACACACCCACAATGCGCGACACAGCCATATAATGGAATGAAAAGGCTATTGTTAAAACCAATTAAGCCATATACAGTAATGTGATGTGAAAAGTGTGACTATGATCTGAATAGTGAACCAGAGGTATTTCATGGTAAAAAAAAAAAAAATATATATATATATATATATATATATATATATATATATATAGGTTTATATGGGTTGTATAAAAACAGCAGAAGTGGATGATATGAGGAGAAATGGTGTACTTGAAACTGCGGGGACAGAAGAGGACAGGGTATAGAGAGTTTATCGTATGGTGGAATGATAGTGATGATCAGGAGGGGAACACAGGTAATGGGGGGGGGGGCTGGGGATGGCTTGGTAATAGGGGGGGTCTGGGGGCTGGGGATGGCTTGGATAGAGGGGGGGGGCAAAGCATGATGGTGATATTCTGTATCTAGATCACCCCGTGGATATCTAGATCTTCATTCATTCCATCGGGAACCAATGACCCAAGAGTGAAAATCCAGAATGATTCTTATTTACAGAGTCTTCTGAATCTCCTCCCATTGTCAGCGTCTTTTTTGATAGCTTCAATGCCAAACACTTTGATGCCTGTTGGATTGCTGTTGTGACATTCTCTGAAATGCCTAGGTACTGAATAGCTGTGGCTTTTTTTATTATTTTTACATTGATGGTACGTGTTACTATTGATTATGCTGCATTTGTGTTCGCTAAATCTTGTCCTGAGTGGACGTGTTGTGCGCCCAACATACAGAAGACCGCATGGACAAATAAGACCATAGACTAAATAGGAGGTACCGCAATTGATGAACTGTTTGATTTTGTGGTTCTGGCCGTCGGACCCCATGATTTCTTTTTTGCGGTGTGCCATAAAGGCACAGGCTCCACAGTTTTTGGTTCCACACTTGTAGTTGCCTTTCTGGTTGAAGATGGATGCCCAATGGCCAGTGGGGGTCTTGGTTTGGCTCTGAAGTTTTCGTACTCTACTTGGAGCTATTAGGCTTCTCAGATCTTTGGATTTTCGAAACACAACTACTGGTTTGGGTGGTAGAACTGGATTGAGGATGGGATCCTATCTTTGGATTTTCAAAACACAACTACTGGTTTGGGTGGTATAACTGGATTGAGGATGGGACCCATGAACATGGGCATACCTCCACACATCTGTTCCTGCACAGCGTTTTACGTGCTGGCAGAGTCTTTACACGCATGCGCATGTCCTTTGGACGGAAGCACAACCGGTTACACCATGCGGAGAGACAATATCTCTCAATGTGTCTCAGTGCACTTTTTACTTCATTCACCATTGTCCCCTCCTCCCCCCCTTCCATATACATGTATCTTTTTTATGCATTTACGTGCGTGTGTATATGCACATGTATGTGTATGCATGTATATGCATGTATATGTGTATATATATATATATATATATACACATACATGCATACACCTGGACGTGGACTTGTATGGAACTTGGAACAATCAATTGTCCATCACAGGACATACCCTCCTAATACCCACACCACCTCTCTCCATGTACACATGTCGGCCTACCGGCCCATACAGACTGTGCTCCAGTTCTCCTGGCTCTGATGAAGAGGTTTTCCTCGAAACGCATCAGCCTTTTTTAAATACCTGCCTCAGTATGGGCACACCCCAGAGGGAGATGACATCACTTCCCCTGCCTGTGTTTACACTTACAGGCAGGGGAAGCATTTCATTCGTCAGAACCTGATTAGCAGGTCCAGGCCAGAAATCATTGGCCTGGGCCTGGAGACTGATCGGTTCTGCAATGAATCTGATCATCGCGGCCGCCGTAAGGTAATGTTGCTTCGCCCACCTGTGCCATTCTGCCGCAGTAAAACTGCAGCGGCTGGTCGGGAACCGGTTAATGGTGTCATTTCTGAACATGCTTGTCACTTCCAAGTAGTTTTGCATTCCCATATAAGTCTCTGGGTTTGCGGATCTCCCCGACAACAGAAGAAGGTCAACTGTAGGTGAAATGCACCTGTCAATGAATTTTGAATATCTCTAAAGAATCCTGTTAACATAGCCATTTAGGACTGGGTTTGCACATGTGCGGGTTCGTGCCTGGGGTCCAGTGCGTGTCTGTTCAACGGTTCAGGGGAGAATCGGTTCTGAATGTTTGCCTAAATTCGCACCTGAATCTGACCCAAACATGTCACCTGTTTGTTTGTTGCAGGCTGGCTGGCAAGTGAGCTGGGAATTTTTGTTTGTTGTGTTTTGACATGCATCACCCTTCCATGTGCTCCTTGCTGCAAAGGCCAATTATAGGTTGGGGTCATTGCCATATGTTTGTAATAATCTAGATGTTGTACATATGGTTTTGATGGTATGACATACATGAGGGTGTTCCAAGTACATCGAGTTTATGTCATGAAGACCGGAGGGGGAATGGGAAAGAAACAATTCCTGCAGCAAACATGCTAGTGGTATGACAAGGTTATCAATACTGTTCCTTTGATATTTATCCCTAAATTCATTTTACCAGCCGGTATTGCTGCTGCCAAACACATAAAATTATCTGGCTGAAGACCACTGGATCAGAGGACCAGGATCCCATGTTTAAGGCAGTAGCAGTCACTACCAAAATACAAAATTAGTTCAGCACTACAAATCTTAAAAGACTGTAAATATATGATATAAAATCTAGCAATAAAGGAATAGCAATTAAAGTTTATATTTTGTGTACCAAATGAAAAGTATAGAAAAGGAACACAGAACAGATAAATACACTGTGATGTGCCAAAAATGTGTTCAATTAGGATTCTATATAATATTATAAAACAGTGTAAAGTATTATGACATGAATGGTAAAGTTCAAAAACTTCACAGTGTAAATTAACCCACAAGTTGGTGTGGAAATCCAGAATTTATTTTATATTAACAGTAAGATTATATGAGGTGAAACCATCCCCATTTCAAAATCTATAGGAGTTACATAATTATCCCAGGGCATGCTGAAATGATGTCTGAAAATATTCCAATGAATAAAAAGTATGAAGCAGCACATAGAGTAAAACAATAAAATACCTTATTACAATTTTATTGAAATGGCCCTACATGTCCCAGTGCACAGTGTGCACACAGATAAAAGGCAGATGTTCTAAGCAGCCTCTGCCTTTCTAATCTGTAGATCTGGCCAGGCACTACCACTCAATGGCCTCAGCAGATCTCAGCCAGGGCGTCACTTCCAGATATATGCATCATCATGCTCTGTCCTATGCGTTACATCACCACAAACTTCTTCAGGGGCATAGAATGCAGTGGCACAAACCACAATTCTGTCCACACAGCTTCCACTAATCATGATAGTGACCAGGGGCAATCATTATAAGTACAATATACGGTATCTGCCCTGGATCAAACAAATACACACAGTAGGGAAGTCTACCATCATCATGCCAACCAAATCACCATTACAACATTACAAACATCTGCAATACAAATGTTTGTATTTTGATTATATTGGTCAGGCAATGCACTGACATCTATGCTGCCATAGCGCTATGTACTGGGTGTTCAGTGTGCCACTGTGGTGGGCTCCTTCCATTTTCACTTGTCCTCACCCATCCATTAAAATTCATGTGCTCTCATTGTAGAGACTCAGAAATCAGAGTTAGGGACTACAGAAAACAGGGTGCCTTTACGGGGCCTGTAGCTTACACATGTACTTGCAAATGTGTGCAGACTAAAACCCTGTACCCTGTCCCGACTGGCTCACGCAGATATACTGCAGCAGAATGGCTCCCCTGGGTGAAATCCTGTATGGGTACATCCATTCCTTAAGTGGCCACCAGAGGGCGTGCAGCAGGGGACCCGATGCACTTTGCCAGCAGGCACGATCGCCGCCGGCCACGCTCGATTGCATGCACGAGTGCCAGCATGGGGATCTGTGTGTGTAAACACACAAATCCCTGTGCTGTCAGGGAAGAGGAGCCATATCGTTTGTTCCTACTAAGTAGGAAAAACGATATGTCTCCTCTCCTAGGCAGTCCTATCCCCCATAGTTAGAACACACTGAGGGAACACACAATTAACCCCTTGATCGCCCCTAGTGTTAACCCCTTCCCTGCCAGTGATTTACACAATAATCAGTGCATTTTTATAGCACTAATCACTGTATAAATGCCAATGGTCCCAAAAAAGTATCAAATGTCTCAGATCTGTCCATCGCAATGTCGCAGTACCACAAAAAAATGCAGATCACCGCGATTACTAGTGAAAAAAAAAAAAAATAATAATAAAAATGCCATATATCTTTGCCATAGTTTGTACACACTATAACTTTTGCGCAAACCAATCAATATACGCTTACTGCGATTTTTTTTTTACCAAAAATATGTAGCAGGATATATATTATATTATATATATGCCTAAATTGATGAAGAAATTTGTTTTTTTTTTTTTAAATTGGGGATATTTATTATAGCAGAAAGTAAAAAATATTGTTTTTTATGAAAATTGTTGCTCTTTTTTTGTTTATAGCGCAAAAAATAAAAAACGCAGAGGTGATCAAATACCACCAAAAGAAAGCTCTATTTGTGGGGGAAAAAAGGACGCAAATTTTGTTTGGGTACAGTGTCGAATGACCGCGCAATTGTCAGTTAAAGTGACGCAGTGCCAAATTGTAATAAGTGCTCTGGTCAGGAAGAGGGTAAAATCTTCCGGGGCTGAAGTGGTTAAAGTGGATGTAAACCCACTCTCATCACTTCTAAATTACTTCCACAGTGTTGACATATAAGGATATACATGCCTCCTGCAAATATCTCCCCTTTAGCTGTTTTGAGCCCTGCAATACTCCGGATTCTGTGGGCGGGTCTATTGTCCAAGGCTCGGTGGGTGGAGTCGTGATGTCAGTAGACTCCCCGCCCACCTCTACACTCCTCTTGGCCAGGCATCGATATTTCTTACACTGAACTTCTGCTAGTCTTGTGGATTATGCCCCATGATCACTAACATCCAGTCAAAACCCAGGAAAGTCACCACATGACTTCAGCTGTGGAGCAGCCAATCCTGAGCTGGAGAGCTGGAGAAGAAAGGAGGGGGAATGTGAAGTACACAGAATGCCTAATAAGCAAATCACCTGTCACTCACACCAAGGGAAACAGATACCTATTTCTCTGTGTGTTAGTTTTTATCTTACTAAAGAAAGATAAGAAGATTGCTCAGAGCTGGATTAACTCTTTCTGGCAAGACTGGGCACAGGTGAAATGACATTCTCTGCTGTAACAGATATGAGTCTTAATTAAAAACAATTTTTGGGGGTTTACATTCATTTTGTTAATTGCAAATTGTTAGATCTATTCGGTTGGTCACTGGCTGGTTGGTAAGTTTGAGCTTGGAAATCTCTTTGAATTTGTTTACAATACAAATATGTATACCTATAAAAATAGGAATGATAAAAAAGAAACATATGCATATATCAAATATTTCATTAATCTCAGCCACATTGCACTATAAACATTGATAAGTAAAACAGATAAAAAGTTTCAAAATAAATATCACTTACAGAGAATACAGATTAACTCTTTTTTTCATGAATACAACATAAAAAAGTGGATACTTTAATCGTTACTAGTAAAACAGTTCACATCAAATTCTACATTTAACATTATAGGACTATTATTTTAGCAATATAAATCCATCTACTCTCTTGCTTTAATATTTCTCTTCTTATATTAGAACCTTACCAATTTTTATATACTTTTTGAATTCCCCAGAATTGCAGACCTATGTGATTTTTATTATGATACATAGCAAAATGCTTTGACAAATTGTGTTTTTTATATCTCTTTTTAATTGTGTAAATGTGTTCCCTTAACCTAACTCCCAATCCCCTTGTCATCCTTTAAACACATTGTGAACAACAGGGGCGTTGTAACAGTAAACAACCCCTGTGGTATGGCAGAATATAAAATCATTTATTTTATCATCTTTTCCCATGGCACTGTGAACACATTTATCCTTTTTACATTATTTTTCACTTCTTTAAATGAATAGCGCCTTCCACATCCAAAGTACTTTTTACCATCAAAATACATTATGTTTTGAATATTCAAAGGCTCAACCACATTTTTCAATATATTGCCAACTACCACTTGACCTCTTGAAGATTTACCTCCCTTCGTGACCAGGCCATTTTTTGCAATACGACACTGACTTACTTTAACTGACAGTTGCACGGTCATGTGACACTGCACCCAAATAAAATATATGTCTTTTTTTCCCCACAAATAGATGCTTTCTTTTGGTGTTAATTGATCACGTTTGTGTTTTTTTATTTTTTGGGCTATAAACAAAAAAAAGACTGACATTTTTGAAAAGAAAAACAATAGTTTTTACTTTCCGCTTTAAAACATATCCAATAAAAAAATAGAAAAAATAAAATGTCTTCATAAATTTAGGCCAATATGTATTCTGCTACATATTTTTGGTAAACAAAAAATACAATAAGCGTATATTGATTGATTTGCGCAAAAGTTATAGAATCTACAAACCATGGGATAGTTTTATATATTTTTATTTTAGTTTTTTCACTAGTAATGGCGGTGATCAGCAACTTATAGCAGGACTGCGATATTCTGCAATTCTAAAAAAATATGCACTGTCACTGTACTAATGACACTGACTGGGAAGGAGTTAACATCAGGGACGATCAAAGGGTTAACAGTGTGCCTAGCCTGTGCTTTACTACACTATGTAAGGTGCTTTTACTATGTCAGAATGGCGATCTGCCATGTTTACATAGAAAGATCGTTGTTCTGCCTCTCTGCCTAACGATTGGTGGATGCCAGAGGACATCAGGTACTGTGCACCTGCCGATCAGCTTCCACTATGTGTAAGCACAGCGGAAGCAATCAGCCGGCGGTGCACATATGTGCCCCTACCTGGAAGTGTCATATCACATATATATACGTGATTCGGTGCACAGGCGTTGCCCTGTAGCAGTAAAGGGCGGACCTGAACTGGTTAAGGAGGGTGCTCTTTTATATACAATTAGTTTCTAATGTGATAAAAATTCAGATCTTTAAGGATATCCCAATATTTAAAAAAAAAATGTGCTTAACTTTCTAGTTCTTGCCTTCAATCTCCCTTCTTTCTTAATCCCTCTGTTTCATCTGCTGTGCTTTGTTTTTCTCAATATGCCCTTCCCTAAACCCCTTCTGTATAAACTCCTCCCCTACTATGGCTGAATTTTGCCTAATTATTTCTGGTTTATTGAAGTTTCTTTTATTCTAATGCAACCAGTGAGGATGGTGACAGTTAGATGATAGAATGTAGCTATTCCAGTAAGTTTCCTTAAACCACTTCAATATTTTCACCTCCTTCCTACCCAGGCCAATTTTCAATTCAATTTTTCTAATTTTTTCACCTAATTAGAGCTTTCTTTTGGTGGTATTTAATCCCCACTGGGTTTATTTTTTGCTAAACACAAAAAAAGCCAGAAAATTTAGCGGATAAAAAAAATCTTTCTTCATAAGTTTAGGCCAAAATTTAAACTGCTACATTCTTTCCTAGATAACCCAAATCAGTGGATATTATTTAGTCTGTGTGAAAGTTATAGAGTCCACAAACTATGATATATATATATATTTGAAAATCAATCAATCCTGATATACTGATGGCCTCATTTCTTGAGGCCCGAAAATGCTGGTACAATACTAATATCCCCAAATGACCCCTTTTTAGAAAGTAGACAGTCCAAGGTATTTAGTAAGAGGCATGAGGAGTTACTTAAAGTTGTAACTTTTTTGTCATAATTTTTTGTAAAATGAAGAAATGAAAAAAAAAAGTTTTTTTCACAACTTTTTTTTACATACTGTCACCAGTACAGTACAGCATCATCATAATACTGGTGTGGTAGTGATCAGTGACTAGTGACAGTATGTAACAAAAAAAACTTTTTTTTTAAAAACGTAATTTCCTGTCTGTACTGTTTATGTTGTCGGCTGACCTAATGAAATGGAATACCCTTGCCTTATCATGGCTCGGTAACTGCAACATTCTTAAAATGAACAAAATGAACATTATGCCCAGACTTCTCTATCTCCTGCAAGCCCTGCCCATCATGATCCCTCAGGCCTTTTTACACTCAGCACTGTTGGCATTCATCAAATATGTCTGGCATGGCAAACCATCTTTTATCAGCAAAGCCCTCTTACTTAGACCCAAACATAGAGGTGGAATGGGTTTTCCATATCCCACCCTATACTATACAGCTACCCGCATGACCAGGGTCGTAGACTGGTGTAGACATAAAACTCAAAGTCTGTGAGTGTCTTTGGAAAAAGAAACTGCTCCTTCGTCGCTTGCAGATCTACCCATGGCGGGTAAGCGATATACCTCACATCTCACCACCCACCCCCTGATTGGACCTACTTTGACCGAGTTAGATAGACCTTACAAGTCATCTACCTTGCACAGTTTCCCATCCCCTATGACTCTGATAATTGGACCTCCAGAGTTTACTCCTGGACTTTTGAACCCAATCTTGAAATTGCAGTCTGACCAGGGACTCCTACGAGCATCTCAATTTAAAAAAAAAGTTTAAAGAGGTAGTGGGTATGGCGCTGCTCTGTTTATTGTGTAAGGTGTGTAAACAGCTGCTGAGTATCCTCTCCTTACACTGAATCAAGTTTACATTTCATTCTAGTTACAAACCCATCTCAACAACAATGTACTAAACTTCTTTTAATACAAATAGACATGAACAAATGTAGTTAACCTGCATCTGCCAAAAACATTGTATTAATGGGCGAACAAACAATGTTTACTGCGAATGATTACTGTGCCCACCTGAAACTGTGAACCTGAAACTTGCCATTTTAAACTGTACAACAGTAAAGAAAAGCACATGGAGCAGCACTAAAATAATAATAAAAATAATAGGAACACATGACAAATACTTTTTTGCAGCAGTTTCCTGATCCTTCTATACTGATCTTGCTCCCTCAATTTCAGTCAGAAATTGAATGATGTTAACTAGATGCTAATATTAATCACTCATTTCTGATTTAACAAAGTGGTTTACATATCAATAGACAATAGTAGCCAAAAATGATTGGGACAAGAATGAAAAATGCTGGGGTCAGAAGGATAGTCTTTTCAATTTGTTAACATTCAATTTGCAACAGTCATGAGCTCAAAATTGTGTGTGATTTATGACCAAAAAACTAAAACTATGTCCCATTTTCATACACAGGAAAGTCTCAGCCAGGAGGAGGCTGTGGAAAGTGGCAGCCAGGAGGTGGCCGTGCCCAGCAGCCCGACCGAATCCCAGGTTCCTCCCCTCCGCCTTCCAACAAAAAGGACCAGGAAGGCGAAGAACCTGGAGGAGTCAGCAACTGTTTTAATTCGGCAGGCTACTGTGGTCCTCACAACAACCCCTGGTGCCCCCGAGTCCTATGGCTGTCTGACAGCCAGTGAACTGGAACAAATGGTGGAGGGCAATGTTTCAGCTGTGAGGAGGTAATACTTCAGGCCCTAAACAAGGGGATGAGGAGCCAACTCACAACTAAAAGCCACGTGTGTGAGTTGGACCATATTACTCCTCCACCACCTCCAGCAACACCACCTCCAGCAACACCTCCAACAACACAGCTACCCAACCTATGACAGGAAGGAAGCGTGAAAGGAAGTGTTGACAGTGATGGCCTGGGTTTGGTGTGGTCTGCCAAAAGACGCAGGGACATATGTCATCTGCTGCTGCTCCCGATCTCTTGGAGTCCAGGACCGTATTTTGCTCCCTATTAAATGGACTACTCAGGTCACCAATTTGGCCTGTCAAATAATTGATGTCTGCCCTGGGGTCAAATTACCAAGGGACACCAACCTCAACCAACCTATTTGAGGTAAAAAAAAATACAAGAAAATAATGGTGTTGTGGTAATTTGACACACAAACCGACAAAAAAATATTAAGGAGATCACTAGAAAAAATAAAAAAAATAAAAATGTTATTCTGGAGATCTCAGGGAAATTTTTTCAAAAAAAAGGAGATCACTATAAAAAATAAAAAAAGATTATTCTGGAGAACTTGATTAAAAAAAACAACAAAAACAAAGATTATTCATGAGATCACGAGAAATACTAAAAATCAGTTTGTCAGAACTCTGTGTGAATATCAGCAGCAAAGCAACTTCATTATTCTAGCATTATAAAGAAGAAGAGAAGAATGCGCTGCATTGAAAGATTTAAAAATTTGCTGCGCGACGAATGTGCTATCTCCATAATGAACGCTAGCTTTACAAGACAGAACGTTTCCGTCTCGTACTTGATTCTGAGCATGCATGGACTTTTGTGCGTCATCTGATCATGTGTATGCAGCATTACACTTTGCACACTTACACAGCCTCAGGGATTTTAAAAGGATTAGTGCCAGGTGTATGATTAACCAATTATATCAAGCAGGTGCTAATGATCATCATTTTTTTATGTAGGTTGAAATACAGTCATTAACTGAAACATAAACAGCTGTGTAGGATGCTTAAAACTGAGTGAGGAACAGCCAAACTCTAATATTAAGGTGAGGTTGTGGGAAACAATTTTATGTCACAGGTCATACACCATGGCAAGACAGAACACAGCAACAAGACACAAGGCAGTAATACTGCATCAACAAGGTTTCTCCCAATCAAAGATTTCAAATCAGACTGGGGTTTCAAAATGTGATGTTCAAGCTCTTTTGAAGAAGCACAAAGAAACAGGAAATTGTCAGCCAAGGAAACTTAATGCAGTAGATGAAAGACACATCATGCTTACTTTCCTTTGAAATCAGAAGATGTCCAACAGCGCCATCAGCACAGAACTGGTGAAATAGTGGGACCCAGGTACACCCATCTACTGTCCAGGGAAGTCTGGCCAGAAGTGGTCTTCATGGAAGAATTGCAGTCAAAAAGCCATAACTCTGACGTGAAACCAGGGCTAAGCAAACCTGCACAAAAACATAGGAACTGGAGTCCAGAAAAATGGCAATGGGTGCTCTGGACTGATGAGGTAAAATGTAAAATATTTGGCTGCAGCAAGAGGTAGTTTGTTTGCTGAAAGGCTGGAGAGCAGTACAATAATGGGTGTCTGCTGGCAACAGTGAAGTATGGTGGAGGTTCCTTGCAAGTTTTGGGCTGCGTTTCTGCAAATGGAGTTGGAGATTTGGTCAGGATCAATGACATCATAAGTGCTGAGAAATACAGGCAGATATTTCTCCATCATACCATACCATCAGGGAGGCATGTGATTGGCCCCAAATGTATTCTGTACCAGGACAATGCCACCAAACATACAGCCAATGTATGGACATTTAAGTAATAGAGGCATCTTTGAACCCTGCACAACTAAGATGATGAAGTAAGAAACTTTTTCAAGCAGATGAATTGGCCACCTGAGGATAGAATTGGATTATTTTGTTCTTGTGGCAATACTGATACCTAATTCTGTTCTGACTTGTTAATACAAGACCATACCAGACTTTGGGATTAAACTATTGTGTGTGTGTGTGTGTGTGTTTTTGTATACATGTCAATCAGCAAGGAATACAGAGTATAATATATAACTATACAGATATATTAATCAGAATATTAGGAGTTTGCACACACTATGTGCTCTGACTTATGCTTTTGTATGCTCTTGTACTGGATAAACACTGCTTTGGCACAAATAAAACAATTGTTTTCTATGTGCCCGGTTCACACTACAATGCTGGCGTGATATATGGTACAGTGTATAAAATTGCAGCCTGCTGTTGTGCAAAGACATGAATAAAGTGTCACTATATGACACTTCAAATAAAGTAATAACAAAAAAAAGTAAGAGGTACAATGCACAGAAACAAACATCACTGCCTGTCAGAGTTCACACTGACAACTACCTGCACAGTTAAACACTGCATTTTGTCATGCAAGCTAGTATGAATTAGGCCTAATGCATTTTAAACATTGGAAATTATTATTTAACATAAAATGAAAAACAGTTCTTTATTGAAAAACATACACAATTACATTTTCAGAATACATTTTCAATATTTCAGTAGCAATGCACATTGTTACTGCAAGCACCCCTACCCCAACACACACAATCCACACACACTAAAACTGCATCCTATTGGGGAAATATTAACAACAACAAAAAGTCAAGCAATATACTTCTATCCTGCTTTCTTTGGGGGCCTCATACTATACACTTCTATCCTGCTTTTTTTGGGGGCCTCATACTATCAATATAGATGTTTCAGTAAGGAAGTAATTGTTAGACTTCAGGGAATTGTATGGCATAAGATATTCCTTCAAGAGAGATTGATTTCAATATTCTCAGCAATTTCAACAGAACACATCAATAGCAGTATTTAATTTGCAAGATCAAACCTTTCTGGGCTTTCACTCTGTTAAAAAATTGCAACATGTGATACTAATATTATGAATTGAATGAATACTCTTTAAGAAACATGTATATATTTAACAAAGTGGAATGTTTTTAGTATTATACAAATGAATCCAATCTCTTAATAAATCCAAATCCTTGTATTAAAAAAGACACTATTTGAATTCTAATTCCTGGCATATTAATTATCTTGTTTACGCATCTAAATGAAATCTAAATAAAACTTTGCCCAAATTAAACTTTAATGACTTGTAAAATGTGAGGTTAGTATACACATGTCACTTTGACATTATTTGTACATCTAATCTACTTTGCAGACATTGTGTATCAAAGATAGAAATTGAACAGAAGTTCACCTTAATTTCCATTTTGTGTATTTTTAGCTGTTGACTTGTCATTTATAAGACTTCATTTGTGCTTAATATAGAAAATGATTCTGTGACAGACAGGTGGCACGATTATTAGGTGTTTCTCAGAAACTTATCATTCATGTCAGAACAGATCAATCATTCCAGGAAAGTTTTTGAATAACTTACACAGAAGTGGAGTAATTGTTGTGAAATTCAGTACTTAAGAAATTGACATTTCAGCTCTCACATCCTAAATATTTCCAGATTTAAATTTGGCATTTAGAGTGGGCATAGATGTGAAGGTGTCTGGGACTTTTTGATTTCCATTAGAACATGTAACCATAACCCTAACCATGATAAAGACACCACATCCCATACAAATACTAATAAGGAAGAAAGGGCTTTAGGCATGAAGCCTTGGGACTTTAAAGGTGTCAATGTTCAGAAAATTTAAACCAGATTAAGATAAAAAAGAAATTTTATTACAATTTATTAAAAAAGCCTATTAAGGGCCACATATAGTACAGTAATTACCAAAAGATTGATTTATAAAATACAACAACAATTTATGATACAGATACCACTTGTTTTCTCAACATGTTTCGCTCGGTGGAGCTTCTTCAGGAGACCGTGTGGTACCATTAATAAAACTGGAATTTACATAAAGAAAGAAAAATAATCAATACAGTGTAAGATGATTATTAAACAAATATTCATAATAGAAAAAACTCCTATAAGCCGTATTACAAATTTGTAAGATATTACATGAAACACATATAGATCTATGTTATATATTTCAATTATTCAAGTTCATTTAGTGTTTAGTTTGTAAACTAAAATCAAGCGAAAGTTATGAACCTTACCTACAAAAAGAATTTATATCAAGAAAGTTACAAATTGGAGCTGGAGATCACCAGGTAATGAAAAGGTTAATCCATGGAGTAGCCCTCTCCCATTATAATCCTGCCTCGCCGGTAAACTTGCAGAGGTAATACTTATATAGTCAAAATTGATAGTATCCTAACTGAAAAAGACAGGACAAAAATGATTAAAAAGATATATTTGTATGTTTAGTAATATCTGATTGTTTTTTCTCAATAGAGAAATCATTATATTGAGAATATTTAGTTAGTTTTACCTTCAGTGTACTTTAAATAATAGAATCAATATTGGTTACAAAAGACATCCTGAGTGTTAAATTGAACAGGAGCACCGTCATAGGATGTAAAGAGAAAAAGCTTCAATGTAGCAAAGATGTTGGGGAAGGTCTGGAGAGGGAGGGATCAGCATCAGCCTGCACCTAAATCCAGCCCTAAACCACAAAAGTAACCAAATAAATAAAATTAGATTTAAATTTAGTCAATGATGGCAAAGAAGGGGAGTGTTGGATATGGGAGATCCGAAAGTTACCATACATAAAGCAGCCTACCTTGCAGAGGTATTGCCGAGGATTGGATGAACCGGGAAGGAAAGATCCTTCCCTCCTTACACTGTGGTGTCCAGCAGAGAAATGACGGGGAGCGAAGAAAAACCTCCCCGTTTAAGTATTAGACTCCGGGGCGGCGGCGTCTGACATCACCGCCGCTCCGCGGACGTATAGAAGGTATCACTGCGCTTTCGCTCGCATCGAGACGGCCAGCGTCAGGGACTGCCTAGACATGCAGTCACTGATCATCATCTTTAAAATTACTTTGCCCTCACATGGTGGGAGGGGGCTAAGGCAGCTCAGAAGGAAGTAAACGGGACTGATAAAAACATCAGTCATTGCTACAATCCTCGAGCAAGCCAGATTGAGTTAAAAGTTGGCTCAGAGAATCTAAAGCACAGCGCAGGGAACCACAGAGGCATTTGGAGAGGGGATCATTGATTAGGAACCACATCAGACAAATGCCTGGGTGTCCATGCAAGTTAAAAAAGAAGAAGCGATCCAGGATAAAGGGAGGGCTAAACATGGAGTACATATTCCTAATATAATAATTTTTATATAGTTTATAGAAATGTCAGCTAATGATGACATAAATCAATACTAAATAAAATAATATTGAAAGATGTATTTAAACCAAGTGAACAATAAAAATTAATTAATTAAATCATATAATATACTTGATAAACAGAATTATGGCAAAGTTAAATAACAAAAAAAAAAAGGGAAGGGGGGGGGGGGAGTTGTTAGAGAAAAGGCTTGTAACTCAGGGCATCATTTAGACCCGGGTCTTTTAGAGCATCTAAATTTGAAATCCATTTTGCCTCCCGCTGTAGCAAAATTTGATCATAGTTACCTCCCCTTTCACCTGGGGGAACATGTTCTAAGGCTAAAAAATGCATTATAGTGTCATCAAATTGATGAAAAAGGCCCATGTGGCGGCTGATAGGTGTCTCCGTCCTTTTTTTACATACAAGGGAGACATGATCTCTTATTTGGTGAAAAAATTGATGTTTTGTTTTCCCCACGTAGAAAGCGTTACAACTGCAAGTCATTAAGTATACAATGCCAACTGATTGACATGTGACTGAGAATTTGGGGGAATATAAACGGCCATTGGGAAGGGCAATAGTATGTGTTGTATGAATGTACCTACAGAAACCACATTTGTGGCATGGTCTTTTACCTCTATTCCCATTGGTGGTGATAGGGGATGGATCATAGTGACATAGTAACCAAATAACATTTTAGGATAGTTTTACATTTTATATAGACGTGGCTGATCATTGGCTTTGGCAGTACATGTACCAATAGTTTCAGATATTTGAGATTTGGATATCATATTAGCAGGAATCTTCTACTTTTCCACTCCTTATTTCCTTCCTCGTAATGTAGAAAATGAAAACTTCTTCTCTCCTGCTCCTCTCTCCAAAGTGTAAAATGACAGGTGCTTCCTGCTTGCGAACCCAGAGACAAAACAGTAAAAAAGCATTTCAGTGCTTCCCTATTGCCCCTATTGGCTGTGTAATAAGAAGAGCTGATCATTTTGCCTCTTTTCAGTAAAGATGTGCAAATTAAAACTAGACTACTTTTTATTTTGGCCTCATTCACACATGTAAATGCATAGGTTTTGGCATTCTAATATATGTGATATATTATGATTTATTTAACTTTTTCTGTTTTCTGTTTTTTTTCATAACCAAATACCACAATTTTCAGGAAGCAAACTAACTGTACCAGGGAACTACTTTCTTTTGACCATGTAGCAGCCAATCAGGCTTGTCTCTCCTATGGACCTTAGTTTTACTATGCCTAAAGAGCTCATTCTACTATCGTGGAAAGCTCTTTGTCTAAGACCCCTTTCACACTGGAGGCATTTTTCAGGGGTTTTAGTGCTAAAAATAGTGCCTGTAAAGCTCCTGAAAAAAGCCTCAGCTGCAATCCCAGTGTGAAAGCCGAGTGCTTTCACACTGGGGCATTGCGCTAGCAGGATGTAAAAAAAAAGTCCTGCAAGCAGCTTCTTTGCAGCGCTGTAGGAGCGGTGAATACACCGATCCTAAAGCGCCATGCCCATTGAAATCAGCAGCGCTTTGGGGGCGGTTTTAACCTTTTTTCAAAAAGCACACCGATAGCAGGCCAAAAGCGCTGCAAAAACTATGGTAAAGCGCCGCTAAAAATAGCGGCACTTTACCGCTTACACCCGGGCACTGGCAGTGTGAAAGTGCCCTAACTCCTATGCTTCAGATTGCCTTGGTTGGGTGGACCTACCAAGAACACAAGGTTCTGCCAGCATATCTCTCAGGTTATACTGGAGCATGCATATTTCTTGAATACCTTCAGGTAGCATTTCAACTAATGTTTTCTAACACAGATTTCCCTAAGTGACTACACAAATGTATTGGACTGATAGTGAAGCACCATTGAAAAAGTCTTTATTGCACATGGGAATGGATACTTACAAAAGGTAAGATGAAAACAGGCACAGACATGGGGCTGGGAATGCAAAAAACGCTGTCCCCACTGTGCTTTCCACAAGACTGGAAGTGACGACAATAATGACGGAAATTGCGTCAACGCGTTTCGCCCTCCCACAGGGCGACATCAAGGACCTCATTTCCGGCTGACTAAACGATCATTTAATATGGGGAGAGAGAGAACCTCCCCCTAGTAAAACCAATCAAATTTAACATTGCGGCCATTATGTTGGTGGGGTCAAAATGTCGCTCCTGGGGATAGAGCATGATCCACAAGAGAGACAAACTGCCATACTATTGGTTGGATAACACATATTTCCAAAGAACTTGACGTCACTTCTGGCTGAACAATGAAACTGATAACATATAAAGATTAGAAAAATTAAAATGTACCTACAAACGACAATAAAAATACTTCATTAAAACTAGAAATACAAAAATATAAAAATAGCAAATATTTTTTAATTCTCTAAAAATGGAAAAAATGTGAAAAAATAAAATAAGAATGAAAATTAAAAATGAAAATAAAATAAAAATAAAAAAGTAAAAAATTAAAATAAAAATGAAAATAGAAATGAATAAAAATAAAAATAAAAATTTGAAGAAAAATAAATATAAAGAAAAAAAATAAAGAAAAAATTATAAATAAAAATGAAAATAAAAATGAAAATAAGAATGATGATAAATGTATATAAAATTATATTCTAATAATAAGGATACTAAAAACCTAAAAATTGGACAAAAAACTATTCAAATCTAATTCAATGTTTACCCCCAAATGGCTCATTGTTCTAAGACGATGGATCCACTGGGTCTCGTTGCAAGAAATAGCTTGCTTAAGATTGCCTCCTCTCCAGTGTCCCTCAATTCTGTCTATAGCACAGAAGGTGAGACCACTAGGGTCCCTTCCGTGGACTAGTCTGAAATGATTAGATAGGCTGTGGTGTTTAAAACCCTTTTTGATCCTATTAACATGTTCCCATAGTCTAACTCCCAATGCTCTGGTGATCCTTCCCACGTATTAAAGCCCACATGGACAAGACAAAAGGTAAGTAACATGGGTGGTGCCACATGTGATAAACTTGTTAATTTTGAAGGACTCACCAGAGGAGTGAGCTGTAAAATCTATTGTTTTTCTCCCCCTGTGTTTAGATGTTTTGCACATTACACATCTCCCACAGCTAAAAAAGCCCATCTGATCCAAGAAAGTACATATCTTTTTGGGGGGATCAACAGCATTAGGTGCCGTAAGGTGGGGGGTTTGGTGTAAATAAACTGAGGTTTACTTGGTAAAATTTTGGCTAGCTTAACAAAAGATGCCAATAATTACGAATACATTTTTCCACTTTTTTGTGTTGAGTGAAAACCGTCATAAAGGCGATCCCAAAGTCTCTCTCATCAACCTTCTTTTGCTTAAACAGATTGTCTCTTTTCATACTTCTTATACTTGATAAAGTTTTGTTCAACTCACTTGGGGTATCACAAATCTGTCAAACAAAACTTTCGCCTGTGTATCGAAGTCTTTGATTCTAGCACAATTGTGCTTAACTCTCAAAAACTGGCTTTTGGGGATTGTGCTAAGCCATCGGGGGTGATGACACCTCCCCAATGGGATATAACAATTTCTGTCCACTTCCTTAAAATAAGTTTTGGTGGACAGATGGTGGTTATCTTTAAAAATGACTAAATCTACTTTGATGGTCAGAAGTTGCCTGAGAAAGATATTCCATAACTGTTCTCACCAATTTTCAACAAAAACTGTGAAAAGGACTAATTTGATCCTGCCAAAATAATAATAATATTATAGATATAACACTTATAAAACTTAAGCTAAGGTGTGTTTCCACTAAAGATGGCATCTTTTTTCCAGTAACTCATAAACAAATTAGCCACTGAGGGGGCAAATTTTGCCCCATAGCTACCCCTCTTTTCTGCCTAAAGTACTGCTTATCATGCCAAAAAAAGTTATGTCTTGTGGCCAAGTCAAGGGCATGAACAAGAAAATCCTTTTGTTTGTTTTTCATTTTGGTGTTGTTCAAAGCCCATACCACAGCTTCAACAGCATGTTTCTGTTGGATGTTGGTATACAAAGAATTAACATCAATGCTGGCCAATATGTGTTCTTCATTGACCTCTACATGCTGTAACAGTTCTATGAGATTCCTACTATCCTTAAGATAAACTGGACAACTCTGTGCCAACGGCTGTAAAAAAACGGTCTAGATATTCACCAATTCTGGCAAACAGAGAGTCCACCCCACTCACAATGGGTCTACCGGGTGGTCTGGACGGGTTTTTTTAAGATTATAGGTAGTTGGTAAATAACTGGTACCCTCGGAGCATCAGGCACCAGATATCTAGCCTCTTTCTTAGTGACGATACCTTCATCGTGGGCATTTTTAACCAGACGTCTCAGCTTGGCTTTGAATTTATTGGTAGGATTACCTCCCGATTTTTCATATGTTTCAGCATCATGGACAATTCTGTTGAGTTCTGCTAAATATTCAGATTTATTGAGGATAACAAGACCCCCCTTTGTCAGCACTTCTAATGATGATTTGTTTGTTTTTTTCTAGGGATTTGATGCCCCTTTCAATATCTGTTTTACGCCTACTAGGTTTGATTGTTAAACTTTCTAAGTCTTGTTGGACTAAGGATCTTAAGACCTCAGGGAAATGGATATTAGGATTTCTAGGGTTAAACAATGAATTATTTCTCAGATTGGTATGACTATAATTGGATGGTTTCTGTCCTGTTTGAGGTGTTGCTCTGCTAAAATGTTTCTTAATTTTTATTTTCCTCATAAATTTCTGAAAATCAATAAAAACATCAAACTTATTTAAATCTCTATCTGGGGCATATTTCAGACCCAACTCTAAAACCTTTAACTCATCCAAAGTAAAAGTGGCATCCCTTAAATTAAAGATACCCTGAGTTAAGTCTCTCTTTCTTTTTCCTTTTGCCTTCTTTGCAGCCTCTTCATTTACTATGCCTGGTTCTGCCCCGTATGGTCTGGGGGGTGCCATGGGGTACCAAGGTTTCCACTCCCCTCCTCCATATGCCTGAGCTTATTGGCTTTTCCCCCTCCCTCTGGCACCTAATGTTGTTGATCCCCCCAAAAAGATGTGTACTTTCTTGGATCAGATGGGCTTTTTTAGCTGTGGGAGATGTGTAATGTGCAAAACATCTAAACACAGGGAGAGAAAAACAACAGATTTTACAGCTCACTCCTCTATTGAGTCCTTCAAAATTAACAAGTTTATCACATGTGGCACCACCCATGTTTCTTACCTTTTGTTTTGTCCATGTGGGCTTTAATACGTGGGTAGGACCACCAGAGCATTGGGAGGTAGACTACGGGAACATGTTAATAGGATCAAATAGGGTTTTAAACACCACAGCTTATCTAATCATTTCAGACTAGTCCACGGAAGGAACCCTAGTGGTCGCAACTTCTGTGGTATAGACAGAATTGAGGGACACTGGAGAGGAGGCAATCTTAAGCGAGCTATTTCTCGCAACAGACCCAGGGGATCCATCTTCTTAGAACGATGAGCCCTCTGGGGTTAAACATTGAATTAGATTTGAATTGTTTTTTGTCCAATTTTTAGGTTATTAGTATCCTTATTATTACAATATAATTTTATATACATTTATATACATCATTCTTATTTTCATTTTAATTTTCATTTTTGTTTATAATTTTTTTCTTTATTATTTTTTTCTTTATATTTATTTTTATTTTATTTTTTATTTTTATTCATTTCTATTTTCATTCTTATTTTATTTTCTCACATTTTTTCCATTTTTATAGATTTCAAAAATATTTTTTATCTTTATATTTTTGTATTTCTATTTTCCATGAAGTATTTTTATCGTCGTTTGTAGGTGCATTTTAATTTTTCTAACCTTTATATGTTATCAGCTGCATTGTTCAGCCAGAATTGACGTCAAGTTCTTTGGAAATATGTGTTATCCAACCAATAGTATGGCGGTTTGTCTCTCTTGTGGATCGTGCTCTATCCCCAGGAGCGACATTTTGACCCCACCAACAAAATGGCCGCAATGTTAAATTTGATTGGTTTTACTAGGGGGAGTGTCAGGAAATGTTCCATCCGCTGGTAAGACCTGTTATTTGGCATGCAGTACTGAGGTCCACCAGCAGGTGTCTCCTGGCAGTTTGGAACTGTCAGGAGAGCTTTTCCCTGTTAATAATATATCATCTTTGGGCCGCAGTACTGGCATCCACCAGCGGATGGATCCTGGCAGTGTGGAGCAGACAGTACCTCCTACAATCAGGTGTCACTTGAGGCCAATCATTGGCCTATAAATACCCGGCAAACATCCACATGTTTGCCTTGATATCTTCATTGCCTCCTGACCTGCTTGCAATCTGATCCTGTGCCCTGAACCTGATCCTGTCTTGGACCCTATCCTGTCCCACCTGTTACCTTGCATCCCTGCCTGCAGTCTTACCCATCCATCCTCTCCCTGTCCTGTGTTCCATACCCCATCGGCTGACCTCCCTGTGTATGACCTTGGCCTGGCTTACGTTTATGTCTCTGGAACATCCCTAGTCCATCTGCTGATCTGCTGTGTATGACCCTGGCCTGGCTATTGTTTATGAACCTGGTATTTCCCATTTATTGCACTTATCTGTCTATTGTTATTTGTGGGTCTCTGTCTGTGGTTGGTTATTGCACTGTGTCATATTGGAGTTGGTTGTTTTATATTACTCACTTTCTTTAATAAATTATTATATTTTCACTTATATACGTTTGGGTGTCCTCTGTCGCAGATCACACGGTTCTGGTCACACCTGTTCATGACAGTATATCAAGGCCATCTCTGACCAGAAGTGACTGCGCAGAGGAACCATTGTAGTGCTATTAAAATGCAATCAGAAACAGTTGTTCTCCTTGCCTCACTGGTGTTTGAGGATAACAATTACTGTCGTCTGGTATTGAAAGAGTGGGCCAGGGATCAGCTCCTGGAGTGTATCCGTCTGGCCCATTCTCTGGTTGATCAGGGTAGATTGCTATTTGAAAATGTTCAGCCTCTGATCCAGCTGTGTGCAGAGCTAGCCTTGTCCAGTACTCCAGAGGGCAGGGATGATTTTTCTCCCCCCTTCAGTTTTGATCAGGTTGAGTCTCTGGTGTGGTTATTAGAGGATGACCCAGCCTTTTTCATGGAACGTTATGCCTCTTGTTCACAGCAGGTGTTGTCTGATTGCATCCATTCAGTGCAATCGCTGGTTAGTCAGGCTGTGTGTGAATCAATGTTTGTTCATCCTGTGCTACAGGCATGGTCAGATCTCCTTAATTTAGCCAAGCCACAACAACCCAGCCCTGCCATTAATCACCTGCCTTCCCAAGAATCTATTCCCCCATCGCTCATGGCAACCTCAGCTACAGCCCAATATACCCTGCTCCCCACCAAGTATCAATGCCCTGTTTCTACTTCCTGTACCTATCCTGCCTTTAACCCACCTGCCTCTTTTCTAATATCTGCAACTTCCCCACAAGAACTCCCTCTGGCTGCTGTTCCCCCTTCCTTGCCCTATCCCAGCCCTTCCTTTCAGTATGCCTCACCTCCTGTCTACAGTCCTACAGCCACCTACAGATCTCCAGCAGTTAAGCCAAAGAAGAAACGGAAGTTCTTCCCCACTCATACAATCCTGCCAGTAACCCAACCTGCTCCCACTTCCCAGTCTGATGTGCCAGCTTCCCAGTCTGATGTGCCAGCTTCCCAGTCTGATGTGCCAGCTTCCCAGACGGATGTGCCAGCTTCCCAGTCGGATGTGCCAGCTTCCCAGTCGGATGTGCCAGCTTCCCAGTCGGATGTGCCAGCCTCCCAGCCTGATGTCCGGGTGTCTGCCCTCCAGCCTGATGTCCGGGTGTCTGCCCTCCAGCCTGATGTCCGGGTGTCTGCCCTCCAGCCTGATGTCCGGGTGTCTGCCCTCCAGCCTGATGTCCGGGTGTCTGCCCTCCAGCTTGAAGTGCCCATGCCAGCTGCCCAGCTTGAAGTGCCCATGCCAGCTGCCCAGCTTGAAGTGCCCATGCCAGCTGCCCAGCTTGAAGTGCCCATGCCAGCTGCCCAGCTTGAAGTGCCCATGCCAGCTGCCCAGCTTGAAGTGCCCATGCCAGCTGCCCAGCTCGGCTTGTTCCTGTCTGCTGCCCAGCTCGAGTTGTTCCTGTCTGCTGCCCAGCTCGAGTTGTTCCTGTCTGCTGCCCAGCTCGAGTTGTTCCTGTCTGCTGCCCAGCTCGAGTTGTTCCTGTCTGCTGCCCAGCTCGAGTTGTTCCTGTCTGCTGCCCAGCTCGAGTTGTTCCTGTCTGCTGCCCAGCTCGAGTTGTTCCTGTCTGCTGCCCAGCCGGGAGTGTTCCTGTCTGCTGCCCAGCCGGGAGTGTTCCTGTCTGCTGCCCAGCTCAAGTTGTTCCTGTCTGCTGCCCAGCCGGGAGTGTTCCTGTCTGCTGCCCAGCTCAAGTTGTTCCTGTCTGCTGCCCAGCCGGGAGTGTTCCTGTCTGCTGCCCAGCTCAAGTTGTTCCTGTCTGCTGCCCAGCCGGGAGTGTTCCTGTCTGCTGCCCAGCTCAAGTTGTTCCTGTCTGCTGCCCAGCCGGGAGTGTTCCTGTCTGCTGCCCAGCTCGAGTTGTTCCTGTCTGCTGCCCAGCTCGAGTTGTTCCTGTCTGCTGCCCAGCTCGAGTTGTTCCTGTCTGCTGCCCAGCTCGAGTTATTCCTGTCTGCTGCCCAGCTCGAGTTGTTCCTGTCTGCTGCCCAGCTCAAGTTGTTCCTGTCTGCCGCCCAGCTCAAGTTGTTCCTGTCTGCCGCCCAGCTCAAGTTGTTCCTGTCTGCCGCCCAGCTCAAGTTGTTCCTGTCTGCCGCCCAGCTCAAGTTGTTCCTGTCTGCCGCCCAGCTCAAGTTGTTCCTGTCTGCCGCCCAGCTCAAGTTGTTCCTGTCTGCCGCCCAGCTCAAGTTGTTCCT
The DNA here is from genome assembly GCF_042186555.1 of Aquarana catesbeiana. Taxonomy (NCBI): domain Eukaryota; kingdom Metazoa; phylum Chordata; class Amphibia; order Anura; family Ranidae; genus Aquarana; species Aquarana catesbeiana. The sequence goes on along the minus strand of NC_133324.1, from coordinate 783,133,856 downwards.
GTCTGCCGCCCAGCTCGAGTTGTTCCTGTCTGCCGCCCAGCTCAAGTTGTTCCTGTCTGCCGCCCAGCTCGAGTTGTTCCTGTCTGCCGCCCAGCTCGAGTTGTTCCTGTCTGCCGCCCAGCTCGAGTTGTTCCTGTCTGCCGCCCAGCTCGAGTTGTTCCTGTCTGCTGCCCAGCCGGGAGTGTTCCTGTCTGCTGCCCAGCTCAAGTTGTTCCTGTCTGCTGCCCAGCCGGGAGTGTTCCTGTCTGCTGCCCAGCTCAAGTTGTTCCTGTCTGCTGCCCAGCTGGGAGTGTTCCTGTCTGCTGCCCAGCTCAAGTTGTTCCTGTCTGCTGCCCAGCTCAAGTTGTTCCTGTCTGCTGCCCAGCTCAAGTTGTTCCTGTCTGCTGCCCAGCCGGGAGTGTTCCTGTCTGCTGCCCAGCTCAAGTTGTTCCTGTCTGCTGCCCAGCCGGGAGTGTTCCTGTCTGCTGCCCAGCTCAAGTTGTTCCTGTCTGCTGCCCAGCCGGGAGTGTTCCTGTCTGCTGCCCAGCTCAAGTTGTTCCTGTCTGCTGCCCAGCCGGGAGTGTTCCTGTCTGCTGCCCAGCTCGAGTTGTTCCTGTCTGCTGCCCAGCTCGAGTTGTTCCTGTCTGCTGCCCAGCTCGAGTTGTTCCTGTCTGCTGCCCAGCTCGAGTTATTCCTGTCTGCTGCCCAGCTCGAGTTGTTCCTGTCTGCTGCCCAGCTCAAGTTGTTCCTGTCTGCTGCCCAGCTCAAGTTGTTCCTGTCTGCCGCCCAGCTCAAGTTGTTCCTGTCTGCCGCCCAGCTCAAGTTGTTCCTGTCTGCCGCCCAGCTCAAGTTGTTCCTGTCTGCCGCCCAGCTCAAGTTGTTCCTGTCTGCCGCCCAGCTCAAGTTGTTCCTGTCTGCCGCCCAGCTCAAGTTGTTCCTGTCTGCCGCCCAGCTCAAGTTGTTCCTGTCTGCCGCCCAGCTCAAGTTGTTCCTGTCTGCCGCCCAGCTCGAGTTGTTCCTGTCTGCTGCCCAGCCGGGAGTGTTCCTGTCTGCTGCCCAGCTCAAGTTGTTCCTGTCTGCTGCCCAGCCGGGAGTGTTCCTGTCTGCTGCCCAGCTCAAGTTGTTCCTGTCTGCTGCCCAGCTGGGAGTGTTCCTGTCTGCTGCCCAGCTCAAGTTGTTCCTGTCTGCTGCCCAGCTCAAGTTGTTCCTGTCTGCTGCCCAGCTCAAGTTGTTCCTGTCTGCTGCCCAGCTCAAGTTGTTCCTGTCTGCTGCCCAGCTCAAGTTGTTCCTGTCTGCTGCCCAGCCGGGAGTGTTCCTGTCTGCTGCCCAGCTCAAGTTGTTCCTGTCTGCTGCCCAGCCGGGAGTGTTCCTGTCTGCTGCCCAGCTCAAGTTGTTCCTGTCTGCTGCCCAGCCGGGAGTGTTCCTGTCTGCTGCCCAGCTCAAGTTGTTCCTGTCTGCTGCCCAGCCGGGAGTGTTCCTGTCTGCTGCCCAGCTCAAGTTGTTCCTGTCTGCTGCCCAGCTCAAGTTGTTCCTGTCTGCTGCCCAGCTCAAGTTGTTCCTGTCTGCTGCCCAGCTCAAGTTGTTCCTGTCTGCTGCCCAGCTCAAGTTGTTTCTGTCTGCTGCCCAGCTCAAGTTGTTCCTGTCTGCTGCCCAGCTCAAGTTGTTCCTGTCTGCTGCCCAGCCGGGAGTGTTCCTGTCTGCTGCCCAGCTCAAGTTGTTCCTGTCTGCTGCCCAGCTGGGAGTGTTCCTGTCTGCTGCCCAGCTCAAGTTGTTCCTGTCTGCTGCCCAGCCGGGAGTGTTCCTGTCTGCTGCCCAGCTCAAGTTGTTCCTGTCTGCTGCCCAGCCGGGAGTGTTCCTGTCTGCTGCCCAGCTCAAGTTGTTCCTGTCTGCTGCCCAGCTCAAGTTGTTCCTGTCTGCTGCCCAGCTCAAGTTGTTCCTGTCTGCTGCCCAGCCGGGAGTGTTCCTGTCTGCTGCCCAGCTCAAGTTGTTCCTGTCTGCTGCCCAGCCGGGAGTGTTCCTGTCTGCTGCCCAGCTCAAGTTGTTCCTGTCTGCTGCCCAGCTCAAGTTGTTCCTGTCTGCTGCCCAGCTCAAGTTGTTCCTGTCTGCTGCCCAGCTCAAGTTGTTCCTGTCTGCTGCCCAGCTCAAGTTGTTCCTGTCTGCTGCCCAGCTCAAGTTGTTCCTGTCTGCTGCCCAGCTCAAGTTGTTCCTGTCTGCTGCCCAGCTCAAGTTGTTCCTGTCTGCTGCCCAGCCGGGAGTGTTCCTGTCTGCTGCCCAGCTCAAGTTGTTCCTGTCTGCTGCCCAGCCGGGAGTGTTCCTGTCTGCTGCCCAGCTCAAGTTGTTCCTGTCTGCTGCCCAGCCGGGAGTGTTCCTGTCTGCTGCCCAGCTCAAGTTGTTCCTGTCTGCTGCCCAGCCGGGAGTGTTCCTGTCTGCTGCCCAGCTCAAGTTGTTCCTGTCTGCTGCCCAGCTCAAGTTGTTCCTGTCTGCTGCCCAGCTCAAGTTGTTCCTGTCTGCTGCCCAGCTCAAGTTGTTCCTGTCTGCTGCCCAGCTCAAGTTGTTCCTGTCTGCTGCCCAGCTCAAGTTGTTCCTGTCCGCTGCCCAGCCTGGAGTGTTCCTGTCCGCTGCCCAGCCTGGAGTGTTCCTGTCCGCTGCCCAGCCTGGAGTGTTCCTGTCCGCTGCCCAGCCTGATGTGCCCACTGCCCAGCTGGACACCATGGACTTTCCCCAGCTACGGCTAGTTGGAGCGTCTGGAGGTCGCTCCTTTGAGGGGGGGTACTGTCAGGAAATGTTCCATCCGCTGGTAAGACCTGTTATTTGGCATGCAGTACTGAGGTCCACCAGCAGGTGTCTCCTGGCAGTTTGGAACTGTCAGGAGAGCTTTTCCCTGTTAATAATATATCATCTTTGGGCCGCAGTACTGGCATCCACCAGCGGATGGATCCTGGCAGTGTGGAGCAGACAGTACCTCCTACAATCAGGTGTCACTTGAGGCCAATCATTGGCCTATAAATACCCGGCAAACATCCACATGTTTGCCTTGATATCTTCATTGCCTCCTGACCTGCTTGCAATCTGATCCTGTGCCCTGAACCTGATCCTGTCTTGGACCCTATCCTGTCCCACCTGTTACCTTGCATCCCTGCCTGCAGTCTTACCCATCCATCCTCTCCCTGTCCTGTGTTCCATACCCCATCGGCTGACCCCCCTGTGTAGTCCATCTGTTGATCTGCTGTGTATGACCCTGGCCTGGCTATTGTTTATGAACCTGGTATTTCCCATTTATTGCACTTATCTGTCTATTGTTATTTGTGGGTCTCTGTCTGTGGTTGGTTATTGCACTGTGTCATATTGGAGTTGGTTGTTTTATATTACTCACTTTCTTTAATAAATTATTATATTTTCACTTATATACGTTTGGGTGTCCTCTGTCGCAGATCACACGGTTCTGGTCACACCTGTTCATGACAGGGAGGATCTGTCTCTCCCCCTTTTTAAAGATCGTTTAGTCAGCCGGAAATGAGGTCCTTGATGACGCCCTGTGGGAGGGTGAAACCTGTTCATGTAATTTCCAGCATTATTGACATCACTTCCGGTCTCGTGGAACGCACGCCGGGAACTGCGTTTTTTGCATTCCCAGCCCCATGTTTGTGCCTGTTTTCATCTTACCATTTGTAAGTATCATTCCCAAGTGCAATAAAGACTTTTTTAATGGTGCTTCACTATGAGTCCAATCCTTTTTCATCTTTGGGTACCTGTTTGTCCGGCTGAGAACCTTCACAAAGAAGTTTTGATCTGATGACCTGACACCAAATCCGCAATTCCTGGATATAATTACCAAGTTTAAAGTGACCCCCAGACTGAAAAGCTTGGGGTCCTCTGGATCCGGTGAGTGGGGACACATGAGCGGGTGTTGTTGCACACCTGAATATCTCTGAAGCATTTTGCTTTCTATGCACTTTGGATTGGAACACTTTCACTTTATTTGGAATTTTATGTTTATTTTATATATATATATATATATATATATATATATATATATATTTACATTTTTTTTTCACTAATTGTGTTTGCAAGCGCTATATTTATTTTTGAATTTTATCAAGTGATTAGCACTTTGTGTATAGCAGCGCACGCTTATTCATATATTTTTTGTACACCATTAGCACGAGTATATATTTAGAATATATTTTTACACAAATAAATATATTGACTCACTTTGAATCAGTCCATCCAGAAATTACAACCTAACAGTGGATAAAGGCCAATGGTTGAATGAGTCAACTTTCATATTAGGAGGTTTCTACTCTCACACTGCATTTTCACTAATTTAAAATACATATAAAATCCAACATGGAGAAAAATCTTCCCAACATTACTTGTTTATAAAAAATAAATAAATAAACTAGAGAACATGCAGTGTAAGTAATACCTGAAAAAAAAAGTTTTGAGAAATAGAATAAAAATGCAGCCCTACAGTGAAAATTAATGATCAAGTAGAATTTTGTGTGTTGAAATAACCCAGTGTAAGTGCTGATACCTGTCAGGTTTAAGTGCACCATCCAGTTATTCCTGCTAAAAGCATTACCTTGATTAATCCATAAAGAAATTGTCACCACCATGTCCCAAAAGCGTACAATGTAGTGTGTTGTGAGATTTCTATGTTAATTAAACAAATTGCATCCACAAAGTTCTTGTTCAGAGGGATTAACCTTAACTGTCATCTCTTTTGAGATGTCATAGTTTGTTAATATCCCAGCATAAGAAATGTGTTTTTTAAATTTGTCAGGTACAATACTCTGTTAAAACTTCCACTGAATATATTTTTTTTTTCAGAAGTGATAGCACATCAGCAAATAATGGGCCATGGGTTTGTTTCTGGTTCTTACAGCTAAAGTTTAGATGAAGAAAAGCAAATGTGTTTTGCTACATGTTCAGCTACATTACTTACCTGTAATGAAGTACCGTATTTTTAGCTCCAAAAGACACACCTGTCCATAAGACGCACCTAGGTTTTAGAGGAGGAAACAAGAAAAAAATTATTCTGAACCAAATGGCTGCGGGTTCTGCTGGGAGCTGGCCACTGACCTGTGGCTCCTGCTGGCTGCTGGCCCGTAGGTCCTGCTGGGAGCTGGCCATGGCCTGTGGGCCACAGGCCATGGCCAGCTCCCAGCAGGACCTACAGGCTAGTGACCAGTAGGACACACAGGCCAGCAGGACCCACAGACCATGACCAGCTCCCAGCAGGACCCACAGCGTTGAGGACTATCTTGAGGTTACTAGGTGGATACTGGGGCAGAGTAATGGGGTGTATGGGGGGGATAGATGGGATGTGGGGGTCAGCTGGTCCTGGGGGTGTCAGGGTCTCTCACCTCAGTGATAGCAGCTGCTAGTGCCAGCTCAGCAGGTTCTTGCATGGCCTCCTCCAGTCCTGGGGGTAGTAATGCTCCTGTCCTGGGGTCAAGCAAAGTTGCAGCCTGAGCCAGTCACATTGGTCCCAAGTTCTGACTCCCTGGTGTGCTCTGCCTCCAAGATCCTGGGAGCTGTAGTTCCCTGGCTGTGCTGCACTGCTTCTCTACCCACCGGGAGCTCGAGCATGCGCGGAGTGGACTACAACATCCAGAATGCAACAGCCTCAGTGTGCATCAGCTAGTTGGCGGTCCGCCACCACAGCCATGCCTCTGGCCCGACTATTCTAACATGACGGGGGGGGCGGAGGCCTGGTCAATATTCGCTCCATTTTTGGGGGAGAAAAAAGTGAGTCTTATGGAGCGAAAAATACGGTATGACCCATAATGTGCAGACTGAGAAATATGTGACTGGTTAGTGACTTTCCCCATTCACAGATGTTACAGGGAGTATGATCAGTAAAATAACTTTTCTCAATGGAGGAGGTGGCAGGAGATGACATGCCCCAATCAGATCATCTTTAATGCAGCTGAACCCAGAGACCTAAAGCTGTTAATCCCTACAGTCCCAGAAGTTCAGAAGTAGGAAGAGGACAGGGCAGCCCTGCAGTAAATATTTCTACAGAATCCAACAGCCTGCATATCATGGAACATACCTCATTACAGGTAAGTAATGTAACTTAAGCGTTAGAGATTTTTTTTTTTTTTAAATTAAACTTCAACTTTTAGGCTTCATGCACATTGGGCATTTTTATAACTGTTGTTTTGAGCATCAGACTTTTATTTAACTGCCTCTAAACTCTTCTGCATGTTATCCTATGTGTTCATGCACACATAGGCTTCTAGCAGCGTTTTTTAGCAGGAAAGTTTAGTGTCAGAAAAAAACCCTCTGTTAGCATGCTCTGGAGCAGCAGCATTTTGGCAGAAAAATGATGACAGCTCCTAAACTCTGCTAAACTCTTTTGCCCAGTGTTTAGCAGAGCGCTTTTGTATTTTTTTTGTAGCTGAGGCTGAAAGAGTCCTCAACAACCAATGAATAGCTGGGTTTTATGGAGCGGACAGGGAAGCCGTTGTTCTGCAAAGATCTCCAGTAGGGATGAGCTTCGAGTTCGAGTCAAACTCATGTTCGACTCGAACATCGGCTGTTCGCCTGTTCGCCGAACAGCAAACAATTTGGGATGTTTGCGGCAAATTCGAATGCCGCAGAACACCCTTTAAAAGTCTATGGGAGAAATCAAAAGTGCTAATTTTAAAGGCTTATATTCATGGTATTGTCATAAAAAGTGTTTGGGGACCTGGGTCCTGCCCCAGGGGACATGGATCAATGCAAAAAAAAGTTTTAAAAACGGACGTTTTTTCGGGAGCAGTGATTTTAATAATGCTTAAAGTGAAACAATAAAAGTGTAATATCCCTTTAAATTTCATACCTGGGGGGTGTCTATAGTAAGCCTGTAAAGGGGCGCATGTTTCCCGTTTTTAGAACTGTCTGACAGCAAAATGAGATTTCAAAGGAAAAAAAGTCATTTAAAACTACTCGCGGCTATTAATGAATTGCCGGTCCGACAATACACATAAAAGTTCATTGATAAAAATGGCATGGGAATGCCCCACAGGGGAACCCCGAACCAAAATTTAAAAAAAAAATTACGTGGGGGGCCCCCTAAATTCCATACCAGGCCCTTAAGGTCTGGTATGGATATTAAAGGGAACCCCGGCCAAAATTTTTTTTAAAAATGGCATGGGGTCCCCCTCAAAATCTATACCAGACCCTTCAGGTCTGGTATGCATTTTAAGGGGAACCCCGCACCAAAATTAAAAAAAAAAAATGTCATGGGGTCCCTCCAAAAATCCATACCAGACCCTTATCTGAGCACGCAACCTGGCAGGCCGCAGGAAAAGAGGGGGGTGAGAGAGCGCCCCCCCTCCTGAACCATACCAGGCCACATGCCCTCAACATTAGGAGGGTGCTTTGGGGTAGCCCCCCAAAACACCTTGTCCCCATGTTGATGGGGACAAGGGCCTCATCCCCACAACCCTTGCCCGGTGGTTGTGGGGGTCTGCAGGCGGGGGGCTTATCGGAATCTGGAAGCCCCCTTTAACAAGGGGACCCCCAGATCCCGGCCCTCCCCCCTGTGTGAAATGGTAAGGGGGTGCAAAAGTACCCCTACCATTTCACAAAAAAACTGTCAAAAATGTTAAAAATGACAAGAGACAGTTTTTGACAATTCCTTTATTTAAATGCTTCTTCTTTCTTCTATATTCCTTCGGTTTCTTCCTCCATCTTCTTCTTCTTCTGGTTCTTCTGGTTATTCCTTTGGTGTTCTCGTCCGGCATCTTCCTCCGCGGCGTCGGCGTCTTCTTCCCTTCTTCTCCTCTTCCCTTCACCCTCCTCTATTGGGAGGGTGCTTTGGGGGGCTACCCCAAAGCACCCTCCCAATAGAAAATCGAAAGACCCCCCTAACGGGGCTTTAATGCAGCCAATAATATCAAAGTGAGTGAGTAATTAAAAATAGCTTTATTGATACAAAACTTGTATAAAACAAATAGATTCTGACATACAGAGTTAGGGCATGAACTGGAGTACAGCATAACATAGAAAATAGCAACGGACGGTGCCCATAATCAATACAATACAATACAATACAATACAGTATATCAAGGACAACAAGATCAGAAATATTAAAATCCTAAACAACAAGATCAAAAAATGCTAAAATTCTGACGCGTTTCGACCCTTACTGGGTCTTCTTCAGAGGATGGTTATCAGCTGTAAGGATATAAACATATATCAAAGCATGACACAAAACGACAACAACAATGGATCTGTATATATATAAACAGTTTCATGAATTACATAGTTACCAGTCATAAAGTTCCCAATGGTTCTAAATGGTCATGGTGAAGAGAGTATGGCCCCTCCTGTGTCCTTGGCCTCCCCAGTAACAGGCCAGCTCACCAGAGAGAGGGTATCAGACTGACATGCCTTGCAAGGGATCAAGCATGAACCACCCCCTGAGTGGGGACCGGAGGGTGAAGGGCACTCACCGCACCCACCGTGGGACAGCGATAATGCTAAAATCGGGTTAAGGGCAGGAAAGGGAGTAATTAGTTCCCCAACTAGTACAGAAAATAATAATAATAACAGTTTGCACCAACTTCAAAACAGTTTATTTAATATGAATTATGATAGATCCATAGGTGTGCAGGGAACGGGATGACAGGGAAAGAATGGGAGAAGGAAAAAAAGAAAGGGGGGGGAAGGGGAGGGGAGAAAGGGAAGAGAGGGGAAGGGAAAGAAGGGGTAGGGAGGGGGAAAAAAAAAGTTAGGGGGGTCTTTCGTATTTTCTTAAGCATCTTGTGGGGTGCGCAGCCCATTTGTCTGTACTCATGTGAGTGTCCCCTTTTTGGCACCCTCCCAATGTTGAGGGCATGTGGCCTGGTACGGTTCAGGAGGGGGGGCGCTCTCTCATCCTCCCCTCTTTTCCTGCGGCCTGCCAGGTTGCGTGCTCTGATAAGGGTCTGGTATGGATTTTTAGGGGGACCCAACGCCATTTTTTAAAAAAATTTTGACACGGGGTTCCCCTTAAAATCCATACCAGACCTGAAGGGTCTGGTATAGATTTTGAGGGGGACCCCACACCATTTTTTTTTTAATTTTGGCCTGAAGGGCCCGGTATGGAATTTAGGGGGACCCCCCACGTCATTTTTTTTTTTAATTTTGGTTCGTGGTTCCCATGCCATTTTTATCAATGAACTTTTATGTGTATTGTCGCACTGGCAATTCATTAATAGCCACGAGAAGTTTTAACTGACTTTTTTTCCTTTGAAATGTCATTTTGCTGTCAGACTGTTCTAAAAACGGGAAACATGCGCCCCTTTACAGGCATACTATAGACACCCCCCAGGTACAAGATTTAAAGGAATATTACACTTTTATTGTTTCACTTTAAGCATTATTAAAATCACTGCTCCCGAAAAAACGGCCGTTTTTAAAACTTTTTTTTGCATCCATGTCCCCTGGGGCAGGACCCAGGTCCCCAAACACTTTTTATGACAATAACTTGCATATAAGCCTTTAAAATGAGCACTTTTGATTATTCATGTTCGTGTCCCATAGACTTTAACGGTGTTCGCGTGTTCGAACGAATGTTTTGCCTGTTCGCAAGTTCTGGTGCGAACCGAACGGGGGGTGTTCGGCTCTTCCCTAATCTCCAGCTTCTGACACTATGTACTCTTCAACTGCCGTGTTTCATTGTTTTTGACTTTTTGAGAGAGGACACATGAAACTGGATTGGTACATTTAATGTGTGTATTTAATATGTACCAAAATACTAGGCCACACCCTTAACCAAGATGTCTAAACATTAACCTGCACACACACTATGTTTTAGTGTACTTGCAAATACAGAAGGATTTGTGGAAATAAAACAAATGTGCACACATGTGTAGAGAACATTATTTAAAGTACATTTCAACCCCAAATTTTCCCACATCAATGTTGCCAATTCTTTTTTAAGTAGTCCTATTGTTGGTGCATTTTATGTACATTATCTATGATAACTTTTAGGACATTGTCTATTTTCTAACTGCAGCACGTTTGCTTCATTGTACATGCTTGGAATTGTAAGCTTTAATCATATGGAGAATCATTAGTCTTTTCAATTTAAAAGAACACAGAATACAGAAGAACATCAATGGAAACAAATCAGCAGGTTCAGGTGAGATTCATCAAAAGGTCTTCAAGTATGCTGTGATGGAATTACAGACTTCAATTTAATTTTGTGTGATCAATTTCAATTGATTTTGTCCTGCATGGATGCATGTTGCAGAGCATTGACTCAAACGTGATTCTAAATATAACCTTAATCCGATCATTTTTAATCACAGACTTGTGACGTTGACATATCAAGTAAAAATGTCACTGCTAACAAATTAGACATCTACATACATGGAAAAGCTTGAACTGCTTTACTGGGGGCTTAGTATTACCAGTGGGTAGGGACAGCTAAAAAGCAGCAACTAGGGCAAAGGAATCAAAGGTCTCTCCTGATCTGTTAGGATAAGTCCAACATGAAGGGAAGGATAAAAACACTTATTCATTGCAGTATGGGGTAACTGTCAAACAGTCCATGTAGATACGCCAGAAGAAAGGTTTATTACACTGTTGACATTTTCACTGTAATAATTGAGAGAAGTAGTAAACCATTCTAACAAAGGAGCATCCATACAGGCAAGCCTGCAACCCAGTGGCTAGATCTGTGTACTCTACTGGGCTAACACTTTAAAGTGTTACTAAACCCACAACAGTAAAATCAGTCTGTATATGCAGTAAAGCATGTTTATTATACTCACTGTGGTTATAATGCATACTATATTCTTATAAATAAGCAAGAAGAGGAAGGGAGGTGACTTATCTTGGACTCTGTGTTTATCTTCAGCAAACCTGTTTCTTTTAAAAAGTAATAATGTCATCTATGTGTACTAAATGGAACCTGTGTTTATTTGCACACTCTGGTATTTACCAGTAATCATGAAATAAGTTTTACCTGTAATGAAGAAGGACAACCAAATTGCTGAAGCTATGGTATAATTGGATATTCCAGCCATCTCTTTGTGACTTATGGAATACTTTTTGCTCACTATTTCCAAGTTTATAGAGTATTTTGTCTTTTAATATGAGAAAAATAAATTTTTTTGTTGCACCATATGAAAACATATTCTGTCACTAACCGGGGAGACCACTTAAATAGGAATCTAGCAGAAATATGTGTTCCACCAATGCCATTTGGTTTTCAAAAGTGAAGGTCCCATTGTTGTTATGCTCATCCTGATCCCACTTCTCATCAAGCCACTTGCTCAGACTTTTCAGACTTCAATACTAGGAAACATATTCAAGATAATGTAATCAGCACCAGATCCAACATTGCAGTCTGGTTTACAAAGGTGAAGGTCTCATTGTTGTAATCCTCCTGTCACAAATCATTCACCAAAAACAAGTGTGCAGAATGGGAATTCAGACTTTTTAGACATCAATCACTGCAATATTGTTCTAGATAATTTAATTAGGATCAGCGTGATAGCCCGGAGCCTTCAACTTTCAAAGCTAGCCAGGAATGACAGATTCCATGTTTACATGAATCATTACAGGTTAATTTTACCATGACTGCGTACAACAAATACAAAAATACTATGAAAGGGTGGGTATCCAAAAAGAAGAAGTTAGATCTGTTAAAGTGATTGTAAACAATCAACCCATTCAGTTTAATAGTGAAATAAAGGGCAAAACATTTATGTATAGATATATAAAAAGAATAGAGATACCTTTTTTCTCTTTTTGTATAAGTTATCACATACCTTCTGTTCTCAGCTGCATATGAGCTTAAGAGCTAAGGGAGGAGAAACAACAATACACTGATCTTCCCATGAAAGCCTGTTTGGAGGGGGCGCATCGGGATAAGTCTGATCATTGGAGGAGAGCACACTTAGTTCCCAGCTCAGTTAGAGAACTGACCATGCTGTCTTTGCCTGCTTAGTGTCGTCAGATTTTAATAGGAAAGCAGAGGGACTGGCAGGAACACCAGGGATTTCACACAAATAAATCAATGCAAAGAGAACAGGGTACTTTTTTTTATACAAGTACATGGTACAGCAGAGCCATATCAGGAATATGAAATGCTGGGGTAACAAGCACTTTTTAGGCATCTGTGAGTTTGTCACAATAGTGTGCTGTGAAAAATTATACATTCAACATAGCTGCAATTATTTCTATTAAAAAAAAATGCCATATATTATCAATGTAATAAGCTGCACCACCACAAAATGTTTCTCTAATCAGCAATATGCTAGCCTTACCGAGCCAGTTTCAGCAAGCTAAGATACTACAATAATCAAAAGTGGTATATCAGACAGTATTATCTTATATAATAAAATAATTGGTTCGCCAAACAGGGAGGTAAGAAAAGTAGTCAAAAGCAATATGTACAGTATGTAAGCTGTTGGCTGAGTAGTGTATGAGATCCTGTCCCAATGACAGTTATATATGTAGTGCTTACCCCAAAAGAGCCACTGGATGTATTGAGTCCCCTGTTCCTGTGCCCATGACTCTGCAAAAAGTAGTAGATACACTGACACACCTGGTTGAGCGGGGAAGGTTAGTTTCAGGTAGCTGTATATACTCCCCAATGTCTCAAGGTGCATAGACACAAGGAATGACACAGCAACTGATTAAGTAGAACCAAAAAGTTTATTGCAACAGGGTGAACAAAGAAAAAGTGCACGGTAATGGTTAAACTGTAAGAAAATTAATCCACAATATTAGGCAACAGAAGTAATATGCTGCAGAAACAATAATTGTTAAAAAACACAAACCCCTCTTGAACCCTGTAGTGGGAAACCCTATATGGGGGAGATATACAATAACAATTACAGCAGTTAGTAATATACTAATTTATTTCTTCTGCTGGCCAGCTTGTTAAGGCCCAGCTTTTATGGTGGAGAGCTCTATGTAATGTCCATATCAAAACTGACACAGGCACCATCATTACTTTATGTCAGCAGGAGATCACCTTCTGCTCACTGGCAAAGTGTACCCCAGTCAATATCCTCAAAGTCTGGCTCCTCAATTAGGCAACAGGCTCAACCAGCATCTAGTATGTCATCGGATGTTCTGGACTGACTGCTACTGTGCCCCCCTTTCTCCCAGGTGCAGTGGTCCACTTGCAATCTCAGTTTCTCTGCCAATCCTATTTCTTTCCTCTCTTCTGCCTAGGAACACAATTACGCTCCTCTTCCTCTCCACCACAGTGCAGCTGGGAGTTGAAGGTCAAGAACAAAACTGTAGCACAGGCTAATGGCCCGTACACACGATCCGAATATCATACGAAAACTGTCATCCAAGGAAGAATCGTACGATTTTCGGATCGCGTGTACACTACTTTCGACAGCCGATCACGACAGTTCATCCGATATTATTCGATCAGACATGCATGAAAATTTTCCTCGTACGATTCCAGATCATACGATTTTCGTTTAGTCAGTATAGTTGTCGTCCGAAAATTCAATACAAATACATTACAACACATGACATCACTTCTGATTTTTTTTTTTTCTGTTGTACGAGAATTTTCGTGACTGTATTTACTGATTCAATTTCTACTTGCGACTATTAAGCGAAAAAGGTTGTACGATCTGTCGTACGATATTCGGATCGTGTGTACGGGCCATAAGTCTCTTTGGGAACTATTGCACATCTACCACAGTCCTCTGCATTTTTCCTTCAAAGTCTCTAGTAGTCCACATCATCAGTTCACCCCCTGATGGATGGAGGGCTTCCCCATGTTCTGCAATAAAAGTCTACTCCTGTCACTATACCCATGTAAATGCCTTTTCTTCTGTCAGACACAAAATCCTTTCCAAAAAATGAGCAGCAATAGAAACAGTGAACTGATCCATGTGGCTGCTCTTCTCCCGAAAGTTCTGCAGACCTGGCTACATATAGGCACATTGAACTCTGGGGAGAGGATTCCCTGCTGACATCACAAACTATAACACCTGGTAGCATGGAGAATGATGTATTGCTAATGTTAAGTAGTCCACACTTTCCATTTACATAGTCTGTTCACATAATTTATGTTTTTTTTTAATGTTTTTTAATGTGTACAATCTGAAACAATCCTGTTGAGGATGGTAATACTGGGCACATTAAATAAACTGTAACTCATAAACAGATTATGTGCCATGTTTTGTATTTATACTCCAAGCTCCATAAAACCTTAATTTTTAGCAATCCATCTAGAACGCTGTCAATAGTAACAGCATTATTTTCAGGCCACAGTTGGCAATTTATTTCTCCTGCATATGTTTATGAAATATGAAATGAATGTAAAATGGCAAGCATTTGGAATGTTCTTTTTCATTTCCAATGAGATCTGATTTTACATAAATATTTTCCAACTGAGTGAAATAATGTTCATATTTACCAGATTAAACCAAGAGCACTATATGCTAAAGTATAATGAAAATAATACAACAAACTGGTCAGAATATGTTTATCCCTCTTTCCAGCACTAAAAAAAAAACTAATTATAAAGCATATGTGAATTTCACATTTTTTCTCTATTTACATATGCCCATAACAACAAATGAGCATTTATAGCCAAAGCTCCCTACCAACATTAAGGGGGATAAATGTCAGACTGGCAAAAAGATACTCCATTCATGCCAGCACACAATTCCTACTATTCACTATGGGATAATTTCATTTTCATAAAACGCTCAGAAAGGAACAAAAACTGCTAAGGGCAGATGTAACATATGTAATGATTTTATTGCTGAGCTAACATAGTCCTTGACTTTAATGTTTTTTGATATAAAGAATATGGAAAATAAAACCATTTAGGTTTAATTGAATGATTTTAAGCATAAATATAGGTTAATCTATAAGACCCTTTTAATCCATTTATGTATTTATTAAAAATAATTGCAACCTCCATTTTCTATAATTTTAAATAATTTAAAGTGCAATATATATACACATTGTATATGCTCCAGCCAAAGTAACTCTCAGTTTATGTAGTCTCTTTGGCTTGTGTGATACAGATGTCTAACTAGTTCTTAACTACTTGGTTTTTACACTGCTCCTCCCAAGAGTAAACTAATAAGGTTGCTACTGTAAACAGGTGAGTAGCTGTATTATGGGATTTTCTGTTATGTCGGTGGAGTGACCACCCAGGTTGCCCTGTTTAGTGTTTGACAAAGGTAACAAAATCATAGACAGAGAGAATGCTTGTTTTAGTTTCCAGCTAGGCAACACCAAGACTCCACCTAAACCACAACTTGTTCAAACTGTGATGAGTCAGGAAAATGTAACGATCATAGCAATTTGTGCTGCTATCAGCTTAAAGCATTTGTTAACCCCCCCCCCAAAAAAAAGACACTGTTCCCTTAAAGCATGTTATACAGCACAGTGCGTGTGCTGTGTGATTTGACCCCTTCTATCACCTAAAAAACCTGGCTGATCCTGCCAGTTTCTACCCTCCCCCCTGTAAACTGACCACGGTGTATCATGGCTGCTGAGCCCTGACATCATGGTCAGTTTACATGCCTACATCATCCGCTGCTCTGTCCTCCTCTGTGCTCTCTTCCCCTCCCTTCTCTGCCTATCTGCTTGTGTCAGTATACGCCCACCCCCCCTCCTGTTGCTCAACTAACTTTTATTGTCCTATATAATCCTCGCCATTGTGATGGGGGTGTTGGTGCTTGGTGCCACCATACATTGGTGAACGACCTTTACCTCTTATGGCTGCTAACCTGCTGAAAGCCACCCATGATACGTATATATTTCATTGTTATATGCTTTTTTAAATACAGATGCCTGTACAGTATAAAGAGATCTTGATGAGGTAGTGTAGTATGTCTTCATCAGTTGTTTGGTAAAGTGGATGTTAACCCACTTTCACTACATCATATAATCCTCCTTCTTTCCTAAAAACAGGAGCTCCTGTCTCTGTGCTCTATAAAAAAAGCCCCCTTTACCATATTTCAGAGCGGTTCCCCGCGATCACGTGACCGGCCAGCTCTCTCTCTCATCTCCTCCTCACGTCCCACCTGACATCAGTGGGGGAATCTCTGCCCTGCCCGCTGCATCTGTCGTCCGGGCAGAGGAGAGAGCTGGTAGATCACATGATCACGGGGAGCCACTCTGAAATACGGTAAGGGAGGCTTTTTTTTATAGAGCACAGAGACAGGAGGTCCTGTTTTTAGGAAAGAAGGAGGATTATATGATGTAGTGAAAGTGGGTTAACAACCACTTTAACAAACAACTGATCAAGACATACTATACTACTTCATCAAGAACTCTTTATACTGTACAGGCATCTGTATTTAAAAAAGCATATAACGATGATATGTATACTTATCATGGGTGGCTTTCAGCAGGTTGGTATCTGAGAGGTAAAGGTCGTTCACCAATGTATGGTGGCACCAAACACCAACACCCCCATCACAATGGCATGATTAAATCCAGAGTAAAGGTGGTGTAAACATGAAGGCTTATTGATCTCGGGGTGGATTCTCCATCTATTCCCTTTCTGCCAAGTTAGCATAATTATTATAGAAATGACCAAGATATCAATATTAAATGTGCCTAAAGGTTATCTCTTCATTATGTACAAGGAATAGGGGCGCCTCTGAGAAATTATCATAAACACTTTATTTTAAATAAAATATTCACTCACATGAAAGTAGGAGAAGGCATGTACAAGAGCGTGGTGAAGGCTGGAAGGCTACAAAAACACAGGGCTGCAGGTAGAAGCTGTATCAGTGTAGCTGGAGCACAATCCAATCCAGGCAAGCAGGGGTGCAGATGACTGAGCACATACACACATAGGTGAAATGCAATGTCCCTGGAGGATGGTATCAGTAGTCCAGTGGAAAAGGAAGGAATCAGTCCAATAATAGCATCAATATCTGTGGAAAGGAGGAGAGAGACGTCTGGCTGGATGGCAGGGCTGCGCTGTATCTCCAGTGATCGTACTGTCCCCGTGTGGTGAGGGAAGAGACACGGCCGTGTATGTGAGATGGAAACGAGGCTTGGAAAGCAGACACAGGCCGGCGCCGAGCAGTGACGTCATCAACATGCGACGCGTTTCTGAAATTGCTAGCTATAGATGGATGGAATAGCCGCATTCCTTTTTCAAGCATGGATACACAATACATGGAGGGGTTTAATATAGGCGGACCGAGGGGCGGAACCAAAAACATGAATGGAGACACAGGCTAATGAAGAGGGGAAGGGGAGGAACTAAGGAAGACAGGAAATGGGGCAGAAAACAGGAAATGGGGCAGAAAACTGTGAAAACAGGAAATGGGGCAGAAAACAGGAAATGGGGCAGAAAACAGGAAATGGGGCAGAAAATGGGACAGAAAACTGTGAACACAGGAAATGGGGCAGAAAACAGGAAATGGGGCATAATAATTTAATTAATTTATTAATAATTTAATAATAATTTATTTATTTTTCAAAAAAATATTTTCTCCATTATTCTTTACCATTTTTAAATTATACACACAGTTTTCTGTCCCATTTTCTGCCCCATTTCCTGTTTTCTGCCCCATTTCCTGTTTTCACAGTTTTCTGCCCCATTTCCTGTTTTCACAGTTTTCTGCCCCATTTCCTGTTTTCTGCCCCATTTCCTGTTTTCTGCCCCATTTCCTGTCTTCCTTAGTTCCTCCCCTTCCCCTCTTCATTAGCCTGTGTCTCCATTCATGTTTTTGGTTCCACCCCTCGGTCCGCCTATATTAAACCCCTCCATGTATTGTGTATCCATGCTTGAAAAAGGAATGCGGCTATTCCATCCATCTATAGCTAGCAATTTCAGAAACGCATCGCATGTTGATGACGTCACTGCTCGGCGCCGGCCTGTGTCTGCTTTCCAAGCCTCATTTCCATCTCACATACACGGCCGTGTCTCTTCCCTCACCACACAGGGACAGTACGATCGCTGGAGATACAGCGCAGCCCTGCCATCCAGCCAGACGTCTCTCTCCTCCTTTCCACAGATATTCATGCTATTATTGGACTGATTCCTTCCTTTTCCACTGGACTACTGATACCATCCTCCAGGGACATTGCATTTCACCTATGCACGTATGTGCTCAGTCATCTGCACCCCTGCTTGCCTGGATTGGATTGTGCTCCAGCTACACTGATACAGCTTCTACCTGCAGCCCTGTGTTTTTCAGCCTTCCAGCCTTCACCACGCTCTTGTACATGCCTTCTCCTACTTTCATGTGAGTGGATATTTTATTTAAAATAAAGTGTTTATGATAATTTCTCAGAGGCGCCCCTATTCCTTGTCTTTTTTTAGCTATTGGAACTCGCTTTTGGTTTCTTGGTGGCTGCCCTGACTGAGACTGCGGTTTTATATTACCAGTGTACACATCTGTACACCCACATTCCTGGACTATTAGGTACTATATTGTAAGGTATCTGCATATTGCGCCTTGTTACTTGTTTAGTGTCTTCATTATGTACAATTGTTACCTACAGTATAAGAGTACAATCTTGTATCCCATCAATACTATGTTTGGGAGGATTTCTAGTTCCAGTGCATTTTGGTTGAGGATTGGAGTTTCTGGGTGCCCCCCAATTTAGGACTAGAAGTAAGGCTTATGGCGTTGATTCTGAACTCATTTGGCTTGGTTCATGTTAGTATTCTGTGTACAAATTCAAATAAAAAATACTATCAATCCAAGGGTGTTGTTGTTTCTCTTATTTTCACTTTCAATACATTTTAATTGAGTTTAAAAAAGGTTAAAAAACATATCAGGTTTACATTTCAACTGTAAGTTACAAGCAACAGAAAGAAATCAAGTAGAGAGCACATTAGTTGTTTCACGGGTCTAAGCTTGTTAAGGCTGTGCTGCCTATAAAATAAAAACAGATGTGTGCTCCAGACAGGATTGACAGTCTAGTAGATATTTCAAATTAAAAATGCATACAAAGTGCACAGGTGTGTGTGGTCCACAGTTTTGAAGGTGCAAATGAAGAGAGTAAGGGAGAGATGGGAGAAGGAGTAGTTTCTTTCTTTTATTTTATAGTCTGGGTCATGCCTCTGATCATGCCCAAACATTACAACACAAACTAACACATGTGGATGTAATAGATAGAATATGGTGTGGTGGGTATTTGTTAGGGTTTATGTTCAGTGGCAGTCACCCAGACCCGTTTTCCAACCATTAGGAACTCAAAAAAATAAAGATTGTTATTTTAATGTATTAGAGTGGAATATAAACAGAGGTAAGGGGTAATAGACTATGCCCGGAAAAAGGAATCCAGGAAGTTCCCAGATTTTCTAGAGAAATCTGGTGAAATAACATGCATTGTACTTGTTCTTAGGTAGTACTTGGGAATGCAAGTGTCTTTGGATCAGTAAATTGTACAAGGCGGTGAACTATAACTTTGAGATTGTGTGGCAAGTCTCATAAGGGACAGTGGATGGCAATTCTTTCAATTGGAAAGCCAAATACATATATTCAGAATAGAGGTGGGGGATGTCCATTTAGAATCTGGACTTTGCAGATTGTAGGAGAGACCTGTGTCGATGAAATGTCTATAGAATTACTGCAACTGAGAACAGATTCCTACTTGCGTGTTTGTTAATTAGAATGTAACTGGGCTTCAGTATGGTTAAGGAGGGAAAGAGGGTATGTCTGTAATGTAAAAAAGAGAAGCACTGCTCATTGGTAAGTCAGTGTGTGGCCCTCTTGCCACATGTTTTTTTTTTTCCTCAGGGGTGGGGGTAAACAGGAACAAAAGTAGGAGCTCCCCAGTGGGCAACACCATTTAGGACAGGTGGCACACATAAGGTCATGTGTACAGTTTATAGCTGGAGTAGATGTAGATGTAGTAGTGTAATTAGATGGGAAAAATCTGGCTTGTTAGGGTTGATAGGAGATACTACCGGATAAGTGGAGAAGAATTAGAAGGTAGATAATGGCCTGTGGTGAGCATAGTAGTTGGTTTAATTGAACAGAAAAGATTCAGAGCATTTATCTGGAGATTCCAGTCAGGTCTTTAGAGGTCCAGGCTGTAACTACTGCAAGGACTGAAGTTAGGGGATGATACTTGCTCTTACCTGTCTTGGAGTCTATGTTTGGGCCAGATGTTCCTGCTTTTGTCAGTCAAGAAGGGGAACTGTCAGGGTGTTGCAAAATGGTGGAAGATTTTCTGGGGTTCTATGCAAGTATATATTTTACCATTGGACGATACAAAGAGATAGAAAGGGAACTTCCAGTGGTAGTTGATTCTCTTCTCTCTTAGAAGCTCTAAAATAGGTTAAGGTCTCTTCTGTTTTGCAGATTTATGGGGATAAATCCTGGAAGAGATTTATTTCACTACTGTTGAAAACCCCCGGTTCATTCTGTTGTGATCTTACTAAAATTTCTTTCTTCAGTGGGTAGCTTTGCAGACAGTCTGTTATGTCTTTAAGATGGCTGCTCTCTTTGCTGCATAGTTGTAAGGCATTATGACTATTACAGATTCATTCAGAGCCTTAGCTAGACATTATAGAGAGTTGTTGAAAGAAGATTGCATTGATTATTTTGAATGATCAGTGCCAGCATTCTCAGGGACTCTTTATTTTGATATTGTGGTATCTATCTGCTTATCAAGGTCTTAAATCTTCCTGTTCATAGTTAGATGCTGGTGTTGATGTAGCTCAGAGATTCTCCCAAATCTCTAAATGGCTTTGCCTCTTCTGTCACCTACCCTCAATTTTTTTCAGGAGAGCCAAAAGATCCATATTTGGATCTGTAATTGCCACAGAAAGGGTATTTTTAACATCCTTGGCAATAATATCCCTGTTTGTCAAGTTGGAAGTTGTTGGGTTTCGATCCATGACTTTGCTGTACTCGGGCGATGGCTTAGAGCCCGCAAAGGATTTGTCTCCAGCGGAAAGTGACATCATCTTGTGTGACACAGGGCTCCATTCACAAAGTGATATCTTACTGCTTCCGAGTCTGTGGTAAGATACAACACAGCGTTTTTAAAAAAAAAAATGTAGTATTCACTAAAAAACGCTACTAAAATACTGCATGAGTTATTTTATGAAGCCATAGGGTATTTTAGTAGTGAAAGCCTACTGTAACTTACCTTACCACAGGCTGTCACTAGCTGGTTGTTAAGGAGTGGGCGGCGCTGCGTTCTTAACAACCGATGGGTCATCAGCTGTCAGCAGACTTCCCTGCTGACAGCTGAAAGTAAAAACAAATTGCTGGCAATAAAAATTTAGAAAAAAAATGGCATGGGGTCCCTCCAATCCCTACCAGGCCCTTTAGGTCTGCTATGGATTTTGAGGGGAACCCCCATGCCAATTATTTGTTTTAAACAGCGTAGGGTCCCCCCCAAAATCCATACCAAACCCTTATCCAAGCATGCAGCCTGGTAGGACAGGAAAGGGAGGGGACAAGCGAGCGGTCTTTCCCTCTTGAATCATACCAGGCCATATGCACTCAACATGGGGGTGTGCTTTGGGGCAGAGGAGGCTCTGCTCTCCCCCAAAGCACCTTGTCCCCATGTTGATGGGGGCAAGGGTCTCTTTCCCACAACCCTGGCCGGTTGTTGTGGGGGTCTTGTGGGGGGCTTATCAGAATCTGGAAGTCTCCTTTAACAAGGGGGCCCCTGATCCTGACCCCCCTATGTGAATGAGTAGGGGTGCATAGTACCCCTACTCATTCACCAAACAAGTTTAAAAAGTAAATAAAAACACAAACATAAGTTTTTGACAAATCCCTTATTTAAAAAGGATCCTGGCTGACGATGTCACAAGGGGGTGGGGTCACCCAGTGGTGTTCCCGCCCCTTGGTTATTTAAGAACTGTCAGACGGTGGAGCTGGCAAATGGCAGGAGCCTTTGGCATGAGCGGCCTTTTTTTTTTTCAGGTCAGCAGTGGCGGCAGGCATCGTAATTGATGATGGATCTACACCATGGGACATTTATTTTTATTTTTTAAATAAAGGACTTGTTATAAACTGCCTAATGTCTTTTTTTTTACACTACACATTTTTTGGGGTGAATGAGTAGGGGTACATAACCCTACTCATTCACATGGGGGAGCGGGATCTGGTGCCCCCTTGTTGAAGGGGACTTCCAGATTCTGATAAGGCCCTTGTCCCCATCAACATCAGGAAAAGGTGCTTGTGGGGGGGGCAAGCTCCACGCCGTTTTTTTTCCTGAGTTTTAATTGCTGGCAATTGTTTTTTTTACTTGCAGCTATCAGCGGGGAACCCTACTGACAGCTGATTACTCATCGGCTGTTGGGGACTGGTTTATTTACTGGTTGTTAAGGATGCCAGCAGCTGCCGGTTCCTTAAATATCACATGCCGGTACCACTACTTATTTACTGCATGCATTTTTAATTTTTTTTTGTGAATTAACTTTGATTCCTGTTTTATGCGGTATTTACTGAGCATTCCTGTTTTATGCGGTATTTACTACACGTTTTTGCTTTATGCGGTAAAAACCGCATAAAGCAGTAGTGAATTGACATTTTCAGGATCGCAAGCGGTATTTGGGAAAACACCTAAATACTGCATGTGATCTGGTTCTATAAATGGAGCCCACTGTGTCCATGGGGTCCGGCCTCTGAGTTTGAAAGAGATTAGGTATCCCTTTGTTCTGTAAAGCTGTTGGGTCTTTTTGTGACTTTTCAGCAGGGGTTTCTTTTGTGATTTTGACAATGTTTGTGCAGGTGTTAGAAGCATAGAAATTAGCTGAAGTCTTCGAGCTGTCCTAGTGTGGCCGACACCTCCACATACCTGTATATATTTTAACTGTGTGTTTTTTTTACTTTTGCCTTTTAGCTTTTTGCCTATTCTTTAATTTAAATATAATTTTCTGTCTTGCTCCTATCTTACATAGCAAAGTTTATAATTTGCAAGGGTGGCTAATATCTGATCCCCATATTGATGCTATTCCCAGAGTAGGTCACATGTGTGACGATTTACATGCAGCGATTCGCCAAACAGAAAAACTAGCACCAGCCATGGAAAAAGGCAATGACATCCACTAATATAGGTCAGAAACTGTGGGTGACACATTTAAGAAAGGAAGTGACAGGTAACAAATGTGTTATCTAATAAATGCTAGCAAAGTATAAATGTACATATATTTCTTAATCATTCATTAAGGGATACAGGATCAGAAGGAAATCTGAGATGTATGGGTTATACTGCCATCTACAAGAGAATTGGACACTGCCAACAAAAATAAATGTTATTTAGCCATTATAACCCCTCCCATACCCATCATGCTGCAGTTTATTGCTAGTGTCCTAGGAGGGTGGAAGTCTTTACTCCTCAGAGTAAACAACCATTATTTCCTTTATATCAAGATATTTTTTCTTCAATCAAGATGTCATAGCCCTTTGCAGTTCTTAGGATCAGCTGATCCTTGGCGCTACCTTGGAGGCCATACCTGGACCCCATCATTATGAAAGGGCCTGCCTGTAATGTGATCTTCAGGCACTGAGCTCTTCTTATGGAATTCTCCAGGCACTCAGTGCATTTTGTTATTTAGCCAAAGAGTGCTTTACATTCCAGGGCTGTGATATACCCATCTGGTATAATCCTGCCCCTGAAGACTGGAGGGATGAAGACTGAATAGAATGTGACTCATTGAGTCCTGCATCAGCACTTTCCGATACCTTGCTGTTGTATCTGTTAGCCACAGGGTGATCTTCACACCACTGTTGCAGTAAGTTGGGGGGTTTTGCCTCATAGCTTTATCCTGAAAGTGTGCTGTTTCCTGCTATTCTCCTATGGGGCTGACACTTTGGAGTCCTCTGCTGTGACATTAAATACACTACTGTGCAAAAGGAACTCTGCAGGTAGGTTGTTAACATCTTGGAGAACTAACCACAGATCTTCTGTGAATGTAGGCTGCCTCAAATCCTTATGTCACTTCATGTAATCCCAGACAGACTCAATGATGTTGAGGTCAGGGCTTTGTGGGGGCCAAATCATCACTTCAATGACTCCTTGTTTTTTTTTACACTAAAGATAGTTCTTAATGACATTGGCTTATTTTGGGGCCAATCATATGCCTCCCTGATGGTATGGCACAATTAATAAGTATCTGCCTGTGTTTCTCAGCATTGAAGTGGTTCTAAAGGTTCATTAGGGTAAAAAAAATCTTCTGCATGCAGCTCCAGCCAACAGCACCCCTAAGTACTTACCTGAGGCTGATCCACTAATGTACACGAGAGAAGAGGTGCTCTCGACTCTCTCCCTACTTATTGGCTTGGACAGAGCAGTGGGAGATATTGACTCCCTCTGCTGTCAATCACAGCCAGTAGGGAGGGAGCAGGGCCAAGCCACGCTCTGTGTGTCTTACAGACACACAGAGCTGGCTCAGAAGCAATGCCTGCTCATTTATGCCCCCTTAGCAAGCAGCTTGCTATGGGGGCACTCAGTGGGGAGGGGGGGACAGCTGTTTCTGTTTCAGTTAATGACTGTGTTTCAACCAAGATATGAAATTGATGATCATTAGCACCTGCTGGGTATAATTGGTTAATCATACACCTGACTCTAATTCTACAAAATCCCTGACTTTGTGAAAGTGTGTAGGTGTAAGAATTGATGTTGGTTGGAAGCCTTTGGAAGTCAATGGTTAGTCACACCAAATACTGATTTGATTTACTGTAGATTTTACTTCTGTTCACTCACATTGAATTTTGTAAATTAATAAAAATAAACAATAGATATATATTTTTGAAAACATTTTTACTTCTCAGCATTTCTTCACACCTGCCTTAAACTTTTGCTGATCAACACACATGATGTTATTTTGAATGTGTAGTGCATGCCATATTAGTGCACCCATGCCACACTGCCATGTGTGCATGTGCACATGCCATTCCTCTAGTTCTCTTCTGCCATCAACCTGAGAAGTATTACTACTGTCACCCTATGAGGGTCCAAGGGTTAATCCCCCTCAGTGTTACTTACACTAAATTGGCCACTGAAGGTCATGTATCCTGTGACAGACCTAGCCGGGAGAGAGACTTTTGGAGGGGACTGAATGCTAGCCTCTTGATGATCGATCGTGGGCCCTGGCATTTGGGGGAACGGTGCTCTTTGTGAGCTGTATGCCTGGGGACCCTTGAGGTGGTATTACTGTGGATTCGGGTCCTGGTCCTCCAGGACACACAGACTCTGGGGACCCTGGATTTGCCATATTAGGAATAGTGGCTGATTCATAATGCTGGGACAAATACTGTTAGGAGATGCTGATGTCAATTCCAGCCACCTGTCTGTCTGTTGCCTGCTAGAATGTGTATTGTAAGTCTAGTATGGGATCTAAGAGTCATTAGATCCCCATTGTTGTTTGTGTTAATTAACTCTGCTACTGTGTGAAGAAGAGTCTGTGTTGATTTGTGATAATGTTGATTGGGTTTTCTGAGCTACAAGACGGCCAGTCTGGCCTAAAGGTCATGTCTGAGTCATCTAGGCTGTCTAAAGGGATTAGTTAATTAGACCCATGTTAATTAGGTTTCTGTTCACAGGTGTATGTTCAGAGTAATATGAGCCGGAGGTATGCACCTCCTCTTTTACTGTATAAAAGAGCCTGTATTTTTCAATAAAAGAGATTCCTGGTTGAACTTACATACAGCCTGCCTGGTGTTTGTTCTGAGCTACACAACTGGATTAGAACGGCACATAGCTGTAGTTCTGGTCCCAGAGCATCGGATGACCGAACCATCCGATGTTGCGATCTACAATCTGATTCTATAGCTGCAGAGGAGTGTCGGGAGAGTGGAATCGAGTGAGCAGGGGCTCGTTACATTGGTTGGCAGCCGTGGGATTTGCTCTCCAGTTACTGGGACACTCCAAACCAGCCTGCAGGAGAGCCATGCTGAAAGACTTACTTGAGTGCCATGGAGGGAATGGTGGGATTGTGCTTCCTTGCCGTGAACACATCCAAACCATCACCTGGATCCAAGGTCCAAATAGCAGGAGAGGAGAGGTACATATACCAGCCACCATGGAAGAGGAATTCAGAAGGAGGTTGCAAGAGATGCGGATACAGCATAGAGGACCAGTATCAGAGCAGGTCCTGCTGGGATGGTTTGATTCTATCCGCTACGAATTCTGGAAGGAAGCGCTAGCTCGTGAGCAGCGAAACCAGGGAAAAGTTCTCCCCTCCATCCATGTAAGGTACTGGTCACAGTATGAAGTGCGAATGCTGTTATTGGGGGAACAGTCGAACCAGGAGTGGACAGCTGAGTTAAGCAGGCTGATCCGGGCAGAAATGCGATTGGACGAGAGCTACAGAGCCCTCCAGTGGTATGTAGCACAAGTGTGCCCGTGGACAGCGGATGACAGCCCCACGTAAGGCTTTGACTACGATGGCCTGGGATTGTTATACTGGAGGCTGCCCAGGGACCCTGACTTTGGGAGTGATCGGGAGTGGCGTTTGGAGGAAATAATGGCGCACAGAGAGCGAAGACTGAATGTCTCGGAAGTGCACTGGGCACAGGAAGATTTGGAGTTTCCGGCCGTTCAGGAATGGGAGCTTGAGATGACCTACAGACAGCTGCTAGACTCCGCTCAGCAGCAGGGTGTAGCTCCCCTTGCCTGGGACTATCAGGAAATACCAGTTGACAACTCTGAAATCCTGGCTGAAGAGTTGACAATGTGGCAGAGTAACAGTGTGCTTTGCCAATCTGCCCCCACAGCTAGGGAGGCGGAGGTCTTATGGCGGATGCAGCAAGTGCTGACTGACCTTGATGATCCTGTTTCTGCATGGGATGATCTTGGATGGAGGAATGTGCCTGTCCAGCAGCATGCCAGAGAATCGGCAGTGGAAAATCTGAAGATTGCCGTCCCCAAACCTGAAGTGCTGATAACAGGGCTGCTAACCTCTGCCCAGCACTGATGGCATCTTCTGGGTTCCATGGAGAGGAGATGGTGAACCTTTATCCCCAGACACCAGTTGCAGAGACAGGGGATTTGATAGACTTTTCTGCTGAGGAAGAACAACCTGGTGAGCCTCCAGCAGAAGAAGAGCTGTTATTAGGGCGAAACTTCACTGTGCTCTGCCCAGCACCAACAGAAGTATCTGTGAAGTTACAAGGAACTTCCCCATCTGAAGCGCTGGCAACCGGACAGAGGGTCCAAGATCTCTGCCCTACACCTGCGGCGGTTCCGGAGGCTCAGGGTGAGAAGGAGGTGGTCACTTCCCAGCTGCAGATCAGGATACAGGGGGAGAAGGGAGAGGAGGTGTTCGTCGTCCCTCCCCAACAGTTGGTCAGGGTGGAGGAAGTGTAAGAAGGAAATTCCCAGACCACATGGCTGGATTCATGAGCCACAAGGCCAGGGATAATCTGGTCTCTTGAGCTGGAAAAACCTGTACGGCTGGTGGAACTGGTGGCCTTGGACTGCAGAAGCAGTAGAGGATATGTAACGAGCCCCTGCTCGCTCAATTCCACTCTCCTGACACTCCTCTGCAACTATAGAATCAGATTGCAGATCGCAACATCGGATGGTTCGGTCATCCGATGCTCCGGGACAAGAACACCAGTCTGTAAAATTGTCACAACAGATGCCAGCCTTACAAGCTGGGCATAAGTTCTGGGTAATTTATCAGTGCAGGAGATTTGGTCACTGAGAGAAACCTGTCTCCTATTTAACATACTTCACCTCAGTCATCCTTTCAATGCTGGACCTCCTGATTACACAGTCAATCAACCCAGATGCAGTCAAATAATGCCACAATAGTGGCATACAACAACCATAAAGGAGGAACCATTTGTCTCGCAGCTCAAGAAGAAGCTGACCAGATTCTGGCTTGGGTGGAGCATGTTCCATCCCTATATGTTGTGCACAATCCAGGCATAGAAATTGGGCTGACAGACTTCCTGGGTTGACAATGTCTGGGAATTGTCTATTCTCCCAGAAGTGTTTCAGAACTGCTTCCATTCATGGGGCACACTAGACTGACCTTTTGGCTTCCAGATTCAACAACAAAACTGAGTAACTCTGTCTCCAAGTCCAGGGATTCCCTAGGCATAGCAGTGGATGCTCTGATGACTCCATTGGATCAGTTTAACCTGATCTACACCTTCCCTCGTCCGCAGCTCTATCCTTGTCTGCTTTGCAGTATTGAGACAGTGATCAGTGCTAAAAAAAATGCACTGTCACAGTAAAAATGAAACTGGCAGGGAAGGGGTTAACATCAGGGGCAATCAAAGGGTTACATGTGTTCCCTGGGAGTGTTTACTAACTGTGTGGGGGATGCTGACACTGGACAAAGAGAGAGATCTGTGTTCCCAATTAGTAGGAATTACAGATCTCTCTCTTTGTCTGTGACAGGACAGTCTGCCTTGTCTACATAGGCAGACCGCCGTTTTGTCATTCCCAAGAATGCTGGCTCCCACTGTGCTTGGACACAGGGGGAGCCAGTAGCCAGCGGCGCGCACATGCAACCTAGACCAGGGAGCGTGGGCAAAGTACAGGGGATATACTTGGAACTGGCAGCAGCGGAGCCCCTTCTTCATTACATGTGGGTTATGTCCGTTGACGCCTAAGCTTCTATATGGAGAAGACTCCTCTGGGATAGCACCGCTAGGATTTCACCATCTATCAGCCCTTGGTGTCCTACCTCCATTGCCAGTGAGCAACTTAAGCCTGTTTGACCCATACAGCGTACGCTCTGTGGGTCCCAACTTTCTGGTAAGCCTCCAGTCATTCGGGTGGTGGTTCTGCACAAGTGTTAATCAGCACATATTGGATTGTATTCAAAAGTTTCCACGATCATATATTTTGGAGTTCATCACTATCGCAATATCTGTGTTTACCGCACTTGTCTATTTAGTTCTGGACAGTATTGCCATTTTCTATCTTGCCAATACATATGGTGACCCTAAGGGTTCATAATATGATGGACTTTTTATGTATGAACTTTTAATAATATGTAACACTAATTTCTTTATTGCATGTGTTATCGCAATATTTATTCTTATATTTTTTCTCACTTATTAGCGCTACACTTGGTTTTATATGATTTATAGCAAAAATTCTATTTGTTGTGTTAGCTGCTTACATATACAAATTTTTGGGGTAAGCACATGGTTTATAAGTTTTTTTTATACAAAGTACAGGTACGTTGTTTCGCACAGTCGGTCCGCCCCTCTGCAGTATAATGCGGTGGGCGGTCCAGAACTGGTTAAAGTACGATATACAGCACAGTGCTTCTGCAGTGTAATTTGTTTCATTGTATAGTGTAAAATAACTGGTTGATCCTGCCTGTTCCTGTGTTCCCCTAAGTGTGCTGACCATGGTAATCATGGCTGCTGATCCATGATACCATTGTCAGTTTACATGCCTCCATCACCCTGCAGTCTCTCCCTCTCTCCCTGACTGTCAGCTCAATAGTCAGTGATATTAGACTATTATAAATAGCCCCAGCACATACACGGAGCTTCCGAGCTGGACATGCCCGAGTAGAGCTCCGTAGTTCCCGCCCCTACACAACCCAGCATCGGCGGATCTCGGCTCATCCACTCACAGCTCTCTGCTACACACACACTATCCATGCGCTGCACAAAACCTCGTCCAAGATGGCGGCACCTTCATCATCCCACTCTTCACACAGCGCACACAGGGCACTGTGGCTCTCCTTAACAACAAACCATTAACTGTGACAAACCGCCAATTCAAACTCTTACACGTCATCACCACAGCAGCTAAACAAACCATGGCGAAAGCATGGCAATCCTACTCCTTAAGTATGATAGCAACAAAACACAGAATCACCCAAGCAATGATTCATGCCAAGACTGAAGCGATCATCCTTGACAAACTTGCTCCCTACGAAAAATTATGGAGACCCTGGGTCTCCCACTTTCTGCCTCACAATTTTGATATCTCACTTTTGCTGTCTTAACCTACTTATTGCTTAGGTTTAGCTCCTCTCTAGGGGTCTGCTTCCCCCCTCCCTTTTTTTATTTTTTTTTATTTGCTTTCTCCCTACCATCTATTCTCTTTCTCTCACTTTTGGTGAGTGTAATGGTCAGGTAAGTGAGTGCATGTGTCAGGTAGGTGAGTGCAATGGTCCGGTAGGTGAGTGTAATGGTCAGGTAGGTGAGAGCATACGTCAGGTAGGTGAGTGCATGTGTCAGGTAGGTGAGTGTAATGGTCAGGTAGGTGAGTGTAATGGTCAGGTAGGTGAGTGTATGTGTCAGGTAGGTGAGTGTAATGGTCAGGTTATGTGTCAGGTAGGTCAGTGTATGTTGCACAATGTATTCTGAGCACAACGCATTCCTGTTTTCTGAGCGAATCTGGCAGAATTGTACGTTTTTGGTCCCTTAGGGCTCATTCAGAGGGATGATCAGTCCCATCCTCTGTACAGAGCCACTGGTAGGTTTAATTCTGTGTTGGCACTTTCCAGATCACTAAATACAATCCATCTCAGGATTCCCTTAGTTCCTCAGCGGATCCCTGATGGAACTTTTCATACCCTAACATCTTTTGATCAAAGTTACCTGTTGGTATTCCCTACAAGATACCAACTTCATTACTTACTCTCCCCTCATTGTGGGGCCTGCCCTACTAAACCTTATATAGTTTAGACCAGCAGATCAAGACATGGCCCCCAATTGTGTATGATACATTACTATTGCTCTTTATAACAAACCATTTGTTGTTTGCTTTGAAGCTCTTTTGCTTAGAAGCTCTTTGTTATGTTTTTCTGTATCTACCTGGCAAATGTAGTATGACTTATACATTGTTATACTTTAATAACATACTTGGACAAGAGACTATTATAAATAACTTATTTCACAGCGCCGATTTGAGGTCACGTGACCACCCAGATGATGTCAGAGGGAAATCTCAGCCCCTTCTACTATAGTCCTCAGATCAGATCAGGGAAGGAGAGCACCAGGAGGTCATGTGACCACACAGCAGCCATGTAAAATAAGGTATTTAGCTGCATAATTAAAAAAAACACATACACTGTGCAATATAGCTTGCTATAACACAGGGGATTCCAGTGACTTTACAACCACTTTAATCCCAATGCCAAATATACACTGTGGCCCCTCTCAATGTGCAATACTGTTGCTTGTGTACATATGAAAGTGCCTTGCCTGTACATCAGCTAGTCAGATGGATTCCCTGCCATGTAAGTGAAAGGGGCCAGTGACATTGATGGTTGGTAAAGACTCCTGCCAGCCTGCAACCACCCGCGTCTTTAACAACCATTGAAAGCAAGAAGCTGTCATGTATAATAATGGTAGTAGAACTGCTTTTATACATGATAAAATGGTAAATGTTCAGGCATTCATCTTAATTCCTGCACAGCCAAGGTTCTGTCAGAACACTTTTAAAAAAACTTAAATTTAGAGACTACATGTAGCCATTTCAATACACATTACTGTAGGTATTTATGATCTACTGTTAACACCATCAAGAAACCTGCCATGCAAAATGCCATACGGTCACCACTGAAGTACATACATGTAGATAAGAAGCGTTTGCAAAAAGGCTGCAATAAATCAGCAGCACTAAGATGCAACATAAGGTGAAAAAATGTGAAACAATATTTTCTCCTAAATGGTAATTGGTTATGGTACACTGCTTTAGCAAACTAAATGGTATTCGGTTATGGTTTATATTTATCCTATGCACCCACATAAACATGTTGCAAGGATTTAAAGGAAATCTATGCTCACAGCATATACTTTCCCTTTATAACATGAGTATCGTAATAGCATTATTATTATTGATAATCCAATATAAACTTACTTGAAAAACTTTATTTTATGTTGTGGGTTTTGCCTGTCTGCCACTTATTGGATTCCCAGCATGCTTTGCAGCCTCCCCTCTGCTGTTTACTTTAAATTTCTAAGGACTACATATCCCATGGTACCTTGTCGTCTGCAAGCAGTAATTCCTATACTGGCTTCACCTTCTGAAACGCCTCCTTCCAGCACCTCAGTCATTCAGAAGGCAGGCTCTGTGCATTCTGTGACATAGCAGTGCCTATCAACAGAGCATAGTAAATACGTGTCACAGAATTCCATAAAATAAATGTGTGAGGATCTTCACAAAGTAAGTTCACATACTTTAAGATTGTTTAGGATCCTTTCACACTGGGGCAGTTTGCAGGCGCTATTGCGCTAATAATAGCGCCTGCAAACCGACCCAAAAGTGCCGCTGCTTTAATTCCAGTATGAAAGCCCCGAGGGCTTTCACACTGGAGCGGTGCGCTGGCAGGATGAGAAAAAAAGTCCTGCCAGCAGCATCTTCTGAGCGGTGAAGGAGCGGAGTATATACCGCTCCTTCACTGCTCCTGCCCATTGAAATCAATGGGACGGCGTGGCTATACCGCCGGCAAAGCGCCTCTGCAGAGGCACATTGCGGTGGTTTTAACCCCTTCTCGGCCACTAGCAGGTGGGTAAAACCGCCCCACTAGCAGCCCAATACCGACGGTAAACACCGCTTACAATAGCGGCGCTTTACCGCCGACAACGCCTCCGCCCCAGTGTGAAAGGGGCCTTAGAGCAATAAGAGTAGACCTGTGATAATTGAAATACAGCATGGAAATCAATATCTTATGATTTTACATTTTGACCATATAAGCGCTTTAAGCACTAACCTTTTCTGTTTTGCACAGAGAGATATCCTGTAATTTTATTTGTATTTTTTTTTTATTAAAGAAGCATGTATCATTCAGAGCAATATCAAGTGGGCAGTTTTGACAAGGGGACCATCTGACATTCCCCTAAGGTTGCAGGAGATGTATTGCTGCTTACTATTAATTTTGCTACATTCTGGCTGCAGAAGTCATAATGTAAACAGCAAGGCAATGCACGCTGCTTTTAGCAGGTATAATTTGAGAAACTCTGTGCCAAAACTTTGCTTTACTTCCCCAGCTTTGTGCTATTAAACTTTTACTGTTGTTGGATACACTTTTAAGACTCATTTATATCCTGGCATTTCATTTAAATGCCTGGATAACATACGGCCGAAATGGAAATGAAAAAAAAGAAAAAAAAAGAAAAGAAACCAGACGAAAGTAAAAAATACCAAGTTAATATTCAACAGTTCTGACCTTTGCCACGCTATCTACATACATAAATGTAATTTTTTTTGCAGGTAGGTAAAATGGACAGGAAAGCAAAAAATGGAGCTAAATGGAAGCTGCAAAGTCAGCAAAGCTGACATTTTCCCCACTAAAAGCTGGACGAAGGATTTAAGGGGATTGACAAGATGATTGATGGCCTGTTCTCTCCAAATGCACGATCTAAAACATTTATTTTTCACTCTCACTTTGTGTGTATTTCAGAAAGTAAAATTATATATCCTTCACTGTCTGCTAATTCAAATCATTTCAAACAGATTTTACATTTGAGACAAGGAGGATTGTGGCTGCCTCAACGTGTGTGAAAAGAGAAAGGTGCCCAGTAATTATGGAACCAAATCTACAGTTAGCCAAACAGCTAACCATATGACAATCATAACATCCTTATCATATAATTATATCATTTTTGCAAATTTTGTGAAGGGGTGAGGATCTGATTTTGTGAGACATTAGCTATGCAAGGTTAGGGCTTATTGTGTTGTTTCTCCAATTTTTTACCATATGCAAATGACATGATTGTTTTATTCTCAGTTGATAATAATGTGGTTTTATTGATGGGGTATTTTTTTTTTTTACTAGACATTAGTCATGGAACCAAAAATGATCAATGACAACCAATATGAATGAAAATTATTAGATATTAATTCAATTATTATTAGATATTATTAAATAATATTTTAAGCTTTTTAGCATGCAGATGATAACAGAAAACTGGTAGTCACATAACACAATTGAAAATAAATGTAATTGTCATTTGTTCCCTTATTAAATCAAATTTTCATTAGACAGTCATCAGTTCTTCTAAAAAAAAAGGTATGGCTATCCTAAGAGAACATTAGGCTAGGAGATAAATCAGATGAGCAGTTTTACAGCATGCATTTATCTTTTTATCATGTCGGGGGGGGGGGGTATAAATGGGAATTCATTTTTGGGCTTGTCCAGACATTCAGCCAAGGGTCTGTAAAAGCAGGTGGTTGTTGAGCCATGAATTTACTGCCCTTGACTGCTCACCCAAACAAAGACACGTTACATTCTTTGGACAATACTGCTGCCAAACATGATCCATTAAAGTGAATAGAGCCACACTGCACATGTTTGGGGTGCAATGGTTTTTAGGGTTAAATAGGGCCTGCAAACTGCCCCCTGAAAAGTGATCCACTGTGGTTCATCTTTCAGAAGTGTAGCAAGGGTTGCCACACATAAAGAACAAATCCAAAGAGCAAATTTTAGCATGAAGAAAATCCACTGAATGAGCTTCTCATGCACTCCAGCACACTGCAGCTGTGCTAAAATTACAAAATTCTCACAACAAACAAAGTTTACCTTAATTTGAGTTTTCTGCAATCCACTAAATCTTCAGCAAACACGGACCACCTCACAGAACCAAAATAAGGGCAGTAGGGTTTTATTTATTAAAGACAGTGCTAGCAACATGCTCTTTACTACCTGAATTCAAACATCTAAGCATAGACAATCATGCAAAAAGGCACTCAAC
This sequence comes from Aquarana catesbeiana, assembly GCF_042186555.1. Classification (NCBI taxonomy): domain Eukaryota; kingdom Metazoa; phylum Chordata; class Amphibia; order Anura; family Ranidae; genus Aquarana; species Aquarana catesbeiana. The sequence goes on along the minus strand of NC_133324.1, from coordinate 783,099,333 downwards.
TTGTGAATACCAAATGAAAGTGCTCAACTTGGGTAAACCAAAGATTGCTCATAACCTGCCTTGGAACATTTAATGCAAATTTATAAAGAAAAATAAATATTTGTAGCACACACCCCAATGTAGAACACTACATCTGACTGCCAATTAGCCTATTAATATAAAGGCCTCAGTCACATTGGCAATAAGGCCTGTATAGTGCGAACGGACCAGTTATTTTTTTTCCACATGGATAAAAACATTTTAAAAAATTCACCAAAGCTCACCAAATCACCAACTAAAATACCTGAGTGGACTGATTATAGCAATGCATACATTAAAAATGTGCAATTCAGCAGGTAGGAGTGCTCCTGTATGCACGTTTCTTTTTTTTTATTTTGATTGGAGCACACCTTCAAGTAATAGAATAAAGACAAATAATGAGAGTTTTAAAGGGATTTTTAAAGGCTCAAGGTTTTTACCTTCATGCATTCTATACATGAAGGTAAAAAAAAACTTCTGTGTGCAGCAGCCCCCCAGCCCCCCAATACTCACCTAAGCTCCCTCTCAATCCAGTGATGTGCATGAGAGCTGGCCTTCTCCCGGGTCTCTCATTCCTCATTGGCTCACACAGTAGCAGGAGCCACTGGCTCCTGCTACTGTCAATACCAGTCAGTGAGTCAACGAGGAGAGAGTGGGGGGCAGGGCCGAGCCACAGCTCTGTGTGTCCTATGGACCCATAGAGCAGAGCTCAGGAGCAGGTGCCAGGAGAGCCAATGGGGGACCCGAAAAGAGGAGGATTGGCACTGCTCTTTGCACAGAGCAGGCAGGTATGACGTGTCTGTAATTAAACAAAATTGAACCTATTAATGTAAATTTAAAGTGGTTATTAACCGCGGACATTGGAAAAAAAAAAAAAACGTGCAAGCACTAGCTATGCATTATACTCACCTTGGAACGAAGTCCTCCATGCTGTAATGTCACCACTGGGAGGGCTGACATGTTTCCCTTGTCTTTCTTCCGGGTTTATGCGCTCTGGTCATGTGATTGGCCAAAGCCGCGATGACATCACTCCCGCACATGAGCGCGGAAGCCCTCAGTTCCGGCACCAAGCTCTGAAGTTAAAGCAAGGTATGCCGAACCTTCAGAGCGCATGTACCAATGATGTTACTGGCTGCATCCAGGGTGAATATCTCCTAAACGGTGTACGTTTAGGAGATATTCATTTTACCTACAGGTAAGCCTTATTATAGGCTTACCTGTAGGCAAAGATGACCAAGCGGTGTGTACAAATGAATTAAAGTTTAAAAATAAAGTTTACTTTAGTAAGAGGTTTAAAGTAGTACTAAACCCTAGTAGTAAAATGTGTCAAAATTTGAATTAAGACCCACCCAAATGGTATCAAATGCCCCAAATACTTACATTTTGTATGCCTCTTTTTCTTCTCCTGCCTGTGTGAGCCATGTACACAGTGAGGGCACCTCTCCTGTGTGTGCTCTGTACTTAGCTGGGGCGTGTGCATTATTGCTACATAGCACCCCTAATCATTCATAAAAAGTTAACAGTAAATAAAAAACACTTGCACAATCTTTGACAAGTCTTTTATTTAAAAAAAAAAATCCACAATGTACAGTGAGGGAAAAAGTATTTGATCCCCTGCAGATTTTGAACATTTGCCCACTGAAAAAGAAATCAGTCTATAATTTTAATGGTAGCTTTATTTTAACAGTGAGATCCAGAAAAATATCCAGAAAAACACATTTCAAAAAAGTTATAAATTGATTTGCATTTTAATAAGTGAAATAAGCATTTGATCCCCTATCAATCAGCAAGATTTCTGGCTCCCAGGATTCTTCTATACAGGTAACAAGCTGAGATTAGGAGCACTCCCTCAAAGGGGCACGGTTTAGGAGATATTTACCATATACGCTTGCGCCGATGTCGTATGTGCATTGAAGAAATGGCTCGCTCGTGCCGTTTCTTCAGCAGCGTGCCATGACCGGCGTCTCCCGTGCGGGAGTGACATCATCGCAGCTTCGGCCAATCACAACACTGGAGCCCACGAACCCGGAAATTACTCCGGGAGACATGTCGCCGGTCACAGCGGTGTGCGGGGCCACTGTAACAGCTTTGATCTAAGGTAAGTATTTCATAATGAGCTAGTATGCGATGCATACTAGCTCATTATGCCTTTGTCTTACAGGGTTTGTTTGCTTTTTGTTTGTTTTTTTTTCGGGTTTACAACCACTTTAAGTGCCATTCAAGTGACACCAAAGCCCAGAGTTTTATCTTCTTCTGTTCACTTCCTGGAAGGGTCCTTCTTTGGATGTTCATGTCACTACTGGCTGTGTCATTCCTGTTTCCTGTAGCTGTCCAGGAAGTAGATGCAGGTGTTGGATGAGCAAAGATAGTGCTGTCCTGATGAGAAAGGGAGAGCAATGTCATATCTGGGAAGGATAATACATACCAGGAAGTGTTACACTTACAAATTATTAAAGCGGTTGTATACCCGCACAAATTTTAATTATTTTTTTAAAACCTGTAAGGCAAAAGGCATAATGAGCTAGTATGCACCGCATACTAGCTCATTATGAAATACTTATGTTAGAACGAGGCATCGGCAGCTGATCACGGTCCACGCCGAAGGAGCTGACATTTCCCCTCAGTGTGTCTATGAGCGTCCGGAGCCGCGATGTTGTCACTCCCGCACATGTGCGCGGGATACTTCTTTCCAGAAAGGTCCAACAGCATCTGCCGGACCTTCACAGCACATGCGCCACTGACGTCAGTGGATGCATGCAAAGTAAATATCTCCTAAACCATACAGGTTTAGGAGATATTCATTTTACCTACAGGTAAGCCTTATTATAGGCTTACCTGTAGGTAAAAATACAAAAAAAAAGGGTATACAACCACTTTAAGCATTAACATGCACATGAAATGCACATGCACGTGAAAAATATGTCAGGTGGCTTATAATGCCTAATAAGGGTGGGGGTTTCTTATGTTCCAGACACCCCCCCCCCCCCATAAAATTCAATGCAGCCTGTTGACTTGGTATTGGAGAGTTGGTGCAGTTTTACTGTATTGGGGTGGTCCAAAAACCAGTCAGTATCTGGTGTGAAGTTGCTGGATGTTATGTACCTGCCGGATGAGCCTGACGGGCAGTGGGAAGGCTTTCTCGCACAACCCCGACTCAAGGGCCACTGGTGTTGCAACAGTGGCCACAATCGCCTGGCAGTGTATGGGTGCCTGGTTCGTCTTTGGTCTTGTCAGTTCAGCTGGTGCAGCAGAAAACAGGAAGCAGGCTGGTAGGTGCAGGGCTGGGGAGACACTGAATACATAATCAGACAAGCCGGGTTTGGTAACAGATGATCAGATGTAGATATAGACGACAGGCAGAGAATGGTCAGGATACAGGCAAAGTTCGGCAACAGGATATCAAGCAGTGTAGAGCAGAGCGTGGTTACAAGGCAGGCCGGGGTCAGGATAACAGAGATCAATCGTAGTCAAACAAGCCCGGTCAAACACAGTAAACAGATCGGATCACAGGAACAGGAAGTCACGGGAACAGGTATGAGCTGCAGATCAGACAGCAAAGACACAGTGCTGCTGAGGTGTTTAAATAAGGCAGCCTGTTGCCAATCACTGAAATCAGTCTGCACTATTTTAACCCCTAGGTGGCAGATCCATGACACTGGATATTGGCAGTAACTGGAACGTGCTGTCATATACGCCGATCCAGAGCATCCCAAACACGCTCAATGGATGACATGTCAGGTGAGTATGCTGGCTATGCAAGAACTGAAATGTTTTCACCTTCCAGGAATTGTGTACAGATCCTTGCAACATGGGGCAGTGCATTATTATGCTGCAATATGAGTTCATAGTCATGGATGAATGGCGCAACAATGGGCCTCAGGATCTCATCACGGTATTTCTGTGCATTCAAAATGCCATCAATAGAATGCACCTGTGTTCTTTGTCCATAGCATACGCCTGCCCATACCATAATGCCACCGCCACCATGGGCCACTCGATCCACAACGTTGACATCAGCAAACCACTCACCCACACAACGCCAAACATGCTGTCTGCAATCTGCCCTGTACAGTGAAAAACAGGATTCATCCATGAAGAGAACACCTCTCCAAAGTGCCAGATGCCCTCGAATGTGAGCAATTGTCCACTCAAGTCCGATACGATGACAAACTGCAGTCAGGTCGAGACTCCGAGGACGCCGAGCATGCAGATGAGCTTCCTTGAGATGGTTTCTGACAGTTTGTGCAGAAATTCTTTGGTTATGCAAACCAATTGTTGCAGCAGCTGTCCAGGTGGTTGGCCTCAGACGATCTTGGAGGTGAAGATGCTGGATGTGGAGGTCCTGGGCTAGTGTGGTTACATGTGGTCTGCGGTTGTGAGGCCGGTTGGATGTACTGCCAAATTCTCTGAAATGCCTTTGGAGATGGCTTATGGTAGAGAAATGAACATTCAATTCCAGGGCAACAGCTCTGGTGAACATTCCTGCAGTCAGCATGCCAATTGAACACTCCTTCAAAACTTGCGACATCTGTGGCATTGTGCTGTGTGATAAAACTGCACATTTTAGAGTGGCCTTTTATTGTGGCCAGCCTAAGGCACACCTGTGCAGTAACCATGCTGTCTAATCAGCATCTTGATATGCCACACCTGTATGGTGGATAGATTATCTCGGCAAAGGAGAAGTGCTCACTAACACAGATTTAGACAGATTTGTGAACAACACTTGAGAGAAATAGGCTTTTTGTGTAAAAAGTCGTAGATCTTTGCTTTAAGCTTATGATAAATAGGGGCAAACACAAAAGTGTTGCATTTATAATTTTGCTCAGTGTAGCAGCCTATGAAGCTGTTTGCACACAATGCATTGACTCAGTGTGTAAATATTTTTTTGCTAATTTCTGTGACTTTTTTTTATTTCAGTGCTGGATATATATTGTTCCCTCTATTTGATTTACAACTCTGTTGTATGTATTAATTATTTTTTCCCGTTCTCTTTCATATGAGTCTGTTAAATAAGACTTCCAACTTGAAATGGCACTGTCTACCTCGTCCGTTAATGGGTTTGATTAATGACACGTGAAACATACCTAGATTATTACACTCATCCCTAATGATTAGTGAACAGCCTCTATTCCTTAAGTACAGTGGTTCTCAACCTCAGTCATAAAGTACCCCCAACAGGCCATGTTTGCAGGTTTTCCTTTATCTTGCACAGGTGCTTTAAAGCATAGTAAATGGCTTGGTATTTGGACAGCTATTTTATATAGGAGAAATTCCCAAAACATGGCCTGTTGAGGGTACTTGAGGAATGAGGTTGAGAACCACTGCTTTAGTAAATCAACTCCTATGCCTATTTGAAAAATCTGTATTCTACAGCGATATATAATACCTGGATGTCAAAGGCAGTTGACTTTACAAAAGATGTAGAGGCTGTTTACTTTGCAAAGTGTATGCTCACTGAGCTTAGTACAAGATAAAGTGTTGATCACTTCAATCAATTAATAATGTGCTAGCAAAAATCCTGTTATTTTTTTCCTTTACACATGATTGGGTTTTTAAAGTAAACAGTGGTTCACATTAGCTGTTAACATTTACTTTACAAGGTGAACATTAATTTTGTAGATTAAAAAGCCTAAACTCTTTAGTAAATTAACCTGAGCATGATCATGATGAAGCACAGAAGCAGCATTCTTCGTTTCATAGTAAGTATTACTCTTTTTTGTGCCACATATTGGGGTTATTACATTAAAGGAGTATAGACTGTGTGCTTACCAAAGATAAGGTTCACTTTGCGAACTGAATCATATCACTGTTATAACAAAACCAAGTACAGGGGAAACACAGGAAAACATTGCTGCACCAGTCCTGTACCTTCTCAATGCAGCTTTGCAATGTAGAATTTATTACCTCTCCACTCAGAGTGGTATGTATGTATCTTCCTATCTGAGGCTTAGGAACCATCCTGGGTCCCCTGAGATCAGGAGCAGTTGCAGCTAGAGCCCTGGGGGGTTTAACTGAAGAACTGTTCTGTGCTTCTAGACTTGCACAGATGCATGCTGTACCTATAAACTTCAACTGTATACTTGATCTTTTCCAAAATATGTGTCAGTAAAAACCCAAGTTAAAAACATAGTTTGCACAAAAGTTTTAGTTATACGAAGTATGTGGATAACTCTGCATATAGTTATTAGTTTTAAAGTTGAAATCTAAAATAGCAGGGAAAAGAACAGGTCTCAGTAACTTTTTCAAATTTTGTCAGACGGATATTTTAGGTGAAATCTCTTTAACCATTGCAGGGGTATTATATTCAAATTACAGTTATAAAAATAACAACATTAAATCTGTAACACCAATAGTTTACCCCGAAATACACTCCTGTAAAACACTTTTTATGTGCTATATCATTTTGCTTTTCATTATTTAAAACAGCTCTGTTGTCTAATTTAAAAGAAAAAAAAAAGAGAAAACTATCTAAAAGATTGCCTTCAAAAGAAGACCTAATATTTTACCCCTGGGTGTGTCAGAAGCCTGGTCTTCTGCCTCATGTCGCTGTTCCTTACACCGGCCATTGGATGGAACTACAGCATGCACACAAAAGTTCTGATGCACCCCCTCTTTCCCAGGGCCAGATCCATGATTCCTACCCCCTAGGTCAACTGTCTTGTGCCACCTCCCTCCTACCACAATTGAGTGGATGTCAAAACCACACAAAGCATGCTGAAGCTGGGTGCAAAGAGGCTCAAACAGACAATCTCCTCACTTTGTGTAATTACCTATTGAACTAGAACTAGCATCCTAACTATGATCCCAGAGTGGGCGAACTGAAAGAACACTATACATTATTCCACCAATAAAAAAAAATAAAAAAATAAAAACAGTGCAGCATACCTCCCAACTTTTTGAGATGGGAATGAGGGACACCTATCAGCAAAAGTATTAAGGCATAGGACACACTCCTTGTCATGCCCCCTTAAAGGAGAATTGTACACAAAAACAAGATTGGTTTTACCACTACTATTCCTTTATATTGGCTTTTGGATTTTACAAATGTAGCCATTTATAAATCAGATGAAAGGTTTAGAGCTGGAAAACACTTTTTGATAGATAAAAAGTGCGTTTTATTATCAACTCTATAGATCAGACCAAAATGAGGGACACATGAGGAGGAATGAGGGACAGAGGGACATTGCTCCAAATCGGGGACAGTCCCTCAAAATCAGGGACAGTTGGGAGCTATGGTGCAGGGATAGCATCAATGAGGACCCAATTAGACTGCACAGTTAGAATGGGTGCCAATCTGAAACCTTTTATTATGTATCGTAATCTACCGCTGGCAGTCAGCAATAAGATGTGGAGATGGCTGTGCGTGTCTCCTGGCAGCCCTGCCACTCTATACCAAGAAAATGGTGCTAAATCAAAACATGGATGTGAATGTTAAACCACAAATAAATAAATACATACAATGGTGAAAAGTAAAAAAAGAAAAAATGTGATAAACAAATACCGGTATGTAAAAAAAAGGAGGAAATTGAATCCACAGAGGCCATCTTGCAGAAGGAGTGACGGGGTCCTATAAACAAGATTAAATTAATCCACAGTTCATGTATTTCATAGGTGTACTCACATTCCAATTTTCCTGTGCATCCACCGCCAAGTGACATTGCATAAATGAGCCTCTTACCAGACAAAGTGGACCATTAAAAAAATAGTCAGAAGCGCTTGTTAAATCCTTTTGAACAGGATTCTTCAGACACCAGACATGTCTCCCATTAGCATTGCTCAATCTCTCTGCTGTGTATTCTCTAAAAAAATAAATGTCCAGCAGGAACAGCAGAATAGCTACAACAGTTGGGCAGAGCCGGGGCAAATACAAGAGATATCGTGGCTGTGATCCTCCAGGGTAGCTAATACCTAACTCTACCACTGCCTATGTTGGATATGTAGAAACTCTGCACTCTGTAATCTGGCTGATCACAGGCATTAACAGACGGTGAGCAAGAAGTCCAAAAGCCATCACTACATCATCCCGCTACTGCTAAAGCCAGTATTTTGGGATCTTGTTGTGTTGTGCAGACAGCAGGAAATCTCAAGAAAGGAAAGGAAACAGAAAATGTTCAAGCAACGCGACTCTTAATCTTAAAGCATACTCTATCTATAGAAAGATTTTTTTGATTTTGTATAGAGTAGGAAAAGGTTAAAATTGCTGTCTCACCATCTGTCTTCATGCTGTCTTCATTTCTTTTTCTTTAAACACAACTTAAAATCTTCCCTTAGACAGTTATCCCCAGCACAAGTGTCCTCAATTATAAATGTACTTTCTATCCCTGTTATGGTGGTAAATACAATTTTTGTTTTTTTCCTTAATTTTTTTCCTCAATTTTTGAGGCTGGGTTCACACTGAAGAACACACAGAAGGGGTCCGGTGCGTCTCCATTCACCGTTTCAGGTCCGATTTCAGCCCGAATTTTTGGCTGAATTCGGACCCGAAACGGACCAAAAGACGCACAGGGCTCCTGTGCAATTTGCACTGGAGCTGCTGCGGAGATGTGTGAACCAGCTTCATAGAGAGCAGGTCACATTCTCCTTCTATACGAATTGGATGCGGGGAAAACCGCATCCAATTCGCAGTTGTGTGAACCCAGCCTAAATCTCTGTAAAATGGCCACCAAGACCAAATAGAAAGAGTGAATCACTTTAGTGGGGAGTTAGGCCATATATATTGAATATTTAAAAATATGCTCATTAATTTGTCCATGTAGTGGCAATTGATTTAGACACTATCTCAAACTTAAATTTTTTTTTGCCTTTGGATACATTTTAAACTATTTTGACAAGAATTCAAGGCTGTATGAATACTCATTACTGACTCTGTCTGTATCTAAAATAGAGTTAACTAGCTGCAAAATGTTCTCAAAGTTTAGCATATCTCATAAACTATATTCTCCCAAACTTTTGAAAACTACATTCTTTTTAAAAAAGGCAGCCATCTATCATAATGGATAGCATCAATCATTCTTGTCATGTAAGGACCACAATAACCTCTTTAACAGTTAAGTGTAAAAAACTTTTCAAGGTTTAGTCATGTGTGTCTTTCACTAAGGGTTTAAACTCCATATGAACTGAGTTTACAGGTAAAGGCAGAGCAACCACATAGATGAAAATGTTTGCAAGATTCTACTACAAACAATATTTTATATTCTCTTATATTGGTATATCTATAATATATCTACAGTTTTATAATGTTGTTAAATCTTGGTTCAGTTTTGCAGGCAATTGAAATGAAAACATTACCATTCATGGAGGAACTGTTGGCACATCATATCGAATGGGTCCAGTTCACTCAGTTAACAGCTTTAAATGCCTAACATAAACATAAACTATCAAAATTGCACTATTAACCTAGCTGATTTTCTGGACATGGAAATTCCATTCTTAATGAAGCATTCCTTGCAAAAGCAGGTGAACACCTGAACACAGCAGTAAATAGGAAATATAATAAAATAATAAATGTTATTTATCATGCTGAATTTTTGTGACAGATTAAATACACATATATATCTGTAGTACAAGTATATCTACATTTACAATGTTGTTAAATCTTGGTTCAGTTTTGCAGGCAATGGAAACGACAACGTTATCATCCATAGAGGAACTGTTGGCACATCATATCTAATGGGTCTAATTCATTCAGTTTAAATGCCTGGCATAAACATGAACGCTCATGCTATTAACCCAGCTGATTTTCTGGACATTAAAATTTCATTCTTAAAGTGGAGCTCCACCCAAAAAGGGAAACTCTGCTTGTTTGCACCCTTCCCCCCATCTGCTGGCACATTTGGCACTTTTTGGGGGGGAGCGGGTACCTCGTTTTGACAGCTATCCACTCCCACTTCCGGGCAAGATCGTGACATTTATCTATGACATTTCCGGCCCCTCCTCCCCCCCAGCTGCCTTCTGGGACACACACATGTCCCAGAAGATGGCAGGACCATTCAGAAAGCATGGCATACTACAGATGCCACAATACAACATAGATTACAGCGCACAAATACAAAAATGACAATTAAATCCTGCATGGCTATTTAAAAACACCTGAACATATTCAAAAAATATGGGGTTTTGGTCACACTATATGGTCATATAGTGCTAAGCCCACTTACTGCGTCAAAGTACCCCATTATCAGTGGGTCCTACACTAGTAATAGAATGAAAGAAATGAAAGATCCAGCGTCTCAACCATGAGATACACCTCATATGAACTGGTGGACACTAATAAGAGGTAATGAAGGGGGGTGGGGTGCTGTAAAAAGGTAATTTTTGTATGTGTGCGCTATAATCTATTGTGTACTGTTTGTTGGTCTTATAGCAGCACTATCTTGAATGTAAACAGAATTTTAGGGTGTGCCCCCCAAGTATGATTTTGTATATATATTGTATGGACTCTGACCAGGTTCCTTGGGCCTGAGCACCCCATCCCCCCTTCATTACCTCTTATTAGTGTCCACCAGTTCATATGAGGAGTCCCTTCAGTTCTCCCATAAAGAGGAGTTTGTCTCCCATGGTTGAGACGCAGGATCTTTCATTCTATTACTAGTGTAGGACCCACTAATAATGGGGTACTTTGATGCAGTAAGTGGGCTTAGCACTATATGACCATATAGTGTGACCAAATCCCCACATTTTTTGAATTTGTTCAGGTGTTTTTAAATAACCTTGCAGGATTGAAATGTCATTTTTGTATGTGTGCACTGTAATCTATTTTGTACTGTTTGTTGGTCTTATAGCAGCACCATCTTGCATGTAAACGCATTTTTAGGGTGTGCCCAGGGGTGGGCTGGGCTGGGGGGCAGGGATGCAATTGGCCCCTGGGCCGCTCTGATATGCTGTACAAAGGCCGCTGTGTCGCCAGCTCAGAACCGCACATGCGCAGTTCTTGAGCGTGCTGAGTGCGGCCAGCTCCATCCAATAATGTGAGCCAGCGATGTCTTCTCTGTCACAGGGCTGACGGTCTGTGTTACAGAGCACAGCACAGCCCCACCCAGCCCCTCCCTCCTCCACACGAATTGCTGACAGAGGCTGGACCTGCTCTCTCTTTCCCAACCCACACAGCCCGTGTGCTCTCTGTGAAGAGGATGTGTGGGCAGGAAAGTTAAATCTGAGTAGTCGTCTGGAATCCAGTGAGTCTCCTGGGAGGCTGGGACCGTACAAGTAAGTGAAATTCTCCTCCCTCCCCCTCTCTGCAGCTAAAGAGTTTTTTTTCTAGCAGCCTGTGCAGTACCTTGCCCTTCTAGGTGTTATGATGTGGGCTCACATTGGCATGGTGTGGTTTGGCTGTAGTGCTGCTGTACTGGCAGTCTTCCTGCATATTGCCCCTGGTCCCATAGAGGTTGCACATTTTTACTGCATGTTCTGAAATTGCACTAAATGACCTGCATGCTGCATCTTTGGTGCACTTTCAGAAAATGCAGCAAAAATGTGTAAACTAATAGTAGTCTGAGGGACTGTGAAACCCACCAGTACACCCGCAATGCAGCCAAACCGCAGCACAGCAGCGTGAGCCCAAAGGCTTGTATTTACGTGCAGCAGGCACTGCCACTCCTCCGAAAAGTGATCCATGCTATGGTCACTTTTCAGAGGCATTAGACAGGCAGAGAGGAGTTGATATCACATTTACTCCCTGCCTGTTTTAACCCCCTAAATGCCAATACCTGCAGGTAATGGCACTGTTCACTTTGAACTCCACCTTATTTCCATTACTCTCTGTAGGTATTGGATGTGCACTCACCTTATTGTTTGCACATCTAATACCTAAGGGTACTTTCACACTGGGGTGGTGTGAGCGGTAGTGGTAAAGTGCTGCTCATTTTAGTTGCGCTTTACCGTTGTTTTAGCGGCGCTAGTGGGGCACTTTTAACCCCCGCTAGCGGCCGAAGAAAGGGTTAAAACCGCCCATGTTGCATTCATTTTAATGGGCAGGGCGGTTTGGGAGCAGTGTATACACCGCTCCCAAACAGCCCCAATAATGCTGCATGCAGGACTTTTCAGAACGTCCTACAAGCGCACCACCCCAGTGTGAAAGCACTCGGGCTTTCACACTGGGGTGGCATGAGAGGCAGTTTACAGGCACTATTTTTAGTGCTAAAACACCTGTAAAGCGCCTTCAGTGTGAAAGTACCCTAAAGAGAGTTATGGAAATAAGGTAGAGTTCAAAGTGAATTTCTACACCTAAGTGGAGCACCCTTTTCAGAAGATTTGAGGATATTATTAAACCTAGAGACTGGTGGACTTAGGCCACCATAGACAGATTGAAATTTCTGCTGAACCGGCAGAATTTCAATCTATCTATGTGCAGACTGTTTGTACAGAATTCAATCTATCAACTGACTTCAGTACAACCAGCGTGTCTTTATTTATTTTTTTGGCGATCACTGCTGGCTGCTATAGCTGCCAGCAGTGATCACTGTATTTTGATGGCTTGAAAATATTCACCTAAGAGCACGCACCGACACACAGCTGTTAAAGAATCTTGGTAAATCAAGTGCCAGGCATCCCTAGCATTACACCTGTGGGGCTGTGACCAAGTCCAGGCACAAGCTAGCACAGGCTCCTGGATACACAGGAGGGTGGCCAGAAAGAGGAGAGCTGGGATATGACATAGTTACCTCATATCCCTGCCACTCCTAAACCTGCTCCACTGCAGCACCAGACCCATGATGCCCTTAATCTGGCCGATGCTCCGGCGTGCGCCAGCATGTGCTTTTCTCACTACCCGCAATTTACACAGGAGGAGCCTGCACCCTGGTGAATCTGGTGGTCATGCCGGGGAGACAGCAGGACTTGCGTGTTTAGCCTGCTGCGCTCACTGTGACTCTTGGCTACTCTACTTGCTTGGCTTGCCCAGTGGTGTGGTGCTCACTCACCAGAGAAGCTCCAGACTCTTAGCGCTTAGTGTGGCGGCAGTGACATCACAGTCTTTAGTCTTCATCTTCCTGCAGTATCATTGGTCTGTGTACTGGGTGTGGGGAAGGGGCAAGCTCTTTTTCTCAGTCTCTCTGGGGGCAACCATGTAGTCTCTCTCTGAGAGACTTCTCCACAATGATTGCCCCCACAGAGAGTGACCGCTTCACACTGCCTGCACAGAGAGTGACCACTTCACACTGCCTGCACAGAGAGTGACCGCTTCACACTGCCTGCACAGAGAGTGACCACTTCACACTGCTTGCACAGAGAGTGACCGCTTCACACTGCCTGCACAGAGAGTGACCACTTCACACTGCCTGCACAGAGAGTGACCACTTCACACTGCCTGCACAGAGAGTGACCACGTCACACTGCCTGCACAGAGTGACCGCTTCACACTGCCTGCACAGAGAGATAGACCGCTTCACACTGCCTCCACAGAGAGTGACCAGTTCACACTGTGGGCAATGTGGAGCGGTCTCTCTCTCTCTGTGCAGACAGTGTGAAGCGGTCTCTCTCTGCAGGCAGTGTGAAGCGGTCTCTCTCTCTGTGCAGGAAGTGTCAAGCTGTCTCTCTCTCTCTCTCTCTGCAGGCAGTGTCAAGCGGTCTCTCTCTCTCTCTGTGCAGGCAGTGTCAAGCTGTCTCTCTCTCTCTCTCTCTCTCTCTCTCTCTGCAGGCAGTGTCAAGCTGTCTCTCTCTCTCTGTGCAGACAGTGTAAAGCGGTCTCTCTCTCTCTCTCTCTCTCTCTGCAGGCAGTGTCAAGCTGTCTCTCTCTCTCTCTCTTTCTCTCTGCAGGCAGTGTGAAGCTGTCTCTCTCTCTCTGCAGGCAGTGTCAAGCTCTCTTTCTCTCTCTGCAGGCAGTGTCAAGCTGTCTCTCTCTCTCTCTCTCTCTCTCTCTCTCTCTCTCTCTCTCTCTCTCTCTCTGCAGGCAGTGTCAAGCAGCCCCTCTCTCTCTCTGCAGGCAGTGTCAAGCTCTCTCTGCAGGCAGTGTCAAGCTGTCTCTCTCTCTCTCTCTCTCTGCAGGCAGTGTCAAGCTCTCTCTCTCTCTGCAGGCAGTGTCAAGCTGTCTCTCTCTCTCTGCAGGCAGTGTCAAGCTGTCTCTCTCTGCAGGCAGTGTCAAGCTTTCTCTCTCTCTGCAGGCAGTGTCAAGCTGTCTCTCTCTCTCTCTCTCTCTCTCTCTGCAGGCAGTTTCAAGCTGTCTCTCTCTCTCTCTCTCTCTCTCTCTCTCTCTCTCTCTCTCTCTCTCTCTCTCTCTCTGCAGGCAGTGTCAAGCTGTCTCTCTCTCTCTGCAAGCAGTGTCAAGCTCTTTCTCTCTCTGCAGGCAGTGTCAAGCTGTCTCTCTGCAGGCAGTGTCAATCTGTCTCTCTCTGTGCAGGCAGTGTCAATATCTCTCTCTCTTTCTCTCTCTCTCTCTCTGCAGGCAGTGTCAAGCTGTCTCTCTCTCTCTCTGCAGGCAGTGTCAAGCGCTCTCTCTCTCTCTCTCTGCAGGCAGTGTCAAGCGCTCTCTCTCTCTCTCTCTGCAGGTAGTGTCAAGCTCTTTCTCTCTCTGCAAGCAGCGTCAAGCACTCTCTCTCTCTCTCTCTCTCTCTCTCTCTCTCTCTGCAGGCAGTGTCAAGCTCTCTCTCTCTCTCTCTGCAGGTAGTGTCAAGCTCTTTCTCTCTCTGCAGGCAGCGTCAAGCTGTCTCTCTCTCTCTCTCTCTCTGCAGGCAGTGTCAAGCTGTCTCTCTCTCTCTCTCTCTCTGCAGGCAGTATCAAGCTGTCTCTCTCTCTGGAGGCAGTGTCAAGCCCTCTCTCTCTCTGTGCAGGCAGTGTGAAGCTATCTCTTTGCAGGCAGTGTCAATCTGTCTCTCTCTCTCTCTGTGCAGGCAGTGTCAAGCTCTCTCTCTCTCTCTCTGCAGGCAGTGTCAAGCTGTCTCTCTCTCTCTCTCTCTCTCTCTGCAGGCAGTGTCAAGCTCTCTCTCTCTCTCTCTGTGCAGGCAGTGTCAATCTGTCTCTCTCTCTGTGCAGGCAGTGTGAAGCGGTCTCTCTTTCTGTGCAGGCAGTGTCAAGCGGTCTCTCTCTCTCTCTCTCTCTGTGCTGGCAGTGTTAAGCGGTCTCTCTCACTCTCTCTCTGCTGGCAGTGTCAAGTGGTCTCTCTCTCTCTCTCTGGGGCAATGTGGAGCAGTCTCCCTCCCTTTCTCTCTGTGCAGGAATGTGGTGTAGATGGATGGTGAGCTGATTCAGTGGTTCTATGGGCCACTTGACTGGACTTGCCCCCCAGGCCTAAGGCTGCCAGCCCTCCCCTGTGTAGGACCCACTGATAATGGGGTACTATGCCGCAGTAAGTGGGCTTAGCACTATATGACCCTATAGTGTGAGCAAATCCCCATATTTTTTGAATATGTTCAAGTGTTTTTAAATAGTCTTGCAGGATTTATATGTCATTTTTGTATGTGTACGCTGTAATCTATTTTGCACTTTCTGTTGGTCTTATAGCAGCACCATCTTGAATGTAAATGCATTTTTAGGGTGTGCCACCCAAGTATGATTTTGTTACTACAGATGCCAGCGCCTGCACCCGAACCTGATTGAAGAAGGGGCGCTAACATCGCATACGTCACATCAATAATTTTCTTCTTGACCGGAAAAGGACCCATGAATTTGGGACCCAACTTCTTTGAGGGGCAGGCCATTTTTAAATTAAGTGTAGACAGCCACACCTGGTTACCAGGTTCTAGGATGAGTTCTCCTCGCTTCTTCCTGTCAAACATCCTTTTATTATATTCCTGGGTTTTAGCCATGGTCTCTCTTAGTAACCTATTGTTGGTAAGGAAGAAGTCCATTGTTTTCGGAGACTGCAGGAATCGCAAACTCGGGTAAGGAACCAGGCAAGAAGGATGGATGAAAGCCATAGTTGGCAAAGAATGGCATTTTTTTAATGGCAGAGTGCACAGAGTTGTTGTAGGCAAACTCAGCAATAGGCAGTAGAGAGACCCAATCATCCTGTAAAAAAACAGAAAAGCAGTGGAGATATTGTTCCAGAGTCTCATTAGTTCTCTCCATCTGCCCATTCATCTGGGGATGGTAGGCAGATGAGAATGCTAATTCAATTTCGAGTGACCCACAGAGAGCCTTCCAAAACCTGGAAGTGAACTGAACACCTCGATCAGTCTATACTTGAAGGAACTCCATGCAGTCTCACTACTTCCTTAATGAAAATTTTTGCTGTTTCCAATGCTGAAGGTGTGCCTTTCATGGGTAGAAAGTGAGCCATCTTAGACAATCTATCCACGATGACGAAGATGGTGGAAAAACCCTCTGCCGGGGGGATCTCTATGATAAATCCATCAAAATCAACTTCCAGGGCCTTTCTGGGACATGTAAAGGTCTTAGTAGGCCCCAGGCTTTTGTTCGGCTATTCTTATTCCGAGCACAGGTGGTGCATGATTCCACATAACTCCTGCAGTAGTTTGCCAGCTGAGACCACCAAAATGTACGTTGTACCAGCTCTGTCGTTTTCAGAACACCAAAATTTATGGTCGTGGCAGAGTTCCAGTACTGCCACCCTCAGATTCTCTGGAACCATAATTTTGTCCTTGTGCCAGAATAGAACATCTTGCATGCTTACATTGTCTTCAGTGGGTGGGGACCAACCTACGGAGGCTTGTCTTATTTGGGATAAGATGTCCCCTTGAAGTAGCAAGAAATTTCCAGCAGGAAGGATGGTGTCTGGAGGTAAGGATTCTCCAGAATCATGGAACATGCGGGATAAAGCTTCCGGCTTAATATTTTTAGAGCTAGGTCTGTACGCAATGTGGAACTGAAACCTGGAGAAAAACAAGGCCCACCTTGCCTGCCGTGGTCTCAACCTTTTGGCGGTTCTCAAATACTCCAGGTTTTTGTCGTCGGTATAGACCAGGATGGGATGTGCAGCACCCTCCAGTAGGTAGCGCCACTCTTCTAGGGCAGACTTGATGGCCAGAAGCTCCTATGTCGTAATTTTTCTCCGCAGTGGAGAGCTTACATGAGAAAAAGGCTACTGGATAGAGGAGAGCTTTGGCGCCTTGCTGCTGAGAAAGTACTGCCCCTACTGCGAGCTCTGATGCATCTACTTCAAGGACAAATGGTAGAGCAGGATCTGGCTGTTTCAGGATTGAAGCAGAAGTAAATAGCTCTTTAAGTTTTTCAAAGGCGTTTTGCGCCTTAGGGGACCAACAGAATCGGTTCCCTTGCTTGGTTAGTTCAGTGATGGGGGCAATTATTGCAGAAAAGCCCCTAATGAACTTCCGGTAAAAGGTGGCAAAGCCAATGAAGCGTTGGACACCTTTCTTATCGGAGGGAGCGGGCCAGTCCAGGATAGCTGCCACTTTTTGGGGATCCATCTTAATGCCGTTAATAGAAATAATTAGGCTGAGGAACTGGATGCACTGGAGTTCAAACTCACATTTTTCCAACTTGGCGTAAAGACCATGCTGCCTGAGCCAGGTTAATACATTTTGGACATGCCTGCGATGCTCAGTGACTGAAGAGGAAAAGATTAAGATATCATCTAAATACACTATCACATACAAGTCCAGAAGGTCACGGAAGATATCATTCACAAAGTGTTGAAATGTCGCTGGTGCGTTGCACAGGCCAAAGGGCATGACAAGGTACTCAAAGTGCCCGAACCGGGTACGAAAAGCTGTTTTCCATTCATCTCCCTCTCTAATACGGATTAAATTGTAGGCACCACGGAGATCTAGTTTAGTGAAGATCGTTGCAGAACCCAGTCTTTGGAAAAGTTCAGGCACGAGAGGTAGAGGGTAACAGTTCTTGATGGTTATCTTATTTAGTTCCCGGTAATCAATACAAGGCCGTAGAGAGTGATCTTTTTTCTCGCTGAACAAGATCCCGGCTCCGGCCGGGGAAGTGGATGGACGGATAAAACCACTCTTTAGGTTCTCATCAATATAGACCTTAAGGGTATCCAGCTCCTGCTCTGTTAGTGGAAAAATTCTTCCAAAAGGGACTTCAGATCCAGGCAACAGTTCTATCGGGCAATCATAAGGTCTATGAGGAGGAAGGGTCTCTACCCCCTTTTTGCTAAATACATCAGAAAAGTCCCGATATGGTGCGGGAATCGCCTGCTACGATTCAGTGTCAATGTCCAGGCAGAGGAGTTAAGTGGGTTTTGCGGAGGTACTGTGCAGGCAGTGCTGTTGACAATAACTGGAGAGGAACTTGATATCCCCAGTGACCCAGTCAATGCTGGGATTATGGGCCTGTAACCACGGCATTCCCAGAATAATAGGAAAAAGTGGTGAAGAGATAGCATCCAATCGAAGAAGTTCCCGATGATGAGTGCCCAAGATGGCCAGCAGAGGGATTGTCTACTGGGTGACAGGACCAGAACTAAGGGTGGAGCCATTAGCGAGGTGTACAGCAAGTCCCTGCGACTTCGATCAGAGAGGGATGTGATGATTAGCAGCAAAAGTTAGGTCAATGAAGCAGCTGCATGCTGCAGAGTCAATTATGACTGAGACTGGCAGATCCTGTCCTGGAAGCTGTAGAACAATAGAGAGAGCAAGGTGGTTAGCTGGATTAGGCAAGGCAGGTGCATACTTAGGAGAGGTTAAAAGGGACATATGTGTCTTGTTAGGGCAAGATCTCACATAGTGACCCGATTCCCCGCAATACATACACAGATTGTTGGCACGTCAGGGTTGATGCTCTTCTGGACTGAGAGACGGGCGGAGAAGACCGAGCTGCATCGGTTCGGGGGCATTAAGGACCAAGGTATGTGGCGCACAAGGACATTGGCCGACAGAGCTGGTAGCACTAGGGACCTTGGGGAGGACCCAGGTAGGACAGAATTGGTTGGTGGATATCTCGGAGCGGCGCTCCCTTAGTTGCTGATCTATTTGAACGGACAAGTTGATGAGGTCATCCAGAGACTGGGGTATACCAACCCGTGCCAACTCATCTTTAAGTGAATCAGATAAGACCATACGAAATTGGTAACGCAGGGCAGCATCATTCCAGTCTGTATCCAAACTCCAACGCCTGAATTCCAGGACATAATCTTCTGCAGGTCTACGCCCTTGTTGTAGAGCGTACAAGGTGGATTCAGCGGTGGCTTTTAACTGGGGGTCCTCATATAGCTGAGACATGGTGGCGAAGAAGGCATCCAGGCTATCTAGAAATGCTGACTTTTGCTCCAGAAGACGGTGGGCCCAGGTCTGCGGTTCACCGGATAGGAGAGAAATTACAAAGCCCACCTTGGTCGCTTCCAAAGAAAAGGTGCGTGGTTGTAAAGCAAAGTAAAGTTCACAGGCGTTGCGGAAGGACCGGTATTTACTACGATCTCCAGCAAATCTTTTGGGTGTAGGGACCCTAGGCTCAGGGGGTAGCATTACCACTGTGGGTGCAGATGAGAGTCTGGCAGCAGAAGCAACTTGAGGGTTAGCAGGTGAAGACAACACCTGGACTCGCTCTTCCAGTCTAGTATAGCCTTCCTGAAGGCTCTTAACGTCTTGTGTGAGACCCGCCAGGTGCCTACACAGTTCCTCCATGGGAGAAGTTTCCTGCTCTGGCTCGGACATGGCTGTCCGATACTGTCAGACTTTCATGTACCTGACTGATGAACCCGATACAGCAGGGGTAGGTCTCCCTTACGTATCTGGTTCCAGGCCCCTGGTAGTATGAACAGAAGGCACGGGAGCACAGAATTGTATGAGAGCCCGGCAGGTGACTTGCGGAGGTGAGGCCCTGGATCCTGGTGCAAGTGGACTGATGGTCCTTGGCAAGCTGAAGCACAGGCAGCAGATGCAGAGCAGGAGCGAAGTATGCAGGACCAGTCACAGACAAAATTGGCAGCAGGCGGTCCACACAGTACAAGGGAGCAAGCAAGTTCAGAGTCCAGGTCACAAGCAAGGTTGGCAACAGGCGGGCAGCGTAGTACAAAGGAGCAGAAAGGGTTCAAAGTCCAGGTCACAAGCAGGGTTGGCAACAGGCGGGCAGCGTAGTACAAGGAGCAGGCAGGTTCAAAGTCAAAGGCAGGCCAAAGATCAGGGAGATCAAACGTTCAGACAGTTAAAAAGGAAGCACAGGTACTGGGAGCTGCAGATCGGACAGCACTGAGCAAAGTGCATCAATAGTTTAAATAGGGCGGTTGGCGCCAAACCTCGTGCGCGCATGCGCGCCGACGAACACAGGTGCCCGCATAACGGCACGCACCGGCGCGAGCCGGCGCACCCCAGGGCGCCCAGTACTGAGTCTGTTCTGGGAACCTCTCTGACACATATTACTCAATATATATAGCTCATTAGCATAAGTAATTAATCAAATCATCAAGATAAGCTGAAATCAATTAGTCTATATAAAATACTACATTCCTTACTTATCATTAAGTATTAATCAAATAAGTAGCTGGAGCGACTTTCAGTCACAGGTGCATTTGATTCCTCACTAGGCAAAGATATAGTTGATAGAATAACTAATCAATTCATCTATAGGATAAAAATACATGTATATAATCAATATCACTGAGATAATCTATTATTGACGCTACAAAAAAAAAAAAAAATATATATATATATATATATATATATATATATATATATCGAAACACACTTAAGTGTATCAAAAAAAACATATATATATGGCAGTTCAAAGATTTCAAGGATAGTGAACACTGTCAGAGGAACAAATATAAATCAAAGTCAATGTTTAACCCTTTGGGCTGCAATGTGTCTAAACGGTTTATTCAATGCACTTCCCTTTTTCTTAGTTCTAGTTCTCTGTTTCCCCCTCATCTATTAATGGGAACTCCGTCTATAACCATATACCTTAATTGTGACACTGTATGATTCTTCTCTATGAAATGTCTAGAGTAGACAATGGTAACTTCTCCAGTTTATCTCGGATTGAATATTTGTGCCTTGCAATTCTGTCTTTCACTTTTCTGTGTTGTTTCTCCTACATAAAGACGTCCGCAAGGACACTGGATAATATATATCACGTAAGATGATTGACAAGTGAAATAATCTTTAATATTTATATTATATCCCTTATGTGGGTGACAAAAGCTTTTGCCTTTGATTATGCTAGTGCACCGGATGCAAGAGAGACAAGGAAAAGAACCATGATTAGGGGGACCCAAAAATGTAATGCGAGAGGTGGGAGTACAATACTTGTCTGACTTGACCAGTCTATTGTGTAAAGTTCTTCCTCTACAATACAAGGATAATGGAGGGATAAACTACATAAAGCCCTTCTCCATAGATGTAGAGATAATGTATAAAAGGACCCTCTATAATCCTCCGTATCATAGTATGCATCCATCTCCATATGCATATAATATTTTAATTCAGCAAAGTAGTGCCCTTACCACATAAGTGGTTGTAGTTAGGCTCATGTGTCCCACCATTTGATCTGACACTTCACATGCAGGCAGAAAGAGAAAGAGTCTAACCCATCTTTGCCTCTTTTTGTAAAGTCGCAGCCACAGCCCACCCACCCAATGTCACCTGACCACCAAAATGGTGTCCTAACAACTTGCAACTTCACACCTGTACCTGTGCGGAGGTGCAAAATCAGCTGCATGTGTCCAGCTCAGCCCCCCCCCCCCGATATTTCCAGGGCATGGTGCCTCCCTTCCCCTAGGGGCTTGATGACATCATACGGAGGGAGATGCCCCACCCTTGGATCAGACCAATCAGAGAAGCATTAGCAGAACAAAGCTTGATGCCTACATTGGCCTTGCAGCAATACAAGGAACCAAGCCCTGCGTAACATTGTCAGCCAAGGTGCAGCACAGCCTATCCTGCCAAAGGTATCAAAAAGGCCCTACCCCAAAACAAGGGGAAAAAAAACAAACAGAATGACTAGACTGTGATATACACATATTGGGGAATTTTATAAGAACCTGTTGCTATTGCAGCAAAGGATTCATAAAGACTTACTGACAGTTCTCACATTAGTACATTGGCAGTAATTAGGATTAACACTGGACAGGGTACAGAGGTCCAATACTCAAAGTGGGGCATGTCTGTGATGGGAAGCTGTCAGGTATTTGAAATGCTTCCTGCACAGGGTTATATCCCCAGTCCCATTTAGCTATTGATCTGGAGCTTCCCCAGCCAAAAGCTCAATGTAAACTAGGAGCCAGGGATACAGTGAATGTCATTACCCAAGTATAGCAATGCTCATATTTGGGAAATCACTTGTCACTGGGTTGGCAGGACCTGATGGGGAACTTAAAAGACTATCACATACTCCCCATCACATTCACCTTGCTGTTGATTGACAGTACATGGCATTGATAGCCGCTATTTAGTCTGAAGGTAGCTTTCAAACTGCCCACTGCTGTGCACTTTCAATTAACATCAAGGCAGACCTGATGGGAAAATAGCTTCCTAGTTTGTCATCAGGCTTTGCCCACCTCTAGTGCAAAACTTCTCGGCCATGTCCCTGTCAGTGTGACGGGCGTAGTGGCTGTAGAAGGAGGGTGCGCGAGGAAGAAGTGTCAGTATGGACATTGCACCCTTAGTGCAGGCACCAACTTATTCATGCACTGTACCTGTCTCTAAAAGGTACATGAATCAGGTGCAATCACCAACACTTTTGGCATTGCACTGCGATGGAACTCTGAAGAGTATCTACCAGGCTGTAATCATGCTACTACCAGCAAATTCCTGTGCATAAAGGTGTTGGCCTAAAAAATACATAACTGAAATTGGAACCTAAGCCTTTGTCATTTGAATGAGTACTTACTGCACAGTATACTTTTAGCAGATTTGGGGGGAAATGGGGGGGGGGGGGGGGCAAATTGCGGTGTCCTCTAATGCATTCAAGTAGAAAATAGCATTTTTGATAGGAGAAAACAGGCCTCATTCACATGGGCATACCAATCTGTACACTGTCATGATGGTCAGAAATAGCAAATCTACAACTTACACAAATTAGCTCATTCATAGTGTATCTATGAAACAATTCAGAGGGCTTGATAAATTCATATATACCAGTGATGGCGAACCTTGGCACCCCAGATGTTTTGGAACTACATTTCCCAGGATGCTCAACTACACTGCAGAGGGCATGAGCATCCTGGAAAATGTAGTTTCAAAACATCTGGGGTGCCAAGATTTGCCATCACTCTATACACTGTTCATATGTAATGTGTAATGTCAGAATGTTAAACTATGTTTCATCTGTGAATTAATAGTTCTTCTGGTTTGTGATGGTGATGTCACAATAATGTTAAGTATGTTCATCATGTAAGGATAAAGGGGGAAAAGCCTGTTTATACCTGTGGTTTTAACGTCACAACAGCCTGAATCAATTGTCAATCCTCCAGTTGCTAGGCAGGGTGAATCTAATACTCTACATTTATTAACCACTTCAGCCCCGGAAGATTTGGCTGCTCAATGACCAGAGCATTTTTTGCGACACGGCACTGCATCTCTTTAATTGACAATTGCGCGATCGTGCAGCGATGTACCCAAACAAAATTGACGTCCTTTTTTCCCACAAATAGAGTTTATTTTGGTGGTATTTGACCATCTCTGTGGTTTTTATTTTTTGTGCTATAAACAAAAAAAGAGCGACTGAAATTTTGAAAAAAACACAATATTTTGTACTTTTTGCTATAATAAATACCCCCATTTTTTTTTTTTAAAAAAAGCAAATTTTTTTCCTCAGTTTAGGCCGATATGCATTCTTCTACATATTTTTGGTAACAAAAATCGTAATAAGCGTATACTGATTGGTTTGCACAAAAGTTATTGCGTCTACAAAATAGGGGATAGATTTATGGTATTTTTATTATTAATTATTTTTTTTACTAGTAATGGCGGCGATCTACGATTTTTATCATGACTGTGACATTATGGCAGACACATCAGACACTTTTGACACATTTTTGGGATGACTGACAATTATACAGTGATCAGTGTTATAAAAATGCACTGATTACTGTAAAAATGTCACTGGCAGAGAAGGGGTTAACACTAGGGGGCGATCAAGGGGTTAACTGTGTTCACTGACTGTGTGTTCTAACTGTAGGGGGAGGGGACTGACTAGATGGGGTGAGAGATCGTGGTTCCTAGTTATTAGGAACATACGATCTGTCTCTCCTCACAGAACAGAACAGGGATTCATGTGTTTACACACACACTTCCCTGTTCTGCCTCTCGTGCCCGTGATCACTTGTGGCCAGCGGTCATCGCGACCGTTGGCCATGAGCATCGGTACCCCTGTAGTTCATAATTTGCCTTCGGTAGATGACTTGACCATTGTGAAAAGTGAGTTGCTTAAAGTGGAAATAAACCCTCCTATCGTTTTCAGCCAAGGAAGCCGCCATCTTGGCCTCTGTTTAATCTACAACTGCCATGATGCTGCACATGTGATCTGTTATGACACCAGCCATTGGATGGTTTGACAGTTTGGTTGAGAGCACAACCAATGGGATTGTTACATTTCCAGCACGTGCCGGAAAGTTAACTGTTTTATGGATGGGTTTACTTCCGCTTTAAAGAAGTTGAGAGTGATAGAATGGCGGGTTCGTTTGAGCATCCTCCTTTTCATAATTTGAGAATTTCCCCTTTAGGGATCATTCCCAAAAAAAGAGCCCAATGAGTATAGACTAATCCATCATTTATCATATCCTTATGGTGATTCTTTGAATGAACAGATTGACTCAGCCTTATCTTCAGTATCTTATGTTTGATTTGATATGGCTACAGATGTATAATCATCTTTTAGGCTTCTTCCTATACACCCTGATTGTTTTAGCTCCCTTAGTATTTATTTTCAAGGAAATTTTAAAAAGCTGCTCTAAAAATACTCGATGAATATATCCACAGAAAATAGCATGGAAACAAGGAAATCCCTTTAAACTACTTGAAACCTTGATAACACAGTAGTGTGCACACACAAACAAGAAGAGTGCCCAACCACCGTAACTGTAGATTCTGTTTACCAGGCGGTAAGCTTAAAAGGCAGATGGCTATAACCCAGCCTAGGCCCTTTAGCTTGTTGATGACCACAACAGGAACGGTGAATCAGATGGTGCAGATCGATCCCTCTATCCCGCTAAAGTGTCCGTTACACTAAATTGGATGCTCAGGAAAAGAGAAAACTGGCCATAGTGTAATATAGTCTAGAAATCGTTTATTAAAACAAGGTATTGCACTTACATTTAAAAGAAGATAACATCGCTTAAAAGAATGCTGGCTGGCACAAACAAAACGGAGCCCGTCCTCCTACTCCGATCGCGTGGTGATGTCACTACGTGCCTTCCTCAAGACGCGTTTTGTCATCAGCATACGTTGTCAATGGGGGGTTTATTTTCAAGGAAAATATTACATTGATAAATGCCTGCCCATGGGATGCTCATTGGCATGTTTTTATTTTGAGGCTTTTTCCACGTTTTTAGAGTGGGTAATTAAATGGGTAGCAGAGATTCTGCAGAATGTGCTTATTTATTAAATACATTTTTTGCTATTTGTAAATATTTTATATTCCTTTGGCTGAAGAAAAACTGTTGGTCCAGTACCGTGTTTGGAATTTTTAGGTGTGACTATCGATACATTGGATATGGAATTTAGACTGCCTTTAGATGAAATAGATAAGATTTCCCAGTTATTACTTAGATTTATTAGAAGAAAAAAGATTACGTTAAAAGAAATGCAGTCTTTGCTTTTTTTTCTAGACAACTTTATTCTATTTTTTTGGATTTGAAGAATCCTACCCCTCATGTTAGATTATCTAGCGAGGTTTAAAGAAGATATGCTGATTTGGTTGCATTTTGCAAAAAGGCGGGAAAATGCCCAGGAGGCGCACAGGAAGTGACCTCAAACTTCCCTATATAAGCCCAGCCCAGACACTGCCAAATTGCTGGATTATCTTCAGTCCCCCCTTGTTCCTGTGCTAGTGTGTGATCTGTCTGAACTTGTTGTGACCTGGAAACCTATTCGACTACTCTCGATTGCTGCTTGCCATTGACCTTGGATTTGTACCTTGATCATTCTACTTCTTTGCCCCTTTTGTACTCAGCTGGCAGATTGGAACCGCTCCCGGCTTAGATCTCGACCATTCTTCTTCTTCTGATTAACCCTTTTATACTTCTTTGCCAAACTGCAATTGACCTTGGCTCGGATCTCAGACTAAGGCTTGCACGGTGCTCCGCACCCCTGGCACCTGTGCCACTCAGTGTCCACCAAGTCTCTGTCTCCATCTCCAGTGGCTTCAAGGACCCAAGGTGCAAGGGAGGCCTCCCCATTACTTCGGTCTCACCTCAGGTACATGGCCCTAATGACAGAATAATCCAGCCATGTCTGAGACTGAGGGGAGTGCTTCCGCCTTCGAGGCCCTGTGCCAACAGGTGGCCTCGGTGTCTCAGGCCCTGACGTCCATACAAGAGGGGTACTTACAACTGGAAATTTGGCTGACTGCAATGGCCAATACCTCAGTTCTGAGCCCTGTGGAACCACCTGTTATGGCTATGGAGCAGCCCATCTCTACTCCAGCTCCTGAACCACGGGTTCCTATGCCGGAATGCTTTTCAGGGGTTCACCACAAGTTCAGGGCTTTCGGCTATACTTTACCTTACAGCCTAGGACCTTCTCTTCAGATTGGGTTTGTAGTAGCCTTACTTACAGAAGAACCTCAGGCATGGGCTCATCAGCTATTGGAAAGGGAGAGTCCTATACTGCACTCACTGTCTTCTTTCTTCGATGCCATGGCAATGCGCTATGTGACCCACAACGAACCACCACGGCTGAAACAGTGTTGACCTCTCTACAACAGGGGAAACGCCCTGTTGAGGACTATGTAATGGAATTCCGCAAGTGGGCTGCAGACACTGCATGGAACGATGCTGCCTTGTGCCATCAGTTTCGCTTGGGCCTGTCCAAGCCCCTCAAAGACGAATTAGCAAGAGTGGGGCTCCCTGATACATTGGAACCTACAATTCAGTTGGCTATCCAGCTTGATCGCAGACTCAGAGAACGTCACAGGGAATGATCCAATATGGCCTGTCCCACACGGATGCTCCCACGAGTACCCATGGCTCCACACCTGAGAACCCCTGAGACCCATGCATCAACCCCAATTCATGACACAGAACCGATGCAACTTGGCTTAGTTCATGCAACCCTCACACCCGATGAACGACAACGCCATCGCCTGAATAATCTATGCCTGTATTGTTGTGCAGTGGGTCACTTTCTTCAAGAATGTCCCGATAGGCCGAGTAAGTGGATCGAACCCCATCTGTTTTGCCGCACGTTGTTAAATCCTTGCATCTCACTCTCTGTCCCTCTTTGCAGAAACTGGGAAGGATAATCCGAGTAGCAGCCATTATTGACTCTGGGGCTTGCAGCTGCTTTATTTATTTATTTATTTATTTTCTTTTTTTTTTGCTACTTCAGCGTTTACAATGAGAGGGTTTAAATCACCATATATGGGTCATTTTTTTCCATCTCGATAGCGTCACATCATAGTAGCAAGATATAATTTCCTTGTTTTCCATTTTAAAAAATCTTTATTTATTCTTAACACTCTTAAAAAGACTAAAATAAGCCCTCAGCTGCCCCTGAACCCGATTAACATCTTAAATACCCATATCTCACCTTCCCCCCAACTTACCCCCCCTTCCCGCAGTCGTGCTTCCGCTAATACATGCATTCCTTATATGAACTTCTCTGCAAACTTCCCTGTTCTTTTAAAGGATAGCCACTTCACCCATTTTGTTCCCTCCCGATCTTCTTCTATCTCATTCGGAGAGTCTTCAGCATCACCCGCCTCTAAGGTATAAATTTCACTTACCCTAATTAGCCAATCTCGAATGCTTGGGCCTTCCATCTCTTGCCATTTTTTTGGTATTAAACTTTTTGCCGCATTTAGGAGAACTGGAGTTAGAGAGGCGTTATACTTGCCAGTCTGACCTTCAGTCCCATGGAACAGGCATACCCAAAGATCTTCCCTGATCTCAGTACCCATTATCTCCTGTGTTGTCTTAAGTACCTCTTGCCAGAATCTTTTGATAATTGGGCATTCCCACCAAAGGTGGGCTATTGTTCCCCTGGTGGAACATCCCCTCCAACAGTGTCCAGAGGTTTCTGGTTGCATCTTGTTCAGTCTATCTGGCGTCATGTACCATCTGGCTAGGCATTTAAAATTAGATTCTATCATTCTCGTATCTACTGCCCATTTATGTGTTGCGTTTAAAATAGTCTCCCAAGACACGCCACTAGGTATAGGGCCCAACTCGGATTCCCATTTATTACAGTATAGCAGTTTCACTCCTTCACCCTCGTCCTGCATTATTTTATATAATTCTTTAGTTTTCTTTGTAATTCTGTTCTTCAAAAACAATTTCTCCAAAGGTCTAAGATTCTCCTTATCTCTAATTGGGCCGGGGAGGCTTTTAATAAAGATCGCAAGCTGGTTATACCGCCATATGTCAATATTCATTAGGTCCTTGAGTAGGGTTAACTCCTGAAAAGTGGCAATTTTACCATTTTTTGTAATATCCAACAATTGTGTCTCATGCTTTCTGAAGAATATTATTAATATCTAATATTCTTGTATCTCAGAGGCGCTTCCGGATGAATAGCATTGATAGTCAAACTGACTTAAAACAAAGTTTGAGTTTATGGTCACACAATTGGCATCATAAATACAATGTAAAAATATAATAGTTCAGTTCAGTGTGGGTAAAAATATATGAAATAGAATAAAAAGTTATAAAGCTGTAATAAGCTTATGAAAGCATGTGTGCTTCATGGATGCTGCCCTCCTGTCTCCATGCTGTCTTGTGTGTCATCCAAGAAGAAGCAGGAAATGACGTTCTTAGACTTCTGGCAGAATTCAGCTGTGCCAACTTGTCAAAGTGTCTTGTGATCATGTCAGTGTCATCTATCCTAGTGACTGTGTGTGTGTATCTGTGTGTGTGTGAACGTCATAACCTCATACCAACTTAGAACCTTGTATGGCACATATTCATTTCCGCTAACTTCAGCAATATGCTATCCAAGAAAAGATTCTAACTCAGAGTCATATATGGCATAGGATTGACAAGCCCACATGTAACACTCTATACTTGAAGTAATGTACTGATCATGTAATGTCATATAACCAAACATCTATATAATATGAACACATATTATCAACTTTACATTAAGTAACTATATACTAGTACTTATTAATATGACTGGAACTACAAACTAACTTAACTTAACAGTATATAATCCACAATGTATATTCCTTTAGCTACATGGACACGTGTCTATTTTTGTCTTCTCATGACATTCTATACCAAGATACCTTAAATGTCATACTCAAATTGGCTACACCAGAAAAATCCAGCAAAGCTCAGCTGTAGATGAAGAATCATGTCAAATCAATTGATCACGGTCATTCACACATACTCTATTTATTATGATTAATCATAAAACCAAATATATTTTGCAAGCTTGCCATGAATATAAAATAACACCTATAAGTGCCGAATTATGAATTTGGAATAATATTCTAACACTTTCTTATCCAATTCCCTCCCACTTCCCTCAACCCAGGCGGAAAAAAATCATTTTCCTTTAAATAAATAAGTGGTGAAAGTGGAAAGGACAAGAAGAAGGAAACAGGGAGGAACCAAGGGGCTCACGGGGGTACACCTGGGGAGGAAGGGGAAGTCCCCTGTACGGCGGAAGACAGCACCATGGAAGCACCATTAACAAAATCTGAACTCCTGGAGATGTTTGCTAAATTGGAAACTGTAATTAAAACAGAAATCCACACTGTTAGAACTGATATGGGCCACTTGCTGAAGCGAGTGGAATCAGTGGAGGAAGCCTCAGAGAAACAGAATAGAGAAATAGCCACCCTAAAACAACAAGTAAAGGATCTGCAATTGGCCCAGTGAGATACTCTTTATAAATTAGAAGAGCAAGAAAACCAAAGTCGCAGACAAAATTTGAGGCTGCGTGCCTTACCAGAACAATATGGCGAAGACCTGCCCTATAAAATGAAAGCTATCTTCAATCCAATCTTAGACAGAGGCCCAAATGAAGAGCTGAAGATTGTTAGGGTTCATAGGTTAAGGAAACCCCCAACCGTCGGCGAAGATAAACCTAGAGACGTCATTATTAGGTTTCATCGCTATGAAGACAAAGCAAGAATTTGGAGCAATCTCAGGAAAGTACAGCCCGTAAAATTTGATGGGGCAGAAATCCAGTTATTTGCCGATATTTCAGCAGGGACCCTGGCCAGGAGAAGGCAGTTAAGGCCCCTCCTGGAAGAACTGAGGAAGGCAAATATGAAATACAGCTGGGGCTTCCCAACTTCACTGAATGTAGTAAAAGTGGGTAGCACAATCAAACTGAAACACATAGATAACTTGAAAGATTTTTGTAATGAACTTGGTATCCCTGTTCCAGTTTAGTTTAACTAGCAGGAAGATGATCCAGCTCGCGGTCAGATTCCTAAAGTTACTGGATGACGGAAATGGATCAGAGATCCCGAAATAGTGAGGGGGGGGCGGGGCGGAGGAGGTTTCGGGAGAAGAAGGGGTGCCTTGTGTGGGGGGGAATGGCGGCCCCCCGGCCGCCCGCTCGCTATGTTCCTCCCCCCTTTTCCACTTATTGGGGGGGGAGCAGGGCGACCGCGGCGATCCGTCGTTAGAGTCACATCCCAATGGTCTGGCTGGTCGCATGTTGAGAGACATGGTGTTTCTCTGCTGCAGGCTTGCTGCCAGGTATAGGCAGGTAGGGAGAGGGGGGATGGCGGGTGGGGTCTGGGGTGGGGATTGGGGGGGTTTGGGGGGAGAGGGGGGCAGGGGGGGACTGGGGAGGGGGGATTTTGGGGGGGAGGGGGGATTTGGTCCTGTAGAAACTACGTATAAGGGTTAAAAGAACAACATGCGTCCCTATTGTGCAGTTTTATTTAAAAACTAAATGACAGAGTTCACAAGTATCACTTACAATGTTAAAGGGCTGAACTCCCCCCTTAAGCGGCATGAAGTATTAAGAGAATTAGAACAACTCAAGGCAGACGTAGTTGTTTCTCCAAGAGACACATCTCTCACAGGACTCACATGTCAGATTATTCTCCAATTGCTTCCCCAACTGGTTCTATAGCGATTCACCTATCAAGAGGGCCAAAGGGGTAGCAATCGGTTTCTCAAAAAGGACTAGGTTTGCACTATTGGAGAGGTGCGAGGATAGGGAAGGCCGCTACCTCTTTTTGAAGGTTAGGATGGGAGAAAGGGTTTTTACTCTGGTAAATGTCTACTGCCCAAATAACAACCCAGTCAAATTCCTGCTACAGGTCCTGAATAAGTTGTCAGATTTCAAGGCGGGGGAGGTGATTTTGGCAGGAGATCTGAATTTTTGCTTAGATCCATTACTGGATAGTACAGCTGATTTACAGAGAGTGAGTAGGAAACTCTTAAAAAAATAGGTCAGAAATTGCATGGTTGCCATATGATTGACGCATGGAGGGTACAGCATGCGAAGGTCAAGGACTATACTTTTTTTTCCTCAGTACATGGGTCTTATTCTCAGCTTGATTATTTTATGGTAGACCATAGATTTGTTGACTATGTCAAGGAAACGAAAATTGGAGTCACTACATTATTTGACCACGCACCAGTCCTGATGAAGGTGGCGATACCCGGATTCCGGAAATCGCCATTTTCATGGCATTTGGACGAAAAGCTTATTGAGAATCCAAGTGTCTACAGCAAGATACAGAAGGAAATCGATGGGTTCTTCTTGATAAATGACACCGGGGAGATCTCTGGATCAGTCCTATGGGAGGCGCTAAAAGCATACATAAGGGGTATATTGATTTCATTAGGAGCTAAGGAGAAAAAAGAGAACACAAACATGAAAACAGAACTAATTGAAGAAATATATCACCTTGAGCAACTACATAAGTCAGCTAACGGGGGCCATAATGCATTTCTGCTGCAGCTAATCTCTAAAAGAGAAGAGCTAAAAGATCTAATGGAACTAGAATCTAAACACACTCTAAATAAAAACGTAAAAGATAGATTCAGATGGAGCAACAAGGTGGGGAAGCATTTGGCAAAAGTCTTAAAAAAGGAAGGGGACATTAACTTTATAGATAGGATTCAAAATAAAAAAGGGCTATTTAAACACACTTCCAGAGACATAGCTGAAGAATTTCAGAGCTACTTTACGTCCCTCTACAAGGTTAGACAAGGCGGGGCAAGTACTCTGGAAAGACAGGAAATGATAGATAAGTTTATAAAAGAGGCAGGCCTACCAAGCCTCTCGGACAGCGAGGCAAAAGAATTGGAGGGGCCAATCACGGTAGAGGAGATTGAGAGGGCCCTGAAAGCATCTCCCTCTGGAAAGAGTCCAGGGTCAGATGGTTTTACCTCCTACTTTTATAGAAAATTTAAAGAGTCCCTGATCCCCAAGCTCTGTCAGATATGGAATAAGATAGGGGGCCAGGAGGAATTTTGTGAAGGGGCATTGATGACATCAGTTACTTTAATACCTAAGGATGGGAAAGATAGCTCGCTGTGTTCGAGCTATAGGCCGATTGCGTTGCTCAATGCTGATACTAAATTATACGCCAAGGTATTAGCTAGTAGACTGAGGGAAAAAATGACGTACTGAATTCACCCAGACCAGACCGGTTTTATTCCAGGGAGAGAGGGGAGGGATAACAGTGTTAGGTCACTCCTGGTCATGGACGCGATGAAAACAAGGGGGACCCCCGGTCTGCTTCTGTCGATCGATGCAGAGAAAGCCTTCGACAGAGTAGACTGGGGGTTCATGATGAGGACGCTGAGGGCAGTCGGTTTGGGCGACACTATGCTGAACTGGATTAAGGCACTGTATAAATCTCCCTCGGCATTTGTTAAGGTGAACGGTACATAATCGAGTTTAGGATGGAAAACGGAACCAGGCAGGGATGTCCCCTGTCCCCCCTTTTGTTTCTCCTAACTCTTGAACCCCTACTAGCGGTGATCCGGAAAAATCCGGATATATGCGGATGCGTGGTGGAGGGAGATATACACAAGCTCTCGGCGTTCGCCGATGACGTACTGTTTTACATCGTTAATCCGAGGATCTCACTCCCCAATCTTCTGGCTATTTTGAGGAGATATGGGGAGCTCTCAAATTACAAGGTCAATCTTAGTAAATCGGCGGCTTTAAACATCAATATCGATGGACGAGAGGCAATTAAACTCAAGGAAAATTTTCAATTCCTGTGGTGCAAAAAAATAGGTTACCTGGGAGTTGCATTAGCAAACTCTCTTAAGAAATTATACCGCTTAAACTTTATCCCCCTCCTTGACGAGATCAAGCAGGAAACGAGAAAAAGTTTGCATCTCCCGATCTCTTGGCTGGGTCGAGTTAATACTGTTAAGATGACCCTGGCTCCAAAGATTTTATATAAAATGCAGCTACTCCCAATCCGGCTAGCGCAGTCCTTTTTCAGGGTTCTGAACAATATTCTTACCAAGTTTATATGGAAGAATAAGAAGCCACGGATTGCTTACAAGGTTCTAAGTAGGGATAAAGCACAGGGTGGTCTGGCCCTTCCAGACTTTAAAAAATACCACAGAGCGATAGTACTATCACGAGTGTTAGAACGAGGTAAACAAAAGAAACAAAAGTGTGGCGCTATATATCACATCCACAGCCGTGTGTATTACAATAAAGACATAAAAAAATAGTGAATACTGCCAAAAAATGTATGATCATAAAATGGATAGTGTCAAATAATTAATCAGTGTTGATCACATATAAAGTAAATACACAATAATGCTTAATCATCAGATGTGCCAGTGATTAGTAGAAACCCGTGCTGGTTCCATGAGCCAGACACCAAACATAAAAAACATAAAACTTTAAAAGTCCATAAAAAATGTGTAGAAAAATAGTGAAGAAAACATCAACAGAGTTCAAAGGGGGTGATGCATGGCCAGATGGTATTCACAGAATTTTAGTCGCACCAAATCTGGCGAGTGGGCAGATGTCGCACCAAAGTCGCACCAAATCTGGCGAGTGGGCAGAAGGGAAACCACAAGTGTGCATAGATTGTACATCAGTGCCGGGGCCAACACCAGGAGTAGAGGAGGCTTACCGGAAAAAATTGACCTGAAATGGCGTATGCCAGACAAGTCAAAAAAGCATAATAACCACTGGTTCTGGGAAATGCGTCTTGTCAGATGTCATCAACAGATGGTGGAAACAAAAAGGGGGGGTCCGCACGGCTTCCTCTCCCATAGGTAATCCAGCATAAGCCAAACGTGTAGTTTCATATGCCATGCAAGGAGCAAACAAAACTTACATAGCATAATAACGTTTTAAAACACTAGTTTATTAAAATAATAAAAAACAAACTCACATTTGGAAGAACGAAACAGAGCTCAAATATCAAATAGCGGCAATCGTGAGGGGTCCACCGACATGTTTCAGCTAAGGAGCCGTCATCTGATGACCCCAGATGATGGCTCCTTAGCTGAAACATGTCGGGTGAATGACATGTTGCTATGGCAACTGGATTCATTAATCATCACATAGTCCTGCATCATGGAGACTTTAAGGCAGTGAGATCCGGATTGGGTGATCGGTGAGTTATTACTGCTATCCTTCCATCAAGTCTGGACGCAGTGCCATATCCATCCTTTCCAAGACAACCATCTCCATTTGATCACAAAAGCCTGTCTGACTCTCAGCCTTTGGCTAGTGAGTCCACCTTACATAGTTACATAGTAGGTGAGGTTGAAAAAAGACACAAGTCCATCAAGTCCAACCTATGTGTGTGATTATGTGTCAGTATTACATTGTATATCCCTGTATGTTGCGGTCATTCAGGTGCTTATCTAATAGTTTCTTGAAGCTATCAATGCTCCCCGCTGAGACCACCGCCTGTGGAAGGGAATTCCACATCCTTGCCGCTCTTACAGTAAAGAACCCTCTACGTAGTTTAAGATTAAACCTCTTTTCTTCTAATTTTAATGAGTGGCCACGAGTCTTGTTAAACTCTCTTCTGCGAAAAAGTTTTAACCCTATTGTGGGGTCACCAGTCCGGTATTTGTAAATTGAAATCATATCCCCTCTCAAGCGTCTCTTCTCCAGAGAGAATACGTTCAGTGCTTGCAACCTTTCCTCATAACTAAGATCCTCCAGACCCTTTATTAGCTTTGTTGCCCTTCTTTGTACTCGCTCCATTTCCAGTACATCCTTCCTGAGGACTGGTGCCCAGAACTGGACAGCATACTCCAGGTGCGGCCGGACCAGAGTCTTGTTGAGCGGGAGAATTATCGTTTTATCTCTGGAGTTGATCCCCCTTTTAATGCATGCCAATATTCTGTTTGCTTTGTTAGCAGCAGCTTGGCATTGCATGCAATTGCTGAGCCGATCATCTACTAGGACCCCCAGGTCCTTTTCCATCCTAGATTCCCCCAGAGGTTCTCCCCCCAGTGTATAGATTGCATTCATATTTTTGCCACCCAAATGCATTATTTTACATTTTTCTACATTGAACCTCATTTGCCATGTAGTCGCCCACACCATTAATTTGTTCAGGTCTTTTTGCAAGGTTTCCACGTCCTGCGGAGAAGTTATTGCCCTGCTAAGCTTAGTATCGTCTGCAAATACAGAGATTGAACTGTTTATCCCATCCTCTAGATCGTTTATGAACAAATTAAATAGGATTGGTCCCAGCACAGAACCCTGGGGAACCCCACTACCCACCCCTGACCATTCCGAGTACTCCCCATTTATCACCACCCTCTGAACTCGCCCTTGTAGCCAGTTTTCAATCCATGTACTCACCCTATGGTCCATGCCAATGGACCTTATCTTGTACAGTAAACGTTTATGGGGAACTGTGTCAAATGCTTTTGCAAAATCCAGATACACCACGTCTACGGGCCTTCCTTTATCTAAATGGCAACTCACCTCCTCATAGAAGGTTAATAGATTGGTTTTGCAAGAACGATTCTTCATGAATCCATGCTGATTACTGCTAATGATACCGTTCTTATTACTAAAATCTTGTATATAGTCCCTTATCATCCCCTCCAAGAGTTTACATACTATTGATGTTAGGCTAACTGGTCTGTAATTCCCAGGGATGTATTTTGGGCCCTTTTTAAATATTGGTGCTACATTGGCTTTTCTCCAATCAGCTGGTACCATTCCAGTCAGTAGACTATCTGTAAAAATTAGGAACAACGGTCTGGCAATCACTTGACTGAGTTCCCTAAGTACCCTTGGATGCAAGCCATCTGGTCCCGGTGATTTATTAATGTTAAGTTTCTGAAGTCTAATTTTAATTCCGTCCTCTGTTAACCATGGAGGTGCTTCCTGTGTTGTGTCATGAGGATAAACACTGCAGTTTTGGTTACTGAAGCCCCCTGATTCACTCGTGAAGACTGAGGAGAAGAATAAATTCAATACCTTTGCCATCTCCCCATCCTTTGTAACCAGATGTCTTTCCTCATTCTTTATGGGGCCAATATGGTCTGTCCTCCCTTTTTTACTGTTTACATACTTAAAGAATTTCTTGGGATTTTTTTTGCTCTCCTCCGCTATGTGTCTTTCATGTTCTATCTTAGCCGTCCTAATTGCACCCTTACATTTCCTGTTGCATTCTTTATAAAGTCTGAATGCTGAGGATGATCCCTCAACCTTGTATTTTTTGAAGGCCTTCTGCTTTGCTTTTATATGCATTTTTACATTGGAGTTAAGCCATCCAGGACTTTTGTTTGCTCTTTTAAATTTATTACCCAATGGGATACATTGGCTAATGCCCTTATTTATTATGCTCTTAAAGCAAACCCATCTCTCCTCCGTATTCTTTGTTCCTAATATTTTATCCCAGTTTATGCCTTTTAGCAAGGCTTGTAGTTTAGGGAAGTTGGCTCTTTTGAAATTCAGTGTCTTTGTATTCCCTTTATGTTTCCTATTTGTGTGATTTATACTTAAACTAATTGACCTGTGATCGCTGCTACCTAAATTGCCCCGTATTTCCACATCCATGATCAGGTCTGTATTGTTGGTAATCAGTAGATCCAGTAATGTTTTATTTCTAGTTGGTGCGTCTACCATCTGACCCATAAAATTGTCCTGCAAGACATTAAGGAATTGGCGAGCCTTAAATGAATGCGCGGTTCCCTCCACCCAGTCTATGTCTGGATAATTAAAATCCCCCATTATGATAACACTTCCCATCCTTGCTGCTAATCCAATTTGTGATAGGAGATCCGTCTCCACTTCCTCCCTCAGGTTAGGGGGCCTATAGCATACTCCCAGTATTATTTTCCCCTTAGCTTCATCCCTTTGGAGCTCTACCCATAAGGATTCCACCTCCTCCCTAGCTCCCTTAGTGATGTCATCTCTCACATTCACTTGTACATTATTCTTGATATATAGGCATACCCCTCCCCCTTTTTTACCCTCCCTATCCTTTCGGTAAAGGGTATACCCTTGAATGTTTGCCAGCCAATCATGAGAGCTGTTGAACCAGGTCTCTGAAATTCCCACAAAATCCAAATCCTCCTCGTACAACAGTATCTCTAGTTCACCCATCTTGTCTGCCATGCTCCTGGCATTGGTGAACATGCCACATAGTTTAGACCGGTCGCATATTGTCCTCGTATTGGGTGTTTCGAGATTGCAACTAGGACTTGCTACTATACTCACCTTGTGTTTTTGTGCTTTGGTTAACCTGCCACTAATGCCTCCAATACTATCCTCTGGAATATCTTCCGCACTGGCTATCTCTGCCTCTGGACCCTCCCCCCCATCGCCTAGTTTAAAAACCCCTCTAACTTTTTGGCCATCTTCATTCCCAGCAGATCTGCACCCTCCTCATTTAGGTGCAGTCCGTCCCTTCTATAGTACCGGTTACCGACTGAGAAGTCGGCCCAGTTCTCCAGGAACCCAAACCCCTCCTTACTACACCAGCTCCTCAGCCACTTGTTTACTTCCCTAATCTCCCTCTTCCTTTCTGGTGTGGCTCGATGTACCGGTAATATTCCTGAGAATACTACCTTGGAGGTCCTTTTCCTCAATTTAGCTCCTAAGTCCCTAAAATCGTTCTTTAGGACACTCCATCTGCCTCTGACTTTGTCATTGGTGCCAACGTGCACCATGACAGCCGGGTCTTCCCCAGCCCCTCCCAGTAATCTGTCCACAAGATCCGTGATGTGCCGAACCCGAGCGCCCGGTAGACAACATACTGTTCGGCGCTTCAGGTCTTGGTTACAGATTGCCCTCTCTGTCCTTCTAAGAATTGAGTCCCCTACCACCAGAATCTGTCTTTCCTTTCCCTTTGCTGCCCCCCCACTCTCACTGGAGGAGTTCTTCCCCCGGCAGCTAGGAGAGTCCCTCAGCTCCAGCAGTGCTGGTCCCTGACTGGTTTCACCAATGTCACTCAAAGTAGCGTACTTATTGGGATGCTCCAGTCCTGGATCGGCCTCCCTGGCACTTCCCCCTCTACCCCTCCTGACTGTCACCCATCTACTCTTTGCTAGTGCCTGCACCTCTTTGTCTCCACCCGCCTCTGTGCTGGCCCCTGCCAGCACCTGCCGTGTACGTTCCTGGCTCACCTTTAGTATGGAGGGACTTCTCAGTGCTGACAGTTGCTTCCCCAGATTCAGAACCTGGGCTTCCAGGGAAACAATGTGCTTACATTTTGCACAGCAGTATTCGCCCTCGATCGGATGATCAAGGAACGCATACATGCAGCAAGATGTACAAAGAGTCACCTCTCCACACCCGCCGGGCATCGTACCTATTAAATTTAGTGAGGATTGGGGATTTTACCCTGTCCAAATTACCTAACAACTAGCTTCCTGGCACTAATACTCAAGACAATACACAGGTACACAATAAGACAAAACACACGTACTCACAGACCTACGTGCACTCGCAGAACAGTCGCAGACCTACGTGCACTCGCAAGTATACAGTACACAATACACAAGTACTAACGATCCACACACACTACTCAGACAACACTCAGATACTCACACTACACAGGTACTATGACCCCTGTTATAATCTCCTGTTTTAAACTCTGGTTTTTAACTCCCCACTTAGAAAAGTTCCACTTGGTTTAAGTTCCTACAGCTTCACAATGAGCAGGCTCAGGATGAGTCCTACACACAGTTATATAGACTGCAGGCACCTGTTAGCAATTACCCCCTCCCCCTAATTAATAGCCTGAAGGAACCAAAGAAGAGAAAAAAGAAAAAAAAAAAAAAAAAGCTATTTAAAAAGTGACAGAAAAAAGGTGATTGCAAAGCTAAAAGGAAAAGCCCCAAAAATGCTTCCCAGCAAACAACAAGTAAGACTTGTTCACTCTCCCTCTGGTTTTTAACTCACCACTTAGAAAAGTTCCACTTGGTTTAAGTTCCTACAGCTTCACAATGAGCAGCTATTCCGGTAAGGGTATTTTAACCTGTCTATATCCACACTAAGAATCCGGATGTCATACCACTTCAAAGTCTGTCCCAGCCATGGGAGAATGATATGATATATCCTACTGAAGGCTCCAAAAGTTATCTTCCTAACAACACCCGACATATGTTTTAAGAACATTTATTGAACTCCTTATTTCTGAACATAGTGCACACGTTTATTTTTTCCAGACTCATTGTAGTTATGATTTTAATATCGTTCACATGAGTGTACACCATATGAAGGTATCACTTTGGTTGATATTATTGATATATATATATTTTTTGCACATATTTTTTTGCTAAAATAATTTATTCATATATACACATTTTCTTATGGTCTTTGGACTATTAAGATTCATTTATGCACAATTAGAAGTTTGTTTGTTTGATTGGTTCACAGACACACACGTGTTTTTGACAAAGTTTTATTGTGTTTGGTTCACATTTATTTAGTGGAGTTATGTTTCAATAAAACTTTATTGTGCATTTCTGATCTCCAGATGATCATTCTGGTTGGTTTTGCCCAATAACGAACATCACGTTCTTTGCCACATTGTTGCATTTTTTGGTTCACAATTGGTCTGATTGTTATGTTGGCTGCTTTGCACTTTCTAGTTGGCGCAGTATTATTTCCGATATTTTTTTAATTTAATACAGATAAGAGAGGGCGATGAATGGAAAACGGCCTTTCGTACTAGTTTTGGCCATTTTGAGTATCTGGTCATGCCATTGGGGCTGTGTAACACCCCAGCAACTTTCCAACACTTAGTGAACGACATGTTTCGGGATTTTCTTGACCTCTTCATGATAGTGTACTTAGATGACATTCTTGTTTTTTCACCTTCCCTCGAGGCACATCCCATCCACATGCGAAAAGTCCTTTTTCGCCTCCAAGCCCATAAACTCTACGCCAAGCTTTAAAAATGTGAGTTTGAGAAAGATACCATACAATTCCTTGGCCTCCTTATTTCGACTTCTGGCATATCCATGGACCCCCAGAAGGTAACTGCAGTTCTTGAATGGCCAGTCCCCTCGGACCGTAAGAGCATCCAAAGGTTCGTGGGATTCGCCAATTTTTATAGAAGATTCATCAAAGGCTTCTCGTCAATAATTTCACCTATCACACAATTCACCAAGCAAAACAACCACTTTCTGCGGTCCCCCTCAGAACAAACGGCTTTCAACAAACTCAAGAAACAATTCACCTCTGCCCCAGTCATTCATCACCACGACCCAGCCCTGCCTTACGTGTTGGAGGTCGATGCTTCAGAGATTGCGGCTGGGGCAGTCCTTTCTCAGCACCACAAAACCACAGTCATGTTGCATCCTGTTGCCTTGTTTTCCAGGAAGTTGTCCCTAGCTGAAAGGAACTATGATGTAGGGGACCGGGAACTCCTTGCTATTAAACTGGCCCTGGAAGAATGGTGATATCTGTTGGAAGGGGCCTTGCACCCTATACTTATCTACACTGATCATAGGAATTTGGAATACCTCCATACAGCTAAACGTCTCAGACCTAGACAAGCCAGATGGGCTCTCTTCTTCACCTGATTTCAAATGCATATCACGTACCGTCAGGGATCCAAGAATTGTAAACCTGATACTCTATCCCGCATGTATCCCACATCAGATAACTCACCAACAATGGACGCGATACACCCTGCCTATAATTTCTTCCTACTTACGGATGACCTCTTGTCCAGGATTAAACTGGCCTCCTCTCTAGACTAACTGCCCTCAGGAGAACATCTGCAAGAAAAGGTTGGACTTTTCTTCCATGACCATGCTGTGTTTGTACCCTTCACTGAGAGTTCCTGTGCTCAAACTCTGCCATGACAACAAGTTAGCAGGGCATTTTGGGGTGACCAAAACCCCCAATCTGCTTTTGCGAACCTTTTGGTGGCCTACCCTCAAGGCAGACTTCCACGGTTACGTCAATTCCTGCCCGGTATGCAATCACAGCAAAACGGAAAAGAATAAATCATGGGGTCTCCTACACCACCTGCCTGTTCTCTCCAGATCCTGGGAACAGATCAGCATGGATTACATAGTGGAGCTACCACCCTCTGATGGGTTTACATCCATATTTGTTGTTGTGGACCTTGTGGACTTACAAAAATGGCTCATTTTATTCCTATGATAGGCACACCTTCCACCCCAGACACAGCTCAGGCTTTTATGAAGGAGATCATATGCCTCCATGGGGTCCCCAGCAATATTGTATCGGATCGTGGGGTCCAATTCACCTCCAAATTCTGGAAGGAGCTCTGTCTTGCTCTAGACATCGAGATCCACTACTCTTCGGTCTACCACCCTCAGACCAATGGACAAACGAAATGCACAAACCAAACTCTTGAACAGTACCTTCACTGTTTCTCCACCTTTGTCCAAGACAATTGGGTGTCCCTGCTACCTTGCGCAGAATTTGCCTACAACAACGCAATACATTCTACCACTAAGCAATCACTGTTCTACACTAACCTGGGGTACCACACTTCTTTTTCCCCTGTCCTACCCGCTTCCACTTCGGTCCCGGCTGTCTGAAACAGAGTGGAGTTTCTCCACAACAACTTAGAGCTCCTAAAGGATACCATGGCCAAGGCACAGCTGGATTACAAGACCATCTATGATCGAAGGCTACGGGGGGACCTAGATCTTCAACCGGGAGACAAGGTTTGGCTGTCTATCAGGCCTGTCCCACCAAGAAATTGGGCCCTAGGTTCATTGGGCTTTTCCCTCTCCTGTCCCGATTCAACCCTACAAAGTCAAACTGCCCTCAACTTACCGGATCCACCCTGTCTTCCATGCCTCCCTCCTGAAGCCCGTGGCCCCGAACCCCTTTGGGGAACGTGGTGCCCATCCTCTGCCTCACTCTATGATTAAAGGGATTGAGGAGTACGAGGTGGAGGCCATCCTGGACTGCCGTAGAAGGGGTCGCAGATGCCAATTTCTGGTACAGTGGAGGGGTTACGGCCCTGAAGAGAATTCCTGGGAACCCGAGTCGCATATCCATGCTCCAGATCTTTTCCGGC
This sequence comes from Aquarana catesbeiana, assembly GCF_042186555.1. Lineage (NCBI taxonomy): Eukaryota > Metazoa > Chordata > Amphibia > Anura > Ranidae > Aquarana > Aquarana catesbeiana. The sequence continues at coordinate 783,056,904 of NC_133324.1, read as the reverse complement.
GGTTCTTTCAGCGAGCTTCATCCCGGATGGGCGTCCGGAGGCTGTCCCATCGGGGGGGCTCTATAAGAGTCCAGGGCTTACTACGCATGCACCAATGGTGCGTTGCCGCAAGAGGAAATCCATGCCAACTGAGCATGCGCCAAAGACGCCTCAGTGCGCCAACCCGCACCTGTGCAGAAGACCTGATGGGAAGAGGCAGGAAAATGCCCAGTAGGCGCACAGGAAGTGACCCCAACCTGATGGAAAAAGGCAGGAAAATGCCCAGGAGGCGCACGGGAAGTGACCTCAAACTTCCCTATATAAGCCCATCCCAGACACTGCCAGATTGCTGGATTATCTTCAGTCCCCCCTTGTTACTGTGCTAGTGTGTGATCTGTCTGAACTTGTTGTGACCTGGAAACCTTTTTGACTACTCTTGATTGTTGCTTGCCATTGACCTCGGATTTTTACCTTGACCATTCTACTTCTTTGCCCCTTTTGTACTCAGCTGCCAGATTGGAACCGACCCCGGCTTGGATCTTGACCATTCTTCTTCTGATTAACCCTTTTATACTTTATTGCCAAACTGGACTTGACCTCGGCTTGGATCTCGGACTAATGCTTGCACGGTGCTCCGCACCCCTGGCACCTGTGCCACTCGGTGTCCACCAAGTCTGTCTCCATCTCCAGAGGCTTTAAAGACCCAAGGTGCAAGGGAGGCCTCCCCACTACTTCGGTCTCACCTCAGGTACATGGCCCTTGTGGCAGTGGTGTTTGCAATCAATTGCCTTTCATCCAAATTGCCACCGGTAACTAAATTATTGCGATATTTAGTTTTTAAATGTTTGTTTTTGAATTTGTGGGTTTAAGCTCGATTTGTTCCTGGGAGAGAGAATAGTGTGGCAGACTCACTTTCGTGATTCCAGATGGATCGTTTTTATCACCTGATGTCGAAAACAGACCTACAAGGACTGCCCTCGCCACTTATGGGAACTGATATAGTTTTTGACTATATCCAACATTCTTTGGCTAAATCCACATGGTCAAGTTATATTACTTCTTGGAGGTTATGGAATTCTTTTTTGAAGGATAATAATCTGGTCAATTTTTCTTTTGAAGACGTGGTACTTTTTTGTTTCTCAGGGATTTGATGACCAAAAAATATTCTTGGTCACATATCAATAAATCATTAGCTGGTGTTTCCTTTTTTCTAAAACGAAATGCTTAAGTTTCTTTTCAGTTAGACAAGCATTAAAAGGTTATAAAAAAATCTAATCTTCAAAAAGACCAGCGTTCTCCTATTGCTATAGACCAGTTGGTCAGTTTGTGTTCTATTTGTACATTTGTTTGTTTTTCTGATTTTGAGTCTGTTCTCTTTAAAGCAGTCTTTTCTTCCTTTTCTTTGGAAGCTTTCCATATATCAGAGGTGATATCCGCTGCTAAACATAAGCCCTCAACGATGAAAGTTCAGAATGTTATTGCTGAAGATGGTCAACTTCAGATTTTTCTTCTGTGCAGTAAAATGGATAGGTATGGCAAGGGACAGTGGATTTATTTAGTGTTGAAAATATTTATTAACATTTTCATAGAAAACATAGTGAACAGCATGAAAATTTACAATCCATGGATGGTCATAAACAAACGTGTGTAGGGAGTTAGCCCAATGGCTATCGCCCATAGCTTGACTCCTGTGATCTAGTAGGGTTGAGCTAGAGTGAAGGACTGTCTTCTGGTACAAGAAATGGTTCTGGCTAATAAGCCTTGGTGTTCATAGTATAGATTAATACTTGTAGGTTGTAGAGAGTAAAAGAGAAAAGACCAAAATGGAAAAAGGAGAGAAAGAGGGGAGGAAAAGGAAAAAGAGGAGGGGGAGGAATGAGTCAGGGAGGAACATGGAGAAGCAGAGAGAGAGGGGTGGAGGGAAAGGTCAAATAATAGTTGAAGAGCTGATGATGAGACATTTTCTAGATGAAGTAAGTGTTAGATTAAAAGGTGACGGATCAATGGCTTCATGGACTAGTGAGCCTCAGGGGTGCAGTGGATTTATTTAAATACATGTCCCTTGCATAATATTTGTCCAGTATTGCTTTTAAAGCAATATCTCATGATACGATCAAATTTGACTGATGTTTTAATTATTAATATTGATACTTCTCAAATAACAAAGTTCCAATTTAAGAGTGTTTTTAAAAAGTGTTTGAATTCTCTGGATGTACCTCATGCAAAATTATCATCACACTCATTTATAATTGGTGCAGCCACAGAAGCTGCTAACATTGGTTTGCATGCTGCATAAGTTGGGTAGATAGAGATCTGATTTGTATATCTTTCCTAATTCTTTTATTTAACTTTCTTGCAGATCAGCAAACTATTGAATGGATTCTCGGCCACTCCTTTATTTATTGGGCACAGAAGCGGGCATCAGCACATCCTTATTCTTCTAATTTAAGTCTTGAATCTTCCTTTAAAGTGTTCTGGAGTGGCTGGAGAGGGATGAGATGGGATGATTTGCAATTTGAGTGTAATAAATTATTTAATTGTTGGCCTCAACCTAATATTGTTCTTGTTCATCTAGGTGGAAATGATATAGGTCATGTAAGGACTTTAGATTTGATTTTTAATATTCAAAAAACTTTTCAGCTTCTTCACTTGTATTCTCCCAATACAAGATTAGTGTTTTCTGAAATCATCCCATGACTTTGCTGGCTAAACTTTTTCTTATTGCGCCCTTTCGAAGAAATCAGAAAGCGCGTGAATAGGAAAATTCATACATTTCTATTACCACCAGTTGGTTTTTCTTTTCAACATTTGGAACTAGAGGGTGGTTTCCCTAGGCTCTACCGTGAAGACGGTGTCCATTTATCTGAGATAGGGCTTGATATTTTGAATAATGATTTCCAGACTTGCATTGAAAAAGCCACGGGCTGGGTTTAGGTGACAGTTAGTACTACCTGTCCATTTGGATATAATATATTGCATATTTGGAAAATAAAATATCATTCAACCCGAGCCATTGTGGCTGGGTTGTACTGTTAAGTGATGTTACCTGAAGTTTTTAAATATTGAATTAATAGATGTTTTTATAAATTATTAACATGTTAAAATTGTTATTAAACCAATAAAATAGCCACAGGCAATACATATAAAATAAAAATATTTAAATGAAATTTCTTGTATGGATTTAATTTATATATTTGGGAATGCCTGCTGCCTTCTATCCCATTGGAATGTTGTCTATGCTAAAACTTCTACAGCATGCAGTTGGTACTGTTTTAAATCCTTGCTATGAGTCTTATGAGTTTATTGGACAAAAACCATGTGATTGCTTAAGATAACCGATACCTATTATTGGTTAAGTTAACTTATTGGAAATGCAAGTTTTCTGGACCGCTTAGGTCCGAATTATATAAGGTTTGAAGAAGAGACCTAAGTGTTCCCAAAATCTTGTATCTTTTTTTTCTACTTTGAAGCAATATTAAACCTCAAAACTAAGAATAATATATTGCAGCTTACCAATCCATAAATGTGGTGGCTGCATTAGTTTTCTAATTTTCGTTTTTTTTTTTTTTTACTCTTTATTGTACCTTGTGATCCAGCCATTAACACACTTGGGCCCCTTTCACATTGGCTTTCTGATCAAGTCCGCCTGTCAGTTTTTCAGGCGGACAGGAGCCTCCATTCACTCCTATGAAGCAGCGGATGTCAACAGTGATATGTCCGCTGACACCCGCTGTTATCCGATCCATGAAATCCAAATGGATGGAGACCCTATTTTCCATCCAACTGGTGGATCGGATGGGATCGGATGAAAATGGACAGGCGGTCCTTTTCCATCCGATCCCCCTATAGAGGGGAGCGGGACTCTGACAGGTCCTGTCAACTGCCTGCTCAGCAGGGATCAGCGGATCGATTCCCCGCTGAGCAAAGCAGAGTCTGTGAAAGGACCCTTAGGGAAAGATTTACTAAAAATGGTGCACACAGAATCTGGTGCAGCTGTGCCAATCAGCCAATCAGCATTTAGCCTAAGTTCACATTGGAGGTGGGTTCGAAATCGTGTGAGTTCAGCTGAACTTGCACGATTTCAAACCCGCATTTCATTGTTTGGGGACGATTTGACAGACATCTGTGCGGGTTTATGCAAAGATGTCTATAGAAATGTCTATAGAAATCGCCCCCAAAAGTCACCAAAAGCAGTGCAGGAACTACTTTTGGGAACCGGTGCGGCGCCACAAAGTCGGCATCGCACTGATTCGGACGGTGCTGTTGCCAGCAATAGACTCCAATTTGGCATGCGATTTGACATGTCAAATCGCAGTCAAATTGGCTCGATGTGAATGGGGGCTCAACTTCAACTTCTTCAATTAATCTTTGACAATAAACTCTAGAAGCTGATTGGTTGCTATGCACCGCTGCACTAGATTCTGTGTCTACTAATTTGAGTAAATCTCCCCCTCACTGTCTTAGGGTGTCAGCATTCTGGACAAAGTAGTAAAGCAGACACATTTAGGGCACTTTCACACTGGTTCGTTTCCAAACTGTCAGTAAAACGCCTATACGTTAATGGAGCGTTTTTACAGCACTTTTGCTGTGTTTGCAGTGCGGATCTTAAAGGACATGTGACCCAAAAACTGCACCAAAAACTCATAGCAGAGGCAATTTTCAGGCATTTTGGGGGAGTTTTTGAGGCTTTTTTAAGGGGTTCCCATTCATTTCAATGGGGAGGAGAATTTTTGGTGCATTTTTTACCTCCCCAAACATGCTCCAAAGATGCTGCTTTTTTTCAATGGAAGCGCACCACCCCAATGTGAACACATTCATTGACTTTAAAGGGAAGCATTTTTCTTGAGCTTCTGTGTGCAGCAGCCCCCTAACACTTACTTGAGGTCTCTCTCTGTCCAGAGATGTCCGCGAGTGTCTCTCCCTTTTGATTGGCTGAGACACAGCCATTGTCTGCGGCTGCTGCCAATCAAAGTCAGCTAACCAATCAGGAGAGAGAGAGAGGGGCGGGGTTGGAGCGGGGCTCCGTGTCTGAATGGACACAGGGAACTGTGACGTGGCTCAGGTGCCCCCATAGCAAGCTGCTTGCTGTAGAAGCACTCAACGGGGGGAGGGGCCAGCAGTACAGAAGAGGCACCCGAGAAAAGGAAGATCCGGGCTGCTCTGTGCAAATCCACCACACAGAACAGGTAAGTATAACACTTTAATTCACTTTAATCACTTTAAAGTTTTTGCATTAATCAATGGCTATATATTATTTTTCTGTTGGGGCCAATAAGGTTTTCTTTTGGTGATTTCATCTTGCAAATGTTATTTTATTTACAATGCAATCTTTGGACAAAAGCATGTAACAAAACAAAAAAAAATTACTTTTTTTCTACTTTGTTCAGTGTTAGATTTCATAAACTACTGTAGATAAAAAAGAAAAACTATTGTAGATTTTATTTTATGCTGTAACATTCTTTTATTTATGACATTAAAAACATGATTCTGCTACAAAGCATTGCAACGTTACTTTAGAAAAAAAATAAATGATCAAATAAAAATGTACTTAAAAAATAAAATAATGGATAGAAATTGCTCAGGGAAGAAGGCATGGGCTGATTAGTATTAACTATGGGTTAATAAAGGGTTACATAGGAACACATTTTATTTATATATTTTTTTTAAGGTTGCTTTGACTAACATTGCTTGCAGATCATAGGTCATTTTGATCTGTATTTGAATAGGACAGAGTAAATGCAATGTAGCAATAAGATTGTTAAATTGTATTTAGCAGGTAGACATGTGTTCCAAACACTGTTCAGAAGCTTTGATTTACGCAGTAGCTGCTGTAATACTGAGCAAGTCCCTGCTATCATATTGAGAAGCAGAATTTGCAAGCAAGAGCATCAAGGGAAGCATCGGGGGAGAGGGACAGATCATATGAAGTACACCCTGTATACTTCTTTAAGGATTTTTTGGGTTTTGTACACTGCAACTGGTCAAGGGTATTTATTAAAGCAACAAACCAAATAAAAACCTAATGGGTTCTTAAAACCTTTACAGAAAAAAAAATAAGTGCACATATTTTTGCAGAAAAAAAGTGCATTTGATTTATTTTTCCTGCAGAAGCCTGAAATGCACTGCCCCATGATCAGTAAATCATGGGTGCTATGTTGGATCCAGCAGACATGTTCTTCAGCTTTTAGCCCATACCTTTCTGTTTGAAAGCCAGTGGGCATGATGGTAGACTACAGGGGCACTCATCAGTGCCCACCTCCCCCCTCCATTCCATTGAAACTACAAGTCATCTGCCGTGGTGGCAGACAGTACTTGTAGATTCTTCATTCGTGAAAATATGTGAATGAATAGGGTGGCTATGTGGATGGAGCTCCTCACAGCCACACTGTTTCAAAGGTGAACTTATCCTATATGAATCATTTTACTTTTGGTAAAGTTATCCTTTAAAAGTATACCTCCCACTCTTCCCCTCAGCAACCCTGCCAAGTCTTAAACAAAAAATAATGTGCAGATCACACATCAAGCCGCTAGCACTAAAACATAACTTTCCTTTTATTAATATAATATACCAAGGCAGTTGCTACACAGATTGACTCATACTCATGCAGCAAAGGAATAGGGAGGGATATGGTCTGTTATCCTTATTTGCCTCCCTGTATCTCTGGTGGACTCCTGATATTTTTTTCTTCTCTGACTCCTGAGCTTTAGAAAGAAGAAGGAAAGAAGAATATGGTTATTGGAGCACCCTGACTCATTCCTACTTTACCAGAGGTGTAACAAGACCCTTCAGGGCCCCGCTGTAACAAACCATGAAGAGCCCCCATGACTGAACTCCCCCTTGAGCCTGGGTGCCTTTTCCACTGATCCGAGGGCCCTTTACTCCTGTGATAACACATGAAAAAATTACTGATGAAGCACATTTTTTACTGCACTTCTTTTATCAGTGACCCCTTACATCAGTGTCTCCAAAGTGCACCCTTACATCCTTCAGAGCGACCCTTACATCTGTGCCTCCAGAGTGCCCCTTTAAATCTGTTCCTCCAGTGTACCCCTTTATATCCTCCAGAGTGCCCCCCTTATATCAGTGTCTCCAGAGTGCTCCCTTACATCTTCCAAAGTGCCCCCCTTACTTCAGTGCCTCCAGAGTGCCCTCTTACATCCTCCAGAGTGCCCCTTAAATTCTCCAGACTCCCCGTTACATTCTCCAGACTGCCCCCTTACATTCTCCAGAGTACCCACTTACATTCTCCAGAGTGCCCTCTTAGTGGTACTAAGGTGACACTTGGAGGATGAAAGGGGGCACGCTGAAGAATCTAAGGGGGCATTCTGGCAGTAGATAAGTATGGCCAGAAAACATCAGCCCAAGTCCTGGGACCAGACACCACGTCCTCCTCCACTCAGGTCAGCCACCTTTGCCACTGTTTTCCTAGCCGGGTATTAGGGTTTTCACACTGCCACCTCTGGATCCGCTCCCTGCCACCCGAGCGGTCGCAGCACTCGGGCCGAGCCTAGACTACAGCACAGCCACAGCACTCTTCTGCCACAGACATGAGAAAAGTGCTGGGTTTTTTAACACAGATCGGCAAGATCCTGCCCTCCTAGGGCCCCCACAGTGGGGGAACGCCAGGGCCCAGTCGTATGTGTGACCGTTGCGACCCTGGTAGTTCCACCACTCTACTTTACTGACCCTAACTTCATATATCAATTCTACATGAGCAAATCTATTTAGAAAATCTTATTTCAAAATGAAATGAAAATAAAATGTATTTTTTAGTCCTGACTATAACAAAATTTATACAAAAACACGACACATTACCTTAAAGCATAGCTACTTAGATTTCTATTAGAGGGTTAAATGTTTTGTTTCACATCTTTCACTGTATTTTAGTGATTCTTAAAGAAAAATAATGAAAGGTATAGTTATAAATTATGGCTGCATAGCATGCAACCATAGTAATGAAACAACTAATTATTAAAATGAAGTCACAGTCACAAACTCAGAAAAGTCTTCATCAATCTTTTCAGAATTTAATTCCTAGCTGAAAACACTTTTTTAGGAAGTGTTAGATTTAGCAGAGAGGAGACACACTGAAGTACCACAAGAAAGGCTCCATGGTGTTCTGCTGGGTTGGACATCTTCAGTTTATATTCTAATTGCAATTGCATAATGTTCATCACCTAATTTGACAACCTGATATTTAAAAAGCAGTCATCTGCTAATGATATCAACAAATCATTACAACTACAGGTTTTTTTGGTAACTTTATAGTAATATTAAAATTGTCTTTTATTTTTATTTTAATTACCACCTGTGATAAACAACCCCAGATGGCCCAGTGGTTGGTATGTGATGAGTTATATCTGCTACCAGAGCTATGGCAATTTGTTAATTTAACTCCAGTCATAGTGAGTTGTAAGTATAGGTGTTTTGAGCTCTGAATTCTAAACAGGCAAAGTTGAACTCCCCCACACTTTATGATCTGATTCTACCTACAACTGTACAGTGCAAGATAAAGAAAATATAGTGATTGTGCAGGTGAAAATAATAAATGATCAAAAAGAAGCAGCTGGCAATCACACAACAGAACATTTGTGTAAATACAAGAAAAAACAAAAGATCTCCGCGCTGTGAGTGAGATTACAAATATATATAAAATGAATAACTTAAGCTCCATACACATGATAGGACCTTGTACAAACTTTCCCTTGGATTTTTGTACAAAGGGCGTTGCCCAAAAGTTTGTCTTGCATACAGACGACAGGACTTTTCCAGCCAACTTTCACCATATCACGTGGTTTTTCAGCTCTTTACCACCACCCTTTGGTCAACTTCTGTATTGTTGTCTAATATTGTGTGAATCTCAACACTTTTATTGGCGAGACTGACACCTTGCGAGCCGGGTTCACAATGCCAGGCACTGTGTTTGGTATGAATCCTGAGGGGGAACGCCGCGCCAAATTTTAAATAAAAAACCGGCATGGGTTCCCCTCCAGGGGCATACCAGGCCCTTAGGTCTGGTATGGATATTAAGGGGAACCCCCTACGCCGAAAAAAACGGCGTGGGGGTCCCCCCAAATCCATACCAGACCCTTATCCGAGCACGCAGCCTGGCCGGTCAGGAAAGGGGGTGGGGACGAGTGAGCGCCCCCCTCCTGAGCCATACCAGGCCGCATGCCCTCAACATGGGGGGTGGGTGCTTTGGGGGGGCGCCCTGCGGCCCCCCCCACCCCAAAGCACCTTGTCCCCATGTTGATGAGGACAAGGGCCTCTTCCCGACAACCCTGGCCGTTGGTGGTCGGGGTCTGCGGGCGAGGGGCTTATCAGAATCTGTGAGCCCCCTTTAATAAGGGGGCCCCCAGATCCCGGCCCCCCACCCTTTGTGAATGAGTATGGGGTGCCCCTACCCATTCACCTAGGGAAAAAGTGTCAATAATAAAACACACTACACAGGTTTTAAAATCAATTTATTAGGCAGCTCCGGGGTCTTCTTTCGACTTCGGGGTTCTTCTTCCAACTTCGGGGGTCTTCTTCCGACTGCAGGGGTCTCCCTGGCATCTTCTCCCGGTGTCCAGATCTTCTGCCGGCTCCACCGCTCTCTTCTCCCGCTCTTTTGCTAGCGGTGGCCCGGACCTCTGGATCATCTTCTTCCCTCTTCTCTTCTTCCGATGTTGACACAACGCTCTCTCCAGCTGGAATGGTCTCTGAGCGCTCCGCGATGGACTTATATAGGCGGTGACCCTGCTCACCTATGAGGTCAGAGTCCCAGGGCATGCTGGGACTGTGAGGTCATAAGGGGGCGTGGTCATAAGATGACATGCGCCGCACACTGCATCAAATTGGTCTGCATGGCTGTCGTCCCTGAAGGAAGCCTATTTTAAAGATGATGCACAAGAAAGCCGACAAACAGTTTGCTGAAGACAAGCCCACTAAGGACATGGATAACCATGTCCTGTGGTCTGATGAGACCAAGATAAACTTATTTGGTTCAGATGGTGTCAAGCATGTGTAGCAGCAACCAGGTGAGGAGTACAAAGACAAGTGTGCCTTGCCTACAGTCAAGCATGGTAGTGGGAGTGTCATGGTCTGGGGCTGCATGAGTGCTGCCAGCACTGGTTAGCTACAGTTCATTGAGGGAACCATGAATGCCAACATGTACTGTGACATACTGAAGCAGTGCATGGATCCCCTCCCTTTGGAGACTGGGCCGCAGGGAAGTATTCCAACATGATAACGATCCCAAACACACTTCCAAGACGACCACTGCCTTGCTAAGGAAGCTGAGGGTAAAGGTGATGGACTGGCCAAGCATGTCTCCAGACCTAAACCTTATTGAGCATCTGTGGGGCATCCTCAAATGGAAGGTGGAGGAGCGAAAGGTCTCTAACATCCACCACTTCCGTGATGTCATCATGGAGGAGTGGAAGAGGACTCCAGTGGCAACCTGTGAACTTCTAGTGAACTCCAAGCCCAAGAGGGTGAAGGTAGTACTGGAAAATAATGGTGGCCACACAAAATATTGACACTTTGGGCCCAATTTGGACATTTTCACTTAGGGGTGTACTCACTTTTGTTGACAGCGGTTTAGACTTTGATGGCTATGTGTTGAGTTATTTTAAGGGGAGAGAAAATTTACACTGTTATACAAACTGTACATGCACTACTTTACATTGTAGCAAAGTGTCATTTCTTCAGTGTTGTCACATGAAAAGATATACAGTAATAAAATATTTACAAAAAATGTGAGGGATTTACTCACTTTTGTGAGATACTGTATAAATATCTCGCAGTGCATTATGGGGTGTTATGCGGCGCGCAAATTGGCTGTAAACGCCCGATAATGTTCGGAATTCAGTGAACGGGCGAACACCCTATGTTCGAGTCGAACTTACGTTCGTCTCGAACCATGGGACCATTCATATTCATTTTATATTTGTAATCTCACTCACATAGCGCAGCGACCTTTTGTATAGTGAAAGAGCCTGGCTAATTGTAAAAAAAAGGGGAGCTGCGTGATGCGCTAAATCATGCATCACACCGCCCCCTACTGCAGCCAGAACAGACAGCTGCTGGAGAGAAAACCACTGTGGTTTACCTCTCTAGTAGCTGTCCATTCTGTGTCAATTCATCCCTATTTCCTGCGATGTGGAATATTCAGAAAATGTATGAAAGCTAGCCAAGAGAATTAAATTTATGTTTGATGTTGGAAAGGCCCGTGTGAGAAGAAACTTTTTTCCTTGGGTGAATAAAAGTGGGCATTAAAGTGATTGTAAAGGTACTTTTTATTTTTTAAAATAACAAACATGTCTATACCTACTACTCTGCGGCTGCAAACCTCCTCTTTTCGGGTCCCCACTGGCGCTCCTGACCCCTCCGCTTCTGTCCAGTGTCCCCATGGGATGCTGCTTCCAATGGGGACACTCGTGCGTGCTTGCACCCAAACCCCGCTGCTGCGTCCATTGACACAGACTCTGTCCCACCCCTCTCTCCCTCATCACTTGCTTTGATTGACAGCACTGGGAGCCAATGGCTCCTGGTGACCCAGCAAAGCCAGCGAGACCCAAAAGTGAGGGGAGAGATGCAGGTGTGTACGGCGCTGGATCGAATGAGGGCTCGGGTAAGTAAAAGGAGGGGGGTGAGGGGGGATGCTGACACCTAAAAATGTTTTACCTTAATGCAAGGAATGTATTAAGGTGAAAAAAAATGTTTAGGCTTTACAACCACTTTAAAGGGGTTGTAAAGGTTCGTGTTTTTTCACCTTAACACCTCGCAGTCATGGGCCCCCCAGCCCCCCCGTTTTACTTAGCTGAGCCCGTTCACTTCCTGCTGTGCATGTCCCCCGGCGTCCTCTTCTCCACTGAGTCTGGCGGTTGATTGGATAGATTGATAGCAGCATTCCAGGTTAGCTTTAGCGGGGAAGAGCCGAGACAGCCACCGTGGGACCCCAGAACAGCAGGATCGGGGCCACTCTGTGCAAAACGAACTGCACAGTGGAGGTAGGTATAACATGTTTGTTATTTCAAAAAAAAAAAAAAACAAACCTATACAACCACTTTAACTGCCTGAAACCATCACCCATGAGTGAAATGACATATAAATCCTCTGTTTGATGCTAAACCATCACACACATTGCATTATATTATATACTCTATATATATAAACTCGCGCTGATGGTGAAAAAATTGGGTGATAAAAGTGAATGTAGCTGCTATACACAAAGTGCTAGACACTTGAACAGAGTGAAAAAAATATAAATACAGCGCTCACAAACATAAACCCATTACAAGTGGAAGAATCAAAACATAAAGTCCACAAAATAACTGAAAAAAATGCTTCATATCCGCTGTGCAGAAAGTGCAAAATGAGTTTCAGAAATGTTCAGGCGTACCAAGACACCCCCACATGTGTCCCCACTCACCAGTTCACAACAATACCTAGCTTTTCAGTCTGGGGGTCAATTCAGACTTATACCAATATCCAGAAATGGCAGATTCAATAATAAGACTTGATGGCAAATACTTCTAAAAGATGATTTCTCAGCCATATAAACAGGTACCCAAAATGAGAAAGATGGACTAATAGTGAAGTAAGCTAAGAACAGGTTTTATTGCGCATAAAAAATGCATACTTACAGACGTAAGTTAAAAGCAGGCATAAAATGGAGATGACATAATGGCGCATTAAAAAATTTCTAACGCCATTTTGGATACCTCGGAGAGATTTAAACTCCTAGGGAACCCTGGGCTAAATACATAGGAGTCTCTCTGCTCCCCTAAGGCACAGAGGCCCCTATTAGTCCACACGAGTCTCCCAGGAAACCAGACTTCCCGGTTTTCGCTCCTCCCCGTGAAGGTTCCCCTCCTCCTCTTTCTTCCCTTCCCACTCCCCCTCTTTCAGACCCACTCTCTCCCCCCTTCTCTCCCTCTTCCTGTAACTTTCTTCTACCTTCCTCTTTCTGTTCAGCCTCAGGCTGAATTGTCGCACTACTTGTTCTGGAGTAAGCACATACCCTAGAACAGTTTTTCTTTTTTTTTTTCTCTTTTTGTTGAACACTTTGACCCATTTGAGCACAGGGGGGACTCTCTCAGGCCCCCCTTAATATTCACCGTTTGCCTATCTTTGAGCACTTTTGCCTCCAACAGACTGTGTTTTGTTTTTTGTCTTTTTGATTTGACTCCCATGGGGGTTTCAGGTCTCGGTAGGGAGAGCGGCCTAATCCTCCCTCTATGGCTCCTGGTCGTCACCCCAGTACAGCAGGCTCCCAGATGGGGTGCGTGGTGTGACTGGGGGGGGCGGGACCCGTGAACAGGGCCCTTTTAATCCTTTGCATGAAGTTTGATTGGTTCATGTTGGAGATTATCTGTAAATTGTTTTTCTGTCTTTCAACTACTCACATGGTACTGTTCCATTTTTGTACAATTGCTATATACTGTGTTCCAAATTTGTACATGGTCGTTTTTCATCTCTGTACAATTGTTCTACTCTTTCTTTTTTGGAATAAAATTCTTTGAAACGAAAAAAAAAACAAAAATGGAGATGACAATATAGCAAACACCGTTCCTGGCATTCTTTCCACGAGACCGGAAGTGACGTCAGTCGTGCCGGAAGTTGCGTCAATGCATTTCGCCCCCCCACAGGGCGTCATCATAGGACCAGACCAAAGGAAAATTTCTGAAACTCTTTTTGCACTTTCTGCACAGCAGATGTGAACTTTTTTTTTTTTTTCATTTAGTTTGTGGACTTTATGTTTTGATTTTTCCACTTGTAATGGGTTTATGTTTGTGAGCGCTGTATTTATATTTTTTCATTCATTTAGGATAGTACAGTAATTAGTGATAATTGAATCATTGCTTTCCACACCTGTAGACAGCTGTATATTGAAGCTTGCAGGTGCTGCAACTTTCAGAAACCCATTCCATGCTTGTTATCACTCATTAGTGTAAGGTATGTAAACCATGGCTTTTGTGAAATATGGCTTGGGTAGCTCCAAGAAAGGATATCTACCAGCTTATGGTGGGGGGGGGGGGGAGCAAAGGATACAAAAATCACTTCAATAAACAATATGTTACTCCAACATTTCATATTCCTCCTGATATGTGTTTGTTGTGCCATGTACTTTAGTTAAAAGTATCCTGCTCTCTTTCTATTGCTTTTATTGCTCAAATAATTACATTTCCATGTTCTGTGTACTATGGGAGACCAGATATAGTGAATGCAGGCTCCTGGGTTTAGTAACACTTTAAATTCAAATTACTAGCAATAACTTAGAAATCCATCCACAATTCAGCCACCAGCTACATTACCTACCTAGTCTCAAAATACCAACCTAATCGTTCTCTTCATTCCTCCCAAGACTTCCTGCTCTCTAGCTCCCTCGTCACCTCATCCCATGCTCGCCTCGAGGACTGTTTCTGAGCCTCTCCCATCCTATGGAACTCCCTACTCCAATCTGTCCGACTATCTCCTACTCTGTTTGCTTTTATAGGGTCCCTGAAAACCCTTTGGCCATGCACCTGTGTAATGCAGATATACTTGTGTAGGGTAGGGGACAGAGGTGGACTGCTTTATTTCCTTCTTAAGCCACTAGACGTCTCCATAGCCAGACGTCAGTGGAGGCTCAGAAGTTGTTAGAGCCAGCTTGCCCCTGCCAGTAGAGAGGAACCATGAGAAATTGGGCTCATATATACCGTCGGTGGTAATCAGGTAATCCCTCTTCCCTACCCCCCATTACACCCATTGCTTGTTGAATTGTATTATGTTTAAAATGATGCATGCCTCGTTTATTGTTGCGTATCTTAGTAACGTGTTCCTAGTAAATGCTTTCAGGGTAAGCGGCTTCATGCATGATGTGATGTTTCGGGGGATTTTTACTTCGCGTTAGGCTTCATTCAGGGTGAATGTATTTATTGTATGATGGGAACTGTATTGTTATGTATTGTATTTATGCGTTGCATCACAGTACAGGGTGGACTGTACCCCGATTAAGTATTTGTTTTTTTAGTACATGTTATAATACTAAATAAAGTATACCTTTTCAACAAAAAATGGTGGTAATCAGGGGTTTTTTTTCAGTGGGAATGTGCAGGGGGAACACAGTTCCATTCCGGCACCTCCAATTTATGTAATGGCAAGGTGTGCTGGGGTGTGCTGCAGGGTAGATCGTTGCTTGAGGGGATCTATTTTTGTGGGGGGGGGGTGTTGTTTCTGGGGCGGTCTATTGTTGCTGGGTGTGGGTCTTATGTTGCTGGGGAGTCAGTTGTTGCTGGGAGAGATCTACTGTTAAGATAGGGGTCTATTGATGCTGGCTGTGGGAAGATCTGTTGTTGCTTCCAGGAGTCTATTGTGGCTGGGTAAGTATTTTGTTGTGGATGATCCATTGTTGCTGGGGATAGGTAGCAGGTACAAAAACTATCTGGGATGAGCACACTTTCAGGCACAGATACCAGATCAATGGAGTGGAATCAAACAGAGCAGTTTTTATTAGTGCTATTCACAAACCATTTACAGGTGCTGTACAGTGTTCCAGAAAATAAACAGGGAAAAAAATATAAAACAAAATCACTACCATGCCCCAGCACTAACTATACAAAATCACAACTCTGACTCTCAGGCTGAGCAAGCCTAATGCTTGTCAGCTTCCCCATTAGGGATGAGCTTCGAGTTTGAGTCAAAACCATGATCGACTCGAATATCGCCTGTTCGTCTGTTCGTTGAATTGCGAACATTATGGGCCGTTCGCGCCAAATTCGAGTGGCGCGTCACGGCCCATAATTCACTGCGGCATTGCAGTGCATTGCTGACTGATGATTGGTCAAGCATGTACTATGACCCGCATGCTTGGCCAGTCACAGCGTCGTCTGTACAGAGAGCCATAATTGGCCAAAGCCTAGGTGGCTTTGGCCAATTATGGCTCAGGCGGTTTAGTACACGCCCAACACTATATAAGGCCACCTGCTTGTCGGCCTTGTGTAGTGTGTTGCGGCGGCGGAGAGATAGACAGAGAGACAGTGTCATTTGATTTAAGTTAGATACACTTACAGTGTATTGTGTATATACCGTATTTATCGGCGTATAACACGCGCCTGTGCATAACACGCACCCCAAGTTTAGGAGGGAATTTTAAGGAAAAAAACTTTTAGGAGTAAAGTTTAAGGAAGAAAAACTTACATTAAAATGCCCATCAATGCAGCGTTATCGTGTCCATCTGCAGCCTTGTCAGTGCAGCCTTGCCCCAGTGTCCATTGCAGCCTTGTCAGTGCAGCTTTGCCCCAGTGCAGCCTTGTCAGTGCAGCCTTGTCAGTGCAGCTTTGCCCCAGTGCAGCCTTGTCAGTGCAGCCTTGTCTGTGCAGCTTTGCCCCAGTGCAGCCTTGTCAGTGAAGCCTTGCCCCAGTGCAGCCTTGCCCCAGTGCAGCCTTGTGTGATCGCCGCGATCACCGCCGAAATACACAGCCGTGTGTAAATTTAAATATGGCGCCGAGACTGCAGGGACTCGTCGGAGCCGAGATACACATACCAGAGTGTCCTCTGCTTTTCTCGGCGCCGCTCACAGTCACGCCCAGTCCCGCCCTATGATGGACATAACACAGGTCCAATGGCGGGACTGGGCGTGACTGTGAGCGGCGCAGAGAAAAGCCAAGGACACTCGGGTATGTGTATCGCTGCTCCGACGAGTCCCTGCAGTCTCGGCGCCATATTTGAATTTACACACAGCTGTGTATGTCGGCGGCGATCGTGGCGATCGCTCCGATCAACCAAAATTGGCGGGGATCGGCATATAACATGCACCCACGATTTTCCACCGATTTTAAGGGGAAAAAAGTGCGTGTTATATGCCGATAAATACGGTATATGCAACCTGGGTGTTGTATATATGTATGTATATAAATATATATATATAAACTGTATTCAGTTTAGCTAGATCCGTTCCTGTATTTACAGCTACCTGAAGAAAATTGCTGGTGTTCTTCTGATCCTTTTAGTACCACAGGCAGGCAGCTACAGTATTTACAGTAAGTGTACTGTGTCCTCTGCACAGTGCGCACCTAAATTTACCTGAAGAAAATTGGTGGTGTTCTTTTGATCCTATTAGTACCACAGGCAGGCAGCTGCAGTATTTACAGTAAGTGTACTGCGTCCTCTGCATAGTGTGCACCTAAAGCTACCTGAAGACAATTGCTGTTGTTCTGATCCTATTAAGACTACAGGCAGGCAGCTGCAGTGTTTACAGTTAGTGTGGTGTGTCCTCTGCACAGTGTGCACCTAAAGCTACCTGAAGACAATTGCTGGTGTTCTGATCCTATTAGTACCACAGGCAGGCAGCTGCAGTATTTACAGTTAGTGTACTGTGTCCTCTGCACAGTGTGCACCTAAAGCTACCTGAAGACAATTGCTGTTGTTCTGATCCTATTAGTACCACAGGCAGGCAGCTGTAGTATTTAAAGTTAGTGTACTGCGTCCTCTACACAGTGTGAACCTAAAGCTACCTGAAGACAATTGCTGTTGTTCTGATCCTATTAAGACTACAGGCACACAGCTGCAGTGTTTACAGTTAGTGTGGTGCGTCCTCTGCACAGTGTGCACCTAAAGCTACCTGAAGACAATTGCTGTTGTTCTGATCCTATTAATACCACAGGCAGGCAGCTGCAGTATTTACAGTTAGTGTACTGTGTCCTCTGCACAGTGTGCACCTAAAGCTACCTGAAGAAAATTGGTGGTGTTGTTCTGATCCTATTAGTACCACAGGCAGGCAGCTGCAGTATTTACAGTTAGTGTACTGCGTCCTCTGCACAGTGTGCACCTAAAGCTACCTGAAGACAATTGCTGTTGTTCTGATCCTATTAGTACCACAGGCAGGCAGCTGCAGTATTTACAGTTAGTGTACTGTGTCCTCTGCACAGTGTGCACCTAAAGCTACCTGGAGAAAATTGGTGGTGTTCTTCTGATCCTATTAGTACCACAGGCAGGCAGCTGCAGTATTTACAGTTAGTGTACTGCGTCCTCTGCACAGTGTGCACCTAAAGCTACCTGAAGACAATTGCTGTTGTTCTGATCCTATTAAGACTACAGGCAGGCAGCTGCAGTGTTTATAGTTATTGTGGTGCGTCCTCTGCACAGTGTGCACCTAAAGCTACCTGAAGACAATTGCTGTTGTTCTGATCCTATTAATACCACAGGCAGGCAGCTGCAGTATTTACAGTTAGTGTACTGTGTCCTCTGCACAGTGTGCACCTAAAGCTACCTGAAGAAAATTGGTGGTGTTGTTCTGATCCTATTAGTACCACAGGCAGGCAGCTGCAGTATTTACAGTTAGTGTACTGTGTCCTCTGTACAGTGTGCACCTAAAGCTACCGGAAGACAATTGCTGTTGTTCTGATCCTATTAGTACCACAGGCAGGCAGCTGCAGTATTTACAGTTAGTGTACTGTGTCCTCTGCACAGTGTGCACCTAAAGCTACCTGAAGAAAATTGGTGGTGTTCTTCTGATCCTATTAGTACCACAGGCAGGCAGCTGCAGTATTCACAGTTAGTGTACTGTGTCCTCTGCACAGTGTGCACCTAAAGCTACCTGAAGACAGTTGCTGTTGTTCTGATCCTATTCTTACCACAGGCAGGCAGCTGCAATATTTACAGTTAGTGTACCGTGTCCTCTGCACAGTGTGCACCTAAAGCTACCTGAAGACAATTGCTGTTGTTCTGATCCTATTAATACAACAGGTAGGTAGCTGCAGTATTTACAGTTAGTGTACTGTGTCCTCTGCACAGTGTGCACCTAATGTTACCTGAAGAAAATTGGTGGTGTTCTTCTGATCCTATTAGAACCACAGGCAGGCAGCTGCAGTATTTACAGTAAGTGTAGTTCATCCTCTGCACAGTGTGCACTTGAAGCTACCTGAAGACAATTTCTGTTGTTCTGATCCTATTAATACCACAGGCAGGCAGCTACAGTATTTACAGTTAGTGTACTGTGTCCTCTGCACAGTGTGCACCTAAAGCTACCTGAAGAAAACTGCTGTTGTTCTGATCCTATTAATACCACAGGCAGCTACAGTATTTACAGTTAGCGTACTGTGTCCTCTGCACAGTGTGCACCTAAAGCTACCTGAAGAAAATTGGTGGTGTTCTGATCCTATTAGTACTACAGGCAGGCAGCTACAGTATCTACAGTTAGTGTACTGTGTCCTCTGCACAGTGTGCACCTAAAGCTACCTGAAGACAATTGCTGTTGTTCTGATCCTATTAATACCACAGGCAGGCAGCTGCAGTATTTACAGTTAGTGTACTGTGTCGTCTGCACAGTGTGTACCTAAAGCTACCTGAAGACAATTGCTGGTGTTCTCATACTAATAATACTACAGGCAGGCAGTTGATTCTGCTAGCTGCAGTATCAGTATATATATATATATATATATATATATATATATATATATACTGTATATCCCAGCTTTGTGCAGCTACATCTCACTGCAGGCCATTAGTATGTCTGGAAGGCCAACAAGGAGAGGCAGACAGTCACAAGCCAATAAAAGAGGGCAAGCAGGCTCTGTGTCTAGAGGCAACAACGCTGGTCGTGGACACGGTGCATCCTCATCAGTATGTGGCCCAGGGACACGCTTGTCCTTTTTTTGGCAGCTGGCCGTGTTGAGCCACAACATGCGGAAGACTTGGTAGAGTGGAAGACAAAGCCGTCCTCATCCTCCTCATCCTCTCTCACCCAGGCTCAGGGTACTTTATCTGGCAAAGCAGCTGCCAACGCGGCCTCTTCCCTCGGTTCAATGGCATCAGTCACTCCTTCCCTAGCCCCACCATGTCCTCCTGAGGAGTCCCTCGAACTGTTTGACCACAGTGTTGGGTACATGCTCCAGGAGGATGCCCAGCGTTTTGAAGGCTTCGATGATGGTACCCAGATAGAGGAAGGCAGTAACATGAACCCAGAGAGAGGGGGTGCCCAAGAAGGACAGCAATCTGGCAGTCATGTTCCCCCAGCTGCAGCATACTGCCAGGTTTGTTCCAGTGATGAGGAGGGAGGGGATGATGAGGTCACTGACTCCACGTGGTGCCTGATAGGAAAGAGGAGGAGGAGGAGGCACATCTCCAATGAGGCAGGATGCCCTCCAGGGGCCAGCTTAAGGGCAGCACACCGACTGCATCACACCGCAGAGCTCCGCATGTGCAGGGCGCTGCTGTCTCTGCGCGTTATTCCAAAAGTTCTTTGGTGTGGGCCTTTTTTGAGATGAGTGCATCAGATCCCACCGCTGCTATTTGCAACATATGTCTCAAGCGTATCTCGCGTGGCCAAAACATCACCCTCTTGGGCACCAAATGCTTGACCAGACATCCGTCGACCTGCCATGCAGTTCGTTGGCAAGCGTACCTAAAAGACCCACACCAAAGAACAAAGCGGACCTCTCCTTGCTCCTCATCAGCTGGGATCTCCAACCCCACTATACCTTCAGTCCTCTCTGAAACCTGCACTGAGAGCAATGAAGGTGTAGAATTAGGTGTGTCACCACCAAGTACTTGCGGGCAATCTGTTATCGGTACACCGATGTCAGATTGTACCAGGCAAATTTCCCTGCCCCAGCTGCTGCACCGCCGAAAGAAGTTAGCTCCCAGCCCATCCACATGCCCATCCAGCGGTTGAATGCTAGCTTGGCTAAATTGCTAGCACTTCAACTGCTGCCTTTTCAGTTGGTAGACTCTGCCCTCCTTCCAGGAGTTTGTGGAATGTGCGGTTCCTCAGTGGCAGGTTCCCAAATGCCACTTTTTCTTATGGAAGGCGATTCCGGCTCTCTACTGGCATGTTGAAGGCAATGTCTTGGCCTTGCTGGACAGGGTGGTCAACGGTAAGGTGCATATTACCACTGACTCATGGTCCAGCAGGCATGGACAGGGACATTACCTATCTTTCACCGCGCACTGGGTGACTCTTCTGGCAGCTGGGAAGGATGCAGGACAGGGTACAGTAGTGTTGGAGGTTGTTCCGCCACCACGCCTCCAAAATTCTACTAGTGGTGATTCTGCCACACCTCTCTCCTCCACCCGCTCCTCTTCTTCTTCCTCCATGGCCTCTTCCTGTGCTGATTTGTCTTCGGAACCAGCGGTGCTCCGTAGGCATTCAAGGGGCTACGCAAGCACGCAGGCAAAAAGATGCCATGCGGTGCTTGAGCTGGTGTGCTTGGGGGACTGGAGCCACACTGGGGCAGAGATTCTGTCAGCTCTGCATGGGTAGGTTCAGAGGTGGTTGACGCCATGCCAGCTTAAGCCAGGTATGGTGGTTTGCGACAATGGCACCAACCTCCTCTCCGCCCTCCTACAACTGACCCATGTGCCCTGTTTGACTCACGTCCTTAACTTGGTGGTGCAGTAGTTCTTGGGCAGGTACCCAGGCTTACAGGATGTCCTGAGGCAGGCCAGGAAAGTCTGTGTGCATTTCCGCAGGTCATATAATGCCAGTGCTTGGCTGGCTGACTTCCAAAAGGAATTTAACCTGCCCAAGAACCGCCTAATCTGTGGCATGCCCACCAGGTGGAACTCAACGTTGGCCATGCTGCAGCGGCTGCACACGCAGCAGAGGGCCATCAATGAGTACCTTTGCGACGATGGCACCAGGACAAGGTCAGGGGAGCTTGTTTTTTTTTCCCCACACCAGTGGGCTATGATCAGGGATGCATGCACTGTCCTGTCACCATTTGAGGAGGCCACGAGGATGGTGAGCAGTGACAGTGCATGCATCAGTGACACTGTCCCTTTTGTCCACCTGTTGGACCACATGCTGCATGGAATAATGGACAGGGCACTTGAGGCAGAACAGAGGGAGGAAGAGGAGGACTTCCTTACCTCTCAAGGCCTCCTTTATCCAGACAGTGTTCCTGTGTGCCCGCTGATCACACAGGAAGAGGAGGAGGAGGATTGTGTCAGCATGGAGGTGGAGCCTGGCACTCAGCATCAGCAGCAGACTTCAAGGGATCATTTACAGTCCGAAGAAACCCATGGACTTGTACGTGGCTGGGAGGAGGTGGCTGCGGATCATGTCATCCTTAGTGGCCCAGAGGACTCTGGACTGAATGCCTCAGCAAACCTATGCTGCATGGCCTTCCTGGTCCTGCAAAGCCTGTGGAAGGATCCTTGTATTCATGGTATCAAGGGGAGGGATGATTACTGGCCGGCAACCCTCCTTGATCCATGTTACAAGGGTAAAGTTGCTGACTTTATCTTGCCGTCGCAGAGGGAGCAGAAGATGAAATAGAAGCAGAAAGGTTTGTGCAACGCGTTTCCAGAGCCTGGGAGGTTACAATTTCCTGGTCCTCCTGGACAACGTGTTGCTGAGGTTTCAGTCAATCACAGAAGGAGTGGTGGAGAAGGTGGCCGTCTGACCGATGCGTTCAGACAATTTTTTAGTCCGCAGCCCCAAGGTATGATCAGTTCCAGCAACCATCGCCAGCGTCTGATTCACATGGTGCAGGATTACCTAGGGGCAAGATCAGACTTGGACACCTTTCCCACCGAAAATCCTCTGGGTTACTGGGTCTTGAGGATAGATCACTGGCCAGAGCTTGCACAGTATGCAATTGAGCTACTGGCCTGTCCTGCATCCAGTGTTCTTTTGGGAATGCACATTTAGTGCTGCTGGAGGCTTTGTAACCGATCACAGGGTGCGCCTGTCCACCGAATTGGTCGATCAGCTGACCTTCATAAAAATGAATCAGTCTTGGATCACCAGCTACCAAGCACCTGATGCTGATGTAACTGATTGATTTTTTTTAAAAATATGAGATCGCTACAAAACTGCCTATGCTGATGCTGAGTAGGGATGAGCCGAACACCCCCCTGTTTGGTTCGCACCAGAAACTTGCTAACAGGCAAAACATTCGTTCGAACACGCAAACTCCGTTAAAGTCTATGGGACACGAAAATGAATAATCAAAAAAGCTCATTTTAAAGGCTTATATGCAAGTTATTGTCATAAAAAGTGTTTGGGGACCTGGGTCCTGCCCCAGGGGACATGGATCAATGCAAAAAAAAGTTTTAAAAAAGGCAGGTTTTTTTTGGGAGCAGTGATTTTAATAATGCTTAAAGTCAAACAATAAAAGTGTAATATCCCTTTAAATTTCGTACCTGGGGGGTGTCTATAGTATTCCTGTAAAGGGGCGCATGTTTCCCATGTTTAGAACAGTCTGACAGCAAAATTACATTTCAAAGGAAAAAAAGTCATTTAAAACTACTCGCGGCTATTAATGAATTGCCGGTCCGACAATACACATAAAAGTTCATTGATAAAAACGGCATGGGAATTCCTCACAGGGGAACCCCGAACCAAAATTTGTAAAAAAATGACGTGGGGGGGTCCCCCTAAATTCCATACCAAGCCCTTCAGGTCTGGTATGGGTTTTAAGGGGAACCCTGCGCCAAAATTAAAAAAAAAAAACGGCGTGGGGTCCCCCCAAAAATTCATAGGAGACCCTTATCTGAGCACGCAACCTGGCAGGCCGCAGAAAAAGAGGGGGGAACGAGAGAGCGCCCCCCCTCCTGAACCATACAAGGCCACATGCCCTCAACATTGGGAGGGTGCTTTGGGGTAGCCCCCCAAAACACCTTGTCCCCATGTTGATGGGGACAAGGGCCTCATCCCCACAACCCTTGCTCGGTGGTTGTAGGGGTCTGCGGGTGGGGGCTTATCGAAATCTGGAAACAAGGGGACCCCCAGATCCTGGCCCTCCCCCCTGTGTAAAATGGTAAGGGGGTACAAAAGTACCCCTACCATTTCACAAAAAAACTGTCAAAAATGTTAAAAATGACAAGAGACAGTTTTTGACAATTCCTTTATTTAAATACTTCTTCTTTCTTCTATCTTCTATCTTCTTTCTTCTATCTTCCTCCGGTTTCTTCCTCCATCTTCTTCTTCTTCTGATTCTTCTGGTTCTTCTGGTTCTTCCTCCGGTGTTCTCGTCCGGCATCTTCCTCCACGGCGTCTTCTTAGCTTCTTCTCCTCGGGCCGCTCCGCATCCATGATGGCATGGAGGGAGGCTCCCGCTGTGTGACGCTTCTCTCTTCATCTTTTTCTCTTCATCTTCTTCTTTTCATCTTCTTGTCTTCATCTTCTTTTCGGGCCGCTCCGCATCCATGGTGGCATGGAGGGAGGCTCCCGCTGTATGACGCTTCTCTTCTTCTGACGGTTCTTAAACACCATCACCCGTTACATAACCCCGCTCCCTTCTGACGTCACGGGGAATGCCACAGGGAAGTCCCCGTCAAGTCTCCATGCATCAGAGGGGGCGGGGCCCCGTTATTTAAGAACAGCGGGAGCCTCCCTCCATGCCATCACGAATGCCGAGCGGCCCGAGGAGAAGAAGATAAGAAGACGCCGCGGAGGAAGATGCCAGTCGAGAACACCGGAGGAAGAACCAGAAGAACCAGAAGAACCAGAAGAAGAAGAAGATGGAGGAAGAAACCGAAGGAAGATAGAAGATAGAAGATAGAAGATAGAAGAAAGAAGAAGCATTTAAATAAAGGAATTGTCAAAAACTGTCTCTTGTCATTTTTAACATTTTTGACAGTTTTTTTGTGAAATGGTACCCCCTTACCATTTCACACAGCGGGGAGGGCCTGGATCTGGGGGTCCCCTTGTTAAAGGGGGCTTCCAGATTCCGATAAGCCCCCCGCCCACAGACCCCCACAACCACCGGGCAAGGGTTGTGGGGATGAGGCCCTTGTCCCCATCAACATGGGGACAAGGTATTTTGGGGGGCTACCCCAAAGCACCCTCCCAATGTTGAGGGCATGTGGCCTGGTACGGTTCAGGAGGGGGGCCGCTCTCTTGTCCCCTCCTCTTTTCCTGCGGCCTGTCAGGTTGCGTGCTCGGATAAGGGTCTGGTATGGATTTTTGGGGGGATCCCACGCCAATTTTTTAAAAAAATTTGGCGTGGGGTTCCCCTTAAAATCCATACCAAACCTGAAGGGTCTGATATAGAGTTTGAGGGGGACCCCATGCCATTTTTTTTTTAATTTTGGCAGGGGTTCCCCTTAATATCCATACCAGACCTGAAGGGCCTGGTATGGAATTTAGGGGGACCCCCCACGTCATTTTTTTTTTTAAATTTTGGTTCGGGGTTCCCCTGTGGGGAATTCCCATGCCATTTTTATCAATGAACTTTTATGTGTATTGTCGGACCAGCAATTCATTAATAGCCGCGAGTGGTTTTATATGACTTTTTTTCCTTTGAAATGTCATTTTGCTGTCAGACTGTTCTAAAAACGGGAAACATGCACCCCTTTACAGGCATACTATAGACACCCCCAGGTACGAAATTTAAAGGGATGTCATTTTGCTGTCAGACTGTTCTAAAAACGGGAAACATGCGCCCCTTTACAGGCATACTATAGACACCCCCAGGTACGAAATTTAAAGGGATATTACACTTTCATTGAATCATAATAAATAGCAGCGCTAAATAAACTAAATGGTATACACCAATATTAATAAATGATGTAAGGAAGTGGCAGTGTTAGTGACACAAACAATATTAGTACATATATGTGATAAAACTAGCCCATAAACTGCATTAGCGTGAGTTTAGATATATAAAAAGCCACTCTAAATGAGCATTAATCAAGTCTATCTAAATGCAGGTGAAAAAGTCCAAAGACGTAAAACACATTCTTCATAGTGATGTTGATAAGTAAACAAATGGTTCCTCCACCGCACCACTGTGATAACACCAATAAAATGATGTGCTTACCACAAGACAAGCTCAAATTAGCTTGTGACCTTAACCCGGTCGGGGCCTTTAACCAGAGGGGATGATTGGAAGGCGATGATCCACCAAACCACACAGAGGGATCGGTCACAGCAAAGAACCCTTCATACACACCTCCAAGGCACCGGAACAATTACCACTCAGGGGTTCCCCAAGAGAAAAGAGGGAATCGACATAGCGTAATCCTGATAGTTGATTATTTATTAAAATAGTAGAAAACACACTTACATTGTATTGGAGAAAAAACAGCATAAAATTTGTTTTTAAGCCGGCCGGCTAAAGCGATCACCCGTCCTGCAGACGGAACACACGAGACGTCAGCACGTCAGCTCCTCCCGACGCGCGTTTCGTCACACAATGACGTTGTCTGGGGCACGGGCGATGCACTAACGTGTCGCGTATAAATAATAACAAAGAAAACCAAGCCTCGATGTGAATCTGGACTAGGAAATCATCTAGCGTTCCACCTAAGCGCATGGAACAAAGTCCGAATCCGCCATATTGGACACTGGAAAAGTAGATCCGTAGGCAGATCAAACAAATAATAAACAATAAAAACTTATAAGCAAATCCAAAAGCGCTTTAAGCATAGTCCTACAAGTAGGTTATTTAACCTCCACATGGCATCAATCAAGTTAGGTTTTTGCAACCGCAGAATACCTTGGGAACTGTTTAGGATTACTCATATACTATTACTAGGGATTTAAAATTAAAAGAATAAGATTATATAATATGTATAAAAAACATTAAAGGGGACAAGAGAACCAGAATAAAAATTGTAGGGTAGTAGTAAAATTAATATAAAAATAATATAAAAAATGGGATATTTGTCAAAAAACAAACAACTCACTAAGCACAAAATTGGGTGGGGGTATAGAAATCACATTTAGTTGGATCTCATAAGGATCCATAAGGTTAAATGATAAATACCAAGTAAGAGGACCCTAATATCAAATCCCCTACAGGGGAAAAGATTAATAATACTAGTAATCCTTGAAGAGAGCCGTCACTCCACTATTGTAGTAACAAGGACAGAAGGTAATTTCCTATGGCCCACATCGAGTCTAGTTTAAACATATAAATGGGTCATACAATAAAATCTATGAATACCAAATAACAAAATATTCCAATTAGATCAATTAACAATCACAGATAAATTATTCTTCTTAATGAAGAAAGAAGGGAAAATTAAACAGCCAGCCGGCTTAAAAACAAATTTTATGCTGTTTTTTCTCCAATACAATGTAAGTGTGTTTTCTACTATTTTAATAAATAATCAACTATCAGGATTACGCTATGTCGATTCCCTCTTTTCTCTTGGGGAACCCCTGAGTGGTAATTGTTCCGGTGCCTTGGAGGTGTGTATGAAGGGTTCTTTGCTGTGACCGATAACTCTGTGTGGTTTGGTGGATCATCGCCTTCCAATCATCCCCTCTGGTTAAAGGCCCCGACCGGGTTAAGGTTACAAGCTAATTTGAGCTTGCCTTGTGGTAAGCGCATAATTTTATTGGTGTTATCACAGTGGTGCAGTGGAGGAACCATTTGTTTACTTATCAACATCACTATGAAGAATGTGTTTTAAGTCTTTGGACTTTTTCACCTGCATTTAGATGGACTTGATTAATACTCATTTAGAGTGGCTTTGTATATATCTAAACTCACGCTAATGCAGTTTATGGGCTAGTTTTATCACATATGTGTACTAATATTGTTTATGTCAGTAACACTGCCACTTCCTTACATCATTTATTAATATTGGTGTATACCATTTAGTTTATTTAGCGCTGCTATTTATTATGATTTATCTAAACAGGTGTGTATCTCACTTATAGCAGCAGCTTCTTAGGTGTATGTTATATTTTTCCTTTTTTTTGTCAAACACTATCAATTGGTTATTTTATCACAGCGCGGTATTTACTGTTTGTTTATCTTGTTTATTACACTTTTATTGTTTGACTTTAAGCATTATTAAAATCACTGCTTCCGAAAAAACAGACGTTTTTAAAACTTTTTTTTGCATTGATACATGTCCCCTAGGGCAGGGTTTGGGTCCCCAAACCCTTTTTAGGACAATAACTTGCATATTAGCCTTTAAAATTAGCACTTTTGATTTCGAACGTTCGAGTCCCATAGACTTTAATGGGGTTCTAAAGTTCGTGCGAACTTTCGGTCCGTTCACAGGTTCTGGTGCAAACCGAACCGGGGGGGTGTTCGGCTCATCCCTATTCCCCATACACAGCGTGTTTGCTATTTACTAACCTTGCAGCTCTCCCAGACAGGACTTTTCTGTAGCCCAGGTAAGAGTACTGCCTGCATGTCTCAGGTGAGTAAATATTGCCCTAGAGGAGAGGAATAAAACCCCTAAAAGTGTATGAAAGGAGTCTGGCAGATGTGTAAACCAAGAACAAGACTTTTCCACACTCCCTCTGAGACACTCTGCTACAAGGGGATCCATTTTACTGCTTTTCTTGTTATCGTTAACAAATTTCATACAAATTACTTAGTACCACAAATGTTACTTGGTTCTTTATTCTCTAAAAGGAACAGTACCCGGAGGTGGATATGGGTTGGAACCAAGGAACAGTGTTTGGAGGTGGGTAGGGGGCAGAGACATGGGATACCTCGGAAAGGGGGAGTTCCTGTACCTGTTCTCTAAGAAAAAATCCTGGTGTTAACCCACAAAATCTTTGTGTGGATGGACCAGAACATTATGTAGGTAGTTCAGTCTTATTTTTTTTAGCTTCCCCTGAGGGAAGCAGTGGATGGAATGTATCCATTTTATGGGACTACTTGCATCCCCCAACTTTGCGATGCCAGACTTTGGGACACCACTCCTGTAAGTAGTGGGCCCCTCATCTCTCTGAACTATGATGGACCATTTGTTACTTGAAACAGAGTGCTGCCACCGTCATAGGGTGGCAGTAGCATATACATATATTTGCTTGTATTTGAATCAGTAAACTGTTGAAATGGCATTCCTGGTGTAGACTGTTCTTGTCCTAATGGAAGTCTCCTGGAAACTAAGTTTGTGTATAAAGGGTAGAGCAGAGTCGGTTGGTGTAAGGCCTGAAGTAGGTGTTCACAGGACTGTCAATGGGTACTGCTTATGCCAGGATGGGTTGCCTCACAATGTAGGCTAGTTTCCTTGGGGGCCCTGTGTCTAGGATGCACAGATAAGACAAGGTAACTCACCCCTTGGTCAATGCAGGAATGGGTTAAAGAGCAGTTTCACTCCCTGCTACACAACATTTGTACATAGCGGAGCAGCAGCCTACACTACAAAGTGACTGGACTGCCTGATTTTAGCTCAGCTACTGAGTTAACTTCTTTCAAGAGCCATAAGATAATAGTGTCATTTCTCACTGGTACAGTATACATCTTTGTCATTGCTGAGGGACTTATTAACACAGGAATATCTTCAGAGGCGATATCATAGGTTAATCCTATAGAATAGCAGCACCAGAAAACTACTGTCTACCAGTTACTTTAAGTTGTGCCAGCATCACTCTGTTGGCTCTTTTTTTGAGCAGCTTGGCCACTGTAAGCATGACAAGATGCTTCTATCTACTTTCTTACACTCACCCACTGCCATATTTAGCCAGCATTGCTTTAATCTGCCTTTCTAACTTTAACCTGGCAAATTACCAGCCAATATGCACAAAGCCTACTCCAACTGACACCACTCAGTAGCAGTGTTGTTGCTGTGTGGGTGCTTGCTATGTCCAGCTACTGTATACTTACTGAGCTGCACTACAAATCTGTACGACTGCTGACTTTAATTAAAAATTTTAAAATAAATAATAAGCCTGCATCCAGAAACTGTTAAAGCAGACCATACATTAAAATGCAAGGCCCCATTCTAATGCAGCCCCCAGTGAATGCTATAAAAAATGGAAGTGAAGCATAAAAATTACAACCCAGCTTCCAGCATTCTAAGCAACGTGAGGGTGACATCATTAGGCTTTTTTGCAGGATACTGGAAAATCTAACGATTCCAAAACCCATGAGAATGAACTTCTACACAGTGCTGATCAGTGATCTTTCTGCTGCATTTGCCTATTCTCAAAACAGCTATGCAAGACCATATAGATACAGTGGCTTGCGAAAGTATTCGGCCCCCTTGAACTTTTCAACCTTTTGCCACATTTCAGGCTTCAAACATAAAGATATAAAATTTTAATTTTTTGTGAAGAATCACCAACAAGTGGGACACAATTGTGAAGTGGAATGAAATCTATTGGATATTTTAAACTTTTTTAGCAATTAAAAAACTGAAAAGTGGTGCGTGCAAAATTATTCGTCCCCTTTACTTTCAGTGCAGCAAACTCACTCCAGAAGTTCAGCGAGGATCTCTGAATGATCCAATGTGTAGGCCGGACTGGCCTACCGGGATACCGGGAAATATCCCGGTAGGCTGGCTGCACAAAGTACCGCTGGGGCCGCTCACTGCCTGTGTCAGCAATCTGAAGAGCAGCAGCAGCGGCCGCCGCTGCCTCACTATGCAATGGCTGTGTCACTCACTGTCTGTGTCTCCGGGGCCGCTCACTGCCTGTGTCACTGTCAGCAATCTAAAGAGCAGCAGCGGCCGCCGCCACTGCTGCACTATGCAATGGCTGTGTCACTCACTGCTGTCTGTGTCTCCTCCGTTCGGGCACCGGCGCGCCGCCCACCACACTCATCATGCCTCTGTCTGTGTGCCTGTGTGCCTGTGGGGGAGGAGCAGGAGAACGCCCTGCTGCTACATTTTTGCCTTCATCACTCGTCCCGTGCGGCGCCAGCCAGCACCACCCACTATCTGCACAAGGAGAGAATAGAAGTGAATGGCCGGCCGTGCAGCTGCTGCAGCACAAGAACTAAGGTATTAAAAATCTCCCTCCCTCTCCCTCTCTCCCTCTCCCTCTCTCTCTCCCTCTCTCTCTCCCTCTCTCCCTCTCTCTCTCTCTCTCTCTCTCTCTCCCTCTCTCTCTCCCCTCTCTCCCCCCACCTCTCTCCCTCCCCTCTCTCTCCTCCCCCCTCCCCCCCTCTCTCTCTTCCCCCCTCTCTTCCCCCCTCTCTCCCCCCTCTCTCTCTCTCTCTCTCTCTCTCTCTCTCTCTCCCTCCCTCCCTCCCTCTCTCTCTCTCTCTCTCCCTCCCTCTCTCTCTCTCTCTCTCTCTCCCTCTCTCTCTCTCCCTCTCTCTCTCTCCCTCCCTCTCTCTCCCCCCCTCCCCCCCTCCCCCCCCCTCTCTCTCTCCCATGTTTTGTTCAAGTGCCAGATTATCTTTGAAAAGCTGTATACCATCAAACGCTGCCACTGTGCCCATAGATTGCCAACACTGTGCCCTGCCCATCAAACGCAGCCACTGTACCCATAAATTGCTGCCACTGTGCCCCATCAATTGCAGCCACTGTACCCATCAATTGCAGCCACTGTACCCGTCAATTGCAGCCACTGTGCCCATTAAACGCTGCCACTGTACCATCAAACGCAGCCACTGTACCATCAAACGCAGCCACTGTACCCATCAATTGCAGCCACTGTACCCATCAATTGCAGCCACTGTGCCCATCAAACGCAGCCACTGTGCCCATCAAACGCAGCCACTGTACCATCAAACGCAGCCACTGTACCCATAAATTGCCACCACTGTGCCCATTAAACGCTGCCACTGTGCCCATTAAACGCTGCCACTGTACTATCAAACGCAGCCACTGTACCATCAAACGCAGCCACTGTACCCATCAATTGCAGCCACTGTGCCCATCAAACGCAGCCACTGTGCCATCAAACGCAGCCACTGTACCCATAAATTGCCACCACTGTGCCCATTAAACGCTGCCACTGTACCATCAAACGCAGCCACTGTACCATCAAACGCAGCCACTGTACCCATCAATTGCCACCACTGTGCCCATTAAACGCTGCCACTGTGCCCATCAAATGCAGCCACTGTACCCATAAGTTGCTGCCACTGTGCCCCATCAAACGCAGCCACTGTACCCATCAATTGCAGCCACTGTGCCCGTTAAACGCTGCCACTGTACCATCAAACGCAGCCAATGTACCATCAAACGCAGCCACTGTACCCATAAATTGCCACCACTGTGCCCATTAAACGCTGCCACTGTACCATCAAACGCAGCCACTGTACCATCAAATGCAGCCACTGTACCCATCAATTGCAGCCACTGTGCCCATTAAACGCTGCCACTGTACCATCAAACGCAGCCACTGTACCATCAAACGCAGCCACTGTACCCATAAATTGCCACCACTGTGCCCATTAAACGCTGCCACTGTACCATCAAACGCAGCCACTGTACCATCAAACGCAGCCACTGTACCCATCAATTGCAGCCACTGTGCCCATCAAACGCAGCCACTGTGCCATCAAACGCAGCCACTGTACCCATAAATTGCCACCACTGTGCCCATTAAACGCAGCCACTGTACCATCAAACGCAGCCACTGTACCATCAAACGCAGCCACTGTACCCATCAATTGCAGCCACTGTGCCCATCAAATGCAGCCACTGTACCCATAAATTGCCACCACTTTGCCCATTAAACACAGCCACTGTGCCCATCAAACGCAGCCACTGTACCCATAAATTGCCACCACTGTGCCCATTAAACGCTGCCACTGTGCCCATCAAATGCAGCCACTGTACCCATAAATTGCTGCCACTGTGCCCCATCAAACGCAGCCACTGTACCCATCAATTGCAGCCACTGTGCCCGTTAAACGCTGCCACTGTACCATCAAACGCAGCCACTGTACCATCAAACGCAGCCACTGTACCCATAAATTGCCACCACTGTGCCCATTAAACGCTGCCACTGTACCATGAAACGCTGCCACTTTACCATCAAACGCAGCCACTGTACCATCAAATGCAGCCACTGTACCCATAAATTGCAGCCACTGTGCCCATTAAACGCTGCCACTGTACCATCAATTGCAGCCACTGTACCATCAAACGCAGCCACTGTACCATCAAATGCAGCCACTGTACCCATCAATTGCAGCCACTGTGCCCATCAAACGCTGCCACTGTACCATCAAACGCAGCCACTGTACCATCAAACGCAGCCACTGTACCCATAAATTGCCACCACTGTGCCCATTAAACACAGCCATTGTGCCCATCAAATGCAGCCACTGTACCATCAAACGCAGCCACTGTACCCATAAATTGCTATGGGGCTGGTATGACATTTTTTCCAGGGCTGGTTTTCATTCCCAGTCCGGCCCTGTCCAATGTTGTCCTAAATGACTGATGGTGATAAATAGAATCCACCTGTGTGTAATCAAGTCTCTCTATAAATGCACCTGCTCTGTGATAGTCTCAGGGTTCTGTTGAAAGCGCAGAGAGCATCATGAAGACCACAGAACACACCAGGCAGGTCCGTAATACTGTTGTGGAGAAGTTTAAAGCCGGATTTGGATACAAAAAGATTTCCCAAGCTTTAAACATCCCAAGGAGCACTGTGCAAGCGATCATTTTGAAATGGAATGAGTATCAGACCACTGCAAATCTACCAAGACCTGGCTGTCCCTCTAAACTTTCAGCTCAGACAAGGAGAAGACTGATCAGAGATGCAGCCAAAGAGGCCCATGATTACTCTGGATGAACTGAAGAGAACTACAGCTGAGGTGGGAGAGTCTGTCCATAGGACAACAATCAGTCGTACACTGCACAAATCTGGCCTTTATGGAAGAGTGGCAAGAAGAAAGCCATTTCTCAAAGATATCCATAAAAAGTCTCGTCTAAAGTTTGCCACAAGCCACCTGGGAGACACACCAAACATGTGGAAGAAGGTGCTCTGGTCCGATGAAACCAAAATCGAACTTTGTGGCCACAATGCAAAAGGATATGTTTGGTGTAAAAGCAACACAGCTCATCACACTCGACACACCATCCCCACTGTCAAACATGGTGGTGGCAGCATCATGGTTTGGGCCTGCTTTTCTTCTGCAGGGACAGGGAAGATGGTTAAAATTGAGAGGAAGATGGATGCAGCCAAATACAGGACCATTCTGGATGAAAACCTGTTGGAGTCTGCAAAAGACCTGAAACTGGGACGGAGATTTATCTTCCAACAAGACAATGATCCCAAACATACAGCAAAATCTACAAAGGAATGGTTCACAAATAAACGTATCCAGGTGTTATGCCCCGTACACACGGTCGGACTTTGTTCGGACATTCTAGGATCCTAGGATTTTTTCTGACGGATGTTGGCTCAAACTTGTCTTGCATACACACGGTCACACAAAGTTGTCGGAAAATCCGATCGTTCTGAACGCGGTGACGTAAAACACGTACGTCGGGACTATAAACGGGGCAGTGGCCAATAGCTTTCATCTCTTTATTTATTCTGAGCATGCCTGGCACTTTGTCCGTCGGATTTGTGTACACACGATCGGAATTTCCGACAAGGGATTTTGTTGTCGGAAAATTTTATCTCCTGCTCTCCAAATTTGTGTGTCAGAAAATCCGATGGAAAATGTCCGATGGAGCCCACACACGGTCGGAATTTCCGACAACACGCTCCGATCGGACATTTTCCATCGGAAAATCCGATCGTGTGTACGGGGCATTAAAATGGCCAAGTCAAAGTCCAGACCTGAATCCAATCGAGAATCTGTGGAAAGAGCTGAAAACTGCTGTTCACAAACGCTCTCCATCCAACCTCACTGAGCTAGAGCTGTTTTGCAAGGAAGAATGGGCAAGAATTTCAGTCTCTCGATGTGCAAAACTGATAGAGACATACCCCAAGCGACTTGCAGCTGTAATCGCAGCAAAAGGTGGCTCTACAAAGTATTAACACAAGAGGGCCGAATAATTTTGCACGCCCCACTTTTCATTTTTTTATTAGTTAAAAAAGTTTCAAAAATCCAAAAGATTTTGTTCCACTTCACAATTGTGTCCCACTTGTTGGTGATTCTTCACAAAAAATAAAAATTTTATATCTTTATGTTTGAAGCCTGAAATGTGGCAAAAGGTTGAAAAGTTCAAGGGGGCCGAATACTTTCGCAAGCCACTGTATTTTTTAGCTTAAAGAGGTTGTAAACCTCATAAATTAAAAATGAACAAAGCACATCTATTTATAGTGTATACTAACCTGAATACTTAGTGTATACTAACCTGAATGCGAAGCACCAAGTCGGGTTCCTCTCTGATCTCTCGTGTCTCTCTGCTATCTGCATGACTCTTTAGATTAAGATGATACAATGGCCTCCCGAGAGACAACCCCCCTCCAGTGCATAGCAGATGACTCATACCCTCAGCTCTATGTTTCTCTAAGCCTGTAAAGAGGAATGTGTGTAGGGTGCCCACATGTCCCAGATTTCCTGGAACAGTCCTGCAATTGCCATCTCTGTCCTGGGTCCCGGGCACCTTCATTCTGGGACAATACAATGTCCCAGAATGAAATAGAGAGAACAGCCACCCTGCTAACTACATTGTAAAAACTGATTGCTAGGGCCACCCTCACCTGGCATCTAGCAACCAATAACGCCACAGACTATCAGAGTAAGGCCGGGAGCGAGGCCAATGCTTAGTGCTGCACTGCTGTCTCCACCCACTGACCAATTCCTGTGCACCTCCTCCTTCTACGGTGCACACGGTCCCCCAGGACCTTCTGATCTTCTGTCCTGGGGATCCTCTTTGCACCTCCCTCTGCAATCTCACTTTTTGGATGAATCATGAGGCCTTCAGCCACACAGGATCTCCACCTCCCCCAGGACCTCATGTTTTCCTGCTGAATACTCCCTGCTTCTCTGCTTGAGGTTGATGATCCTGTATGGACCTGGCAAGTGACACACTGCATCTGGCAGGAGGCTATGGGTGGCAAGTGACATGCTGCATCTGGCAGCAGGAGATGGTGGCAAGTGACATGCGGCATCTGATGGCAGGTGACAGTTGCAAGTGACACACTGCATCTGGTGGCAGACGATGTGGCAAGTGACATGCTGCATCTGACGGCAGGAAACGGTGGCAAGTGACACGCTGCATCTGGTGGCAGCCGATGGTGGCTCGCTGCATTTGGTGGCAGGCTGCATCTGGTGGCAAGTGACAAGCTGCATATGCCAGCATGCGATGGTGGCAAGTGACAAGCTGCATCTGGTGGCAGGCGACTGTGGCAAGCGACATGCTGCATCTAGTGGCAGGGAACATGGCAAGTGACATGCTGCATCTGTTGGCAGGCAGCGGTGGCACGCTGCATCTGCTGGTAGGCGACATGGTACATCTGGTGGCAGGCGGTGGTGGCAAGTGACATGCTGCATCTGGTGGCAGGCAGTGGTGGCATGCTGCATCTGGTGGCAGGCGACTGTGGCAAGTGACACGCTGCATCCAGTTGCAGGCGACCGTGGCAAATGGCATGCTGCATCTGGTGGCAGACGGCAGTGGCACGCTGCATCTGCTTGTAGGCGACATGCTGCATCTGGTGGCAGGTGATGATGGCAAGTGACATGCTGCATCTGGTGGCAGGCGACAGTGGCACGCTGCATCTGTTGGCAAGTGACAAGCTCAGGGTGCAGTGTGTCACTTTCCACCGCTGCCTTCCACCAGATGCAGCGTGTCACTTGCCACCGTCACCTGCCACTAAATGCAGTGTGTCACTTGAATAGGAAGATGATTTAGCGCAGAACATTGAATACCATAATAATTCACAATAATGACATGTGTTGAATATACACTAGGTCACTCCTAAAAAATATTTCGTGAGAAATCCTTAGACTCACAAAAATTAATAAAATGAAAAAAAGTGAAAGATGATGACATGTGCAATAAATAACAATGTGCAATAAAAATAGTGCAAGTGAAAAAATAGCAAGTGAAAATATATATATATATATATGTGCAAATGACGCAAGCTAAAGTTCATTCAAAAAGATGAATAGATCACCAGTGAGTAGCACCACTGCTGGATAAAGTTCATGAATAATCCTCAATGGCTGCAGTGGATACAATAGGCAGGCGTAGGTGGTCTATTATATGAAAAAAGTGCTCACTTCCGGTTCCGGCGCCGCATGGAGTAGCAACTACTCACAGCTCCCGCACTGAGGACACTAAATCGGCCTACAAAACCAGCACAGAAGCCAAACAACACCCTCAGCCACCTTGGGCACCTACACCCGCTATATGGACCGATTTGTTGAGGTCCGCGGATCCCGCTCCAACACGGCCCTGATGGCGCCGCAGGCCCAGCCGCAAATTGAGGCCCCGGCTTCGGCCTACACGGAAGCCCGCACAGGCGCGCAGCAGACGGCGGAGATGGAAGTAAGTGGAAGCACAGCTTCACACACATCCCTTCAAGCATCCCCTGCTCAGCCACACTCTCAAGCCTCCTCTCCTCAAGCACCCCTCTCTCAGGCCTTCTCCATGTCAGCCACATCTCCACAGCTTGCCGGGGACCATAAAACAGAGCGCATAGCACAGGCAGTGGCAGCCCTCTTGTCCCTCATGATATCTGCATCAGTGGAAAAGTCTGTAAATGCAAGGATGAAACAGATAAAGGCCCAGCTAGGAGAACACAACACTAGGCTAAACAAGCTAGAACATCGCCTACCAAGCATGGAAGAAGAGATGTACCAAGCTCAAGCCACAGAACAAGCACAAGACAAGACAAATCAATATATACTCCAAAAACTTGACGATTTGGAAAACAGGTCCAGAAGGAGCAATCTGCGATTCGTGGGGATACCTGAATCTCTTCAAGCATCAGCCCTAACGGACTTCTGCTCTCAACGCATCCCCGAGGCGCTAGGCCTAACAGGCTCTTGCACGGTGGAATGCGCCCACAGGATGGGGTCGTATAATGAAGAACGCAAGAACCCTCGGCCCATCATAGCCAAATACCTGAACTATTCTGATAAGGCTCTAATCCTCCAAAAATTCAGACAAACCCGCTCGCTCCAAATTGACGGTGTGAGGGTCCTGATCTTTGCTGACTACTCCATTGAAGTCTCAAAGAAACGCAAGGCCTTTCAACAGATATGCTCTGAACTCTTTAAACAACAAATCAAATTCACCTTAGCCTTCCCGGCCACCCTACACCTCAAGACACCCAACGGGGACCAGCTTTCATTCCAGGAACCCTCAGAAGCAGAAGCCTACATGCGGTCTTTGCTCCCCAAACGATCAACAGCGCACCCCTTCAAAAGGGACTCCAATCAACCGCTCCCTGGATCAATGAAGCCCGCGCAAAGACTCTCCCAAGCGTTTCAGATCCTCGGTCTCGGACCAGCATCGCTTTACTCCACGCTGAACAGAGACCTGCATCCTAACTCTCTGGTCACACAAAAATTTTTTTGGACAGTAGAGCTCTCTGTCCCCACTCAGATTCCTCTTATCTGCTTTCGCAAAACAACACGTAATGTATAATTTTTTTTATATACAGCTGTTTTTCAGCTTTCTAGGTTTTATCTTAGCAGTTATTCCTCTGAATATGTTTTTTTTTAATCTTTTTATCTCCTCCTGGCCTCACTGTGTACGGCTAATTGCACCCCTCCCCCCTCTCCCCCAAACTATGACCCCTTGGTGCTTACATAAACACCTGTCTCACCCCCAAGGGCTCTCTGGGGATATACCGCAACTGTCCTGATATGGGAGTTGACCTACACAGTGACTCCATGCGGAAAAAAGCGAAGTTTCCATGTTTTATTGTGATGCTCTCCTTTATGTTACTTCCCCTATATGTTATGCCCCCTCCCCCTCTTCCCTCTCTCCCCCAAGGCGCCCACCAAATCAAGTGCACTTTTATTCTAATTCACCTCCCATATAACAACATCATGCCCCAGGACACAGCTGGTACTTTACCATACCACCCATACAATGTCAAACCAAACTTATCAGCACATACCCCCTTGCAACCCCCCTAATATGAAAATAATTTCATGGAACGTAAAGGGTCTCAGATCCCCCCAAAAGAGAATGAAAATCTTAAGGCATCTCAAACGGCTCAAAACCGATATAGCACTACTGCAGGAATCACACCTTTCAGCCCCAGACTTTCATTGCATGAAGAAGTTTTGGGTAGGCACTGTTCTAGGCTCAGAGGCAGCAGGACGCAAAGCTGGCGTTCTCCTACTCATACACCAAAACCTCCCTTGTACAGTTCTGTCTGCGAAAAACGACACCCAGGGCCGTCTACTCACGGCTCATGTCGAAATAGGTTCCAAAGACCTAGTAATAACTAATGTTTACGCCCCCCAATAACCCAGGCAGACAATTCTACACGGATCTAACCAGTTGGCTACTGGACAACACGCATCTTCCCCATCTGATCGGAGGAGATTTTAATGACACCCTCCATCAGTTAGACGACAGGTCCTCTCCAAAAGGTCCAAAACTGGGCACTAACCCCCCAGCCCCCTCCCTCCTTGCCAGCACCATGGACTCCATCCACCTTCAGGATTTATGGAGCCTCTCCCACCCGGCGGACAGGGAATTCACATTCTACTCCAATCCACACAAAATATTTACTAGGATAGACTATCTCTTTGGCTCTGACAATCTTCTCCCTTTCCTCCAAAACTCCACTATTCACGACATAACCATTTCTGACCACGCCCCTATAGAGGTGACACACGACAACCTAGACTTACCCCCACACCCCAATATATGGCGATTCCCATCCTACCTGCATAATAACACTGACTTTCAACATTACATTTCTGACGCATGGGCTGAATACTCCTCAAACAATGCCCCACACATACACGACCCCAACCTATTTTGGGATGCTGGTAAAGCATTCCTAAGGGGCGGTATCATGTCCTATGCAACCTCCTTTAAACGTAACACCCGAACTAAATACAAAGAGGCCAGCTCCCGTCTACATCAGGCACAACGAGAACTGTACACTAAAGATTCCCCAGCTGCACGTTCTGAATGGCAGGTAGCAAAAAGAGAATTTGACACTTGGGTAAACACCCTTGAAAAAACCAAGAAGGCCTATCTAGATGCTACATTCCATAAATTTGGAAACAAAGCAGGTAAACTCCTATCCAGACTATGCAAAGGTCCATACCGCCCCACCCACATCACATCTCTACGTGATAATATTGGCGCCCTCCATGCCACTCCACTCTCAATCAACAAAGTCATGCAAAAATTCTACTCTACTCTTTATGCCTCTGACCCCATAGATACACAAAAAGCATGCGCTTTTCTCGAAAAAATAACTATGCCCAAAATCTCTCCATCACAATTGGAAACCCTTAATGCACCTATAACTCTCCCTGAACTCTCGACAACCATCCGTAACCTAACTCTATCCAAGGCCCCCAGCCCAGATGGTTTCACCAGTGAATTTTACAAAACCCTACAACCCCTCCTAGAACCCACTCTTCTCCAAGTATATCAACATATATGGACAGGCGGCACATACTTACAATCGGGGAACCAGGCCATTATAAAACTGTTATCAAAAAAGGGCAAAGACCCCCAGGAACCAGGTTCTTACAGGCCCATATCACTTCTCAATCTAGATGTGAAAATCCTTTCAAAAATCGTTGCCACTAGGCTAGCAGATATTATGCCCTCTCTAATCCACCCCGCCCAATCAGGCTTTATTAAAGGAAGAACTGCCACCCTCAACATCCGCAAAGTCATGCTGGCCCTCGAACATGCACTTCATCACCCGAACACTGATCATGCCATTATCACGTTAGACGCGGAAAAAGCCTTTGATAACGTCAGTTTCGACTGGTTATCCATAACAAAGACGGCAATGGGTTTTTCTGGTCCCTTCCACCATCTTATTACCGCCATGTACACAGCTCCGACAGCAAGGCTAGTGGTAGCAGGTCTTCTATCAGAAGAAATCCTCCTCCATAAGGGCACACGCCAAGGTTGCCCCCTATCCCCGCTCCTCTTCAATATCGCACTAGAACCACTCTCCAGATATCTAACATTAATAGCTCCCCTACATGGCATAAAAATAGACACACATGACTTACGTACCTCCCTATTCGCAGATGACATGCTCATATTCTCAGCCAACCCTACTTCTGATATGCGAACCATAATAAAATGTATTCGATGAATTTCGCTTGTGCTCTGGTCTTCGCATCAACTACAGCAAAAGCGAAATTCTACCCATCGGTAATCACTCCACACCAAAATGGACCCAGCAATCAATTTTCCCTGTTGCTAAATCTCATATCACCTACCTGGGAATAAAAATAGGAAAACTCCCTTCGTCACTATACCACCTCAACTACCCTCCTTTATTGTCAAAAATTACTCAGGAATTAAATACCTGGATGGATCTGCCCCTCTCGCTTTTGGGAAGATGTCACTTAGTAAAGATGGTCAGTTTTGCAAGACTATTATACCCAATGCAAACTATCCCTCTACTTCTCCATCATAAAGATGTGACTTCACTCAATAATACTATATCTAAATTCCTATGGCAAAACAAACGACCACGCATAGCTCTCAAAAAACTATATCTTCCCAGGCGCGAAGGGGGCATCAGTCTCCCTCATATCAGAATTTATAATATAGCATGTCTGCTTAGAACTAGTCTAGACTGGATATCGCAGTCCTCTCGTTACTCAAATTTCTCTTTGGAATCTGACATGGCCCATCCTTACTCACTAGTAGCCCTCCTACACTGCAGATGGAAGTCAGTCACCCCTCCCTACCAACATAATCTCCTATTAAGGGATACAGCAGTGGCTTGGAGAGAAGCACGGAAAATACTCAAGATATCCCCCTTTGTGTCGGTACACCTCCCGATTCAAGGAAATCCAGCCTTCCCGCCGGGCTTAGAGCACAAATCTTTCAAAATATGGGAACAAATAGGCCTAACAAAATTCTCCTCCCTCTGCAACATACAGACGGGTCAACCATTATCCTTTAGAAAATAATAGAAACCTTCGCGCCAGTGGTGTCGATAGCAGATACTATATATGAATTACATATACTGGTGGTACATCTAGTAAGAAAACATTCCCAACAATAAAAAATTTTTTTTGTGGAAATATGTAAACAATCAGTGTAAGCTGCTC
Source organism: Aquarana catesbeiana (assembly GCF_042186555.1). Lineage (NCBI taxonomy): Eukaryota > Metazoa > Chordata > Amphibia > Anura > Ranidae > Aquarana > Aquarana catesbeiana. Next base: position 783,015,165 of record NC_133324.1, on the reverse strand, counting down.
CCCAATTTTTGAATAATCAAAAAAATAGATAATCAAAAAAAGATGTAAGAAAGATAGGGGGCGCTAGATACCATAATAATCAAGTGCTCTAAATAAATATATCTCCTGCATTACCAAGAAAATGGAAATGTAAGAAAGCTAGGGGGCGCTAGATACCATACTATTCAAGTGCTCTAAATAAATATATCTCCTGCATTACCAAAAAGAATGAAAATCATAATAATGACAAATCATAATTAGATTACACATTGAAGTGCCCACAATAGTGAAAAAAATATATATAGTGATTGATTGTCCACATAAAAAAGTGATAGAAGTAGTTGAAGTGATATATTTCAATATTATCCCAATCTTGTTGCTGAAAACAAAAGGTTTTCCATCACCAAAGAAAAAATAAGAAAGGAAAAACACCTCGAAGTAGTAGATATCTGCTTACCAGATACCAATGACTCCTTTAGTTAAAAAGAGAGTCACTAGCGCTTGTGCAGGGTTGTGCCTGCTCACATGGATGGCCGGACTGTGGTTGGTATTATAGGCATGAATCGTTTCCGTCAAGCTCATTCAAGATAGGATAAGGATACATAGGAAACAAAAACAGTCTCCATAGCGTAAAACCATTTATTAAAAAAGTAAACAAATTAAAAAGCCAAATGGCCGCTTACATTGGTGGGTGCCTACCCGGCACTGGAGCTGCTTGCATGTCAGGGTGACTTCGCAGTCAGAAATAGCCTTTCATGTCTCCTCCACGCTGGCGTGCGTTCCAGCTTACACAGGGGGGCAGCCAAAGGATCCGGATGTTGTTGGATGATAGGACATGTGACCACGTACCGCTCCGACGTACGTTTCGTAGTAAAAAGTCTGTTTTTGTTTCCTATGTATCCTTATCCTATCTTGAATGAGCTTGACGGAAACGATCCATGCCTATAATACCAACCACAGTCCGGCCATCCATGTGAGCAGGCACAACCCTGCACAAGCGCTAGTGACTCTCTTTTTAACTAAAGGAGTCATTGGTATCTGGTAAGCAGATATCTACTACTTCGAGGTGTTTTTCCTTTCTTATTTTTTCTTTGGTGATGGAAAACCTTTTGTTTTCAGCAACAAGATTGGGATAATATTGAAAGATATCACTTCAACTACTTCTATCACTTTTTTATGTGGAAAATCAATCACTATGTATATTTTTTTCACTATTGTGGGCACTTCAATGTGTAATCTAATTATGATTTGTCATTATTATGATTTTCATTTTTTTTGGTAATGCAGGAGATATATTTATTTAGAGCACTTGAATAGTATGGTATCTAGCGCCCCCTAGCTTTCTTACATTTCCATTCTCTTGGTAATGCAGGAGATATATTTATTTAGAGCACTTGATTATTATGGTATCTAGCGCCCCCTATCTTTCTTACAACCATTATCCTTTACCAATATTGCGGAAACCTTCTCTCTACCCCCAACACATAATTTCTACTATGGTCAATGCACCAGTTTTCTAAGGGAGGCGTGCAAACAAGTCGACAAAAGGTTCCAAACAAACGTCACAGACCAAATGATTTCAAATAATTCATACAAAATCTCAGACTTATACAAACCTCTCCTCAACAAATCTTCTTTACCCCTCTCATCATCATCAATTAAAAACTGGAACAAAGATTTCCCTGATCCAAACCTAGTGGAAAAAATCCTGCAAGGGCTTAATGCTGTACAAAAGCTAACACCCAACGAAATTTGGAGGGAAACACAGCTGAAAATAGCCCACAGAGCATATATGCCTTTCCTATCGTCAAAAACGGACAAAAGCAAAGCCTTCTGCCCACTATGCAACAACCAGAAACCATCCCTAGCTCATCGTTTTTGGGACTGCTCATACATCTCAACATTCTGGGAACAAGTTCTAGCCTACATATTTGAAGTGACCCTAATTAAACTACCCAAGGATCCTTTGCTTCTTATTTTCGGCCACTGGGACCCAATACTCCTGCCATGGTCCAAAACCGCCAACATCAGTGCTGGACTCACAAAGATCTCAAAAGTTGCCACCTCACACAAAGGGTGGTCCTTGACTTGCCCCTTAATCGCAAGAAGAACCATCTTGAAAAACTGGATTTCACCTGTATGCCCCAATATCACCCAAGTCAAACTAGATCTTATGCATCTACTAATCAAAGACTGCCTAAACACGGACTTCAAACAGAAAAACTCCTCAGAACACTTCCACTCCAAATGGCACGCCTTCATGTCCTCATCTCTCTCACAGGAGGAAATAGCAAATTTCAGCCTATCCTCCTTCTCTTACTACAACTCCTCCCATCCGATGCCTTCTCAAGAGCACAACCGGAACCATACTCTAATCTCTGACACCAGCTAGCTCAATGTCAATGTGATAAAATAAACCTGGACAATCATATACTGCACTATACCCTACCAAATGTTTTACTTTAACTAGGTGCCCCCCCCCACTCACCTACCTACCATCCTCCCCTGGTTTTGTTCTCTTCTCTGTATTACTGTTATCGCATAATTTAATGTTTTCAGGGATTTTCCAAACAGATCCATCCAGGTATTCATTAACGATAGTCAATTATTGAAATAATACGATCTGATAAAACTTGTTTATTCAGCCATCTCATATGGGTAAACACACTGGAAACCATCCCTTATTTAGACCTAAGTTCGTACCACAGTTCTCCTTTTATTTGTTGCCTCTGTACATGCTATAAAATCTGACTGTACACAATTTTATATTGTTAATGTATTTTCTGAAAATCAAATAAAAACTTTTTGAAAAAAAAAAAAAAAAAAGAAAAACGTGCTCATAGTGCCCCTACCTCAAAGGACTTCGATAAAGGCCTTAATGCTGGATGCATATGGGAATGGCTGTGATAAATACTGCTGGGTGGCAGTGAGTAACCTCAGGTGGAAGGGTGTCCGTAATGTAGCTGCATCAGACTTGCATCAGGATCCAAGTGGTCATGCCAGAGACAGAGAAGGGAAAAGGAGAAGCCTCCAATGGTGAAGTAAATATATCCAGTTTTATTAAAAAATGTAATGCAGTAAAACCACTGTGCAAGGTAATGATGGTAAAGTGACACAGTGCGAGACGGTGTTCCGCCGTCACCTAATACAAGACTTCCGGTCCGCGGTAACAACAACCGGGTCAGAGTGAACTGACACCCGGATGCGACGGCTAGCAAAAAAATCCTACGCGTTACGTCACGTGACCTTATGACTTCATCAGGGCACTTGTCACAGCTGCCTGCCACCAGATGCAGCGTTCCACTTGCGACCGTCGCCTGCCACCAGATGAAGCATTATTTTGCATTATGGTGAGTTGAACTATTTCATTATACAGTATATTACAATGTAGTAAAATAAATAATGTGATTTGATCATCCTGACACCATATCAAGCATGGTGTCAGGATGATTTAAGTGCTAACACCAGCCATTCGCCCGACAAATCACCCCCGCCAACCCAGAGACTATTCACCCCCCCCCCCGGTCCTTGCCAAAGTTATCCCTGAATGGCAGTTTGGCACTTTTGAAATGTGGTCTAGATGTGTCACTTTCCTCTAATCAGCTATCAGATGTTATTGAGCTCTATGCTCTAGTTCTGCAGTGTGTGATGTCAGCTCCCCACATACTGCTTTTTGGAGCTGACAGACACTGTGTAAATTGCATGTTTTGGAAGGCTGTAGAGCATGGGTCTTCAAACTATGGCCCTCCAGTAGTTCAGGAACTACAATTCCCATCATACCTAGTCATGTCTGTGAATGTCAGAGTTTTACAATGCCTCATGGGATGTGTAGTTCTGCAACAGCTGGAGGGCCATAGTTTGCTGTAGAGGATAGAGAGCTGCAGATAAGCAGGTGAGACTTATGTAGGTCTCTGTGGCGTTGATTTACTAAAATTGGAAAGTGCAAAATCTGGTGCAGCTCTGCATAGAAACTAATCAGCTTACAGCTTTTATTGTCAAAGCTTAATTGAACAAGCTGAGGTTAGAAGCTGATTGGCTACCATGCACAGCTGTACCAGATTCTGAGTTCCCCAGTTTTAGTAAATCAACTCCTGTGTATCATCTGAAGCTAGTCACTTCAATGGGTGTATGCAAGGGTTTAGAACCACTGTAAAGCTAAAGGTATGAATTTTATTGTATAGTTACGTTGGTCTAACTCGGACCATGTAAGTATGCATATCTTGTATCTTTGCGAACCTTGTGGAAATTGAAAATTACAGTAGAGATGGCTGCTGCTACAGTGATAGCAGCTGTCTTTGGTGTCCTGTGCCGAGCAGCTACCTCTCTGTATAATGACTACAGTGGGTTGCTCACTCTGCACTGCTGGCATTCACAGAACACCTGAATACAAGGCATTCTCTGATTGGACGAGGTAGAGAGCTGGAGCAGTGACATCATGATCTCCACCTCACCCAAACAGAGAATACCTTGTATTCATTTTAAAAACTACAAGGATTTCTGTGAATGATGGCAATGCCTGGCTCCAGTGCCAGGCATTGCCACCATTCACAGAAATCCTTGCATTTGTATAAGAAGACTGCTGCTATCACTGTAGTAACAATGATTACTACAGTCATTTGCAGCCTATAAAGGGATCGATCAGGTATGAGATATACATACTGTACGTATATTGGTCCAAACCAAACCGATGTAACTATCCAATAAAAATTCATACCTAAACTTTGGCTTTATTAAAAAAAATAATGACACAGTCCTTCAGAGAGACAGATTTCAAATCTTTTGTAACATTAAGAACCTGCCTACACAAACTATTGTTTCAGCAACTCAGTCTATCACATCTTAAATAAATAATTTCAGTGGCCTCAAACTATCAAATGACAGAAATCCTCCAGCATTTTAGAAAATCTAGGCTAAAGGCAACAGAATTGCTTCATTGTTATGTACATGTTTGTTACGGCTTTTTACCCTTCATGGAAAGATTACTGGAAACAACACTCAAAAAAAAATCAAGTTTTCTAGTCCTTGGTTGTTGCTCTAATAAAAGTGTAAATCCTTTGTTTTTCCAATCTCTACAAAAATGCAAACTCCAGACAAAACACAATTGGGTGTTCTTTTTTTTATTTTTATTTTGGAGGTACTGTACGGAAAAAAATAAACTAAATGCTCTGAGCTTGTAACAGAGAATAAGCCCTGCTTGTCGCAGTATGCTCCCCTCGAGTGGGCATGACACCAACCATCCATTCCAAATATTACTGCTGCATATAAGGAAAAGAAGAGAAGTTCCAAACACACAATACCAGAGTTGTTTTTAAGTTCCTTGCTGATTTCTAATCTAACTGTAGTTCCCTTTTTAATAAGGACCTATTCATTTTAGATTTTTACATATAAATGTCTAATGTTTGCACAACAAAGTTACATCATATTAGCTTTTATTTACTTTATATGAGTTATTATATTAAACATAAATTAAAAATGCTATGGACTTACATTTAATAAAATAGAGCTTTTGATTATAATCTCTTCTTCTATTGAGCTGGTTCCCTAGATGCATCTAATAAAAAATGACATTTTGCTATAGATTATACATTATGATAAAAACAGCAAATGAGGTTATTGTCAGCTCAAAAATTACAGACAGATATATTTTGCTAAAACAAGGGATGAGCTAAAGTCTTTTTTGCGATAGAGAAAGCAGCAGGTTTTGCTCTTTCCATCTGTTTTTGCATAATCTTCAAGGCTATATAAACTCTTTGCATATGCAGCAGAAGCACATTCCTCCTAAGAAATAATTTAGGTGATATGTTTTGAAAAGGTTGGCCATTTTCTATTTATTTGTTTTAATCTGAAATGTTTAATGCAATTTGTGTATAATCAGGGGAAAAAATGCTGGATGTATATGGACATACTGCCACCTAGTGGTATTTTAGGATCTGTGCAACTATGAAGAACGGGTGTTAAATTATTCTTAATAGATACCTATAATTGACAGAAAGTTGTTAGAATACAAATTTATATTTATTAAATGTAATAGAAAATTAAAAATACAAATTTCCCTAGCAATCTGTTTTTTTATGGACTTTTGACAGGTGGCTTGAACTTTTTACTGATAAGCATATACAAATAAGAGGGCTTAACCAGGCGATAAGATCTTGTGCTGAGAAAAGGAGAAAACATTCATGATTAAAAAAAAAAATAAAAAAACACTTCCTATTTTTAAAATCTTTTCTTATTCACTGAAGGCTCTGCCCAAATCCATATTTCCTCTGCTCTCTGGGGAAGCATGATTACAATTTGTGAATCTGTAATTAATTATTTCTGCACGGTTACTATAATCTCCATGCATATTTCTGAACTTCTCCTCTTGCTTAGAATTTTTGTACACGTTTTTTCACCAGCAATGCCACCAAGACCAATAGTAAAATCTTATATTTTAGGTGACATTCAGGGGATGGATGTAATTCATTAGTGGTTCACTGGAACAATATCTGTAACCTGAATGAAAGTGAAGTGGGGGGGGGTTCTTGACCTCTTTATTTTATGCTTAAGATGTGCCATCTACTGAGAGCCAAGGGAGGCACTCACACTTTTCCATTAATTTCCTGCTAGGTCTGGAGGTCTAATGCCCTGTACACACGGTCGGACATTGATCGGACATTCCGACAAAAAAATCCATGGATTTTTTCCGACAGATGTTGGCTCAAACTTGTCTTGCATACACACGGTCACACAAAGTTGTCAGAAAATCCAATCGTTCTAAACATGGTGACGTAAAACATGTACATCGGGACTATAAGCGGGGCAGTAGCCAATAGCTTTCGTCTCCTAATTTATTCTGAGCATGCGTGGCACTTTGTGCGTCGGATTTGTGTACACACGATTGGAATTTCCGACAACGGATTTTGTTGTCGGAAAATTTTATAGCAAGCTCTCAAACTTTGTGTGTCGGAAATTCTGATGGAAAATGTGTGATGGAGCCTACACACGGTCGGAATTTCCGACAACAAGGTCCTATCACACATTTTTCGGAAAATACGACCGTGTGTACAGGGCATCAATGTGGACTCCAAGAATAACATAAACAAATTCAGGGAACTTCATAAAGAGTGTCTATAACACTCTGTAGAATTCTATCATACCTTTGCAAGAAGAAAATGATGGCACCGGCAACAGATTCATGTACCTGCTGGAAACAGGTACATTCATTTGAGGCAAGCACTTCATGCAGAGGTGCACTGAGACCAAAGTCTCTATACAGACACTGTGTCCTTGGTGCAGCTGAGATCCCTTACTGCACTACAGCTGTCAGCTGTCCCAGTGGCCTGAGGCTTTTGTAGCTGAGTTGGCATAGCCTGATGGGGATTCAGAAACACTATTTCCCTATCAGGTCCACTTCCCTTGTGACTGAAAGCAAGGCAGTGAGTAGATTCCACAGCCTGCTATTGGCTGTCACTGATTTCTGTCAATCTTAAAGAAAAAGCAGACCTATAGTGGGACTAGTCCCTCAGCTTTATCATTCAGGCTCCACCCACTGTCAGTATCACTGATTGCTAGGAGTCTGTGGGCTGTGAAGCTGACAGCATCCTTAACAACAAGCGACAGGTAGGGAGGGAATGGTCTACTAGGGGCAAACATACTGCCCTGCTACACAGCATACAGAGACAGGCTCACTGCCATCTTAGAGTTTGTCTTAATTACCTCCAGTTTTGATATCTGGAATTTGGAGGCAATTTATTTTGAATTTAGTGCAGCCGTAGCGCCACTTTGTAAAAAAAAAAAAACACTACCTGAACCTGTTGCACATGTCCGTGAAGCTACTAAAACTGTCGGCAGGGATTTTTGAATCTAGTACAGGCCATTTTAAAGGGCCATACCACCACAAAAGTGTTTTCTTGCATTCCCTTGACAATGAGTAGGCAGCATTAGCTATAAAGGCATCTTTTGGGTTGCAGTCTTAATGAAATATAGTGAATAATTGTGTATCTAAAGCCAAAAAATGTTTTCTAGTTTTTAATAGACTGGGAAAGGGTTAGAATATTTGTCAAGTTTTCATTGCTAAAAAGAATAATTTTTTTCCTGCTGACTATTGTCACCAGACAGAAACTGATGGAAATCCAACATTTAACAGTCCCTGAAACAGTAATGCCGCGTACACATGAGCGGACTTTACGGCAGACTTGGTCTGGCGTACCGGATTTCGTCGGACAATTCGATCGTGTGTGGGCTCCAGTGGACTTTGTTTTCTCAAAAGTTTGACGGACTTATGCTGCGTACACACGAGCGGATTTTATGGCAGACTTTGCCGGCGGACTTTTCGACGGACTTTATGACGGACTTTCTGAATGAACGGACTTGCCTACACACAATCAACCAAAGTCCGACGAATTCGTACGTGATGACGTACGACCAGACTTAAATAATTAAGTTGATAGCCAGTAGCCAATAGTTGCCCTAGCGTGGCTTTTTGTCCGTCGAACTAGCATACAGACGAGCGGACTTTTTGACCGGACTCGAGTCCATCGGATAGATTTGAAATATGTTTCAAATCTAAGTCCATCTAACTTTTGGGAAAATAAAGTCCACTGGAGCCCACACACGATCGAATTGTCCGACGAAATCCAGTACGCCGGACCAAGTCTGCTGTAAAGTCCGCTCATGTGTACGCGGCATTAGATTTGAAACATGTTTCAAATCTATCCGACGGACTCGAGTCCGGTCAAAAAGTCCGCTCGTCTGTATGCTAGTTCGACGGACAAAAAGCCACTCTAGGGCAGCTACTGCCTACTGGCTATCAACTTCCCTATTTAAGTCCGGTCATACGTCATCACGTACGAATTCATCGGACTTTGGTTGATTGTGTGTAGGCAAGTCCGTTCGTTCAGAAAGTCCATCATAAAGTCCGTCGAAAAGTCAGCCGGCAAAGTCTGCCGTAAAGTCCGCTCATGTGTACGCAGCATTAGTGGGAGAAATTCTTCCAATGGGAACATCTATTTTGTTGACCAAAATAGAGGGGATTCTCCTGACTTTCTGGATAATTCCTTTTACTGTCTGATGTATCTTCAGCACAGGAAGTCAAGGCAAATCTACCCAAAAGCACAAAGACTGCAAAAGAAAAAAAATACTTTCTGTTTTGTCTTCACTACAGGAAGCAATGGCATATCTCATCTAACCAATCCAATTAATAGGTTGTGCAACACTCTAATCACCCCATGCAGCACAGATTCCTCCCCCACCCATAGAACTGCCAGCTTCCCCTCTACTCTCCCGCTGGCTGCTGCTGCTGGCACACAGGGGAGTGTTTCAGGATGAAGAGTAGGGGAAGGGGCTGGTAAATATGTAATTTCCTGACCCCTTCCTTTTGTGAATGAACACAATGAGTGATCAGTACTGATGTGTACTATAAAGCTAATGTTACCGTAATCTGCTGCATTCAATCGCATACACACCACTACAGCCAAACTGATATGAAATTACAAGTACAGACAGTCACCGAGTTACAAACATCTGACTTACAAATGACTCATACTTACAAATGGAGGGAGACAACAGGAAGTGAGAGGAAATCCACCCCTAGGAAGGGAAATTCACTCCTATAAGAGTTATCATGGGGAAAAGGTATACCTCCACTGAAGCTTTATCACCAATCCTTGTTTCCACAACAACCCAACATTTTTTAAATCCAATTGTCACAGGGACAGAAAGTGAGGTAAAATCTTCTGAGCAGGGGCGCAGACAGCAAAACAAGCATTGCATGGGGTGTTAACCCTTCCCTGTGCTATCCAAAAAATATTTTTTTTGGCTGGAGTTACACTTTAAAAATGTACCTGTTCCAAGTTACATACTTATTCAACTTAAGAACAAACCTACAGAACCTATTGTAACCCGGGGACTGTCTGTAGCAGCTAAACTTTGATGGAACTTGTAACACAAACACCTATATAAATGCTATGTTCCAGCACATGGCAGCCATGACTTAGTGGCACATGAAGGTCCTTTTTCCAACTGATTCAAGCTTCACAAGAAACACCTAAATCCATCTTTGTATAGAAATTCCTCAAAATACAACATAAAAATTATGCTGTCTATTATCTGTATGTTATAGAAAACCTTTCTTTTACTAGATTTATATATACTATTTAGTTTTTGTTTGTTTTCTATCAAAACCTCATTTTCACCTACTTTCTGTTTGCATTAGATAATTCATGAATTACTATGTATTCATGTGAATTTGCTACTTGGCATAAAAAGCTGAAACAATAAGAAAAAAAAAACAGTCTCCATTAACTTCAATGTAATAGACGATACACTTAAATCTGCAGAGAAATGAATGACTAGTAAATTAAAAGAACAGCAGGAGGCACTTTCAAATAGGAGATACAGTATATAAGTGCGCTTATCATGCCAGTAGGTTGGAGAATTGGTATATTTATTTCATTTGTTGTTGATGACCCAACAGTTATTGAAATGCTAAATTCTACTTCTCAATTATCCTATTGTACTTCTTTTATTATGATACTCTATATAGATGCATGAACCCAGTCAACATAATTAGTTGTAGGCAATTATGACCGTATCCCATTTTAATATTACTGGTTCACAGAGCAGAAAAACTTCAGCCTATTGGTCCATTTAATCTGGCCATTTTGTGTATTAATGAGTTCATTCCAAGAGCACGGCTTGTTCAAATTATATTAAAATAATGTATTGTTTTTTTCTAATGAATAATTTACTTGCTGTAAATTGGTTCTTCTAAAACCATTCAAAGAAAATTCCCATTACCTGATTGGTCAGCTCCCCACACTAGTTTTGTTGTTTTGTTTTTTTCATCACAAAGGCAATGCATATAACAATACACATAAGTAAAATATATCATATTTAATACTAGAATACTGTACATTTCACTTATGCACAGTAAACAGCGCGTCATATGTTTAAAGTTTTTTATGTCACTTTTTTACTGTGAAAGTGACCGGAGATCTTATACCTATCCCCTGGTTTCCTTTAGGAACGTGTGCTAAATAAGAATGGTTTTAAGTGTTCTCTTCCCTGTGTTACACCACAATCACCAATTAGATTCAGTATACTACAACTTGCATTTCACAGATTAGTGACTATGGTGTAAGAGGTCATGCACTCTGAGCATTTGAATTTCTCCTCTGAACACTCTTAGCAGGAAAAAAGCAGCTTAAAAATGTGCCTAACACCGTGTATTGCACACGTGTTTAGGATTGTCAAGCTTTACAGAGTTCATGGATTCTATTGGCCAGAATATTTATTTACTTTGGCCAATGGAATGAATGAACGTTCAAGTGGTAAACGTGTCTAGCTTTTAGGCACTTTTAGATGCATTTAGGCACATCAAGCATTTTTTCTGCCAGAAAGCTCCTCTCCTGAATGCTTATCTACCTAACCCCCCCTCCCCCCACCGCTGGCATGTTTGGCACCTTTTGGGGGGGAACGGGGAGCAGGTACCTGGTTTTGACAAGTACTCCATACCACTTCTGGTTAAGTTTGCCACGGTAAACTCAGCCAGAAGTTCAGCCCCCCACCTCCTTCTCACACAGCCGGCCCAATTAGAGAGTGCAGTGTGCTTCACAAGGAGGGAACTGGCTTTCCCTTAGTGGAGGTGGCAGTGGTAGCACTCAATAGCTGATTGAAAAATCGGCTGGGGTGAAGACTCCGCTGGATTCCTAGACAGATAAGTCAGTATTTGTAGCTGTTGACTTTAAATTTTTTTCTGCAGGAGCCTGGAGCTCCTCTTTAATAAGGAATTAAAGAAAAAAAATCAAACACATGTAAAAGCACCCAATGTGCTTATGCTCTAAGACTGAAAAATTCCCATAAAAAGAGAACCTGGTATCCTTCTTAAATGATTACTGGAAATGTCTAACACTACCTTTACTAGGCCCAGTTCACACCTGTGCATAGCAGAAACGTGAGGAAAAAATTTGTGTTTCTGCAAACCTGTGAAATCTTGCTAAAACACGCAACATGCTTGCAGTGTTATTGGTTTTTAATGGCACCCCAAACACGGATAGAAGTTTTGCGTTTTGCCATGCATTTTCTGCACACAAAAAAACCTGCTTCGCTTAGTGCCAAAATTTGCTACATACAGTGGGTATAGAAAAGAATCCCCACCCCCCTTTAAAATAAACAATTTTTTTTCAGCCTGAAATGAAGACAGACACAGTTATTGTTTCATCCAGTTGTATTTACGCAGTGCAACTTATAACAGCCAAGTAAAAGATATAACACCAACCTGTCAGAAAAATAATTAAAAAAATCAAAAACAGAATCACTGAGTTGGAAAAGGGATCACCTTCTTGTATCAGTATTTTGTTGAACCATCTTTTGCTTCAATTACAACCTTTAGACTGGTGGGATATGTCTCTACTAACTTTGCACATCTAGAATGTGCAATATTTGCCCACTCTTTTTTGCAACACTGCTCAAATTCAGTTCAATTTGATTTGTGGACTGCAGTCTTCAAGTCAATCCACAGATTTTCAATGGGGTTAAAGTCTGGGCTCTGACTAGGCCATGCAAGGATATTCACCTTTTTCTCCTTCAACTACCGTGTGGTAATTTTTGCTGTGCACTTTGGGTTATTGTCATGTTGAAAGGTAAACCTTCTTCCCATTGATAACTTTCTGGCAGAGGGCATCTAATTTTCCTCAATAATTTGACGGTGTTTTGCCCCATCCATTTTTCTTCTATCCCAACAAGTGCTCCAGTCCCTGCTGCAGAGAAACACCCCCATAACAGGGTACTACCACCTCCATGCTTTACTGTAGGAATGGTGTTATTTGGATGGTGAGCTGTATTGGATTTTCACCAGACATATCGTTTGGTGTTGAGGCCAAATAATTCAATTCTAGTCTCATCTGACCATCACATCTTTTTTCATGTTGTCTCAATCGTCATTCAAAGTGTCACAGTCCTGAAAGATGAAAATTGTCCTGCGCAGGAAGGGAATAAAAGTGTCCAGTATTGAAGTGGTTAAAATTGCTGCTTCCATCCAACCCGGGTTTTTTTTTTATTTGGTACTTGTTCCCCGGGGCAGCATTCAGCCCCCCATGCCAAATGTTTGATAATCTTTTGTGTATTAGTCTAGAAGGTGGCCATTACAGTTTTTTAACATATGGCTCCGATTGACTTCAGTGGTTTTCAGATTTGGCACCTGGACCTCAGTGAAGTTCGCTAAACCCTCCAATTAAACCCTGGTATGCTTGGCATCCTTATTCCAGACACTAAGCTTATTTTACTTCTGAAAGATAAAGAGTATATTGCATGTTGTCGTAAGTACATATGCGGTCATATCATTTCTCTAATATTGCAATATTTTACAGCTACTGTATAGGATTTCCACATCAGTGCTGTCCTCTATATATATTGGCTGTATATAGAGTATAGTTACAGTCTAGTGATCTTTTTGCCCATTATGGTGTAGAAACTTTAATTATACTTCAATACTTGGTTCATTAAGTTTACTGCAATAACCCAAAGCCAAAAGATATGAGTTAAAATGTTTGTGTTGCCATTACCTTTGACTTCTAACCCCAATGCATGGGTTGCTGTGTTTGGATCATATATAATGAAACACATTTAAGCACAAGAGCTATTTTATTTTTTTATAGAACACTATCATTTAAGCTACATGCTATCTCCTGGCTAGTGCAACAAACTGCCTGAAAAGAAGACCCTGAGAAATTGATTTTACTTTTGAAAATAGAGCAGTCCCTGCTGCTACAAAAATTGACACAGCAAGAGTATGATAAAGGTATGTCACTAAGAAGGTTTAATAACAATACCTTTAAAGATAAGCAACTGGCCTTTTTTTGAAAACCAAGAAGACAGAATAATAATTTCAGTCAATGCAATAATAATTCTATGAATCACTCTAGAGCAGTAAACTGCAGTATAGCATCTAAAACCTAAACTAAGGTTGAATCTGCTTGTATTATGCACTCCCTGGTCCCCACACCCACAATCAACATGGTAATGCTTTTTGAAGTAAAAACCTTTCCAATTTCATCACATATCTTATTTTAAACCATGTGAGTCTCTAAGCAATCCGGGCAGATCATGGCTGGTGAGAATGGCCTGGCATATTAGCCAAGATGGTTGTTCTACCTACTTTAATGTGAAAGTATACCATAAGGGCACTACATGTTTAGATAATGTAATTTTAGACACTTAGATCTTTGCATTTTTCTATAATCCATGACCATGTACCAGAAATACAATTATTAGAATCACTTTCTTGCCACATCCATAAATATACTTTGAAACAAAGAAGGGAAAGAGAACCACTAGGTCGAACTTTAAAGGCAAGTTGGACCACAAAATGTATATAAAATCCATATTTTATTTGTAGACAAAGATATAAAACAAAATATTATACATAGAATGATATCAGCTAAAAACATGTATTCATATGTATATACAGGGACCCAGTACTTTAAATATGTTGTTGTTACATGATTTCAGGTAAGTGAGCCCCTGTGCGTCAACGCGTTTCGCTGGTCAGCTTCTTCAGGACACAAAAAGGGGGATAAACAAGGAACAGGTCTCACATGTACCAGAAATAAGAATATATACTGATAGTGGTTTATGTTCCACACTCTGTGATGTAATAGATTACATTAAATCACTCAAGATCAGTGGAATCAGTGGAAACTTCGATCAGAGAACTGGTGAACTTGGAGAACTCCCTTTATCATTTTAGAGGCAGGTAAAATAGGTGAACGGTTCAGCGATATACACAGACTAAGCAAATTATGTGGTAGAAGTGAACTGAATTTAAAAAAAAAGAAACCTAACAAAACAATTTAAATGGACAATGTATTTGTGAGTTGAGTGTGGAAGTAAGACTCATTTGTGTCCCTGTTCCAGCAAAAAGTATTTTGCAATTAATTCTTTATATTTGGGTTGTATGTGAATGTTAGCTAAACAGCTTTTCTTTCCTTAAATATATATATAAGCATGTATACTTATTTTTTAGTTATTTATCATAACCTTGACACTCACATTTTTATAACTAAAATACATATATATATATATATCTATATAGATATAGATCTATAGATCTATATCTATATATAGATATAGATCTATAGATCTATATCTATCTATATAGATCTATCTATCTATCTATCTATCTATCTATCTATCTAAATATATATATATATATATATATATATATATATATATATATATATATATATATATATATGGTTTGAGTTAAACTAAATGTTTTTCTTTTTCAGACTCTTTCTTTTGAGGTTCACTGTGACATATTCCTTATTTCTATTCCTTGATTCGATGCATGCTATGCTCAGCTTCTGCAAGTTATGTGATATTTTTTTTTCATGAACCATAACCAGTGAACATTTTGAGAACAGTTCTGGGATAAATAATTTTAAATGTGGTTTTGCGATAAAAAGAAACACTGTCAGTCTGTAAAAAAAGTTATACCTGAAGTTTCCTGTAAGAGAAAAGCCATTATGTTCATGTCTCTGGAAGCCCATGTCTCTTATATCCCCCTCCATTCCAGTACTGCACTCTCCTTAATACCCTTTGACTATCAACTCTTACAGAGAGTCAGATGACAGTGCCCCCTGATGTATGATGTGGCTCCTTCCTCTGACCTAGGAAGAAGAAACAGCACACAGCAGGGGAAACAGGCATCCAACATTTGGCCATATTTGCTGGTTGGAAGCTGAAGAGTAGAAACTTTGAGTGGAGAGTGAAAACCAGTTTTTGATTGCTGTATTTGCATTTCTTAGGTTCTTTTTGTGGTCTTTCCTTGCAGCTTTCTTAATACCTTTTCTGGCACTCTTTAAATAGATGTTTTTTCTTTCCTTCCTTCAGACTGCTAATTAAGGGAAGTGGTTAATTGGTCACAGGAGCTTCATGCCCTATATAACTTTCTGTAGAACTCATTTTGAGCCCGCTCATCTTTAAGCTTGCCACCTTTTTGCTTGCTGGAACTTAGACCACGTGGAACTGGATTAAGTGGTGAGTTAAAAACCAGAGTTCAAAAAAGGAGGTTATAACAGGAGTCATCAAACCTGTAAGTAACATCTGAAAGTTCCTGTTAGTAATATTATTATTGTAACTGGAAAAATGGGGGTTAGCAAGATTTAAGGTTTTGGTCAGTGCACAGTGTGTATTGTGGAGTAACAGAGTACCTGTGTATTGTGAGTGACCCGAGTATTGTGAGTACCTGAGTATTGTGTGTTTTGAGAGTACCTGAGTATTGTGAGTATCTGAGTAGTGTGTGTGTGTATTGTTAGTATCTGGGTATTGTGAGTGCCTGAGTACCTGTGTATTGAGAGTATTGTGAGTGCATGTGGACTGTGAGTGCATGTGGGCTGTGAGTGCACGTGTGTTGATAGTGAAAGTGTGATGCGAGTACCTGTGTATTGTCTTGTTGAAAACCTGTGTATTGTTGAGTATTAGTGTTAGGAAGCTAGTTGTTCGTTAATTTGGACGGAGTATAACCCCCAATCCCCATTAAATTAGTGGGTACGATGCCCGGCGGGTGTGAAGATGTGACTTGGTGTACATCTTACGGCATGTATGTGTTCCTTGATCATCTGATCGAGGGCGAATACTGCTGTGCAAAATGTAAGCACATTGTTTCCCTGGAAGCCCAGGTTCTGAATCTAGGGAAGCAACCGTCAACACTGAGAAGGAGAGTTGAAATTGTACCAGGCAGGTGCCGGCAGGGGCCAGCACAAAGGTGGGTAGAGACAAAGCAGTGCAGGCACCAAAGCAGAGTAGATGGGTGACAGTCAGGAAGGATAGAGGGGAAAGAGTCAGGGAGGCTGGTCCTGGGCTGGAACATCCCAATTAGTACGCCCTGTTGAGTGACACCAGTCAGGGACCAGCACTGCTGGAGCTGAGTGACTCCCCTAGCTGCCAGGGGAATAACTCCTCCAGTGAGGTCGGGAGTAAAGCCAAGGGAAAGGAAAGACGGATACTGGTGGTAGAGGACTCAATTTTTAAAAGAACGGAGAGGACAATCTGTCACAAAGACCTGAAGCACCGAACTGTATGTTGTCTACCAGGCTCTCGGGTTCGGCATATCACGGATCTGGTGGACAGATTACTAGGAGGGGCTGGGGAAGACCCAGCTGTCATGGTGCACGTTGGCATCAATGACAAAGTCAGAGGTAGATGGAGTGTCCTAAAAAACGATTTTAGGGACTTAGGAGGTAAATTGAGGAAAAGGACCTACAAGGTAGTATTCTCAGAAATACTACCAGTACCTCAAGCCACACCAGAAAGGCAGAGGGAGATTAGGGAAGTATACAAATAGCTGAGGAGCTGGTGTAGAAAGGAGGGGTTTGGGATCCTGGAGAACTGGGGTGACTTCTCAGTCAGGTACCAGCTCTATATAAGGGACGGATTGCACCTAAATGGGGAAAGTGCAGATCTGCTGGGAGTGAAGATAGCCGAGAAGTTAGAGGGGCTTTTAAACTATGTGACGGGGGGAGGGTTCAGAGGTAGAGATAGTCAGTGCAGAACATATTCCAGAGGATAGTATTGGGGGCATTAGTGGTAGGTTGACTAAAGCACCTAGACCTGAGGTAAGTATGGTAACAAGACCTATTTGCAACCCCAGAACACCCAATAAGGAGATAGTATGCGACCGGTCTAAACTACGTGGCATGTTCACCAATGCCAGGGGTCTGGCATATAAGATAGGTGAACTAGAACTACTGTTGTACGAGGAGGATTTACATTTGGTAGGAATTACAGAGATTTGGTTAGACAGCTTTCATGATTGGCTGGCAACCATTCAAGGGTATTCTGTATATTGCAGGAATAGAAAGGGTAAACAAGGGGGGGGGGGTATGCCTGTATATCAAAAATGATGTACAAGTGAATGTGAGAGATGACATCACTAAGGGAGCAAGAGAGGAGGTGGAATCCTTATGGGTAGAGCTACAAAGGGAGGAAACTAAGGAGAAAGTAATACTGGGAGTATGCTATAGGCCCCCTAACCAGAGGGAGGAGGCAGAAGCAGACCTTCTATCACAATTTGGATTAGCGACAAGAATGGGAAGTGTCATTATAATGGGGGATTTCAATAACCCAGACATGGGTGGAAGGAACCACGCATTCATCTATTCCTCACCAGTTCCTAAATGTCTTGCAGGACAATTTTGTGGGTCAGATGGTAAATGCACCAACCAGAAACAAAGCGTTACAGGACCTACTGATTACCAACAATACAAACCTGATCACAGATGTGGAAATACAGGGCAATTTAGGAAACAGCGATCACAGGTCAATTCGTTTTAGTATAAATCACACAAATAGGAAACATAAGGGGAATACTAAGACACTGAATTTCAAAGGAGTCATCTTCCCTAAACTACGATCCTTGCTAGAAGATAATAATTGGGATAAAATCTTAGGAACAAAGAACACAGAGGAAAAATGGGTATGCTTTAAGAGCATATTAAATAAGAACATTAGCCAGTGCATCCCAATGGGAAATAAATTTAAAAGAGCTAATAAAAGTCCTGGGTGGCTTAACTCCAACGTAAAAATGCATATAAAAGCAAAGGAGAAGGCCTTCAAAAAATACAAAGCTGAGGGATCAGCATTCCAAATTTACAAAGAATGCAACAAGAAATGTAAGGGTGCAATCAGGGTGGCTACGATAGAACACAAAAGGCACATAGCAGAGGAGAGTAAAAAAAATCCTAAGAAATTCTTTAAGTACATCAAGTACGTAAGAAAGGGAGGTCAGATCATATTGGTCCCATAAAGAATGATAAAGAGAATCTGGTTACTAAGGATGGAGAGATGGCAAAGGTATTGGATTTATTCTTCTCCTCTGTCTTCATTAGGGAATTGGGGGGCTTCAGTAACCAAAATGCAATGTTTATCCTCATGACATGTCGCAGGAAGCACCTTCATGGATAACAGAGGACAGAATTAGAATTAGACTTGAAAAACTGAACATTAATATGTCACCGGGACCAGATGGCTTGCACCCGAGGGTTCTTAAGGAACTCAGTCAAGTAATTGCCAGACTGTTGTTCCTAATTTTACCGAACAGTCTACTGACTGGAATGGAACCAGCTGCGAAAAGCCAATGTAGCACCAATATCTAAAAAAGGGCCAAGTTACATCCCTGGGAATTACAGACCCAGGTAGCCTAACATCAATTGTATACATCCCTGGGAATTACAGACTCAGGTAGCCTAACATCAATTGTATGCAAGCCCTTGGAGGGGATGATAAGGGACTATATATACAATATTTTAGTAATGACAACGGTATCATTAGCAGTATTCATCATGGATTCATGAAGAATCGTTCTTGCCAAACTAATCTATTAACCTTCTATGAGGAGGTGAGCTACCATCTAGATAAAGGAAGGCTTGTAGATGTGGTGTATCTTGATTTTGCAAAAGTATTTGATACAGTTCCCTATAAACGTTTACTGTACAAAGTAAGGTCCGTTGGCATGGACCATAGGGTGAGTACATGGATTGAAAACCGGCTACAGGGGCGAGTTCAGAGGGTAGTGATAAATGAGGAGTACTCAGAATGGTCCGGGGTGGAAAGTGGGGTCCCCCAGGGTTCTGTCCTGGGACCAATCCTATTTAATTTATTCATAAATGACCTGGAGGATGGGATAAACAGCTCAATCTCTGTATTTGCAGACGATACTAAGCTAAGCAGGGCAATAACTTCTCTGCAGGATGTGGAAAGCTTGCAAGAAGATCTGAAAAAATTAATGGGGTTGGCAACTACATGGAAAATGAGGTTTAATGTAGAAAAATGTAAAATAATACAATTGGGTGCCAAAAATATGAATGCAATCTACTCACTAGGGGGAGAACCTTTGGGTGAATCTAGGATGGAAAAGGATCTGGGGGTCCTAGCACATGACAGGCTCAGCAATGGCATGCGATGCCAAGCTGCTGCAAGCAAAGCAAACAGAATATTGGCATGCATTAAAAAAGGGATTAACTCCAGAGATAAAATAATAATTCTCCCACTCTACAAGACTCTGGTCCGGCCGGACCTGGAGTATGCTGTCCAGTTCTGGGCACCAGTCCTCAGGAAGGAAGTGCTGGAACTGGAGAGAGTGCAGAGAAGGGCAACAAAACTAATAAAGGGACTGGAGGACCTTAATTATGAGGATAGGTGTCTGGGAAATGGCCGTGGAAGTATTGGCAATCTTGCCAGTAGAAGAAATGGGCACCATAGGCGCATCATGTGACAGATGGATCCCCCTGCTGGCCTATAAAAGACTGCCTCTGTCTGATCCAAGTTGCTGAATTGTCGTTAGCTTCCTGTATTCCTGAACCTCTGTGTTATTCCTTGGATCTTTTGTTCTTGACCCCCCTCATTCCAGACCTGTTGACCTCCTCTCCTGGCTCATCCCCTGGCTTGCTTCTTGACCTTCCTTCTGCTGATTATCCGTGCATGACCCCGGCTTGCTATATGGACTTTGCCTCCGCCTGATTACCTGTGCATGACCCCGGCTTGCTATATGGACTTTGCTTCTGCCTGATTACCTGTGCATGACCCCGGCTTGTTATATGGACTTTACCTCTGCCTGATTACCTGTGCGTGACCCCGACTTGCTATATGGACTTTTCTCCTGCTTGATTATCAGTTTATGACCTCAGCTTACTTCACGGATTTGCTTTTGCTTCTTGCCAACCTGTGTTGACCCTCAGCTGGGTGTCCACTGGCCACCCTGTGTTTGACCCTCAGCCGGGTGTCCAATGACCATCCTGTGTTTGACCCTCAGCCGTGTGTCCTCTGCTGTCCTCTCAAGCACGGTTTATTCCAAGCACAGCGGGGAGTTCCTGACCACCTGTGTACCACCACGCCCTGGCAGTCCTCACAAGGTGATGCTCTTCTGGACCCATCCAGATCCTGCCAGCAACTCGTGCTTCTTCGGGCCATATACCTTCTGTGGCACTTTCAGAGGTATACCGCACCCAGCCTCAAGGGGAGCCCTTCTCTGCATATTGGCTTCGGATCAGGTACGTGACAGTACAATCCAGCAATATCAGAAGCCCACAGAGGTGGCTCTCCACTGGAGGCTCTGTGCCAGCAAGTTACCGCCCTTCCTAGCCCAGGCAGTTCAAAGACTCCAGGAGAGTAATTTCCAATTGGTATATAGAAAAACACAAAATTTCCGCGCTTTAGGACAGAACCGGTATGCAGCCTCCCCTGAATCACACCTCCTAAAAGGAGGGTGAAATATGATAATCATGAAAGGAGGGGTTGGGGTAAGTGGCGCTCCCTATGATGGGGTATCCTGTAGGGTGTGTGTGCTAAACACTTAGGAATCTTTAGGGCGTAGGTACTTGGGCTCAGGAGGAGGGCCTACCACTGTAGGAGCCGCAGTGACGTGTTCTTGTGCAGAGGAAGCTGAAGCAGCGCTGGTGGACGGTGGACTGGGATCAGCCATAGCAGGAGAAACTGTCAGAAGCTGCAGACGCCATTCCAATTGGAAATTATTGTGAAAGGAGGGGTTGGGGTAAGTGGCGCTCCCTATGACGGGGTATCCTGTAGGGTGTGTGTGCTAAACACTTAAAGGTAAAATGATAAAACCATGTGAAACTTACACCTCATAATAAAGTAAAACAAAGCTAGTGAACACATATGTGTCTCAATACCTGTTCAGATGAACATAGTAACACTACCATAATAGAAAGGTGTATAAAGTGACATAAAGGTCTAATTGCAGTGAGAGAAAATGTGACCATCAAAATCTTCCCCTGCTAACCCACAGTAGATAAACAGGGAAAATTATATAAACAATATTAATATCTGAGCGTGTAATAATAAAACAGGTGATAAGTGTCCACTCCAGTGAATATAAACCGCAAATAATGAATGGAAAATCAACATATAAAATGTGAGCAACAGTCCCATAAAAAAGTAAAAAAATATATGTAAAAAATATGTAAAAAATATAATAATAAAATGGCAAAATGTTCATAAAAATTGTGACTCTTGTGCTGAAATTAATATCCAGTGACTTCCGTGATCCCCCTCAAGGGTCCCCACTCACCAGCTCCTCATACCCCTGCAGGGGTAGTAGGCATGTAGCGGCAAAATATGAAGGGCTTCCCAGATCCAATGCAGGCGTCCACACGTGTCTCCTATGCGACCCAGCTCCAAGAATTAGATGGCACACCAACTTCTTGCATCACAGCCAAACTTTGCCGGCCTTTTCCTGTCCCAGAACCGGGGACCCAATCTCTCCTCTTGGATCGCTGCGCTGGAACTACGTTGGCTCGCCAATAAATGTTGTGGAAGAATTCCCTTGGGCTTTGTACGCAAATCCACACCATGCAAAAATGTGCACTCCCAGCATCTAAATGTACACAAAGCACAAAACAATTCCTTCGTGCTTAAAAGCACGTTTGTATCAAGCTCTTTAGTACAAGGAAATTGAAGTACTTCATAGCACACAGGTAGAATCAGGAACAATGCTGCTTCAAGCTGGAGTCTCAAGCGTCTGGACAGATCACTTATCACATGTTTTAATATTACACGCTCAGATATTAATATTGTTTATATAATTTTTCCTGTTTATCTACTGTGGGTTAGCAGGGGAAGATTTTGATGGTCACATTTTCTCTCACTGCAATTAGACCTTTATGTCACTTTATACACCTTTCTATTATGGTAGTGTTACTATGTTCATCTGAACAGGTATTGAGACACATATGTGTTCACTAGCTTTGTTTTACTTTATTATGAGGTGTAGGTTTCACATGGTTTTATCATTTTACCTTTAAGTGTTTAGCACACACACCCTACAGGATACCCCGTCATAGGGAGCGCCACTTACCCCAACCCCTCCTTTCACAATAATTTCCAATTGGAATGGCGTCTGCAGCTTCTGACAGTTTCTCCTGCTATGGCTGATCCCAGTCCACCATCCACCAGCGCTGCTTCAGCTTCCTCTGCACAAGAACACTTCACTGCGGCTCCTACAGTGGTAGGCCCTCCTCCTGAGCCCCGAGTACCTACGCCCTAAAGATTCCTTGGGGACCGGAAGAAATTCTGGGCCTTTAAAAACGCCTGTATGCTTTACCTAGCCCTTCAGTCAAGAACCTTCTCTATAGAGACTGTGACTGTTGGGTTCATCATCTCCCTACTATCTGAAGAACCCCAGACCTGGGCTCATAATCTGCTTGAGCAAAAGAGTACTGTACTCAATTCTGTGGACTCCTTCTTTGAAACAATGGCCCAACTTTATGAGGACCCGCAGCGTACAGCCACTGCTGAGTCTGCCCTTCACACCCTGACCCAAGGGAAATGCACAGCAGAAGACTACACTGTTGATTTTCGTAGATGGTCTGCTGACACTGGCTGGAATGAAGCAGCCCTCAAGTACCAGTACCATCTAGGGCTATCTGAAACCCTGAAAGATGAACTGGCCCAGGTTGAGACCCCAGCTACCTTGTAGCATCTGATACAACTGGCTATGACGCTGGATAGACGACTCCAGAAACGGCGATCAGAACGATTACAAAACCCACCCCAACTGCATAAGGGGAGCCTATGCAACTGGGTTTAGTCCATTCCTCCCTTACCCCTGAAGAGAAGCAACACCGCCGGCAGGCCACTCTCTGCCTTTACTGTGGAGGAATAGAACATTGGCCCCATAAGGCCAAGTTAGTGTTCTCAACCAAGGCCTATGCACTTTCAGGTATCCGGATCTTCCACCTCTCATCTTGTTCTTCCGGTCTCCTTACAGGAGGTGGAAGGGGAGATCAGGCTCTTGATGATCATTGACTCAGGGGCCTGCAGCTGCTTCCTGGATTCCTCTCTGGCTAAAAGACTATGCATACCCCTTCATGATAAAAAACAGAAACTTGAAGTCCATTTAGCTGATGGGTCTTTGCCTAGTTCCGGACTTGTTACTCAAGAAACTAGACCCATTATGACAACTACAGATTCCGGCCACCAGGAATTAATTTGTTTTGATGTACTACATTTCCCTTTGTTCCCTGTTATCCTAGGACTTCCTTGGCTGATAGCCCATAACCCCCAGATCTATTGGGGCAAAAAAGAAATCTCCTTCTCCTCAGTCTATTGTCTACAGAATTGCTTAGTCCCTGGTTGTAGCAGTCCAGCTAACTGTGTTGCCATCCAAACCACATCCAGCTTACATCAAAACATCCCAGGGGCCTATCAAGAATTCTTGGACGTTTTTGACATGAAAAAGGCTGCTGTTCTTCCACCTGATCGGCCTTACAATAGTCCCATAGAATTGATCCCGGGGCAGTAATTCCGTTTGGACGAATTTTCCCATTATCTGAAGTCGACTTAGAGGCCCTCCGAATATGCAGCTTCTCACAAAAGTGAGTACACCCCTCACATTTTTGTAAATATTTTATTCTATCTTTTCATGTGACAACACTGAAGAAATTACACTTTGCTACAATGTAAAGTAGTGAGTGTACAGGCAACAAAAGTGAGTACACCCCTAAGTGAAAATGTCCAAATTTGGCCCAATTAAACCCCCCCACCCCCACCCCCCCGGTGTCGTGTGACTCGTTAGTGTTACAAGGTCTCAGGTGTGAATGGAGAGCAGGTGTGTTAAATTTGGTGTTATCGTTCTCACTCTCTCATACTGGTTACTGGAAGTTCAACATGGCACCTCATGGCAAAGAACTCTTTGAGGATCTGGAAAAAAGAATTGTTGCTCTACATAAAGATAGCCTAGGCTATAAGAAGATTGCCAATACCCTGAAACTGAGCTGCAGCACAGTGGCCAAGACCATACAGTGGTTTAACAGGACAGGTTCCACTCAGAACAGGCCTCGCAATGGCCAACCAAAAAGAGTGCATATGCTCAGCGTCATATCCAGAGGTTGTCTTTGGGAAATAGACGTATGAGTGCTTCCAGCATTGCTGCAGAGGTTGAAGGGGTGGGGGGTCAGCCTGTCAGTGCTCAGATCATACGCCGCATACTGCATCAAATTGGTCTGCATGGCTGTTGTCCCAGAAGGAAGCCTCTTCCAAAGATGATGCACAAGAAAGCCCGCAAACAGTTTGCTGAAGACAAGCAGACTAAAGACATGGATCACTGGAACCATATCCTGTGGTCTGATGAGACCAAGATAAACTTATTTTGTTCAGATGGTGTCAAGCGTGTGTGGCGGCAACCGGGTGAGGAGTACAAAGACAAGTGTGTCTTGCCTACAGTCAAGCATGGTGGTGGGAGTGTCATGGTCTAGGGCTGCATGAGTGCTGCCGCCACTGGGGAGCTACGGTTCATTGAGGGAACCATGAATGCCAACATGTTATGTGACATACTGAAGCAGAGCATGATCCCCTCCCTTCAGAGACTGGACCGCAGGGCAGTATTCCAACATGATACAACCCCAAACACACCTCCAAGACGGCCGCTGCCTTGCTAAAGAAGCTGAGGGTAAGGGTGATGGACTGGCCAAGCATGTCTCCAGACCTAAACCCTATTGAGCATCTGTGGGGCATCCTCAAATGGAAGGTGGAGGAGTGCAAGGTCTCTAACATCCACCTGCTCTGTGATGTCAGAAGCTCTGGTGAACTCCATGCCCAAGAGGGTTAAGGCAGTGCTGGACAATAATGGTGGCCACACAAAATATTGACACTTTGGGCCCAATTTGGACATTTTCACTTAGGGGTGTACTCACTTTTGTTGCCAGCGGTTTAGACATTGGCTTACCTCTAAATAGGCAATCCCCACTTCAGTCCATCATGAACGCTGCTGCCAGGCTCATCCACCTCACAAACCTCTCAGCGTCTGCTATACCCCTCTACCAATCCCTCCATTGGCTGCCACTCAGTCAGCGAATTAAATTCAAAATACTAACTATAACTTACAAAGCCATCCACAACCTGGCCCCCAGCTACATCTCTAACCTAGTCTCAAAATACCAACCTAATCATTCTCTTCACTCCTCCCAAGACCTCCTGCTCGGAAACTCCCTTGTCACCTCATCCCATGCTCGCCTTCAGGACTTCTCCAGAGCCTCTCCCATCCTCTGGAATGCTCTACCCCAATCCGTCCGATTTTCTCCTACTTTATCCCCTTTCAGACGATCCCTGAAAACTAATTTCTTTAAAGAAACCTATCCAGCCCCCACTTAACAACTGTACATTTATCTTCTCAATCAGCACATAACCCACAGTTATTACCTCTTGTATCTCTTGACCTTCCCTCTTAGATTGTAAGCTCTAAGGAGCAGGGCCCTCTGATTCCTGCTGTATTAAAGTGTATTGTATTTGTACTGTATTATTTACAACAATGTGAGGGGTGTACTCACTTTTGTGAGATACTGTACATCAATGAAAATATGGAAAAAGAGTTCATCCGTTCCTATTCCTCTCTTGCCGGGGCTGGCATCTTTTTTGTTGAAAAGAAGAATGGTTTACTAAGACCTTGCGTGGACTATAGGGAGCTTAACAAGGTCACGATAAAGAACCGGTATACACTCTCCCTCAATCCTGAACTGTTCCAAAGGTTTCGAACCACGCATCTCACCAAATTAGATCTGCGGGGAGCCTATAATCTTGTTCAAATACGCGAGGGAGACGAGTGGAAGACGGCATTTAGAACCCGATTTGGACACTTTGAATATCTTGTTATGCCGGTCGGCCTGTGCAATGCCCCAGCTACATTTCAATACTTGGTTAATGATATCTTCCGAGAATTCCTGTACAACTTTGTTATCGTTTACCTTGATGACATTCTCATTTTTTGTGCCACTTTAGAGCTCCATCGTACCCATGTAAAAATGGTATTGTCTACTCTGAGGGAGCATGGACTGTACGTTAAAGCTGAGAAATGTGATTTTGAAAAATCATCTCTTCCATTTTTGGGACTTGTCATCTCCACTGATGGGATTGCCATGGATCCCCAGAAAATAAAGACAATCTTAGGATGGCCAGCCCCTTTGGACAAGAAAAGCATCCAGCGATTCATTGGCTTTGCTAATTTTTATCGGAGATTTGTAAAGGGCTTTTCTGCAATTATCTCACCCATCACCCAGTTGACTCACCATCAGGTGCAATACCAATGGTCCCAAGAGGCTCAAATAGCTTTTGACAAACTTAAGAAGCTGTTCATCTCTGCACCAGTCCTACAGCACCCAGACCTGGCCTTGCCTTACATGCTAGAAGTTGATGCCTCAGAGATAGCCACAGGTATAATTTTATCCCAGCGTCAGGGACCTAAAGCCCTGCTGCATCCTGTAGCTTTTGCCTCTCGAAAGATGAGTCCACCAGAGAGGAATTATGCGTGCGTGACCGTGAGTTGCTCTGGAGGAATGGAGATACTTACTGGAGGGGGCCGCACACCCAATTTTGATTTTTATGGACCACAAGAATTTGGAGTATCTCAGAACAGCTAAAAGGCTAAGACCCCAACAAGCCCGTTGGGCACTGTTCTTCTCCAGATTTAATTTCCATATTTCATACTGACCAGGCTCCAGGAATGGGAAAGCGGACGCACTTTCCCGGATGTTTCCTGATACCCCTGAAATAACGGAACCTGGCACCATCCTGTCTGCAAAATTTTTTTTACCCATCCTGCCTGACTTGAGAACAGCAATTAGACAGGCATCTACCCAATCTACCCAATGTACAGAGCGAGAGGTGTCTTCTCTAAGAAACCAGGAAGGTCTGCTTTGGTACCAAGATAAAATTTTTGTCTCACAGCAAGTCAGACTTCAGGTCTTGAGGACTTTTCATGATCATAAACTTGCCGGACATTTCGGAATACGAAAAATCTCTGAACTAGTCCAACGCTCTTTTTGGTGGCCCAGTCAAGACTGCAGAAAGTATGTAAACTGTTGTACTATCTGCCACCAGAACAAATGGTCCAATGCCAAATCTTGGGGTCTATTAAGACCATTGCCCATTCCGAAACAGCCCTGGAGAAAGATTTCTATGGACTTTATTGTAGACTTACCACCTTCAGAAGGGTTCACTACCATCTTGGTAGAAGTTAACCGCCTCTCTAAACTGGCCCACCTTCTGCCCATGATGGGCACACCCTCTGCGGTAGATACCGCCAACATATTTATTAAGGAAATCATCAGGCTGCATGAATTACCAGACAATATTGTGTCAGACAGAGGAGTGGGAAGACCAACCGGGAACACTCACGTGTCTCAACAGCGCGTACTGAGCAAGTTTAAGCCGAACTGACAGCATTTGTTAGGAAGGGCAGAACGCAGCCTGGATGTCTCATGCCCCAATGGGAATATGTCCAGAGAAGTTGCAAACTCTATGCTTTCCCTCCTCGTCTGGAACCTTTCCCTGCCATTAGTTCTGTCCCTAACGGATTGAGTACCTGACCCTACTCTACCCACTCGCAAATGCATGCAAGCCTGGGAGCCAGGGCTTAAGTAGGCTCTGCCTGACCTAAAATGGCTGCAAAATCACATGGGGCAGCAGCATTCAATTGGATAGCTTCCACAGTGACCCAGGAAACCATAGAGGATTAATGTTTCTCTTAACTTCCTCTCTGATTACAATGCCATTGCGGACAAGCGCCATCTACAGTGGAGAAAGTAGACTGCACCTGCTATATTAATTTACATAGTTACATAGTAGGTGAGGTTGAAAAAAGACACAAGTCCATCAAGTCCAACCTATGTGTGTGATTATGTGTCCGTATTACATTATATATCCCTGTATGTTGCGGTCATTCAGGTGCTATATTAATTTTTTTTTTTATTTGCTATTTTTTTTTCAAACGAAAGTGGAGTTACCCTTCAAAGCTAAACTCCAAGCAAATAGCCAAATATACATTTGTAATAAACATATAGGATCTGGTTTACCCACCAGAGCATTAGTAATTCTGTACATCCTATCTTGAGATTTGCTCAAGGCAAACTAGTACAGCTAAGTTTGTAACCTGAATATTCTCTATTCCAATTAAGCAATGCAGCAAAGTAGCTTCCCCTATCCCTCAGCCTTTGATTGAACAGTGATCGAGCAACAGCAGACTATTGACATCATCCATCTGCTCACTGTGCCCTCTACACCTGTCAGCATACTCTCTGTAAGCACATAAACATGTAGCCCAGCTTAAAGTGTTACTAAACCCAGGACCCTGCATTCACTATATCTGGTTTCCCACAGTACACAAAACATGGAAATGCAATAGTTTTAGTAAATATAAACTTCTAAATACCTTTTCTCATCAGCAGTTGGAGCCGTCTTATGACTTGTATCAGTGTCTGGGTAAAGCTTGTAGGAGGAGTTTTCATTCTCCCCTGATTGTCCTATGAAGCTGCAAGACCCCTGACTCCCTGTCTGGACAGTGCTGATTGGTCCTGTGCAGATCACATGCACCCTCCTAAGAAAAAAAGAAAAAAACTCTATAGCAAAACACACCAAACTGAGCAAGTACAGCTTATCCCCAAGCCTCTGTTCTATCAGGAGATTGATTGGGGACAGTGAAAGAAGCGGGGGGGGGGGGGGGGAATCAGAGAAGACAGGGTCAAACAGACTTTTTACACAATGCAGAGTATTAACCCCTTATGTTCCACAGTGAGTATAACAAGCATATGTTACTGCATATACAGACTGATTTTACTGTTGTGGGTGGGTAGTAACACTTTAACTGTCTCCTGGTACTGGCCTTACCCACACTCTGTCTGATTAATGTTGTGCAGGGTTTAGAGTAGGCTGATATCAAGAATTACTCAGGTACCTACACTGATTGTGTTTAAAATAAATTCCTTTTAAATGCATACAGAACTGCATTCATTGGTGTTTGTTGGTGCTGCCTGGAGTTCAACTTAATCAGCCACAAACACTTTTAAAATGCTGGTTTCTCAACATAAGACATGCTTTTTCTTGATTTGTCCATATTCTGGTTTGAAAATATGCAGGGCCAGGAATTTGTGTACATGGCATGCATCCGCAAACGGTGTTACTGTTTAGCAGACACACAGGGCTGCCATTATTTACAAAGCTCCATTCCCACACACCTGCAAATACTGCATGTTTTCCAGTCCAATACCAGTGGTGGTGTGTCCATAAGGGCGCACGGGCACCGCCCCCTCTCTCCAGCCACCCCCTCTATGACCAACGGATAGATTCATGCATTGCACGAATCTATCACCGGCCACCGCTGCCACCCCCTATTCAGGCGCCCAGCCCCTTTTCGGGCACCGGGCGCCTGAATTACAGTGATGGGGGGTCTTTTTGAAGCACCTGATTGGAGCCATAGGTTTTAATAGGCCTCAAAAAAGGTGACCCATCCAGGTGTGTTAGAACAGCGAATGAATATTCACAGTCCTAACACTGAACTGCCTCTCCATCAATCAGGTGCTCAGGTCTGTTACCCGTCACCTGATTGGCTGAAACGACAGACGCTGTGATTGGATGCCTGACAGGAAGAGAGGACAGGAGGAGACACGTGGATGACACCGCTCAGAGGACACCACTCGGAGGACACTGCTCACTGCAGTCACCCGCTGCCCCACCGAGACAGGGTAAGTGCTGGGCAGAAGGCGAGCAGGCGGGGGAGTCACAGTGGCGGCATTGAAAGGCACAATGGCAGCATTGGATGGGCACGGTGGCA
The DNA here is from genome assembly GCF_042186555.1 of Aquarana catesbeiana. NCBI lineage: Eukaryota > Metazoa > Chordata > Amphibia > Anura > Ranidae > Aquarana > Aquarana catesbeiana. The sequence continues at coordinate 782,984,594 of NC_133324.1, read as the reverse complement.
GCATTGGATAGGCAGAGTGGCAGCATTCGATGGGCAGAGTGGCAGATGTGATGGCACAGTGGCAGCGTTTGATGGGCACATTGGCAGTGTTTGATGGGAACAGCGGCAGCATTTGATGGCACAGTGGCAGCCTTTGATGGACACAGTGGCTGCAATTGATGGGCACAGTGGCTGTGTTTGATGGCACAGTGGCTGCAATTGATGATTTTTTTTCAGTATTTTTCAGTTTGTTTGCGCCCCCCCAAAAAAACTTTTGAGCACCAGCCACCACTGAATAGCACCATGCAATTTCCATGCAACTGCAATTTTAAAAAGGTGCAAGGCTCTTTGTCCAGCATTTCCTGCAGATACGGCAGCCAATTCAAATGAATGGTCTGTTGTGCCCACGCAAATCCGAGCCGCACCAATTGCAGAGGTGCTAACCTAGCCCTAAATAATAGAAAAGCGGTATTTGCAATGTCTACCCAATAAAGAACTGGTCTGAACAGTGAAAGCTAGCACATTTACCAGATTATGCTTAGTACTGTATGTTCTCTAATTCTTACAATGAACGTTTCCAAACATGGTAAATAATCTATAGATATTATGGTAGCATTTAATAGATTATTATTGACCTGCAATTTTCTCAAAATACAGATTGCAATTACCAGCCTATTGACTCCCTTATTATGTGTTCAACTGAAGCCTGCCTCCTTAGCCTGGTTTGTCCGCAAATTTCAGATTCATATTGCAGCTTTCAAAGGCACTGTCAGCATTTACCAAGATGATTGATGAGATATTAAAAATATATATCAGATTTCTTTTGCTAAGATTTGATGAATTGCCATGACTTAAGGAAAACTAATATGACACTTCATCATGAACTAGAATAAGTGCATTAGTGAATATGTGTAACAAGATAACTGCTTACATTTTAAAAGAACACTAACCTCAAAAAATGTGTTTAGATGTATGTATGCATAAATTTAGTCACTGTAATCAGCTGTAGACACATTTTATTCAATTTCTCACAACTGGACGTGCAAAGGGAAGTTTCTTTGCTTCCTTCTTTCAGCAGTTCAGAGAGGACACACATAATGAGGCAGAAGTAACTTTATAAGTGATCTGCAGCCAGGTGAGCTGCCCCCACTGTCAGAACCTGCATGCAAGCAGCCAGGCCGGAACCTACTAGTACACAGGGGTTGATTTCTTAAAACTGGAGAGTGCAACATCTGGTGCAGTTGTGCATGGTAGCCAATCATCTTCTAACTGCAGCTTGTTCAATTAAGCTTTGACAAAAAAAACCTGGAAGCTTGCTTAGTTTCTATGCAGAGCTGCACCAGATTTTGCACTCTCCAGTCAACCCCACAGCTTCTCTGGAAGATCCAGCTCCTGTGGGGAGCATATCCCCAATTGTTACCTGAGTACTCCAGTCCCAGTGGGGTGGCCTGGGTGTGGATCCTGGTTGGAAGCTGTGTGAGTCCTGTGTCACCTCATTTATAAATGGGCCCTTGAAAGTATATCTAAAGACATTTTATTTTGTTTTGTTTATAATATAGTGGAGAAGAGTTAGAAATAAAGAAAGAAATAAAGAAAGGTGAACAAAAAATCCAAACAAACGTTAGTTGCCATCAAAACAGAAATATTTAAATAGGGACATTTATTTTTTTATGACTACTGTTCAAAGGGGATTCACCGTGCTTTGGAGAGTTCTTCGTACTTCCTGTGGAGTTTACAGGACAAGAAGTGAAGGAAAATCTCTTGAATGGGACACAGATGTTAAAAATAACTTGACAGGGATTTTAGCCATCCCCTCCAAAAATGGAAAAAAAAATGTTTTGGCTTTATATAGAACAAATCTCTTGCACCATTACATAATTTTTAAGGCTATTTTAGACATTGTCTTGACCGATGTTTTAGTTTTTAGGATTTATGATACAATATGTTAGCCTTGATTATGTTACTGATTTCACCCATTGGGAGTGATCTATTACGCAAAGTAAAGCGCTTAACTCAAAAAAAATTGGATCCTGGTCCCTTAAAGCATGTTATACAGCACAGTGCTTGTGCTGGGTATTTTGGCCCCCATATCACCTGAAATACCTGGCTGATCCTGACAGTTTCTACCCCTCCCTCTGTATGCTGACCATGATATATCAGGGCTGCTAAGCCTATCTGCAGCTCTCCTCTGTCTCCCTCTGTCCTCCTCCCCCCTCCCCTCCCTGCCTGTCACCTTCACTATCGCTGCTCTGCTCCTCTCCCTGCTGTTTCAAAACTAACTGACCTTTAAATCATCCCCTCTGTCACATAAAAAGCTGTATCCTAGTGCCTGTGCTTTATAAAAAAAAAGCAGATTTCTACCTGTTTTAACAGTGTCTTCCAGCGATCACATGACTCCAGGCTCTCTGCTCCTTCCCTCCCCACCTCCCCGGCTGACGTCAGCAGGGGACTCTCGGCCCCGCTGGAGATATCAGACGGGAAGAGCTGAAAGCCTGGAGTCACGTGATCAATGGAAGACACTGTTAAAACAGGTAGAAATTGGCTTTTTTTTTTTTAAATGCACAGGCACTAGGATACAGCTTTTTAAGTGACAGAGGGGATGATATATTGATCAGTTAGTGGCTTAACAACCACTTTAAGGGAATTGGGTCTGTGCATGTGTTAGGAATTTAAAATGCAAACCCGAGCAAAACATTTCTTAGCATAGAGTGTAGGGAAGAGATAGATCTTCTGACAGGCAGTTATAGATATGAGAGACAGCAGGAAAATCCTCCTAATTTGCCAAATCTTACCTTGTCGCTTCCTACTATTACAAACCTTCCCCTCAGTAGATTTTTCTAAATCTCTCAGTCTAGTACACTTTGGGGTTGATTTACTAAAACTGGAGAATGCAAAATCTGGTGCAGCTCTGCATAGAAATGAATCAGCTTACAGTTTTTTTTTTTGTCAATGCTAAGATAAATTATCCCAATGAGGGCATGAACAGCAATAGGTGGCACACTATTCAAAATGTAAAACATTATTTGCAGTTCCACTTTAGATAATAAAAACCTTACCTGCTCACTGAAGCAAATTCATTTTCCTTTGGAAAATCATCCATAATGAACACTTGTAATATTTTGTAAAAATTTAGAGCCCATTTGTTTGGCAATAAAACTACTGAAAAATGAGTGATATCAAATAAGCTGTTCACTTTGCAGGGGAATCAACGTTTGCTAGGGAATTTAATATTACATTAGTGAAAGAGGTGAAGCTCTGTTATCTGCCATCATCCAATCATGTGCAAGCAAATTGCATTTTTTTTTCTTGCTTGTGATTGAGTATTCTATGCAAAGTGAATTTTCACCACATTTACTAAGCTTTGGGGAAAATCCCCTTGTAAAATGCAGATTATCTTTGCAAATTGAACTGTCTATTTGTCTTCAGTAAATCAACCCCATTAGATCTAGTTAATAAATGATTAAATGATACACTGTGATATTTGTTTGGGAAAAAACTGGTGTGTACATGGATAGCCCTTTTTTTTGCACTTGTTTCTTTGCTGTAAGCTCAGTACCTAATGCCTCATGATGTTATATGACCCTCACAAATCATTTGTGGCTATTTGGGAAAGATCGTTTGAGAGATGCATCTTCCATTCTTGTGGTTTGGTATCTTTGCAGATCCTTTCAATGAAAGTTGAGGACAGGTGATACTACACATATATGGTCACCTTTGTACTGGCTGATGGCATTGCTTGTGATGATCTCTAAGGTCGGTTTCACACTGGGGCGGGTGGGTGCGTCGGTGATAAAACGCCGCTATTTTTAGGGGCGCTTTACCGTCGTTTTAGCGGCGCTATTTGGCCGCTAGCGGGGCAGTTTTAACCCCCGTTAGCAGCCAAAAAAGGGTTAAATCACCGGCAATAGTCGCGCCGCCCCATTGATTTCAATGGGCAGGAGTGGTTTAGGAGCAGTGAATACACCGGTCCTTCACCGCTCCAAAGATGCTGCTTGCAGGAGTTTTTTTTCTGTCCTGCAAGCGTACTGCTCCAGTGTGAAAGCCCTCGGGCTTTCATACTGGGGACACAGCAGCAGCTGTTTCAGGGCGCTTTGCAAACGCTATTTTTAGCGCTGTAGTGCTTGCAAAGCACCCCAGTGTGAAAGGGGCCTTAGAGTATGAGTAAACCTTTATCAATGATAAACATTTTAAAATACCGGCTTGCTTGTTATTGCTTGTATATGTTTTACAAACAGAAATAGAAAAAGAGATGATCCTCCCTATATGCGTGAATTATTGTAAATCTGAATGTCAGTCTAGTCAGAATTTCTGCATCAAAATTAATATATCTACAGAACACAGTAAGTCATTATGATAATAATAAATAAAGAATAATGGTCACTGCTATTTTAATTAGAGAATTTTATTTTTCTTTAGTCGGATTAATATTGCTGTCCTCTACAAAGGATATAAACTCCAATGAAAATTAGAAGCTTAGGTACAGGAAGCTAGTATTTCCTTTTTTTAAATTTTCTATTTTTTTATTTTTACCTTATACAGAAAATAAAAATCCCTTCTATAGAATAAACATTTTGCTCCAATTTTCTATACCAGCAGAGCTTGTCTGTTCCTGTAATTCAGTTAGCTGTACATCAGGATAAGCTGGAGGAGGAAATTCAGAGGTTAGTGGCTGGCGATATTAACCTACCGTTCTCAAGAGTGCTCCCTTTCCACAGCTTTACCTATCTTGCCTCAAGATTGGGAATAAACTTGTTCAAATGCTACCTATGTAATGGAATACAAGGCCTAAAGAGGAAGTAAACCCTGATGGGTTTTATCTCCTTTCTTTGCCCCTCCAAAGTAAAAGCATAATGTGCTAGTATGCATTGCACATTAGCACATGTGACACTTACCTGCAAATGAAGCCCGCACCGTCCCCTCTGCAAGCCGCATCTATGGTTACCCCTCTTCCTTCTGGGGCCGCAGACTCCATCTCTGCGACTGGCTGGAGCATGTAGCGATGACATCATTGGTGCAAAAGGCAGTAAATATCTCCTAAACGGTGCACGTTTAGGAGATATTTACAGTACCTATAGGTAAGCTTTATTATAGGCTTACCTATAGGTACAACTTCCACAGAGAGATTTACAACCTCTTTAACCTCCCTGGTGGTATTCCTGAGTGTGGCTCGGTGTGAATTTTCATTACCAAAAGCGGTAACCCCGAGCCACACTCGGGATTGCATCGCAGGATCCAGGCAAAGTTACTTATTTTGTCCCCTGGATCCTGCGATGTCCTCCCGCTGTGTGTGCGAGCCGTGTCCTCTGCTCGATTCATCACAGTGCCGGGCTTCGTTCCCTGCGAGCATCGCGACGCACAGGGACGGAGCCCGGTGCCAAATTCAAAAAGCAAATTTCAGTGTTTTTTGTTTGATTACATTATTGAATACATTTTATTATTATTATATTATTATTTGTTATAATTATTTGTAGTTATTTATTATATTATAATTTAGGATTTCGTGTTTCAAACTTTATCATACCCGGGATTTCTACTAGACTCTTGTTTGGACAGATTTAAGTGAGTTATTCCTAAGAATTACAGGCCTACAATATAAAACCCCAAATTTCCATGCGAAACAATGTACCACTTTCTGCATCAAAAATATGACATAATTATACCGCCAGAGAGGTTAAAGACCTTTAACAACATTGCAAATGGGGCTTCTCCGTCACTGCCAACCACTGTTAGCACTAGCATAGCACAATGAACAAAGTTAAACCACAAATGAACTTCCAGTTTAAATCGGCTAAATATATTCCAGGTACAGTAAAATAGAAAACAGAAAGCAGTCACAGCCTTAGTAAAAAAGCCTGTCCCCTGCAGGTGTGCTGAAGAAAATATTCCTCTGTTCTCTAACATGCACTTATTTCTGTGATGTGATCTCTTTCAATAAATGAAACCTTAGGGTGGAAGTTGTTGATCCATGGTGTGCTGGCGAATATGTACACTTGCTTGATTTTCCAGGACTCAACTGGTAATCGCTGTAGCAATCACCATTTCAAGAGCCATACCTGCCAGGAACGTGTGCGAAAGGAATATTGACAAGGGGTATGTGGTAAGTCCAGTGCACTGTGGTGAAAAGTAAGAAAGAATACAAAGTGCTAAATATTGAGCTTGGTAAACAAAAAGGAGCATGGTTAAATAGAGCCTAAGTCTACTCACACAAAAATGTCACAGTCATTGCACGCATAAAATAGTCTGAAATTACTGTTCCACAAGGAAATTTCTCACAGATTCACACACCTTGGAACAAGCTATTTAAAAATTAGCTCCTCCATTACATATGTACTTCTATATGAGCCTATCTTGAAGAAGAACATTATTAACATACTTGCAGGCTACTCAGCGACCAGCAACGGTTGAAATCATGGTCAGAAGTATGTAATGTAATGTGTAAATGCATGGGGTTTGGTGTCAATGTGAGAAAGAATGACCAGGTATTGATGGCCAGTGAGAAGAAAAAATACCCCAGGATTAGTGCTCAATGAGAAGGAGAAGTGCTTCAACATTAGAGGGAAAATAGCCCTGGCATCAGCGGCTGAAAAAAATACACACACTATATACACATACACACATACATTATGTCATGGAAGTCATTTACCGAGTCCAGGAAACCAGTATTCAATTACCCATGAAACTGGGGTGAATCCATGGGATCCCAGAATTTAGAGACCTTTGTTCAGAGTTATAGTTTGGGAAGATAATAAATATTTGAGGCACTGTTGCTTAGCTTCACCCTGAAGTGGGTGTCTATTTCAAAGGATCTCTATTTTGGCTTTACCTCAGTCTGGGGCAGTGCTGGAGGCCTAGGACTTTAGTTACCAACTGGAATGCATATCTGAAGCGAGCTGGGCTTACAAAGAATTTTCTTGCTAAAGAATGTGGCAGAGGAGCTGTGCAGAAGCTACCGCCGGACATTGTAAGAGGGATTCATCACCCATCATTCAAGGTATCTTTGACTACTCTAAAAGGTTTATTAGAGAGATAGCCACTGTAACGCAAGGAAGGCTGCTCTTACAGTTTCATAGATCTGTCTGGCTGTTCTCACAAGGTCACAAAATACCAAGGGACTGCTCTTAAAGGGTCTACTGCTGCTCTCAAAATACCTATCCTATTTATGGGTATCCTGCACTCCTAAACTTCATTTCCTAGAATTCAGTTCAGCAATAAAAGGTAAAAAGACTAAAGTGACTGGCACCCAATCAATTTTTTCTTCTCCATACACCAAGAACCAGATCCTGAGACAAAAAAAGTAGCGTTCCACAAGACTTAGGAAGCCATCCTGCACATTCCAAAAGTAGGAGTGTTACAGTATAGGGATGAGCGCAGTGTTTGGTCCAAATGTAAGTTCAGATCGAGCAAAGGCTTTTCGGATGTTTTTTTCAGCAAGTCGGCAGGCAGTGGGTATCCTGATAGATTTTGGATTTACAACATGGGACCTTTTTTGGGAATTTTTGTTTTTAACAAGGAACTTGGCAACTTTTGTGTGTCTTTAATTCCAAGTGACTTTTTTTTTTTCAAATGAGTAGGGGTAGTAACTGGAAGGCTTCCAGATTTTTAAGACCCCCTCCTACAGATCCCTACCACCACCACCAGGCTAGTGCTGTAGGGAAAAGGCACTTGTTCTCATCAAAGTGGGGACTGGGAGCTTAGGCACCCCCCATGCTGAGGGCATGAGGCCTGATATGGTTCAGGAGTGGTGGCCTGGGGGACCAAAGTTGCATGCTCGGATAAAGAGTTTGGTATGAATTTTTAAGGGGACCTCACACATTTTTTTGAATGAGCTGCCCCTATAATTCATACTAAATGTAAATGGTCTGGTATTCTTGCTGTAGGATGCGTTATAACAAAAGTGACATTTACAAAGGAAAAAAATGTACACAGACTCCTCCAAAGGTCCCCTAAAATATATAGTAGACTCTTGGGGACATCTGTGTGTTCCTTTGTAAATGTCAATGCTGCTGCACCATTTTATATCACAGAGATGTACTCCTTCACAATCAGGATCAGGACAGCCCCTCTAGGTATATTATATAAGTTTGTCATTTTAATATTTCCCTTTAAACATTTTTAGAAAAATCACTGCTCCTGAACGGATATAATTTGTATCCTTTTTTACATTGGTTCCCATCATGGTTCCCATGGTTGCCTTACATCAAAGAGATCTCCTCGTACTTCTTGCTGTGTCTCTGGGATAGGAAATAAAGTGAAATCCACCCAATACGGACAGCAGAAAGAAGACCTGATAGAGGTCCAAATCAATATGTACTTTATCCAAAAAAAGGTTTGACTTTGCACACACTTTAAGACTGCAATAGTCAAGGTTAGCTATGTTCTGCTACCTAGCTAAAGAATCCACATAACAGAAAGAGCATTAAAAAGCATGTTTAACCAGTGCTGACATAATTTGTTATAACTAAGCCTTATTTAGAATTTGTTCACAAATAAGGTCAAACTATTAGCTACATATCCAGCATAACAGTTGTGTATCATTTTGGTTTCAGCTGTGGATACTTTTTTGTTTTGAAGCCTACCTTTTTATGTCATTGCACCTGCATGTCTAATGTTGTGTTTCTCAGGAGACACTTTTAAGACAGGTGTGAGAAAGATCTCAAAGCAAGCATCTACCAGCAATTATTTCTACAGAATACAAGACTCAATGTGAAACCTAATAAACCTGACTGATTTATGTTCTTACAAGCTAATCAAACTACAGGAACACAACTGAAAATAAGCCCATGTGCATTATTCTTCCTGTGTATATGATGAACACATTATTGTATATTAGTCTATAGTTTTCTACTGTCAAAACTTTCCATGGTACATTTATTTCAAAGTTACTTCTGATTCTATTTTAGACATGTGAAAGAAATATATTCAGGGGTATACACAAGGGTTTCTGATTGCTTGCTTCTGAATGATTAGATCCTGGGGAGATCATTTTTTTAACTTGGCAAGTAACTTCACTGCTTTATGTAAGCTTCCTATAGGTGGTAATGTGCAGCTACTGAGTTATATTTTCATCATCTGGAAAAAAATAGTTTGCTTTAAACTTTCAAACATGTCAGATATCTGTAATAAGCATAGCTTTTTCTTCAGTACGATCATTTATATTACATAAACTGTAAAGCTGTCCAAAATATAAGAATCTATCTGTATAATCTCTGTACAACAGGATTTAGATTTGCAAAAATATAAAGTAAAACTGAAGGGCTAGCTAAATAATATATTCAATTTGTAACTAATCAGGCAGACCCTTGCCTTGCCACAATACTTAGTGGTTGAAAAAAATAAGAAAGATTGTACAATAGTACCTTGGATTACGAGCATAATTTGTTCCAGAAGAATGTTTGTAATCCAAAGCACTCATATATCAAAGAGAGTTTCCCCATAGGAATCAATAGAACTATTTTTACTTTGTTCAGTATGTTGCCTATAATGTTTTTCTCATTTGATAATAACAGATCAATTGAAATAAGCCCTGCATGTGAAGAAAACCATGTTCAAATAAGCTGTAAAAATATAACAATATAATAAGTAAAATTCAGTTCAATTTTAAGTAACATAATAAAAGCTTGTATTGATGATAGCTCTCCTTTAATAATCCAGCCTAACCTTTCTCCTTGTCATTAAAATGATCAATTGTAATTCACAGTTTGTTCATATTTAATATTTGATTAATAGAAAGGTTGAAACATTTGAGGTGGCCTTAAAAAACTAGGCCTTTCAAATGCGAAAGGAATTGATTTATCTTACCTTTGAACACATAGGCAAGGCCTGAATGCATATTTTATTGTACATTTTTGACAAGGTCATAGTGTTAAGAAAACTGCCTTTTAATACTGAAAAAAAGGGTCTGTGTAACATTTATAACAAAATTAATATAAACTGTTTTTATATAAAGGTGATAAATTCTCTTTAGAATTGGTTACTCTAACTTCAACATGTATACATCTGTACTTAGTGTTGATGTAGCAGCTAGGGATGAGCGAAATGTTCAGTTCACTGAAGTTCTGCAAATCTCGAATATAGCGCTAAATCCTATTGAAGGCAAGTATTGTCATTTTAATGGGTCTTTCCATTGAAGCTTTTGTTTTAAAAATTGGCATGGGTAGCTGAGCACTGCCATGGTGGACATGTAACAATGCAAAAAAAAAAAAAAAAAAAACTGTTTAAAAAGGTCTTTTAATGCAACTTAAGGGGTCAAAATTGAAATGACAAAAATCCTTGAAATAACATACTCTTTACCCTGGGGAGAGAATACCCTTAATATAAGGTGGGCTTTCAGATTCCTATAAGCCCTCATACCCCCCACAAACTCCCACATCTTTTTGGGGACCAAATGTGGTGATGAGGAACATGAGGACAAAGTGCCTTGCAAAGGAGGGAGTTTTTTTGCCCCCACCTTCCCTTGCAAGGTAACCTCCAAATGTGAAAAAGCATATGGCCTGGTGTGGTTTTGGAAGAGGAGAATCATATGCTCATTGCCCTCTCTTTATTATCTGCCCAGGCTGCATGCCTGGTAAAGGGTCTGGTTTGAATTCTAGGGAGAACTGCACACTGTTTTTTCTCTTAATTTTAATCTGTACTATGACTAAAAATTAAAAAAACAAAAATGTGAAAAAAAAAGCGTTGGGTTCCCCTTAAAATTAAAACTAGACCCTTATCCAGTCATGCACCCTGAGTGGCTAGGAAAGGGAGGGCAGTGAATGTGCTCTCCCCTTCCTGAACCACACCATTTCAAATGCTTTTCATTACTGGGTGGGTACCATGAAAAGGGTGGTAGGCAGCTAGTTCCCATGTTTAGAGGACAAGGGCCTGTTCTCTACATCCAGTTCCCAAAAGGATGTGGGGGTTTGAGGGAGGCTTATAAGAATCGGGAAGCCCCTATTAAAGAGAGATTTTCTATTTGGTATTTAAGATGGTTGTAAAGCTTGCTCCACCACTGCTAGCTCCGGCCCGCCTCACCAAAATGCAGGCTGCTTCTCCGGCTCCTCCGCATCCCTTGGGGTCACATGTGAGTACACATCCCCTGGGTCCTGTGTCTCCTGCATCCACAGAATAGACATGTGCACACTGAAATATTTCGTTTCGGAATTTCGTTTTCGTCCGAAATATAAATTTATTTAGTTACTCCCGAAATTCGTTTTTCTTTATTTCGTTTTTCGTTAAAAACTTGCATTCGTCCGAAAATCGAAATGAATTAAGGTCGAATCGGTCATTAAAGGCTTATGTTGTCTGTCGAATGTTCAAAGTAGATTCGACGGAGCAGCTAAACTGTACGACGTCGCAATCGTACATTCCGGTCGAATTTTCTGGGATGCATTTGACCGGAAATGTTCGATAGCAGCATCGTACAGTTTGTTTAGCTGCTCTGTCGAATCTTCTAACTTTTGACAGACACCATAAGCCACATTTACGTTTGCATGTTTTCGTTTCTGTGTCGAATCTTCATCGTTCATGCTCATTGCATTGGTCTACTCTGCCCCAGCAGTCAGCCAACCAAACTTTCACATTCGTTTCTCAATCGGAAGTGCGGAAGTGCGGCCGCAAAATCCGACGCTGTGTGGCTTAGAGAGATAATGGCAATGGCAGCACCAGCAGCAACCCATTCCAGCACTAGCAGCATGGAGGAGGCTGTTCCTGGGCCTTTTAAGGCAGCATCCAAAAATGGGCGCAGGAGGGGGACACAAGCTGCATCCAGCAGGAAGCGTAACCTAATGTGGACTCATATTGAGTCCCAGGTCCTGGTAAGGGAAACGCTTCCTTGCTGGATGCAGCTGTGTGGCCCCCGCTCCAGGGAAACCACTACGGAGTGGAAGCGAGAAAAGTGGGAGGAGATTTCCAGGAAGGTGGAGGAGACATATCGCCATCGGCGTGACCCGACTGCCTGTCGCAAAAAATTCAGCGACATAAAACGGTAAGTAACGTGTCTGATTATTTTTTTTTTTTACATTTTAACCACTTCAGCCCCGGAGGTATGGCTGCCAAATGACCATGCCACTTTGTGCGATTCGGCACTGCGACGCTTTAACTGACAATTGCGCGTTCGTGTGACGTTGCTCCCAAACAAAATTGATGTCCTTTTTTTCCCACAAATAGAGCTTTCTTTTGGTGGTATTTGATCACCTCTGCGGTTTTTATTTGCTTTTTGCTATATAAGTATCCCCAACAAATATATAAAAAACGAATTTTTTCCTCAGTTTAGGCCGATATGTATTCTTCTACATATTTTTGGTAACAAAAATTGCAATAGGCGTTTATTGATTGGTTTGTGCAAAAGTTATAGCGTCTACAAAATAGGGATAGTTTTATGGCATTTTTATTAACAATTTTTTTTACAAGTAATGGCGGCGATCAGTGATTTTTATTGTGACTGCGACATTAAGGCGGACACATCGGACACTTTTGATGCCATTTCGGGACCATTGTCATTTATACAATGATAAAAGCTCAAAAAAATGCACTGATTTTACACACACACATATAAACATATGTTATTGCTATCACAATTTGATGTCAGTAAAGTTAGGTGAATTTTTTTTTTAAAAAGGAATAAATAATTTTCAATTTATCCTCCCTCCTGTGAAAAACCAAATTTGCGCATAGGTGTGCCTAGCCTACACATAGTTTGCAGTTGCACATGTTATATATTATCGCCACAATCATTTTAAGAGGAATATTTCCATGCCGTTATTTGTTCTTAGTTAGTTATCACTAAACTGAGCAGTAAGTGCTTTTAAGTTCCACTTGACCTGACCACCTGTAGGTTGCGCCCCCTTTCTGACCAGGCCATATTTTGCTATTTAGCGCATTGCAGCTTTAAACTGCACGCTCCTGTGATGTATTACCCAAATGAAATTTATGCTCTTCTCCCGCCATATATAGAGCTTTTATTGGTGGCATTAGATCACCGCTGGGTTTTACATTTTTTGTTATTGAAAAATAAAAAAGTTATATATATATATATATATAAAAAAGTGTTACGGTGGCTGGACTTAACCAGCTTGCGGACCCGCCATATTTTTAGTTACTATGGGGGGGGTCCACATCTGCAAGTGGGTTAATGCTTTGCAAAAGAAACAAGGAAGGAAATTTTACACTATACACAGTTCACACAAGCGCGTAATAGAAAGGTGGACTGGAGTGGACACAATGGACATTTACTCGGCACAATCCCTATCCTGCCTTTTATTGTTTATTGTGCACCAAAAAAGCATAGGTTTTTCTTACAATAAATTTGGTTAATAAATAAATGTGCAAACCTTGTGCTACATGAAAAAATGTGCCTAATCCAAAAATTCCCCTTCAATCATGCGAAAAGAGGCTCCTCCAACAGAAATGAATTGGCCAATGAGGCGGGTGATCTTGTTGGCCTGCTGTTTTGACATGCTCTTGGAACTAAAGCCAACAAAACTATCGAGGGTAGGCTGATGATGTCCTTGGGAGGATGAGGAGCCTGATTGGGTCTGCAGTGGAACTACTGCACGTGGGCGGGTTGTATTAATTGAACCCTCTCTATTGCCTCCTGTGCTCTGAGTAAGTGGTGTGCTTGAGGAGGTACCACCAGTACAGTCAGAGTCCGTTATGCTGCTTCCTGCGCTACCATCTTCTTTTTCTGCCTCTGCCCGCAGTAAAGTAGAGTGGTGGTAATTTTTAAGGTGTAGGTTCATACCAGCATTGGTTAAATGACCTAACTTTTTACCCCTACTTACTTGCTTCCCACACAATTTACACTTGGCAAAGAACCCGCCTTCCATTGTTTGAAAGTATTTCCAAACGTTGCTGCGGCGGGATGCAGCCCCTTGACCCTGTGGATATCTATTTAGGGCTGATATAGCTGCAGCAGGTAGCACACCAGTGGTGGAAGCTGTTGCCACTACAGTTACACTTGGTGAACTAGAACTAGTGCTGCTAATGGCAGGGGTGCTGGGGACTGGGAGGTCGGTGATATCATCACAGGATTCTTCCATAATAACAGAGGGAGAAGGGGAGTTAGCAGCAGATGAAAAAAGTGGACTGCTACCTGTCCTACTCCTCACAGAATATCCCTCTTGCACTTTCTCCAGGTCAAGCTGTAAGTCCTGTGGGCTAAGATTGTATAAAACATCCGCAGTGTTTGGGGAAAGAGGAGCATCACATTCTAAATCATCTTCTTGGGCCAATGAAGAAAACGTCTCACACTCTGTCTCTGCTGCTGTCTCCCTCAATTGCTCCTTTGGGGAGCTGGGCAGTGGCACTGGTAGTGTGATTGGTGGTGGTGACTGTAAAGGCAACTCCACTTTACTAGGTTTCTTGCCTATTCCATAAAAATATGCAGCCATGACACCTGTAGAAGTGGAAGGAGGCGCTGCACTGGCAGTGGAAGTGGCAGCAGATGTTGGTGGTCTGGCAGGAAAAGTAATATTAGAAGAACTGGGGGTGGTGGAACTAGCTTTGCTGGTGGCATTGGCGGTGACACCCACTGCTGTGGATGGCATGTTGGTGGCGGCAGAAGTGTCAGAGGCACAAGTAGCAGAGAAGTTGCCACTTTTTTTACCAAGGCGTCCACCGCGACCACGACCACGACCACTACCTCTACCAGCCTTCACTTTTACATTAGAACGGTACATTTCTGAACTTTACAGCAACTGCAAGTCAGAAAATGGACTGGAGTGGAGATAGGGTATATAGAATCTCAATCTATAAATCACCCCCCACCACAACACGGGCAGCCTCTGAGGCTATCACAACACTAGCAGCAACACTAGTATCACTAGTCTATCTATCAAGTTCACAACACAGATGTAGCTTGCTTCACTACTATTCTGCTGCTGTGCTTAGCTTATGCTCAAATGAAATAGTTCAGGATCTCTGATAAAGTGACAATGAATTCAAACGGACCAGCTAAGATTGACTGTTCTGAAATGAATCAGCGTGTCTGTCTCTCTCTGCTAGCAAATCGTAAGTGAAACTAAGTTGGCTGTACATGCGGTTCTAGCTATGTTACTGCCCCTCCTCTTTGGTTACAATTGACCAATAATAACCATCATCATCATTATTTTTATTTTACTTAATTTTTCTCTCTACGTCGAATCTTCTCTCTCTATGTCGAATCTTCTCTCTATGTCGAATCTTTTCGAATAATCTTGGACTACTATGGTGGATAGACTATAGAGTTAAGGTTAGGCACATTCGACCACAAGTTCGATAGACACAAATTGTTATTGTTAGCGTCATGTCGAATCTCCTATCTATATCGAACTGTTGTCGCAACGAAAACGAAAATAAAGCATTTGTTTATGTCGGATCTTTCATTTTTCGGAATCTGCGCTTTCGTTATCGTTTGTTAAAACGATAACGAAAATACCTGAAATTCGGACGAAAATGCATTCGGACGAAAACGAATGCACATGTCTACCACAGAATCCCTAATCGATCATACCTTGGAAGAGCTGGGTCTCTCTCCTATGGAGGCAGGCCCTCCACCGTGACAGCAGCTACTACAGCCCGGGGATTTGGGCCTAGCACAGCCAGAAGCTTAGCAGAATTATTTGCTAGATTTGCTGACCTACTTGACCGTGGTTTGCACAACACTGCTATTACTACTGATATTAAAGCGGACCTCCAGACCTTAGTAACCCACATAGAAGTCATGAAAAATAAACTATATTCCACCATCTCCAAAACAAACCAAAATACAGATTGCATCTAAGTTCTGCAAGATCAACTAGACCAGCTATGGCTAAAATAGACAACCTCGAAAACAGAAATAGGAGATACAACTGCAGTGTTCAGGAGCTCCCGGAAACCTATAAAGATATTCCTGATACAATACATGCTTTCATTAGGGAAATGATCCCTGATATTCCACAGCACAGATTGGAGCTAGATGGGGCTCATAGGGCCCTTAAGCCTCCACGCTCAGACGGGCTCCCAAGGGACATAGTGGTAAAACCACATTTCTATGCCGTTAAGGAAGAAGTGATGCGTAGATCTCGTTCTCTAGCCAAACTTTCTTTCCAGGGCCATGAGCTCCAGATATTTGCGGATTTGTCTACCATTCAGAAACGTAGAGCCCTCAAACCTCTGCTCAAGATTTTAACAGAAAAATAAATCAAGTATTGGTGGCTCTTCCCGTTTCAACTCAAACTCCTCTTCAAAGGCAAAGCCTATACATTTGCTTCTTTTACGGAGGGAGAAAGACTTCTTCTGCATCTGGGCCTCATCCGGGCATTACCAGCAACATCCTTCCCCTGGCCCTGCTTCCAACTCCTCAAAAAGACAACTTCCTTCAAGTCCACTGACACCGGTTTGGGAAAACACCAAATCCAAAAAGCCCAAGGAAGCCCACCCCCCTTGAAGGGTTTAGGATTGTCGACCTTCATCTTCTTACTGACTTCCGGGCAGACCCCGCTTGAACTCATCGAGTTGACTTTGCTTATCACAATTCATACGCCTCAGTTGAAGCTGGTTTAAGTGATTCTTTGCTTTAGAGAACTGCTTTATTGGTTGTCTCTTATCTAGGCTGTTATGCTCTACAGCTACTGTTGGTGAGATGGAAGGGAGGGGTAGTTTTTACTCCCATCGATTCCTCTATCTCCACCAGCTAGTTTGAACTGGTTTGTTTTTACCCCCCCTCCTTTTTTTTTTAACAAAACTTATGACTTTCAGATGTTTGACTAGGCTTATAATCCCTTGTTGGGTCTGATTTAAGGGTTTAGAGTTCAAAGTCCTAGTTTTGGTCTCCTCATGGTTAACTCCCCATCCTGTATTCTCTTTCTTGCCCCACATCGGCCCACTTCCTGCCCACCTCCCTTCCCCCCTCACTCCCTCCCACCACTTCTCTCCCTTCCGTTCCCCATTCTTCCCTCTCCATAAGTACCCCGGATCTAGGTGTCCATGTATATTCCTGAAAAGGAATTATTCCTATTTATGCTATTGGGGCACTCGTAATATGGGCAGGCTTTACGCCACAGTTATGCATGTTTTTTTATGAGATGCTTCATGGCTGGAGTGGTGTTCATGCCCCTCCTGCTGTCTTGAAGCACAGGTATTTTACCCTTCTCTCGACAGGATTGCTCTCTTCCTAGCAGAAGGGACAAATATGTCAGGAAAAGACTCACCTGGTGGCACTGTGGCGCCCAGATCCATGGGCTGCAGTTCCGGTGTGCACCAGCGGGTGTGTCAGGAAAGGACTCACCTGTTGGTGGCACTGTGGCTCCCAGATCCACGGGTGTTTCCCAGCCAGAAGCTCATTAGTCATCACCTGATGCTCATTGCAGGAAGTATATTTAAGTCTGTCCTGCTCTGGTTGCCTTGGTGTTCTGATCTCCATGTGCCCCTGACCTGTGATCCTGCATACTGCATCTGTTCCTGGACCCCTGGCCTGCAGCATGATCCCTTTCCGCCTGCTCTCTCTGTCTCCTGTTACTCTCTCCCTGTCCTGTCTTGCTCTATCTGTTTGATCTCCCGTATATGACCCAGGCTTGTTACGATTACGCTTTGCATTCCACATTTATATATATATTTGGTTTAGGCAGTCATTTATTGTGTGTCACTGTTGTTTGGTTCAGGGGTTTGGTTACACAGCTTGCAATATTGGAGGTGCGTTTACTTTTGTGTTATTCATTTATCTTTTCAATAAATTATATTATTTTACACTACTTGTGGCTGGTATTCTCTGTGGCAGTCCACACATGTCTGGTCATATCGGTTACTGACAAAATATTGGTTTCCACATAAGGATGGAGGACCCTGTCCCCTCTACCCTATGGGAGACTTTCTTGTCTTTTGTTTCTTTTTCTTCTTATTCCTTTTTCTCTGCCTTTTTAACTCTTGTTCTCTTGCAGTGACTGATTTCAGGAGAATCAGGGGAATCGCTCATTCATGGTCTTTGCCCTTGGGCCTTTGAGGACTTGGTGGTAAGTGCCAATCTGTTGATTGTTTGGTTTACCCTTCTGCTCCATGGCTGACACCCCACCAGTGTGTCACCCTTTGAGGGTGGTCTCTCACAATGTCCAAGGTCCAAATTCCCCGGTCAAAAAGCAAAAAGTTCTACAACACCTGCACACTCATAAAATAGATATTGCCCTCTTGCAGGAAACACATTTTCCTAAGTGATATTGCCCCGCATTTATTCATTCCAAATTCCCTACCTTTTTTATGGCCAACGCTGACGACAAAACCAAAGGAGTCGCCATTCTATTCTCCCACAAGTGTAAATTTTCTCTCAAATCGGAACTTAGAGATCCGGAGGGCAGGTACATTTTGATTAAAGGGGTTCTTGATGACCAGACATATTCTTTCATTTCGTACTACGCTCCAAACAAAGAGCAATTTGCCTTTTTCCAATCCATGCTACAACTCCTAGCTCCTTTGCTGGAAGGTACAGTAATATTCGGAGGGGGGTCAAACATTGCATTTGACCAGGGTCTAGATAAATCCCGACCGCCAGGCAAACTCCTCACTCGACCTTCCAAACAGAGTCTGCGTATCGCTAAACTTGTTTTTCAATATGACTTGGTTGACGTTTGGAGAGAAATTAACCCACCTTTGAGAGACTACACACACTAATCTAGCCCACACAACTCTTTTGCCAGGATAGACCACATATTCGTTGCCACAGCCATGATCCCGTTAGCTCATATTAAGTCTTATATTAGGGACTCTGCCTGGTTGGATCACTCTATGGTTTTCCTGACTCTGCAGCGTCCCTTGGGCCATAGATTTGGTGGGCGTTGGAAACTCAATGGGTCCATCCTCAGTGATCTGATCAGGGCTAGGGAAATTGAAAGTGCGATTGTTGATTACTTTCAAACCAACGACACTCCAGATATCACCCCTCATGCTTTTGGGCAGCACATAAAGCCACGATCAGAGGGAAGTTCATCCAAATAGCCTCCCAGATGAACAGAGCTAGAAGAATCAAAATAGAAAAGCTGGAAAAGGAGTTTGCCATTCTCTCGAGTAGGGATGAGCTTCGATTTCGAGTCGAACTCATGATGGACTCGAACATCGGCTGTTCGCAAGTTCGCCGAACAGCGAACAATTTGGGGTGTTCGCGGCAAATTCGAATGCCGCGGAACATCCTTTAAAAGTCTATGGGAGAAATCAAAAGTGCTAATTTTAAAGGCTTATATGCATGGTATTGTCATAAAAAGTGTTTGGGGACCTGGGTCCTGCCCCAGGGGACATGTATCAATGCATAAAAAAAGTTTTAAAAACGGCCTTTTTTCGGGAGCAGTGATTTTAATAATGCTTAAAGTGAAACAATAAGGCCCCTTTCACACTGGGGCAGTGGTGGCATCGGCGGTAAAATGGCGCTATTTTTAGTGCCGCTTTACCGTCATTTTAGCGGCGGTATTCGGCTGCTAGCGGTGCGGTTTTAACCCCCGCTGGTGGCCAAAAAAGGTTTAAAACCGCTCGCATAGCGCCGCTACAGCGGCGGTATAGCCGCGGTATAGCCGCGCTGCCCCATTGATTTCAATGGGCAGGAGCGTTCACCGCTCCTTCACCACTCCAAAGATGCTGTTTGCAGGAGTTTTTTTTCTCGCCTGCCAGTGCACTGCTTCAGTGTGAAAGCCTTCGGGCTTTCACACTGAAGAAACAGCAGCAGCAATTTTAGGTCAGTTTGCAGGTGCTATTTTTAGCGCAATAACGCCTGCAAACCGCTCCAGTGTGAAAGGGGCCTAAAAGTGTAATATCCCTTTAAATTTCATAGCTGGGGGGTGTCTAAAGTATGTCTGTAAAGGGGCGCATGTTTCCCGTGTTTAGAACAGTCTGACAGCAAAATGACATTTCAAAGGAAAAAAAGTCATTTAAAACTACTCGCGGCTATTAATGCATTGCCGGTCCGACAATACACATAGAAGTTCATTGATAAAAACGGCATGGGAATTCCCCACAGGGGAACCCCGAACTAAAATTTTAAAAAAAAATTACGTGGGGGTCCCCCTAAATTCCATACCAAGCCCTTCAGGTCTGGTATGGATATTAAGGGGAACCTCGGCCAAAATTTAAAAAAAAAACGGCATGGGATCCCCCCAAAAATCCATACCAGACCCTTATCCGAGCACGCAACCTGGCAGGCCACAGGAAAAGGGGGGGACGAGAGAGCACCCCCCCTCATGAACTGTACCAGGCCACGTGCCCTCAACATTGGGAGGGTGCTTTGGGGTAGCCCCCCAAACACCTTGTGCCCATGTTGATGAGGGCCTCATCCCCACAACCCTGGCCGGTGGTTGTGGGGGTCTGTGGGCGGGGGGCTTATCGGAATCTGGAAGCCCCCTTTAACAAGGGGACCCCCAGATCCCGGCCCTCCCCCCTGTGTAAAATGGTAAGGGGGTACTTACCCCTACAATTTCACTAAAAAACTGTCAAAAATGTTAAAAATGACAAGAGACAGTTTTTGACAATTTCTTTATTTAAATGCTTCTTCTTTCTTCTTTCTTCCTTCATCTTCTTCTTCTTCTGGTTCTTCTGGTTCTTCCTCCGGTGTTCTCGTCCAGCATCTCCTCCGCGGCATCTTCTTCCCTTCTTCTCCTCGGGGCGCTCCGCATATATGGCATGGAGGGAGGCTCCCACTCTTCTCTTCATCTTCTTCTCTTCATTTTCTTCTCTTCATCTTCTTGTCTTCATCTTCTTTTCGGACCACTCCGCATCCATGCTGGCATGGAGGGAGGCTGCCGCTGTGTGACGCTTCTCCTCTTCTGATGGGGACATGACGGGACTTCCCTGTGGCATTCCCTGTGATGCCACAGGGAAGTCCCGTCAAGTCACCGTGCGTCAGAGGGGGGCGGGGTCATCGGGTGGCCCCCCCCATTATTTAAGAACCGTCAGAAGAGGAGAAACGTCACACAGCGGGAGCCTCTCTCCATGCCACCATGGATGCGGAGCGGCCCGGAGAAGAAGATGAAGAAGAGAAGAAGATGAAGAAGAGAAGAAGATGAAGAGAAGAAGAAGATGAAGAAGAGAAGAAGATGAAGAGAAGAACGGGAGCCTCCCTCCATGCCATGGATGCGGAGGAGATGCTGGATGAGAACACCGGAGGAAGAACCAGAAGAAGAAGATGGAGGAAGAAACCAAAGGAAGATAGAAGATAGAAGAAAGAAGAAAGAAGAAGCATTTAAATAAAGGAATTGTCAAAAACTGTCTCTTGTCATTTTTAACATTTTTGACAGTTTTTTAGTGAAATGGTAGGGGTACTTTTGTACCCCCTTACCATTTCACACAGGGGGAGGGCTGGGATCTGGGGGTCCCCTTGTTAAAGGGGGCTTCCAGATTCCGATAAGCCCCCCGCCCGCAAATCCCCACAACCACCGGCCAGGGTTGTGGGGATGAGGCCCTTGTCTTCATCAACATGGGGACAAGGTGTTTTGGGGGCTACCCCAAAGCACCCTCCCAATGTTGAGGGCATGTGGCCTGGTACGTTTCAGGAGGGGGGTGCTCTCTCGCCCCACCCTCTTTTCCTGCGGCCTGCCAGGTTGCGTGCTCGGATAAGGGTCTGGTAGGGATTTTTGGGGGGACCCCACGCCGTTTTTTTTTTAAATTTTGGCGCGGGGTTCCCCTTAATATCCATACCAGACCTGAAGGGCCTGGTATGGAATTTAGGGGGACCCCCCACGTCATTTTTTTTTTATTTTGGTTCGGGGTTCCCCTGTGGGGAATTCCCATGCCGTTTTTATCAATGAACTTCTATGTGTATTGTCGAACCGGCAATTCATTAATAGCCGCGAGTAGTTTTAAATGACTTTTTTTCCTTCGAAATGTCATTTCGCTGTCAGACTGTTCTAACGGGAAACATGCGCCCCTTTACAGGCATACTATAGACACCCCCCAGGTACAAAATTTAAAAGGATATTACATTTTTATTATTTCACTTTAAGCATTATTAAAATCACTGCTCCCGAAAAAACGGCCGTTTTTAAAACTTTTTTTGCATTGATCCATGTCCCCTGGGGCAGGACCCAGGTCCCCAAACACTTTTTATGACAATAACTTGCATATAAGCCTTTAAAATTAGCACTTTTGATTATTCATGTTTGTGTCCCATAGACTTTAACGAAGTTTGCGTGTTCAAAGAATTTTTTTCCTGTTCGCATGTTCTGGTGCGAACCGAACAGGGGGGTGTTCGGCTCATCCCTACTCTCGAGCAAACATAAGGTGAATCCAAAATCTGTACCCATCGAAAGTTTTGATTCAGCTCGCTCGGTCTTGAACTCAGCCCTGACATTCAGAGTAGAAAAATGGCTTTATTGGAATAGGGCACGATTCTATTGCCAAGGTGACAAAATAGGCCCCGTATTAGCTCGTAGACTGATCCGAAGTCCAGATCCTTTGCTGTCCCCAAAATCAAAATTAATGGTGGCACATTATCCCAGAACCCTCAGCATATTATGGGGGAATTCGATAATTTTTACAAAAAACTGTATAGTGCAGTAGCGCACCGATCACCGTCTGAGGTGGATCAGTTTCTTGACAACATTCAGATCCCCAAACTGGAAGGGCGTCACTACCTGAAACTAGAGACCCCAATTTCATGGGATGAAGTGTGAGCTGTCATCAAAAACTTAAAATCGTATTCAGCTCCTGGCCCCGACGGGTTTTCTATCCCCTACTACAAAGCATTTTTGGAAACATTGGCACCTTTCATGGCTTGTTTCTTTAATGCTTTAAGAAGGTGAGCTCCCTTAGCTAGCTCGTTAAGCACAGGTTACATCTCTGTTATCCCTAAACCGGGGAAGGACCCTAGCTCGGTAAGCAACTATAGGCTGATTTTTCTCATAAACAATGATTTGAAGATTCTGACTAAAATCCTTGCGGACCGCGTATCATCTTTTATAAGATGATACATTAACAAAGATCAAGTGTGATTAATTCCTGGGAGACAAGGACCAGACCAAATTCATTATGCGATTGATATTATATCCCTCCTGAACTCAAATTGGGATAATGATGCTCCACAGGAAGGTTTTCACCTTTCACTGGATCTCCAGAAAGCTTTTGACTCTGTCTACTGGCCCTATATCTTCACTACCCTTGAACGTTGGGGTTTCAGAGAATCATTTATCAATATCTTACAATCTTTGTATCCACTCCAGAAGCCAGGTGCGCAAGCAGGGATTTAACTCAGAATCTTTCCATATATCTAAAGGCACTAGGCAAGGGTGCCCACTTTCACCACTTATTTTCGCTATAGCATTATTATTCGCTATTGGCCTTCCCAATCTACTTTGGTATTACCAAGCGGCACAACTAGCCCAGATCTCAGTAGTCTACTCTCGCTGGGAATTGTCTGACTGGATCCACATTAAAAGACAGGCAGTCCCACTTCATACCCTAGACCATGGGTCTTCAAACTATGGCCCTCCAGTTGTTCAGAAACTACAATTCCCATCATGCCTAGTCATGTCTGTGAATGTCAGAGTTTTACAATGCCTCATGGGATTATAGTTCTGCAACAGCTAGAGGGCTGTAGTTTGAAGATCCCTGCCCTACACTATCTCCTTTGGTGCCAAAAGAAATTGAGACCCCCAATAATGTCCCCAACGCTTTCACACTCATTTGCCCTTTGGGATATTTTGAGACGACACTCTCAGCTAACCTCGGATCTTGAACCTTTAATGCATCTCTACCGGAACCCAGCATTCCCGCCAGGGATGGAAATTAAAGCCTTCAGCTGATGGCTTAACAAGGGGCTATTTAGAATTGGCCATTTCTTCTGACCTTCGGGCCCACTTTCCAAAGCATACTGTATTAGCAAATTGGACATGCCTCCCTCTGAACTCTTTGGCTTTACCCAGATTTCCAACTTCCTTCACAAACTTTGGAATTCCCAGTTTAAGGAACACCAAGTCACAGCTTATGAACAGTGGTGCAGTCAAGCCGTGGAGCAGAGGGGAGGAATCACAGTAATCTACAGGGCACTGTCTACTACTCACTCTATGATTTCCTTAATGTTGGCCTGGGAAACTGACCTTTCTCAACAATGAGAACTGGAGACATGGAATAGGACCTTCTTTAAGTCATATAAGGGTGTGCTCAACACTAGTCTTGCTGTAGTAAATATAAAAGTATTATCCAGATGGTACTCTGCTTTAGGGGATGTAACCCCAGGGGAGATATGTTGGATGTATGGTGGGAATGTCCCAAAATAAGGAGTTTCTGGAAGAAAATCTTCTCCCTGATCCGTAAGGTCGCAAATGTCCCAGTACAGAAATCTCCTCATATCGCCCTTCTTAAACTCCCGGTAGAGTCTCCCTTTAAGAGTATGGAACGCCTTATCTTCTTCATTCTTCTGGGAACCAAACTTACCCTAGGCAAATCTTGGAAAAAGCCAACTGTTTCTGTATTTCTAGCCAAAAGAAAAATCTCATGGATCATGGCTCAAGAGAAGATAGCGGGTATACTCTTGGACCGCACCAAGAAATTTGAAACAATATGGGAACCTTGGGCAACCTTTATAAATGTTTCTCTACACCCATGACCTCATACCTGTTGCACACCCCTTCTGGCCTGTGAGTGCACTTTTCTAGTCGGTCCCTCTTATCGTACTCTTCTTCAGTAATCTTTCTTTTCTCTCCTTTTCTTCTCCTCTTCCCTTCTTTGATGGCTGTCGGCCCTCACCTTCTCAGCTTTCGCTAACATTGGTGTATGTTCTTCCCCGGAAGCTGGTAAACTATCTTCAACATTGTCTCTTTAAAGTTTGAAATACATTTCACTTTATTGCTTTTGGGTTTACTTGCCTTGTTACATACCTACTGAACAATAGAAAGGTCTTCTTGTGATGGCCGAGACATATAGGGGGAGTTATTCTGGCAACAGTTTGATCCCACTAGGGGTGGCCGGTTTGATTTCCCGGGTCTCCTTGTCCATCATTCACCTTAAGGTCATATATTTGTTTTATATTCAATAACTCGGCTTATATTTAGAAATTGAAGTGAATGGTTCATGTTTTTGTAATATATACTAACTGTAATAATGTTTTCTGTACTCCTATTACAATATTGGGCCATGTTGGCTGACGTAGGACCATTCATGCTTTTGTACTCTGTTTTATAAAATTAATAAAAATATTGAAACAAAACAGTATTAAATCATTTTAATAATTGACATGAGATATATCTACATACTGTATATTTTTTTAAAAACTAACAAATTCTTCAGACTCCCATCATGGGTATATAGTAGGAAAAAATATTGTGCATTATTGTCTCTAATAACGACCTTATTTATATCCAAAAAGATCACAATGTCACTATACTGCTCCAGTATCTGTATTTCTCATAGCGATTAATAACACTATTTCAATATCTCTGTCTTTGCAATACATCAATAGATAACAACGTTTTACCAGACAGGAAGTGAAGGGAACTCTCCAACAGAAACATGACAGAAATAAAAATACTTCATTATTCATTAATAGCTTATGGAGAGGCTAGATCCCTTGTTAAATTTTTATTTCTTTCTGTGTCCCGGTTGCAAATTTTCCCTCACTTCCTTTTGTGGTGAACCCATTGTCAACAGAAGAGGAAGTGAAGGAAAATCTCCATAATGAAGCCCCAGGCACGGTTAAAAACCTAAGGGAAGTAATCCTTATGCATGCTATCCAAATAAAAATAGTTTTGGTTGGACTTCACAACAAATACACAAAGAATTTAGTGGGATATGTTTGCCTGTTTTAAATAAATCAATATAACCATAACATCTAACAAAACGTTAGAATGTATTTTGCCAACAGCTGGTTGTTTTTCAGTTTAGATGAGTGATGTAAAGGCATAGACTGTGACTCACTATCAGAAAATCACACTAGCGAAATCTCAAGCTCAGGTCTAATTGACCAAAATGGAGCATGACAAGCAAATAATAATGTTAAATATATCATTTCTAACCTTCTATCGAAAAACCACCACATAACAATTGCACTAATAAAAATGTTCTGCTTTGATTTCACTTTTTATAGTTAGGTGATATAATGAAAAGTTGCCTAATTTTAAATAGCATATCAACATGAACATAAAAACATAATTTGGACATATCATCACGTATTAAATCCCTGCACACCAGTCTGCTGGGAAGCTTGTTGTTAAAATACAAAATAAGCATGATACCACAGGGGAATTTTAGCTGCAAGAAATTTCATGTACTAAATCATAAACCAAAAAAAAAAACTTGAAATCAGCTGGCAATCCAGCAGGGAACATGTTTTGCTCTAATGATGTTTTGTTGAATCTTGTAAAATATATGAACACCCAACATGCTTGTTAACTTTACAAAATGTCAGTTTTCTAAGATGGCAGAAGTCCCAATTAGTTGTTCTAAATATAGTCGAGAAGTTAGTTGCGTAGAAACAATGCTGCCAAGCAGCAGGGGTCATACTTAGAAAGCATCCTGAGATATTAGGCACATTTTCAACTTTTAGTGTTTCATGGACAGAAGGTAAGAACCTTGATTGACAGGGCAGGAAAGTGAGGATTATAAATTATTCATTCTGCATGTGATCATTAGCTTTATAACCACAAACATTACAAAGTGTGTTTCCTAAAATAACTGATGTGCAAAAAAAAAAAAAAAAAAACAGAATATGCATTCCCTGAATAATATATATTTTAAAAAATACTTTAATTTCAACATTTCAGTGTGTGAAATTTTTTTCAATGTCTATATTTCCACGGTAATGGCATTTCACTTTATCAGATTTCTAAACCAGGTGACAGGTTTTGTTATCTCTATAGGATGGGCTATTCTGTTCTTTACTACTGCTTTAGTTACATTGATCATCCTGCATAGAGATAAGGCAGCCCATAGATGAGTCTTTTTTTTTTCCCATTCAACCAGAGGGTTGGAGGAGAAGAAAAATAACTTGATTTCCCCATCCAAACATTTCATGTAGATGGAAGAATCCCCCCTCCCCCGCTGAGCTATTGTATTCTGAAATTGGAGGATCAGAATCCACTGATCAGCGATGCTATAGCCTGCGGCGATGATCAAGCAGGGATCAAGTGGACTGTATATGGCTGGCTTAGGAGTGATGATTGTCAGTCCCATTTATCAAAATAGACATTTTTGCTGGTCAGGAAGCAAAGTTGTAATAATCTGGCACTTGCTTATGTTGTGAATGAATATGATTTTTGATGGTTAAAGTGACCTTCTCACTAAGATCATAAAGTGCAGCCAGCAAAAGAACATACTGAACACGTATCTTTGCAGCAGGTTGAGTGCCTATTCTTCACTGTCTTGCAGCTCCTCTGCTATCCAAAACTTGTGGGTGTGTTGGATATCATGTCTGCCGCTGCATGCTGTGGTTCCTCTTGCTGAATGCGGTGCTTCCATATAAGACGTGTCCCCCATTTGGCGCTGTAGTGATGTCATATCTTGTGGGAGGAACCACAACACCAAAAAGGGGACACACCATCTGACATTCTTATCTGACAAATTGTGTGCTCCTAGCAACAGGGTCAG
Organism: Aquarana catesbeiana; assembly: GCF_042186555.1. Lineage (NCBI taxonomy): Eukaryota > Metazoa > Chordata > Amphibia > Anura > Ranidae > Aquarana > Aquarana catesbeiana. Next base: position 782,957,132 of record NC_133324.1, on the reverse strand, counting down.
TCTGAGGAAGAAGTTAGAAATTGAGGAGCATTTACCAGATTAGGAGATTCAACTGTACCAGTGGGGTGAAAGCGAATGGAAGTTAAGTGGACCTGTGTTCTCCTCACACATCCAGTTGTGTGAATGGGGAATTTAACATACGTTCACTATACTTTAGTGAATGGCTCTTTATGACTACTTAGAAGAGTTAGAATAAAGAAGTCTGAAAGGAATAACAGAATACTAGCTCGAAGCCTTTGCTGCACAAAGGCTGATAAGAGACTAGTACATAACCCTCAAAGTGTGTTGGCTGTCAATTTGTGATTGGTACAAATAATTTCATTTCTGTACCAATCCCTACAGCTTGGTGCTCTCATCTTTTGGCTCCATACAAGTTGATTCTCTCATGAATTTTGTTGAGCTCCACTAAGAAATAGAAGATTGTTACATTACAGATATCATTTGGTTTATTTAGAACCACCTGCAAGCTTCGAGTCCAGCTCTGCACCATCCTAATTCCAAAACCATTCAACAATGATCACATAAAATTGACACGGTGTATTAATTATCCTAATCTAAATGAATAAAAAGGTTGATTTGTCATGTGGAAAAAGTATGAACACATCTACATTTGCCACCACTTCAAATACAAAAAATTTGAATCAGTTGTTTCACATTAGGTGGCAATGATTAGTAGAGTTTGGCCGAACACCCCCAGTTCGGTTTGCACCAGAACGCTCGAATTTCGTAAAAGTTCGGACTCGAACCGCGAACCCTTTATATATATAGTGCCTGGGGGTCCCCTTAGTCTGCCTGTGAAGTGGTGCATCTGCACTGTGTATAGAACTTGCTGCAGCAAAACTGACATATACAAAGAAGAAAAATTACATTTAAATAGATTTTCATTGCAAGCTGCTTGCTTTATTTTGTAAACAACGGCTTGGAGAGTCAGTCTGTATGATGAGGCCACATCTAGTGCACTCGGAACAAGATTAGCGATTTTTTGGATACATTCTGGTGTCTCTTCGGCAGACTTTGGATGGAAATAACAAAGTTTTGCACCACAGTGAGCAAGCCTTATGTGAAGAAGCCAAATTATAGTACACTTAGGCCAAGATTAACAATTTCTTTAGACAAAGTCTGGTGTCTCTTTCGCAGACTTTGTATAAAAGTAACAGGTGCGCAAAAATTGTGCTTTGGGTGTTGGTGGTGCCTTCACACCATAACCCTTTTAACTTTTTAAGTGATGTAATTAATAACGTCTAGCAGAACTAGGAGCACCATGCCTGCATGAGTCCCTCTGTCCCTGCCCACCCAGCGCCGACACGCTAGTACCGTAGAAGCAGTGTAGGGGGCTCCTCCAATAGTTCTGTGCTTGGCAGGCCTTCTCTGTGGATAAATTCAAAATGGCAGCCAGAACATGACATGGGTCAGATAGTCATTCCAGCCCTTCACATGCAGGGAGAGTTCCGGTGATTCAAGATACCAAACAGGAGAGTCATACATTTTGTGGGTGCACATTCACCAATTTCTGCCAGGATAGTATGTAGTCTCCGGTCTCTCACCAGTTAGGACGGGCAGAGGGTGGAAGTCATTACATCCAGGGAAGTCAAGAGGGTCGGCAGGACACTAAAACAGGGGTAATGGATGCCGAGGTTAAGAATGTAAGGCAAGCAGTACTGACCTAAGGCATCGCCATCATGATCCCGGGGACGAGTTTCAATCCAGCGGGATGCCTCCTCCGGGGACGTAAAAAATTTAGTCAACCCGCCATCCTCCACTCGCAGGCGAGCTGGAAACATCATGTTATATTTCAAACCTTTGGCGCTGAGCTGGGCCTTGACCTGATCGAACGTGCATCGGAGCCTTTGTGTTTCCACTGAAAAATCCGGGAATAACATGAGTTTGACATTCTCATGGCGTAACTCCCCGGTTTTCCTTGCTTCTTGGAGGACCAGATCACGGTCACAAAAATTTAGTAATCTGAATATAAATGTTCTCGGCAGCGCTCCGGGTGGGCCCCTGGCTGATGGCATTCTATGCGCTCTCTCCACGGCAAAGTAGGGGGAGAAGGCAGCCTGTAGCAGGAGTGTGCGCAGCAGTTGTTTAGTGTAGGCCAGCCGGGTCCCGACCCTCAGCACCCTCCGGGAGACCCACTAGTCCGAGGTTGTTCCTCCGGTTCCTATTTTCCTGGTCCTCCGCGTGGGATTCCATTACTTTCATCTTCACTTGTAAAGTGTGGAGGGAGTCACCATGGGCCCTCAGTGTATCTTCTGTGTCTCCCACCCTCCGCTCCACCTCGGAGAGCCTATCCCGGTATTTGTCCATATCTCTTCTAATCAGACCCATCTCCAGCTGCATCTGCTCTATCTTCGCTGTCAGAGTAGTCTGACAGCCCATGATGGCTTGCATGAGGGCTGTGAATTGGTCATTTCCCAGAGTCGATGGCTCTGAGTGTTCAGTTTGGGACGCCATGTTTGAGACATACGACCCACGTGGGCCCCGGGGGGACTGTGGAGTTTTCTGAGTCGATTGTCGCCTGCGTTGCGAGCCAGTAGTCCCCCTTTTCATGCCCAGTAATAGTCAGCTCCACAGCAGCAATTAAATATTAATCCAGATCCTTTTTAACCGGATAATTGGGCCATCCAGCATGGAGCTCCAGTCACACACGTCCGTCTAGGTCGCCATCTTGACCACGCCCCCCACACCATAACCCTATAGAGGTAATCTTGAAAAAAAATTTGTTTACTTTCCTTAACAAAACATACAAAAACAATGTCCAACAATAACCTCAAAAGAGTAGTTTCAAAATAAATCTACAAAACGAATTTGGAAATGGCTTTATTATCTCATCTCACTATCTTCTTCCTCCTTGTCAGGAAAAGTTCCATCCTCTGGTAATATCTGTCATTTGGCGTGCAGTACTGAGGTCCACCAGCAGGTGTCTCCTGGCAGCTGAGAACTGTCAGGAGAGCTTTTCCCTGCTGATGTTATGTCATCTTTGGGCAGCAGTACCGGCCCTGCAGTCTGATCCATCCATCCTCTCCCTGTCCTGTGTTCCTTACCCCATCTGCTGATCTCCCTGTGTATGACCTTGGCCTGGCTTATGTCTATGTTTCTGGAACATCCCCTGTCCACCTGCTGATCTGCTGTGTATGACCCTGGCCTGGCTATTGTTTATGATCCTGGTATTCCCCATTTATTGTACTTATCTGTCTGTTGTTATTTGTGGGTCTCTGTCTGTTGGTTGGTTATTGCACTGTGTCATATTAGAGGTGGTTGTACTTATATTATTCACTTACTTTAATAAATCATTTATATTTTCACTTACATGTGTTTGGTGTTCCTCTGTAGCTAACCACCCAGTTCTGGTCACACCTGGTACATGACAGTAAACCAAGGCCATCCCTGAATAGAAGTGGCTACACAGAGGAACCATCTTGGTTCAGGTTGCTTGCTGCAATGAATTCTGATGTGATTCATTATTATGCTCTGCTGGCATCAGAGAGTAGTGAATATCTCCGCCAGACACTGAAGGAGTGGACCAGTGATCAGCTGCTAGAGATCATTCGTTTTGCTCACTCCTGGGTTGATCAGGGCTGTATGCTGTTTGGGGATGTTCAGCCTTTAATTCGAATCTGCACAGAGCTGGCTTTGCCCTGCATCCCAGAGGGCTAGGATGATTTTTCTCCCCCTTTCAGTATTAATCAGGTCACATCACTGGTATGGCTTCAGGAAGATGACTCCCCTTACTTTTTTGAACATTACACAGCCTGTTCCCAACAGATGATAAAAAAATGTGTTGATTCTGTACAATCCCTTGTCAGACAGGCAGTATGTAACCTGCAGTTTGTGCAACCACTACTTTTAGCATGGTCCAGTATTTTGCAATCAGCCCCAGCTAGCCCACAACAAACCATCTCTGCTGTCAGACACCTGCCTGCCCAGGAGTCTTTTTCCCATTCACCCATGGCAACCTCCGTTTCAGCCCAATATACCCTGCTTCCCACCAAATAACAATACCCTGTCTCTACCTGCTGCACTTGTCCTGCCTTTAACATGCCTGCCTCTTCTCTGCTACCTACAACTTCCCCACAAGAACCTCCTCCGGCCGATGTTCCTTATTCCTTGCCATACCCCAGCCCTTCTCTTTAGCACGCCTCACCTCCTACCTACAGTCCTGCAGTCACCTACAGATCTCCAGCAGTTAAGCCAAAGAAGAAACGGAAGCTCTTTCCAACCCCCACGATCCTGCCAGTAACCCAACCTGCTTCCACACCAACCAACCAACCTGCTCCAGTTTGCTTGCATGCCAGCTGAACCTGATAACCCACCTGATTCTGCCAAACATCTGCCTGCTATCCAGCCAGTGTCTCCGCCTGAAGTTCCTGTGCCCCAGTCTGATGTTCCTGTGTTCATGTTCAAGTCCGATGTTTTAATACCTGCCGACCAGTCTAATGTGCCTCTGTCTGCTGCCCAGCCTGATGTGCCTCTGTCTGCTGCCCAGCCTGATGTGTTCCTGTCTGCTGCCCAGCCTGAAGTATCCCTGTCTGCTGCCCAGCCTGATGAGCCTCTGTCTGCTGCCCAGCCTGATGAGCCTCTGTCTGCTGCCCAGCCTGATGAGCCTCTGTCTACTGCCCAGCCTGATGTGCCTCTGTCTGCTGCCCAGCCTGATGTGCCTCTGTCTACTGCCCAGCCTGATGTGCCTCTGTCTGCTGCCCAGCCTGATGTGCCACTGTCTGTTGCCCAGCCTGATTTGCCCATGCCTGCTGCCCAGCTTGAAGTGCCAGTGCCTGCTGCCCAGCTTGAAGTACCCGTGCCTGCTGCCCAGGTTGAAGTACCCATGCCTGCTGCCCAGCTTGACATGCCTGTTGTCCAGCTTGACGTGCCTGTGTCCCTGCTTGAAGTCCCGGTGTCCCAGTCTGAAGTCTCAATGTCCCAGTCTGAAGTCCCGGTGTCCCAGTCTGAAGATCCGATGTTGCAGCCTGAAGATCTGGTGTCCCAATCTCAGCCTGAACTTTCGGTACCCATGTCTCAGCCTGTCATGCTAGTGTCCGTCATCCGGCTTTCTGAGCAAGTGCTCGGCATCCGGCTCGCTGATCTGGGGCTCGTTACCCAGCCCATTGGGCCAGGGCCCGTTACTGAGCTTGCTGAGCTGGTGCTTGTTACCCAGCCTGCCGTTACGGTGCTCAGCCTGATGTTCCAGTGTTTGCCACCAAGATCGTTGACCCGGAGCCTGCCACCCAGCTCGATGACCCGTAGCCTGCCGCCCAGCTCGATGACCCAGAGCCTGCCACCCAGCTCGATGACCCGTAGCCTGCCGCCCAGCTCGATGACCCAGAGCCTGCTGCCCAGCTCGATGACCCGGAGCCTGGCGCCCAGCTCGATGACCCGGAGCCTGGTGCCCAGCTCAATGACCCGGAGCCTGATGCCCAGCCTGAAGTGCCCGATGCCCAGCCTGAAGTGCCTGTTGCATAGCCTGACATACCCCCATCTGTTGTTCTGCTTGATGCCATAGACTATAGACAATTACAACCAGTTGGATCATCCAGAGGCCGCTCCGTTGAGAGGGGTACTGTCAGGAAAAGTTCCATCCGCTGGTAATATCTGTCATTTGGAGTGCAGTACTGAGGTCCACCAGCAGGTGTCTCCTGGCAGTTTGGAACTGTAAGGAGAGCTTTTCCATGCTGATGTTATGTCATCTTTGGGCCGCAGTACTGGCATCCCCCAGCGCATGGATCCCGGCAGTGTGGAGCAGACAGCACCTCCTACAATCAGGTGTCACTTGAGGCCAATTACAGGCCTATAAATACCTGGCAAGCACTCACATGTTTGCTTTGGTTTCGTTCTTGCGCCCTGACCTGCTTGCTTGTGATCTGATCCTAATTCTGAACCTGTTCCTGTGCCCTGAACCTGTGACCCGTGTATCTGATCCTGTCTCCCTGTCCTGATCCCTATCCTGTCCCACCTGTTACCTGAAATACCCGCCCTGCAGTCTGATCCATCCATCCTCTCCCTGTCCTGTGTTCCTTACCCCATCTGCTGATCTCCCTGTGTATGACCTTGGCCTGGCTTACGTCTATGTTTCTGGAACATCCCCTGTCCATCTGCTGATTTGCTGTGTATGACCCTGGCCTGGCTATCGTTTATGATCCTGGTATTTCCCATTTATTGTACTTATCTGTCTGTTGTTATTTGTGGGTCTCTGTCTGTTGGTTGGTTATTGCACTGTGTCATATTGGAGGTGGTTGTACTTATATTATTCACTTACTTTAATAAATCATTTATATTTTCACTTACATGTGTTTGGTGTTCCTCTGTTGCTATCCACGCAGTTCTGGTCACACCTGGTACATGACACTCCTCTTCTACTCCTCGTATATACAATACATTATTACACCTTATTAGAACTTCTCCAAGATGTCCAGACAATGCCCCATCAATATACTCTTCTGTATTGGCGAGCTGCATGTTCATGTAGCCATCCACATAAACCAGGTACCCCTTGTATTCCATACCCCACTTCAGTTTCACCATTACTGACTTACCAGTAAGGCCATTAAGGAATGGTTTTGGGTTTAGTGGCAAATTCATTTTGCCGCTGAAGCAGCTGCTGATCTACAGACCAGTGAAAGGAAGAAAAAATGTACCCGTGGAATGCTCCGAGAACACACCGCCGAAGAGAGCAGGAAAAGGCTAGAGGTACTCTTGATAAAAGCAAGAATTGGCCTTTCTGTAAAAATAATTGAAATTATATGCACCTGTCAAACAGGTGTGAAAAAATTGGACTTTGGGTGTTGGTGGTGCCTTCACACCATAACCCTATAGAGGTACCTTTGAATAAAGCAAGAGTTGGCATTACTGTAAAAAAAATAATTATATGCACCTGCCAAACAGGTGTGGAAAAATTGGTCTTGAGTGTTAATTGTGCCCATGAAACCTATACCAAAAAATTACTTCAAGTTAAAATCAAGTTAAAATCAACACCCACAAAGCTAGGCAGCCTAGACAGTCTTGCAGATATTCCAGGCCCTGAAAACATTTAATCAGCGACATTGGCATCAGGGGCTTGATAGCTGTTACTAATCCAGGACTGATTCATTTTGACAAATGTCAGCCAGTTAACGGAGTCTGTGGACAGACATGCTCTTTTATCTGTCACAAAACCGACAGCACTAAATGCCCATTCGAAAAGCATGCTGGATGCAGGGCAGCCTAGCAGCTCAATTGCATACTGGGCAAGTTTTGGCCAGTGGTCCATTCTCATAACCCAGTAACCCAGTGGATCGTCTACTGGAAAGCTCTTTATGTCTTTTTTCACCCCTAGATAATCTTCCACCATATGATGCAGACACTGCTAATGGGATGTGGAAGCTGACAGCCCTGGGCTCCGAGGACTACATTTTTTTTAAAATGCATCACTTTGGCGGCCCCCTTCTTGACCGCTCCTCCTTTGATCAACAGTGAAGAAAGAATACCCTTTGGGGTTAGGACTATGTAGGCACTGTCTAAGAAAAATTGGATATGATTAAAAAATATTGTTTAATAGTACCTACAGATTAAAAAACATCTCACTAGATATACAAATATTGCAGCATAAAGAGTACAACTAGGAACTTATTGCTGCAACTATATATATTGCAAGACACGCATTTCGATAAGTCTTCTTCAGAGATGTCAAAAATTCACATGAATTGCTACCTGTACTACAAGTACAAGTATGAGTGCACAATGTCAAATAACTCATATTGATAACAAGTTTGCAAGTCATCAAAATGAATGATATAATACTGACCAATCATGCCTGCACACACAGGGGTATAGGCAATACAGATGTTGCTGATATTCAAAACCAAGGAAAAAAAATGCCGATGCTTCCAACCATGTTTGCCAAGAGGTCAGACAAAGACAGAGCACACCAATGTCGGGCAACTGAGATATCCCTAAATGAACACAGGACTGGATCAATAGGACTCTTGTTGGAAGTATTGATAGAAATGGCCGTGATAGCAGGGGGCTGCAAGTACACAAATGTATGCAATTATTTATTGGACATCCTGTTAATAATATTTAGGTATATATAATTAGGTATATATAATGTTATATAAATATTTATACAGATTTATTACATCTTTTTAGAAAAAAAATCAGATGTCAAGGTAGCTATAGATGACAAACTGATATGCGTCTCCCAGGATATCAAATGGATTTCTGTGCAAGAATGGTATGCCTTTCAAGGAATAAGGTCCCCCGAGCGGGGTTTTTAGGCAGCTAACCATAGATATGAACAAGGCATTAAATAAAATATTAAAGTGCTTTATTGAAGGGTAATGAATGAATGTAACAACATATAAATATAAATTGGGAGCTCCAGTGGGGAAATACCCATACCAAATACATATAATAGCAAACATAGGTTATACACAGCATATGATAAGGCTATTGCATAACAATCCTGACGCGTTTCGACCCATGAATTTTGGGGTCTCTTCAGAGGATGAGTTTGCTACAAAAAAAAAAGAAAAATTTATAACAGTATGTCCAGCTTATTTAAAAGAATTACAGCATAGGCAAGTTTGTTTAGCAACACTTTGCACATAATTACCACTGAGTTTGGATGTACCCCTCGATCAGAGCCTCCCCACACAGCAGCCAGACCATCCAGTGTGCCCGCACGTAGCAGCACCCCAGGAAGAAGGGGGAACAGGAATCCACTTGATATGGCTTGCAAGGAGTCACACGTATAATTGCCCCCCCACCAACACACCACTGGGGGGTGGGGCCGGAACCTACGAAAATTGTCAGAGCGTTAGCTCCTGAATATACCCATATAGGTTAGTAGTTAGATTTAACTATTGGGCGGTCAGAAAGTGTTGTAATAATCTATTGCAACTTGAATTGATCATGTGAAGGATAATAGAATGAGTAAAGTGACTATATTGGTATAACTAATATAGAATATGTCAGGGATGACCTTGTCCTTAAATGCTGACAATGGCAGTGATAGGAAGAGAAGTGAAGGATGTGCACAGGGAATGTGATGTGTGAATTTGAGGAAAAAGTGCATGATATTGCCAAGTATCTAAGTCTACGGCATCCAGAGCTAGTGTGCACATAAATCAAAATTAAATATAAGTAAAATATTATTCTATGGGGTCTGACAAAGCATTGATAATCAGAGGTATCATAAGTTCTTACTCACTCCTACTGTTGAGGAAAAGAGTCTGGCCGTCCAAGGAGGAAGTGGAGGGATCACACCCAAATCCACCCTCATTAAATAGTGTCCTTAATTAGTACTGAAATTAACAACAGGTATCGTTTCTTCCGCCCCTTAACCCCGGAGTGTAGAGGGAGACTATGGCCGTCATTGGCAGGCCTCGTGTGGCTTCCTCGGCATCCATCAAGGCGAAGCCCCGACATCTGTCGTCACCTTCGCCGTAAAATACGTGACATCATGAGGCCGCACGCACATGCGACCCGCACATGCGCGCACACCGCATCGCAATGTCCGAAGGTGATGAGGGATGCCGCCGGCAGGGTAATCACACCCGTGGGCGACCGACCCGGGAATCCGGCCATCCAAGGGGAGAGACAAGGGGAGCGCAGGTGACTGAGCTCCCCACCCTGCCGGGAAGACACATCAGGGAACATGATCCCCGACCCAGGGAGCATGCGACAGTGCAGGCATCACAGGGGCCCCGATGGTGCAAGCTGCAAGCGGGGAGGCGCCGATCGAGAGGCACACAAACGAGCTCACATATGCAATTTGTGAAAAACAACAAATGACAAAAGTTTTCTACATAATTACTTATTAATAATACAAGGTAAACATTAGAAACTGCGCACTGACAATTCTAACAATATTCCCAAAAGTATGTAAGAACCACAGCCACCCAGAAATGGCAACATAATTTCAACGTTTAAATAGATTTGTTTGAAAGGACATAACTCTCAAATACACAAAAATATCTCCCAGATACACAAAATAGTAAGTGTATAACAACCCAGATAAGGAAATTTGCATCGGATCCAGTGGATCCCTCATTGCTCACGGTTGCGATGCGATTTTACTCTACTCGCAACCACGAACAAGGCTATGGATTATAGACTCGATTAAGTATAATAATAATACAGACTCACAATACAAGAGCGTAACTGATTTAGTGAGCTCAAGGGAAGAAATATAATTCCAATTTAGTCCTCTTATTGAGAGTCTACTTAAAATCCTAATGTGCGATTTAACATGCGATTTAACACATTTTTGGAAAATATATGGATATAATCTAATGTGGTGTCTAGGATTAACACAGAGGGATATATACAGGAGAACAGACAGTGCACAGCTCATGTCTAACTCCCATGTGTCAAATGGGGGAAGGGGTGTTTAACCACCCAAATTTGTATAGCAAAGAGGGAAGACACATTAAGGAGTCAATGCTGCTCACCCCAATATGGACAAAAAAATGGAAAAAGGTCCCCCAAGCGGGGTTTTTAGGCAGCTAACCATAGATATGAACAAGGCATTAAATAAAATATTAAAGTGCTTTATTGAAGGGTAATGAATGAATGTAACAACATATAAATATAAATTGGGAGCTCCAGTGGGGAAATACCCATACCAAATACATGTAATAGCAAACATAGGTTATACACAGCATATGATAAGGCTATTGCATAACAATCCTGACGCGTTTCGACCCATGAATTTTGGGGTCTCTTTAGAGGATGAGTTTGCTACAAAAAAAAAGAAAAATTTATAACAGTATGTCCAGCTTATTTAAAAGAATTACAGCATAGGCAAGTTTGTTTAGCAACACTTTGCACATAATTACCACTGAGTTTGGATGTACCCCTAGATCAGAGCCTCCCCACACAGCAGCCAGACCATCCAGTGTGCCCGCACGTAGCAGCACCCCAGGAAGAAGGGGGAACAGGAATCATGTTCCCTGATGTGTCTTCCCGGCAGGGTGGGGAGCTCAGTCACCTGCGCTCCCCTTGTCTCTCCCCTTGGATGGCCGGATTCCCGGGTCGGCCGCCCACGGGTGTGATTACCCTGCCGGCGGCATCCCTCATCACCTTCGGACATTGCGTGCGGTGTGCGCGCATGTGCGGGTCGCATGTGCGTGCGGCCTCATGATGTCACGTATTTTACGGCGAAGGTGACGACAGATGTCGGGGCTTCGCCTTGATGGATGCCGAGGGAGCCACACGAGGCCTGCCAATGGCGGCCATAGTCTCCCTCTACACTCCGGGGTTAAGGGGCGGAAGAAACGATACCTGTTGTTAATTTCAGTACTAATTAAGGACACTATTTAATGAGGGTGGATTTGGGTGTGATCCCTCCACTTCCTCCTTGGACGGCCAGACTCTTTTCCTCAACAGTAGGAGTGAGTAAGAACTTATGATACCTCTGATTATCAATGCTTTGTCAGACCCCATAGAATAATATTTTACTTATATTTAATTTTGATTTATGTGCACACTAGCTCTGGATGCCGTAGACTTAGATACTTGGCAATATCATGCACTTTTTCCTCAAATTCACACATCACATTCCCTGTGCACATCCTTCACTTCTCTTCCTATCACTGCCATTGTCAGCATTTAAGGACAAGGTCATCCCTGACATATTCTATATTAGTTATACCAATATAGTCACTTTACTCATTCTATTATCCTTCACATGATCAATTCAAGTTGCAATAGATTATTACAACACTTTCTGACCGCCCAATAGTTAAATCTAACTACTAACCTATATGGGTATATTCAGGAGCTAACGCTCTGACAATTTTCGTAGGTTCCGGCCCCACCCCCCAGTGGTGTGTTGGTGGGGGGGCAATTATACGTGTGACTCCTTGCAAGCCATATCAAGTGGATTCCTGTTCCCCCTTCTTCCTGGGGTGCTGCTACGTGCGGGCACACTGGATGGTCTGGCTGCTGTGTGGGGAGGCTCTGATCGAGGGGTACATCCAAACTCAGTGGTAATTATGTGCAAAGTGTTGCTAAACAAACTTGCCTATGCTGTAATTCTTTTAAATAAGCTGGACATACTGTTATAAATTTTTCTTTTTTTTTGTAGCAAACTCATCCTCTGAAGAGACCCCAAAATTCATAGGTCGAAACGCGTCAGGATTGTTATGCAATAGCCTTATCATATGCTGTGTATAACCTATGTTTGCTATTATATGTATTTGGTATGGGTATTTCCCCACTGGAGCTCCCAATTTATATTTATATGTTGTTACATTCATTCATTACCCTTCAATAAAGCACTTTAATATTTAATTTAATGCCTTGTTCATATCTATGGTTAGCTGCCTAAAAACCCCGCTCGGGGGACCTTTTTCCATTTTTTTGTCCATATTGGGTTGAGCAGCATTGACTCCTTAATGTGTCTTCCCTCTTTGCCTTTCAAGGAATAGTCTAAGCCCGGGTTCACACCTATGCGAATTAGATGCGGCTTACACCGCATCTAATTCGCAGGACATTTTAAAATACATTCATATGAATGTATCTGGTTCACATATGTGCGTTGCATTCGCACTGCGCATTGCACAAAAAACGTGTGCGTTTTTTGGGCATTGCGGTGCGAACTACAAGCCTATTATCTCCTATGGGAACGCATCTGATTCGCAGATGCATTGCGTTCTGAACAAGGATTTTCTCTTTCTCCTCACTACACCTCCCCCTCTCCCCCCCCCCCTCCCTCCCCCTCTCCCTGCTCTCTAATCCTGAGCAAAAACGCAATGAATCCGTTGAACAGGAGATTGTTATCTCCCCAGTGAAACCTGAGCTTCAATTCGTACCGCACATGTGTGAAACCAGGCTAAAAGATTAAATCTAGAACATACTGGTAACAAAGGAGATCCAGAAAATAAAATGTCATAGTGACAGAGCCTAATATAAATCTACCATAAAGCAGGTAAGTAAGAATCTAATGGTGGATAGTTACCTGTACTCCACGTGCAGCAAGCATACATGGCGTTAGACATACCAGTGCTTGATTCCTTGGAGGGAGGGCAACTATAAACACCCAGAAGGCTTGAGAGGCAGCCAGTCAGACAGAGGTTTTGGTAATTTAGGCAATTATGGGCTACTATAAAGTATCTGCATCACTGATGGTAAAATCATCCATCCTGTGCTTGAATGAGATCTCCTGGCCTCAGGGTGTGCGGTGCCCGCACACCCCCTAGAGCATGATGGCGGCCTGTGGCCACTGGCGCACAGAGATGCCTCAATCAGTCATCACTGCCAAAATGAGGCTTGGATGTAGTGGAGCCTCACTGTGAGTCTGGAGGAGCATGATAGATGCTCCGCCCATTGGGTGTGGCATAAAGACACAGAGCCTATGGTGCAGGGACTAACCTGATCCGAGAACAACACTGGAGTGATCCGATATTGTGGGATCGCAGCTATGTGGGATTATGAGGCCTATAGAGAAACCACTCATGTACATGGAGTAGCCTCAGTGCGCCTGGTGAACCAGACACTAGCAGAAACCAAACCAAGACCTGACAGCAGGTCAGAGGAGGAGAGTATGAGCATATTTATTGACCATGGAAACTTGTTATCAAAATTACTTATTTGACATTATGTACTCATACTTGTACTTGTATTGCAGATAGCAATTCATGTAATTTTTTTCACCTCCGAAGAAAACTCGACGAAGTGCGTTAGTGTCTTGAAATATATATAGCTACAGCAATACCTACCTTGTTGTACTCTTTATGCCGCAATATGTGTATGTCTAGTGAGATGTTTTTTACTCTGTATGCACCAATAAACACTATTTTTTAATTCTTAAATCATATCCGATGTTTCATAGACAGTGCCTACATAGTCCCAACCCCAAAGGGTATTCTTTCTTCATTATATATTAGGGATGATAGTACAGCGCTAATGCAAGCCAGAGTTTCCTATCCTTTGACCAACAGAAGCCTCAAAACTACCTTTTCCATGAGACTGTAACCTACCAGAGTCTAGAAAAGTGTTACATAAACTCCTCTTCAAGGTTTCCTCAAGCTATTTCATTCTGTGCTCCCTCTGCGAGGGCAGTATGAGTTCTGAGACTTTCCTCTTGTAACGGTGGTCAAGGAGGATTGCCAACCAATAATGATCCTTCTCCTTGATACCGCAAATTCTCAGATCCTTTTGCAGGCTTTGAAAAATAAGGAAGCCCATGCACTGCATGTTTGTGGAGGCATGAGAAGCAGAGTACGCGTGGTCACTGAGGATTACACTATCTGGAACTACCTCCTCCCAGCCACGTATAACTACCCTCACAAGGTTTCTGGGGACTGAAAACCATGACTTTGTTTTGATGTATGTCTTCCTCTGCTTCAATGCCTCGAAAACTGCCAGAATCCTCCTCCTCCTCTCTCTCCTCTTGTGTGTTCTGAGGCATCACAAGAACTGTGTCTGCATAAAGCGTGCCTTGAGAGGAAAGGAAGTCCTCATCTTCCTCCCATTGCTCTGCCTTGCGTGTCCTGTCCATAATGCCTTGCAGAATAGGCTCCAGCAGAATACAAGAGGGATAGTGTCACTGATGCATGCATTGTCACGGCTCACCATCCTTTTTGCCCCATCAAGTGGTGACAGTACAGTGTGTGGACTTTATGTATTTGTTGCACTGTTTGATGTGCTATATCAACGGCATATCACATATATGTACCACAGCACTTTTTTATATATATATATTTTTATATTCTTTATATGTCACAGTATTAATATAGCATATTGTGATTGTATAATGTTTCACGAGATCAGTACCTTTATTGCACTATTGTCACTTTATTTACAATAATATAAGGTAGACGTGATTTAATTGTGCTGTTTTAGTTATAGTGATTATCTATTTATTGCACTATAGTCACTTTATTTAGTTTATTTGCACATTTGTTTGTTAATCATTTTTAAATATTGCGTGGCGTTTTAAATATACATATTGCTTAAAAAACACTTCACCACCAAATTGGGGACATGTGCCAGGCATGGCACACGTGTCAACTTTCCCTGTCGAAAGGCGGACATAAGGTTAGTACCTTTATCGCACATCACCATTGCTTGCTTAAGCTTCCATGGCGTGAACCACCTCTGGGCCTGCCCCTGCAGAGCTGAAAGAATCTCAGCTCTGGTGTGACTCCTACCCCCTAGACAGACCAGCTGAAGCACTGCATGGCATCTTCTAGCCTGACTCATTGAATAGGAGGGAGGGAGTGGGCTGTCATTTACCACTGTGTATAGGCCACATGTGTGATAGTCACATGGGGGCTACTAAGATGTGATAGGGAGGAAATGCTCAGCATAGAAACTCACTGAAAGCTGAGCATGTGCAGAGTTGCCACCACAGCTGCAAAATTCCTAGCTGAATTGGGTACATGAACAGAAGGGGGAGATAGGGAGCAGGAGGATCAACCAGGTTTTTTTGCAGAATACAGAAAAAGAATCTCATAGTGACTGAGTGAGTATGAACAGCAAATAATACACAATTTCTTGATAGCTTTTTATTATGTGGGCTTTGTGACATTTATTTTTAATTTTATTTGCTATTTTTTGTTCTGCAAAAGTGGAGTTACGCTTTAAGTTGTTGTGATTGTGTAGTTACGCTTTAAGTTGTTGGGATTGCGTATAATAGAAGACTGCGTGAGTTAACAAAAGAGTATAATAGTGAATATGTGGCAATGAGAAGTGTTTGTCACATAAATCTTCCAGCATGCTGGCAGAATTATGTATGAGCGGTTAATATTATTCAGAAAATGAGTTGCATGGGTTGGGACTCCAATTCTTAGCCTCAAAGATTCCGTAACAACTAAAATATCTCAACTGAATAATTTATACTGATAGATCTATGGGTATATGACCTGAAAGCTTTGTCTGTGTTGATCTGTATGCATATAGTGGATGAGATGACTCTTGAAATTTCTAGCCATCTGCTAAAACAATGTATTTAGGAAAGGAAGCTTCAAAACAGACAAGAAACAATTACTTACAAAACGCACTGTACTGTAATAATTAGATTATGAGTCACAACCTCATTATCAAAGAAATAAGGAAAAATAACGTTGAACAAAGCTATGACAAATGTGAAAAAATGTATAACACATTTCATGTATTCTGTTTCTTTTTAATCTAGTTTAATAGCAAAAGCAATTTTGTTAGATTGGTTTAGTTATAAGTAAACATTCTGTAAAATAATTGGGTTTACATTCTTCAGTGATTTCCTATTATATATGGGTCAAATTTAGATTCCTTTGACAATAACACATTGGATTTCAAATTACAACAGAATAGGCACTCAAGGCCCATAATAATTTCTTCTGCCTTAAAGGCACACAAACATTTTTCTTTGGCATTTAAAGACTGATGTATAACACTATTTTGATTAAGTTGTTATCGTTTATTAGAAATTATGTTCTTATGTGTGGTTTTGGACCAACAAATGTACTTGATTGGTAACTTTCTATTGTGCACAACAGTCTATTTTGAGCTTTAGTGTATCCAGAGGCAAAACTTTTTCATAGTTTTTAATAAAACAGGTAAGGATTGGAGCCAATGGCAGTGTGATATGTGTCAAAGCCTCCTGAGCAGCTATAAAAAATGAAAAGACAGATAAAAACCAAAAAGCTGCGAGAACTCCCCACACTTCCTGAATATGTGATGATGCAAAAACCAAAAAACCAAAAACAAATGAGTGCAACACTGAATGAGCATAAAGTATCAATCAATGTAATAATATATATATATATATATATATATATATATATATATATATATATATATATATATATATATATATATATATATATATATATATATATATATATATATAAAATAATATATGACCCTCCTAGAGTTGATAGCCACTATATTGGTGAAGACGATGGTATCACCTTGGAACCAGCTCTGCAGCTCCGGTCGGCAGTGTTCCCTCCATCCGTTCCCTCTGCCCGAGGAATAATAGGAGGAGTACCCCAGAGGATTGACTACCATCACAAGTGCTTTTATTAAGCCTTAAGGTGAGGACACATCCGGTGGAGGGCAGCACAAGGATTGCTTTGCTATATGCACAGAGGTGGATCAGAGTGAAGATTTTGTGTTCACAGCATCTATCTTTATTCACCATATATTGGACTATTATATTGCTCACAGTCACTATAGATTTGACTTATCATATTGCTCACTAATTGATTATTTTTTATAAGAATCTTGTTTTAACAATTGCATTTTTATGTTTTATAATTCACTGTATGAGATTAGGAATTTATGTGGAGTTCAGAGCACATTGCACTTTATTGAGGATTGGCAGACTGTATTGAGCACTCAATATAGTGGCTATCAACTCTAGGAGGGTCATATATTATTACATTCATTGACACTTTATGTTCATTTACCGCTGCGCTCATTTGTTTTTGTTTTTTGCATCAATGACAGTGTGATGCTGTCTGTGTCCCTGCTGAGATTGCCCTCGATTTGTTCTGGAGACCATACTCACCCATAGTAAAAGTAATTGGAAATCCAAACCTTTACTGTCACCAGAAAAGGAGATGAGGAAAAATCTTCTAATAGGGAAACATGTGCTGGTGACAACTCCCTAAGCAGAGATTTTCCCTCCTTTTGTGTTGATTTTTTGCCTTTTGTGTTGGCAAACTTTCCCAATAATGTACAAAAAAAAGAGGAAAAAAGCTCAATAAGTTTTTAATTTTTCCGACTCAAGCTGAAGCTTAAAATAATGTTTTGACATGTGATATACTTTAGGAGAAAAGTATGGCCAAAGCTTTGGCCATACTGCTCTTGTGGGTCACAGGAGTACAATTACTTTTGCTTTTGCTTACTTTTTACTTTTTTACTTTTACTTTCTGCTGTGGCCCAGTGTCAGCTGATAGTAGGCAGTAGCTGCTCCAGGCTCTGGAAGGATCCCAACAATATTGTTGGGATCCAGCCAGCTGCCTGATTAACAGCTGGCTCTGCCTCTCAGTGTACGTCTGGGAGCTAGCTGTACCTACCCCCTCCCAAGCCAGGAATTCTTGTGAGTGCTGGATGGGCAGTTGAACAAGCGCTGCAGGATCAGCAGTCATATGACAACTCAGTTCTCGGTCTTTGAGCCAACGTAAAAAAAAAAAAAAAAATCTGCAGCATCAGATCGATCCTGAAGCATAGAGGTGAGTATGAATTTTTATTTATTTTTTTTACAAATCCATACTTCTCCTTTTTATTGAGTTCATATCTATACCCTAATACTCAGTCACTAGGTGGCACACATACCAGGCTTCTTGCCTCTACGTTTTCTCCATAAAAGAGAGAAGGATCAGACAGGCCCTGCTTGCAGAAAGATTTTCAGCAAGAAAATGTCTGTGTAATAATGACACACTATTTATTGCCCCTAGAAGGTCAGAAATAAACCAATCATCACAAGAGATACTTAAAAGCAGAAGCATTAGTTATTATTACACAGCCACTAAGACAGCGACCCCCCAATCAGTGGTTTAAAAGCCACATGACCTGCATTTGAACAAGAATCTCAGGGGCCTCTCAGAGGGTGCTCACGTTTTGTCTTGCTGAACAATGATGACATTAATCAGTTTTAAATATACTGTTTGATACATGAACACCAGATGCATGATAGCACCTGATCCTTGTGTAGCGCACCCCTGAAGGTGCCACTGGTGATAACTGATAGCTTTACCCAAGGTTAGTGCTCACACAGCCAGGCTTCAGCATTTTTTTTCAATTTCACTGACTCCTAGTCTAGGGATATCTTTTTATGCTTTATTGCAGTAATAAACTTGTATGGGGTGAAGGGAGCATGGGATACCACAGAATTTGCTGAACTGGCTCCTTTGAAGACTCTTATATTCACACTTATTTGCAGAAAAAGTCCAACATGACTCTTTACTGACTGAAATGTGCCTATGACTTCCTTGAAAGAACTGAGAATCGCACACAATCACTAAAGCATAGCACTAAGGTAATTTACTCACAATGCCACAGGATCATCCCTGCCTCCTTCTGATATCCACTGGGCACACTTAATTGTGGGAGGCACAGACTCACACTACCACAGGACAGCTCAACACTCCTCCCCTAACTTCCATCTGGTACTCTTCAATGAGCTCTCCAGTCCCAAAGAAAACCTCCCAGACCAGATTTTGCGAATAGACTCCCCAGGTTAAGCTCCAGCTGGGACCTTAATGACTCCTGAACAGCACCCCCAGGAGCCTGCCCTCAGGGGCAGAACCCACACAGACAGGGGTCTTCCCTTTTCCAGACTGGACCTGGGTTCTACACCCTCTGCTCCTCATACTTTTTATAGTTTCTCCATCCACCTATTGGACACACCTCTCCAGGGATTGGCTGGATCTACATAACTATTCAAGCTGCTTCTCTATTCTTCCTTCCACTATGCATCTAGAATATTCTAGAATGCAGGGGGAAAGCAATCAGATCAGCAGCCTGTGAAACACTGAGCAGACCAGAGCAATCAACCCCTGCTCCACAGATTACAGAGGAGCTAAACTAAATTTACTTAGGAACTGGGAGGGTGGTACACCATAGCTCCCAACTGTGCCTCTTTCCTCCTCATTTGCCTCTCATTTTGGTCTGATCTATATAGTTGTATATAAATTGCGCTATTTATCTTCCAAAAAGTATTTCCCAATACTAAAACTTTCATCCAAATTCCAAATTGCTGCATTTGTAAATGTCAAAAGACAGTATAAAGGAATAGTAGTAATAAAAAAAGGACTTGTAGGTTTAGCTAATCATTTTTTCTACAATTCTCCTTTAAGGGGGCATGGCAGGGGGTGTGTCCTATGCTTACATATTTTTACTAATAGGCAAAACGCTGGGAGATATGGCTTACTCATATGCCCTTATATACTTGTTCTATTGTAGAGCTTTGGGTGGCATGAGCTTTAGCTCTTGCAATTTGCATTATAGCCATGGATCTGTGTGGACAATTTGAAAAGCCATAAATAGTGAACATGTACATGTACTTGAACGCTGCCTCACAAGCCTTATGAGAACCTCAATATCAACGGAGAGACTGCACGTATAGCCTGCACTGATGCCCTGCGCTGCAAAGACTGCACTTATAGCCTGCACTGATGACCTACACTGCAGAGACTGCACTTATAGCCTGCACTGATGACCTACACTGCAGAGACTGCACTGATGACCTGCACTGCAGAGACGGCACTGATAGCCTGCACTGATGACCTACACTGCAGAGACTGCACTGATGACCTGCACCGCAGAGACTGCACTTATAGCCTGCACTGATGATCTGCACTGCAGAGACTGCACTTATAGCCTGCACTGATGATCTGCACTGCAGAGACTGCACTTATAGCCTGCACTGATGATCTGCACTGCAGAGACTGCACTTATAGCCTGCTCTGATGATCTGCACTGCAGAGACTGCACTTATAGCCTGCACTGATGATCTGCACTGCAGAGACTGCACTTATAGCCTGCTCTGATGACCTGCACTGCAGAAACTGCACTTATAGCCTGCATTGATGACCTGCACTGATGACATACACTGCAGAGACTGCACTGATAGCCTGTACTGATGACCTGCACTGCAGAAACTGCACTTATAGCCTGCATTGATGACCTTCACTGATGACCTGCACTGCAGAGACTGCACTTATAGCCTGCACTGATGACCTGCACTGCAGAGACTGCACTGATAGCCTGCACTGATGGAATGCACTTATAGCCTGCACTGATGACCTGCAATGCAGAGACTGCACTGATAGCCTACACAGATGACCTGCACTGCAGAGACTGCACTGGTGGCCTATACTGATGACCTGCACTGCAGAGACTGCACAGCTGGGGATACATAGTGCATGTGACCAAATTGACCAAAATAAAATAAAGGCTAAACTTACATTTTTCAGTTTGTTCATTGGCTGAAAGAATATCCCAGTCCTCAACACAGATTCAGCAGATCTCCAGCCATGCACTGTCCCTCTTCGCTTGGTTCTTATAATTAGGATCTGTGTTGTCATACAGCATTGCACGCTGCCTCACAAGCCTTATGAGAACCTCAATATCAATGGAGAGACTGCACGTATAGCCTGCACTGATGACCTGCGTTGCAAAGACTGCACTTATAGCCTGCACTGATGACCTACACTGCAGAGACTGCACTGATGACCTGCACTGCAGAGACTGCACTGATAGCCTGCACTGATGACCTACACTGCAGAGACTGCACTGATGACCTGCACCGCAGAGACTGCACTTATAGCCTGCACTGATGACCTACACTGCAGAGACTGCACTGATGACCTGCACCACAGAGACTGCACTGATAGCCTGCACTGATGACCTGCACTGCAGAGACTGCACTTATAGCCTGCACTGATGATCTGCACTGCAGAGACTGCGCTTATAGCCTGCACTGATGACCTGCACTGCAGAAACTGCACTTATAGCCTGCATTGATGACCTGCACTGATGACATACACTGCAGAGACTGCACTGATAGCCTGTACTGATGACCTACACTGCAGAAACTGCACTTATAGCCTGCATTGATGACCTGCACTGCAGAGACTGCACTTATAGCCTGCACTGATGACCTGCACTGCAGAGACTGCACTGATAGCCTGCACTGATGGAATGCACTTATAGCCTGCACTGATGACCTGCAATGCAGAGACTGCACTGGTAGCCTACACTGATGACCTGCACTGCAGAGACTGCACTGGTGGCCTGTACTGATGACCTGCACTGCAGAGACTGCACAGCTGGGGATACATAGTGCATGTGACCAAATTGACCAAAATAAAATAAAGGCTAAACTTACATTTTTCAGTTTGTTCATTGGCTGAAAGAATATCCCAGTCCTCAACACAGATTCAGCAGATCTCCAGCCATGCACTGTCCCTCTTCGCTTGGTCCTTATAATTAGGATCTGTGTTGTCATACAGCATTGCACGCTGCCTCACAAGCCTTATGAGAACCTCAATATCAATGGAGAGACTGCACGTATAGCCTGCACTGATGACCTGCACTGCAGAGACTGCACTTATAGCCTGCACTGATGACCTGCACTGCAGAGACTGCACTTATAGCCTGCACTGATGACCTGCACTGCAGAAACTGCACTTATAGCCTGCACTGATGACCTGCAATGCAAAGACTGCACTGATGACCTGCACTACAGAGACTGCACTGATAGCCTGCACTGATGACCTGCACTAAAGAAACTGCACTGAAAGCCTACACTAATGACTTGCAATGCAGAGACTGCACTGATGACCTGCACTACAGAGTCTGCACTGATGACCTGCACTGATGACCTGCACTGCAGGGACTGCACTGATAGCCTGCACTGATAGACTGCACTTATAGTTTGCACTGATGACCTGCAATGCAGAGACTGCACTGATAGCCTGCACTGATGGACTGCACTGCAGAGACTGCACTGATGACCTGCACTGATAGCCTGCACTGATGGACTGCACTTATAGTTTGCACTGATTACCTGCACTGCAGGGACTACACTGATGACCTACACTGCAGAGACTGCACTGGTAGCCTGTACTGATGATCTGCACTGCAGAGACTGCACAGTTGGGGGATACATAGTGCATGTGACCAAACGTACCAAAATAAAATAAAGGCTAAACTTAAATTTCTCAGTTTGTTTATTATAAACTTAAAAACTAAACAGGGAGGTGGGACTTTAGATGAGGCGCAAGGTATGTAGAGCCAAGCGCCTCCATCCCCAATAATTTGGACAAGGAAAAGGAGCAAAAAAGTGGGACTTTATATGAAACATGCACTCCAGGAGACAACACCGCAACCATGAACATGGCAGGTACCCAAAATTAGAGCAGAACCAAAGATGTTGAGTGGAAGCATCACATGACATCAATTGGCATAAAATGGTTTAATAATGTAAGATTGTAATAAAAGTACAAATTGTAACATGATCCATATTGGTACTATAGAAACCCAGATCTATGAAAACCAAGTCTTCCATTATAAATAAAATGTATCATAAATACAGTCTAATAACAAAGTTAGTTTATATTGTAAACATTGTAGAAAACAGTTTCATAGACAGCAGGTCTCCATAACAATCCATTGTAATCTTAGTTGGTAAATAAAAGCCAATTAAATGTAAAGTAGGAATAAAGATAAAAACTGATGCAATTATAGACAAAGGGGAGCAAGTATTGACTCATGATCCCATAGTAAAACAACCTAATTGGTTCATGCCATAAATTATGTAGATAGCCAAATTCACTGAAGTGTGTCTCCATGGTAAATGATTATAGTCATCGTTGATTGGTATAGTCCAATTGGTATGTATATAGTAGTAGAATGATAATAATATGGTATAAACGTAGGGGCATCTATTGGCTCGATGCGTTTCGTGGCGAACGCCACTCTTCAGGAGTAAGTATGAGATAGGTGTCTATAAATATTAAAAAACATCTATATTAAAAAACATCTATATTAAAGAATATTGTATATTCAGTCAGTGTAAATGTGGGGGAGGGGAGAAAAGGAGAAAAGGGGGGGTAGAGCCCGATTCTAAAAGCTACTTACAGGTACTCCTATGAGGTTGGGCATAGGCATGGAAGGCTGGGGGCCAACCAGCGAAACATCAGCCTGTTGGGAGCTGAGGTGGACTGGCCCAGAGCACACAGATGGAGGTCCGATAACAAACAGCAGTCCCCAAAGAAGCATCCCCATGAATATGGAAATGGATGTGATCCACGTGATAGCCATCTAAAAGCAAAGGGATGTATAGTGAATATGTATATTTGTGTATATATGTGGAGAAGTGACTAGTGTGAGTAGTGAAAAAAGTGTGTTGGTGCAGGTGTCGGTAAAAAACAAGGAAGAATGACAGAGAGTGGGAACAGTGTAAAGTCGTGGGAGGATTGAACAACAAAGGGGAAGAAAAGAAGGGAAAAGAAAGACAAAAGATGGTGAAAAAAAACCAAGAGGGTTACCTAGAAAGAGAGGTGTGGGCCATGTAATCCGGGAGTGCATAAAAGCCATGGGGATGACCAGCGTGTGGGGGCTGGGAATGAATCGGAGGGAGTATATGTACTCCAATGTGATCATGGGTGTCCACCAACGGCACGCTGGCAGCCAATAGGAGGCGATGACGCCAAACAGCTGAGCAGGATCAGATGCCCGCTGTCTGACGGTCATCATCTCGTGTAGGATGCTAGATGGAATCAACAGCGGCGGCGCGCCGATGTCACAAATAGTGACGCAGTGCATGCCGGCGCCGGAAGCGTGACGTCGATGCACAATTGGACGTACACTCGATCCTCCACGTCACTCAGAAGGAGGAGAGGGGGAAAAAGGGGAGGACCCCAGGAGCGCATCGCAGCTCCCAAAAGTAGGCCAAGCGGCCGGCAGGGCCTGACCAGCCCACCTCCCAACCCAGCACAATAACAACACATAAAGACAGCGTGGCTAAGCACACGCATTGAGAATAATAGTGTGGAGCAGTAGCATAGTATAATAAACTCCTCCAGATTGACACGCAAAGAAAGAAAACAAGATTCGCAGTGTAGAAATTAATTGATGCTTGAATATAGAAGAGGCACCTAAATAAATAATGATAATGGACGATACTAATATTCAAATAATATGAAAAAGGTAAGGGGTGCATATTT
This sequence comes from Aquarana catesbeiana, assembly GCF_042186555.1. NCBI lineage: Eukaryota > Metazoa > Chordata > Amphibia > Anura > Ranidae > Aquarana > Aquarana catesbeiana. The sequence goes on along the minus strand of NC_133324.1, from coordinate 782,932,491 downwards.
CCATCCCTTAATGAATACAATAAACTTAAAAACTAAACAGGGAGGTGGGACTTTAGATGAGGCGCGAGGTATGTAGAGCCAAGCGCCTCCATCCCCAATAATTTGGACAAGGAAAAGGAGCAAAAAAGTGGGACTTTATATGAAACATGCACTCCAGGAGACAACACCGCAACCATAAACATGGCAGGTACCCAAAATTAGAGCAGAACCAAAGACGTTGAGTGGAAGCATCACATGACGTCAATTGGCATAAAATGGTTTAATAATGTAAGATTGTAATAAAAGTACAAATTGTAACATGATCCATATTGGTACTATAGAAACCCAGATCTATGAAAAACAAGGTCTTCCATTATAAATAATATGTATCATAAATACAGTCTAATAACAAAGTTAGTTTATATTGTAAACATTGTAGAAAACAGTTTCATAGACAGCAGGTCTCCATAACAATCCATTGTAATCTTAGTTGGTAAATAAAATCCAATTAAATGTAAAGTAGGAATAAAGATAAAAACTGATGCAATTATAGACAAAGGGGGGCAAGTATTGACTCATGATCCCATAGTAAAACAACCTAATTGGTTCATGCCATAAATTATGTAGATAGCCAAATTCACTGAAGTGTGTCTCCATGGTAGATGATTATAGTCATCGTTGATTGGTATAGTCCAATTGGTATGTATATAGTAGTAGAATGATAATAATATGGTATAAACGTAGGGGCATCTATTGACTCGACGCGTTTCGTGGCGAACGCCACTCTTCAGGAGCAAGTATGAGATAGGTGTCTATAAATATTAAAAAACATCTATATTAGAAAATATCTATATTAAAGAATATTGTATATTCGGTCAGTGTAAATGTGGGGGAGGGGAGAAAAGGAGAAAAGGGGGGTAGAGCCCGATTCTAAAAGCTACTTACAGGTACTCCTATGAGGTTGGGCATAGGCATGGAAGGCTGGGGGCCAACCGGCGAAAGATCAGCCTGTTGGGAGCTGAGGTGGACTGGCCCAGAGCACACAGATGGAGGTCCGATAACAGACAGCAGTCCTGCTTTGGGGACTGCTGTCTGTTATAGGACCTCCATCTGTGTGCTCTGGGCCAGTCCACCTCAGCTCCCAACAGGCTGATGTTTCGCCGGTTGGCCCCCAGCCTTCCATGCCTATGCCCAACCTCATAGGAGTACCTGTAAGTAGCTTTTAGAATCGGGCTCTACCCCCCCTTTTCTCCCCTCCCCCACATTTACACTGACTGAATATACAATATTCTTTAATATAGATGTTTTCTAATATAGATGTTTTTTAATACTTATAGACACCTATCTCATACTTGCTCCTGAAGAGTGACGTTCGCCACGAAACGCGTCAAGCCAATAGATGCCCCTACGTTTATACCATATTATTATTATTCTACTACTATATACATACCAATTGGACTATACCAATCAACGATGACTATAATCATCTACCATGGAGACACACTTCAGTGAATTTGGCTATCTACATTATTTATGGCATGAACCAATTAGGATGTTTTACTATGGGATCATGAGTCAATACTTGCCCCCCTTTGTCTATAATTGCATCAGTTTTTATCTTTATTCCTACTTTACATTTAATTGGATTTTATTTACCAACTAAGATTACAATGGATTGTTATGGAGACCTGCTGTCTATGAAACAGTTTTCTACAATGGTTACCCTATAAACTAACATTGTTATTAGACTGTATTTATGATACATTTTATTTATAATGGAAGACTTGGTTCCAATATGGATCATGTTACAATTTTTACTTTTATTACCATCTTACATTATTAAACCATTTTATGCCAATTGATGTCATGTGATGCTTCCACTCAACGTCTTTGGTTCTGCTCTAATTTTGGGTACCTGCCATGTTCATGGTTGCGGTGTTGTCTCCTGGAGTGCATGTTTCATATAAAGTCCCACTTTTTTGCTCCTTTTCCTTGTCCAGATTATTGGGGATGGAGGCGCTTGGCTCTACATACCTCGCGCCTCATCTAAAGTCCCACCTCCCTGTTTAGTTTTTAAGTTTATTGTATTCATTAAGGGATGGAAACATGCACCCTTTACCTTTTTCATATTATCTGAATATTAGTATTGTCCATTATCATTATTTATTTAGGTGCCTCTTCTATATTCAAGCATCAATTAATTTATACACTGCGAATCTTGTTTTCTTTCTTTGGGTGTCAATCTGGAGGAGTTTATTATAGTATGCTACTGCTCCACACTATTATCCTCAATGCGTGTGCTTAGCCACGCTGTCTTTATGTGTTGTTATTGTGCTGGGTTGGGAGGTGGGCTGGTCTGGCCCTGCCGGCCGCTTGGCCTACTTTTGGGAGCTGCGATGCGCTCCTGGGGTCCTCCTCTTTTTCCCCCTCTCCTCCTTCTGAGTGACGTGGAGGATCGGGTGTACGTCCAATTGCGCATCGACGTCACGCTTCCGGCGCGCACTGCGTCACTATTTGTGACGTCGGCGCGCCGCCGCTGTTGATTCCATCTAGCATTCTACACGAGATGATGACCGTCGGACAGCGGGCAGCTGATGCTGCTCAGCTGTTTGGAGCCATCGCCTCCTATTAGCTGCCAGCGTGCCGTTGGTGGACACCCATGATCACATTGGAGTACATATACTCCCTCCGATTCATTCCCAGCCCCCACACGCTGGTCATCCCCATGGCTTTTATGCACTCCCGGATTACATGGCCCACACCTCTCTTTCTAGGTAACCCTCTTGGTTTTTTTCACCATCTTTTGTCTTTCTTTTCCCTTCTTTTCTTCCCCTTTGTTGTTCAATCCTCCCACGACTTAACACTGTTCCCACTCTCTGTCATTCTTCCTTGTTTTTTACCGACACCTGCCCCAACACACTTTTTTCACTACTCACACTAGTCACTTCTCCACATATATACACACATATACATATTCACTATACATCCCTTTGCTTTTAGATGGCTATCACGTGGATCACACCCATTTCCATATTCATGGGGATGCTCCTTTGGGGACTGCTGTCTGTTATCGGACCTCCATCTGTGTGCTCTAGGGCAGTCCACCTCAGCTCCCAACAGGCTGATGTTTTGCCGGTTGGCCCCCAGCCTTCCATGCCTATGCCCAACCTCATAGGAGTACCTGTAAGTAGCTTTTAGAATCGGGCTCTACCCCCCTTTTCTCCTTTTCTCCCCTCCCCCACATTCACACTGACTCAATATACAATATTCTTTAATATAGATGTTTTCTAATATAGATGTTTTTTAATATTTATAGACACCTATCTCATACTTGCTCCTGAAGAGTGGCGTTCGCCACGAAACGCGTCGAGCCAATAGATGCCCCTACGTTTATACCATATTATTATCATTCTACTACTATATACATACCAATTGGACTATACCAATCAACGATGCCTATAATCATCTACCATGGAGACACACTTCAGTGAATTTGGCTATCTACATTATTTATGGCATGAACCAATTAGGTTGTTTTACTATGGGATCATGAGTCAATACTTGCCCCCCCTTGTCTATAATTGCATCAGTTTTTATCTTTATTCCTACTTTACATTTAATTGGATTTTATTTACCAACTAAGATTACAATGGATTGTTATGGAGACCTGCTGTCTATGAAACAGTTTTCTACAATGTTTACCATATAAACTAACTTTGTTATTAGACTGTATTTATGATACATTTTATTTATAATGGAAGACTTGGTTTTCATAGATCTGGGTTTCTATAGTACCAATATGGATCATGTTACAATTTGTACTTTTATTACAATCTTACATTATTAAACCATTTTATGCCAATTGATGTTATGTGATGCTTCCACTCAACGTCTTTGGTTCTGCTCTAATTTTGGGTACCTGTCATGTTCATGGTTGCGGTGTTGTCTCCTGGAGTGCATGTTTCATATAAAGTCCCACTTTTTTGCTCAGTTTGTTTACTGGCTGACAGAATATCCCAGTCCTCAACACAGATTCGGCAGATCTTCAGCCATGCACTGTCCCTCTTTGCTTGGTCCTTATAATTAGGATCTTTGTTGTCATACAGCATTGCACATAAACAAAGGTATTTTATGCGGCGCTTTCTAATTACAAATAAAGCTAGGCTTGTCAAGCAATAAATTATTCGGGAGATTCATAAAGGAAGATCCAAATAATAATTGTTTAATATTGATATTCCATAATATTGCGTAACTAAAGGTTATAGTGAGCCATTGTTAGATCAATGAAATGAATCCTAAAGGTTTTAAAAGAGTGTGTTTTATCCCAGGAGGGGAAAAGAATCAGATGAAGAAAAATAAGGGGGGTAAAAGTTCCTCAAAATAAATAATATACGATAGTTCTATGCTCAACAAGGCAAAAAAAGAATGAGTGAACACTGTATGCTATGTAGAAGTGCAAAGTGCAAAAAAGTGCATTAATAAATCATGATATGCTAATATATAATTGTAAAAATTCCTCAAAATCCATGATGAATGATAAGTCACTGCTCAAAACAAAACACAAAAAGGATGGGTAAATACTCAATCATAGGAAAAAGTGCAAAGTGCAGAGAAGTGGCATTAATATTATTATACTAATAAATCATTGTAGATACAAATATACTCTGTGTAAACATCTGGTATGTAGATAAATATGTGATATTAAAACGTCTCACAAGGTGCATAAATACAAATTAACAAAAAGATTTTTTGACAGCAGTATGTGCACTAAAAATATTGTCCAAATCACCAGAAAACAATCTTGAATAGAAAGCACACCGAATCTTCAATACTTTATCAAAGGATACCCTTTGATAAAGTGACGTTGACGGTCACGCAACGCGTCAAGGAGAGAGGCAGGCTTCATTCGACTCCCCGATCACGGCCGGATCGGGTAGCAGCATACTGTGTATTGACGTTTGTTTTATCCTGTTACATGTAAGTGCAATACTTTGAATAAAAACCTACAGGGTTATGTTTTAACTACTACACTATGGAGTTCTCCCCCTGTTTTCTGTATGGCTGGACTGACTGATTGAGCGGAGGTCGGTCCATGGTAGGAGATCCCCGGGGGGAGTCAGCATTGAAGGGATCATGAAGTTGTTGAAATTACCTTTAAATGCTTACTGGGCTGTTATCGCTCAGCCTCAAGGTGAGAGGCTGGGGAAACCACAATTCCACACACATATTGCGATTGATTGTCGGCACTAGGCACTTTGGGATCAGCTATTCCTTCACTCACTTTTTATCTGGGACTGGCACGACTGGGATTGGATTTATATGGGCTGTATCTATTGAAGATTCGGTATGCTTTCTATTCAAGATTGTTTTCTGGTGATTTGGACAATATTTTTAGTGCACATACCGCTGTCAAAAATTCTTTTTGTTAATTTGTATTTATGCAGCTTGTGAGACGTTTTTATGTCACATATTTATCTACATACCAGATGTTTACACAGAGTATATTTGTATCTACAATGATTTATTAGTATAATAATATTAATGCCACTTTTCTGCACTTTTCACTTTTTCCTATGATTGAGTATTTACCCATCCTTTTTGTGTTTTGTTTTGAGCAGTGACTTATCATTCATCATGTATTTTGAGGAATTTTTACAATTATATATTAGCATATCATGATTTATTAATGCACTTTTTTGCACTTTGCAGTTTTACATAGGATACAGTGTTCACTCATTCTTTTTTTGCTTTGTTGAGCATAGAACTATCGTATATTATTTATTTTGAGGAACTTTTACCCCCCTTATTTTTCTTCATCTGATTCTTTTCCCCTCCTGTCGGATCCCAAGTCGCTGTAGTGTGAAACGGCACTAAAGCGGAGTTCCATCCGTTACTGTGTTTATTAAAAGTCAGCAGCTACAAAAAGTTTAGCTGCTGACTTTTAATAAACGCACACTCACCTGTCCAAGGATCCAGCGATGTGTCCGCACGAAGCCTCGATTCTCCCCCCCACCTCTCCCCGGTGCCGGCATCAATAGTGTGGGCACCCGGCTGTGACAGCTTGTAGCTTCAAAGCCGGGTGTGCATGCGTGAGTCCCACCGCACGTCCTGAATGGCCAGGCAATCTTCTGGGACCTGTGACGTGTCCCAGAACATTGCATGGAGGGGGGGGAGAGGAGAACTTCCACTTGAGTCGCCTAGGCAGCGGAAGTGGTAGAGGAAGTGCGAGCCGGGTACCTGTCAAAATTAGGTACCCGCTCCCACCCCGAAAAAAGGACATGCCAAATGTGGCATGTCAGGGGGTCAGGAGTCCTTAAAGCGGAAGTTACACTTTTGGTTGGAACTTTGCTTTAAGGCATAACTTGCATTAGAGTATAAAAGACCCACTAGTTGTTGTGCTCCCCCCTCCCTAAAAACTTACCTGAGTCCTCTCATTATTCAGGAATGTCTGGTGTGCATCGTTGCAGCTCTTTCTTACTGTTTTCACAGGACACACTGAGAGTAGCAGAAGCCATTACTCCAGCATGGAGAGATTGGGGGGCATTGGCGAGCTGCCCTGTGTGTGTCTATGGACGCACACAGCCCAGCTCGGGTGAGCGTGTGCACAAGGCTTGCTGAGGGGGCACGTGCACTAAAGGAGGTGAGGACAATGCCAGTGCTCCGTACACACAATCGGAAATTCCGCCAGTAAAAGTCAGATGTGAGCTTTTGGTGTGTATGCTCCATCGAACTTTTGCTGGCAGAATTTCCTCCAGCAAAAGATTAAGAGCAGGTTCTCTATTTTTCTGAAAAAGTTCTGAAAAAGTTTTCTGAAAAAGTTCCTATCAGAAATTCCGTTCGTCTGTGTGCAATGCCGACAAGCAAAAAACCACGCATGCTCAGAATCATCGCTTCGTATGGAACTTCCCTTTACTAATGCCGTTGTATGTGTTGTACATCACCGCGTTCTTGATGGTCGAAAGTTCAGAGAATTTTTGTGTGACCGTGTGTATGCAAGCCACGCTTGAGCGAGATTCAGTCGGAAAAACCATCCAAGGTTTTTCCGATGAAAATTCCGATCGTGTGTACAGGACATAAGGGAATGCTCTGTACAATACCATTCCATTGAGCAGGTAAGTAAAAAAAATAAAAAATAAACTTTACATTCACTTTAAGAATTTTGCTTGAATATACTGTATGCTTCATTTTTCAACCAGAGTTTAGAATTACTTTAAGTAGAGTGGAGTGAACATATGTTCATCCAACCATGTGAAGGAGAGGCTACATTTTTTAAAAGAGATTGATTGGATTTTGAATGAATATGGGTTGACTTGACTTCACTGCACCTCATTATACTCTTCAGAATATAAAGCTAAATGTTATTTCAGTTATGCTGGTATTTTTATCCTGGACACCACTACAACTTACTTAATCAGTCTTTGGATGGAGCTATAAATACTTGGCCTGGGAGTAGAACTGTTTGGGGTTTATTAGAGTTTAGTCAAAGGACCTTTGAGTCTCTTTGGCTCAGGAAGCTCATGTTTGTATATGCTCTGCAAATTTCTATGTAATACATTTGTGCCATATAACCACAGGAAATAAATAGATACATCTATCTGCATTGTTTACGCAGAGCACAGTATTTTAGAATTACTGCCTTGCAAACAAGAATGAAAAACAAGATTTTTGCTCAAGGAAACAGTTTAACAATAGAATATGTTGCATATAACAATCTAGAAAATAAAGATGGCATGTTATGCACAGATCTTATTATTCTCCAATGTATGTATTATATTTTTGCATACGCAGTGCTTTGTCAGATCATCCTTTCTGAGCGCTCATTTTGGGTATATACAATGTTTCAGCTACCTGTCATTGCATTTAATGTATTATCTCTGCTATTTAATGCTTTGAAGATTTTTCTACCCCTAGAAAAAAAGCTGCTTCTTCAAATTACAATTATGTAGGCCACATATAAGACCAGCAACTTCCCATGGCAATCAAGGTTCACGTGAATTTTATAGAAAACATTAAAGTATATTTGTTTTTTGCGTTAGAATGTTGCGGCTACTCTGTTTAATATGTTTAACATTGTTTCAGTGTGATTCATGCTAGTGGTATCATAAAGCATGGCCTGATCTAGGGGGTGCTGGGGAGGGCCGTGCCCCCCCCCCAGGCCGGCTCCACTATGGACATTGTGCCTGGCCACTGAGCGCCTCTCCCCATCCCCACACTCAGGGCCGGGACAAGGCAAGGGGAGGGGGGGGCGGTAGTTGGGCAGCCAGGTGTAGTAAACTTCTGGAGATGTGATAGGAGATATCAGAAGATGTGAGGAGAGAGCCAAGGAGAGGTTCACTGTGTTGTGTTCTTCCCCTCCTGTCATAACAGCTATCCTTCATAGAGCAGATGTCACAGGATCGCTCTAACTTCGGACTGTACACAATTCATTTACCACCCCCTACCCACGTTTCCTGCTACTGGGAGATGATGGAAGCCCGTGACCTACACGACGCCGGAAGTGACACGTGCGCTTCATCGTGGTGAACCCGGAACGAGGAAGTATACTCCACTCCTTGACTGTGGAGACGGCTACCGGAGGTCCTACGGTGCAGTGCACGGTGTTTTTCTTCCTTTCTGCTTGTTGACTGCATATGTCTAGTACGTTATTAGTGATGGGGGAGTTATGATGTGATGGGCATGTTTTATTAATAAATGGAATTACGCTATGTGCGCTCTCCTTTGTTTTTATTTCTTTGGAGCCCCTCCATCTATCCATCACTTGGAGAAGTGCTTTGTTAATGTGGCCCAGGATATTTCCTACTTTGGAGGTTTATAATATATCTAACTCTGGTGAGTTTAACCCCCTAAGGGGAGTGTGTTCACGCACGGTGGAGTTGGAGTGATCGGTGGATGGTGCACGGTTGACATACTCTATAATCTACTTTGAACATCTTCTGAACCACTACTGATACTGTACTACTGCACTACTCTTATGGACGTTGTTTTGTGTGTAGTTGGCCACACAATTTTCTTTTTATCTGCTCAACATTAGCGCTGTTTTAGTGTATGACTATTCTTTGATTATCCATATATAGTGTTTATACTATTTTGTTTAGTGATATACTACTGTTTGCATTCCTGAGAATACTACCTTGGAGGTCCTTTTCCTCAATTTAGCTCCTAAGTCCCTAAAATCGTTCTTTAGGACACTCCATCCGCCTCTGGCTTTGTCATTGGTGCCAATGTGCACCATGACAGATGGGTCTTCCCCAGCCCCTCCCAGTAATCTTTCCACCAGATCCGTGATGTGCCGAACCCGAGCACCTGGTAGACAACATACTGTTCAGCGCTTCAGGTCTTTGTTGCAGATTGGACTCTCTGTCCTTCTAAGAATTTAATCCCCTACCACCAGAATCTGTCTTTCCTTTCCCTTCGCTTCCCCCCACTCTCAGTGGAGGAGTTCTTCCCCCGGCAGCTAGGAGAGTCCATTAGCTTCAGCAGCGCTAGCCCCTGACTGGTTTCACGAATGTCACTCAATGGAGCATACTTATTAGGATGCTCCAGCCCTGGATCGGCCTGCCGTGTACGTTCCTGGCGCCTCCTTTAGTATGGAGGGACTTCTCACTGCTGACAGTTGCTTCCCCAGATTCAGAACCTGGGCTTCCAGGGAAACAATGCGCTTACATTTTGCACAGCAGTATTCATCCTCTATTGGATGATCAAGGAACGCATACATGCCGCAAGATGTGCAACGAGTTGCCTCTCCACACCCGCCGGGCATCGTACCTATTAAATTTAATGAGGATTGGGGATTATACCCTGTCCAAATTACCTAGCAACTAGCTTCTTGACATTAATACTCAACAAGACAATACACAGGTACTCAACAAGACAATACACAGGTAATCAACAAGACAATACACAGGTACTCGCAGACCTACGTGAACTCGCAGACCACTCGCAGAACTACGTGCACTCGCAGACCTATGTGCACTCGCAGAACACTCTCAGAACTACATGCACTCGCAGACCACTCGCAGACCTACGTGCACTCGCAGACCTACAAGCATTCACAGACCACTCGCAGACCTACGTGCACTCGCAGACCACTCGCAGACCTACGTGCACTCGCAGACCTACGTGCACTCGCAGACAACTCGCAGACCTACGTGCACTCGCAGAACTACGTGCACTCGCAGACCACTCGCAGACCTACGTGCACTCGCAGACCACTCGCAGACCTACATGCACTCGCACAATTACGTGCACTCGCAGAGTGCAGACCATGTACTCGCAGATCACTCGCAGACCTACGGGCACTCGCAGACCACTCGCAGACCTACGTGCACTCGCAGACCTACGTGAACTTGCAGACCACTCGCAGACCTAAGTGCACTCGCAGACCTACATGCACTCGCAGACCTACGTGCACTCGCAGACCACTCGCAGACCTACGTGCACTCGCAGACCACTCGCAGACCTACGTGCACTCGCAGACCACTCGCAGACCTAGGTGCACTCACAGACCACTCGCAGACCTATGTGCACTCGCAGAACTACCTGCACTCGCAGACCACTCGCAGACCTACGTGCATTCGCAGACCACTAGCAGACCTAGGTGCACTCGCAGACCTACGTGCACTCACAGACCTACGTGCACTCGCAGACTACTCGCAGACCTACATGCACTCGCAGACCACTTGCAGACCCTACGTGCACTCGCAGACCTACGTACACTCGCAGAACTAGGTGCACTCGCAGACCACTCGCAGACCTATGTGCACTCGCAGAACTACCTGCACTAGCAGACCACTCGCAGACCTACGTGCACTCGCAGACCACTCGCAGACCTAGGTGCACTCGCAGACCTACATGCACTCACAGACCACTCACAGACCTACGTGCACTCGCAATACACAGTACACAATACACAAGTACTAACGATCCACACACACTACTCAGACAACACTCAGGTACTCACACTACACAGGTACTATGACCCCTGTTATAACCTCCTGTTTTCAACTCTGGTTTTTAACTCACCACATAGACCAGTTCACTAACTCTGGTTTTTAACTCACCACTTAGACCAGTTCCACTTGAACAGAGTTCCAGCAGACTCAAAGAATAGTTTTAGTTGTATTTTAGTCATCTGAATTTTTTCATTTTAAAATCGAATAGGTTTTGTTAAATTGAAATGTACTATTCAAGCATTTCTCTAGAATTTCCTAACTCATTATGTACTCTTGGAGTAAAAAGCTAATAGCATGTAGTGGGGATGGGGAAGTAAATGGGAGTGAGGGAGTGCACAGGGCAGAGAACTGGTCTGGGGTGGCTGTTATTTTGCACGGTGCTAAGCAATGCTACCTTGCTGGAAGGGAAAACACTCACCACGTGGTTTGCAGGGCATTGTTCTAGAACTCCCGGGCAGCAGGCAGACAAAGGAAGCCTGTGTCTCTCAGCCAATAAAGCTTATCAGGGGGCTGAGGCTTTAACAGACAGGCGGAGCTCTGAAAATGCAGAAGTTCAGGTCGGTAAACGTCCCTCCCTCACATGTTTGTTCCGTTTTTGTTCATTGATGAAAATTGGAATTGAGTTTCGTCATAGTTTTCATCTATTGCTGTTCCCTGTCCTTTGCACTGCTGACCCCTGTCTTCTGTCTGCTGACCCTTGTCTTCTGCCCTGATAACTCCTGCTCTCCATCCAGTTGACCCCTATCATCTGCTCTGTTGACCCCTGTACACTGCCCTACTGACTCTTGTACACTCCCCTGATGACCTCTCATACTTTGCCCTGCTGACCCTCTGTACACTGCTTTGCTGATCCACTTCACACTGTCTTGCTGACTCCCTGTTCTCTGCCTTGCTGATCCCTGTCCTCTACCCTGCTAACCCCTGTTCACTGCCCTGATAACCCACTGTACACTGCTTTACAAAGTAATGGCCTCTGTACAATGCACTACAAACTGCTGACTCTATCCTCTGCACTGCCGATCCCCTGTACAGTGCCCTACTGCATCCTATACATTGCCCTACTGACCTCGCATCCTCTGCCCCCCTGACATTTTTTACTGTACCCCCAGATCAGGCAGGCTAGATCCAGCCCTGTCGTAAAGTGGTTAAAAAGGCAAAAACATTTTCTACATTAATGCATTCTCTGCATTAAAGAAGAAGTATGGCCAAATCTATTTTGGCTACACTTCTCCTATGGATCACAGGAGTGCAGTTTATTCTGCACTTCTGTGACCTGTTTTCAGCTGACAGCAGGCCAAAGCCCGCTGTCAGCTAACATCATTCAATTGGTCCAGGCTCGGGAAAGAACCCGACTTTGTAGTCAGGATCCACCCAGCAACGTGCTCAGCCTCACAGCATTCTGCTAAGAGCCTGGGCTAGCCTAGCCCCCCCCCCCCTTCCCCGTCGCCTCCACTGCCCAGAGCTCCAGTGCCTCTAGTGCGTGCTAGAGGGGCAGAGCAGAGAGCTGGTGACAGAGCATAGGGGGGAACTGAGCAATCAGCGATGTTTGACAGTCCCTGCTTAACCAGGTATCTGAGCCCAATTTTGATCCAATGCTGGGCTCCTGATCAAAAGCCTTGAGCAAGAGCTTTTAGAGACAGCTAGTTCAGTGCACTGGGAGAGTGCAGTGAGTGTCCTCTCGGCACACAACCAGGGGTGTATTTACTGCGAGGCAAAGTGTTTTCCTTGGATGGCATTTTTCATGGGGGTGGCGCCGCCACCTTGCCATCTGTGCAACATTTCCAACATTGTTCGCCACTGACTTCACGCCAAATCTGACAGCAGGCTGAGTGTAGCTTTCAATCATCCACCATGGAATCTGAGACCCTACCCTCCTTCACCACACTGTCTCTGCCTTGCAATGGAATTGGACACAGCCGCGGCTCCTCTTCCCCCCCTTTTCTACAGCCGCATCCTTCTTCCTAACCTGTGGCCAGCCTTGGCCATACCTTTCCCTATTACCATCAAGGAAAAGGAGGGAGGAGGAAGCAGGAGGAATGGCCTGCCCTGCGGATTGGTAGCCATTGCAGGCTTCCTGATCTATCCCTGCACATCTGGACTTTGTACAAGTTCAGACACTTCTTCACTAAGTGCTCAGGATTCAGGTGAGCTCTCCATACCTGGGGGCTCTACTTTTCTACAGCATCCCAACTAAATCGCCCAGCTGACAATTGTCCTCTGGAGACATGTGAGTGTGCGCACTAGTGGTGTATGAGGTGACTGTGGGCACTGGGGGTGTATGGGTCGAGTGTGGGGGTCTGGGGTGTGAGGTAAGTGTGGACACGGGGGTGTCTCTCTCACCCCCCCTCTCTCTCACCCCTTCTCTCTCTCTCCACCCACCTCTTTCCCCTCTCTCTTGCCCCCTCTCTCTCTCACCCTGCCTCTCTCTCTCAACCCCCTCTCTCTCATCCCCCCTCCCTCTCTTATCTCCCCTCTCCCTCAACCCCCTCTCTTAACCCCCTCTCTCTCGCCCCTCTCTCTCACTCCCCCTCTCTCCCACCTCTCCCCCCTCTCCCTTTTACGTGCTTGATGGCTGAGCCTGATGTGCAGAGGGAAGGCCTCTCGTACAGCCCCCCGGCTAAGAGACCACCGATGTTGTAACAGTGGCCGTGAGAGCACAGCGATGTAAGGGTGCCTATACAGTATTTCGTGTACTGGGTGTGTCACCGGGATGGACCAGATAGCTGGACAGCAGGTGTTGGCAGAAACAGCAAACCCAGGGCTGGTGGCAGCAAGCAGCATTAGGCAGTGGCAATAGCTGGTGCAGGAAGACTGGTGGCCCACAACAGAGGATGCTCCAGCAGGAGCCAGGCAGGTGCATGCAGAGCAGAAGAGACACAAGATCCGTGGTCAGATGCAGGCATAGACAGCAAACAAGGAATTGTCAAGGTACAGGCAGAGATCGGCAACAAGAGTTCAGGCAGGTAAGTGGAAGGCAGAGGCAAAGTCCAGATACAGGCCGGGGTCAGGGTAGGAGATATACACAAAGTCAGAGGCAAGCCGGGTCTAATACAGTAGTAAGCAGATTCAGGTTCAAGAACACAGGTACAGCTGCAAATCAGACAGCAATGTGCTAGTGCAACTGCTGAACTTATAAATGACAGTTTGGCACCAGCATTAATGGTGAACATGCGCACGCATGTGCATATGCTGCTTTCATGCGCATGCTCATTTGCATCTGCCCTTGAGCATCAGCTGCATTATGGCCAGCACGTCCCTGACACTCCCCTTCTTCGATTTCTCTCCTCTTCCATGTACCCCATCTCTCTCTACTTCCTATTCCTATCTCTTCTCCTAGCCGGGGGGGGGGCACTGTGGCAGGCTAGTTAGGGGTTTGGGGGGAGCACTGTGGCAGGCTAATAGGGGGGGTTGGGGGGAACACTGTGACAGACTAGCAGGAGGGTTACTACCCCACAGTCCATAAGAGACCCTTCATAGCCACCAGAGACCCTGCATAACCACCAAAGACCCAGAAAAGCCATCAGAGACCCTGCATAGCCACCAGACACTCAACATAGCCACCAGAGACCCCACACAGCCACCAGGGACCCCACATAGCCACCAGAGACCGCGCATAACCACCAGAGTCCCCAAATGGCCACTTGAGAAAGAAGAAGTGGGACAAATTTAGATGAGGGCACCATATTTTAGTCTTGCCTAGGGCAGCACAAAACCAAATTACACCACTGCACACAACCTCATGCAGCCATGAACACATATGGGGCAGTGATTGGACATTAAAGCTCACCTTTCTTGTTGCTGCATATAGGTGTTATGCGACTGGCAAGAGTTTAACCTCCTGAAGACTTTTTATCTGTTTGTATGTAATACAGCCAAGAATACCATTGTCTCAACCTCTTCCCCACTTCCATATATCCATATGGCAACATATAAATAATTTGTATGGACTTTTTCCAGTAATAAAAAAGAATTGTGGATAAAATGTACAAAGAATAAAAAATATGTAGCACTATCTAAGGTAATCCCAGAGGCACTTTCAGATTATTTCTACATTCTTATCATAAGTTTTTTCTCCACTTCTCTCTTTGCTGTTTACATCAGTAGCAGCGTGATGACTGTGAAGAAGCCTTGATTTAATATATTTACGGGGTCAAAATAATGTGATGGAAAACCATCAACTCTGATAAACAGTAGATGTTTTTTGTTATAAGAGAAACGCTGTTGGGAGTAACTAATGGATTAATATGTGAGAATCATCTAATATGCTTACTAGATGTAATTGGGACTCTTTAAATGTTTTTTTTAAGAGGGCATAAGTCATCAGGCAAAGTTTTCTCAAGCAAATACTCCCACAAAGCATTTTCCTTTCATTCGGGTGGAATCTAGTGGACAAATTTTGAATTCCCTCCTTTATGAAAGTAAGTTTCTGCTCAATAGGGATGAGCTCGAACATCGGGTGTTCGGCCGTTCACTGAACTGCGAACATTATGGGGCGTTTGCGGGAAATTAGAAATTAGAAATTAGAATGTCCCATCATGCACTGCGAGATGATTGGCCAAAGCATGCACCTGACCTACATGCTTTGGCCAATCACAGCGTGCTCTGCTGAGAGAGCCATAATTGGCCAAAGGCAGGGTGCCTTTGGTCAATCATGGCTCAGGGGGACTAAGTCCATGCCCCACACTATATAAAGCTGCTTACATAGCGGCCATGTATAGTGTGTGGACGGAAATAGATTAAGCTAGATTAGGCAGGCAGGTTAGTTTCAGTGTATTTGATATATATATATATATATATATATATATATATATATATATACTCTGCATTTAGCATAGACTATATATTCAGTGTATACTCTATATTCAGTCAGTGCAGGCAGTATATCAATACAATTTCTAATACACTTCTGGTGGTGTACACAGTATATAATACAGTGCAGCCGGTGAACAGTTTCTAATATAGTGCAGGCGGTGTACACAGTATATAATACAGTGTGTACAGTTTCTAATACACTTCAGGTGATGTACACAGTATATAATACAGTGCAGCCGGTGTATAGTTTCTAATACAGTGCAGGCGGTTTACACAGTATATAATACAGTGTGTACAGTTTCTAATACACTTCAGGTGGTGTACACAGTATATAATACAGTGCAGCCATTGTACAGTTTCCAATACAATGCAGGCAGTGTACACAGTGTATAATACAGTGTGTACAGTTTCTAATACACTTCAGGTGGTGTACACAGTATATAATACAGTGTAGTGCAGTGTTACAAAAAAAAAAACATCATGTCCGGAAGGCCACCAAGGAGAGGCAGACACTCACAGGCCACTAAAAGAGGGCAAGCAGCCTCTGTGTCTATAGTCAAGAGTGGTGGTAGTGGACATGGTGCATCCTCCGCAGGTGGGGCACACTTGTCCTTTTTTTCTGCTGCTGGTCGTGTTATTGAGCCACAACATGCAGAAGAGTTGGTGGAGTGGATAACGAAGCTGTCCTCATCTTTCTCATCCTCTGTCACCTAGGCTCAGAGTAGTTTGCCTTCCAACGTAGCTGCCAAAGCAGCCTATTCCACCTGATCCTTGTCCACAGTTACTCTTTCATAGCCCCACCATCATGCATGGAGGAGTCCCCAAAATTATTCAACCACACTGTCAGTTACATGCTGCTGGAGGATGAAGGCTCCGATTTTGGTTCTTAGGTTGAGGAAGGGAGTAACGTAAGCCTAGATAGAGGGGGTGCCACAGAAGGACAAGAAACTGGCAGCCATGTTCCCCCAGCTGCAGCATACTGCCACGTTTACTCTAGTGGCAAGGAGGGAGGGGATGATGAGGTCACTGACTGTACTTGGGTGCCTGAGAGAAGAGAGGAGGAAAGTGAGGAGGAGGAGGAGGCACAACTCCAACGAGGCAGGATGTCCTCCAGGGAGCAGCTTAAGGGCAGCCACCCTATTGCATCACACTGCAGAGTTCTGCAGGTGCAGGGCGCTGCTGACTCCCCTCTGAGTTTTAAAGGTTCATTGGTGTGGGCTTTTTTCGACACGTGTGCAGCAGATTGCACTGTTGCTGTTTGCAACCTATGTCTGAAGCGGATCAAGCGTGGCCAGAACAGCAGCCACTTGGGCACCACATGTTTGACCAGACAGATGAAGACCTGCCATGCATTTCGTTGGAAACAGCATTTAAAAGACCCACATCATAAAAAAGGCAGACTTGGTGATTCTGCCACAGCTCTCTGCTCCACCCCCTCCTCTTCTTCTTCCTCTATGGCCTCTTCTGCAGAATTGTCCTGTGAACCAGCAGTGCTCTGTAAGCATTCAAGGGGCTACGCAAGCAGTCAGGCTAAAAGATGCCATGCAGTGTTGAGTTGGTCTGCTTAGGGGACAAGAGCCACACTGGGGCACAGATTCTGTCAGCTCTGCAGGGGCAGGCCCAGAGGTGGTTGACGCCACTCCAGCTTCAGCCAGGAATGGTTGTATGCGACAATGGCACCAACCTTCTCTCCGCCTTCCGACAGGGACACTTGACCCATGTTCCATGTTTGGCACATGTCCTGAATTTGGTGGTTCAGCATTTCTTGACCAGGTACCCAGGCTTACAAGATCTCCTGAGGCAGGAGAGAAAAGTCTGTGGTTATACAATGCCAGTGCTCGGCTTGCTGGCATTCAAAGGGAATGCAACCTGCCCACCAACCGCTTCATTTGTGACATGCCCACCAGGTGGAACTCAATGTTGGCAATGCTGCAGTGGCTGCACACACAGCAGAGGGCCATCAATGAGTACCTGTGCGTGTATGGCACCAGGACAGGGACATGGGAGCTTGGCTTCTTTTAGCCACGCCAGTGGCTACTGATCAAGGATGCATGCACTGTCCTGTCACCATTTAAGGAGGCCACAAGGATGGTGAGCAGTGATAATGCATGCATCAGTGACACTGTCCCTCTAGTCTTCCTGCTGGAGCACACGCTTCGTGGAATCATGGACAGGGCACATGAGGCAGAATAGCGGGAGGAAGAGAAGGACTTCCTTTGTTCTCAAGGCCCCCTTTATCCAGATAGCATTCCTGCGGGGCCGCCAAACACACAGCAAGAGGAGTAGGAGGAAAATTGTGTCAGATTAAGGTGGAGGATAACACGCAGAAGTCTTCAAGGGATGGTTTTCAGTCCCCAGAAACCCAAGGAGTTGTACTCAGAATCTAATGCCTCTGCAAACTTACACTGCATGGCCTCCTTGATTCTGCGAAGCCTGCCAAAAGACCCTAGGATTTGTGGTATCAAGGAGAGAGATCATTACTGGCTGGCAACCCTTCTTGATCCACGTTACAAGGGTAAAGTTGCAGAACTCATTCATGGGCGTCCGCAGAACTATTTTTAGGGGGGGCATCATTTTAGGTCACCCATGCTCTGCCCCTTTTTCGACAATGTAATGAAGGGGAGTCATTATCACATAAAGCACAGGCATGTGGCCATCAATTGCAGCCTCAATGTGCCCATCAAATATGGCCTGTACAGTACGGAGGGTGTACAGTATGAATGTAAATATAGGGGTGGATGGTATTAGTATATACAGGAAGGAAGGTGGGTGTATATAGCTGTATACAGGACAGATGATGTATATCTGCAGTCAGTGATGATGGAGGAAGGTCTCTATATACAGGAAGGAAGGTGGATACATACAGCTAACTGTATATAGAGACCGTCTGCCATCATTACTGACTGCAGATATACATCATCTGTCCTGTATACAGCTATATACACCCATCTTCCTTCCTGCATTCCTCCATCATCACTGACTGCAGATATACATCATCTGTCATGTATACAGCCATATACACCCATCTTCCTTCCTGTATTACTCCATCATCACTGACTGAAGATATACATCATCTGTCCTGTATACAGCTATATATACAGGACCAATGATGTATAGTGATGATGGGGGAATACAGGAAGGAAGATGGGTGTATATAGCTGTATACAGGACAGGACAGATGATATGATTTTTCCTATATCTGGCACCCCCTACACTGATCATAACTGTATGCACTCAGCTGCCCCCCTCATCTGTATATATGTCAGGCCCCCACACACACACATCTGTAAGCACACACACACGCACACAGCTTTGCCCCCCCCTGTACACAAACAGCCCCCTCCCTTCACTTGTACTTTACAGTCCCCACTTGTAAGCTGGTCTTCCTTCTCCCAAGTCCTGATTCCACATGTCCCTGTGAAAATATAACAGGCAGCAAAGCAAACACGAGGGGCGTACATACAGGAAGCAGCCAGAGGTGGCAGTAAAAAGCTCTGTAAGCTCAGTGACACAGATCTGCAGCAGCTGTGGAGCCGACTCGCACAAACCCAGAGAGCCAGCACAGCTACAGATGTGGCCACTGCAGACCCTTGCCAATTCCAGGGGGGTCACTCGCCCCCCCTTGCCCCTACCTGCAGACGCCCATGAACTCATCCTGCCTTCGCCGAGGGAGCAGAGGATGAAACATCTTCAGGAGGCCTTGAAGAAAAGTTTGTGTAAAGCTTTTCCAGACCTTGGGAGGTTACCATTTCTTGGTGCTGGACAACATGTTTCTGAGGCTTCGTTCAGTCAGAGAAAGAGCAGGAGAGAAGGTGGCCGGCTGACCAATGCCTTTAAACAATTTTTCAGGCCTCAGCGCCAAGGTCTGATAGGTTCAAGCAACCATCATCTCCATTATATGCAGGAATATCTAGGGGCAAAAGCAGACTTGGAGACCTTTCCAATAGAGCATCCATTGGGTTACTGGGTCTTAAGGCTAGACCACTGACCAGAACTTGCTCAATAAGCAATCGAGCTACTGGTCTGTCCTGCATTTAGCGTGCTATCTGAACGCACATTCAGTGCTGCTAGAGGGTTTGTAATGGATCAAAGAGTGTGCCTGTCCACAGACTCCATTGATAGGCTCACATTTATAAAAAGAATCAGTCCTGGATCAGCAGCTATCAAGCACCTGATACTGATGTCCTTTATTAAAAAAGAAAAGTGTCCCACGATGTCCATCCATCTTCATGGCGCCGACGGACCCGAAAAATAGAAAAAAAGACCCAAACCTCTGCCTTGATGGGAGGCGTCCTGCCGACTGCTGTCTCTTGGCTGTGATGTCTGTTAAATAGGCAAGGGTGGGGCCCCTCGGTGACATAACCGAGTGACCCCCACCCCTTCTGACATCATGTGCCATCAGGGGGCATTACGTCAGCCGGTGGCCCCGCCCTTGCCTATATAAGAGCTGTCACAGCAAAAAGACAGCAGTTTGGGGGACCCCAAAGCACCCTCCCCATGTTGAGGGCATGTGGCCTGGTATGGTTCAGGAAGGGAGGCACTCTCTCACCCCCCCTTTTCCTGCGGCCTGCCAGGTTGCATGCTCGGATAAGGATCTGGTATGGATTTTAGGGGGGATCCCTACGCCATTTTTTTTTTTGGTGTTGGGTTCCCCTTAAAATCCATACCAGACCTGAAGGGTCTTTTATGGGTTTTTTTAATTTTGGCACGGAGTTCCCCTTAATATCCATACCAGACCCGAGGAGCCTGGTATGGACTGGGGGGGGAACCCACACAGTTTTTTTCAATTAATTTTTATGTATATTGCCAGGATCTGGCAATACATTACAGCCGCAAGCAATTTTACATTACATTTTTTCCTGCAACTCTAAGCTCTTGAAACTCTAAGCTTAATTTGGCCAACTGTTGAAGAGCATCACATAATTGCAAATACAATAAAAAGTTTGTGCAGGTTATCTTTTCCAATAGGTATTCATACATACACCTTTCATTCTTGTCCCAAGAGGTATCATGCTTTGCTTCTTCAAAATGATGAACTACTCTGTAGATCTCTCATACTGCAGAGACAGATCAAAAAGTAGATGCCACCCAACTTGTACTGAGAACTCTTCAGATTTTTAAAGGTGTGCTTCTCTGTTGTTTTTTGGAGATGATTGATAAAGTACATACAATTTATCCAAAAGGGCCGTAAATCCATTAATCTCTGAAATTTGGTTGAATGTATCTCTAATTGACAGTTCTAATCTGTGATTAGCACAGTGCCAAGAATAATTGAAGGAAATTACTCCTTTAATAATTTCCCTACTCTGGTCCTATTTTCTAGTGTTATGGCCGTGCCACTATAATACTTATCAAATTTTTTTTTTGTAGTTTTCCAACAACCCATAAGAATATAAGCAGTAAAGAAGAGATGTGCAAATAATTTTTGCATTAATGCTGTCAAGTAAGGATGAGCTCCAGCGTGTTTGCACTCCCCACGTGCAGAGCCTGCCAGGAAGTCGGCACTGCACAGCGCTAATCACAGGCAGTGAGACATTGTCCCGATGCGCGGCTGCAGAGATCGGGAAATGTCCCACTGCCTGTGATTAGCGGAGTGCAGTGCTGACTTCCTGGCAGGTCCTGCACGTGGGGTGTGCGAACACGCCAGAGCTCATCCTTACTTTTAAGGAACCAAATCAAGAAGTACATTTACAGGGGAAACCATTCCACTGTGTGCAAGAACAAATCAAGCATACACAATCAGTGTAGTTTTTTGGCTCAAGGTGATACATACATAGATCATACATTATTTGTGAAATTTTACCTTATTCTATATATTCCAGTTACTTTGTCAGTCAATTTCAGGACTTTTAAAACAACCTGGATCAGTGTATGAAGGACCAGCAGGTGTGTCTGACACAGAAGGATTATCTATATCTGAAGGCACGGAATCGTAGTCAAGTACTGAAGAAACACATGAATTAAATTCAGACTGCAAAACAGTTTGATTGTTCTGTGTTTCCAGTTCTGATTCACTTAGGCCCCTTACATATGGGGCAGGTTCAGTTAGAGTTTGCGTGCTTAGCGGGAAATCTGTCCGTGGATTCTCGCTGAACAGGCGGATGGCTGGTCTGTATCTGATCCGCTTATGCAGAGTGGACACAGACACAGCCTGCTGTCCTCTATGGGCGGTAGTTTACACCCGACTGACATCTGATCCCCATCTGTCTGTTTTTAGCGGGCAGAATCTGATTGAATGTCAGCGGGTGTCAACGGACACGTGTCCGTTTACACCCACCGCTACATAGAGGAGACTGGAGGGTCTAATCAGTCCGCCGGAAAAACTGACAAGCTGACCTGATCGGTCCACCCATTTCAAAGGGCCCATATTCAGATTTTTTTAACTATAAAAAAAAAATTTCTTTTGCATTTTAAAAATTATATAGGATTTGATTGGGGGGGGGGGGTGGCCAGCAAGTGAACTGAATGGTGGCTTAAACTCCGCTGCACACCCGGTGCCTGATCTTCACAGCAGCGACATAGAAGCTACTTTACAGAGCCCAGAGGAGGATATAAACCCGGAGAGCCGCTGCTTCATGATTAGGAAAAGGAAAGCTGAGAAAAAGCCAAAGAAACTACTGGAGTTTCACCCCCAGCCACAGCATGGTGGTGGCTCTAGATCATCTTCATCCTGCTCTGAACATAGAAAGGCAGCAGCTCTCTCAGTGACTCCTGGAAAGCAACACAGCCACCTTTCTAACTTGCAACCTGCATCTCCTGCCTCTTCAACATCCTCCTTGGCTAGCCCAGCAAAACCTAAGCCCAGAATAGCGGCTTCTAACTTGCTCCATGCTGAGGTAAGCTCTCACACTGACACTGCACATGGAATATGGTTACTTGCAAACATCAGTTTAAACATTGACTGCTAAGTTGCATCTTCCATCATTTTCTCCACCTTTTCACTATATCTGAATCCTAAGCTGAGCACCGAGTGTTCTACCTGCACTTGATCATTATTAACCACTTACTGACCGCCCGCCGTCGTTTTACGTCATTACTTTGAAGAGGATTACCATTGTTATGGCTGCAGCTGGCTGCCATAACCCCATTATCCTCTTCTTCAGCGGGCAGTCCGCTTCAAGATAAAAGTAGTCTCTGCCGCGGATTCACCGCAAGATCACTTTTATCGGCGCAGGGAGATGGCCCCTCCCGTCGCTCTCCGGTGCCCCCCTGCCGCTTACCGGAGCCGTCGGCAGCAGTCCTGTCCCTGGCTTGGCATGGAGACGAGTGAGGGGAAGATGGTCCCCACCCGTCTCCATACCACTGCATGGCAGAAACAACGTCAAAATGTCACTTCCGCCCATAGTTCTTAAAGGGACATTTTATTTTATTTTTTTCAAATCTCATAAAGTTTTATTTTATTTTTTTGTTGCATTTTAGTGTAAATATGAGATCTGAGGTCTTTTTGGCCCCAAGATCTCATATTTAAGAGGTCCTGTCATGCTTTTTTTCTATTACAAGGGATGTTTACATTCCTTGTTCAAGGAATAGAAGTGACACTTTTTTTTAAAAGAACAGTGTAAAAAAATTAAATAAAAGGTAACGTTTTTTAAATGCGCCCCGTCGCGTGCAGAAGTGAATACATACGTGAGCAGTGCCCACATGTGAAAATGGTGTTTAAACCACACATGTGAGGTATCGCCGTGATTGGTAGAGCGAGAGCAGTCATTCTAGCCCTAGACCTTCTCTATAAGTCTAAACATGCAACCTGTAGAATTTTTTAAACGTCACCTATGGAGATTTTTAAGGGTAAAAATTTGTCACCATTCCATGAGCGGGTGCAATTTTGAAGCGTGACATGTTGGGTATCAATTTACTCGGCGTAACATTATCTTTCACAATATAAAGAAAAATTGGGCTAACTTTACTGTTGTCTTATTTTTTCACTAAAAAAGTGTATTTTTTACAAAAAAAGTGCGGTTGTAAGACCGCTGTGCAAATACTGTGTGACAGAAATATTGCAACAACTGCCATTTTATTGTCTAGGGTGTTAGAAAAAAAATATAATGTTTGGGGGTTCTAAGTAATCTTCTAGCAAAAAAAAATGTTTTTAACTTGTAAATGGGGATGAGCCGAACACCCTCCTGTTCGGTTTGCAGCAGAACATGTGAACAGGCAAAAAATTTACAGAAAACACGAACACCGTTAAAGTCTATGGGACATGAACATGAATAATCAAAAGTGCTCATTTTAAAGGCTTATATGCAAGTTATTGTTATAAAAAGTGTTTGGGGACCTGGGTCCTGCCCCAGGGGACATGTATCAATGCAAAGTTTTTTTTTTTTAAATGGCCGTTTTTTCGGGAGCAGTGATTTTTTTAATGCTTAAAGTGAAACAATAAAAATGAAATATTCCTTTAAATATTGTGCCTGGGGGGTATCTATAGTATGCCCGTAAAGTGGCGCATTTTTCCTGTGTTTAGAACAATACCACAGCAAAATGACATTTCTAAAGGAAAAATTGTCATTTAAAATGACAATGCTGTATGAATTGTGGGGTCTCGGCAATATAGATAAAACTCATTGAAAAAAAGAGCATGGGATCCCCCCAGTACATTACCAGGCCCTTTGGGTCTGGTATGAATATTAAGGGGAACCCTGAACCAAAATTTAAAAAACAAATTGCATGGGGGTTCCCCTAAAATCCATACCAGGCCCTTTGTGTCTGATATGAAAATTAAGGGGAACCCTGCGCCAAATTAAAAAAAAATGGCGTAGGGGTCCCCCCAAAATCCATACCAGACTCTTCAGTCTGATATGGGTCTTAAGTGGAACCCTGCGTCAAAATAAAAAAATGGCGTAAGGGTCCCCCCAAAATCCATACCAGACCCTCACCCGAGCACGCAACCTGGCAGGCCACAGGAAAAGAGGGGGGACAAGAGAGCGCCCCCCCTCCTAAACCATACCAGGCCACATGCCCTCAACATGGGCAGGGTGCTTTGGGGTAGCCCCCCAAAGCACCTTGTCCCCATGTTGATGGGGACAAGGGCCTCATCCCTACAACCTTTGCCCGGTGGTTGTGGGGGTCTGCGGGCGGGGGACTTATTGGAATCTGAAAGCCCCCTTTAACAGATCCTGGCCTCCCCCCTGTGTGAAATGGTAACAGGGAACAAGTACCCCAACCATTTCACAAAAAAGTGTCAAAATGTTAAAAAAGACAAGACACAGCTTGGGACAAGTCCTTTATTAAAAAATAAAAAAATAAAAATGTCCCACGACGTCCATTCATCTTCTTCTATCACGCCATTTACGGGTGGCCCCCTCTGACGCCACAGGGAAGCCATGGGGAAGTCTCCGTGGCGTCAGAGGGGGCAGGGTCACCCGGTTATGTCTACGGGTGGCCCCACTCTCAGTTATATAAGAACTGTTAAAAGCGAAGAAGCGTCACACGGCGGGAGCCTCCCATGAAGGCAGGTCGGTCGCGGCTTTTTTTTTTTTTTTTTCAGTCTGTCGCGGCGTGATAGAAGAATGAATGGACATCGTGGGACATTTTTATTTTTTATTTATTAATAAAGGACTTGTCCCAAGCTGTCTCTTGTCTTTTTTAACATTTTGACACTTTTTTTGTGAAATGGTAGGGGTACATTTGTACCCGTTTCCAATTCACACAGGGGGGGGAGGCTGGGATCTGGGGGTCCCCTTGTTAAAGGGGGCTTCCAGATTCTGATAAGCCCCCAGCCTGCAGACCCCCACAACCACCAGGCAAGGGTTGTGGGGATGAGGATCTTGTCCCCATCAACATGGGGACAAGGTGCTTTGGGGGGCTATGCCATTTTTTTTAAATTTTGGCAATGGGTTCCCCTTAAAATCCATACCAGACCTGAAGGGACTGGTATGGATTGTGGGGGGGGGGACCCCTACGCCATTTAAAAAAAAAATTTGGTTCAGGGTTCCCCTTAATTTCAATATCAGACCCGAAGGGCCTGGTATGGATTTTAGGGGGACCCCCACGCATTTTTTTTTTTAATTTTGCTTTGTGGTTCCCCTTAAAATTCATAACAGACCCAAAGAGCCTGATAATGGACTGGGGAGGGGGGATCCCATGCTCTTTTTTTCAATGAGTTTTATCTATATTGCCGAGACCCCACAATTCATACAGCATTGTCATTTTAAATGACAATTTTTTCTTTAGAAATGTAATTTTGCTGTGGTACTGTTCTAAACATGGGAAAAATGTGCCACTTTACAGGCATACTATAGACATTCCCCAAGTACAATATTTAAAGGAATATTTCATTGTTATTGTTTCACTTTAAGCATTAAAAAAAATCACTGCTCCCGAAAAAACTGAAGTTTTAAAAAAAAAAATGTTTGCATTGATACATGTTCCCTGGGGAAGGACCCAGGTCCCCAAACATTTTTTATGACAATAACTTGCTTATAAGCCTTTAAAATTAGCACTTTTGATTTTTCATGTCAGTGTCCCATAGACTTTAACGGTGTTCCCGCAGCTTTCGAATTTGCCGCGAACACTGCATATTGTTCGCTGTACGGCGAACAGGCGAACACTCGATGTTCGACTCGAACTTATGTTCGACTCAAACTTCAGGCTCATCCATACTTGTAAACACCAAATCTCAGAAAGAGGCTCGGTCCTTAAGTGGTTAAAAGGTAAAGCCACTTTTTTTTGTTTTGGTCCCACAAATAATATGCAATTTTAATTGGATCCTGATCTTTTACAAGATCGCACTTATAATTGGTTTGTTACTTATTCACATATTTTTTTTTATTGTTATATGGTTCCTAAAATCTTATGTTTGTTAACTGCCTTTATCACAATAATATATTATGAATCTACAGGCCTTCTGTTTAGGTATCAATTATTGTAACCTATTATCTTTTACTGATGGGTTTAAAAATCACTTCAATTAGGGCTGGTTTACACTGCTGCGAATTCCGCTGCTGCATGTGCTTAGATTCACAAGTTAGCAGGAATAACATTGTATTCTATCAGGGCCATTCACATCAATGCGTTGCAAATCTAATGCGTGTAAAAAAAGGATCTTGCATCGCATGCGCGGAGGACTCCAAGATGGCCACCTGAGCCTGGAGCTCCGCATCACTCCAGCCTAACGGCACACACAGCACCCAACTGCGGCCACCGGGAAGTCTCCGGACCTCACCACCAGCTGGGGGAACCTCCCGGGAGCAAATTCATGCCCAGGGGCTTGGGCAAACGTGAACTACGGCCGCGATTCAGCCCGATCAAATCTAAGATGGTGGCCCTAGCACACTCCACAGCACACCCAGGAGCTGACATGGAGAAGCTGATGCCTCCAGAATTTACAGTGAGTACCCGACATGATGGGGCACCCTCTCCTGCCTCCACGGAGGTGCTCATAAGGCGCACAGAGGACTATATGTTATCACTTCCTGACCTCCCCACACCACCCCACACAGGGTACCTCAGAATCCCTTATTAACACAGATGATCTTTTTAACAGACTGTCAGAATTGTTGGACAGGGGGCTAACCACCACAGCATATAAAATTACTGGGGACATTAAGGCAGACTTTAAGAGACTAGAA
Organism: Aquarana catesbeiana; assembly: GCF_042186555.1. NCBI lineage: Eukaryota > Metazoa > Chordata > Amphibia > Anura > Ranidae > Aquarana > Aquarana catesbeiana. The sequence goes on along the minus strand of NC_133324.1, from coordinate 782,905,181 downwards.
GACAGGATGGAGATCATGGAACACAAGCTGAAAGACACAGTTGCCAGGACCAATCAAAACTCAGACCACATTCTGGTCTTACAGGAACAAATGGAAGAAGCCCCGTCCAAAATTGACGATCTCAAAAATTGTTGGAGACGTTATAACTTCAGGATAAGGGGGCTGCCGGAGTCGGTCACCGGCATAACGGCAGCAGTACAAGGCCTCATCAAGGACCTTATCCCAGACATCCCCCCGCATAAACTGGAGCTGGACAGAGAACACAGGGCCCTTGGACCCCCGAGAAAAGATGGAACCCCTAAAGACATTGTGGTGAAGCTTCATTTTTACATGATAAATGAAGAGGTCATGAAGAGATCCCGCAAGCAAACACCTCTCCTGTGCCAAAACCACACAATCCAAATCTTCGCAGACATCTCCCCGTCAACCATCCAAAAAAGACAGACCCTAAAACCCCTACTAGCGTTCCTTTCCCAGAAAGAAATCAAATATTGGTGGACATTCCCATCTGCCCCCAGGTTTACCTTCAAATCCAGGACATACTCCTTCTCCAGCCTCCAGGAAGGAGAGAAACGTCTAATGGGCCTGAAATTGTTCACCTTGGGCTCACCACAAACCCCACCGAATCTCCACTCGGGAGCCACGAAACAGCAAATGCCCTCCAGCCCCATTTCACCAGTATGGAAAAAATCCAACTTCAAGTGTTTTAAGAAAGGTAGACCCCCCTGAAACCGCAAGAGGACTAACTGCACACTCAGTCTTTTTTTTTTTTTAGGCCTGATCAGGCTGTGCTCAGAGCTATGTTGCACACTGTGCCTTTCCGAAGCACCACCACAATCTTACTTCAAGTTGTTCTTCTCTTCACAAGATTTATCAGTTTGAACTGTTTATGACTGTTTTTGAATTTTTTTCGGGAACTCATCAATGCAACTACGATCCGAGGACTCCCTATACAATAAACCTGATCTCATCCAGGATTTCAAAAGCTAAGGACCAAATTCACAGGGGTGGGACCTGACTCCGGGAGATCACCCATACTCCTATATTATTGACTCTGGGTCTCCCATTTAGAACCCCACCTGTATAACCCATCTTCCCTGCCCCTCCCTCCCAACTTACCTGCTATGCTCCCATGGCACTCCTGTCCCCTCCCCTTGTCGCCCCTACTTACCATCACACGGGCCCAATGTAGTCTAAATACTGCATTGACTGAGTCGTAGACGGAGATTTTTGTCTTTTAAAAATTTTTTAGTTATATGTTTTGGTGTGCCTTGGCCGGGGTGATACGATGTTGTGCCCCACCTACCCAATGGTTTTGGTTTTCCCAAGGCCATTTGGTAGGACCTCAACCTCTCAAGTAGAGCCTGAATCTACTGTATATTATACAGACAGCAAGTCAGTGCACTACTTCTGTCCACCTGAGCCTCTAGTAGGCTCTTCTCCTCCTCTCTTGTCTCATCTCCTTCTGCTTTCCTCTCCTAATCTTCTCTTCCTGTTTAGCCAGCCTTCGGGACCCTCCTGCTCATGCTGCTCAGACCAGGGAGTACAATCCTCACTGTAATGGATACCTGATGAGCTCCATGAAAGTCTCTGAGGTAGGTGACAAGGTAACGACAGAAGGCCTTCTACCCTTGCTCGATGGCTGATAACACTACACCCTCTCTTCCCCTGTGGGTTGCTTCACACAATATGCAGGGGATGAATTTCCCGGTCAACCCCTGAAAAATCTTACAGTTTATGCGTTCCCAAAAAATTGACATAGTCCTCTTCCAGGAGACCCATTTTCCAAAGCGGTTTAGTCCTTCCTTTCTACATGCCAAATTCCCAGTGTTTTCCTTAGCTAACGCTGAGGACAAAACCAAAGGAGTGGCGATCCTGATATCCAAGAACTGCAAGTTCACACCACAATATCAACACAGGGACCCAGAGGGCAGGTTCATCCTCGTAAAAGGCACAGTAGACAACCAACTATACTCACTTGTCTTCTATTATGCACCCAATCAGGGCCAAGCAACATTTTTTCAGGTTATGCTTAAAACACTGGCCCCTGTGGTGAGCGGGACTGTCATTTATGGGGGGGGACTCCAACACCGCCCTCGATCAGGGACTAGACAAGACCATACCCCCAGGCTCCCAGCTCATTCGCTCGCCCAAAAGGACCCTCAAAATAGATAAATTGATACACCAACATGGCCTAGCGGACGTATGGAGGGAACTAAACCCAAGCAAAAGGGATTACACACACTATTCCCACCCACACCAATCATACGGTAGGATTGATCACATCTTTATTTCTACATCCAAAACCCCAGACATGATCAAGTCGTCCATAAGGGACACATAGTCCTCCTCTCCCTGAAAAGAAGATCCACCCAGCCCAACCTCCTGCAGTGGAGACTGAACAAATCCCTACTTAGCGACCCAGTCAGGGCCTTAGAAATTGAAAAGGCCATTAAAGAATATTTCCATTTCAACACAACAGCAGAGACCCTTTGGGCCGCTCACAAGGCCACCAGCTCAATGCTAGCAGCCAAACTGTCACCCCAATCCAGACAACGAAACCTACCCAAAATACGTGTCACGGGTAATCATCACACTTCCAACCCACAACGCATCATGGAAACCTCTTACCATTTGTAAGAGAAATGATACAGTGCAGGTAACAATGATGAACATGAACTCTTTCTTGGACTCACTTCCAATCCCGAAGTTAGAACCCAGACACCGCAACATCCTAGAGTCCCCGATTACAGTAGAGGAAGTGCTAGATGTCATCAAAGAGAGGCTCAGCCCCCCGACCAGATGGATTTTACATACCCTACTATAACTTGTTCGCACAGCCCCCACACGCTTCTTTAACGCTAAAACAAATGGGGAACCCCTAGATAGACACCTCAATTCAGCTTACATATCCGTAATACCCAAACCACATAAGGACCAAGGAGAGGTAGGAAACTGTAGGCCCATATTGCTAATAAATAACGATATGAGAATTCGAACAAAAATCCTTGCGGACCGCATGGCCTCCTTTATAAGCCTATACATTCACAAGGATCAAGTGGGATTTATCCCAGGCAGACAGGGCCCAGACCAAATTCGAAGAGTGATAGATATCATTTCCATTATACAATCGAGGGAATCCATGGAATACGCCAGGAAGGGATGCTCCTCTCACTCGACCTCCAAAAGGGGTTTGACTCTGTCTCCTGGCCATACCTGTTTACCATTTGCAATGCTGGGGCTTTGGTCAGAACTTCATGGGATTAATGGCAGCACTATATTCCAACCCAGTAGCGCAAATAAGATTGCAGTGTTATTACTCTGACAACATAAAAATAGCCAGAGGTACCAGACAAGGATGCCCCTGTCACCCCTTATATTCGCAATAGCAATAGAAACCCTGGCAATTGCCATTCGCACCAACACTGATATAAGGGGGGTGTCATGTGGCCTGCAAATGCGCTCTATTTATGGAACACATCACTGCAAAGTTTTTTTCTCTAGCTTCCCCCTCCTCCACCCCTCCTCTCCACCTCACTGCCTCACTTCTTGTTCCTTGCCCATGTGCTTATTTGTGGTCAGTTTGCATTCTATCATGCCCGGCAGAGGCAGGAAGGGTGGACAACGAAGACCTCATAAGGCTCATGCGACAGAGGCAGTACCTATGGAATAGCTGGGACCCGCAGCATAAAGATTCTTCAAGAAAAAGCAGAGGATGGCAAGAAATAGAGTCCAGATAGCTATCTTTATGATTGTAAGGGTTAGGGTTAGCTGATATAGGTTTAGTGTTAGGGTTAGCTGGATTAAGGTTAGGTTAGTGTTAGGGTTAGCTAGCTTAGGGTTATGGTTAGAGTTAGTGTTAGGGTTAGCTGGATTAGGGTTAGGTTAGTGTTAGGGTTAGCGGGATTAAGGTTATGGTTAGCTGGAATAGGGTTAGGTTAGGGTTAGCTGGATTAGGGTTAGGTTAGGGTAAGTGTTTGGGTTAGCTGGATTAGGGTTAGGTTAGTGTTAAGGTTAGCTGGATTAGGGTTAGTGTTAAGGTTAGCTGGATTAGTGTTAGGGTTAGTGTTAGGGTTAGTGTTAGGGTTAGCGGGATTAAGGTTATGGTTAGCTGGAATAGGATTAGGTTAGGGTAAGTGTTTGGGTTAGCTGGATTAGGGTTATGTTAATGTTATGGTTAGCTGGTTTAGGGTTGGTGATAGGTGTTAGGGTTAGCTGGATTAGGGTTAGGTTAGAGTTAGGGTTAGTGTTAGGGTTAGCGGGATTAAGGTTATGGTTAGCTGGAATAGGATTAGGTTAGGGTAAGTGTTTGGGTTAGCTGGATTAGGGTTATGTTAATGTTATGGTTAGCAGGATTAGGGTTAGTGTGTTAGTGTTATGGCTACGGTTAGTGTTAGGTTTAGCTGGATTAGGGTTAGGTTAGGGTTAGTGTTAGGGATAGCTGGATTGGGGTTAAGGTTAGTGCTAGCTGGATTACGGTTAGGTTAGGGTTAGTGTTAGGGTTAGCTTGATTAGGGTTAGGTTAGGAGGTTAGGGTTAGTTGAATTAGGGTTAGATTCAGTGTTAGGGTTAGCTGGATAAGGGTTAGGGTTAGCTGGATCAGGGTTAGGTTAGGGTTAGTGTTAGCTGGACTAGGGTTAGGTTAGGTTTAGGTGAATTAGGGTTAGGGTTAGCTGGATTAGGGTTGGGTTAGTGTTAGGGTTAGCTGGATTAGGGTTAGGGTTATGGTAAGGGTTAGTGTTAGGACTAGCTGGATTAGGGTTAGGTTAGGGTTAGCTGGATTAGGGTTGGGTTAGTGTTAGGATTAGCTGGATTAAGGTTAGGATTATGGGTATGGTTAGTGCTAGGTTAGGGTTAGTGTTAGGGTTAGCTGGATTAGGGTTAGTGTTAGCTGGGTTAGGTTAGGGTTACTATTTGGGTTAGCTGGATTAGGGTTAGGTTAGGCATAGCTGAATTAGGGTTCGGGTTAGTGTTAGGGTTAGCTGGATTAGGGTTAGCTGGATTAGGGTTAGGTTAGGGTTAGTGTTAGGTGGGCTTTGGGTTAGGTGTTGGATAAAGGTAAGTAAAGGGCCGCATTCTACCCATGGGACGCAGTTTGGATACCACAGGACTACATTTGCTCTCATGTTCATGCTTTAGGAACATCTATATGTACACAAACACACACACACACTTATGAATAATGAAAATATTACAATTACAATGTGATATTACAATGAACAGCAGCAATTTTAATTATTTATTTAAACCAATGAAAATTGACAGCATGCAGTATCATGAGCAAGGTAGAGTATGCTATCTTTTTACGCCTCAATTGCATCTAGCTGCCAGGATAGCTAACCAGTTACAGACACAAAGTACTCTGTGAAATCCTGGCGAACATTTTCCTCACTGTAGTTGTCGCAGGTTCGGATCTCTTCAAGGTGTCCTCAAATATGTACCCATCTCAAGAATGAACAAAATTGTGCAATGCACATGCTGCTTGCACTGCACCAATGGCATGCTCTGTACTCAGGGAGATAGGGGTGTGCAGTAAACGTCACTTATTGGCAGGTATGTCAAAAGCACACTATACTACACGCGTTGCTCTTTTCAGTCGGTAATTAAATAACCTTTTCGATGATAAGTCCACGATTTGCATATGGCCATAGAAGGTGCTCCGAAATAGGGAACGCCTCATCCCCAACAAAGACATATGGCTCCAAAAGCTGATTTGTTCCATGAAGTGGGCAATTTTCAGGAGGGTTCAGTGAGTTTTCCCGAAGCATCTTGCAAAAAGAAGAATGAGAGAAGATACTTGAGTCGGAGCTACTTCCATATGAACCTAAATCCACATAGGTAAATTAATAATTGGCATCAGGTACTGCTATTAGAATGAATGAAAAATATTTTTTTTTAAGTTAAAGTATTTTGAGCCACTACGAACTGGGCTGATTATTCTTATGTGCTTTCCATCTGCTGCACCCACACAATTTGGAAAATTGCAGCGCTCCCAAAAATCTTCTGCAATTTAAACCAAGTCTTCCAAAGTCGGTTTCTTCACCAAATCTTTTAAAACATGCCAGGTTTCTCCACAGGTTTCATGCACAATAGAGCTAACGGTCGATTTTCCCAGCTTGAATTCATAATTTAAACTGGCAAATGTATTGCTGGTAGCTAGTTACCTGAAAGGAAAGATAAGGATAATTTTTTCTGTACTTTATGTTTAACAGTTTCCACTCTAAAGATGAGGTGGCGGAGTCTACGTGACACTTACACTAATGCCGCGTACATACGGTCGGACTTTTTAGCTACAAAAGTCAGACAGCCCGTCCGACAGACTTTCGACAGACTTTCGACGGACTTTCAACAGACTTTCTAAGGACCGGACTTGCCTACACATGATCACACAAAAGTCAGACGGATTCGTCCGCACACCGGACTAAAATAAGGAAGTTGATAGCCAGTAGCCAATAGCTGCCCTAGCGTTGGTTTTTGCCCGTCGGACTAGCATACAGACAACCGGATTTCTGGGTCCGGCGGAGTTACGACGTAAAGATTTGAAGCATGTTCCAAATCTAAAGTCCGTCAGATTTGCCGCTGGAGAAGTCCGCTGAAAGTCCGGGGAAGCCCACACACGATCGGATTGTCCGCCGGACTTGGTCCGTCGGCGTCCGTCGGACTTTTGTAGCCGAAAAGTCCGACCGTGTGTACGCGGCATTAGTTTTTGAAAAATGAGCCTGAGGCCAAGACTGGATCAGCTCAGTTTTTGCTCATTACCTCAATTTCCTAAAACCAGTGCTGGAATTGAGAAGGTAAGCTAGCATTCCATCTATCCATTCATCCATCCCTCCCTCCCTATACCCCCTTAACCTACTTCATTTCCATTTTACTAGCATGTATCCAACATATGTATTTGCACCTAATGACACAATGAGTAATGTGAAAATTTTTATATTACAGCACACAAGCAAGTTGGGATGAGGAGGAGGGTGTGGATGAGACTGTTTCTGGAGCACCTACCAAAGAGGGGGAAGCAGTGGGCAGCAGCCCTTTGGACGAATCCTCAATGGAGCAGCCTGGCTTGTATGAGTCCGTGGCAGCAGCAACACAGGCTCCCTCACAGTCACAAGAGGCACAGGCACAAGCGGAGACAGAGGCTAGCCCTCCTGTCAGTGTAGGGCAAAGGTCAACTAGCCAACACAAAAAAAACAGGAGAGCTAGAGGTTGAGGTTGAGGATGATAGCATTCAACAGCTGCTCCATATACAGTAGTTTCTGGCATTTCACAACAAATGGAGGATCAACGCTGTCCTCACACACTTTTTACTATGAGCTTGGTACTATTTTTAAAAGAGGTCCATGTGGAACGCTATTCTGAGATGAGAATAGCTGTCCAGGACTGTATCCACTCCTTCTGCTTACCAAGACAGTCTTCCTCTTCCATGGTAGAATCAAACTATGCCCATAGATTAACCACCCTTCCTCCTCCACTCCAAATAGCACCAAACCCTTACCCTTCCATTTTTGGGAATGTTCCCAGCATTTACGAAAAAACAACTTCCTTAATCCCACAACCCATTCCCTCCCCTATTACCTCAGTGCTTGCCCTCATTCCAACTGTGATTTCCCCACCTGTCAGGCCTCTTGATAACACACCTCCACTGCCCACCACATCTTCCCAATTATCCCTAACCAGCAGACCACCCAAGCTGTACATTCCACAGCCTTCCACATCAACCCAAGCCCCTACGATTAGCCAATATTATCCCCAATGTCCATATCTATCTCCCCAATGGTCTCCACGATGCTTCCAATGGCACATCAAATTCCTCCAATGGCCTTAAAAATACCTCCAATACCTCCTATGTACTCTCCAATGCCTACAATGGCCTCTACTATGTCTCCAGTGTCCTCTACTATTCCTCCAGTAGCCTCTACTATGCCTCAAATGCATACTCAATATGGCCCCCAAAGCAGACATCCTCAATATCAAAATATATTGCGTGCCCCCTTGGCTCAATACTCTGAGGTCCCAGGGATGATAAGGGACTATATACATGATTTTAGTAACAGTAATCAGCATGGATTCATGAAGAATCATTCTTGCCAAACCAATCTAATAACCTTCTGTGAGCTGCCATCTAGATAAAGGAAGGCCCGTAGACGTGGTGTATCTGGATTTTACAACAGTTCCCCATAAACGTTTACTGTACAAAATAAGGTCCGTTGGCATGGACCATAGGGTCCATGGATTGAAAACTGGCTACAAGGGCGAGTTCAGAGGGTGGTGATAAATGGGGAGTACTCGGAATGATCAAGTGTGGGTAGTGGGGTCCCCCAGGGTTCTGTGCTGGGACCAATCCTATTTAATTTGTTTGTAAACAGCCTGGAGGATGGGGTGAACAGTTCAATCTTTGTATTTGCAGACGATACTAAGCTAAGCAGGGCAATAACTTCTCCACAGGATGTGGAAACCTCGCAAAAAGATCTGAACAAATTAATGGGGTGGGCAACTACATGACAAATTAGGTTTAATGTAGAAAAATGTAAAATAATGAATTTGGGTGGCAAAAATATGAATGCAATCTATACACTGGGGGGAGAACCTCTGGGGGAATCTAGGATGGAAAAGGACCCGAGGTCCAATTATCCATTTTTCCCTCCCCGGTGTCATGTGACTTGTTAGTGTTACAAAGTCTCAGGTGTGAATGGGGAGCAGGTGTGTTAAATTTGGTGTTATCGCTCTCACTTTCTCATATTGGTCACTGGAAGTTCAGCATGGCACCTCATGGCAAAGAACATTGAGGATCTTTAAAAAAGAATATTTGCTCTACATAAAGATGGCCTAGGCCACTGATGGCGAACCTTGGCACCCCAGATGTTTTGGAACTACATTTCCCATGATGCTCATGCAGTCTGCAGTGTTGTTGAGCATTATGGGAAATGTAGTTCCAAAACATCTGGGGTGCCAAGGTTCGCCATCACTGGCCTGGGCTATAAGAAGATTGCCAAGGCCCTGAAACTGAGCTGCAGCAGTATGGCCAAGACCATACATCAGTTTAACAGGACAGGTTCAACTCAGAAGAGGCCTCGCCATGGTCGACCAAAGAAGTTGAGTGCACGTGCGCAGCATCATATCCAGTGGTTGTCTTTGGTAAATAGACGTATGAGTGCTGCCAGCATTGCTACAGAGGTTGAAGGGGTGGGGGGTCAGCCTGTCAGTGCTCAGACCATACACGGCACACTGCATCAAATTGGTCTGCATGGCTGTCGCCCTAGAAGGAAGCCTCTTCTAAAGATAATGATTCTAAAGATTTCTTTCTTCTAAAGAAAGCCTGCAAACAGTTTGCTGAAGACAAGCAGACTAAAAACATGGATTACTGGAACCAAATCCTATGGTTTGATGAGACCAAGATAAACTTATTTGGTTCAGATGGTGTCAAGCGTGTGTAGAGGTGTCAGGAAAGGTTCCACCCGCTAATGGCACTTTCTGACATTTGGCGTGCAGTACTGATGTCTACCAGCAGGTGTCTCCTGGTAGTCTGGAACTGTCGGGGGAGCCTTCCCCTGCTGGTAGTACTATGTGATCTTTGGGCCGCAGTACTGGCATCCACCAGCGGGTGGTTCCTGGCAGTGTGGAGCTGAAATCATCTCCTGCGATCAGGTGTCAGGTGTATAAATATCCGACAAGAAGACACACACCTTGCCTTGGTATCTTCCTTGCGCCTTGACTTGAACCTGAGAGCTCTGTACCTGTATCTGAACCTGATCTTGATCCTGTCTGTTTACCTGAACCCTGCACCTGAACCTTGTCCCTCCTGTGATCCTGTTACCCTTACCCTTGCCTGTCACATCGGTCAATAGTAAATTGCTAGAACTAAACTTTAAGTGCCTGACTAGAATGTATCTGACCCCGGATCGGGTACATAAACTCCAAAGGGAAAAATCGCAGTTTTGTTGGAGGGGCTGTATTGAACCAGGGACAATGGCCCACATGTGGTGGCTTTGTCCAGAAATAAGAGTGTTCTGGGACGAAGTAAGAAAATATATTAAAGAGATTACAAGGTTCGACTTGCCAAATGACCCTTGGATATTCTTATTTCATCTGAGTGATACGCCCACTAAAACATATCTTAGAACACTTTTGCCTCATCTTATGGACGCGGCCAAAAGCCTAATAGCTAAGCATTGGAAAAAGAAAGAAAGACCGACTATGAGGGAATGGTTTAATAAAATAAATGAGATACAGGGTCTAGAGTACTTAAGGTTTAGTGAAGGGATAAAAATGGAGGCCTATGAGATAAAGTGGGGAGAATGGGAAGAATTTAAAGAAACTTCAAGAGCAGTTGAGATGTGGACCACTTAGATTAGATTAGAGTGGAGATCTCGCCCCAGCACAAGATATGGATGTAAACCGGAAGTGGGGGTAGACAGGATGAGATAATGGGAAGCTAGAGGAGAAGATTGATGGGGGACGGATGAGGTTCGGTCTCGGGGGGAGGGGGAGAGTTAGCCAGGAAGGAAGTAATTGCAATCTGTTGGGCAAATATTCTGTTTTTGTAATATGATGATTTAGTCAATTGAACAGACTTAAAGCCACTATGATGTGATGACAAGATGGGAAAAATTTGAATTTCATTTATTTGAAAAATGTATTCCCGGGGAAAACTCTCTCGCTGATGTGGCAAAAAAAAAAATTGATCCTGTCTGTTTACCTGAACTCTGCACCTGAACCTTGTCCCTCCTGTGATCCTGTTACCCTTACCCTTGCCCTACAGCCTTCTCCATCCATCCTCTCCTTGTCCTGTTTGTTCCCTGTCCCCATCTGCTGACCTCCCGTTGATGACAATGGCCTGGCTACGTTTATGATTCCGGTATTCCCCATTTGTATATATATATATATATATATATATATATATATCTGTCTTATTATTATTATTTGTGGGTCTCTGTTTGTATTTGGTTGTCTGTGCACTGTATTATATTGGAGGTGGTTGTGTTTATAAGTTTCACGTATCTTAATAAATCATAATATTTTCACTTACATACATCTGGGTTCCTCTGTTGCTGTCCACACAGTTCTGGTCACACCTGATACATGACAGGCGGCAACCAGGTGAGGAGTACAAATGTGTCTTGCCTACAGTCAAGCATAGTTTTGGGAGTGTCATGGTCTGGGGCTGCATGAGTGCTGCCAGCACTGGGGAGCTACAGTTTATTGAGGGAACCATGAATGCCAACATGTACTGTGACATACTGAAGCAGAGCATGATCCCCTCCCTTCGGAGACTGGGCCGCAGGGCAGTATTCCAACATAACAACCCCAAACACACCTCCAAGATGACCACTGCCTTGCTAAAGAAGCTGAGGGTAAGGGTGATGGACTTGCCAAACATGTCTCCAGACCTAAGCCCTATTGAGCATCTGTGGGGCATCCTCAACTGGAAGTTGGAGGAGCGCAAGGTCTCTAACATCCACCAGCTCCGTGATGTCGTCATGGAGGAGTGGAAGAGGACTCCAGTGGCAACCTGTGAAGCTCTGGTGAAGTCCATGTCCAAGAGGACAACCTAGACTGATCACGCTCCTACCTCTTACCATTTCAGATAAACGCTGTATGGTGCCTCATAGGCTATGGCCTATAAACCCTTCCATAACAAAAACACCCCATAACATAGCTCTACTTACAAGATATCTTTTTTGATATGATTTCACAGTCAGTCTCTGACCCCATTACTCTAGCATACTTACGTGGTATTATCCTGCAAATGTGTGCTAGAGCTCAAAAAGCTAAGAAATTATCAGTTGACCAAATATTGTCAGACATCCGTAAATTAGAAGCTCAAAACAAATCTAATCCAGAGCAGAATATTTCAGCAAAACTAATTAAATCGATTGTAAAGGTAAATACAAAATAAAAAAATAACAACATGTTTATACTTACCATCAACCTTCACTTTTTGTGTCCCTCCGCCGGTGCTTCTGGCCCCTCCCCTCTGTCCAGTGCCCCCATGGAAAGCTGCTTCCCATGAGGGAACTTGTGCGTGTTCGCACATTGACATGGACAGCGGGACTCGGCCCCGCCCTCCACTCCCTTGTCACTGGCTTTGATTGACAGCCAATGACTCCCAGTGGCCCAGCAAAGCCAGCGAGACCTGGAAGTGAGGGGAGAGAATAGGTGCAGACGTGCATGGCTCTAGATCGATTAAGGGCTCAGGTAAGTAAAAGGGGGGGTGGGGGGGATGCTGACACCTAAACATTTTTTACCTTAATGCAAGGAATGTGTTAAGGTAAAAAATGTTTAGGGTTTACAACCACTTTAAACTTAGAAATAAGTTACATTCCATATTAATGACGCATAAACTCCTACCAAGCTCTTTATCCTACTCTTGTAAGGATCCAAGCTTACTATTGCCAGACATTGGAAAAAAGATTTAGCCCCTATTATAAAGGAAGTTATTGAAATTGTCCAAACCCATTACACTTATGACAAAATGTTAGCTTACTCAAACAAATTGATTATGCTTAATAAATCCTAAAAATCTTGGTCCAGTTGGCTCGAAACGTATAAATCAAATCGATAATGATAATACTCACACTTCTCATATGGCTTCAATTGGTATATTTAAAATAATGGAAAATAAAAAAGTGTATAGGGCGCACAGGACTAACGTAGTCTAAATAGTGTCTCTATTAAAAGTAGGCAGTCCAAAATGAAGAGGAAAGTATTGGTAAGGATGGTGGGATGATCTTCAGCAAAAAGGGCTGCAGCTTTAAAAGACTGAAGCAGGCTCTATAATGACACAAAGAAACAAACAAAGGCGCCTCTAAGTGCAGAAGATTAACAATTTTAATGCCCCAAACTGGGTTAAAAACACTTACAGAATAGAAGTGGTAATCAGGCACATCATAAGTGAAGCTGCATTGGAAGGGGTCACGGTCAGAGGAAGCCTTCAGAGGGGATGGATGTGGTCACTGAAAACAGCGGTGTGAGACACAGGGAGCCGCTGTGAAGCCGGCGTCGTCAGCATGGAAAGACGGCGAACCCTATAGATAGGTTGAAAAAGGAACGATTGATGGTTCCGAAACGCGTCCCTTATTGATGACATCACATCCTCGCCCAGGCTGTTTGTTTGCGGTTCAGGCTGGTTACAGAGCCGCTCAGCGGATGACATCACTTCCGGGTTCGCCGTCTTTCCATGCTGACGACGCCGGCTTCACAGCGGCTCCCTGTGTCTCACACCGCTGTTTTCAGTGACCACATCCATCCCCTCTGAAGGCTTCCTCTGACCGTGACCCCTTCCAATGCAGCTTCACTTATGATGTGCCTGATTACCACTTCTATTCTGTAAGTGTTTTTAACCCAGTTTGGGGCATTAAAATTGTTAATCTTCTGCACTTAGAGGCGCCTTTGTTTGTTTCTTTGTGTATTTAAAATAATGAGCAGATGTATGTTATTGTATGTATATAATGATCAGATGTATGTTATTGTATGTATGTTATGTATGTTATACAACGATTTGGGATATCACCTACATTAAATGTTATGGAGCGAAAAATACAGTAATTCCTAAGACGCACTTTTTCCACCAAAAATATGGGGGAAATGTCTGCGTCTTATAGAGCAAATACTCCATAATCACAGAGGCATCGCCCCAGGCACCACCCCCCCCCCCCCCCACCGCCGCCACCATGTTACTGGCAGGAGAGAAGAGGAGAGGGAAGGAGAGATATCCCATGCCCCTGCGAGCGCCGGGTGATCTCCCGCTGGGCCTATCACTCAGACAGAAGACAGAGCAGCCGAGCAGCCGAATGGAGTATGGCTGCAGCAGCCGCTCGGGCTGCTTTGCCTTCTGGCAGGTGGATGTGATGACCTGACGTCAGGCTGAATTTATGGCATGGGTAAAGCTGCATTTATGGGACTGGTAAAGCTGCATTTATGGGACTGGTAAAGCTGCATTTATGGCACAGGTAAAGCTGCATTTATGGGACTGGTAAAGCTGCATTTATGGCACAGGTAAAGCTGCATTTAGGGACTGGTAAGGCTGCATTTATGGGACTGGTAAGGCTGAATTTCTTTAGCAGTGGTCAGGCTGCATTTATGGGACTGGTAAGGCTGCATTTCTTTGGCACTGGTCAGGCTGCATTTATGGGACTGCAAGGTTGCATTTCTTTGGCACTGGTAAGGCTGCATTTTTGGGACTGGCAAGGTTACCTTTCTTTGGCACTGGTAAGGCTGCATTTACGGGACTGGCAAGATTGCATTTCTTTGGCACTGGCAAGGCTGCATTTACGGGACTGGCAAGGTTGCATTTCTTTGGCACTGGTAAGGCTGCATTTATGGGACTGGCAAGGTTGCATTTCTCTGGCACTGGTAAGGCTGCATTTATGGGACTGGTAAGGCTGCATTTCATTGGCACAGGTCAGGCTGCATTTTATGGGCATTGGTAAATATGTTAGTACACCATTTGGTTCAGAATATTTTTTTTCTTGTTTTCCTCCTCTAAAACCTAGGAGCGTCGTATAGTCAGGTGCGTCTTGTGGAGTGAAAAATACAGTATTCTATACCTTCTATTTCTATATTCTTATTATAATACAAATATTGTTTTTCTATGTTTTTTACTCATGTAATATGCCTTTGTAATCACTATTACTTGTGATCTAAAGATACAACATTCTTATGCTATTTTTCCTTTTTGTTTCTGTACTATATTTTTTTTTCGACAATACCAAATCAAAATGTATTGTTAAAAAAAACAAAAATAAAGGATCAGATTTTTTGGAGATGGAAAGGTATTGCACTATGAAAACATTAACTATACCCATAAAAAGTAATCTTGTTGGTTTTAGAATTAATAATCCAAAGCAGTGAAACAAAATGTGAGCATGACTATGATTATGAAAGATCTGGGACACTCAGGAATACAAAGGAGTAACAAATTCCATGCTGGAGTGAATGCTATTCATGTCCAGATTGCACACAGCAGTGAGAGTGGGCCATCCGGGTTCACATATGTGTGGCCACGGTTCCCAGCATGGGGTCCGGTGCATTCCTGTTCACCATTTCAGGTGCGAATCAGGCCTGAATTTTTGACTGAATTTGCACCTGAACCAGACGCAAACATGCACAGGACCCTTTTGAAATACTAACTGTGGCTGACATGGACATGTGTGAACTGGCTCAATTGAAAGCCGGCCACGCTCGCATGTCATGCATAGCATCCAGTTTACACATATGTGAACCTAGCCTAAATGAGAAGTATGGACAAAGATTTTTTCTTTTCTTCTTTTCTAGGTCACAGGAGTGCATGAACTCGAGCTCTCCTATGACCCAGAATCAGCTGACATCACAGAACCAGTCCTGGCTCTTGAAGGATCCTGATGATATTTTTGGGATCCACTTAACTGTCTGATTAACAGCTGGCTCTGGTTCTCAGCACTCGGCTGAGAGCTATGGTCAGCTGCACCCACCCCTAATTTGTCCAGTGGTCCTGTGACCTCTGGAGGGACAAATCACCATTCTCTGTTGAGAGATGACTGAGAACTAAGTGATCAGTCATTTGATCGCACAGTTCTCGGGCTTCCAACTGGCAGGGGACAGCTGCAGCATCACACTGATGCTGCAGCATAGAGGTGAGTATGTATGTTTAGTTTTTTTTAACCAAGCCCAAGCTTCTCCTTTAAATAGAACCTGTGCATATTAATTTTATACATATGCCATAGTCCTTCTACTCACAAAATACTGCTACATACTGTACCACAAGTGACAGTCCCAAAACATACAGTAGTGTATAGAGGGATGGGGGTCAAGAGTAAGTAATTTATACGTCACAGAAAATACTACATCAATGGTATCTCACACCAACAAAATTAGAAAAGTTTGCGCCCTCCCAGTCCGCCACCTGTTGGAGAAACTGTGGTCACACTGGCACTGCAGACCACATCTGGTGGTCCTGCCCACTGCTATCCCCCTTCTGGAAATCCTTTTAATACCTTCTCACGACCCTTACTGGCAATCACTCAAAAATCACCCCCAGCTAGCATTATTGGGACCAGGCCTGGAAGCCTGCAAACCTCAACATCGCCCCATCCTCACACATGTCTTAATCGCAGCCAGACTCGCCATAGCAAAAAGCTGTAACAGCACCTTGATACCTTCCCCACAACTTATTCACAATACTTTCAACTATAACCTTCAGATGGAATTTATGTTCGCCAAAGCAAACCTTTCTCTACCAAAATTCCAAAAAGAATGGGCCCCATGGCTGACATACTCCAACCTGGATCTCATCTCCTTACCTCAATACTGACACGTCTACCACAATAACTCTGATAACATCACTCTTATTAACCTTGTATAGTACTGACAATGCTTTACGAAATGTTTACTTGTTTAACCGCTTCCCGACCGCCTCACACAGATATACTGCGGAAGAAGGGCACATACAGGCAGATTAACGTACCTGTACGTTGCCCTTTAAGAGGCGGCTCACGGGCACACCCGCCAGGAGTTCTGAGACCGTGATCGCGGGTCCCACGGACCCGATATCCGCAGGGATATCCGTGGGGATACCCACGATCGTCTCACGGTGAGGAAGAACGGGGAGATGCTAATGTAAACAAGCATCTCCCCGTTCTGCCCAATGACGCTCTCACTGATCACAGCTCCCTGTAATCAGAATCGGTGATCAGTGACATGTCACACATAGCCCCTCCCCCCCACAGTTAGAATCACTCCCTAGGACACACTTAACCACTACAGCGCCACCTAGTGGTTAACCCCTTCACTGCTAGTGACATTTTTACAGTAATCAATGCAATTTTTTAGCATTGATCGCTGTATTAATGCCAATGGCTTCAAAAATGTGTCAAAATTGTCAGATGTGTCCGCCATAATGTCACAGTCATGATAAAAATTGCTGATCGCCGCCATTACTAATAAAAAAAATTATCAATAAAAATGCCATAAAACTATCCCCTATTTTGTAGATGCTATAACTTTTGCGCAAACCAATCAATAAACGCTTATTGTGATTTTTTTGCCAAAAATATGTAGAAGAATACATATCAGCCAAAACTGAAGGGGAAAAAATGTTTTTTATATATTTTTGGGGGATATTTTTTATAGCAAAAAGCAAAATATAATGCGTTTTTTTCAAAATTGACGCCATTTTTTTGTTTATAGCGCAAAAAATAAAAACCGCAGAGATGGTCAAATACCACTAAAAGAAGGCTCTATTTGTGGGAAAAAAAGGAAGTCAATTTTGTTTGGGAGCCATGTCACACGACCGCGCAATTGTCAGTTAAAGCGATGCAGTGCCGAATCGCAAAAAGTGCTCTGGTCTTTGGCCAGCCAAATGGTCCGGGGCTTAAGTGGTTAACAGTGCATCGTTTTATCAAAAAAAACTCAAGTGAAATAAAAAATAAATAAAATATTGCAAAACCCACCAATTTATTCTCTATGACCTCTGCTTTAACCGCTTGCCGTCCGACGGCTGTCATATGACGGCCAGGCGGCGCGGCTCTCGTTTCTGGGAGGGCGTCATATGACGCCCTCGCCTTCTCTACCCACCAGATTGCCCAGTAACACGGCAGGACGTGGATCTGTGTGTGTAAACACACAGATCCACGTCCTGTCAGAGAGGAGAGGATACTGATCTGTGTTCTCAGTACAGAGCAACACAGATCGGTCTCCTCCCCTTGTGAGTCCCCTCGCCCTTCAGTTAGAAACATTCCCTAGGAACACAGTTAACCCCTTGATCACCTCCTAGTGTTAACCCCTTCCCTGCCAGTCACATTTATACAGTAATCAGTGCATTTTTATAGCACGGATCGCTGTATAAATGTGAATGGTCCCAAAAATGTGTCAAAAGTGTCCGATGTGTCCGCCGCAATATCGCAGTCACAATAAAAATCGCAGATCGCCACCATGACTAGTAAAAAAAATAATAATAATAAAAATGCTATAAATCTATCCCCTATTTTGTAGACGCTATAACTTTTGCGCAAACCAATCAATATTATTATTGCGATTTTTTTTTACCAAAAATATGTAGAAGAATAAGTATCGGCCTAAACTGAGGAAAAAAATTTGTTTAAAAAAAAAAATGGATATTTATTATAACAAAAAGTAAAAATATTGTGTTTTTTTCAAACTTGTCCCTCTTCTTTTGTTTATAGCACAAAAAATAAAAACCACAGATGTGATCAAATACCACCAAAATAATGCTCTATTTGTGGAGAAAAAATAATAAAAATTTCATTTGGGTACAGTGTTGCATGACAGCACAATTGTCATTCAAAGTGTGACAGCGCTGAAAGCTGAAAAATTGCTTGGGCAGGAAGGGGGTTAAAATGCCCTGTATTGAGGTGGTTAAAAATAAAATATATATACTATATATATTTACATTGCTCAGCATAAATGAGTACACCCCTTTTGAAAAGTAAGATTTTTAACAATATCTCAATGAACACAAGAACAATTTCCAAAATTTTGACAAAACTGAGTTTTTAGAACATTTTTTTGGCTCCATTATGTGAAAATAAGGTTAATAATATAACTTAGATTATAAAATCTTTAGTTTTACTCAAATTAGTTGATGCAAAAATTAATACACCCCACAACAAAAACTATATTGTGTAAAACCTCCATGATTTGAAAGGACAGAACCAAGTCTTCTAGGCATGGAATGAACAAGTTAGAGAAATATTGCAACATCTATCTTTTTCATTCTTCAAGAACGACCTCTTTTAGAGCCTGGGTGCAACAGTGGCCTTAGATGTGTGCTTTGGATCATTGTCATGTTGGAAAAGTGCACAACGACAAAGGGCACGGAGTGATGGTAGCATCATCTCTTTCAATATAGAGCAGTACATCTGAATTTATGATAACATCCTTGAAATGCAGCTCCCCAACATCAACAGCACTCACGCAGCCCTACAAAAGGACACTGCCACCACCATGTTTCACTGTAGGCACCATGCATTTTTCTTTGTACTCCTCACCTTTGTGACACCATACAGTTTTGAAGCCATCAGTTCCAAAAATATGTATCTTGGTCTCTTTACTCCAGAGTAAAGAGTCTCCATAGTCTTCTTCTTTTTCAGCATGGGCTCTGGCAAATTCTAGGCAGGCTTTCATTGTGTATGGGCTTTAGGAGAGGCTTCCTTTGTGGATGACACCCATTTCTCTGCAGTGAACGCCATATTGTATCACGGGAAACAATCACCCCAGTTTGGCTTTCTACCTTTTTAACTGCAGTGAACTTGCATGGCGATTTTTCTCAACCCTTCTCATCAGAAGATGCTCCTGTCGGGGTGTTAACTTCTGTGGATGGCCCGAACATCTCTGTGAGACATTTATCTAAGAAAGCTTCCATTTGCATATGTGTATAAAAGCTTAGTGTCTGTACAAATGTTAAGATAAGGATATCTATATGATATGAATCTGAGTGCTGCTTATTATTCCATGTTATCAGCCATTTTTCATCAAAGAACGCTCATTATTTTGTAATGATCAGAAAGCGTCCACATAAAAGTGGTCCAGTCATCCTCAAATTGTATTAACAGCGCGTTGAGAAGACATTATAGCTTTCTTCTAAAATAAACTAGCATATGGGCAGAAAACTCAGATAAATGTATGTAGTGTAGATTAGGGATGGGCTCGATGTTCGAGTCATTTGTAAGTTTGACTCGAATGTCAGCTGTTCATTTGTTCTTAGAACAAGCGAACATATAGGGGGCTTGCGGCAAGTTTGTCCCCCACGGAGCACCCCATAATGCACTGTGAGATCGCAGTGCATTGACGGGTGCTGATTGGCCAAAGCATGCACCTGACCAGCGTGATGTGCTGTGAGAGCCGTGAGAGCCAATCATGGCTCAGGGGCTAAGTCCACGCCCCACACTATATAAGGCTGCTGCTTACACGGCGGCCGTATAAAGTGAATGAATAGAGATTAGGCAGGTAGTTAGTGTAGTGTGCAGTCATTCAGTATAGTATATATAATATGGTTCAGCGTATATAGTGCAGTTAATGTAGTAATATAATACAGTTCAGAGTATATAGTGCAGTCAGTGTAGAAAATATAATACAATTCAGAGTATATAGTGCAGTCAATGTAGTATATATAATACAGTGGAGAGTATGTAGTGCCATCAGTGTAGTATATATTGCAGTCTGGTATAGATCTTAAGAGGAACTCCACGCCAAAATTAAAAAAAAAAACAGCATGGGACCCCCCCAAAATACATACCAGACCTCATGTGATGTCAGAGGGGGCGGGGCCATCCGGTAACATCAGCGGGTGGCTCCACCCTTTCCTTTATATAAGGGCTGTCAAAAGCGAAAAGACCTCAGTCACCAGGAGGCCTCCCAAGGAGGCCGAGTTTTTTTTTTTTCTATTTTTCTGGTCTGTCGGGCAGCGTGAATGATGATGGATTTACAGAGCTGATGTAACCGGATGTCACATTACTTCAGAAGGTGCCCTTGCCTATATAACAGCTGTTAAAGCCAAGAGACAGCAGTGGCCGGAAGGCCTCCCGTTGAGGCGGAGCTTTTTTATTTTTTTCTATTTTTCAGGTCCGTCAGGCACATGATTGAAGATGGATGGACATCGTGGGACACTTTTTTTTTTTTTAATAAAGGAAATGTCAAAAACTGTCTCTTGTGGTTTTTACTTTTTGACACTTTTTTCGGTGAATGGGTAGGGGTACAATGTACCCAATATTTATTCACATAGGGGGGCCGAGATCTGGGGGCCCCCTTGTTAAAGAGGGCTTCCAGGTTCCGATAAGCTCCCCGCCCGCAGACCCCGACAACCAATGGCCAGGGTTGTTGGGAAGAGGCCTTTGACCCCATGGGAACGAGGTGCTTTGGGGTGGGGGGGGCGCAGAGCCCCCCTGCCCCACAGCACCCACCCACCCATGTTGAGGGCATGTGGCCCGGTCTTGTTCAGGAGGGGGGGCGCTCGCTCGTCCCCCCCATCCTGACCTCCAGGCTGCATGCTCAGATAAGGGTCTGGTACAGACTGGGGGGACCCCATGCCATTTTTTCCATAGATTTTTCATCTATATTGCCGGGAGCCCCTTTGGTAGAGTAGCAAAAAGTGTCCCAGTGCCCAGCTGTCCTCCTCCTGTGGCTACTGATCCCAGCACCACCTCCTCAGGGACTGCCAGCCCACCTGGCTGCAGCTGCCCCTTTGTAAGAGTCCACGGCTTACTACGCATGCACCAATGACGCTTGCCGCAAGAGGAAATCCATGCCAACCGAGCATGTGCCAAAGACGCCTCAGGGCGCCAACCCGCACCTGCACAGAAGACAGGATGGAAAAGGGCAGGAAAATGCCCTGGACGCGCACAGGAAGTGACCTCAACCTGATGGAAAAAGGTGGGAAAATACCCAGGAGGCGCACAGGAAGTGACATCAACCTGATGGAAAAAGGGGGGAAAATGCCCAGGAGGTGCACCGGAAGTGACCTCAAACTTCCCTATGTAAGCCCAGCCCAGACACTGCCAAATTGCTGGATTATCTTCAGTCCCCCTTGTTCCTGTGCTAGTGTGTGATCTGTCTCAACCTGTTGTGACCTGGAAACCTGTTTGACTACTCTTGATTGCTGCTTGCCTTTGACCTCAGATTTGCACCTTAATCATTCTACTTCTTTGCCCCTTTTGTACTCAGCTGCCAGATTGGAACCCGACCTCGGCTTGGATCTCGACCATTCTTCTTCTGATTAACCCTTTTACGCTTTGTTACCCAACTGGACTTGACCTCAGCTCGGATCCCGGACTAAGGCTTGCACAGTGCTCCGCACCCTTGGCACCCCTACCACTCGGTGTCCCCACCAAGTCTCTGTCTCCATCTTCAGAGGCTTTAAGGACCCGAGGTGCAAGGGAGGCCTCCCCACTACTTCGGTCTCACATCAGGTACATAGCCCACATGACACCCTTTTACTAGCCCTCCGGGCTAAGACTCTACAGTCCTCCCAGACTGCTTGCACCCAGTCCTCTCAGGCATGCCTCTCAGTCCTCAGTCCTGACTGTAACACTCACCAGCCCTCCTGGCTGTCTTTATCCCTGGAGATTTGCCCGGCAGTGTTTTCCTGCTGTCCTCCACTTGCTCCCTTGCCTCTAGTCAGGACACTTCTGTGTGTTATGAAGAAGGTCCCTTCCACACCGGAGATCAGGCCTGAGGTCACCCCCACCAGACTAGGGGGCACCCTCAAGGGCCACCGACAGCCTAGCACTCTAGCTTCCACCTGAACTCCACTGCCCCCCAGATGCGCTGACACTGAGTATTTGAGGGGGCCTGCCCCCTGCCAACCCATCTGTTGGGGATTGGTCAGGGCCCTCAGAATACTCCAGGCACCTCCACTCCCATTCTTCTAGAATCTTCTGTAAGTTTCCAGAAGTAGGGGGAGGTATTAGGCACGCTGCCTGTGAGTCATTCCAGCCTCCCTGAGTCACTCCAAAACAACACAGACTTAGCTGCCAGCCTGACAATTTACTTACACTAACAGAAACACTAGCACTATATATATATATATATATAGAGAGAGAGAGAGAGAGAGAGAGAGAGAGAGAGAGAGAGAGAGAGTCAGAGACAGAGACAGACAGAGAGAGAGAGACAGAGAGAGAGAGACAGAGACAGAGAGAGAGAGAGACAGAGATCCTATCACTGGAAACAACTCATCAATGGCAGGATTTTTGAGAAGTTACATACTTTTTCCTACGGTATCACTCCTTCACTATCTAGACCTAGCTGTTACCTCACTAGAAAGTGATATTCCACAGCATTACAGGCCAGTGAAGGATTGCTTGCCTTTTCCCTTTCACCCAACTGATATGGCCATAAACAGCCTGATTCAATACCAGATTAGGACTGCACCATTTAGTGCTTTGCTAGGTGAAGATATTGAACACTTATCACATTTGGAAATAAGCATAATTGCTCACAAAGATACAGTATTTTATCTAGTTTGAAAATCTCCACGTGAACTGACTGATGTTTTCTGTGATAGCTGTGAATGTAAGGTTTTAGTTTATCAGGCAAGACACTTAGTGGACAGTGGTGGGTCAATATGCTACAAAATGATGGGCAGAGATTTCCCATTGGTTATTCTTGTAAACAATTAAACTGTTAAAACTAGTCCTACTAGAAAGTCACTGTGTTTGAAAGTGTGAATAATGAAATGTTTCATCTGTAGTGAACCTGCAATGCTTTCTATAATTGCAGCTCCTAATCCATATAAAAGTGGAAGGTTGAAGAGTGGAGTAATACAAGTGGTTAGGTAATATTCACTGAAAGGGGCCTCATGCCAACAAACAGCAGCCCCAAAGCAGGTAAAATTATCCAGAGTTCTGACTTTTTTGGCCCTAATTCTGACAATGGATCACACAAGTGCAGTTCGTTCTGCTAAAGCAGGTCCAGGCTCTGGATCAATCCTGAATTTACAGTCCTGATCCACTGAGATGCTGGGACCAGCAGCTGGCTCAACCTCAGCTGCTGAGAGCCTGAGCCAGCCGTTCCCGGCCCCTTTACAGCCCAGCGCTCCGTTGAGTGCTGGAGTGGTAGAGCAGAGAGTGGTGACTGACAGTCGCCGGCTCTCTGCTCAGAGTGGAGGGGAATAATAAGTGATCAGCAGTGTTTGATCACTCAGTTCTTAGTGCAGAGCCAGCGGAGGACAGATGCAGCATCAGACCAGTGCTGCATTCACCTAGTTGAGTATAAATGTTTATTTTTTATAAGCCCAAGCTTCTCTTTTATAAAACTTATTGAAATTTGTGGTGAGTTCCAGTACAACAATGAGCATGCAAGGGTCAGAGTATTGGGAATCATCCCTTTTACTTTTCAATTGAAGAATTTTTTTCATGTTTTTTCCAAAAAGTGGAAAAGTGTCTTGCTCCATGAAAATGGGTCACTATACTATTTAGGTTCACAGTAATCAATATTTAAATGTTGCAATATAAAATAAATTAATAATAAAAAATTGAAATATGTATCATGTATAAATATAGGTGTATTTTATTTTGTGCAAACGCATTGTGTACTAAAGCTGTAGCCAAAAGGAAAGTAAATGAAGACAAGTGTTGTACATGACTGATTCAAGGCTGGACCATTGCTTCAAAAGCAGGCACCCAGAATGAATCTGAGTCCCAAGGCACAAAGGTTACAAACTTTGCCATCAAAGTATTCTTCTATTCTGTCTGTGGTAGACCAAGGATTTATTCTAACCTTTGTGACTTCCATTCCTATTTGTCTTACCTAAAGTCTCAGTGGAAATTAGACTCAATCACAAAACACTACAAAATACACTGTAACTAACAATAACAAAACAATTTTTTGATAAAAAATCTAGAAACAACTATGTTTTAAAACTTACATCAGTTATCTTGCTTAAAGCAGTTTCCATCAAGAAGGGATTGAGTGTCTAAAGTAGAATTTACTGAGATGTGATTGGCAGGGGATCGTAATTTGATGGAAACTTCTATCCGGCAGAAAGTGTTCTGAAGGAATTGATAAGCAAAGACCAAAGACAGGATATCTGTAATCCCCACATTTTCCACATAGTCTCTTTCTATCAAAATCTTATCAAACTTTATTAAATATACAAAAGGCCCTTTCCCTATAGACACAACAATAATTTCAAAGAAAAATACAGGGTTGAAAAAGAATATGTCAGCTTATATATTTCATTCTAATGAATGCAGGCAAATCAAGGCTGATTCTTTAAACTAATATGTTTTGCTGTATTACTAATTCAAAAAATAGTTATGAATTTCTTCACAAAGAATGAACAAAAACTCCCATGTTGGAAGTGTTGTGGTCTAAATGAAATAAGGCAGCCAGTGCAAATCACTTTGCCACTGTGCTTTTAGTACAATCCTTTATGGCCATTGTAGTCTATATGGAGGAAAATAGCTTTAATGGTAGAAGTCAAACACAATATTAAAAAAAAAGTTCATAAACACACAATTTACAAAGAGGAAAAAACAGTTCATGGTAACTGAGTAAAGCGTTTGTTACTCAAACACTTTATATTCCTGATACGTGTCTGCTGTAACATGTACTTGTATGAGAAAAGTATCCTGTTCTCTTTGTATTGTTCCTTTATGTGAAATACCTGGTGATCCTGCCAGTCCCTCTACATTCCTATAAAAAACTTACCACACTAAGCAGGAACACACACTGTGGTCAGTTCTCTAGCTGTGCTGGGAATTCAGTGTACTCTCCTCCAAAGATCGAACTTGTCCTGACAGCCATTCAATGGGAGGCTCAGTGTAATGCTGCTTCTCCTCCTCCCAGCTGTTATGCAGCTGAGAACAGAGGGAATGTGATCACTTATAAAAAAGGGGAAAAATGTATTTATAATGTATTTTTATATCGCTACAAAAATGTTTTGCCTTTCATTTCTATTTTAAACTGAATGGGTTGTTTTACAAGGTGATTGTTTACAATAACTAAATCCATTTGCTCCTAAACCCATATACAACTAAATTGTTTTACTCTTAATCAACTGAAAACCCATGGAGTGCCCGTACATAGGATTTTTAACCGCTTGCGGACCAGTCGCCGCAGTTATACTGCGGCAGGTTGGCTCCGCTGCGCGAAATCACGTAGCTGCACTTGATCTCGCGAGGTCTGGATAGCGCGCGCGTGCCCACCGCGAGCTCCGTGAGTCCAACCGTGGGTCCTGCGGATTCAATGTCCGCGGGGATACCCGCGATCGTCTCACGGAGAGGAAGAACGGGGAAATGCTGATGTAAACAAGCATTTCCCCGTTCTGCCTACTGACAGGACACTGATCACAGCTCCCTGTAATCGGGAGCGGTGATCAATGTCATGTCACACATAGTCCACCCCCCCCACAGTTAGAATCACTCCCTAGGGCACACTTAACCCCTGCAGCGCCCCCCTCCTGGTTAACCCCTTCACTGCCAGTCACATTTACACAGTAATCAGTGCATTTTTAATCACACTGATCGCTGTATAAATGTGAATGGTCCCAAAATAGCGCCAAAAGTGTCCGATCGGTCCGCCATAATGTCGCAGTCATGATAAAAATCGATGATCGCTGCCATTACTAGTAAAAAAAAAAACATTCATTAAAATGCCATAAAACTATCTCCTATTTTGTAGACGCTATAACTTTTGCGCAAATCAATCAACAAACGCTTATTGCGATTTTTTTTTACCAAAAACATGTAGAAGAATACATATCGGCCTAAACTGAGGAAAAAAAGTGTTTTTTTTATATATTTTTGGGGGATATTTATTATAGCAAAAAGTAAAAAATATTGCTTTTTTTTTCACAATCGTCGCTCTTTTTTGTTTATAGCGCAAAAAATAAAAACCGCAGAGGTGATCAAATGCCATCAAAAGAAAACTCTATTTGTGGGGAAAAAAGGACGTCAATTTTGTTTGGGAGCCACGTGGCATGATCGTGCAATTGTCAGTTATAGCGACGCAGTTCCAAATCGCAAAAAGTGCTCTGGTCAGGAAGGGGGCAAATCCTTCCGGGGCTGAAGTGGTTAAAAGATTTTTAATAGTATATGGTGAATTTTCCTATTTGTTTAAAATCTATGTCTTACAAATAAACATTTAATCGCTTCAATACTGAGCACATTCACCCCCTTCTTGTTCAGGTCAATTTTCAATTTTCAGCTTTCAGCGCTGTCACACTTAGAATGACATTTGTGCAGTCTTGCAACACTGCACCCATATGACATTTTTAGAATTTTTTGCACACAAATAGAGCTTTCTTTTGGTGGTATTTAATCACCACTGTTTTTTTTTTTGTTTTGTTTTTTTGCTCAATAAACTAAAAAAGACCAACAATTTTGACAAAAAAGCAAAAACCCTTTTCTTAATTTAAAAATCTGCAAATAAATAATCTTTCTTCATACATTTAGGCCAAACTGTATTCTGCTACATTGATTTGGTAATAAATAAAGCTTTGCCCAATCAGGGCGCAGAATGCACCGTGCAGCACTCAGTGCATTGCAGGGTGTTCGTCGGGGCGAAAATCCTGCGAGTTTGGATGTTGGGTGCCGAACTGTTTGCCCATCCCTATTTGGACGTTATCCACACTATTAAAATGGCGTCCTTTCTCATGTTCAAATCCTGAGTCATGAATTCATGAACAATTGACTTGGTAATTCCCATTTCCTCTGCAATCATTCTTATAGTAAGCCGTCAGTCACAGTTGAGAACAGACCTCACTGCATTCACATTGTGTTCTGTTTTTGACTGACGGCTCAATATTAAAATGGTTGCAGAGGAAATGGCAAGTACCAAGTCAATTGTTCATGAAACCTTGCTCAGGATTTGAACATGAGAAAGGATTTTGGTAGTGTAGATAATGTCCAAAGAACCACTATGCAGGCTCTGAACGCCATCCCACTTGAAGACTTCCAGTGATGAAGCTATGAAAAATTGAAAAATCTCTGGGGGCGTTGTGTACACTCAAAAGGTACATACTTTGAAGGAGACAATGTTCAATTGTAAAATTGTATTTTTTTTTATTTTTTTATTTTTGTAAAATTACTTTCTGGACACACCTTGTATATACGTTTTGCTTTAAAGCAGTGTAGTGTGGGTGATTAATAGTAAAGGTGATCCTCAGATAATGCAATGGTTGTTATGGCATTATACTCCTAGGACTTTGGGAAGTATTACCAATATTCATGGGTCCACGTTATTATAAAAAAACACAGCAGACAAAGTTTATGACAAAATATACTTCCACACTGTTTTGGATTATAAAAGTTAATACCCTTTTCATGTTCTTTTTTTGGCTTTGGATGGAAACGTGCAAGATGCAAAATAAAACTCCCAATCCATTGTAATTTTAGGGCTCTCAAAAGGAATGCTTTATGCTAATAAAACTTCATAAAACTGGAATTTGCCAATTTCTAAACTTACTGAGGAATGCAAGCTTCAGTAAACAGAAATGCCTCATTTACTGCTCAGAGGTTTCTGAATTTACATCTAAGACTTTTTTTTCTCTGAATGTATAAACACTATAGTTTTGTCGATATTCAGTCAACAGATTCTCCAAAAACTTGCTGAAATATTCTATAGTTTGCTAGTGATTTTACTTGAAATCTAACAGCCATGCAATGGTTTTGTCTGTGACACCATCTACAGTATAATAGAATGGATGGAACTAATACATGTAGTATTTCCAAGTTATTAGCTAGCTAGCAGTGGTTGCTATCCAGCTAATGGAGACATGTTCTGACATTTACAAGCACTGCAACAGTTTTGAGTATAATTTTTGACAATAGTGACAACTGGGGTTGTGTATGGGTCAGTTCTAACATGCTGAATGTTTCACATATATTTACCTGCATTTTGACAATTCTCTGTCATCATTTAACAATAGTTCTTTGCATCAAAATGGGAATTACTATTTAAAGCGTATCCAAACCCAAAAACAAAAAGGTTATATATTGTAGTTTATCCATCTATACAATAGATATAGTGGCTGCATTATTTTCCTTTTATTCAGGCTGTTATCCTTTATTTTTCATGGTGATTCTATTAACACAATTTGTGTCCTAGGTTGATAACACTCATTTATCACATTGTATGTATGGACGAGTAGAGTTGCCACCCTAGACTGCTCTTCAAATTAGGACTACAAGTACCTTGCATTGTAGTTCACAGAAGATAGCTGGGAAAGCTGACAGTGCACAGAAAAAGGATTTCTGGCTGAATTAACTGGAATACCAGATATTTATCTGTACTTTTAGAAAATATACATACAGTATTTCACAAAAATGAGTACACCCCTCACATTTTTGTAAATATTTTATTATATATTTTCATGTGACAACGCTGAAGAAATTAAACTTTGCTACAATGTAAAGTAGTGAGTGTACAGCTTGTATAACAGTGTAAATTTGCTGCCCCCTCAAAATAACTCAACACACAGCCATTAATGTTTAAACCGCTGGCAACAAAAGTGAGTACACCCCTAGGTGAAAATGTCCAAATTGGGCCCAAAGTGTCAATATTTTGTGTGGCCACCATTATTTGCCAGCACTGCCTTAACCCTCTTGGGCATGGAGTTCACCACAGCTTCAAAGATTTCCACTGGAGTCCTCTTCCACTCCTCCATGACGACATCACGGTGAATGTTAGAGACCTTGCGCTCCTTCACCTTCCGTTTGAGGATGCCCCACAGATGCTCAATAGGGTTTAGGTCTGGAGACATGCTTGGCCAGTCCATAACCTTTACCCTCAGCTTCTTTAGCAAGGCAGTGGTAGTTTTGGAAGTGTGTTTGGGGTTGTTATCATGTTGGAATACTGCCCTGCGGCCCAGTCTCTGAAGGGAGGGGATCATGCTCTGCTTCAGTATGTCCCAGTACATATTCATACCTCCCAACTTTTTGAGATGGGAACAAGGGACACTTATCAGCAAAAGTAAGCAGGCATAGGACACACCCCCTGCCACACCCCCTTAAAAGAGAATTATACAAAAAAACAAGATTGGTTAAACCCAGTGCTTTTTTTTTACCACTACTATTCCTTTATATTGGCTTTTGGAATTTACAAATGCAGCAATTTAGGAATCAGATGAAACGTTTAGCACTGGGAAACACTTTTTTGAAAGATAAAAAGTGCATTTTATGTATATCTATATAGATCAGACCTAAATGAGGGACAAATGAGGAGGAATGAGGGACAGAGGGATATTGCTCCAAATCAGGGACAGTCCCTTAAAATCAGGGACAGGTGGGAGTTATGCATGTTTGCATTTATGGTTCCCTCAATGAACTGTAGCTCCCCAGTGCCAGCAGCACTCATGCAACCCCAGACCATGACACTCCCACAAACATGCTTGACTGTAGGTAAGATACACTTGTCTTTGTACTCCTCACCTGGTTGCTGCCACACACACTTGACACCATCTGAACCAAATAAGTTTATCTTGGTCTCATCAGACCACAGGACATGGTTCCAGTAATCCATGTCCTTAGTCTGCTTGTCTTCAGCAAACTGTTTGCGAGCTTTCTTGTGCATCATCTTTAGAAGAGGCTGCCTTCTGGGACAACAGCGATGCAGACCAATTTGATGCATTGTGCGGCGGATGGTCTGAGCACTGACAGGCTGACTCCCCACCCTTTCAACCTCTGAAGCAATGCTGGCAGCACTCATGCATCTATTTCCCAAAGACAACCTCTGGATATGACACTGAGCACATGCACTCAACTTCTTTGGTTGACCAGGCGAGGCCTGTTCTGAGTGGAACCTGTCCTGTTAAAATAGTCCTGTTAAAACACTATATGGTCTTGGCCACTGTGCTGCAGCTCAGTTTCAGGGTCTTGGCAATCTTCTTATAGCCTAGGCTATCTTTATGTAGAGCAACAATTCTTTTTTTCAGATCCTCTGAAAGTTCTTTGCCATGAGGTGTCATGTTGAACTTCCAGCGACCAGTATGAGAGAGTGAGAGCGATAACACCAAATTTAACACACCTGCTCCCGATTCACACCCGAGACCTTGTAACACTAACAAGTCACATGACACCGGGGAGGGAAAATGGTTAATTGGGCCCAAATTGGACATTTTCACTTAGGGGTGTACTCACTTTTGTTGCCAGTGGTTTAGACATTAATGGCTGTGTATTGCATTATTTTGAGGGGACAACAAATGTACACTGTTATACAAGCTGTACACTCACTACTTTACATTGTAGCAAAGTGTGATTTCTTCAGTGTTGTTACATGAAAAGATATAATAAAATATTTACAATAACGTGAGGGGTGTACTCACTTTTGTGAGATACTGTAGCCTTAAGCCTCATTCATGTGCGCATAAGCACCCTGGGTGGGTTCAACCTGTGCATATACACCAATGCCAGATTAGGAGCAGCCACTGTGTCCCAATTGACAGCTATGGGAAAGCTTGTACAAGGATGCACAAAACAGCTGTGCATCCCTGTGTGCCCCATGTGAACAAAGCTTTAAAAAATAAAAGTAATAAATTCACTGTGACAGACTCACTCCTGACAGAGGCTTTTGGAGGGGTCTGAATGCTAGCCTCTTGCCTACCGACTATGGGCCCTGGCATTTGAGTTAGTCACAAGCATTTAGGACGATGTTCTGTTATATAATGCAAAAGGACATTATTACATTTAACAATCAGGGAAGCCATGATGGTCTCTGCCAACCTGAAACTCAGTAAATAGATGTAAGTGAAAAGAAAGCTGATTAATGAGATCTGGAAAGCCCTGGGTCTTCTGTTGTTTACTAGTATGAGGTGGGGTGAGATCACTGTTTGCATTGTTAATTGTGCTAATTAGCTCACCTATTGTCTGCTAGCAAACTACTGTGGGGATGTTGAACTTATGATAATGTGTACTTTGCGAGCTCGGAAGTCTGACCTGAAGTGGGGATATCTGATTAATGACAAAATTGTCCAGATGGGCATTGAGTCACCTAGGCTGGTTTAAGTGACTAGTTAATTAGCACATGTTAATTATGTTTCTGATTACAGTTTGTATTGTTAGGGTAATATGATCAGGAGGGGACTGTTCTCCTGTGGGGTATATATTCTGTGTGAGTTTGTTCAATTAAAGTTCCAGTTTCATACAAGCTATTTGTCAGCTTGTCTTGTATGGTCAGCTATAATATCTGGTATGTCCAGACTGGGGGAAACAGTATATTGACAGAAGCATTCAAGCGGGGTGCTGGGACGTTTCCGTCACATGCACCACCTCTAAGGACAGGTAAACTGAGAGAACCACACTCCCCAAACATGCTGCACCCCAATCAGCTTGCTCACAGGAATAGAATCATATGAACAAGCCCACTGGGGTGAAACATGTTTGGGAAGTGTGGTATTCCCTGGGTGGAGATAGTATGTATGCAGCCATTTTATTGCTAATAAAATACAGTATCGCTAATAGAATAAAGTATCAACATAAGTTAATGGTAGAGTATGACTCATCTCCTTACAATTTTACATTAGAGCGAATATGGGCTACAAGAGCCATCATCTGGATGGTCAATGAACTATAGGAAGTGGATGTTTGGAGTAGTGCCATGAATTTGGGTAGTTTTCTTTTTGAGTTTGATAAACTTTGAAATTGATCTTTGGGAAAATCATAATCCCCCTTCCAAACTCTAACCCATTCAAATCATGTTTTTTTAATAACCTTTTGAAGAGTTTTACACTCACCTAAGTTTACTGTCTAGGCCCCCCACCAGTGCTGTTTCCAGGTGCAGGGGACTGGTAATCTAGCTCTACATATGTTTCAGCACGGGTTGGTCCATGATGCTCCTTTTGCGCTGACTTCATCACGTGCAGACTTTTTCTGGGATCCTGAGAGGACCCCAACATTGGATGGCCAATGAGATTGTACACATCATGCAGGCAATGACATGCACACCCAAAGAGGGATACCCACTTCTGAAAACAGTAAGTACTGCCCGCCGAACACATTGGGGGGGGGTCGTTTATGCTACACTACTACCTTTGTAGCTTAAGGGAGAGTGCCCCCCCAAATGCAAATGTAAAGCTATCCTAAAAGGGACAGTTAGGCAGTTGTGTTTCCTTTTTTTCCCCGAGCAATGCATTTTAAAGGGGGGGGGGGGTAGTCCGGAGTTCAGCTTTAAAATGATTATAAAACAACCCATTCAGTTTAGAAAAGAAATGAAAGGCAAAACATTTGTGTATAGATATAAAAAAAAAATACCTTTTTTTCCCCTTTTGGTAAGTGCTCACATTCCCTCTGTTCTCAGCAGCATAGGAGCTGGAGATAGAAGAAGCAGCAGCCCATGGAGCTGCCCAGTGAATGGCTGTGCAGTGAGGGCATGTCAGGACAAGTCTGATCATTTGAGGAGAGCAGCCTGAGTTACCAGCTAGGGTTGCCACCCGTCCGGGATTCCCCTGGACAGTCCAGGTTTTGAATCATGTGTCCAGGTTTCAGACTGCCTGAAACCCGGACACATTATTTGGACTGGACTGTACCCCCCCCCCCCAACTTAAGCATGCCTGTGCACAGCCTAATCACCCAGTGCAGTGCAGATTCTTCCTGCTACCCAGGTTGAACACACTCATGCTCCCCAACTAACCAAGTACCACGACTGCCAAGTGCATAGGCTCCCTCCCTTCTCTCTCCTGCATCCATGCAAGTGAGTACACTAAGGAAAGGGGGACTC
Organism: Aquarana catesbeiana; assembly: GCF_042186555.1. NCBI lineage: Eukaryota > Metazoa > Chordata > Amphibia > Anura > Ranidae > Aquarana > Aquarana catesbeiana. Next base: position 782,872,037 of record NC_133324.1, on the reverse strand, counting down.
AGATGTAAGAGGTGCTCTGCAGACTCTGATGTAAGGGTGGCTTTGGGAACCATGATTTAATGGGGAATGCTGGGAATTCTGAGTAAGTGGGGGCTTTGGTGAGCAGAAACCCTCTTACATCAGAGTTCCATTTTACACCACAGTGTCCCTCCTTCAATTAAAAAAAAAATGTTATGTAAGTGTTCGGGTTTGGCTTGAAGAAAAGGTGGCAACCCTATTACCAGCACAGCTAAAGAACTGACCACCTGTGTCTAGCATGGTCAGTTTTAAATAGGAAAGCAGAGGAACTGGCAGGAACACCAGGGATTTCACACAAAGGAAGCAATACAAAGAGAACAGGATATGTTTGCAGACAAGTACAGTACATGGTACAGCAGGCACATATCAGGAATCTGAAATTTTACATTTACATACAGTATTCTTTAATACAACAGAAATTTAGCTGAGCTGGGGAAAAAGAGAGGTTGCTCCATTGACTGAAGCTAGAGAGAATGAGCAGTTCTTTCCCTTCCCTTTTGTTTTTAGTGATTAATCTGGCTGTATAGTCACAATGTTTGTGTCATAATATTTATATTGTTTAATAAAATAACAGTCTTTATTTTAGAATGAATAATATAAATATATTATCCCTTTCTAATGCTTTAAATATTTTATTTTTTTTTTAACATTTGAAATTAAATTTACCAAAAAAACAGAAATGCTAAACAAAAATGCCAATGTTTTCCAAAACTCAGCCTCCTCTTTGATATCAGTTAGAAATAACATATTCCTGGCCAAGTTTAATGCTGCCCGACATTGTGGTTGGCTTTATTCTAAAGGTTTACAGACGTCATACCAAACCTTCAGGAAAATGATGACTTTGTTCTCCTGATCTTTGACAGTAGGGTTCTTAATTGGTGAATTTAATCTCCTGAGTATTGCTGTTTCACCCAATGTGCCATCTTTTTCCTTGTACTTTGTTCTCTGCGACCAGAGATAATCAAGGATTTTCACCTACTGACTGTAATTTGCCAGCGAGGTTGGTGGAACTAGTGGGATACCAGACATACAGTGATGGGCTAGTTCTTGCTAACTCCAGAAACAATCATTAATCATACCAGGTCAATTATTCATCGCATGGAAAAACATCAGAGACAGAAAGCCCTGTGACATGCCACTAGCAGCTAAATCAAAGCTGGATAAAGACGGTTTTATAATGCCAGGCATATCAGTTTTGAAATCACATTATTTTTAGAGATGCTTGAAACTATTATGAAGACGTTCTAATGTCATGAAAAAAAAAACACCTAGTGTTTGTCATGAGAGAAAATAATGCATAAATTCACATGCATTCAAGCAACAGATTTTTATTTTATAATAGCATTTTGTTTGGTAAGTTGTTTTCATTGCAAAAAAAAAAAGTTTTATATGTGTTGTAAATAACAGATATACCACATGTAACACAATACCTTGTATACTAAGCATAAGTGTAAGCATTCCTGCTATTTATTCTCACGATACACTATAGAATGTAACAGAAATACAAGTATGTTTGGCAAGTTTTTTGCCATCTGAATAGTATACTCAAAAGTCAATCAGGAAATGTGAGCTCAGTAGAGGAAAGTACAAGTAGAAAATGGAGGAGAAACCAGTAGTCCAACTCCTTTTCCCAACACGTGCCTGATTAAGGGCCAATTCACGCTAACAGCATTTACAAATGGCTGTTATTAAAGAGAGTGTATGCAGGGTTTGTACGGTATTCATGGTTTATTATGGTCAGGATTAAAACTAGAGACAAACCTCTGCCTCAAAGCAGGCACCATCTGTGATGTTGTCTCTTTAGCTAACCTATGGTGCTTTGGGAATCCTATGTCATGTAAACAAAAAAAAAAAAGTGGTTTGCCATTGTGAGGTAAGTCACTTTATTCCACTTTCACAATGTGGATGAATGCTGGGTTCCTGAACCCTCCAGGAGGCAAACTGCTGCTTCCATTGCATTACACTCCTGCTGTCCCAGCATCAGTATAGAGTATACTGAGATGGTGGTAGAGCTGAAAGTTAAAAAAAGCAGTCCTGGAGTTCCACTTTACAAGCTCTGTCAATTTTTTTACCATCTGTGTCCGACTGGGAATATATTATTTCATATCCTATTCTATTGGCACATTTGGTTTACATTAATTTGAAATTAAATTTATATTTTTTTATGTGATCAGATTCTTTTTTAAGGACTGGTCACACTGTGAACTAGAGTTTATTGGGCGTATTTTTTAATATCTATATACTATATAATCTTTGTTTTCCTAATAAACATGTAACGCATGGCAAAAGGATGTCATAAATTCACCAATGTTACATACACTACAATACTGTGAAAAAGTATTTCTGATTTTTTATTTTATTGCATATTTGTCACACTTAAATGACTCAGATCATCAAACAAATTTTAATATTACACAAAGATAACCAAAGTAAATACAAAATGCAGTTTTAAAATAATGGTTTAATTTATTAAGGCAGAAAAGCTGTCCAAACCTGCCTGGCTTTATGTGAAAAAAGTAATTGCCCCCTAAACCTAATAACTGGTTGTGCCATCCTTGCCGGAAGCAACTGCAATCAAGCGTTTGCAATAACTGGCAATGTCTTTCACATTGCTGTGGAGCAATTTTGGCCCACTCTTCTTTGCAGAATTGTTTTAATTCAGCCACATTGGAGGGTTTTCCAGCATGAACAGCCTGTGTAAGGTCATCATACAGCATCTCAATTGGATTTAAGTCCGGGCTTTGACTAGGCCACTCCAAAACCTAAATGTTGCTTTGTTTGAACCATTTGGAGGTGGACTTGCTGTTGTTTTTTTGGATCATTGTCCTGCTGCATAACCCAAGTGCACTTGAGCTTGAGGTCACAAACTGATGGCTGGACATTGTCCTTTAGGATTTTCTGGTAGAGCACAGAATTCATGGTTCCATTAATTATGGTAAGTCGTGCAGGTCCGGAAGCTGCAAAGCAGCCCCAGACTGTCACGCTACCACCACCAAGTCTGACTGTTGGTATGATGTTCTTGTTATGAAATGCTGTATTAGTTTTATGCCAGATGTAACGGGATGCACACCTTCCAAAAAGTTAAATTTTTGTCTCATCAGTCCACAGAATATTTGCCTAAAAGTCTTGGGGATAATCAAGATGTTTTTTGGTAAATATGAGATGAACCTTTGTGTTCTTTTTGGTCAGCAGTGGCTTTGGCCTTGGAACTCTCCCATGGATGCCATTTTTGCCCAGTCTCTTTCTTATCGTTGAATCATGAACACTGATCTTACCTGAGGCAAGTGAGGCCTGCAGTTCTGTAGATGTTGTTCTGGGTTCTTTTATGACCTCCTGGATGAGTCGTCATCATGCTCTTGGAGTAATTTTTGTAGGCCGGCCACTCCTGGGAAGGTTCACCACTGTTCCAAGTTATCTCCATTTGTGGATAATGTCTCTCCCCGTGGTTCACTGGAGTTCCAAAGCCTTAGAAATGGCTTTTAAACCCTTCCTAGACCAATACATGTACATTACTTTGTTTCTAATCTGTTCTTGAATTTTTTTAGATTGTGGCACCATGGGTGGCTTTTAGTGATCCGTTAGCGTGCTTCACTTTGTCAGACAGCTTCCATTTATTTGATTTCTTGATTCAACAGGTCTGGCAGTAATCAGACAGGTGTAGCAAGTGAAATTTAACTCAGCTTTCCAAAAAATTGTGGTTAATCACAGTTCATTCATGATTCAGTATGGGGGGGGGGGGCAATTACTTTTTCACATAGGGCCAGGCAGGTTTGAACAGCTTTTTTCCCTAAATAAATGAAATAATTTAAAAACTGCATCTTGGATTTACTCGGGTTATCTTTGTGTAATATTAAATTTTTTTTGATGATTTAAACCATTTAAATGTGAGAAATATGCAAAAAAAAAAAAAAAAAAATCAGGAAGGGGCAAATGCTTTTTCACAGCACTGTATATTGTGAAAAGCATTGGGACGCCTGCCTTTACATGCACATGAACATTAATGGCATCCCAATCCTAGTCCGTAGGGTTCAATATTGAGTTGGCCCACCCTTTGCAGCTATAACAGCTTCAACTCTTCTGGGAAGGCTGTCCACAAGGTTTAGGAGTGTGTCTATAGGAATGTTTGATCATTCTTCCAGAAGTACATTTGTGAGGTTCGCAGTCCCTGCTCTAATTCATCCCAAAGGTGTTCTATCGGGTTGAGGTCAAGAGTCTGTACAGGTTAGTCATGTTTGTCCACCCTAAACTCACTCATTTACAGTCAGTCTTTATTGACCTTGTTTGTGTCATATATGCCCCCCACGCCTGTAAGCGGGTAATGTGATTTGAGCCACAAATGTGCAGCTCGAACCACATTTATGGTCCACTCTGTGTGCCACAGTGATGTGACTCCCGCATGGATGCACGGGAGTGATGTCTTATTGGACCGGCAAATCAAGCGGCCGAAAATGCGAATACCGCAAGGAAAAGCAGGTGAAGATGGAAGTGTTGGGGGTCGGGGAGAGCCCCAACAGCACATCGCTGGAGGGCTCTGTTTGTAGGTAAGTCTGTCATACTGTACTAGTATGTGGTGCATACTAGTACATTATGACTTAAACCTGCAGGGGGACAATTTCTTTTATTTTCATATTGAGACTTTACTACCACTTTAACTAATCTTCAGGTCTAAAATTATATTTTAAGCACTTCAAAACCTGGTTAATTCTGATACTTCTTACATATATGTAAAAAATATAAATTTTTTGCTAGAAAAGTACTTTGAATGAATGGGCAATTCTTTATGTCACACAGTATTTGTGCAGCAATTTTTCAAACACAACTTTAAAAAAAAAATACACTTTAGTTTTTTTTGATTGCACAAAAACACAATATAATACCCAATTGTATGGTAAAATATAAAAGATGATGTTACACCGAGTAAATAGACACCTAACATGTCACGCTTTAAAATTTTGCATACTTGTAGAAAAGCACCAAACTACGGTACTTAAAAATACAGGCGATGCTTTATAAGCCTTTACAGGTTACAAGTGTAGAATTACACAGGAGGTCTGGTGCTAGAATTATTGCTGTCACTATAAACTTCACAGCAATACCTCACATGCGTGGTGCGAACATCATTTAATATGTGTGCACAACCTACCTACGCATTCCCCTTGGCACGTGAGCTTTAAAATGTTTTGTTTTTATTTCTCTCTTTTTTTTCATTTTACACTGTTTCTTTATGTATTTATTTTGCAAAAATGTTATTGCTATCACAGAGGATAAATAATATCCCTTGTAATAGCTTGGCCAATGACAGGTACTTATTACTGAGACATTTGGGGTATATTAGACCCTAGATCTCTCCTCTGCCCATAAAAGCATCTGATCTTTTTGATCAGATGCTGTCAGGGGGCGGTTTACATTAGATCGAAATTGGAAGTGATAAAATACTTGGTACTTACGGTTTCTTAGACCATAGAGATGATTGGGGACATTAAAGTCATCTCTATGGTAGGCCAGGGGAATTCACGGATCTAGTCCTGGGCTGGTAAGGCGGCCTAAGACTGCGAGAGGGGGCAACCCCTTCCACTGCATTTTTAGCCACTAGGATTGCTTTTACATTGTATAGAATCACTTTTTTTTCAGCATTTGATTAGAGCCAGAGGCTCTAATAGGCTTCAAAAAAGGGTGGGCTAGGGACACAGAGCACTGCTCTCTGAGCCCACCCAGCTGTGTGCGAATAGCGAATGAATATTCGCTATTCTCACACTGATTCTCCTCCCAGCCAATCAGGTAGGGGGTCGTGAGACCGTTTCCCGTTTGGCCTGAAAGGAAAGGCAATCTTATTGGCCAAGGGAGAGGAGGAGGAGGGAGGAGACGGTTGGAGAAGACGCACGGCCAGAGGAGACGCACGGCGGGGGGAGAAGCAGGGGAAGACCGATCCACCAACCGCCACTGTGACTCCAGGGGTGGCTCACCATCCAGCATCTGGCTCAGCCATCCAGCACTCCCCGGCTTGGACAGTTCACCTTTTAAGAAAAAATGGAAGATGAACTAACACCCTACACCCTCCTGATCCCCCCCCCAGTCCCTGTTGCACTTACTTTTGTGGGCAATACGCTGTACAGTGGTCCTGGGGTTTGAAATCCATGCTATTCTTCTTCTTCCCCTAGGGACACCAGGACATATCAGAGTGGCTCTGATTGGTCAGTGCAGTCACGTGTCGGTGATGATAATCAAAACTACTCTGATCCATCCTATCAACCAGATCAGTTGAAGGTCACATGTCTGTGGGGAGCTTTACAATAATATAAAATAACTTGCATACTGGCATGTTTTAAATTCATTTTCTCACTTAATTTACCTATATATATATATATATATATACCTTACTTATGTGTAGAACAGTATATTAACTTCAATAAGAGTGTAGTAAAATATATATGCTCATATCTTATTTGATGTTTTTAGTTGAAACGTACATTATTTCTTTGTATTTGTAATATGCCTGTCCGCTGCCTATTTGCCAACGAGAAACAAAGGTAACTTTGCCCATGTTTTATGATTTTTAACTCAGTTGGGATGCTTCTCTAGTCAGTTTCAACTGCTGAGAAGTATTTGATGAAAATCTTAAAAGCAATTGAGTGGTCTAAACTATCGACTTTTATCCATTTTATCAGCAACTATTTGCTCTTTGAAGATTTTACCTGGGAGGCTTTAAATTGCCATTGCTATTCTATATTAAGATAAAATTTTAAGTTTTCAAGGACATAGTGTTCTACTGTTACTCTACTGAAAAGTTACTGAGCAAGTTAGTTACCAAACACACCATAAATCCTCTGTGTCAATTACACTGAGAAACTCTAAATAAAACATAGATCAATCCACTCTGTTTAGCCCTCCTCTGAGAAGCATACAGAGCGACTTGTTGAGCTTTCAAAAAGACAAAATTCATGCTGTTCAACATTAAACATGGTTCGTTTTAGCAACCGGGGAATTTATTTTTGAAACGATACTGATAAATTAAACATGTAAATGGTATACCACAAATGGTTCAAAGGTCTACAGGGCAGTTTTTATATCAAAAGATTTATTTTAGTTTTTAAATGCAAAGTAATATTTATTCAAATAAAAAAGGAAAAGAAAAAACACAAGGCACACTGCAGCTCTTGTAGAATATTTAAAGGTCGATAAGAAACCACCTAAAGTGCATATTTAAATTTAGCCTACCTCAATAGTCAAAAATGATTCACGACTAAAATAACTTAAAACTACACTACAGCTAGATTTAAAATAAAATCTTGGGATTCATGCAGGGAGCATAGCCTAGCTGAACAGTACTTTATCATGCAGGTATTGCTGTACTGCACGAGTCCATCCCCTCCCTGTAATCTGGCGAACCTAGAAAACATTTGTTGGGGAATAGGGGTGTGAATGTGAATGTTTGATCCGGCCGTCAAACATTTAGGACATTTGGCATGGACAAACATGACAGCTTCCTGCTGTCAATGGTTGGTAAAGAAGCAGCAGGTGTTTGCCTGCTGATGTCTCCCACCCCATTCACTAACATGCTTTAAAAAAAGAGGCCTGGATTCTTTCCTAAATGTACATAATATAACTGGGTACTGACACTTATAGTTAAGGTTGATCCAGGGAAAATCAGATTGCCTCTCGGGGGATCAGGAAATAATTTTTTTCCCTGCTGTAGCAAATTGGATCATGCTTTGTTGGGGTTTTTCGCCTTCCTCTGGATCAACTGTGGGTATAGGAATGTGTATATGGGAACGTATAATTTTTTTTTGGGTTGAAATAGATGGACTTGTGTCTTTTTTCAACCTGACTATGTAAGTAAACACAACTACTATGTAAGTAACATGGCCTGGCAATCTAAGGAATATCGGTGGTTCCTAAGGATGCAATGGGTGCAGGCACCTGCTATGTCTTCAGCAACCACTGAAGTCACATAGTCCTATTTGCATACATGACCAGGAATTACTGATCACGTAAGGGGCAGGTATGGAGGTAACATCATTGCTTTAATATGGCTACATGGACATTCTTAAGGACCTGGTATGAATTTCAGAGGAGGGGGTGTTACATGATGTTTTTAACAAAGCAAAACAAGCTGGCAGGGAGCTGTCATTTAAACAGCATTTTTTTGTAAACCCTACGGATGCGCCACTTTACAGGCAGGTTTAGGGCATCCCTCAGGCAGGTTATTTAAAGGAATTGGGCATTTTTAATGTGTCACTTTAGGCATTATTTAGGCACTAATAAAGTCAATTCTCAGGACTGAAATAACTTTCTATTTTTTTTTAAATTAGTACATGCCCCCCAGTTCAGTGCCCAGCACCTCATGCCACTTATTTGACAATTCACCGAACCCTACTTGAACCGAAACCAGCTACATTTAACTCAGCACTACTGGGGATGTTGGAACACCCTCCTTCAATTCAATGTGATTACTGATTCAGAAAGCAGAGAGAGAGGTACCTCCCCTCTCCTCTCGTGTACACACTCATCAATGCCTGGGACCAGACAGGGCCGCGTTCATTTGAAAGTCAGCATTAATGTGGAACCCTGCCTTATATACTGTCCCATGTTACTACACACCTTGCTCAATGTATGTTGCCCATGCCCTCTACAACAGTCCAGTGTAACTCTGCCATCTTATTCCCATTGACAGAATGTCGAAAAAGAAACGGAGGTTCATGCTGTTCACTAACAGCCTCCCTGCTTCATCTCAGTGTCTTAATCTATATTCTTACGCTGGTCATACATGGGTCAGTTTTTTTTTTTGTTCAACCTGCAGGTGTGTTGCAGTGCTGTGCCATTTATTTCAAATGAGCACTCCAGGGCTGCCCTAACACAATGCAGGTTAACACACAACACAAGGAGCGTTAACATGTAGCAACGCAGTGAAAAAACTGTAAAGGGCTAAATGCTATTCTTTTGGGGCTAGTCAAGCCCCAAGTGTGGAAGCTGATCTGAGACAGTGCAAACAAAATCCGCTTTCAAGCTAGCCTGCAAAAATCAAACTAATTTGTTTTTAGTATTTAGGATAAATACAGAGGACTTTAGCTGAATACATTTGCCACACTGCCGCATCAAAGCCCCTCTGATAAGTGGTCACATGGACACTGGAGTCAGTACAGCCTGTAAGAGCGATTTGTTTATGCTTCTGGATTAGTGTGGAGCTGCGTGCAAACAGCCTGTGTTAGTAACAGGATATGCAGCAACTGTATGAACTCACATCTGAATTTTACACCTTAACTCTAAACCATGGAATATATAGAACATTCAAGCTCTGTTCCCACTACTGCGAGTTGTTGTGCAACTTGACACATGTGAAGTCGCATGACAAGTCAAAAATCCATGTATATCAATGGTCCCCATTCTAATTGGTGCGACCCAAGTCGCAGCGACTCCAAAAAAAGTTTTTGTACTACTTTGTTCTGACTTCGGTGCAACTTCTTCTCCCATGGTTCTCACCGGTCGCATGACATCTCTTCGAAAATTGCATTGCACAGTCGCACTGTAAATCGCGCGACTTTGGGGCCGCAATAGTGGAAACCTAGCCTTAGCGTCTGCCCCAAATTCAGAAAAAGCTGTCACGTCAGCTGCCTTGACACGACAGTGTGGCTTCCACATGTATTTGCAAATGTATTATAGCACCCTCCCAGTGTAGGATGCTAGGTAAATCTAGTTTTTGGCTTCTTCTGTAATCATGGGAGCAGTGATCATTTGGTCTGTTCTGCTCATGGTTTCACAAGCTGAGCACATGGATTATTTTTTAGGTGTGGGGGGGGGGGGGGGGTGGATGTAGCAACCTCAAAGAGAATGATGCTAGATAAATCTAGATTTTGAGATTAAAAGAAGGGGTTTTGGAACTTTGAGTGAGGCACAAGACACGTGTTAGGAGAAATTGTATACATTGTTTTATTGACATAAAAACAAAACTCATGACAAGTGATGCATTATTAAACATGAATATTTTGATCTAAATACAAGACGGCATAAAAAAGTTAATATAAAATCTATCTATCTATTTTATACAGGATGACATTGATAAGGCTTGACGCATTTCATGGCCAGTTGCCACTCATCAGGAGTGAATGCATAGCATGTCTAAAAAAAAGGAAAAAGGGTACCAAATAGAAATGAATGTTCAGCTCTGAGGTTAAAAAGAAAGTGAAGGCAGGGGGAGATGGGATATGCATCTCCCTGGAATACGAACTTGTACTGAGGGAAATGAACCAAAAGAAGTAGCATGCGCACAAGAACACCCCAAGAACAACCTCCAAATGTATGAGTGAAAAAAAAAAATATAATAATATAAGACTAATATGTGTAGAAAGTATCGATATATACATATTCATAGACTATAACACCCATCATTGCCTGAGAGAGTGAAAAGCATGGTGGATAAAAAGTGAAAAAAGAGATCATATACCACTTAAAAAGAAAAGGAAAAAAGGTTAACCAGTGAAAATTTGCATGGAAAACATGCAATTCCCATATGGGGGAAGGAGTGAAGAAAAATAGATGAGTTTTCAGTCTTGGTAAAGAAAGGAAAACCACAGGAATGGTTACCTGGTAGCATTACACGGAGACATGCTCCAAAACATGGTGTGCATGTGTGAGAAGGGAATCCAGAGTGTGAACACGAATCCCAATAGGGGTATATGTGATGCCCGACATCACCCCGGGCTCATCACAGTGTCACGCTGAGCAAGGAGGATCGAAGAGAGACAGCCTCGCCACAGCGGCAACTCCACCCGTTGATGGCATCCAGCCACTCCTGTCACAACATCCGATAGGACGTAAAGCACACGGCGCAGGGGGTGGCATCGATGCAAATCAGGAAGCCCGCTAGCACCCCCGTGTGAACCATAACACCAAAGGGGAGGAGGAAAGCAGCTGATGTGCATCTCAGCTCCCGGGTATAGAAACAGACACGCAGCCTGACAGGCAAAACCACACAATATAGAAAAACCCATCACTCAACATAGAATGGCAAAATAGGTATTACAAAGCTGCACTCAGTAATAATAGTGAGAATCAGACAGCATGTGCGGAATAAAATATGTAGTATCATCCAAATCATACACCAATATACAGTGGGGACGGAAAGTATACAGACATCCTTAAATTTTTCATTCTTTGTTATATTGCAGCCATTTGCTAAAATCATTTAAGTTCATTTTTTTCCTCATTAATGTACACACAGCACCCCATATTGACAGAAAAACACAGAATTGTTGACATTTTTGCAGATTTATTAAAAAAGAAAAACTGAAATATCACATGGTCCTAAGTATTCAGACCCCCTGCTGTGACACTCGTATATTTAACTCAGGTGCTGTCCATTTCTTCCAATCATCCTTGAGATGGTTCTACACCTTCATTTGAGTCCAGCTGTGTTTGATTATACTGATTGGACTTGATTAGGAAAGCCACACACCTGTCTATATAAGACCTTACAGCTCACAGTGCATGTCAGAGCAAATGAGAATCATGAGGTCAAAGGAACTGCCTGAGGAACAGAATTGTGGCAAGGCACAAATCTGGCCAAGGTTACCAAAAAATTTCTGCTGCACTTAAGGTTCCTAAGAGCACAGTAGCCTCCATAATCCTTAAATGGAAGACATTTGGGACGACCAGAACCCTTCCTAGAGCTGGCCGTCCGGCCAAACTCAGCTATTGGGGGAGAAGAGCCTTGGTGAGAGAGGTAAAGAAGAACAGAAAGATCACTGTGGCTGAGCTCTAGAGATGCAGTCGGGAGATGGGAGAAAGTTGTAGAAAGTCAACCATCACTGCAGCCCTCCACCAGTCAGGGCTTTATGGCAGAGTGGCCCGACGGAAGCCTCTCCTCAGTGCAAGACACGTGAAAGCCTGCATGAAGTTTGCTAAAAAACACCTGAAGGACTCCAAGATGGTTAGAAATAAGATTCTTTGGTCTGATGAGACCGAGATAGATCTTTTTGGCCTTAATTCTAAGCGGTATGTGTGGAGAAAAACCAGGCACTGCTCATCACCTGTCCAATACAGTCCCAACAATGAAGCATGGTGGTGGCAGCATCATGCTGTGGGGTTGTTTTTCAGCTGCAAGGACAGGGCGACTGGTTGCAATCGAGGGAAAGATGAATGTGGCCAAGTACAGGGATATCGTGGACGAAAACCTTCTCCAGAGTGCTCAGGACCTCAGACTGGGCCGAAGGTTTACCTTCCAACAAGACAATGACCCTAAGCACACAGCTAAAATAACAAAGGAGTGGCTTCACAACAACTCTGTGACTGTTCTTGAATGGCCCAGCCAGAGCCCTGACTTAAACCCAATTGAGCATCTCTGGAGAGACCTAAAAATGGCTGTCCACCAACGTTTACCATCCAACCTGACAGAACTGGAGAGGATCTGCAAGGAGGAATGGCAGAGGATCCCCAAATCCAGGTGTGAAAAACTTGTTGCATCTTTCCCAAAAAGACTCATGGCTGTATTAGATCAAAAGGGTGCTTCTACTAAATACTGAGCAAAGGGTCTGAATACTTAGGGCCATGTGATATTTCAGTTTTTCTTCTCTAACAAATCTGCAAAAATGTCAACAATTCTGTGTTTTTCTGTCAATATGGGGTGTTGTGTGTACATTAATAAGGAAAAAAATGAACTTAAATGATTTTAGCAAATGGCTGCAATATAACAAAGAGTGAAAAATTTAAGGGGGTCTGAATACTTCCCGTCCCCACTGTAAATTGATGAAACAATAACAAATTAATCCAAACCAACCAGTCAGTTGTGCCTCCATTCCTATTTATGTATGAAAACAACCAAATCTAGATTTTGGTTTCACAGACTTATTTCCCCTTGCCTCTTTGAGAAGCTTCCAAAGCTTAGAGTGAGAAAGTCAAATAACTGGCCTGAATTTTTGCTAACAAGTTATGGAGGAAGTGAAAGAGTCATCAGCGTTGGTGTGATGATTATATATAGGAATTTCTAAATGTCCCAAGACCACAGTTAAAAATTCTGTAAAAAGTTTCTAGACATTAAGAGTGAATGGAGCCTTGGGCACTTCATTTTTAAAGAAAGGGTAGTTATCAAAAAGGCCAGGTGCAGAGACCAGATCTGGTCAGCCAACATCTGGAGTGCGGAAGATTTTTACAGATCAGGCTGGACACTGCTCCTTTGTTGTTGTTGCTGCAGTACAAAATAAGTAATCATTGGACTTATGTGATGTGTTGATCAAAGTACGGGGCAGCCCATCTTCAGAAAAAACCTTGCTGTTTGAATGGAATTCTGCAGAAAAGATCTCTTGCACTTGTCAGTGAACTGAATTTGACACTGGAAAAATAAAAAAACGATGGTTGTGAATGATTTTTTCCAGGTTTTGTTTCATCGTTGTTTTGCTTTTTTTGGCCTATTGGACTTTGGCCTGCAGAGCCAATGGGCAAAGTTTTAGCTACAACACGGGGGTGCGTGTTCCACCGCACCTAAACCAACTGGTCTTAAAACTTAACTTTTATTAGCTCACAAATAAAATATTGAAAAAGTGTTTAAAAGAATGTATGGTATTTTTACTTACAGGGGGCACCTCAAAAAATGAAAGATGAGAGATTACCACGGTGGTCACTATCTAACCATAGGTCTTTAATACTGCAAATATCTTCCCTACCGAGGTGCTATACCCCCACTAAAGCCATGTATATCCACAACCAAAAAACTCCCCAAATGAACTGAAAACCCAAAAAACCTATATGATTTGCTTTAAAGCTTAGGTTTAAAGTGCAAGAGATAAAAGGAAAAGGAATGCATAGTGCTCAAAAATAGTGTGAGAGGTAAAAAATTATCCCCTCGTGGCACATCATAAAATGGCCAATGGGCGAAGTTAACAATATGAACCTATATCTAATAAAAACCAAATAGTATTGCAGTATGCTATGCAGGATGTGATTATGATATGCATGATGTATATATTTAGCCAATAGGTATAATAGTTGGGGTTTAGGCTAGTCAAGATGTGTCTTTCTGTTTTATTCCAAGGCTCTGGAAGATAACGATGTGTCAAGACTACATATCCCTTGCAAATGTTTCTAATCGCCTTAAATTAAAATACGGGTCTGAATTCATGTTAATATGGGTATTAACAGAAAGGTTAAAATTTATGGGCATAGACTTATTCAAAAGCATGGGTACTGTTGCTTCTGATTGCTGTGACTGATCATTCGGAGGGCCATCTCCATGGGGATGATGTTCCAGCCCTTGGTTACTGTGTTGCTGAGTTGTTTGCCTTATAGGATACACTTTGTTGAAGATGACTACACCCAAGTTCTATGTACACTAATCGTGTTTATGATCATTTCTACCTAGCTAGAAGTAGAGCTTTGCGTAAATAGGTTGTATATAAATATTTACATATGTATGTGTTGTAAAATTTTTGTAGCCGGACGGCTATCTACTTGGCCTGTCGCCAGTCTCCCAATATGCTGTACAAAGTTATTGCCTTTAATCTTTGCACTTTGACTAAAATAATCTTTGCTATATAGAATGCCACATTCCCTCTTTGGTACCTTGTTATTTTCCCCTCTCCCCATCCTCATTTTAATTTGGGAAAGGCACCATGAGCCTTTTTGTTGTGTTACTTGAGGACAAGGCCTTTTTTTAGGTGGGGGGGTGGATGTAGATGCTAGGTAAATCTAGTTTTTGGCTCCTTCTGTAATCAAGGAGTCATTTGCTCTGGTCTGCGCAGGGTTTCAGGCTGGGAGTTTAATTATTTCCCCTTGCCTCTGGGAGAAGCTTCCAAAGCTTTGGTCAGAAAATTCAAATAACTGGCACGAATATTTGCTATGCCCTGACCAATCCCTGGGGAGATGTACCAGAAGGTGGTCTTGGAAGTGGTAAATAGTCTTTAGCCCTGAGGAGCCTGTTTTTTTCCCCAGCAGGGAAGGTTAACTCTGACGCACATATGGACTGAGTTGCTGTTCTGCTGGGTCTCAGATATGGCAGGGCTAGAGACCTTAGACTAACCTGGAGCTGGATATAGAGTTCTTTACAAGGGGACCAGGTATGGAAAGAGAGTTTCGCTAATTTGACCGTGCCCAAAGGAAGCTGGAAGGAGGCAGCTGTCCTGGGGACTTGTGAGTAAAGACCCTGATTAACCCCCTTTGACTGTGCAGAGCTTTATAATTGCATTGGTCACCTATAGATGTACAGGTGTACAGGGTAACCAGATGCCATAGCCTCATGGTCCTCAACTGAGAGGGTTCAGACTGTGCTTTATAAGGAGAAAAGGGTCTTCTGGCGAATGTTACTGAGCATTTTGGAGTACCCCATGCCCCAATCCCTCTCCTGTTACAAATTAAACAAATCACAAAAAGACTGTTTATTGGAGCTAAAATGAATGGACTGTTGATTGGGTGACTGGCGGAGTCTGTACTGGAAAAGACCAGTTAAAGTCAGCAGCTCTCGCAGCTATAGTATAGTTGCATACTATAACCATACCTCCCAACATTTTGAGATGGGAATGAGGGACACCTACTAACAAATAGTCCACGCCCCCTGCCACACCCCCTTAAAGGAAAATTAACCAAAAAAAGGTTAATTAAATCCACAAGGACTTTTTTACCACTACTATTCCTTTATATTGGCTTTTAAAATGTACAAATGCAGCAATTTAGAATTTGGATGAAAGGTTTAGCACTGGGAAACACTTTTTGAAAGATAAAAAGTGCATTTTATATACAACTATATAGATCAGACCAAAATGAGGGACAAATGAGGTGGAATGAGGGACAGAGGGACATTGCTCCAAATCAGGGACAGTCCCTCCAAATCAGGGACAGTTGGGAGCTATGCTATCACTATAGTATAGTTGCATACTATATTGCTATTTTGTAGTGATATAGTATGCAACTAACATCCCTGCCCCTAGCAATAGTCTATAAGTTATGCACATACTTGTCCAAGTTCTATGGATATCTGTGCTCTGTGGCCGCTTCAAGCTGCACTGCTTCTCCACAGAAGGCGTAGACAGTTGCCAGGCCCCCTGTTATGTGGTGAGGGGCAAAGGGTATTATTAGCCCTGTATAAGCTCAGACACAGAGCTTACATAGGGTTTAGACCCATGATTGTGGTGGAGTATTGGAATGGTGGAAAGCGCAGTGAAGCTAAGCATCAATAGGTCAGGTTTTAGGTTTTTAAGAGTACCCTTCACCTTGTCCTGATTCGCCAAAATTAACGATTCTATTTATTGTAAAATGTCACATAACCATGTGCTCACTAAAAACACTTGATAGATTCCCTTTAAATATATGTGGTTAAGGTGATTGTCTGCACGCTATTTATTTCATCTAGGGCTGAATCAGGGTTGGCATCATCCTTTTTTTGTTGTACATAAGCAATCTCTGAATTGGGATTTGCCGACCAGCGCACACCTATCTACATCGGCAGAATGGCGCTGGTAGGGAAAAGGGCGTACAGGTACGTCCCCTTTAAGAAGCAGTGTTGCAGGCGCGCGGCTGCCGTGGTCTCCGTGACCGTAACCACGGGTCCCGCGGACTCGATGTCCACCGGGTGCCCGCGATCGTATCACGGAGAGGAAGAACAGGGAGATGCTTTTGTAAACAAAGCATTTCCCCATTCTGCCTATTGACAAGACAGAGATCACAGCTCTCTGTCATCGAGAGCAGTGATCACTGTCCTGTGTGTTAAAGTCCAGCCCCCTAACAGTTAGAATCACTCTCTAGGACACACTTCACTGCCCCCTAGTGGTTAACCCCTTCACTGCCAGTGTCATTTACACAGTAATCAATGCATTTTTATAGCATTGATCGCTGTATAAATGACAATGGCCCCAAAATAGTATAAAAAATGTCTGATGTGTCTGCCATAATGTCGCAGTCCTGATCAAAATCGCAGATCGCTGCCATTAATAATAAAAAAAATAAAAATGCCATAAAACTATCCCCTATTTTGTAGACGATATAAATTTTGCACAAGCCAATCAATATAGGCTTATTGCAATTTTTTTACCAAAAATATGTAGACAAATACACAATCGGCCTAAACTGAGGAAAAAGATAGTTTTTTAATATATTTTTGGGGGATATTTATTATAGCAAAAAGTAAAAAATATTGTCAGTTAAAGCGACGCAGTGCCGAATCGCAAAAAGTGCTCTCGTCAGGAAGGGGGTAAAATCCTCTGGGGCTGAAATGGTTAAAGGCAATCAAACATAACAATATATAACAAAAAAGAATGATTTATTGAAACAGTAAAAAATTCCCACATGGGACAATTAAAAACAATTTTGTATACAAAACATGGAAATAAGAAGTGGTGATACCCAAACTCATAAACTGATTGATTGTACTACAGCAATGACATGGATTGGGTATTGTATCCAACAACATTTTGGTTATCTTCTTCAGGGATATGAATCACCACTCTGAAATCAGAAAATTCTACCATAATATCCTCTGTGCTGGATTCCCCAGTCTGCACACCTGCTGTGGCTATTAGGAGAGGTTCCCACTTTTCCATTTAGATTTTTTAAAATGTATTTTGTACTATGGAGATACTGCAGTAGATAATGGAACACACACAAAGGTGGAAGGAAACACTCAAAATTCCCAGTGACACTATCAACTATAGATGGGTGAGCTCTGGTCTTTTTGATCCCTTCTGGCGATACTGAAGCTTCAACTTCCATCTGTCCATACGTTTTTTTGGGAGACCTTAATTCCTGAGCCTGGTGAGACCAACATATTAGTCTTTCTATCCGTTAAGGAGCCAACTCATTCACCTTGGGTGTTTCGTTTCCCACTGGATAAGGGATCTTCTTCTCTCATCACGGAAACATATTCCCATTGAATGGTTTTTCTTTTTTTGGGACCTATTTCTGAAAATTTATATTTTTGAACAATTTTTTTCACCATTATTACCTATGATATTGCACTTGTGAATAACAATCCTATTTCTGACATATTTGTTTTAAACTGGCGCTCATATACGCATATTAATCTTGGTATAACCTTTTTTCATTAAGTAATTTTCACAGCACGGGTTATTTTCACATCTGTCTGTGGGGTATATTGTCTTATTTTCACAGCACTGTTATTTATATCCATTTGTGAGGTATATTGATATACTCACTGGTATGTTATATGTGAATTATTATCTTCATTTGTTTTATTTCACTCCACTAAGGAATTCAATTAGTATTGGCAATTTATATTTACCTTACTTTTTTGTATATTTTGTTTTCACCACATATATTCAAGAACTTAGCGCTGCACTATTATTACTCTTACTTATGATTCTGGGTTTCGTATTGTAACTCTTGGCGTGGCTGCTCATTTTTTGATTTTTCGTTAAATCTTTGTATAGTTAGCAATTTTTAGCGCAGCGTTTGGCCATTGGCCCTTTCTCTTTGCATAATATAACACTCTTTATATGTATTGAATCATATCAAACATATACTCACAAACATTGATAAGTATGTCAAATCTCCTGCAGAGCTCCAGTACTTCCACCAAGGAAGGCACATAGGAGGGTTTTCAACAAGAACGCTTTAAATCATTCTAGATGGGAATTCTTTGATGTATTTTTCTCCCCTATATGTAGGGCTGCACATTGAACACAAGAGGGAGCAGTTGTTCCAAAACGACACTGCAAGCTGAGGGCATGAAAAAAAACAAAAAAAATATAATAGTATAATGGGAAATAAAAAAAAAGTAATGAAAAAGATGATACAATTAAAGTAAAAGCTGCCAAGATTCAAAACCATACCTCGTGCAGTGAAAAAAAGGGGGATCATGCCTTGCAGACCAGCGTCCATCCTTCTATGATGCTCCCTGATGGGAGAGCTCCTCACTGTGTGTGTTCAATAGCCCACATATATATATATATATATATATATATATATATATATATATATATATATATATATATATATATATATATATATATATATATATGGAGAAAGCGGCGGGGATAAGCATAACCAGGTGCTGTGTGCACCTATGCCTCATCTCCTAATCCCATAGAGCAGGGGGCAGGGGTCTCAAACTGGTGGCCCTCCAGCTGTTGCAAAACTACAAGTCCCATGAGGCATTGCAAGGCTGACAGTTACAAGTATGAGGCATGATGGGACTTGTAGTTTTGCAACAGCTGGAGGGCTGCCAGCTTGAGACCCCTGTATTAAGGGCTTGTTGAACTGAGAAAAAGAGTGCAAAAAGGTGTATAGTTCGAAAGCAGATGTAAATAAAAATTTGTCTTGAAAAAACAAACGACCATTGTAGGTATCAAAAATTTTAATAGTTTCGCAACAGCTGGAGGGCCGCCAGTTTGAGACCTCTGCCATAGAGAGTATGAAGGCCAAACTCATTGGCCATCTGCGATCCCAGGCGTTCTCCTTTCACTGCGCATGCGCAGACATGCCTGCGCTGCATAGTGACGTAATTTCCCACGTCCCCTACACCCGGAAGTGATGTCATCCCCGGGCTACTACACTCGGAAGTGTACATTACCAACACAGGCAGGAGAGATAGGAAATCCAAAAGGCGCCACCACTGGAGTCGCAACCGACACAGATAAGGCTCCTATAAGTGTCAAAGCCACCCACTGAACACACTGTACAGGAAAAAGGACTAACAAAGCCAGTGAGGTTCAAACAAAAAATTATACATTACACTAATACATACCCTGGTTCCCCAAAAATAAGACCTAGCGTGATTGTCGGTGATGGCTGCAATATAAGCCCTACCCCCCAAATAAGCCCTACCCTGTTTCCCCGAAAATAAGCCCTACCCTGAAAATAAGACCTACAAGGACTTTAACTAGGACTTATTTAGGGGGTAGGGCTTATATTACAGCCATCACTGACAATCACGCTAGGTCTTATTTACGGGGAAACAGGGTAATCCAACTAGACTTCTGAATTGTATTATCACCCACTCATGCATGAGAGGTATTTGCACTACTCAATTGTGTCAAAAAAGAAGCCACATCCATCAAGGGTTAACTAAATGACAAAGGCAAAGTAGGCAACATAGAGAAAAGAGGGGACAAAGAGGCATTAACCTCTTCATTTCTCCAACCGAGATCACGTTACCCCATCTAAAATGTCAGGGGGAGAGATCTTGCTGGAGAAAAGCATGTATTGGAACCATCATTAAGAAAACAGGAGAGTTGCATCAGCAAGGAAGCACCCCCTACCCACTGGGCCACAGTCATTCTTACAGGAATCTGAGTTTCCACTACCCAAATTACTCTACTCAGTTTTGCCTGAGCTGAGGCCCTCCAAGAAGGGTCTAATGCTCTCTTTTCATTCATGCCTGGAGGGATGGTTGCTTTTAAGTAATTAATCCAGCACATTTCAAGCTGCAGCAGATTTTTATTCCAGTCTCCTCCTCTTTGCGGTATGTGTACTCTGTCTAATGCCACAAATTGCATCCGCGGCATTTTGTAGTTGTATGTCCATGCAATGTGTCATCCTACAGGTAGGTATAAGTTTTCCACCTGCATACTCTGTACATGTTTGGACATTCTTTCCCACCAATGTTTCCTAGTTTTTCCTACATAAAAGGAACCGCATTAACACTGAATTAGATAAATAACCCCCCTTGTGTTGCAATTTACAAAATGCTTGATTGTTTGCAACACTTTTTTATTTGCTTTAACAGTTAATTTTTCAGGGCTGGAGAAGAAGGGAATGGATCGCAGAAACCTTGGGGGTTATTTACGAAAGGCAAATCCACTTTGCACTACAAGTGAAAAGTGCACTTGAAATTGCACTGAAAGTGCACTTGGAAGTGCAGGCGCTGTAAATCTGATGGGTAGATCTGAAATGAGGGGAAGCTCTGCTAATTTTATTATCCAATCATGTGCAAGCTAAAATGCTGTTTTTTTATTTTCCTTGCATGTACCCCTCAGATTTACAGCGACTGCACTACCAAGTGCACTTTCAGTGCAATTTCAAGTGCACTTTGCACTTGTAGTTTGCATTTGTAGTGCAAAGTGGATTTGCCTTTAGTAAATAACCCCCCTTGTCTTGAAGCATTATCGGTTTTAAAAAAAAAATACTTAACTCCTTTTGATATACAAATTATAACAAATTATCTGAAGTCTAGTTGCATTTAAACTTCAGTTTATTATAGGATGGTTGACTGACCAATTTTCCTTTCATTTTATATCCTACAGTTTGAAGTGTTTTTGCAATTACTAATCAGGGTTATTTGCAATGACATTGTTTTATCTCAAAGGGTTTGATACACCTGCACAGAGAAAAGATTATTTTGCACATAGGGACAGGTTTTAGGAAAGGACAAGTTAAAAAGATATCATGTGGTTTTACTTTAAAAATTAATAGATTTATTAATTACCTTGCGTTGATGAAAGCTTTTTTTTTTTCTCCTTGTCACTGCAGTATGTGTTCCTATAATTCCTATAAGGTAAAATTCTCATTTCATGAGAGTCTTTTTTGTTATTTAATACATCGTAACCAAAAACAATATTTATGTACTGTTTGTAAGATGCCCTGTAGATGATCCAGATATACATATAGATATATGTATATGTACAGTATGTATACTCTCAATTAGGGATGGGTGAACGGTTCGGCCCGAGCATAAGTTTAGGCCGAACTTTCACTATTCGGACATTTGGCGAACAGCCGAACAAACGGGTCGTTTGACCTTTTGTTCGGCCTCCCCGAACTGACCACAATGCAATGCAGCACTGAACAGTGCATTGCAAGCCCTGATTGGCTGAAGCTTTCACTGCTGGACACTGTCGTCATGAATTTATCCAATCATGGCTCATTCCCGCCCCACAATATAAAAGCATTCTTTCAATGGCAGCCATTTCAGTGTGATTTTGGCGTGGAGAGAGATAGAACAGGGTTCTGTTCAGTGCTATTAGTTAGTTAGTGTGCTATACTGTGCTATTTTGCTTCAATTGTCAGTGTAGAATATTAGTTTAGTATTAGTTTAGTGTCAGTCTAGGGATAGTGTAAGTGTAGTGAGGAGGACCATCATTCAGCTTTGCATAGTGTGCAGCTAGAGTACGGACAGCTCAGATAGTTTCACTGCAGTGTAGTGAGACTGTGTCATTCGTACATAAATTAGTGTAGAGTAGGGACAGCTCAGGTAGTTTCAGTGTAGTGTAGTGAGACCGTGTCAGTAATCTTTACATTAGTGTAAAGCTAGAGTAGGGACAGCTTAGATGAAGAGGAACACCGTCTATTTGATTGCATTACTGTCAGTTTAACACCATTAACTTGTGTGTGTGTTACTACCAGTTTAATGCCATATAGTTTTGTGTGTGTTACTGCCAGTTTAATGCCATATAGTTCTGTGTGCGTTACTGCCAGTATAACGCCATATAGTTTTGTGTGCATTACTGCCAGTTTAACGCCATATAGTTCTATGTGCATTACTGCCAGTTTAACGCCATATAGTTTTGTGTGCGTTACTGCCAGTTTAACGCCATATAGTTTTGTGCGTTACTGCCAGTTTAACGCCATTTACTTCTGTGTGCGTTACTGCCAGTTTAACGCCATATAGTTCTGTGTGCGTTACTGCCAGTTTAACGCCATATAGTTTTGTGTGCATTACTGCCAGTTTAACACCATATAGTTCTGTGTGTATTACTGCCAGTTTAACGACATATAGTTTTGTGCATTATTGCCAGTTTAATGCCATTTACTTCTGTGTGCATTACTGCCAGTTTAACGCCATATAGTTCTTTGTGCGTTACTGCCAGTTTAACACCATATAGTTTTGTGCGTTACTGCCAGTTTAACGCCCTTTACTTTTGTGTGCATTACTGCCAGTTTAACGCCATTTACTTTTGTGTGCGTTACTGCCAGGGTTTAACGCCATTTACTTTTGTGTGCTTTACTGCCAGTTTAATGTGCGTCACTGTACGTTTGGCACATTATATTGCAGTATATCATAGTGTATCCGTGGAGTGTGTCTGTGTAGTGTGAGTACTCAAATTAAAGTGCACCAAACACCTCTTTACATTGATTAAAGTGCATCTACGTATAGATTTCAACTTCTTCTTCACACTTGCTTATAATTTTAAAGGTTTATATGCAGGGTATTGTCATAAAAAGTGTTTGGGGACCTGGGTCCTGCCCCAGGGGACATATATCAATGCAAAAAAAATGTTTTAAAAATGGCCGTTTTTTCGGGAGCAGTGATTTTAATAATGCTTAAAGTGAAACAATAAAAGTGAAATATTCCTTTAAATTTCGTACCTGGGGGGTGTCATTTATCATTTTGTGTAGGGACTGTTCTAAACACAAGAAAAATGCACCACTTTACAGGCATACTATAGACACCCCCCAGGTACGGAATTTAAAGAAATATTTCACTTTTATTGTTTCACTTTAAGCATTATTAAAATCACTGCTAACGAAAAAACGGCCATTTTTAAAACTTTTTTTGCATTGATACATGTCCCCTGGGGCAGGACCCAGGTCCCCAAACACTTTTTATGATAATACCATGCATATAAGCCTTTAAAATTAGCACTTTTGATTTCTCCCATAGATCATTCATTATAGCTGCTAGTAGTTTTAAATGACTTTCTTTCCTTTAAAAGAAATGTCATTTTGTGCAGGGACTGTTCTAAACACAGGAAAAATGCGCTACTTTACAGGCATACTACTAGCACTTTTGATTTTTCACGTTCGTGTCCCATAGACTTTAGACGGTGTTCGTGTGTTCGAACAAATTTTTGCCTGTTCGCATGTTCTGCTGTGAACCGAACTGGGGGGGTGTTCGGCACATCCCTAGTGGTGGACTGGCTTACTATACCTTCCTCATCCTCCTCATCCTCTGTCATGCAAGCAGAGACAAGTGTGCATTCCCCTGCAGTTGCCAGAGTGGATAAACCTGCCTCCTTGTCCACATCTATTCCTGCCATAGCCCCAACATCAGCAATTGAGGAGTCAGCTGAGTTATTTGACCACAGCGTCAGCCACTTTTTTCTTGATAATGCCCAGCCATTACTGGATTAAGATGCTAGTTCTGAGGTTGAGGATGACAGGAACATGAGCCTAGAGAGAGGGAGGAACACTGGTAGACAAATTGGCATTCATATTCCCCAAGCCGCAGCGTATTGCCAAGTTGTCTCCAGTGGTAATGATGAGATGGAGGAGATGGAGATGATGATGATGATGATGAGGTCACTGATGCTACTTGGGTGCCAGATAGAGCAAAGGAGGAAACTGAAGGTGAGACGGCACAACCCCAAGGAGGCCGTCATCAAGAAAGAGCAGAGAGCTGCCACCCTATTCCATCACATTCTGCAGCTGTTATTTCCCGGCCCACTCCCCAAAGCTCAGCTGTCTGGGCCTTTTTCAGCACACCTGCAGCAGATCACACTGTTGCTATCTGCAAACTGTGTCTCAGGCACATCAAACGTGGCAAAAACACCAACCATGTGCATATAATTGCAATTTTTTGCCTTCGTCAAGAGCACCTCTATTGGGTTACAGTGGGAAGGCGCCCCCGACACCCAAATAGTAATTTTTCTGCACCTGTTTGACAGGTGCATATAATTGCAATTTTTTACAGCAAGGCCAATTCTTGATTTCATCAAGAGTACCTCTATAAGGTTACGGTGGGAAGGCGCCACCAACACCCAAAGACCAATTTTTCTGCACCTGTTTGACAGGTGCATATCATTGCAATTTTTTTACAGCAAGGCCAATTATTGCTTACATCAATAGTACCTCTATAGGGTTTTGGTGGAAGGCGCCACCGACACCCAAAGAACAATTTTTATGCACCTGTTTGACAGGTGCATATCATTGCAATTTTTTTACAGCAAGGCCAGTTCTTGCTTTCATCAAGATTACCTCTATAGGGTTACGGTGGGAAGGCGCCACCGACACCCAAAGACCAATTTTTACACACCCGTTACTTCTATACAAAGTCAAAATGACACCAGAATGTATTAAAAAAATCTCCAATCTTGTTCCCAGTGCACTACATTGTGGTCTCATCATACACAATCGCTTCCCAGCTGTTGCTGATAAAAATAAAGGCAGCGCGCAGGAAAAATGTCTTTTTTTTTGGCTTTATAAATCCAATTATTGCTGCAGCAGATTCTAGACATGGTACAGATCTGCCACTTTACAGATAGACTAAGGTGACCCCCCAGGCACTATATTGGAAGGATTTTTTCATTTTTAGGCTTTCGCTTTAGAAATAAAAAAAATCACAGCTCATTTAAAAATGACATTTTCACAAACTTTTTTTTTATTGATACATGTCCCCCAGGGCAGGACCCAGACCCCTATAACCATTGTATGCCCAATTACTTGCATATAAGTCTTTAAAATGGGCACTTTTTATTTTTGACGTTCGGGTCCCATTGACTTTAATGGGGTTCGTTATTCGGGTCCGGACTTTTGCTGTGTGACACCTTTTTGGGACCATTGGCATTAATACAGCGATCAATGCTATAAAAATGCATTGATTACTGTAAAAATGTCACTGGCAGTGAAGGGGTTAACACTAGGGGCGTTCAAGGGGTTAATGTGTTCCCTAGTGTGTGTTCTAACTGAAGGGGGGAGGAGACTGTGCAGGGGAGATGACAGATCGCTGTTCATACTCTGTATGAACAAATGATCTGCCTGTTCTCCCCTTAGAGAACCGGAAACTCTGTGTTTACACACACAGATCCAGGCTCTCCGTGTGTCAGCGGCAATGGTGGGAGCCCAGAGGTGATCGTGACTGCCGGGCACTCGCATCAGCTTGGGGGGCGAGTGGGGGGACGCGCGCGTGCCCCTAGTGGACACAGGGCGAAGCGACGTTACATACAGTGGGGACGGAAAGTATTCAGACCCCCTTAAATTTTTCACTCTTTGTTATATTGCAGCCATTTGCTAAAATCATTTAAGTTTATTTTTTTCCTCATTAATGTACACACAGCACCCCATATTGACAGAAAAACACAGAATTGTTGACATTTTTGCAGATTTATTTAAAAAGAAAAACTGAAATATCACATGGTCCTAAGTATTCAGACCCTTTGCTGTGACACTCATATATTTAACTCAGGTGCTGTCCATTTCTTCTGATCATCCTTGAGATTGTTCTACACCTTCATTTGAGTCCAGCTGTGTTTGATTATACTGATTGAACTTGATTAGGAAAGCCACACACCTGTCTATATAAGACCTTACAGCTCACAGTGCATGTCAGAACAAATGAGAATCATAAGGTCAAAGGAACTGACTGAAGAGCTCAGAGACAGGATTGTGGCAAGGCACAGATCTGGCCAAGGTTACAAAAACATTTCTGCTGCACTTAAGGTTCCTAAGAGCACAGTGGCCTCCATAATCCTTAAATGGAAGACGTTTGGGACAACCAGAGCCCTTCCTAGAGCTGGCCGTCCGGCCAAACTGAGCTATCGAGAGAGAAGAGCCTTGGTGAGAGAGGTAAAGAAGAAGCCAAAGATCACTGTGGCTGAGCTCCAGAGATGCAGTCGGGAGATGGGAGAAAGTTGTAGAAAGTCAACCATCACTGCAGCCCTCCACCAGTCAGGGCTTTATGGCAGAGTGGCCCGACGGAAGCCTCTCCTCAGTGCAAGACACATGAAAGCCCACATGGAGTTTGCTAAAAAACACCTGAAGGACTCCAAGATGGTGAGAAATAAGATTCTTTGGTCTGAAGAGACCAAGATAGAACTTTGTGGCCTTATTTATAAGCAGTATATGTGGAAAAAAACAGGCACTGCTCATCACCTGTTCAATACAGTCCCAACAGTGCAGCATGGTGGTGGCAGCATCATGCTGTTGTGGTGTTTTTCAGCTGCAGGGGCAGGATGACTGGTTGCAATTGAGGGAAAGATGAATGTGGCCAAGTACAGGGATATCCTGGACGAAAACCTTCTCCAGAGTGCTCAGGACCTCAGACTGGGCTGAAGGTTTACCTTCCAACAAGACAATTACCTTAAGCACACAGCTAAAATAATGAAGAAGTGGCTTCACAACAACTCTGTGACTGTTCTTGAATGGCCCAGCCAGAGCCCTGACTTAAACCCAATTGAGCATCTCTGGAGAGAACTAAAAATGGCTGTCCACCAACATTTACCATCCAACCTGACAGAACTGGAGAGGATCTGCAAGGAGGAATGGCAGAGGATCCCCAAATCCAGGTGTGAAAAACTTGTTGCATCTTTCCCAAAAAGACTCATGGCTGTATTAGGTCAAAAGGGTGAGTCTTTTTCTTTTTTAATAAATCTGCAAAAATGTCAACAGTTCTGTGTTTTTCTGTCAATATGGGGTGCTGTGTTTACATTAATGAGGAAAAAAAATTTTAAGGGGGTCTGAATAATTTCCGTCCCCACTGTAACATCGTTTCACCCAGCCGTGCCATTCTGCCGCAGTATAACTGCGGTGGCTGGTAGGCAAGTGGTTAAAATACACCTATGATACAAATTATAGACCCCTAATTTCTTAATAAGTGGGGAAACTTACAAAATCTGCAGAGGATCAAATAATTATTTTCCCCACTGTATATTGCAGCTTACTAATCCTTGGTTTGGTTTACGTTTTTTTTTCCTTTTTTAAGCATCTTTTGCTTTATTTTCACCCAATGATCTTGCAAATAACTTACTTCCTATCCCTGAATGGCTATGTCACTCAGTACCGGGACAAGGTCATCCAGAGCACAGGGCAAGGATGCAGAATTGCACCCCCCTCCCCCATTATTATTACATGCCATAGAATGGGTGTACCCTCTGTGTACATTTTTTGCCCCTTTGCTTCACTGCAGACAGGGAAACTACCCCTCCTGTCCATCCCTTTGTCCGGCCCTGATGTCACTCCTCCTCTGTGGATTGAGTCATGGTAGTAACCCTAGGCTGTTCTTTTAATATGGGCTACAAACATGTCTGTACCTCCTCATCTCAATTACATGGGGGAAAAAACAATAGGTAGTTTACAGAAAATAGCTAGGAAGGTAGATATTCTTTGGTGCAACTCATAGTGTCATGCCTTCGGCCTATAAAGGAAAAATAATATCTTCTGGACTTGCAATACCAACATTGCCCACTAGATGCCACTCTCAACAAAGGACTATTGATGGGTAGTGTTCTATGGTTAATAGACTTTTCCTGTCAACACTAGGAACTAGCCCACTTCCTATGCAACTCTTTTATCTTCACCATGAGGAGAACAGACTACAATGGAGCCAGCTAAGCCTGTACTGCATGTTCTTAGGAATGCCTAACCCTCTAGGGCAGCATCGCTGGTATGCTAAAGACTGTTTATTTGTATACCTAGTAGACATTTGTTATGTTCATGTAGTTCTTATATATGTTCATTGTCTGTTTATTCCTAGTTTCACCACGTGAGTACCGCGTGTGTACATCCTTTCTTATATGACCACCACCTGTTCATCGTAATAAAGATCCAAACTTACAGACAGTCTGGTTATTGTAGGATTCAAGGTTTAAACTGTATGTTGAGCTACATACACGCCAGGGGCAAACGTGTGTGGCGAGAACAGAACAGTGAAACAGTGGCTATCCATCAAGTGGGATTTAGGACAGTGACAGTCACCTGCATACGGCAATACAGCAGTCTCTACACAGTCAAGCATTCCTGCAAGCAACATGTCACATAGCCAGGCATCCTCACTCAAGACAAGGTCCCAAGTTTTCGGCTCCTCTACATCTTCCTCCGCAAGCAATGCTCTCGCTATTGCACGTGCAAAAGCTGAATCCACCAAGGCCCGAGCAGCCTTTGCTGAGCAAGAAATGCAGATTAAAAAGGAGAAAGTGAGGCTAAAGGCACAGTTAGAGGCCGAGAAAGTGAGGCTGAAGGCCGAGAAAGCGCAGCAACAGTTAGAGCAAGAAATGCAGATTAAAAAGGCACAGTTAGAGGCTGAGGAAGTCTTCCTAGAAGTAACCCTAGAGAAACTCACTGTAGAGAAGGAAGCAGCAGCCGCCATAGCCGAAGCAGAGGCCTTAGAATTAGATGTATACCCGAGAAGTGAAAGCAGCAGACGCAGCAATATTCTCAACCCAGAAGCTAAAACTCACGATTAAAAGACAGTATGATGTTCCATTCCCTCCTTTTTCTGTTTTTGTTGACTTTGTGTGTCAGCAAACTAAAACAAAAAATGATCCAAGTTTTGATTTTACATTGTCATGTGCTGCTCCTTCAGGACTTAACCCTCGCAAACCTCCAGTAACAGTACACAAAACTAACGTGACTCCTCCAGATTCTTTTCACAGGTCTGCCAGCTTCCCAAACTCAGAGACAAAGGTCAAAGATCCTGGTAAGCAGTGTCGGAAGCCACATTATCTCCTAAAATGCAGAGCCTTCAGAGAGAAAACCCTGCAGGACCGCAAGGCCTTCCTCAAGGAGAACCACATCTGCTTCAGGTGCTGCTCTTCCACATCTCACCTCGCCAAGGACTGTAAGGTCAGTTTAAAATGCACAGAATGTGACAGCTCAGATCACAACACAGGTTTACATCCTGGGCCCGCTCCAGAGCACACCATTACAACTACACCAGAGATCACTTCACAATATACAGAGGTCTGCAAAGGAGTCATAGGTGCCAGGTCCTGCTCCAAAATCTGCCTAGTCAGAGTCTACCCAGCAGGCCAAAAAGACAAAGCTTTTAAGCTTTATACAATTCTGGATGACCAAAGTAACAAGTCATTAGCCAGCTCAACCTTCTTTGACATCTTTGGCATTAAAGGCCCCAGCATCCCCTACTCCTTAAAAACTTGTGTAGGAATAGTGGAGACGGCGGGGAGGAGAGCATCTGGCTACCCAGTCGAGTCCATTGACGGACAATCATGCTTGTCTTTGCCAACTCTTATTGAATGCAGCCAGATCCCGACTATAGATCTGAAATTCCTACACCAGATGTGGCTGCTCATCACCCACACTTGAAACACATAGCGCATCTGATACAAGAACTTGATCCTCAGGCTCAGATTATCCTACTCCTTGGGAGAGATATATTACGAGTCCACAAATCAAGAGCTCAAATTAATGGTCCCAACAACACTCCTTATGCTCAGAGGTTAGACCTCATATGGGTCATCATTGGAGATGTCTGTCTAGGGAGCGTGCACAAACCTAACTCCGTTAGCAGCATGTTTACAAATACCCCAGAGAATGGGCGTCCCTCTCTTTTCCAGCCATGCCACAACCACTTCCTTGTTAAGGAATCGCCCTACACCACCCACTTGTCTTGTCCCTAGACATGTGCATTACGTTTCGTTCCGAATCGAAATTCGGACGAATTTTTCATTATTCTGGAATTCGGATGCATACAAAAGTAAAGAATTTAAACGAATCCGAAAAAAACGAACGAATTTGAAAACATATTTGAATCGAATTCGAAGACAAATTCAAATCGAATTTGAAAACAAATTCGAATCGAATTCGAAAAAAATAGAAAACATTTTTCTAAAAAAAACAATTAAGATATAAGAATAAGAATATAAAATAATAAAGCAATAAAATATTTATATATATATATATATATATATAATTTTTTTTTATTATTCTCTTCTATTGTTTTTTATGCTTTTCTTTTCTATTATTTTATATTCTATAATAGTCGTTTCAATTCAAATTCAAATTCATTCTATACGAAATTCGAATTTCGGAACATGGCTTCTGAAGTTTGAATTTCGTATAGAATGAATTCGAATTTGAATAGAAAAGATTAGAACAGAAAATAATAGAAAAGAATAGACTAGAAAAACAATAGAACAGAAGAGAAGAAAATATAATATATATATATTATATTTTCTTCTCTTCTGTTCTATTGTTTTTCTAGTCTATTCTTTTCTAATATTTTCTATTCTATTCTAATCTTTTTTATATTCAAATTTGATTTCGGTCTATATGAAATTCGAATTTTGGAAGATTTATATATATATATATATATATATATATATATATATATATATATATATATATATATCAAATATTTTTTTCTATTCTGTTTCATTGTTTTTCTATGCTATTCTTTTCGAATTTGAATTCATTCTATACGAAATTCGAATTTCAGAAGATGGCTTCTGAAAGTGGAATTTCATATAGAATGAATTCGAATAGAAAAGATTAGAATAGAAAATAATAGACTAGACAAACAATAGAGCAGAACAGAATAAAATATAATATATATATATATATATATATATATATATATATATATATATATATATATATATATATATATATATATATATATATATATATTATTCTATTCTGTTCTATTGTTTTTCTAGTCTTTTCTTTTCTACTCTATTCTAATCTTTTCTATTCAAATTCGAATTCATTTTATAAGAAATTCAAATTTCGGAAGATGGTTTTATATATATATATATATATAGATCTATATATATATAGATCTATATATATATATATAGATATATATATAGATATATATATATATTATATTATATTATATTATATTATATTATATTATATTTTTTCTATTCTGCTCTATTGTTTTTCTGTTATTTTCTATTATATTCTAATCTTTTCTATTTTAATTCAAATTAATTCTATACGAAATTCGAATTTCGGAAAATGGTTATATAGAAATAGAATGAAATCAAATTCTAATAGAAAAGAATAGAATAGAAAAACAATAGAACAGTAGAACAGAATAGAACGAAATATAATATATATATATATATATATATATATATATATATATATATATATATATATATATATATATATATATATATATATATATAAAAATAAAACCATCTTCCGAAATTGGAATTTGGTACAGAATGAATTTGAATAGAAAAGATTAGAATAGAATATTTTATATTTTTTTCTATTCTGTTCTATTGTAGAATTTGATTTCATTCTATTTCTATATAACCATTTTCCGAAATTCGAATTTCGTATAGAATGAATTTGAATTAAAATAGAAAAGATTAGAATATAATAGAAAATAATAGAAAAACAATAGAACAGAATAGAAAAAATATAATATAATATAATATATATAGATAGATAGATAGATAGATAGATAGATAGATAGATAGATAGATAGATAGATAGATAGATAGATAGATATAGATATATAGAGAGATATATATCTATATATAAAACCATCTTCCGAAATTCGAATTTCATATAAAATGAATTTGAATTTGAATAGAAAAGATTAGAATAGAGTAGAAAGAATAGACTAGAAAAACAATAGAACAGAATAGAATAAAATATAATATATATATATATTATATTTTATTCTGTTCTATTGTTTTTCTAGTCTATTCTTTTCTATTATTTTCTATTCAAATTCGAATTCATTCTATACGAAATTCGAATTTCAGAAGCCATCTTCCGAAATTCGAATATCGTATAGAATGAATTCAAATTCGAATAGAAAAGTTTAGAATAGCATAAAAAAGAATAGCATAGAAAAACAATGAAACAGAATAGAAAAAAATATAATATATATATTATATTTTATTCTCTTCTGTTCTATTGTTTTTCTAGTCTATTCTGTTTCTATTATTTTCTATTTTAATCTTTTCTATTCAAATTCGAATTCATTCTATACAAAATTCTAATTTTAGAAGCCATCTTCCGAAATTCGAATTTTGCATAGAATTAATTCAAATTTGAATAGAAAAGTTTAGAATAGAATAGAAAAGAATAGCATAGAAAAATAATGGAACAGAATAGAAAAAAAATATAATATATATATAACCATCTTCCGAAATTGGAATTTGGTACAGAATGAATTCAAACTCGAATAGAAAAGATTAGAATAGAATATATTATATTTTTTTCTATTCTGTTCTATTGTTTTTCAATGCTATTTATATTTTCTATTCTATCCTAATCTTTTCTATTGGAATTCGATTTCATTCTATACGAATTTCAAATTTCGCAAAATGGTTATATATAGTTTACTTTTTCAAATTCAGTTAATGTTTTTTTCGAATGTGGTAGAATTTTTTCGAATTTGACAGTTTTTTTCGAATGTGGTAGAATTTTTTTGAATTTGATAGTTTTTTTCGAATGTGGTAGAATTTTTTCGAATTTGACAGTTTTTTTCGAATGTGGTAGAATTTTTTCGAATTTGATAGTTTTTTTCAAATTCTGCATGCTTTATGTGCTGAGCCCGCCAGGAAGTCGGCACTGCGCTGCGCTAATCACAGGCAGGGAGACATTTCCCCATCTCTGCAGCCGCACATCGGGAAATGTCTCACTGCTTGTGATTAGTGCAGTGCAGTGCAGAGTTCCTGGCAGGCTCGGCACGTGCAGCATGCGAACACGCCGGAGCTCATCCTTATTGAGGACAAATGCTTCTTAGAAGTAATGGAGCAAAGACTAATCAAAGATAGCACAAACAGCTGGGTCACACCTCTTCCCATCAGACCACAGAGACAACGCTTACCCAATAACAGAGAACTAGTGCTACAACGTTTCATTTCCCTTAGACATAATTTACAAAGAAAGCAAGAGATGAGAGAACATTTCTTTTCTTTCATGGGGAAGATCTTTGAGAACGGTCACGCCGAGATAGCTCCCACCCTTAAAGACTCTGAAGAGTGTTGGTACCTCCCTATATTCGGAGTGTACCATCCTAAAAAGCCAGGTCAACTCAGAGTAGTGTTTGACTCTAGTGCCAAATTCAGGGTGTCTCCTTGAATGATGTCCTCTTAACAGGCCCAGACCTCAATAACAAACTCCTGGGAGTGCTCTTACACTTCCGCAAAGATTCTATTGCCTTCATAACTGACATTCAACAGATGTTCCATTGCTTCCTGGACAGAGAGGAAGACAGAAACTTCCTAAGGTTCTTTTGGTTCAGAGACAATGACCCTTCCAAAGACATCTCAGAGTATCGCATAAGTGTACACATCTTTGGCAATAGCCAACTGCAGTTGCTATCTACGGACTCAGACATTCCGCCCAAGAAGGTGAACTTGAGTATGGCTCAGATGTAAAGCAATTTGTGGAGAAAGACTTTTATGTAGATGACTGCTTGAAATCCTTACCTTCCAGTGAGTCTGCAATCTGTCTTCTTAAAAGAACACAGGAAATGCTCGCTTGTTCTAATCTCAGGCTTCACAAGATTGCATCCAACAGCAAAGAGGTAATGGAAGCTTTCCCTGCTCAACACCATTCTAACGATCTAAGAGACTTAGATCTAGGTACTGACTCTTTACCTGTACAGCGCAGTCTAGGTCTACTTTGGGACTTAAAATCTCATTCCTTTACCTTCCAAATAAATGGAGAAGAAAAGTCTTTCACTCACAGAGGTGTCTTGTCCACAATCAATAGCCTATACGACCCATTAGGATTTGCGGCACCTGTTACAATTCATGGTAAAGCCCTACTTAGAGACTTGATTCGTGAAACATCCGACTGGGATGCCCCACTACCCCCTGATAAGAGTAACTCTTGGGTAGAGTGGAAGAACTCTAAATCAGTCTTATCTGATCTCTATGTTTCACGCCCATATGCTCCCATACCTTCTACACAGACACAGAGCCAAAACCTTTGCATATTCTGTGATGCTTCTATCAAGGCAATAGCTGCTGTGGCCTACTTAACCACTTGTCGACCGCCTAACGGAGATATACTGCAGCAAAATGGCACGGGCAGGCAAAACATGTACCTGGTACCCCAGTGCCCAAGGCGGTCGGCATCGTTAGGGGAGCGATCTGTGCTGAGGGGGAGGCCACTCATTCATGGCCACCCCCTCGCGATCGCTCCTAACGAATGACAATCTTCCTCTGCCTCTGTAATGTAAACAGCGGCAGAGGAAGTGATGTCATCTCTCCTCGTGTCGGTCTTTTCGTTTCGGCATCGAGGAGAGAAGACATCCAAGTAAGTGCACCAACACTACACTTACAGTAGAACACTCTAGGCACACATTTCACCCCCCGATCACCCCCCTGCACCCCCTGTCACAGTGACACCAATA
Source organism: Aquarana catesbeiana (assembly GCF_042186555.1). Taxonomy (NCBI): domain Eukaryota; kingdom Metazoa; phylum Chordata; class Amphibia; order Anura; family Ranidae; genus Aquarana; species Aquarana catesbeiana. Next base: position 782,837,083 of record NC_133324.1, on the reverse strand, counting down.
GCAGTTTTTTTTTTCTGATTATTGCATTGGTGTCATTTGAGACAGTTATAAGTGGTAGGGCAGTTAGTGTTAGGTCCCTTTAGGTCTAGGGTACCCCCCTAATAAAGTTTTAACCCCTTGATCACCCCCCGTCGCCAGTGTCACTAAGCGATAGTTTTTCTGATCGCTGTATTAGTGTCACAGGTGACGCTAGTTAAGGAGATAAGTATTTAGGTTCGCCATGAGCTTTTTATAGCGTCAGGGACCCCCATATACTAGCTAGTAAAGGTTTTAACCCCCTGATTGCCCCCTAGTTACTCTTTCACCAGTGATCACCGTATAACTGTTATGGGTGACGCTGGTTAATTAGTTTGTTTTTTATAGTTTCAGGGCACCCGCCGTTTATTACCTAATAAAGGTTTAACCCCCTGATCGCCCAGCGGTGATATAAGTTAAGTTTTAGGGTCAGATAGGGTCTGTGTCGCCCCAGGCAGCGTCAGGTTAGTGCCAGTACCGCTAACACCCACGCACGCAGCATACACCTTCCTTTAGTGGTATAGTATCTGAATGAATCAATATCTGATCCGATCAGATCTTTACTAGCGTCCCCAGCAGTTTAGGGTTCCCACAAACGCAGTGTTAGTGGGATTAGCCCAGATACCTGCTAGCACCTGCGTTTAGCCCCTCCGCCCAGCCCAGCCCAACCCAGCCCAGCCTACCCAAGTGCAGTATCGATCGATCACTGTCACTTACAAAACACTAAACACACATAACTGCAGCGTACGCAGAGTCAGGCATGATCCCTGTAATCGCTAACAGTTTTTTGGGTAGCATTTTGATACAGTTGCTAACTTTCAGGAGCTTTTTTACCTGTGAGTCTCACTAGTGTACCACTAAATTTAGAGCCCAAAATGGCAAATCGAAGGTACACTAGTGAAGAGGCCTACACGTTTCTGAGCATGACAGATAGTGAAGAGGAAGTCACTCATCTGTCAGATTCAGGCTCAGAATACGATCCTGTAGAGGACAGCGGCTCCATGACAGATAGCTCTGACGACGGAGTTATGGTCCCTGCCAAGGTCAGGCATATCAGACTCCAATCTTCTTCTTCTGTCGTTGATGTGCAAGAACCGCTGGTCCCTCGTATGGAGCAGAGCAGTACTAGCGCTGCTATTCCTTCTGGTGAACTGGCAAGCACCAGCGGCCTAGTACACCCTGGTTATAGTCAATCCAGAAATGCAGTATCACGTGGTGACGTGGCGAGTCCCATAAGTGCAGTTCAAGCTGGTGAGGTGGCAAGCACAAGTAGTGTCCCGCTGTCACCAAGAAGACGAACACAGGCCCATTGTGCCCATAGTGCCCTTCCTGCTGCATTCGCCAATCCTAATTGGGAACCCACCACTTCTGCAGCACCCGTACTTCCCCCATTCACTGGCCAACCCGGTATTCAGGTCAAAACAGTTGATTTTACGTCACTTGATTTTTATTCGCTGTTTTACACCAAAGATCTCTATAGATCTATTGTGGACCAAAGCAATTTGTATGCTGGTCAACACATCACCACTATTCTCCAGTCCTCCCTTGCCAGAGATTGGAGACCAATTACGGTTTCCGAATTTAAGCTCTTTCTGGGCCTTTCCCTCAACATGGGCATAACTAAAAAGTGAGTTGCGGTCATATTGGTCCACTGACCCAATTCACCATATGCCCTTGTTCTCTGCCTCCATGACCAGAGCACAATACAAGCAGATCTTGCGGTTCATGCACTTCAATGACAATTAACTCGGTCGTCCTCGTGGAGAAAGTTCGGCCCCTCGTAAACCACTTCAACCATCGTTTTGCAGACTTTTTTACTCCCCATCAAGTTGTCTGCGTTGATGAGTCCCTGATTAAGTTTTCTGGCCGCTTGTCATTCAAACAGTACCTTCCCAGCAAGCGTGCCAGATACGGGGTCAAGATGTACAAGCTCTGTGACAGGGCCACAGGCTATACATGTAGTTTTATGGTTTACGAGGGAAAAGATAGCCACGTAGAGCCGACAAACTGCCCTGACTACATAGGAAGCGCTGGCAAGATTGTGTGGGACTTGGTGTCACCCTTATTCGGAGAGGGGTACCACTTATATGTGGACAATTATTACACGAGCGTGCCACTTTTTAGTCACTTGTTTGATCAGCAGATTGGAGCATGTGGCACCGTGCGACCTAATCGCCGGGGTTTTTCCCCAGCGGCTTGTAGATTCCCGTCTTAGGCTGGGGGAGAGAGCCTGCTTCAAGTGTAATAATTTGCTCGCTATGAAGTGGAGGGATAATAAGAATGTTTTCGTTCTTACCTCCCTTCATGCAGACACGACGGTCCAAATTACTACGGCGACTGGTGTTGTGGAGAAACCCCTCTGTGTCCACGAATATAACCAAAATATGGGAGGGGTGGACCTCAATGACCAGTTGTTGGTGCCGTACCTAATTGCCCGTAAGGCCAGACGTTGGTACAAGAAAGTGTCTATTTATTTCAATTGGCTTTGCTGAATGCTCATGTGCTATACAGAGCTTCAGGACGGACTGGATCCTTCCTTAAATTCCAGGAAGAGATTGTCAGAGCCCTTCTGCTTGCAGACGGTGCTCCACCTCACCTTCCCCAACCAAATTCAGTAAGCCAGCTGCATGAGAGGCATATTCTTTATGTCCTCCCGAGTACAGCTACCCAATGAGCCCCCTAAAAAAGATGTTGTGTCTGCAGCAAGCGTGGATATAGGTGTGACACCCGCTATTATTGTCCCTCCTGTCCTGACAATCCTGGTCTTTGCATTGGTGAAGTTTTTGAACGCTACCTTACACTAGTTGAGTATTAGCGTAGGGTGCAGCACTGCACAGACTAGGCACACTTTTCACAGGGTCTCCCAAGATGCCTTGGCATTTTGGGAGACCCAAACCTAGAACCAGTTACAGTTACAAAAGTTACAGTTACAAAAAAAGTGTAAAAAAAAAAAAGTGAAGAAAAAAAACACAAAAAAAAAAATAAAAAAAACAAAAATAGTTGTCGTTTTATTGTTCTCTCTCTATTCTCTCTCTATTGTTCTGCTCTTTTTTACTGTATTCTATTCTGCAATGTTTTATTGTTATTATGTTTTATCATGTTTGCTTTATATGTATGCAATTTTTTTATACTTTACTGTTTACTGTGTTTTATTGTTAACCATTTTTTTTGTTTTCAGGTACGCCATTCAGCTGCAGAGCGGATTTATTTATCTTGACAGGAACAGCGTTTGCTCCCACAATACATAAAGCCATGACTCCAGCGCTGTCGGAGGTGATTTCACCACCACGGTTAAAAAAAAGAGCATATATGCCGAAGCATGGGGCAGCAGGGGCGAAGGAGCGATTTGCTCCTACCTTTTGCAGGTGGATGCCCCCATGCTTCGGCATATATATATTTTAGGCACAGGTTGCGTTAAAAATTTTTTTTTTTACTATTTTTTTTTGTATTTGCTTTGCAGGTATGGTAAGTCTTACTGTTATACTGTAATGTTACTTTGTTTTATTGTTAACCATCATTTGCTTAGCAGGTACGCCATTTAGTTGCAGCGCGGATTTATTTATCTTGACAGCAACAGCGTTTGCTCCCACGATACATAAAGCCGTGACTCCAGTGCTGTAGGAGGTGATTTCCCACCACAGTTTAAAAAAAAGAGCATATATGCCGAAGCATGGGGGCAACAGGGGCGGAGGAGCGATTTGCTCCTACCTTTTGGGGCGGATGCCCCCATGCTTCGACATATATAAACGGTGCATATGCCCATAATTGGAAGTGGGTGGATGAAAGGAGGTATTCTAATGGTGGGCATACCCACCGATCAATCTCTTTTTTTTGTTCAGTCCACAGGCTGCATGAAAAAAAAGTTTACAATATATGCCCAACAAGGACCAGCAACGTACTGGTATGTTGCTGGACTTTGAGTGGTTATACCAAAATGATGCCTGCAGGTTTAGGTATCATCTTGGTATCATTCTTTTCAGCCAGTGGTCGGCTTTGGTGAAAAAGCAATCCTAGCAGCTAATTAGCCTCTAGACTGCTTTTACAAGCAGTGGGAGGGAATGCCCTCCCCACCGTCTTCCATGTTTTTCTCTGGCTCTCCTAACCCAACAGGGAACCTGAGAATGCAGCCGGTGATTCGGCCAGCTGACCATAGAGCTGATCAGAGACCAGAATGGCTCCGAACATCTCTATGGCCTAGGAAACTGTAAGCTACGAGCATTTTATAACTTAGATTTCGCCGGATGTAAACATCGTCATTGGGAAATTGGGAAAGCAATCTTGGTGTGGTCAGATGCTTTTAAGGGCAGAGGAGAGATCTAGGGTCTAATAGACCACATTTTTTTCAAAAAAGAGTACCTGTCACTACCTATTGCTATCATAGGAGATATCTATATTCCAATAAATATAACAATAAAAATGATTTAAATGATTTAATGATTTAAAAAAATGAAAGGAACAGTTTAAAAATAAGATAAAAAAGCAAAAAAATAATAAAGAAAAAAAAAAAAAAAGCACCCCTCTCCCCCCCTGCTCTCGCGCAAAGGCGAATGCAAGCGTCGGTCTGGCGTCAAATGTAAACAGCAATTGCACCATGCACCATGTTATCACCGCGAAGGTCAGATCGAGGGCAGTAATTTTAGCAGTAGACCTCCTCTGTAAATCTAATGTGATAACCTGTAAAGGCTTTTAAAAATGTATTTGGTTTGTCGCCACTGCACGTTTATGTGCAATTTTAAAGCATGTCATGTTTGGTGTCCATGTACTCGGCCTAAGATCATCTTTTTTATTTCATCAAACATTTGGGCAATATAGTGTGTTTTAGTGCATTAAAATTTTATAAAGTGTGTTTTTTCCCCAAAAAAATGCCTTTGAAAAATCGCTGCGCAAATACTGTGTGAAAAAAATGAAACTCCCACCATTTTAATCTGTAGGGCACTTGCTTTAAAAAAATATATAATGTTTGGGGGTTCAAAGTAATTTTCTTGCAAAAAAAAAATTTTCATGTAAACAAAAAGTGTCAGAAAGGGCTTTGTCTTCAAGTGATTAGAAGAGTGGCTGATGTGTGACATAAGCTTCTAAATGTTATGCATAAAATGCCTGGACAGTTCAAACCCCCCAAGATGCCAAGATGGCACAAACCCCCCCAAATGACCCCATTTTGGAAAGTAGATACCCCAAGCTATTTGCTAAGAGGCATGTCGAGTCCATGGAATATTTTATATTGTGACACAAGTTGCGGGAAAAAGACAAATTTTTTTTTTTTTTTTGCACAAAGTTGTCACTAAATGATATATTGCTCAAACATGTCATGGGAATATGTGAAATTACACCCCAAAATACATTCTGTTGCTTCTCCTGAGTACGGGGATACCACATGTGTGAGACTTTTTGGAAGCCTAGCTACGTACGGGACCCCGAAAACCAAGCACCGCCTTCAGGCTTTCTAAGGGTGTACATTTTTAATTTCACTCTTCACTGCCTATCACAGTTTCGGAGGCCATGGAATGCCCAGGTGGCACAAACCCCCCCAAATGACACCATTTTGGAAAGTAGACACCCCAAGCTATTTGCTGAGAGGTATAGTGAGTATTTTGCAGACCTCACTTTTTGTCACAAAGTTTTGAAAATTGAAAAAAGAATAAAAAAATACATTTTTCTTGTCTTTCTTCATTTTCAAAAACAAATGAGAGCTGCAAAATACTCACCATGCCTCTCAGCAAATAGCTTGGGGTGTCTACTTTCTGAAATGGGGTAATTTGGGTGGGGGGGTTTGTGCTATCTTGGCATTTTATGGCCTTCGAAACTGTGATAGGTAGTGAGGAGTGAAATCGAAAAATTTACGTCCTTAGAAATCCTGAAGACGGTGATTGGATTTCGGGGGCCCTGTATGCAGCTAGGCTCCCAAAAAGTCCCACACATGTGGTATCCCCGTACTCAGGAGAAGCAGCTAAATGTATTTTGGGGTGCAATTTCACATATAACCATGGCATGTGTGAGCAATATATAATTTAGTGACAACTTTTTGTAATTTTTTTTTTTTTGTCATTATTCAATCACTTGGGACAAAAAAATGGAATATTTAATGGGCTCAACATGCCTCTCAGCAATTTCCTTGGGGTGTCTACTTTCCAAAATGGGGTCATTTGGGGGGGGGTTGTACTGCCCTGCCATTTTATAACCTCAAGAAATGACATAGGCAGTCATAAACTAAAAGCTGTGTAAATTCCAGAAAATGTACCCTAGTTTGTAAATGCTATAACTTTTGCGCAAACCAATAAATATACGCTTATTGACATTTTTTTACCAAACACATGTGGCCGAATACATTTTGGCCTAAATGTATTACTAAAATTGAGTTTATTGGATTTTTTTTATAACAAAAAGTAGAAAATATCTTTTTTTTAAAAATTTTTGGTCTTTTTCCTTTTATAGTGCAAAAAATAAAAACTGCAGAGGTGATCAAATACCATCAAAAGAAAGTTCTATTTGTGGGAAAAAAAGGACGCAAATTTAGTTTGGGTACAGCATTGCATGACCGTGCAATTAGCAGTTAAAGCGACGCAGTGCCAAATTGTAAAAAGTGCTCTGGTCAGGAACGGGGTAAATCCTTCTGGGGCTGAAGTGGTTAAGAACTGTCAACATTACAGCATGATGCCATGTAGGATTCGTCATGGGCAAGGCAAAGCTAGCTCCACACCCTGAGCACACTGTACCTAGGCTAGAACTTTTGCTACAGTACTAGCTGTTGAACTAGCAGAACTAATAACCTCAGAGATGGACATTGACCTCAAGGATATTCAGCTCTACACTGACAGCAAGGTAGTGCTAGGCTACATCTACAATGAGACCAGGCGTTTCTATGTTTAGGTCAACAACAGAGTGTTGAGGATTAGGAGATCCACTCATCCAACACAATGGTGCTACGTACCTACTGAACATAATCCTGCAGACCATGCTACAAGAGCTGTTGCTGCATGTAACCTTAAAGACACAACATGGTTTACAGGACCTGCATTCTTGCACAATGCAGAACAGACTGTTCCCAAGAGTGACACTATTGAACTAGTAGATCCAGACTCAGATGCTGACATCCGTCTTGAGATCTCGACATTTCAAACTACAACTTCAGATGGCCAGCTTAAATCTAACAAATTTACTAGATTCTCAAAATGGAAGACGCTTGTTTGAGCTATTTCTTATCTTATCCATATAGCTAATTTTGTTGGTGTCATCTGAGGAATAAATAGTGGTATCTGATGATACCAGGCGGGGAGTGTCATGCCTTCGGCCTATAAAGGAAAAATAATATCTTCTGGACTTGCAATATCAACATTGCCCACTAGATGCCACTCTCAACAAAGGACTATTGATGGGTAGTGTTCTATGGTTAATAGACATTTCCTGTCATCACTAGGAACTAGCCCACTTCCTATGCAACTCTTTCATCTTCACCATGAGGAGAACAGACTGCAATGGAGCCAGCTAAGCCTGTACTGCATGTTCTTAGGAATTCCTAACTCTCTAGGGCAGCATCACTGGTATGCTAAAGACTGTTTATTTGTATACCTAGCAGACATTTGTTATGTTCATGTAGTTCTTATATATGTTCATTCTCTGTTTATTCCTAGTTTCACCGCGTGTGTACATCCTATCTTATATGACCACCACCTGTTCATCGTAATAAAGATCCAAAGTTACAGACAGTCTGGTTATTGTAGGATTCAATGTTTAAACTGTATGTTGAGCTACATACACACCAGGGGCAAACGTGTAGCGAGCACAGAACACATAGGAAGTGACAAGAACATTGCAATTCCTGGCAAGAGCAACAGGTATTTTCTGTACTTGCTAATGCAGCTACCATTTCTAAGGAATGTAAGCTGCAATATATTGCATTTTTGTTCATGTTTAGTCATCCATAAGTGTTTCAACATTTTTTTTTTTTGCGTTGAGAGGTCATGGGCTCATTTTATTTTGAGCCTGGAGCTTAGCTTTAAAGAAACGGTAAAATAAATAATAGAATATTCTATCTTACACCCACCTTGACTCACTTGAAACTCTTTTTTTTTTTTTACAGTACACTCAATTAAATGTATGTTTAATCTGTTTATTCAGAAGACACATTCAGTAATTGAAGAATTCTTCACACAAGATAGTAGAACAATAATATAAATGCGGGATTGCTAATCTAATCAGCAGTACTTTATTTATGTTCTTTGAAAAAAAGGCAGTCTAAAAACATATTCCAGGAGGACCTCTTCAGCAAAATATTGTGTGCCCATTCATTCTAACCGCGGCTCACAAGACGGGATTTCAAATATCCAGCTGGAATTTAACAACTCACAGCACCAGGCAACTGATGCCCATTTGCTCTACAGTCCAACAGCTGGGTCCCAAACTGCACAGCTGGTCTTCTGATTTGAATGGTAATCTTCCAGTTGCAAACTATGTAATATGGAAAAATATGTGTGCACAGAGGGTGATGAGCACTTCATCCCACTGTTTGTTACACTTAATGCACATAGTATACACTGTTGATTCATATTCTTAATATATTTTCCAGTCAATTTGCCTTGGCTGAATTGGGTACTATGTAGAGTGAAACCAATAGCGTGTAAATCTGACATCTCTCTGGGCTAATGATCCTTCTGGGTAATTACCAACGATGGCTCGCCTTAAAAACAGAGGAATACAGTACTCTTGAGCTTTTGTTGAGAAGCTTGATCATTTTTAAATTGGCTATTATGAATAGGTTTCAAACTAGGCTGAAAAAGTAATTTGGCATTAAAGTTGTTAGCTGAACATTTTAAAACATTCTTGAATGGTTTGGTTTATCGTCATTCTCAGTAGCAAATGCTGAAAATGAGCATATCAAGGGTAGTTTATGTATATGTTTTTATTTTTTTAGCTTTTTTTTGGCTCAAGATAGATTTGTTTGAAAGGCACTCTCCAGTCAAAATTGAACCTTGAATTGCAAACACGGATCACAGCCTAAATGATTGGTAGTGTGATATTTCATCCAGGCATTGCTGCTGCACAGCAGTCAACCCTTCTCCCTTGTTAGGTAATTTTATATTATGAGAATCACTTTTCGTGGTGCAAGAAAACCATTCTTTAAACATTGCCATTACATGTTCCTTTTGTCTCTCACATACAGAAAAGCCTAAGGTTAAGGAAATTTCCGCATTAGGAAATTTCTTAGCTCAATCAATCAAAAGTGTTACACTTTAAAGCAGAACTAAACTCTGAAAAATATAAAACATTGCTAGGATATATATCTTAAATTTAAAGGGACTTTGTATGTCTATTTTGCCAACAAAACCTTTTCTTCCCTTGGTCCTAGCTATTTTTGCTTGACTTTTGTATGCTGCCTGCTGCACATTTGCGGTGCAAAGTACACTCCCAACCCATTCCCAGTATCTGTAAGATTCTTAGAATAAAGCTGGGTGCTCAGACGATGTAACCCTGACATCATCAATGACCACCTAGTAGCAAAAGTAAAATATGCCTGGCCCCACAGATGCAGAGGAGAATATGGCAATGGTTGTGTTGGAGCAACAGCGGAGATTGTGGAGCTGTCAACTCTGGAGGAGGGCAAACCCAAAGATAAATCTGCTATAATGTTCAAGAGTTGCCTACCCTTGGCCATGCTACTTTTCTAAACATTTTTCTGGCAATGTTTTTGTGTTGCTGTGTAGGAGGTTTACTGGATTTTTCAATTGCAGACTCGTATCCCTATAGGATTAATTTTGATTACATGATGTTACATATTTAAAAAATGTTTTAGCTCACCTAGTCGCATATATACAATATATATATATATATACATTATATATATATATATATATATATATACATACATACAGTATATATATATATATATATATATATATATATATATATTTATATTTATTTAATTTTGGGGGGGTTTCGTCAAAATATGATATGTGTGCATTTACTGTATATGTGAACATTTACCTACTGTACCAAACATTGCCCCCTACTGTTTTACTACACCATGCAGTGTTTTAGTATATAATAGCGCTTATACACTTTCTTTTCATTCACATTGGACTATATTTTTGTAATTTGACATTATCAATAGGTATTGATTTTATTGCATCTATTCTTTTGTTACATTGTATTTTGTCTCTCATGGGTTTTCAGTGCAAGCTTTACGGCTTGGAGCATGCACACAGATTACTTGCAGCTGAATAGATTACAGTAATTGCTTATTAGAGTATTTAAACCAAATGTGGCCTGCAGACCCCTCTGATGTGGCCCTCCTGCTCTGGATTGGCGGGTTGGAAAGCCCAGATTGCAGCCGACCCGCCATCCTAGAGCATTAGAGTTGTGAATGGAAATGGCGGTAGAGGAAGCAAGCAGCTGTGAAGCGGAGCCGCATAAGCCGATGCTTCCTCTGTAGCGCCAGCTCTCGTCACAGGTGGAGTGATACCTAATTCGCTCTTCCTGAGACAGTAATAGCTGATGATACCTGAACAAAAGACTATTAATAAAGGTCAGTTTATTACTAAGATCAGCATTTATATATGGGCATGTCTATTCTGCAGTGGTTACTTTGCTGCTTTCAAACTGACCCGCAGGTGTAGCGCAGAGCACCTTCAGGTTACCTGCACTGAGCCATAGACTTCTGTAATTACCTGCGGATTTGGTGCGCTTTCAGAAAGTGCACCACACCTGCAGGATGTAATGGAAATCTATGGCAAAGTGCAGCTAACCTGCAGGAAAGCCACAGCTGCATGCTGGTAAACCGCAGTACATCAATGTGAAAGCAGCTTTAGGGCCCTTTTACATGATCGGTCCGATCGGGTCCACCTGTCTGTTTTTCTGGTGGACCCAACTGGACCCTTCACTCACCTCTATGGAGCAGTAGATATAAATGGACTTGTATCCGTTTATACCTGCCTACCTCCAATCCGATCTGTTTAAAAAAAAAACAGAAGGGGATCAGATGATCCATAGCGAAGAGCTGGCTGTGTCAGTGTCGGCTTTGCATATGCAGAGTGGGCATGGACCTGTCATCCGCCTGCTCCGCTCATTGTGGTTATGAAGTCGCTTAAGTGGCCCTCACTCTATAAAAGGTCGGGCACCTCTATTTTAAATGATTGTGTGTGTAATATGTTAAGATTAAGAGCCAGTTGATGCAAAACACATCCACACTTGTTCTCTACCCTGTGTTTTGTTTGTTTGGACATGTTTTGTATTTTGCAATACATTTTGAATCTTATAGTTTCGGTGTGCAGTCATCCAAGTTCTACATTTCATGTTACTTTTCTGCTCTAAGGATATGTGCAATCTTATTGCACTTATCCTATTCTTCTACTCCCCCTACAGTGCTCCCTGGCCTTTTTAGTATAGGTAATATTTAGGGGTATATTTAAAAAAAATGTTTGCTGCCTTTTGCTCTTTTCAGCTGCCAGGAACAAGGAACGGCAGCTCTAGGTAAACTCCAGGCAGACTGCATAGTGAAGAAGAGGAGAAACAAGACTGCAGCTAAGGGGCTCTATTTATAAAATATTTGTTGCACAAATGTCAGAAGCATTCATGCATGGTGAAAAGTAATGTGACTGTACTCTTTGTAAGAGATTAATGCCCGTATCTTCAGCTCCAACTAAATGGCCAAAATGTGGTATAGTTTTTACATTGAAGTGTTTATGAAAGCTTTATCGCATTTTGGCTACTAATTAAAGACACAGTAATTTCACTTCTACAAAAATTTCCATCATATTTTGTTCTGCGTGCACAAAAGGATTCTGATTGGATAAGCATTAAGTCTTTTTATCTACTCAATTCAATATGTAGTACAAATCCTTGCCAAACTAATGAAAGTTAGTAATAATAATCCCCACAGATAAAACAGGATTTAAGGTCAGTATTACTATGCCACCAGCAAGGAACCCAATTTTTATATTCCTAAGGATCCGTTCTTATTCTTTTTATCTTTGGCTGATTTCTAATGTCACACACCAGGGTTTAATGTATAAAATAAAAAGAGAAAGAGGACACTCCTGGTGTGTGCCACTGATGATTGAATAAGGGTCAGAACAAAGAGAAAGTCACACACTTGCTGCTGGCCATGAATACTGAGGAAGTCGCCAGACGAGAGGTTAAATTCACGATGATCAGAGATGTATTATTTAGAATCCCAGGATCAGTCAGACAAAGCAACGTGTGCAGAGACTTGTGTTCAACTAAACCCCCAGTAAACGTACAGATCCTTTATACTTACAAACAACATAATCAGCATACGTTTAACGAGATAAGCGAAATGCAAGGAACAGCTAAATCTCTTCTCGGTAGGATACAAATTTCTTTTATCATAAAAGCACAAGTTTCCCCATCCATAGCAACGTTTCAGCAAAAGCATTTTAGTCACAAGTTGAGTTAAAATGAACACTTTTCAGTATGATCCTTTCCTCTGTAGCTTTATCAGTTAATGACAATTTATATTTATGCCTCAGACAAATTTTAATCTACAATGCAATGCTAGAATGGCATCATATATACAACTAAAAACTGTGTTTTTATCAGTCAAAAGCATATTAAACCTAGAGCAACAGCTACCACAAGCTATCTTCTGAAAGGTCCAGAGCACCATGTGATGCCTTCTGAGCTGGTGTATGATGGCACTGGCAGTAAATTACAGCCCTCTAGGCTGTCAATTACAAAGGCTGGCCCACCAACCTCCCTGAAGTCAGAGAAAGACCAGCAGTGGCTGAGGATGTTTGTTCTGTGCTAAGGTAACCTATTCAAAGGTACAGAGATTGGGACTAATCCGGGGCCTGAATTGTATGGATTGGGTCTGATATGAGGTCCACATTCTATGGATTGAGGCTGATCTGAATTGCAAGCATGCCTTGGGGCTGATCTGAGATTCCAAACTGTGTGCATGCCTTGGGGCTGATTGGAGGTCTGAAGTGCATAGCTTGGGGCTGATCGGAGGTCTGAAGTGTATTCATGTGTAACCCAGCACAGCCAAGTTTCATCACTTCCCCCCTTTTTTTTTTGTTCCCCAGTCTTTGACGGACAGCTGCCAGGACAAAAGAGGAAAAGAGAAATTTGATTGGCCACTTTGGATCAACCCCCACCCACCAGAGGGGATTGTGACTGTGTGGATTTGTTGGAAGAAGAGACCACGATTCAGATCTAGGGGGAACTCCTAAGGGCTTCCACTCTGTACTGACCAGACTGTGCTGTGGACTGAGGGAGTGCTGTGTTGTGTCGAGAGCCAAAAAGCAGAGAGGGCGGAATAATGATACAAAATGCAGAGTGCAAGGTGGGGAGAGTCTGAAGAGACTGTACTGTGTTCTGCAGAGAGGAGAAAACCCTAGATGGTGTGACAGGGACAGGGACTATGCCCTTCACAGAGGGAAAAAAAAACAGGCTTGAGAGGGGAGCCCCACAGTGTGGTGTGACCTCTCACCTGGCTTTTGGGGGAACGGACTGTTCACCTGAGAACACTTATAAAGCATCAGTGGTGAGAGGCTGTTTGTCAACCTTTTACTTGTGCCAGATTTTATGGCAGCCTTGGGACTTTGCTGCCATTGTGAAAATCTGCCCAGAATCCAAGTGAACATGGGGCATTCCCTTGGATTATAAATACAATCACATTGTATATCCTATTTTCCATGGGTGTAGTCCGGGTCTCAAAACTATAGATAGGCCATACTGTTGTTTCTTTTAAATTCACTCTTAAAGGAGAAGTCCAGCCTGAGCTTTTTAGTCACAACAATTAGTTTTGCACTCCTGCGGTCTGAAGTCCGCTCTCCGCTGACGTCACTACCATCAGTCGAGGCAGTGTGTCATCCTGACTTCCCAAGTCTGGATCCGCTAGCTGTCTTGATTGATGGCAGTCTCAGCGAGCGGCTGAGATGGCCACTCCCCGCCCCTCCACAGCTCAGCACTCCAATGAGCGGGAGAAGCAGAGAGGAGAGACGCTGGCTGACAGTCAGCAGCTCACCTCTTGGGGATCTGTGAAAACCGAGCCATTGGCAATGTTCGATCATTCGGTTCTCAGTGCAGAGATGCTGGTGGACAGCTGCAGCATCAGTCTGATGCTGCATCCACATAGGTAAGTATGAATAAAAAAACAACAAAAAAAATACTTTTCTTTTAACAGTGTTTGTACATAGTGGTTGGTATTAAGTAGCTCTTTATTGCATTGTCTCTTGTGCAATAAAGTAAACCTACCTGCCTACTCACAGTCTTCCGTAGAACGTACACTGTGCTGTGCATGTGCAGTTTACATTCTGGCACAGATCCAATGGGCTGGGATGCCTGAACTCCTACGCATGCACAGGAATGGCGCCATCTCGGGTAAAAAGCTGCTGGTGCTGACAAGGGACCAAAGATTGTTGTAGGAGAGTTAAGTAATGTGGAATTTAGTTCTGCTTTAACCTTGTTTTACCAAACTGTTTTAACAGAATTTCTTTTGTGGACATTTCCTTTCTTCTGAAATAAAGCTTACTTGAATGTTACTGGTCAGTGAGTGATGGGATTAATTCAGGGCGGGTCACCACTAAGGAAGGCAGAAGGACCCAACAATGCGGCAGCTCTCTAGGGAGCATCTTGCACATGCATTAGGGATGATCTAGGATTTGAAGTATATGGATTGGGACTGATCTGAGGTCTGAAGTGTAGGGACTGGGTCTAATCTGGAGGTCTGAAGTGCATGCATGCATTGGAGCTGATCGGAGGTGTATGCATGCCTTGGAGCTGATCTGAGGTCTGAAGTGTATAGATTATGGTTACAGAAGAGTGTGTGTAGCTGAAATTAGCATCATAAAGGCCAGGTATACCACAACTAAAGTGATAGTAAAGTCATTCTTTTTAAAAAAAAAACAAAACAAACAGGTGTATACCTACTCTATGCAATGGAATTTTACAGAGCAGGCTAAACTGGGTTTTACTAGCAATCTGCAATTTTTAGTGGGACTGCGACATTGCGGCGGACAGATAGGACACTTTTTTGGGACCACTGACATATATACAGCGATCAGTGCTATAAAAATGCACTGATTACTGTGTAAATGTTACTGGCAGGGAAGGGGTTAACACTAGGAGGGCGATCAAGGGGTTAAATGTGTTCCCTGGGAGGTGTTTCTAACTGTGGGGGTATGGGACTGACTGGAGGAGGAGAGAGATCGCTGTTCCTAATCACTAGGAACAGCAGATCTCTCTCCTCCCATCAGAACAGGGATCTGTTTGTTTCCATTGACAGATACCCGTTCTGGCTCTCTTTCCCGTGATCACGGCTGGCCAGCGGACACAGCGGCCGCCAGCCACGCGCATTGGGTAACCCGCCATGCAGCGGGCAAGCGTTCGTGCCTGCTATGGCTCTTAACCACATCAGCCCCGGAAGGATTTATCCCCTTCCTTACGGGCCATTTTTTGCGTAACAGCGCAGCGTCGCTTTAACTGACAATTTCGCGGTCGTGCAACGTTGTACCCAAATAAAATTTACGTTCTTTTTTTCCCACAAATAGAGCTTTCTTTCTGTGGTATTTGAACACCTCTGTGGTTTTTATTTTTTGTGTTATAAACAAAAAAAGACTGACAATTTTGAAAACAGAAACAATATTTTTTACTTTTTGCTATAATAAATGTCAGAATGTTTATACTGAAATACTAAACAGTTTTATATTTATGAAAATAAGCAAGGATCTATGATTAAGGAGATTCCCACTTATTTCCACAAATCAACAAAATAACTCGAATTTGTTTATTCACGCTAACCTGAAGACAAAAAGGAG
This sequence comes from Aquarana catesbeiana, assembly GCF_042186555.1. Taxonomy (NCBI): domain Eukaryota; kingdom Metazoa; phylum Chordata; class Amphibia; order Anura; family Ranidae; genus Aquarana; species Aquarana catesbeiana. Next base: position 782,821,295 of record NC_133324.1, on the reverse strand, counting down.
TACAAACAAAATGTGCAAAAATATATATATTTATTTACTAAAATTCAGTGCAAAATAATATCAAAATATAATTGGTGACAAACAAAGAATATGGATAAACATTTCAATAATGTGGATAATACCAAAGATGACAATATAAACACAGGATCTTGTTTCAAAATATACTGTAACAAAACTGAGTGATTCCTTTCAAGAGTAATAAATAGCTTATCAGTGGCTCAGCAGAATGTGACTACAACAAGATGCTGCCTTTGACACATGACCTTTCTCAGACAACAAATATTGCAAGCTCAAATTACTTTAACAGCACACGGACAGCCTTGTTATACCATGCACAGAATTGGTGTTTTAACCAAGACCTGTATTTAAGGTAAATATAATTTCCAAAAAATTATTTTATTTGAAACATACATCATCACTAAATCATTTACTAGAACCTGAAGTCAGCTTCAATTAGATGATACAAATGTGAGTATTCCTCTCTTTGATTTAAAAAGAAACAATTCATACTGCAGTTAGAATTATTACAATTCCAAATTATATACTACAAAAACTAAATGGTTTAGTTATAAGTACCTCGGGCTTTCACATTGGAGTGACAGGAGAGGCGCTTTGCAAGCGCTATTTTCAGCGCTATAGCGCCTCAGTGTGAAAGTAGCATATTAGATTCCAAAATAAATCAACTGTCCTGCTTGCACGTATTTTATATTCAAAACTAAGCCTGGATAAGCAATATCAATTGCCATCCTGCAGAGAAGATCAATGAATACCTGTGCCCACAGAGGGGGTCTTCAGAAGACCATGCTGCTCTCAGCAGTAAGTGCAGGATTTAATGTATCCTGTACCCAGCATGTAGGAAGAGACTTCAGCAACAGCAATTTGGTCCATACCTTATACTCTAATTTCAAAGCTTCCAGCATGTTTTAGGAGATCTGTGCTGGAAAGAGGGATAGCAGTGGTGGACGACATCAAGATCCTGTCTTTGGAATTAATGTAAAAGCTCTGCTCAGGTCAGTATCCTGGTTTAAAATATTCCCAGTGTCTGCTTTAGATCAGCTTATGCTCTGCTGCATCCTGCTGCTATAATCTTGACACTTGTGATTCCATTCATTAATTGCTGCTACTGGAACTCAAAATTACATTCTATATAGGCAGTGTATCAGGTCCAGGAAAATGTCTTATTTATTGTGATTTTACTCCTCATCACATTAGATTACCACGTAGCACCCTGGACCTTGATACTGTGGTCTTACCTCAACCTCCGAAGCATGAGCTTGTGTTCGCCTGTTTGGACCACATAGAAGACTGACAGGATTGTGTGAGACCAACTCAGCTCCTTATCTTTGCCACTATTTTGTAAATTTTTGCCTTTTTTTTTATTTTCATCATATGTCTAAAATATTTCACTGATATGAATGACAGGCTTTCTTTACATTGGGTATGTATACAGTATATGTTGCTTTGAAAAAAGAAAGCCCAGCACTACATGCTCATGTTTTCACTGTCCCTAACTTAAGTAATAACCACTTTAAGCTATCAATGAGCAAGTAGATAAGGAGGTAAGTGTGTCTCTCCTCAGATACATGAAGGTGCCGTAATTTTCTCATGGTCAGGTAAGCTATGATAGAAATGCATAGGATTAGATCATGACAGGTCCCTGTTTTACAAGCCTTTAAAATTTCGGAATATAATTTCAAATGACCTTACACTAGCCATAAACAATTGCTTAACAGACCTTAAAGCGTATGGTCTAAAGCAGTGTTTCTCAACCTTTTTTCAGTCAAGGCACCCTTTAAAAAGTATGGACAGTCTCGGGAAACCTCATTATAAAATGTAAAAACCATTCTAATGCCCTGTACACACGGTCGGATTTTCCGCCGGAAAATGTGCGATCGGAGTGTGTTGTCGGAAATTCCGACCGTGTGTGGGCTCCATCGGATATTTTCCATCGGATTTTCCGACACACAAAGTTTGAGAGCAGGCTATAAAATTTTCAGACAACAAAATCCGATTGCGTCAATTTTGACCGTGTGTGGACAATTCCGACGCACAAAGTGCCACGCAAGCTCAGAAGAAATTCTGAGACGGAACAGCTCGGTCTGGTAAAATTAGCGTTTGGAATGGATATAGCACTTTTGTCAGGCTGCAATGTTTAGAATTGTTTAATGCAGCGCACTCTGTTCTTCTTTATAATGCTAGAAGAATGAAGTAGTTTTGCTGCTGATATTCACACAGACTTCTCACAAACTTCTTTCTTTATTATTTATCATGATTTCATCAATATATTTTGCTTTGTCACATCTGTCAAAAAAGATATATGTTTTTTTTGGGGGGGGTTTGCATTTTTTTCAAGCCTGATCATGTTTTTTTTTTTTACATCCTGAATATTTTTGGGTGTGTTTTGTGTGTCAAGTTACCACAACACCATTATTATCTTGTATTATTTAATCTCAAGGAGGTTGTTTGGTGTTGGTGTCTCTTGTTAATTTCACATTGTAGTTTTGAAATGTACCTGCCTCCTCACAAACAAACTGTCCTTTTTGAATGAAAACACACATAGGTGAGTATAATTGAAACAAAAATTCCTTTATTAAGGGATCAGAACCAAACAAAGAGGGAGGCAACGCTGGATAAACATCATATACTGGCAAAGCCTTTGGCCCCCAGGGCAGACATCAATTCTTTGACAGCAAAATTGGTGGCCTGAGGAGTCCATATATAAGGGAGTGCAGTCTGGTCCAGAAGTCCAAGAGATCCTGAACAGCAGCAGATGACATGTATGTCCCCAGGCTGTGGTCATTTAGGAGGCTGCATCTTTTGCCAGATCAGACTGAACCCAGGTCATCACTCTCTGGTCTTCCTTTTACGCTTCCTTCCCGGCTGTGGCTCTGGTGTTGGAGGGGTGGCAGGAGGAGGAGGAGTAGGACCTGGAGGAGGAGGAGGAGGACCTGGAGGAGGAGGACCATGGGTGAGCTGACAAATGTGGGTTTCACATGTGAGTTTGCCCCTCAATCCCCTTATTTAGAGCTTCCAAAATTAAAAACTCACATAAGAGTCGTTGGCCCTCCTCCATCTGCATCATTTTGCATGCAGTTAGCTCTGCAAAATCATCTTCCACACTGTGGGGTGTTCTGAGGGCCTCAGTAGCCTTCCAAAATAGGCTAACTGCAGCCTCCTCAAGGTTACTCCTCTTCCTGCCACTTTTTCTTTGAAGGCGGAGGGTAGGGACCTGGGTATCAGGCAGCCTGCTTGGCCTGGCCACCTCCTGGCTGAGACTTCCCTGTGTATTAAAAAGGGACATGGTTTTAGATTTTGGTTCATCAATCACAATCAGAAATTATTACTCCAAACTAACATCTATTTAACATCATTGATTGGACCTGGCTCAAGCTGGGCTCCTCCACATGTTGCTGCCTGGAAGGCCCAGGCTGGACATCAGAAGCCTCAGGTGAGGGGGAAGGAAGCGTGGAAGGAAGAGTGGAGAGTGCTGACCTGGGTTCAGTCTGACCTGACAGAAAATGCAGCCTGTCATATCATAGTACCACAGCCTGGGGACATAAATGTCATCTGCAGCTCCTGATCTCTGTGAATCCTGGACTTTCTTGTGCTCCCTTAGATATGTACTCCTCATACCACCAATTAGGATCTTCAAATAGGTGATGTCTGCCGTGGGGATCACCGGCTTCACAATTTCCAGCAAATTATCCAGCGCTGCCTTCCTCTTTGTTTGGTTCTTATATTCGGGGTGGTTTATCTGCCACAGACAGGGCAGCTCCCTGAATATATCAATGAAGATTGGCATAAAGTCCTGATTATTGACTAGATCCATTTTCACTGCAAGACACAACACCAGACAAACCCTAATGTCAGCCTAAAGTCTTATAAACCTGTCTAAATACAGGCCTCAATCTAGAAGCAGTATAGGCCCAAATTTAAATCTTACCTTCGTTATCACGATCGGCGCCTCCGATACTCCTTCCTCCTCTCACAGATCGTACATAATACTACGCACGCGTGTTACGCTTTATATACACTGCGCATGTGTGAAACTCCGCCTGTCCCTGACGTTCTTTCTAGTCTATTCCCCGCCCCTTCTCGTTCGGCGTAGTGGGGAAGAGCACATGGTGGAGACAGAGCAGGCGTCTGATAATTACACCAATGAGGAGGAGGAGAGGAAAGCCCGAAGCCTGAAATGTCCCGATCCCGGAAGAGACGATTTAAGGCCTCAAATATGTCCTTTGGGGAGATGTTGGAGATTTTGGACATCCTGAAGAGGACCGACTATGACGGGAAGTATGGACCTTACCCCAACCCCAATGTCAGAAAGGCCAAGATAATGGCGAAAGTGGTCAAAAGTCTGCAGAAGAATTTCGGGGTACGACGATCCAAGGATCAGCTCAGGAAGCGGTGGTCGGACCTTAAATTAAGGGAGCATGAGCAGTACAGAAGGATCCGGAGAGTGCTGCAAAAAAGTAAGTAGTTGTCCTGTGTTGCTATTCTTTATTTTTCTAACGTTCGTGCTGCTCCATGTGCTTTTCTTTACTGTTGTAAAGTTTAAAATGGCAACTTTCATGTTCATGGTCACATTATTCGTTCGTATGAAACATTGTTCGTTCGGCATAGAAAACACCATGTTTTGGACATATGCATTTGAATACATTTTTGCTAGCCTACTTCTCGTCAAATAATTTTGATGTTTAGATGGGTTGGTAACTAGAATGAAATGCAAACTAGATTCTGTGTAAGGAGAGGACACTCAGCAGCAGTTTACACATCTGGACACAGGAGCACTAGTGTGGGACACCAGAACACCCTTTTTATTAGGGGGTCCCACACAGGTGCTCCAGTGTATACTATAGGGATGTCTACATCTGTGCAGCTTCTGCAAAACAGGTAAGTATTCAAGCTTGACAAAGTGACCCAAATATTTCTTCATCTTGGAACTCTGCCATAACAGACAATTGTACCCCACTTCCAAGCAATGTTTCATGTTCCCATTTCTGTCATCAAATATCTGTGTGCTAAGTATACCTATTTTTTTTAACATAGGGGAGAAAAGACTTGAAGGACACCCCTCATCCGAGGAGACCACAGACCTTCCACCACATGAAGAAGTGGAAATCCAACAAAGTCAACAGGAGGACAAGGGAGACGTGGTGGAAATAGTCACCACAACAGGTGAGTGTCTGCGACCACAGGCTCAGGTAAGAGATGGATGCTGGCATATTTATAATACATGGTGTGTTTTTGTTTCTATATTTTTAGGTGATTGTGATGTTGTGGATGCAGGACATTTCACCAGTGAGAGTGCCCAGATCCTGATCGGGGAGATCATGGGGTGTAATAGGGACTTGGAAAACATCCAGAAAAACATCAATGATGTTAAAAACAAAATAAAGAACATCATTGATGTTTTAGGGAGAGTTTAAAACACCTCCAAATCCCTTCCTTTTTTTTGTTTTTTGAATAGAAAAATTTTTCAGATTTTTGGACATATTCGAGAAAAGCCAAATTTTGAAGATGCACACAGTGTGTCAACATGTGCTATCTGCCATCACGGGAGATCAATGTATGCGTTTTGGGGGTGCAACCCCTTCCTCAATAATAAAGTAGCTGTGAGGAAGGGGTCGCACCCCAAAACACGTCCCTTGATCCCCCGTGATGGCAGCTAGCACATGTTGACATTTGGCAATTTGTGTGCATCTTCAAAATTTGGCTTTTCCAGGGGTGACTTCACCCCATCTGAACACAATATCAAACACAGTTTATAAATACTCATGTCTGATATTGCCTTCAATTTCTACAAAAGTTGAACTTTGTAAGTTCCAGATTTGTGTATTTCTTGTTGGTTTTAAACATGCCTGTTTTACATGGACATTTCTACTTTTATTAATGTGACCCAAAATGTTAGTTTGTTTTAAAAAACCTTTTATAAATGCACATGTGATTGTGCTGGTATTAAAAAGATTGATACTCAAGAATGTGTGGATTATTGTTTCAATGCTCCTAAAATTTAGTTGTGGTAAAATTGGTGTTTTCAGTGACAATGGGGGTTATTTCCTAAGGGCAAATCCACTTTGCACTACAAGTGCAGTTTCAGTGCTGGCTCAAGTGCACTTGTAGAGCAAAGTGTATTTTCCTTTAGTAAATAACACCCAACAGTGCTTTTTAACCACTTGACGACCGCCTCACGCTGATGTACGTCAGCAGAATGGCACAGGCAGGCAAAATCACGTACCTGGTACGTGATTGCCTTCCCGCGGGCCGATCGGACCCCCCCCCCCGGTGCCAGAGGCGGTCGTCATCTCTTCCCGGGCGATGAGAGGTGAGGGGGAGGCCATCCATTCGTGGCCACCCCCTCCCGATCGCTCCCGGCGAATGAAAATCCTTCCTGTGCCTCTGTAATGTAAACAGAGGCACAGGAAGTGATGTCATCCGTCCTCGAGCCGGTCTTTTCGATCCGGCGCCGAGGAGAGAAGACATCAAGTAAGTCTGCACAACACTACACTGTCAGTAGAACACGCCAGGCACACTTGTCACCCCCCTTCACCCCCCGACCACCCCCCTGTACCCCCTGTCACACTGACACCAATAGCAGTTTTTTTTTTTTTTGCATTGGTGTCAGTTTGCGACAGTTATAAGTGTTATGCCCCGTACACACGGTCGGACTTTGTTCGGACATTCCGACAACAAAATCCTAGGATTTTTTCCGACGTATGTTGGCTCAAACTTGTTTTGCGTACACATGGTCGCACAACGTTGTCGGAATTTCCGATCGCCAAGAACGCGGTGAGGTCAAGCACGTACATCGAGACTAGAAAAGGCCGGTTCAGAACCAAGCGCGGCACCCTTTGGGCTCCTTTTGCTAATCTCGTGTTAGTAAAAGTTTGGTGAGAGACGATTTGCGCTTTTTCAGACTCGTGGCTTTCAGATCGTTTTCTGCCGTTCAGTTTGTGCTTGTGGGTTTGTATCTGCTCTTCAGTGCGTGCAGCAAGTTACGCGTGACTTTAATTAGTCATTGTATTCTTGTTCGTTCGTTACTGTTTTTCAGGTCGCTCTTCACAGGCCTTGCTGTTCTTCAGTGCGTTCTGTTACTACGTTCTGAGCAGCCGACCGTTTTCTAGCCATGTTGCGTATGCGTACTCCTCGTAGAGTTCAAGCTGTGCGGGGGCTTGGTGTTTGGGTCCTGACCTTGACACAAGTCCAGTCTATGAACAGGGTGGGGAGGAGTTCATGGACCAAGAATTGGTTGCTTCAGCGGGACCAGTTCTCTCATATGCCTTTGCTCCATGAGAATAATCCTGATGATTTCAGGAACTTTCTCAGGATGACAGACCCCGTGTTTCACCGTCTGTTGGCTTCGCTGACCCCCTATATCAGCAGGCAGGATACCTGCATGAGGCAAGCCATCACTCCGGAGCAGAGGTTGGTCGCTACCCTGCAGTACTTGGCGACAGGGAGAAGTCTGCAGGACTTGAAGTTCTCGACAGGCATCTCCCCCCAGGCTCTGGGGATCATTATCCCAGAGACCTGTTCTGCCATCATACAGGTCCTGCAGAAGGAGTATATGAAGGTAAGATTTTTATCCTTTTCTATCACATTTTATTGTATTGAATGTTTGCTAATATATTGTATTTCTTTCCTCATTCCCTAATTACCATGATTGTAATATGCTGTAAATGTCCCCTTTGTCCTCATGCATGCAGGATTTTTATGTAATTATTATTTTAGGTCCTTCATACATATTTGCCCTTCAATAACCTCCCCAGCATGGTGTCTCCTGGCCCTATATTCACCTCATGTAGTCACTTAACAATGTATTTTTTCTGTGCTTTTTTTTGGTGGTGTCCCCAAATAATTTTTAGTAACTCTCCCTCCCCCAACTGCTAAGTCAGCTCATCCCAATTCTCTATCCTCAATCATCTATTTGCTGACTTTGCCAAACCCATACACACTATACCCATCTCTTCTCTGCTCAGATTTATGGATGAATTCCCCAAAGCATGTAGTGCAAGGGCCTGCCTGTATACTTTCAAATGGTACTGTTTAAAGTTTTTTGATCCTATTATTATCTTGATAGGTAATAGCAGAATGTCCAAATGTGCTCAAATGTGTACAGTGTGTATTTATATCTTGGTATTATGACACTTCTTACATGTCCAGTGGGCTGCCAATAGTGTAACTAAGGAGGGGCTGTTCCAAGTAATACCCATTATTTAGGCAGTGATCTCTCAATGAAGAGAAGAGGGTTACCTGTCCAAGATTTCCACACACCCCATAATGTTAGAAATGGCCCATGAGAGGGGGGGGGGAATATGATAGGTGTACCTTATACTTTGGCGTTGTTAAATTCCCCTTAATAAATGCTATCTGGAGGTTGACCCATAATGTTTGTGTCTAATCTGCTTGCCATGTTTCTGATCAAAAATAGTAATGTTTATTGTTTTTTCCTCAACAGTTTCCTTCCACGCCACAGGAATGGCAGACTGTGGCCTCCCACTTTGCCCAGCGGTGGGACTTTCCTAACTGCGGAGGGGCAATTTCATCCCACCACCCAACTCGGGGTCATACTATTTCAACTATAAGGGGTTCAATAGTATAGTGATGTTGGCGGTGGTGTCGGCTAATTACGACTTCCTGTATGTGGACGTCGGGAAGAATGGCCGGATGTCCGATGGTGGAGTCATCGCCCAGACGGAGTTTTACAGGCATCTCCAGAATGGCAGCTTGGACTTGCCAGCTCCAGAGGACAATGTGGAAGGACTCCCATCCGTGTTCGTTGCGGATGAAGCGTTTGCGCTGGGGGACCACCTGATGCGGCCATTCCCAATGAGGACCCTCACCCCGGAACAGAGGGTTTTTAATTACCGGCTGGCCAGAGCCCGAAGAGTGGTGGAGAACACATTTGGAATCCTGGCCAGCCGGTTCCGCCTATTTCTGACACCCATCCATATGGCAGAGTATAAACTGAACCATATTATACTTGCGTGCTGTGTTCTCCATAACTTTTTAAGGAAACATTCGGCCAACTATGCTGGCTCAGTTGGGCCTGAGGCTGGAATGATACATGAAACCACACTGACGGCGCTTGAAAGTGGCCGTCCTGGCTTGCCCTCCCTGAGTGCCCGTGATGTCCGGTTACGCTACCTGGAGTTCTTTGCGGGTAGGGGGGCCATCAATATGCCAGCAAATATGTGAAGCCTTTTTCTAATAAAAAACAAAAAGAAATTCTTTGTGGACATTTACTGCTTGTGTTTGTTTTAGCTGACCCTGACAGAAATGTGTTGAGTGCAGAAAATGGCGTGATTGTGTAACCTTATACAAAGCACTGTTGGCTGTTATTTACTAAATGCAAAAACACATTTCACTACAAGTGCACTTGCAACTGCACTGAACCTGCACTTGTAGTGCAAAGTGGATTTGCCCTTAGGAAATAACCCCCCTTTTCCCTGAAAACAGCAATTACATCACCCCAAAAGCGTTGTAGTGTTGAGACAATAATCCACACATTCTTGATGAACCAACTTTTTTATACCTGCACAATCACATGTGCATTTACCAAAGGTTTTTAAAACAAACCAACATGTTTGTTGTATAACAATTTTTTGGGTGGCATTATCAAAAATAGAAATGTCCATTTACAATAAAACAGGCCTGTGTAAAACCAACAAGAAAGACAAAAAACTTGAACTTACAAAGTTCACATTAGGTAAAACCTGAAGGCAATATCAGACATCAGTATTTAGGAACTGTGTTTGATATTGCGTTCAGATGGGGGGAAATCACCCCTGGAAAAGCCAAATTTGGAAGATGCACAGCAATTTACGAATGTCAACATGTGCTAGCTGCCATTACGGGGGATCAAGGGACGTGTTTTGGGGGAGCAAGCCCTTCCTCACTGCTACTTTATAATTGAGGAAGGGGTTGCACCCCCAAAACGCGTCCACTGATCTCCCGTGATGGCAGATAGCACACTGTGTGCATCCTCCAAATTTGGCTTTTCAAAACATTTCAAAAAGATTTAAAACATTGGACCACAATCAAAAAAGTGATTTGGTGGTGTTTTAAATTCGCCCCAAAACATCAATGATGTTATTATTTCTTTTAATCACATCATTGATTTTTGTCTTTAGGTTCTCCAATTCCAAATTACACCCCATGATCTCCCCGATCAGCATCTGGGCACTTTCGGATGTGAAAGGATTTCGTTCACCTAAAAAGAGAGAAACCAAACAAAAACAGGTATCAAAAATCTGCCAGCATCCATCTCTTACCTGAGCCTGTGGTCACAGACACTCACCTGTTGTGGTGGCAAGTTCTACCACATCTTCTTCCTCCTCCTGCTCCACTTGTGTTGGGGGTATTTCACCTTCTTCCCGAGGTCAGGGGTCTCTGTTCTCCTCGGATGAGGGGTGTCCTCCGAGTCTTCTCTCCCCTATGTAAAACAAAAATGGTATAATTAGCACACAGTGATTTGATGGCAGAACTATAAATAGGAAACATTGCTTGGAAGTGGGGTACAATTGTCTATTTTAGCAGAGTTCCAAGATGTCGCTTTTTTATTGTCCTTTGCCAACCTGCAATACTTTACCTGTTTAGTACAAGCTTCACAGATGGAGACCCCCCTATAGTATACACTGTAGCACCTGTGTGGCCCCCTAATAAAAATGGTGTTCTTGTGTCTCACACTAGTGCTCCAGTGTCCAGATGTGAAAACAGCTGCTCAGTGTCCTCTCCTTACATAGAATCTAGTTTGTATTTCATTCTAGTAACAAACCCATCTACACAACCAAATATTTTTCATCCAAATAGGCCCTAAAAAATGTGGGCAAATGCATATGGTAGAAACAATGTTGTTTTAGAGGGTTAAAAAATTTTTTGTAGACGAACGAATAATGGGCCCATGAACATTAAAGTTGACAGTTTAAACTGTACAATTAAGATAAGCATATGGAGCAGCACGAACGTAATAAAGACAAAAATAATAGGAACACAGCACAACTACTTACTTTTTTGCAGCACTCTCCGGATCTTTCGGTACTGCTCGGGCTCTCTTAATTTTAGGTCCGACCACCGCTTCCTGAGCTGATCTTTCGATCGTCGTACCCCGAAGTTTCTGTGCAGACTTTTGATCACTTTAGCAATGATTTTGGCCTTTCTGATGTTGGGGTGGGGGTAAGGCCCATACTTGCCGTCATAGTCGGCCTTCTTCAGGATGTCCACCATCTCCCCAAAGGACATATTTGTGGCCTTAAATCGTCTTCTTCTGGATCGGGACATTTCCAGATCCGGGCTTTCCTCCTCCTCCTCCTCGTTGCTAGAATTAGCATGCACCTGCTCTAACTCCGCCATGTGCTCTTCACCCACTGCGCCGAACGAAAAGGGGCGGGGAATAGACTAGAAAGAACGTCAGGGGCGGGCGGAGTTACATCATGCATGCGCAGTGTGTATAAAGCGTAACACGCATGCGTAGTACGTACGATCTGTGAGCGGAGGAAGGAGCATTGGACGCACCGATCGTAAGAACGAAGGTAAGAGACAAACTTGTGCCTATACTGCTTCTATATTGAGGCCTATATTGTAACAAGATTAGGAGAGTTTTGTCTAACATTAGGCTTTGTCTTGTGTTGTGTCTTGCAGTGAACATATGTTAGTGAAAGACAATGACTTCATGTCAGTATTCATAGATATGTTAAGGGAGCTGCCATGTCTGTGGGAGATCAACCACCCACATTACAAGAACCAAACAAAGAGGAAGGCAGCACCGGAGCAATTGTGTGAAATTGTGAAGCAGGTGATCCCCACGGCAGACATCACATATTTGAAGATCTTAATTGGTGGCCTGAGGAGCACTTATCTAAGGGAGCGCAAGAAAGTCCTGGATTCACAGAGATCAGGAGCAGCAGATGACATCTATGTCCCCAGGATGTGGTACTACGATAGGCTGCATTTTCTGGCAGGCCAGACTGAACCCAGGCCATCCCTCTCCAGTCTTCCTTCCACGCTTCCTTCCCCTCCAGCTGAGGCTTCTGACGCCCAACCTGGGCCTACCAGGCAACAACATGTGGAGGAGCCCAGATTGAGCCAGGTATAGCATTCCTCTAAATATTGCTGGTTGTCCAATCAATGATGTTAACTAGATGTTAGTTTGGAGCACTAATTTATGATTGTGATTGATGATGTGAAAACTAAAACCATGTCCCTTTTTCATACACAGGGAAGTCTCAGCCAGGAGGTGGCCGGGCCGAGCCGGCTGGCTGATCTGCAGGTCCCTCCACCCCCCCTGGAAAGAGAAAGTGGAAGGAGGAGTGCCCTAGAGGAGGCTGCCAGAGGACTCTTTTGGAGGGCTACAGAGGTCCTGGGAGAACCACACACCGTGGAGGAGGACATTGCTGTCACCACTGCCTATAAAATGCAGAGGATGGAGGAGGGCCAACAAGCCATGTGTGAGTCGCTCATATTGGAGGCTCTTAACAAAGGTATGAGGGGCCTAATTACAGCTCAGACACACCTTTGCGATGGTCCTCCTCCTGCAGGTCCTCCTCCTGCAGGTCCTCCTCCTCCTCCTCCAGGTCCTCCTCCTCCTCCAGGTCCTCCTCCTCCTCCTGCCACATCTCCAACAGCACAGCCACAGCCCGGAAGGAAGCGTGGAAGGAAGACCAGAAAGTGAGGACCCTGGATCCAGTCTGGTGGGCCAAAAGATGCAGCCTCTTGTGGTACCACAGCCTGGGGACACAGATGTCATCTGCTGCTTTCCGGATCTCTGCGACTTCTGGACCAGACTGCCCTCCTTTACATATGGACTCCTCAGGCCACCAATTTTGATGTTCAAGAATTGATGTCTGCCCTGGGGGTCCCAGGCTTCGCTAATTTCTCCTGTTGATCCAGTGTTGCCTCCCTCTTTGTTTGGTTCTGATCCCTTAATAAAGGATTTTTGTTTTGAATTATACTCTCCTATGTGTTTTACTTCAAAAAGGACAGTTTTTTGGGGAGGATTCAGGTACATTTCAAATATACAATGTGAAATTAACAAGGGACACCAACACCAAACAATCTCCTTGAGATTAAATAATAAAAGATATCAATGGTGTTGGGGTAACTTGACACACAAAACACACACAAAAATATTCTGGAGTAAAAATAAAAATAACATTGAACAAAGATCAGCCTTGGAAAAAATACAAACATTAAATCTAAAAAAAAAAAAGGCTTAAAATCCCAACAAAAATTAAATAAAAAAAAAACATTCTGTCAGATGTGACAACTAATAACAATATATTCAGGGAATCCCAATAAAAAAACAAAAATAAAACTTTGTGAGAAGTGTGTGTGAATATGAGCAGCAAAACTACTTAATTCTTGTCACATTATAAAGAAGAAGAGAGTGCACTGTATTAAACCATTTTTGACATTGCAGCGTGACGAAAGTGCTGTATCCATTGCGGACGCTAAGTTTACCAGAACGAGCTGTTCCGTGCCGGAATTTCTTCTGAGCATGCGTGGCACTTTGTGCGTCGGAACAGGCCACACACGGTCGGAATTGACGCGATCGGATTTTGTTGTCGGAAAATTTTATCTCCTGCTCTCCAACTTTGTGTGTCGGAAAATCCGATGGAAAATGTCCGATGGAGCCCACACACGGTCGGAATTTCCGACAACACGCTCCGATCGGACATTTTCCATCGGAAAATCCGACCGTGTGTACGGGGCATTAGGGCAGTTAGGTTAGCCCCCTTTAGGTCTGGGGTACCCCCCTTTAGGTCCAGTGTACCCCCCTAATCCCCCCTAATAAAGGTTAACCCAGTGATCACCCCCCGTTGCCAGTGTTGCTAAGCGATCGTTTTTCTGATCGCTGTATTAGTGACACAGGTGACGCTAGTTAGGGAGGTAAGTATATAGGTTCGCTGTCAGTGTTTTATAGCGACAGGGACCCCCCATATATTACCAACTAAAGGTTTTAACCCCCTGATTGCCCCCTAGTTAACTCTTTCACCAGCGATCACCGTATAAGTGTTACGGGTGACGCTGGTTAGTTAGTTTGTTTTTTGTAGTTTATTATAGTTTTAGGGCACCCGCCGTTTATTACCTTATAAAGGTTTAACCCCCTAATTGCCCGGCGGTGATATAAGTTACGTTTTTAGGATCAGATAAGGTCTGCGTCGCCCCAGGCAGCGTCAGATTAGCGCCAGTACCGCTAACACCCACGCACGCAGCATACACCTCCCTTAGTGCTATAGTATCTGAACGGATCAATATCTGATCCGATCAGATCTATACTCCCCAGCAGTTTAGGGTTCCCAAAAACGCAGTGTTAGCGGGATCAGCCCAGATACCTGCTAGCACCTGCGTTTTGCCCCTCCGCCCAGCCCAGCCCAGCCCACCCAAGTGCAGTATCGATCGATCACTGACACTTACAAAACAATAAGCACACATAACTGCAGCGTTCGCAGAGTCAGGCCTGATCCCTGCGATCGCTAACAGTTTTTTGGTAGCGTTTTTATACAGTCGCTAACAGTCAGGAGCTTTTTTGCCTGTGAGTCTCACTAGTGTACCCCTAAATTTAGATCCCAAAATGGCAAATCGAAGGTACACTAGTGAAGAGGCCTACACGTTTCTGAGCATTAAAGATAGTGAAGAGGAAGTCACTCATCTGTCAGATTCAGGCTCAGAATACGTTCCTGTAGAGGACAGCGGCTCCATGACATAGCTCTGACGACGGAGTTGTGGTCCCTGCTAAGGTCAGGCGTACCAGACCCCAAACTTCTTCTTCTGTCCTTGAAGTGCAAGAACCGCAGGTCCCTCGTATGGAGCAGAGAAGTACTAGTGCCGCTATTCCTTCTGGTGAACTGGCAAGCACCAGCGGCCTAGTACACCCTGATCGTATATCCAGCACTGCAGTATCACATGGTGACGTGGCGAGTCCCATAAGTGCAGTTCAAGCTGGTGAGGTAGCAAGCACTAGTAGTGTCCCGCTGCAACCAAGAAGACAAAGACAGGCCCATCGTGCCCTTCCTGCTGCATTCGCCAATCCGAATTCGGAACCCACCACTTCTGCAGCACCCGTACTTCCCCCATTCACTGGCCAACCCGGAATTCAGATGGAAACAGTTGATTTTACGCCACTGGATTTTTTTTTGCTGTTTTTCACCGAAGATCTCTATAGATCTATTGTGGACCAAAGCAATTTATACGCTGGTCAACACATCGCCGCTAATCCCCAGTCCTCCCTTGCCAGAGATTGGAGACCAATTACTGTCTCCGAATTTAAGATCTTTCTGGGCCTTTCCCTCAACATGAGCTTGAATAAAAAGAGTAAGTTGCGGTCATATTGGTCCACTGACCCAATTTATCATGCGCCCGTGTTCTCTGCCTCCATGGCCAGGGCACGATACGAGCAGATTTTGCGGTTCATGCACTTCAACGACAAGGAACTCTGTCGTCCTCGTGGAGACCCTGGATACGATCGGCTCTACAAAATTCGGCCCCTCGTAAACCACTTCAACCAACGTTTTGCAGACTTGTTTACTCCCCATCAAGTTGTCTGCGTTGATGAGTCCCTGATTAAATTTTCTGGCCGCTTGTCATTCAAACAGTACCTTCCCAGCAAGCGTGCCAGATTCGGGGTCAAGATGTATAAGCTCTGTGACAGGGCCACAGGCTATACATGTAGTTTTATTGTTTACGAGGGCAAAGATAGTCACGTAGAGCCAACAAACTGCACTGACTACATAGGAAGCGCTGGCAAGATAGTGTGGGACTTGGTGTCACCCTTATTCGGAAAGGGGTACCACTTGTGCGTGGACAATTATTACACGAGCGTGCCACTTTTTAGTCACCTTTTTGATCAACAGATTGGAGCATGTGGCACCGTGCGACCTAATCGCCGGGGCTTTCCCCAGCGGCTTGTAGATTCCCGTCTTAGGCTGGTGGAGAGAGCCTGCTTGAAGTGTAATAACTTGCTCGCTATGAAGTGGAGGGACAATAAAAATGTTTTTGTTCTTACCTCCCTTCATGCAGAAACGACGGTCCAAATTCCTACGGCGACTGGTGTTGTGAGAAACCCCTCTGTGTCCACGAATATAACCAAAATATGGGAGGGGTGGACCTCAACGACCAGTTGTTGGCGCCGTACCTAGTTGCCCGTAAGGCCAGACGCTGGTACAAAAAAGTGTCTGTTTATTTATTTCAATTGGCTTTGCTGAATGCTCATGTGCTATACAGAGCTTCAGGACGGACTGGATCCATCCTTAAATTCCAGGAAGAGATCGTCAGAGCCCTTCTGTATCCAGGCGGTGCTCCTCCTCACCATCCCCAACCAAATGCAGTAAGCCAGCTGCATGAGAGGCATTTTCAATATGTCCTCCCGAGTACCCCTACCCAACGAGCCCCCCCAAAAAGATGTCGTGTCTGCAGCAAGCGCGGATTTAGGCGTGACACCCGGTATTATTGTCCCTCCTGTCCTGACAATCCTGGTCTTTGCATGGGTGAATGTTTTGAACGCTACCATACACTAGTGGAGTATTAGCGTAGGGTACAGCACTGCACAGACTAGGACGCACTTTCACAGGGTCTCCCAAGATGCCATCGCATTTTGAGAGACCCAAACCTGGTACCAGTTAAAAAAGTTACAAAAAAAAGTGTAAAAAAAAAAAAAAACAAAAAAAAAGTAAAAACACAAAAAAAATAAAATAAAAAAAACAAAAATAGTTGTTGTTTTATTGTTCTCTCTCTATTCTCTCTCTATTGTTCTGCTCTTTTTTATTGTATTCTATACTGCAATGTTTTATTGTTATGTTTTTATCATGTTTGCTTTATAGATATGCAATTTTTTTATACTTTGTTTTTTTATTGTTAACCACTTTTTTGTTTTCAGGTACGCCATTCAGCTGCAGAGCGGATTTATTTATCTTGAGAGCAACAGCGTTTGCTCCCACGATACATAAAGCCGTGACTCCAGCGCTGTCGGAGGTGATTTCACCACCACAGTTACATACTTCAGCATATATGCCGAAGCGTGGGGGGCAGCAGTGGGTAGAGGAGCGATTTGCTCCTGCCTTTTGTGGGAGGATGCCCCCATGCTTCGGCATATATATATTTTAGGCACAGGTTGCATTAAATGTTTTATTTTTTACTATGTTTTTTTTTTGTATTTGCTTTGCAGGTATGGTAAGTCTTACTGTTATAATGTAATGTTACTTTGTTTTATTGTTAACCATCATTTGCTTAGCAGGTACGCCATTCAGTTGCAGCGCGGATTTATTTATCTTGACAGCAACAGCGTTTGCTCCCATGATATATAAAACCGTGACTCCAGCGCTGTCGGAGGTGATTTCACCACCACAGTTACATACTTCAGCATATATGTATATAAGCGTGGGGGCAGCAGTGGGTGGAGGAGCGATTTGCTCCTGCCTTTTGCGGGAGGATGCCCCCATGCTTCGACATATATAAATGGTGCATGTATGCCCATTATTAGAAGTGGGTGGATGAAGGGAGGTATTCTAATGGTGGGCATACCCACCGATCAAGATCTTTTTTTCGTTCAGCCCACAGGCTGCATGAAAAAAAAGTTTACATATGCCCAACAAGGACCAGCAACGTACTGGTATGTTGCTGGACTTTGGGTGGTTATACCAGAATGATGCCTGCAGGTTTAGGTATCATCTTGGTATCATTCTTTTCAGCCAGCGGTCGGCTTTCATGTAAAAGCAATCCTAGCGGCTAATTAGCCTCTAGACTGCTTTTACAAGCAGTGGGAGGGAATGCCCCCCCCCCCACCGTCTTCCATGTTTTTCTCTGGCTCTCCTGTCCCAACAGGGAACCTGAAAATGCAGCCGGTGATTCAGACAGCTGA
The DNA here is from genome assembly GCF_042186555.1 of Aquarana catesbeiana. Lineage (NCBI taxonomy): Eukaryota > Metazoa > Chordata > Amphibia > Anura > Ranidae > Aquarana > Aquarana catesbeiana. The sequence continues at coordinate 782,803,441 of NC_133324.1, read as the reverse complement.
CCATAGAGCTGATCAGAGACCAGAGTGGCTCCAAACATCTCTATGGCCTAGGAAACTGGAAGCTACGAGCAATTCATGACTTAGATTTTGCCGGATGTAAACAGCGCCATTGGGAAATTGGGAAAGCATTTTATCACACCGATCTTGGTGTGGTCAGATGGTTTGAGGGCAGAGGAGAGATCTAGACCCCAATTTTTTTTAAAAAAAAGTACCTGTCACTACCTATTTCTATCATAGGGGATATTTACATTCCCTGAGATAACAATAAAAATGATTAAAAAACATAAAAATGAAAGGAACAGTTTAAAAATAAGATAAAAAAAATCAAAAAAATAATAAAGAAAAAAAAAAAAAAAAAGCACCCCTGTCCGCCCCTGTTATCGCGCAAAGGCGAACGCAAGCGTCGGTCTGGCGTCAAATGTAAACAGCAATTGCACCATGCATGTGAGGTATCACCGCGAAGGTCTGATCGAGGGCAGTAATTTTAGCAGTAGACCTCCTCTGTAAATCTAAAGTGGTAACCTGTAAAGGCTTTTAAAGGCTTTTAAAAATGTATTTAGTTTGTCGCCACTGCACATTTGTGCGCAATTTTAAAGCATGTCATGTTTGGTATCCATGTACTCGGCCTAAGATCATCTTTTTTATTTCATCAAACATTTGGGCAATATAGTGTGTTTTAGTGCATTAAAATTTAAAAAAGTGTGTTTTTTCCCCAAAAAATGTGTTTGAATAATCGCTGCGCAATTACTGTGTGAAAAAAAAAAGAAACACCCACCATTTTAATCTGTAGGGCATTTGCTTTAAAAAATATATATAATGTTTGGGGGTTCAAAGTAATTTTCTTGCAAAAAAAAAATAATTTTTTCATGTAAACAAAAAGTGTCAGAAAGGGCTTTGTCTTCAAGTGGTTAGAAGAGTGGGTGATGTGTGACATAAGCTTCTAAATGTTGTGCATAAAATGCCAGGACAGTTCAACCCCCCCTCCAAATGACCCCATTTTGGAAAGTAGACACCCCAAGCTATTTGCTGAGAGGCATGTCGAGTCCATGGAATATTTTATATTGTGACGCAAGTTGCTGGAAAAAGACAATTTTTTTTTTTTTTTTTTTTTATGCACAAAGTTGTCACTAAATGATATATTGCTCAAACATGCCATGGGGATATGTGAAATTACACCCCAAAATAAATTCTGTTGCTTCTGAGTACGGGGATACCACATGTGAGACTTTTTTATAAAGCGACGCAGTGCCAAATTGGAAAAAGTCCTCTGGTCCTTATGCAGCATAATGGTCTGGGGCTGAAGTGGTTAAGGTTACACAATCACACCATTTTCAGGACTCCCCACATTTCTGTCAGGGTCAGCTAAAAGAAACACAAGCAGTAAATGTCACCAAAGATTTTAGTAGTTAAAATTTTTTGTTTATTTGAAAAATGTATCAGACATTGTCTGGCATATTGATGGCCCCCCTACCCGCAAAGTAATCAAGGTATCTAAGATGGACCTCGCGGGCACTCAGGGGGGGCAAGCCAGGACGGCCAGCCTCAAGCACCATCAGGGTTGGTTCATTTACTTGAATTCCGGCCTCAGGCCCAACTGAGGCAGCATAGTTGGCAGAATTTCGCCTTAAAAAGTTGTGGAGAACACGTCACGCCGAGTTGATATGATTCAGTTTATACTCCATGTGTATGGGTGTAAGAAATAGGCGGAACTGGCTGGCCATGATTCCAAACATGTTCTCCACCACTCTTCTGGCTCTGGCCAGCCGGTAATTAAAACCCTCTGGTCCGGGGTGAGGGTCCTCATAAGGAATGGCCGCATAAGATGGTCCCCCAGCGCAAACGCTTCATCTGCAACGAAGACGAATGGGAGTCCTTCCACATTGTCTTCTGGAGGTGGCAAGTCCAACAAGCTGCCATTCTGGAGATGCCTGTAGAACTCTGTCTGGGCGACGACTCCACCATCGGACATCCGGCCATTCTTCCCCACATCCACATACAGGAACTCATAAGTAGCCGACACCACCGCCAACATCACAATACTATTGAACCCCTTGTAGTTGTAATAATATGACCCCGAGTTGGGTGGTGGGACGATGTGGATGTGTTTCCCATCAATTGCCCCTCCGCAGTTAGGAAAGTCCCACCACTGGGCAAAGTGGGAGGCCACAGTCTGCCATTACTGTGGCGTGGAAGGAAACTATGGAGTCAAACAAGAAATTAATCATTTTGCACAGAAACATTGCAAGCAGATTAGATACAAACATTCTTGGCCAACATCAGTATAACATTTATTTTAGGGAGTATTTAAAGACAAAGGTATAAGGTCCACCTATCAGATACCCCCCCCCACCCCCCCCCTCATGGGCCATTTGTAAAATTTTATGGGGGGAGATGTTTTGGACAGGTAACCATCTCCACTTCATTGCGAGATGAATGCCTAAATAATGTGTATTACTTTGGCCAGCCCCTCCTTACTTTACACTATTGGTAGCCCACTGGACAGGTAAGAAGTGTCATAATACAAAGAGATAAATACACACTGTACACATTTTAGCACGTTTACATTCTGCTATTACCTATCAAGATAATAATAGGATACCAAAACTTTAAACAGTACCATTTGAAAGTATTCATCCATAAATCTGACCACTAAAGAGGTGGGTATAGTGTGTATGGGTTTGGCAAAGTCAGAAGATAGAGGATTGTTATCAGCTGAGTTAGCAGTTGGGGGGGGGGGGGGATGGGTTCCAAATGATTTTGGGACACCAAAAAAAAGCCTCTGGCACTCTGCCAGAATTTCAAACACACATCACAATTTTCGAAATTTTAGGGGGTTTTTAGTGTAAAGCACTACTATGGAGCTGACAAAATACATTGTTAAGTGACTACACAAGGTGGATATAGGGCCAGGAGAGCATGCTGGGGAGGTAAGTGAAGGCAAATATGCATGAAGGACAAAAAATAAAACCTAACATTCCAGCACGCATGAGGACAAAGGGGACATTCACAGCATATTACAATCATGTTAATTAGGGAATGAGGAAAGAAATACAATATATTAACAAACATTAAATACAATAAAATTTGGGATTAAAGGATAAAAATCTTACCTTAATATAATCCTTCTGCAGGACTTGGATGATGGCAGAACAGGTCTCCAGGATAATGATCCCCAGAGCCTGGGGGGAGTTGCCTGTCGAGAACTTGAGGTCCTGCAGGCTTCTCCCCGTCGCCAAGTACCGCAGGGTGGCGACTAGCCTCTGCTCCGGAGTGATGGCTTGCCTCATGCAGGTATCCTGCCTGCTGATATAGGGGGTCGGCAAAGCCAACAAACGGTGAAATATGGGGTCCTTCATCTGGAGAAAGTTCCTGAAATCATCAGGATTATTTTCACAGATCTCACGGAGCAAAGGCATGTGAAAGAACTGGTCACGCTGGAGCAACCAATTCTTGGTCCATGAACTCCTCCTCACCCTGTTCATGGACTGGACTTGTGTCAATGTAAGGACCCCAACACCAAGCCCCCGCACATCACGAACTCTACAAGGAGTACGTATACGCAGCATGGCTAGAAAACGGACGGCTGCTCAGAACGAAGTAACAGAACGCACTGAAGAACAGCAAGGCCTGTGAAGAGCGACCTGAAAAACAGCAACTAGCGGACATGAACGCACTGAATAGTCAAATACGAACTCACTGCATGCACTGAAGACCAGATACAAACCCACAAGCACAAACTGAACAGCAGAAAACGTTCTGAAAACCACGAGTCTGAAAAAGCGCGAATCGTTTCTCACCAAACTTTTACTAACACGAGATTAGCAAAAGGAGCCCAAAGGGTGCCGCGCTTGTTTCTGAACTGCTCTTTTATAGCCTCGTCGTACGTGGTGTACGTGACCGCGTTCTTGGCGATCGGAAATTCTGACAACTTTGTGCGACCGTGTGTATGCAAAACAAGTTTTAGGCCAACATCCGTCAGAAAAAATCCATTGATTTTGTTGTCGGAATGTCCGATCAATGTCCGATCGTGTGTACAGGGCATAATAGTTTTACATAATGCAGCAAACATCCACATTTAGGACACCCAACGTTAGAGGGGATTTATTCTTTCAAAGCAAATACGGTTTTGCAAACTGGTACTAAACAGTAATCCAATGTTTCTCTTCTCTCTCAGTTTTTCTCCATCACTCAGCTAATGTGACCCTAACGCTGATGGAGAGGTGCAGGGTAGGGTCAAACAAGGATGCTATGCAGGCGACTGACATCCTTCTGATCAACTTATGATGTCATTGGTCATTAGGACGCCGGCGGCTAGAAGGTTGTAATGGTGCACAATGAAAACCTGTGACTTAGTGTAACTAAAAGACAGCCTTCATCCACACACAGGCTTCTATGCAATTTTTGGGCATTTTGCCAAGGCACCCTGGTTGAAAAAGGCTGGTCTGAAAAATGAAGAACTGCAGAAAAGAAGATTTTAAATAAAATAAGGGACATTCCTTATTGTCTTTTTTAAATTGTGCAGATATTTGTTTCATGTGAAAGACAGCAACTATTCCCTGCCAGAGCCTTTTTTGAGTTTTTGAAATTGTTTTAGGTCTAAAAAATAGTTAAAACCCCCAAACAGTATAGATTTTTTTTCTCAGTATCACTGCAATCAGTGTTCTCTCTCCCTCAGTGAGACCTCAGGTGTTAATAGTCTTAAACCATACAATCCATAAATCGTCCAGTTAAAAATCGAACATTTGTTCACATCAGCATGCATACAGAGAACTTTTTGGCCTAAACGCTATGTGTGGTGGAAAACTAACACTGCACATCACCCTGAACACCCCATTCTCACCGTGAAACATGGTGGTGGCAGCATCATGTTGTGGGGATGCTTTCTTCAGCAGGGACAGGGAAGGTGGTCAGAGTTGATGGGACGATGGATGGAGCCAAATACAGGGCAATCTTAAAAGAAAACCTGTTAGGGTCCGCAAAAGACTTGAGACCGGGGTGAAGGTTCACCTTCCAGCAGAACAAAGACCCTAAACATACAGCCAGAGCTACAATGGAATGGTTTAGATCAAAGCATATTCATGTGTTAGAATGGCCCAGTCAAAGTCCAGACCTAAATCCAATTGAGAATCTGTGGCAAGACTTGAAAATTGCTGTTCACAGATGCTCTCCATCCAATCTGACAGAGCTTGAGTTATTTTGTAAAGAAGAATGGGCAAAAATGTCACTCTAGATATGCAAAGCTGGTAGAGACATACCCAAAAAGACTTGCAGCTCTAATTGCAGTGAAAGGTGGTTCTACAAAGTGTTGACTCAGGGGGGCTGAATACAAATACACTTTTCACATATTTATTTGTAAAAAATGTGGAAAACCATTTATCATTTTCCTTCCACTTTGTGTTGGTCTATCACATAAAATCCCAATAAAATACATTTATGTTTTTGGTTGTAACGTGACAAAATGTGGAAAATGTCAAGGGATATGAATACTTTTTCAAGATACTGTAAATAAAAAAAAAATCAACAATATAAAACATATGTTGCACTTAAAATAAACTATATAACACCATACATTTGGCAGATCTCGGAATCAGTTCTGTAATTCCAAACATCCCTGTTGGGAGTAACCTTATATTAAAAAGTCTCTTTCTGTATCCACAGCAAATATTAATTCATAGGGTATGCTTTAAGGCAGTGGGTCTCAACTCCTGTCCTCAGGACCCACTAACAGGTCAGGTTTGCAAGATAACTGATATATTTTACAGGTGATATCATTTGCTGCTCAGTGATTGCAGTATTCTAGTCTGCATCTCCCCCAAGGTATTACCTGAAATCTGGCCTGTTAGTGGGTCCTGAGGACATGAGTTGAGAACCACTGCTTTAGGGGAATACAGCATACATTTTCTCTGTATCTAGGCACCAACAAGCTCAACCCCTCTCAAATACGCAGTGAAGTGAACAGCCTCAGATGATACACAGAGACTAAACAAATCCTACATAAGTTTAAGGCTTCATTTACACGGGACGTTTTTACAACCTCTCCTGAATGATTTAACTTGACAGATAGTAACCTTCGTTTAAAACATCCGTTTTGCCATGTTTACATGCCGCGCTTAGCTGCGTTTTGCCGCGTTTGTGTTTAGAAGCGTTTTTTTTTTCAAAATAGCCAAAAAGGAAAAAAATGCCTGTAAACAAAATGCGGTTAAACGCAAGTTACTGCGTTTAGAAGCGCTTGAAATGCCTGTAAACTTATGAACGCATTTTTTTGCTTTCCAAAAAATGTCTCTAAACTCAACTGCCTAGAAACTACTGTAAACGACTATGTGTACATGGACAGATAACATAGATAACATAATTAACATGGAGGAGAGTTCAGGGGCTGTTGAAAAAAACTCCCAACTGCTCCTAAACATCCATTTACCAGCAGCAGTGTACATGAGGCCCTACTTGTTTATCTGCAGTTTTCTCTTCTCTGCATCTATTCAAAAGGGCAGAATCCTGTTAAAGGTTAAGTTCACCTTTTGTTTTGTGTTTTTTAAAATCCAGCTCCCCGATGTACCAATATATAATTAATTTACCTCAGTTGCAGAAAAATACAAACTTTCTTTGATTTTGTGAACAAGGCCTTACCTTAGCCCTTGATATATTTCTTAGAAAGCTTCATTACTTGCTGGCATATAGATTTGGGACAGAAAAATCAGTAAGACACAGGAAGGAGTTTACCAGCTGACCTCATTAGCACACCTTCACTCATCAACTAAGTGCTTACATCACCCCCAGCATTCCTCCTCGTGTGCATTTGCCTGGCTTCCCCAGCATCTCTTAAGATGGGCTTGGGCTGCATGCTAATCTCCCTTGGGCAGCATGCAGTCCACGGGACACCCCTGAAGTAGGGCAAGGGCCTGCCTGATTGGATACAGAGTGATTGGATAGATGACGTGTCCTCCTATGATATTGTTTTGGTAAACCTAAAGGAGATTGTACAAACAGATTGTATAGTGTATGGCCCTCTTATACACCTAGTTGTGCTTTCAGTGTCATTGTTAATGGCACGCCAAACACAGAAGCAAACACACATTTTGCCACATGAAAAAACAGGTGACAAACGCAGTAAAAAATGTGCAACTTACACCATGCCAAAATGTTCCATGAGCTACTTTTGCCACGTGTAGTGCAGCCCATTGAAATCAACGGCCTGCCCTATGTTTGTCACTGGAAAAACGAGCCAAAAAACATACGCTCCCACTACTCTAGGTGTGAATGGGGCCTAAAAGTGAAATTGGTGCATTTACACAAGACCAATGAGGTTCCATTATAAAATAATAATGGTGTTTGCGCTGTGAGTGAAAGGAAAAAAATGAAGGGGGTGCTGCAAAGAATATGCTAATAAAAGCTAGAAAATATTGTGATAATAACAAATGAATAAATGTACATGAAACTAGGTGAATCAAATAATGACTAATGCAGTAAAATGCTGCACACAAGAAAAAATGTGAGGTAAGTGGTATACACATATAAACATATAAAATGTATAGGAATGCCAATCATGTACCACATAAACCTAAGTGGTGGTATGTATGAAAACACACAGAAAAAAAAAAGTTCTAGAGCTTCTCTAGGGCGATTGTTGCATGTAGGGCAGCCCATTCAAGAGAATGGGCTGCCCTATGAATGACAAGTAAAAACGCTCCAAAACAAATGCACGCGGGAATATGAGTTTTCGCTACATGATGTGAATGGGGCCTGACAACTGAGTTTCTGCATCTATGCCCTCCTATGTACTTACTATAAAGATGGCCATACAGTATGCAATCTGATTGTACAATTTCCTTTAGATTTACCAGAACTATTGAATAGGACAACACACCTAAACAATCTATTCAATTTGTATCAAATCAGACAGGCCCTTGTATTACATTGCGTATGGGAGATCTAAAGGAGACTGTACAATCAGATAGAATAGGAAGTGGGTGAAAGGTAGTATTGTAATGAGGGAGATGTGGTCCTGAGTGGTAAACACACCCTATCATGCCCTGCTCTGTGATACAACAAGGAAGCGAAGGCTTCTGGAAGATGACCTACAGAAAGTGAATGCTGAGAGAATCTACAGGAAGTGATGAAATCTGAAAATCATTTTAAAAATTCAAATAAACTGAAAAATACTTTAAACCCTTCTGGACCAGCTGAACCAGAAATGCCATTAGAAAACGCTTCTGTTTCAGTGGCCGCTGGTGCTCAAAATTTTTTGGGGGGGTGCAAACAAACTAAAAAATTCTGAAAAAAAAACATCAAATGCAGCTACTGTGCCATCAACTGCAGCCACTGTGCCCATTAAATGCAGCCACTGTGCCCCATCAAATGCAGCCACTGTGCCCCCCCCCACTGAATGCCCAGCACTTACCCCATCTTGGTAATTGATCAGGCAGCGGGTGACGGTGGCGAGCTGTGGGATGGTGGGATGAGCATTGGGTCAGGCAGCAGCTCCTGCGTCCTTCATTTGTCTCTTCTTCCTTCTGCTAGGCATCCAATTGGAGCGCCTGTACCTTCAGCCAATCAGGTGACAGGTATTAGACCCACACCTCCTGATTGGCTGAGAGGCGGTTCAGTGTTAGAAAAGTGAATATTTATTCGCTTTTCTAGCACACCTGGGTGGGCTCCGAGCGTAATACTTTGCGCTACGAGTCCACCTTTTTTGAAGCCTATTAGAGCCTATGGCTCTAATCAGGTGCTTAAGAAAACACCCCTGCCACTGTAATTCAGGTGCCCGGCATCTAAAAAGGGGCCGGACGCCTGAATAGGGGGTGGGTACACCGGCCATGGATAGATTTATGCTATGTAGGAATCTATCCATACTACACAGAGGGGTGGCGTGACAGAGGGGGCGGTGCCCATAAAGGACGCACCGCCACTGTTTTTATTATGAAACGTGGAACTATGCCCGAAAAGGTGAACTTTTCCTGGATCAGTCAGTATCACAGAGGAGGGGGCGGAGAGCTGCAGTTACAGTGTGTGAGAGCTGATTGGAGGAAAGGGACACACCCCCTTCACACAGGAGTTAAAGGGTTACTAAACCCTTGTTTTTTTTTAAATAACAAACATGTTATACTTACCTCCTCTGTGCAGTTGGTTTTGCACAGAGTGGGCCCGATCCTCCTCTTCTGGGGTCCCTCAGCGGCGCTCATGGCTCCTCCTCTTCTTGAGTGCCCCATTAGAGAAGCGCTCTCCCTCACCCGTGCGGGCTCCCGTGTCCTGCTGCTGCGTCTTTTGACACAGACAGCAGGACTCGGCCCAGCATCATTGGATTTGATTGACAGCAGTGGGAGCCAATGGCTGCGCTGCTATCAATCTATCCAATCAGGACACGAGACACCCGCTAGAGCAGGTGTGCTCGTCCCCGAGGCGAGAAAGAACGGGTTCAGGTAAGTAAAACGGGGGGTCTGCTGCATGACAGAAGGTTTTTCACCTTAATGCAACCCCTTGAGGGAAGGATACAGAGATGTGTTCTGAATAGACAAGCCGTATGCTGAGCTCCCTACCCCGTCAAAAATTAATATCATGTGTCAGGAAAACGTCTCAGAAGTGACTCATGCTGATAACAGAGGAACGAAGCACCAGAGAAAAAGGACACTTAGAGCTTTGGAGATAGACTAGTAAACACTACAGATATACAGTATGTGCTTTGATCAGATTTCATGACTGAAGTTTGCAAAAACTTGTCAACCAGCCACAGTACATGTACAGCAGCTGGCAGTACATGTATGTCATTTTGCCTTCTCAGGCTTAGGGGGGTGCTGAGCACCCCTGGGGTGTGCAGCGAGCCCCCCCACGACCGCTGTGTCCACAGGATTCCGGTACTCTGGGCTTGGTGATCATATGATCGCTATGGATGAATTAAGTCATAACAGCTTTGCTCCTATGCTGTGGTGGATCCATGGCTATCACATGTGTAGCATTACCTCCGTAGGGGTTGCAGCTGACAGGGTTCCTCAATACTGCACAGCCAGGCACACAACTTCAGCTTTCATCTAGACAAAGTGAACAGTACTTGAGCTTTGTTTTGTGTTTTTATTAGGGGCTAATAACTTGGATGAGGATAGGAATTATGGAATGCCCAACTTGACAGTAACAAAACCAGGGACAGCTTCCTCCCTATTTACAACTCCAATGGTTTCCTCCTCCTTGGTCTGTACAGCTCTGATTGATCCTTCTTTAGTAACTAACAGCCTCTGTTAGATCAGCAACAGCTCCTTACAGGCTAGGAACTCTCAAGTCCCTTAGAAAGTAGCACAATGTGGTGTGAACTGCATCCTGTAATACCTCCAACTCCTTTGTCGGTTGACACTGGTCTCAGCTCTACCATTGCAGGAAATGCTAGCCCACCTGGCTGCCACTTTATCTGATTGCATGAACTGGATTGTCAGCCGGGTGGGATAAGTTATATTCCACTGCATGGGACAAAAGGAAGAAAGCACAGGCAGGTCAAAGCACAAGTTCTCCTTTGGGAACATGTTACATATTCCACCTTAAAAACGGGTAGAACATGTAACATGTTTCCACTCCTGCAGCTTCTCCCCAATCCCCCTTCTAATTGTGACAGCGGGCCAGGGATCTTCTCCCCCCACCCACTGTCACAATTTGAAAAGTTTGCAGCTGTGCTGGGCTACGTACCAACATCCTTTGCAGTGAACAGCTTGTATTCCCAATGAAATACCAGGGGCTGGTGAGTGCTCTAGTAATTAATTCATTTTTCCTGTCATTCAGTAACTGCCTGGCTGTACAAGGTACAGACAGCCACACAGACAGTCTGCAGGAGCCTGAGATTGCACCCATGATCTGCTGAATATAAAAAAAATAGTATTGCACATTTTTTTACCTGCAAAAAATGCATTTTTATTTTATAGAAAGGTGAATTTATTCTTTAAACACTTCAGCCCTGGAAGGTTTTACCCCCTTCATGACAAGGTTATTTTTTGCGATATGGCACTGCGTTGCTTAACCTGACAATTGCGTGGTCGTGCAAGCTGTACCCAAATAAAATGCATGTCCTTTTTTCCCCACAAATAGAGCTTTCTTTTGGTGGTATTTGATCACCTCTGCATTTTTTATATTTTGTGCTATAAACAAAAAGACCAACCTTTCTGCTATAAAACACGCCCAATAAAAAGAATCAAATTTCTTCATCAATTTACGCCAATATGTATTTTGCTACATACATATTTTTGGTAAAAAAAAATCCCACTAAGTATATATTCATTGGTTTGCGCAAAAGGTATAGTGTCTACAAACTATGGGATAGACCAGGGGTCTCAAAATTCCGTCCCGCGTACCGGTAACAAACGGCACTTTCCACTTAGCAAGCAGGTGCTGCTAAGTAACAAGCCGCAGCCCGATGCTTCCTCTCCATGCCCCTGCGGCGGCCGCAGGTGATCCTACCCTGCTGAGATGGAGCCTGCTGCTGCTAGGTTATTGGTTAGTAATGTGATTGGGCAGGACTCAGGGAGGGAGTGTGGTCAGCCTCGTCAGTGGTGGGAGTGGACCCAGGCCCCTCAGGTGCATGCAAATGTGAGAGAGCAGCATGGAGGGTCACCAAGTTAGTGTGTGTGCAGCGGGGTGCTGCTGTGCTGTATTGAATCTCCTCAGATGGGTCACCTGACATGATGGAGTTATGTAGTGATTCTGAGAGCTGTTATACAAGTGAAAAGGGGGGGGGGGGATTTGTGTACATGTGTGTGTGTGCACAAGTCTGTGTGTGTGTATACATGTCTGTGTGTATACAGTATCTCACAAAAGTGAGTCCACCCCTCACATTTTTGTAAATATTTTATTCTATCTTTTCATGTGACAATACTGAAGAAATGACACTTTGCTACAATGTAAAGTAGTGAGTGTACAGCTTGTATAACAGTGTAAATTTTCTATTTCCTCAAAATAACTCAAACAGCCAATAATGTCAAAACCACTGGCAACAAAAGTGAGTACACCCCTAAGTGAAACCGTCCAAATTGGGCCCAAAGTGTCAATATTTTGTGTGGCCACCATTATTTTCCAGCACTGCCTTAACCCTCTTGGCATGAAGATCACCAGAGCTTCACAGGTTAGCACTAGAGTCCTCTTCCACTCCTCCATGATAACATCACGGAGCTGGTGGATGTTAAAGACCTTGCACTCCTCCACCTGCTATTTGAGGATGCCCCACAGATGCTTAATAGGGTTTAGGTCTGGAGACATGCTTGGTCAGTCCATCAGCTTTACCCTCAGCTTCTTTAGCAAGGCAGTGGTCGACTTGGAGGTGTGTTTGGAGTTATCATGTTGGAATACTGCCCTGCGGCCCAGTCTCTGAAGGTAGGGGCTCATGCTCTGCTTCAGTATGTCACAGTACGTGTTGGCATTCATGGTTCCCTCAATGAACTTTAGCTCCCCAGTGCCAGCAGCACCCATGCAGCCCAGACTCATGACACTCCCACCACCATGCTTGAGGCCGGGTTCACACTAGTGCGACAAACGCTCCAAAATTGGGAGCTCATGTCGCATGACGTGTGAAAATAATTGTTTCCCTATGGCAGCCGTCCTAACTGGTCCGACACAAGTCGGTCCGACTTTGAAAACCGACCTTGTCCCCATGTTGATGAGGACAAGGGCCTCTTCCCGACAACCCTGGCAGTTGGTTGTCAGGGTCTGCGGGCGGGGGGCTTATCGGAATCCGGGAGCCCTCTTTAATAAGGGGCCCCCAGATCCTGGCCCCCCACCCTATGTGAATGAGTATGGGGTACATCGTACCCCTACACCTAGGGGAAAAAAGTGTCACTAAAAAAAAAAAAACACACACTAGACAGGTTTTTGAATTCATTTTTTAGGCAGCTCCGGGGGGTCTCCTTCCAACTTCAGGGGTCTCTTCCTTCTTCTCCGCGGTCTCTTCCTTCTTCTCTACTATCTTCTGCCAGGCTCCTCCACTATCTTCTGCTCTTTTGCTCGCTCTTTTGCTAGCGGTGGCCCGGTCTTCTCCGCCATCTTCTTCCCTCTTCTCTTCTTCCGATGTTGACATGACGCTCTCTCCCGCTGTAATGCCGTGTGTGAAGTGAGCAACGACTTATATAGGTATGGGGCGCGGTCACCCGGTGATGTCATCCGGTGACTCTGCCCATTATGATGTCACCACCCGGGGCATGATGGGCGGAGACACCGGATGATATCACCCGGTGACCACGCCTCATACCTATATAAGTCGTTGCGCACCTCGCACACGGCATTACAGCAGGAGAGAGCGTCATGTCAACATCGGAAGAAGACCGGAGGAAGAAAGACGACAGAGAAGACCGGGCCACCGCTAGCAAAAGAGCAGAAGATATCGGAGGAGCCCGGCAGCAGAACCGGAGAGCAGGAGAAGAACTGGAGACCGGGTGAAGAGGCCGGAGAGCGCGGAGGAGTCGGAAGACCCCCGGAGCTGCCTAATTAATTACTTTAAAAACCTGTCTAGTGTGTTTTTTTTTTTATTGACACTTTTTTCCTAGGTGAATCAGTAGGGGTACGATGTACCCCATACTCATTCACATAGGGTGGGGGGCCGGGATCTGGGGGCCCCCTTATTAAAGGGGGCTCCCGGATTCCGATAAGCCCCCCGCCCGCAGACCCCGACAACCAACTGCCAGGGTTGTCGGGAAGAGGACCTTGTCCTCATCAACATGGGGGCAAGGTGCTTTGGGGTGGGGGGACCGCAGGGCGCCCCCCTGCCCCAAAGCACCGACCCCCCCATGTTTAGGGCATGCGGTCTGGTACGGTTCAGGAGGGGGGGCGCGCTCGCTCGTCCCCATCCCTTTTCCTGACCGGCCGGGCTGCGTGCTTGGATAAGGGACTGGTATGGATTTGGGGGGACCCCCATGCTGTTTTTTTGGCGTAGGGGGTTCCCCTTAAAATCCATACCAGACCCAAGGGCCTGGTATGCTCTTGGAGGGGGAACCCATGCTGTTTTTTTATTTAAAATTTGGCGTGGAGTTGCCCCTCAAGATTCATACCAAACACAGTGCCTGGTATTTTGCTGTCAGACTGTTCTAAACACGGGAAACATGCGCCCCTTTACAGACATACTATAGACACCCCCCAGGTACGAAATTTAAAGGAATATTACACTTTTATTGTTTCACTTTAAGCATTATTAAAATCACTGCTCCCAAAAAAACGGCCATTTTTAAAACTTTTTTTTGCATTGATCCATGTCCCTGAACACTTTTTATAACAATACCATGCATATAAGCCTTTAAAATTAGCACTTTTGATTTCTCCCATAGACTTTTAAAGGGTGTTCCGCGGCTTTCGAATTCGCTGCGAACACCCCAAATTGTTCGCTGTTCGGCGAACTGGCGAACAGCCGATGTTCGACTCGAACTCGAAGCTCATCCCTACTGGCAGGGAAGAGGTTAACACTAGGGGGCAATCAAGGGGTTAATGTATTTCCTAGTGTGTGTTCTAACTGAAGGGGGAGTGGACTGTGTAGGGGAAGAGATAGATCGCTGTTCATACTCTGTAGGAACAGACAATCTGTCACTTCTCCCCTCAGAGAACCGGAAACTGTGTTTACACACACAGATCCCGGTTCTCCGTGTGCCCAGAGCGATCTGGGGAGCCCGGCGTTGATCGTGACCACTGGGCGCTTGCATCGGCTCCATGGGCGAGCAGAGGGCGCACGCGCGCTCCTAGTGGCCACAGGGCGAAGCGACATTACACAACGTTGTTTCGCCCAGCCGAGCAGCTGGTCAACAAGTGGTTAATAAATCTAGAACCAGGTCTAGGCTGATGCCCATCTCCAGGCTGTTGTTAGGGTCTCAACTGCTAACTCACTTAACCACTTCAGCCCCAGAAGAATTTGCCCCCTTCCTAAACCAGCCCATTTTTTGCGATACAGCACTGCGTCGCTTTAACTGACAATTGCGCAGTCGTGCGACCCTGTACCCAAACAAAATTTATTACCTTTTTCCCCACAAATAGAGCTTTCTTTTGCTGGTATTTGATCACCTCTGCGGTTTTTATTTTTTGCGCTATAAACAAAAGAGCAACAATTTTGAAAAAAAAACCACAAAGGGGTTGATTTACTAAAGGCAACTCCACTTTGCACTACAAGTGCACTTGGAAGTGCAGTCGCTGTAGATCTGAGGGGGGAGATCTGAAATGAGGGGAAGCTCTGCTGGTTTTATCATCCAATCATGTACAAGCAAAAATGTTGTTTTTTATTATCCTTGTATGTCCCCCTCAGATCTACAGCGACTGCACTTCCAAGGGCATTTTTAGTGCAAAGTGGATTTGCCTTTAGTAAATCAACCCCAATATGTTTTACTTTTTGCTATAATAAATATCCCATTTAAAAAAAAAAAAAAAGAACACAATTGTTTTCCTCAGTTTAGGCCGATATGTATTCTTCTACATATTTTTGGAAAAAAAATCGCAATAAGCGTATATTGATTGGTTTGTACAAAAGTTAAAGCGTCTACAAAATAGGGGATAGATTTATGGCATTATTATTATTATTTTCCTTTTTTACTAGTAATGGCGGCGATCAGCGATTTTTATCGGGACTGCGATATTGCGGTGGACAAGTCGGACGTTTTTGGGACCAGTGACATTTATACAGCGATCAGTGCTATAAAAATGCACTGATTACTGTATAAATGTCACTAGCAGGGAAGGGGTTACCTGTGTTCCCTAGGTGTGTTCTAACTCTGGAGGGGGGGAGAGACTGATCGATGTTCCTATTTAGTAGGAACACACGATCTGTCTCCTCTCCCCTGACAGAACCAGGATGTGTTTTCACACACAGATCCCGGTTCTCGCTCTGTCACGTGCGATCACGGGTGCCCGGCGGTCATCGCGTACGCCGGCACTCGCAACGGCTCCAGGAACATGCTGCGGGCGCTTGCCTCCTACAGAGTCTTGAACAGCCGACGTACAGCTACGACGGCTCGCCCAGGGAAGCCATCCTGCTGCAGAATAACTGCAGTCCCTGGTCGGGAATCGGTTAAAGCAGACATGGTTCATATAACACAGAGCAAACACTGCTAAGCATCTGGCAGTAACTGGTAGCAAGCAGTAACTACCACTGTATATAGTTTAATGTTGTTTTTGAAGTTTGAATGTGGCCCCCATGGGATATGAACACTTGTCCAGTGGCCCTCAGGTAGTTTAAGACCACTGGGATAGACTTATGGAATTATATTTTATTCTTTTACTAGTAATGGCGGCGATCAGTGATTTTTAGTGGGACTGCAACATTGTGGCAGACAAATCCGAGACTAATGCTGGCCATACACTATACGAAAAATCGGCCAAACCCATTTTCGAAAAACGAACATTCGGCCCTGAGAGCAAAGTATAGTGCCATCATGTAATGACTGATAAATCGTTCAATGGACATAAATTAATCCATTTTCTGTTAGTTTTTTTTACATATACCTAGTGCAAACAGTTCGGACTGGAAACACATTTACCTTTCAATTTATCGTTCGGGAGAAAATTTCCAAACTTGTCCTTTGTTTTTTCGTCTCAAAAACATCCCAACGATTACCGATTTTGTGCCCATTAATTCTCCGAAAAACAAACAAACTGGCCAAATTACCGAATTTCAGACGATTTTCGTATAGTGTATGGCCAGCACAAGTGACACTTTTTGGGGACGAGTGACACCAATGCTGTGATCAGTGCTAAATAAAATGCACTGTCACTGTACAAATGACATTGCCAGGGAAGGGGTTAACATCAGGGGCAATCAAAGGGTTAAAATTGTCCCTAGGGGGTGCTTCCTAACTGTGGGGGATGTGCTTCGACTAGGGGAAAACAGATTTGTGTTTCTGCTTAGCAGAAATGCAAGATCTCCATTTTCCCCTCTGACAGAACGACGGTCTGCCTTGTTTATAGGGGGACCGCCGTTCTGCCTCTCCTAAAGACGAACGGTGTCCGCTGGACCTACTGATTGGCTCCCATTGTCTACAATCACAGTAGGAGTAAGTCGCCAGTGGTGCGTGTGTGCCCCAGACCCTGTGCATGAAATCACTAACAGGTACGTGATTTCGCGCAGGAGGGACACCCTGCCGCAGTATATCTGCATGGGGCGGTCCAGAAGTGGTTAACCTGTACAGACCAATCCTTTAAAGTGGAAGCAAACCCATAAATATAAAAGTTTCAAAAAACAATTACATTTCCAGCACATGCTGGGCATGTAGCTTTCACATTAGATGTGCTCTCAACCAAACTGTCAAACCATCCAATGGCTGGTGTCATAGCTGATCAGCATTATGGCAGTTGGAGATTAAACAGAGGCCAAGATGGCAGATTTCTTGGCTGAAAACGATAGGAGGGTTTACTTCCACTTTAAAGCGGAAATAAAGTACTGTCCTACAAAGTAAATTCATAATGTGCTAGTATGCAATGCATACTAGCACATTATGAATGACTTACCTTGAAACAAAGCCCTCCAGCGGCATGCTGTTACTAGAGTTGCCACCTCGTCGCTTTAAACCCGAACACATATTAATTACACAGGTTCTGAGGCTAATTTAATGAGGATAAGTGAGCTTAATTACCACCTTGGAAAAAATGAAAATGGGGTACACGGCGCTACCCTAGAGTAGAGAGGGGTATCTCAATCCCTCAGTGTTGAGACAGTGGTGCACTACCCAAAAAGCTAATGTGCTCCTAACTGATAATCTTAAAAATATATATACCAAACTGTAACATATATTAATTCAAAGTGCAAGTAGAACCTCTTCACATATTAGTACAGGTAATTATTAATAACCAACATGAGTGGCTAAACTCCACCTGTGAAAACAAGGGGCACCAAAAAAATCTCAAAAAGTTGTGTAAATAAATGAAAAAGTGAGCACTGAATTATCAAAACACAATGCTGGTATTCAGGCGTAAATAAAACTATAAATAATAGTCCATCAAGAAATTGATATGCATTTACACATAAATCTTCCCATAGAAATGGTGTACTCTCTTGCTGGGAGTTCCAAAGTGACCAAGTGCTTGACAAATCAGGTGACTCTTGTGCTCCCCCTTAAGAGTTCCCACTCACCAGCTCCTATTACCCCTGCAGGGGTGGTTCGCATCTATGGATAAATAGGTGTAGCGTTCCTTAACCACATGCCGACCGCCTAACGCACATATACGGCGGCAGAATGGCACGGGCAGGCAGAATCACGTACCCATACGTGATCTGCCTTCCGCGGGCGGGGGGTCTGATCGGACACCCCCCCGGTGCCAGCGGCGGTCGGCATTTGACTGGGAGCGTCAGGAGGCGAGGGGGAGACCATCCGATCGTGGCCCCCCCCTCGCGATCGCTCCCAGCCAATCGGAATCCTCCCCTGCCTGTGTGTAGTTTCACACAGGCAGAGGATGTGATGTCATCTCTCCTCGGCTTGGCAGTTTCCGTCCCAGCGCCGAGGAGAGAAGACATGTGAGTGCACAACACACACACAAACACAGTAGAACATGCCAGGCATACTTTACACCCCCGATCCCCCCCCCGATCGCCCCCCAATCACCCCCCCTGTCACAAACTGACAGCAAGCAGTATTTTTTTTTTTTTTCTGATTACTGCATGGTGTCAGTTTGTGACAGTTACAGTGTTAGGGCAGTGAGTATTACCCCCCTTTAGGTCTAGGATACCCCCCTAACCCCCCCCTAATAAAGTTTTAACCCCTTGATCACCTCCTGTCACCAGTGTCACTAAGCGATCATTTTTCTGATCGCTGTATTAGTGTCGCTGGTGACGCTAGTTAGGGAAGTAAATATTTAGGTTCGCCGTCAGCGTTTTATAGCGACAGGGACCCCCATATACTATCTAATAAATGTTTTAACCCCTTGATTGCCCCCTAGTTAACCCTTTCACCACTGATCACCGTATAACCGTTACGGGTGACGCTGGTTAGTTCGTTTATTTTTTATAGTGTCAGGGCACCCGCCGTTTATTACCGAATAAAGGTTTAGCCCCCTGATCGCCCGGCGGTGATATGCGTCGCCCCAGGCAGCGTCAGATTAGCGCCAGTACCGCTAACACCCACGCACGCAGCATACGCCTCCCTTAGTGGTATAGTATCTGTACGGATCAATATCTGATCTGATCAGATCTATACTAGTGTCCCCAGCAGTTTAGGGTTCCCAAAAACGCAGTGTTAGCGGGATCAGCCCAGATACCCGCTAGCACCTGCGTTTTTCCCCTCTGCCCGGCCCAGCCCACCCAAGTGCAGTATCCATCGATCACTGTCACTTACAAAACACTAAACGCATAACTGCAGTGTTCACAGAGTCAGGCCTGATCCCTGCGATCGCTAACAGTTTTCTTGGTAGCGTTTTGGTGAACTGGCAAGCGCCAGCCCCAGGCAGCGTCAGGTTAGCGCCAGTACCGCTAACACCCACGCACGCACCGTACACCTCCCTTAGTGGTATAGTATCTGAACGGATCAATATCTGATCCGATCAGATCTATACTAGCGTCCCCAGCAGTTTAGGGTTCCCACAAACGCAGTGTTAGCGGGATCAGCCCAGATACCTGCTAGCACCTGCGTTTTGCCCCTCCGCCCGGCCCAGCCCAGCCCACCCAAGTGCAGTATCGATCGATCACTGACACTTACAAAGCACTAAACGCATAACTGCAGCGTTCGCAGAGTCAGGCCTGATCCCTGCGATCGCTAACAGTTTTTTTTGTAGCGTTTTGGTGAACTGGCAAGCACCAGCGGCCTAGTACACCCCGGTCGTAGTCAAACCAGCACTGCAGTAACACTTGGTGACGTGGCGAGTCCCATAAGTGCAGTTCAAGCTGGTGAGGTGGCAAGCACAAGTAGTGTCCCGCTGCCACCAAAAAGACAAACACAGGCCCGTCGTGCCCATAGTGCCCTTCCTGCTGCATTCGCCAATCCTAATTGGGAACCCACCGCTTCTGCAGCGCCCGCACTTCCCCCATTCACATCCCCAACCAAATGCAGTTGGCTGCATGAGAGGCATTTTCTTTATGTCCTCCCGAGTACCCCTACCCAGCGAACCCCCCCAAAAAAGATGTCGTGTCTGCAGCAAGCGCGGATATAGGCGTGACACCCGGTATTATTGTCCCTCCTGTCCTGACAATCCTGGTCTTTGCATTGGTGAATGTTTTGAACTCTACCATTCACTAGTTGAGTATTAGCGTAGGGTACAGCATTGCACAGACTAGGCACACTTTCACATCGCATTTTGAGAGACCCGAACCTGGAACAGGTTACAGTTATAAAAGTTAGTTACAAAAAAAAAGTAAAAAAGTAAAAAAAGAAAAAAAAAAACACATACAAAAATATAAAATAAAAAAAAAATAGTTGTCGTTTTATTGTTCTCTCTCTCTCTATTCTCTCTCTATTGTTCTGCTCTTTTTTACTGTATTCTATTCTGCAATGTTTTATTGTTGTTATGTTTTATCATGTTTGCTTTTCAGATATGCAATTTTTTATACCTTACCGTTTACTGTGCTTTATTGTTAACCATTTTTTTGTCTTCAGGTACGCCATTCACGACTTTGAGTGGTTATACCAGAATGATGCCTGCAGGTTTAGGTATCATTCTTTTCAGCCAGCGATCGGCTTTCATGTAAAAGCAATCCTAGCAGCTAATTAGCCTCTAGACTGCTTTTACAAGCAGTGGGAGGGAATGCCCCCGCCCCCCCCCCCCCAACGTCTTCCGTGTTTTTCTCTGGCTCTCCTGTCTCAACAGGGAACCTGAGAATGCAGCCGGTGATTCAGCCAGCTGACCATAGAGCTGATCAGAGACCAGAGTGGCTCCAAACATCTCTATGGCCTAAGAAACCGCAAGCTACGAGCATTTTATGACTTAGATTTCGCCGGATGTAAACAGCGCCATTGGGAAATTGGGAAAGCATTTTATCACACCGATCTTGGTGTGGTCAGATGCTTTGAGGGCAGAGGAGAAATCTAGGGTCTAATAGACCCCAATTTTTGCAAGAAAGAGTACCTGTCACTACCTATTGCTATGATAGGGGATATTTACATTCCCTGAGATAACAATAAAAATGATTTAAAAAAAAAAAAATGAAAGGAACAGTTTAAAAATAAGATAAAAAAATAATAATAATAAAGAAAGAAAAAAAAAAAAAAAAAAAAAAAAAAAAAAAAAAAAAAAAGCACCCCTGTCCCCCCTGCTCTCGCACTAAGGCGAACGCAAGCATCGGTCTGGCGTCAAATGTAAACAGCAATTGCACCATGCATGTGAGGTATCACCGCGAACGTCAGATCGAGGGCAGTAATTTTAGCAGTAGACCTCCTCTGTAAATCTAAACTGGTAACCTGTAAAGGCTTTTAAAGGCTTTTAAAAATGTATTTAGTTTGTCGCCAATTTTAAAGCATGTCATGTTTGGTATCCATGTACTCGGCCTAAGATCATCTTTTTTATTTCATCAAACATTTGGGCAATATAGTGTGTTTTAGTGCATTAAAATTTAAAAAAGTGTGTTTTTTCCCCAAAAAATGCGTTTGAAAAATCGCTGCGCAAATACTGTGTGAAAAAAAAAAAATGAAACACCCACCATTTTAATCTGTAGGGCATTTGCTTTAAAAAAATATATAATGTTTGGGGGTTCAAAGTAATTTTCTTGCAAAAAAAAATTATTTTTTTATGTAATCAAAAAGTGTCAGAAAGGGCTTTGTCTTCAAGTGGTTAGAAGAGTGGGTGATGTGTGACATAAGCTTCTAGATGTTGTGCATAAAATGCCAGGACAGTTCAAACCCCCCCCAAATGACCCCATTTTGGAAAGTAGACACCCCAAGCTATTTGCTGAGAGGCATGTCAAGTCCATGGAATATTTTATATTGTGACACAAGTTGCGGGAAAGAGACAATTTTTTATTTTTTTTTATTTTTTTTTGCGCAAAGTTGTCACTAAATGATATATTGCTCAAACATGCCATGGGAATATGTGAAATTACACCCCAAAATACATTCTGTTGCTTCTCATGAGTACGGGGATACCACATGTGTGAGACTTTTTGGGAGCCTAGCCGCGTACGGGACCCCGAAAACCAAGCACCGCCTTCAGGCTTTCTAAGGCCGTAAATTTTTGATTTCACTCTTCACTGCCTATCACAGTTTCGGAGGCCATGGAATGCCCAGGTGGCAAAAAACCCCCCCAAATGACCCCATTTTGGAAAGTAGACACCCCAAGCTATTTGCTGAGAGGTATAGTGAGTATTTTGCAGACCTCACTTTTTGTCACAAAGTTTTGAAAATTGAAAAAAGAAAAAAAAAATGTTTTTTTCTCGTCTTTCTTTATTTTCAAAAACAAATGAGAGCTGCAAAATACTCACCATGCCTCTCAGCAAATAGCTTGGGGTGTCTACTTTCCATCTGGGCATTCCATGGCCTCCGAAACTGTGATAGGTAGCGAGGAGTAAAATCAAAAATGTACGCCCTTAGAAATCCTGAAGGCAGTGATTGGTTTTCGTGGCCCCGTACGCGGCTAGGCTCCCAAAAAGTCCCACACATGTGGTATCCCCGTACTCAGGAGAAGCAGCTAAATGTATTTTGGGGTGCAATTCCACATATGCCCATGGCCTGTGTGAGCAATATATCATTTAGTGACAACTTTGTGCAAAAAAAAAAAAATTTGTCACTTTCCCGCAACTTGTGTCAAAATATAAAACATTCCATGGACTCAACATGCTTCAAAGCAAATAGCTTGGGGTGTCTACTTTCCAAAATGGGGTCATTTGGGGGGGTTTTATGCCATCTGGGCATTTTATGGCCTTCAAAACTGTGATAGGTAGTGAGGAGTAAAATCAAAAATGTACGCCCTTAGAAATCCTGAAGGCAGTGATTGGTTTTCGGGGCCCCGTACGCGGCTAGGCTCCCAAAAAGTCCCACACATGTGGTATCCCCATACTCAGGAGAAGCAGCTAAATGTATTTTGGGGTGCAATTCCACATATGCCCATGGCCTGTGTGAGCAATATATCATTTAGTGACAACTTTTTGTAATTTTTTGTCATTATTCAATCACTTGGGACAAAAAAAAATGAATATTCAATGGGCTCAACATGCCTCTCAGCAAATTCCTTGGGGTGTCTACTTTCCAAAATGGGGTCATTTGTGGGGGTTTTGTACTGCCCTGCCATTTTAGCACCTCAAGAAACGACATAGGCAGTCATAAATTAAAGGCTGTGTAAATTCCAGAAAATGTACCCTAGTTTGTAGGTGCTATAACTTTTGCGCAAACCAATAAATATACACTTAGTGACATTTTTTCTACCAAAGACATGTGGCCGAATACATTTTGGCCTAAATGTATGACTAAAATTGAGTTTATTGGATTTTTTTTAGAACAAAAAGTAGAAAATATCATTTTTTTTTCAAAATTTTCAGTCTTTTTCCGTGTATAGCGCAAAAAATAAAAACGGCAGAGGTGATCAAATACCATCAAAAGAAAGCTCTATTTGTGGGAAGAAAAGGACGCAAATTTCGTTTGGGTACAGCATTGCATGACCGCGCAATTAGCAGTTAAAGCGACGCAGTGCCGAATTGTAAAAAGTGCTCTGGTCAGGAAGGGGGTAAAACCTTCCGGGGCTGAAGTGGTTAATGGCTTCTCCAACCACTTCACCAGACCGAGATATCCAAACGATCTCCTATTCAGCGATATCCAATGGCAATTTTCCTGAGAATACTTCAGTGGTGTCCCAGGGATAAATCCTCACAAGATAAAAATTGGGCTCCCATAGTAATATCTGTGGTCATTAAACATTCTTTCCCCTTCGTTTCCCTATTACAATGTTTAGCTAATATAATACCATCTTTATATCAATATGTATACCAGTTAAAACTAGATTCCAGTTTAAACTTATCCATAGATGTGAACCACCCCTGCAGGGGTAATAGGAGCTGGTGAGTGGGAACTCTTAGGCTCGATTCACACCTATGCATGTTGCTTTTCAGCGTTTTTGGGGGTTTTTTTTTCATGCTTGCCACGTTTTTGAGCCGCGTTTTTGCGGCGTTTTTGCCGCGTTTTTGCAGCGATTTGCGTTTTGCGTTTTTTTTTTTTTTCATTTTTTTTTACAGTCTTAAAAAAAAATTACAAAAAAAAAAAAATAAAAAAAAAAAAAAACGGCAAAAACGCACCAAAAACGCTGCAAAAACGGCGCACTTGCGTTTTTGATGCTTGTCCATTGAAATCCATTACATGCAAAACGCTGCTTTTTGCATGAAAAAAGTCCCCGACCCTTTCCAAAAACGCAGAGATACAAAAAAGCATTGATGTGAACATGTTCCATAGGAACCCATGTTAAAAAATTCCCGTGCATTTCTGCAAAATGCAAAATGCATCAAAAAACGCGCTAGTGTGAATGGGGCCTTAAGGGGGAGCACAAGAGTCACCTGATTTGTCAAGCACTTGGTCACTTTGGAACTAACAGCAAGATAGCACACCATTTTTATGGGACGATTTATGTTTAAATGCATATCAATTTCTTGATGGACTATTATTTATAGTTTTATTTACGCCTGAATACCAGCATTGTGTTTTGATAATTCAGTGCTTTTTCATTTATTTACACAACTTGTTTTTGAGATTTTTTTTTTGGTGACCCTTGTTTTCACAGGTGGAGTTTAGCCACGCATGCTGGTTATTAATTAATAATTACCTGTACTAATATGTGAACAGAGGTTCTACTTGCACTTTAAATTGATATGTTACAGTTTGGTGGTATATGTATTTTTAAGGTTTTCACTTAGGAGCACACTAGCTTTTTGGGTAGTGCACCACTGTCTCAACACTGAGGGATTGAGATACCCCTCTCTACTCTAGGGTAGCGCCGTTTACCCCATTTTCATTTTTTTCCAAATTTATCATAGCCTCACATGGGAGTCTATTAGGGGAGGCTGCAACCATTGCTTTATTCTGAGCACGGAGCTTTTCATATAACTTCTTAAAGTGGTGTTCCGGCCGAAATGATACTTTTTAAATAAAAATATCCCTATAATACACAAGCTTAATGTATTCTGGTAAAGTTAGTCTGTAAACTAAGGTCTGTTTTGTTAGTTTATAGCAGTAGTTTGTTATTTTATAAACTTACAGCAGGCCATGGCCATCTTAAGTGCGGGCATCTGAAGCCAGACTGTATTTCTTCCTGGATCTCATCCTTGCAGATCTTGCACATGCTCAGTGCAGCACAAGCAGTGTAATAGGTTTCAAGTCAGGTTTCCATAGCAACGGCAGTGTCAGAGGAAGTTGCCGCCCCTTCCCAGGAGGCATTGCAAACAGGAAATGATGTGATGGGCCAAGGAGGAGGAAGTGAAAAATTAATACAGCAGATATACAGTAGGTGCTGAGAAAATCTTTTTTAAAATATCCAATTCGTTTACAGTGCTGTTTAGTGAGGGATGCTGAAGAGTTGTAAAGTGGGTGGAACTCCACTTTAATTACCACCTTCATCTGCCTCAGAACCTGTGTAATTAATATGTGTTCGGTTTTAACCACTTAACATCTGGCCCATAGCCGAATGACGGCTGCAGGGCGGTTGCTTAACTCTGGGAGGGCGTACTATGACGTCCTCCCAGAATTCCCCTCTCAGGCGCGCACCCGAACACATCCGTGACCGCCGGGTCCTCCGGATCCCGGTAAATGGCCGCTGATCGTGGCCGTTTACCATGTGATTGCGCCGTTAAATGACGGCGCGATCACATGTAAACAGACCGGCGTCATCTGATGACGCCGGTTCCTCTCCTCCCCTCCTGTGTACCGATCGGTACACTGTGAGCGGAGAGGGGGGTGGATGGATGGCTGCAGCGCTGTGGGCTGGATGTGTAGTGCCCACAGCGCTGCTCAGTGTCATCCAGCCATCCATCCATGCTCAGCCATCCCTACTACTCTGCAAAGCCCCACATTACCCTGGAATACCCCACATTACTCTGCAATACCCCCACAATACTCTGCAAAGCCCAACATTACCCTGCAATACCCCGCCATACCGAGCCATGCTCGGCTGTACTCGGCCTCTGTATGTGGCCAGGCTGTGGAAGTCTCACACGTGGTATTGCCGTATTCAGGAGGAGTAGGAGAATCTATTTTGGGGTGTCATTTTTGGTATGTACATGTTATGTGGTAGAAATATTGTATAAATGGACAACTTTGTGTTAAAAAAAAAAAATGCGTTTTAACCACTTCCCGACCGCCGCACGACTATATACGTCCTAAGTTTGAACGGGGATATCGTTGTTATGGCAGCAGCTAGCTGCCATAACCCCGGTATCCCCGTTTTCGTGCGGCGGCCGGCTTTCAGATAAAAGTGGTCCCTGCAGCGGATTTGCCGCGAGATCACTTTTATCAGTGGCGGGAGAGGGGCCCCCCCCCCTCCCGCCACGATCCGGTGCCCTCCGCCGCTTACCGGAGCCGTCGGTAGTGGCGGAGGCGATCGCGTCCTTCTGCGTGGTGTGTCTGGAGACGAGTGAGGCCAAGATGGCGCTCACTCGTCTCCATGACACTGCTGGGCGGAAGCAATGTCAAAACGTCACTTCCGTCCACGCCTCTTAAAGGCATATTTTTTCAAATGTCATTTTTCTAAATGACTTTTTTTTTTTTTTTTTTATTGCATTTTAGTGTAAATATGAGATCTGAGGTCTTTTTGACCCCAGATCTCATATTTAAGAGGTCATGTCATGCTTTTTTCTATTACAAGGGATGTTTACATTCCTTGTAATAGGAATAAAAGTGACACAATTTTTTTTTTTTTTTTTAAACAGTGTAAAAATAAATAAAATATTTTAAAATAAATAATAAAAAAAATTTTTTTAAACCCCCCTGTCCCGACGAGCTCGCGCACAGAAGCGAACGCATATGCGAGTAGCGCCCGCATATGAAAACGGTGGTCAAACCACACGTGAGGTATCACAGCGACCGGTAGAGCGAGAGCAATAATTCTAGCCCTAGACCTCCTCTGTAGCGCAAAATATGCAACCTGTAGAATTTTTTAAACGTCGCCTATGGAGATTTTTGAGGGTAAAAGTTTGACGCCATTCCACGAGCGGGCGCAATTTTCAAGCATGACATGTTGGGTATCAATTTACTTGGCGTAACATTATATTTCACAATATAAAAAAAATTGGGATAACTTTACTGTTGTTTTATTTTTTTATTCAAAAAAGTGAATTTTTTCCAAAAAAAGTGCGCTTATAAGACCGCTGCGCGAATACGGTGCAAAAAAAAGTATTGCAATGACCGCCATTGTATTCTCTAGGGTGTTAGAAGAAAAACCATATATAATGTTTGGGGGTTCTAAGTAATTTTCTAGCAGAAAAACCTGTTTTAAACATGTAAACACCTAAAATCCAAAACAAGGCTAGTCCTTAAGTGGTTAACTACTTCCCGCCCGCCGGCCGTCATACAACGTCCTTGACTTTGTGCGGGGATATCTGAATGATGCCTGCAACTACAGGCATCATTCAGATATCAGCTTTTTCAGCCGGCGATTCCCTACACCATAAGAATGATCATAGCAGCTGTTCCGCTGCTTGATCGTTCTTATGGGAGGCGAGAGGGGATGTCCCCCCCCTCCCGCGCTTCTACCGACTCACCGCTACGATCGAAGCCAGGATCATTTTATTTTTTTTTTTTTAATTTCAGGCTTCCCAGCCTAGAGGTGAGATGTGGGGTCTTATTGACCCCATATCTCACTGTAAAGAGGACCTGTCATGCCATATTCCTATTACAAGGATGTTTACATTCCTTGTAATAGGAATAAAAGTGGTCAAATCTTTTTTTTTTTTTTTTGGAAAAAAGCATCAAACTAAAATAAAGTAAAATGAACAATAAAAAAAAAAAAAAAATATTTTAAAGCGCCCCTGTGTGCTCGCATGCAGAAGCGAATGCATACGTAAGTCCCGCCCACATATGAAAACGGTGTTCAAACCACACATGTGAGGTGTCGCTGCAATCGGTAGAGCGAGAGCAATAATTTTGGCCCTAGACCTCCTCTGTAACTCAAAATATGTAACCAGAAAAAAATTTTAAAGCGTCGCCTATGGGGATTTTTGAGTAGCAAAGTTTGGCGCCATTCCACAAGCGCGTGCAAATTTTGAAAGGTGACATGTTGGGTATCTATTTACTCGGCGTAACTTCATCTTTCACATTATGCAAAAACATTGGGCTAACTTTACTGTTTTGGTTTTTGTAAAGCACAAAACAGTTTTTTTTCCAAAAAAAAAAACGCGTTA
Source organism: Aquarana catesbeiana (assembly GCF_042186555.1). Taxonomy (NCBI): domain Eukaryota; kingdom Metazoa; phylum Chordata; class Amphibia; order Anura; family Ranidae; genus Aquarana; species Aquarana catesbeiana. Next base: position 782,775,222 of record NC_133324.1, on the reverse strand, counting down.
AAAAAATTGCTGCGCAAATACCGTGCGAGATAAAAAGTTGCAACGACCGCCATTGTATTCTCTAGGGTGTTTGCTAAAAAAACATATATAATGTTTTGGGGTTCTATGTAATTTTCTAGCTAATAAATGATGATTTTTACATGTAGGAGAGAAATGTCAGAATTGGCCTGGGTGCTCCAGAACGCCTAAAGGTGCTCCCTGCATGTTGGGCCTCTGTATGTGGCCACGCTGTGTAAAAGTCTCACACATGTGGTATTGCCGTACTCGAGAGTAATAGCAGAATGTGTTTTGGGGTATAATTTGTGGTATGCATATGCGGTGTGTGAGAAATAACCTGCTAATATGACAATTTTGTGGGAAAAAAAAAAAAAAAAGTAAAAAAAAAAACCTTGATTTTGCAAAGAATTGTGGGAAAAAATGACAACTTCAAAAAACTCACCATGCATCTTTCTAAATACCTTGGAATGTCTTCTTTCCAAAAAGGGGGTCATTTGGGGGGTATTTGTACTTTTCTGGCATGTTAGGATCTCAAGAAATTAGATAGGCTGTCAGTACTTCAGGTGTGATCAGTTTTCAGAGATTGGCACCATAGCTTTTGGACTCTATAACTTTCACAAAGACCAAATAATATCCACCGATTTGGGTTATTTTTACCAAAGATATGTAGCGGTATACATTTTGGCCAAAATATATGAAGAAAAATTACTAATTTGCAAACTATTATAACAGAAATGAAGAAAAATGTATTTTTTTTTACAGATTTTTCGGTCTTTTTTCTTTTATAGCACAAAAAATAAAGAACCCAGCGGTGATTAAATACCACCAAAAGAAAGCTCTATTTGTGTGAAAAAAAGGACAAAAATTTTATATAGATACAGTGTTGCATGACTGAGTAATTGACATTCAAAATGTGAGAGCACCAAAAGCTGAAAATTGGTCTGGTTAGAAAGGGGGTTTAAGTGCCCAGTGGTCAAGTGGTTAAAGGGATGAGGTGGTAACACTAGCTGTTACCACTGACAGGGCTTCTATCTTCATTCAGCTGCTGACTTTTAATAACAGGACACTTACCTGTCCTGGAGTCCAGCATCGCAGCTGATGTTTCCAACAGCTGCCGGGTGCTGCCACTGCCATTGCAGGTAAGGGAACCCGGCAGTGTAGCCTTACGGCTTCACCCCGGGAACCCTACTGCGCATGCGCGAGGCCCCGCTCCTCTCTCCTACTGGCCCGGCGGCAGGGGAAGGAGGGAGCCCCAGCAATGATGTCAAAGGTTGCGGGCCTGACATGGTATCAGGATACCCGTGAAAGACAGGTATCCCCTCCCCCACCCCGAAGGGTGCCAAATGTGGCACCGGAGGGGGGAGCAGGCAAATGAACGGAAGTTAAACTTTTGGGTGGAACTCCTCTTTAAGGGCGCGGTGGCTGGCTTCCCGGCCCACTCCTTAGCAACCGGCTATATACAGCGAATGGAAAGCAAAAAAAAAAACATGGGCAAATCGCAGCAACAGAACAAGAAAAACGTAGTTATAAAATGTGCGGAAAGCACAACAGAAATGCTCAAAAAGCAACATGCATAGATGTGAATAGAGCCTTATAGCCTTCACCCGCTCTCCTATTTTTGGCGCTCTTTTTAGGGGTGGGCGGTCATCGCCTATCCTGCAGCGCACATAAAAAGGGGCGGGATGTCGGTGACACGAGCGATCGTATATTGACAAAATATGGACGTGTCACCAAAAAAAGAAAAACCTTCATTTGGGGGTTATAAAAGGGACGAGTTCAGAGGAAGCCCGAGCTCATATCTCCATACTGGTATCACTTCAGTTCTCGGTATATACTGAGAGTCACAATGAGTCGGTATGAGCCCACACTGTTGTACTCAGGCGGTGTCATCACTGACCACCCGCACCTTTGTTCCTTGTAAATATGACGCCCCATACTGAGCCCTCCCCCCGTCACTCTGCACGCTCCTCTATTTCCGGGACAATGGAGGCGGCTGGCGCCCTGGTGCTGTACGTAATGGCCGCCCAGCTATGTGCGGTGTTCTCCCAGCCCGCTCTGCCTCTGGTCATCAACACCTGGCCCTTCCGGACCGCCACACAAGCAGGTGAACGCACTTTACTCTCCTGTTGCGGGGAGACAGGAGCGTGCACTTCAAGGCTCTTCCCCCGCTGTGGGGAGATGGGAGCGCGCATGGTTTACACCTCTCTATCCCATTGTGGGGACTCGGAAACGCGCGTTTTTTTTTTCCTCTGCTGTGAAGAGACTGGGGAGTGCACGTGATATAGGTGTCATGTGATAGCAGCTCACAGTCAGCTGACACTGCAGGACATGCTTCTCCAGCAACATAACAACTCCTACCAGGGCCATTTACACTACTGTGGTATGTTCGCATTTGGCAGCTCATTAGATCCCATTCACATAGTGGGAACTTGAGTTTTGTCTGCTGGTGATTTTCATGGAATTCTGCATGTCACACTTCAGTGGATTGCCCTATGTACATTTGTCGCCCACAAAAAGCTCAATTTTAGACAACAAGCTTGACACTGTTTTCAAAGACGCATTTTGCTGTGTCAGGGGCAGAATTGCATCGCGTTTGGGGCACCATTTAGAATGAATGACACCAAAACACGTGTTGCCTGTTTTGCATAGCTTGCCACACAATTTGGTTTTGCAGGCAGAATCGCAGCGACTGCTCCCGCTATTCCAGATCTCCAAGTGTGAATGGGGCCAATAGACCAAAGAGCAGAATGCACCAGGAAACCTGTAGGGTTTCTGGCAGTGCAACACAAGTGAACGTATTGACGCGTGTTGCACTGTAATACACATCTTGGGAGTGACACGTTGGGGTGCCATTCAGGATGAAGGGCATTGCATTACAAAATTGCATGACCATACATTACTGCAACACAGTAGTGAGAATGGGCCCTTAACATGTTATTAGTTCACACTAATGCAGCTGCAGTATAATGTGTTTTTCAGTGCGTTTTTGTAGTGTGTGTACCTTCCTTTAGGATGGTATTTGGGGAATATGCCCCCTTTGTGTTGGCAGCTCATAGTGGAGCAGAGATTGGGGAATTGCCTGGCACACAGCTGAGTGACACCGCATCTCCCGGTTACTTTGCAGAAGCCAGTGGGGTTGATTTACCAAAGGCAAATAGACTGTGCACTTTGCAAGTGCAGTTTTGCTCTGCAGGGTAGCTTGCTCCAGAGCTTAGTAAATTAGGTAAAACGTCACTTTACAAAGGATAACCAATTACATGCAAGGAAAAATAAATAATAATTTTGCGTGCACACAATTGGCAGTTTAGTAAATCAACCCCAATGTGTTCCATGCTGTCAGGATAAGTCAGTGCATGTGTACAACAAATTGTGGGGCTTCCACCTTTATCACTGTCTATAAATGACTTTACCTGAATTAATGATAATCAAAATAAGGAGGATCCAAAAATGACAATTTTGGTATATACTGTATATATGAATATTTGCTTGGAAAACCACACACTTCAGGAATTCAAGCAGTTGCACAATCTGCACCCCTTCTGGGGCTTCAGATTGCATGTTTCTCCCATATCTGCTTATATAAGTAACATCTCTTCTATTGAGATGACTTTGAAGCAGTGGTTCACAACAATGAGGCCGCAGCTTTCCTGCTGTTGAGCTGCTGCTCCAGCCGGGATATCTCTGAGCGTGGGTGGTCAGGCACCCGGGGTACATGCTACGCATCTATTGTTTGGTGCCGCAGATCCTCTCTGCCCTTGGTATCTGCCTACCAGCATTGCTGCTCAGTCTGCAGGTTTCTGGCCTGGACCTATAGGATGTGGGCAGCTATAGATAGTAGTTGCCTCACTTGGCTCTACCTCCAGCATGGTGCGCAGCCCCAGGTAGATCAGCTGGCAGGAACAAGAATCCTGGCCTAAGTCACTAACACCTTAGGCAAGTTAAAAGCAGTAGGAGAAGAGGGTTGCAGGGGTAAGTAGTGTTAGAAAAGGGTTGCAGGGGTGAACAGTTTTAGAAGAATGTTGCGAGGGGTGTAGAAGTGAGCAGTGTTGGAAGAGGATTGCAGGAGTTTTGGAAAGTGTGAACCCCAGTGCTGGGGGTGCGCACTTGCTGTGTCTTAAAACCTGGGTTTTTAACTGTCGGGAAGCACAAATTTACTCTCTCCACCTGTATCAGCAGTTGTGATCACACTGTTTACAGGATCAGGCACAGAAACTGAGATAGTCAGCAGTAGCATGGGTGAGTGGAGGAGACCTACACTGAGATACACACACCTAGCGCTGTTAAGTGATCTGCAGCTGGACAAATGTGTCACTTTCCTAGTACTTACTATACAGCACTTTAAAAAAAAAAATCATACCCCTTGAAATTTTCCAAATTTTATCATGTTACAACCAAAAACTTAAACGTTTATATTGGGATTTTCTGTGGTAGACCAACACAAAGTGGCACATAATTGTGAAGTGGAAGGAAAATTATAAATGGTTTTCAACATTTTTACAAACAATTATGTGAAAAGTGTGGTGTGCATTTGTATTCACCCCCTTTACTCTGATACCCCTAACTAAAATCTAGTGGAACCAATTGCTTTTAGAAGTCACCTAATTACTAAATGGAGTCCACCTGTGTGTAATTTAATCTCAGTATAAATACAGCTGTTCTGTAAAGAGGTTTGTTAGAGAACCTTAGTGAAAAAAGCATTCTTGGAGGCCAAGGAACACACCAGACAGGTCAGGGATAAGGTTGTGGAGAAGCTTAAAGCAGAATTGGGTTATAAAAAAATATCCCAAGCTTTGAACATCTCAGGAAGCACTGTTCAATCCATCATCTGAAAATGGAAAGAGTATGGCACAACTACAAACCTACCAAGTCATGGCCATCCACCTAAACTGACAGGCTGGGCAAGTAGAGCATTAATCAGAGAAGCAGCCAAGAGGTCCATGGTAACTCTGGAGGAGCTGCAGAGATCCATAACTCAGGTGGGAGAATCTGTCCTCAGGACAACTATTAGTTGTGCACTCCAAAAATCTGGCTTTTATGGAAGAGTAAATAAAATATAACTGAACTGCGCTAATCAGAATTTAAAATGTATTACATTGAAACATATGTGATTGACATCACGTATACCAAGAAGGCAAATAACTAAAGTGATATAAAAATTAAATAATCTTAAATAATCCAAAATGGGTGACAAAATAAAGCTAATGGTGTTAAATAAAAGAAAGTCCCAAAGAACCCAATTGATATCCGATATTGATTGTGAAAAAGCTCTTCAAATGACACCAAGTGACAAATCCACCACCAAAAGCAATGCACGCTTACCAGAGCCAAGCTACAAAACAGCTTGTACATCTAAAGATATCCGATCAATAGAAGCGTCCTGGTCCGACTTCACCATGGAGAGGAAAAAGCAGAGATGACTCTGTCCGATAGGCAAGGATGATTACCAAGGAGGACCCACAGAAATAAAAGATAGGAGCTCCATAGTGTAAATCAGCAGACACAATTTATTAAAAAAAGAGATTTGCACTTACATAAATGGCGTAAATAGAAGCATGAACAAGGATAAAATTAGCCGGCCGGCCTGCATACACCCGTTCGTGACGAGAGGACACCGATGACGTCAGCCTTCCTTCGGTGGTGGTTCCTGGTGGTTTTGTCACTTGGTGTCATTTGAACAGCTTTTTCAAAATCAATATCGGATATCAATTGGGTTCTTTGGGACTTTCTTTTATTTATCACCATTAGCTTTATTTTGTCACCCATTTTGGATTATTTAAGATTATTTAATTTTTATATCACTTTAGTTATTTGCCTTCTTGGTATATGGGATGTCAATCACATATGTTTCAATGTAATACATTTTAAATTCTGATTAGCGCAGTTCAGTTATATATTTTTTGTTTTCTGTGTTTGTGTATGCCTCACAAATAAGGACTGCAGCTTTTTATTTATCATTTGGGTCTGTGAAGCGCGGTAATTTTTTGTATTTTGTCTTTATGGAAGAGTGGCAAGAAGAAAGACATTGTTGAAAGAAAGCCATAAGAAGTCCCAGCAAGTCACAGCAAGCATGTGGAAGAAGGTGCTCTAGTCAGATGAGACCAAAATTAAACTTTTTGGCCTAAAGGCAAAACGCTGTGTGGCAGAAAATGAACACTGCACATCACCCTGAACACACCATCATGAAACGTGGTGGTGGCAGCATCATATTGTGGATGTTTTTCTTAAGCAGGGACAGGGAAGCTGGTCAGAGTTGATGGAAATAGATGAACCCAAATACAGGGCAATCTTAGAAGAAAAACTGTAAGGTCTGCAAAAGACTTGAGACTGGGGCGGAGGTTCACCTTCCAGCAGGACAACGACCCTAAACATACAGCCAGAGCTACAATGGAATGGTTTAGATCAAAGCATAATTATGTGTTAGAATGGCCCAGTCAAAGTCCAGACCTAAATTCAATTGAGAATCTGTGGCAAGACTTGAATTGCTGTCCACAGACGCTCTCCATCCAATCTGACAGAGCTTGAGCTATTTTGCAAAGAAGAATGGGCAAAAATGTCACTCCCCAAAAAGACTTGCAGCTGCAAATGCAGTGAAAGGTGGTTCTACAAATTGTTGACTGGGGGGGGGGGGGGGGGGGTGTAGGGCTCTGAATACAAATGCACCCCACACTTTTCACATATTTATTTGTGAAAAGTTTATAAAATCTTTTAGCGTTCCTTCCACTTCACAATTATGTGCCACTTTGTGTTGGTCTATCACATAAAATCCCAATAAAATACATTTATGTTTTTGGTTGTAACATGACAAAATGTGGAAAATTTCAAGGGGTATGAATACTTTTTCAAGGCACTGTATATGTCTATTAAACATTTTTCATTTGCCTGGTGTCTGCTTTGTATGTTTATTAAAGTGATTGTAAACCCTCAACTTGTAAAACAACCCATTCAGTTTAAAATAGAAATGAAAGGCAAAACATTTTCGTATAGATATAAAAAAAACATTATAAATACCTTTTTTTTCTTTTTTTTTCCCTTTTTTTTTTTAATGCAAAGTGATGACATCCCTTCTGTTCTCAGCTGCATAAGAGCTGGGGGGACAAGCAGCAGTACACCGAGCTTCTCAGTGAATGGCTGTGCAGCGGGGGCGTGTCAGGACAAGTCTGTTCACTGGAGGAGAGTACACTGAGTTCCCAGCATAGCTAGAGCACTGACCACACTGTGTTCTCCTGCTTAGTGTGGTCAGTTTCTAATAGGAAAGCAGTGGGACTGGCAGGAACACCAGGGATTTCCAGGGATTTCACACAAAAGAAGCATTACAAAGAGAACAGGATACTTTTTCATACAAGTACATGGTACAGCAGGCATATATCAGGAATATGAAGTGTTGGGGTAACAATTGGTTTAAGGCTTTATACCTCCATGCATTCTATGCATAAAGGTAAAAAAAACCTTGTGTGTGCAGCTGCACCATTCCCCCTCCCCGCCATAATACTTACCAGAGTCCCATTGTAATCTAGCGATGTGTAAAAGAGCCTTGGCTGTCCAGGGACTCTCTGTCCTCATTTGCTGAGACCCTGGCTCTCGCTGCTGTCAATCACAGCCAGGGAGCCAATGAGGAGTGAGAGGGGGCGGGGCTGAGCCACAGCTCTGTATGTGAATAGACCAACAAAGCAGCAGAGGCTCAAGAGCTAGCCTGCTTGGGTACCCCCATAGCAAGCTGTTTGCTCTTGCGGCACTGGGCACGAGGGAGGAGCCAGGAGTGCCGGCGAGGGACCTGGGTTGGTCTGTGCAAAATCACGGCACAGAGTAGGTAAATATAACAACATGTTTATTATTATTTTTTTATTTTTTTTAATATCACTTTACTCTTCCTTGCAGTCATATAATGCAGTCATATAATGGTTATGTTAGATCAGACATACATAGCAGACACCAGGCAAACAAAAAATGTTTATACTCCTACAATAAAAGTATGTATGGGAAATGTTGTGTCTGAGCGGTGCAGACAGATTGTTAAAAGGTCACCATCATTTTCCTTCCCTCTTCCTACGAGCTCTTAGTCCCCAGTCACAGCGGTGCGATTGGATTGCTTCAAATCGCTTGACAAGTTGCACCCTACTGTCTGCAACTGAAGTGTTCAAATGGTGCCACTCCGACTCCATCAGAGTTGCACAGATTTTAAAATGAGTTCCTGCACTACTTTTTGCAAGTTCAGGTGCAACATACATAGACAAGTTACACAGATGTCTTCCAAGTCACACGTAAAGTCGCATTGACATGCAACTTTGAAATCATGCAGCTTCAAGTGAAGTCGCACTTGAAGTCAGATTCAGTGTGACTGTAGACTAAGAGCTCCTAACATTTTACATATTTTGTCATCCTATACTTTTATTGTATGAATATAAACTTTTTTTTTTTTAAACTGGATGCACATGTCTGCATTGTGGTAACGTGTGTTAACGCACCGCATGATATGCACAACATGTATTGTAGCACCTTTTGTTTTTAACAGGCTCCAACGTAGGAAAGCAAAGCACCTGGTCACTAGGAGTGTGTGGGAGACAGTAGAAGGCAGGCAACCTTTCATTCTAAAAGAGGGGCAGTTAGAAGCAAGTAGGGAAAAGTGGAGCCACAAAGTTAAAGCAATTACTAGCTTTCTATTGTGATCAGCAGAAACCTAGTTACAGGTGTACAAATATTTTCCTAACAAAAATCTGTTTTTCTCTTCAGCATGGAACGTCCTTGCTTCTGGCAGATCTGCTTTGGATGCAGTTGAGAAAGGCTGTACACAATGTGAAATTGATCAGTGTGATGGCTCTGTAGGGTATGGTGGAAGTCCCGATGAAGCCGGAGAGACTACACTGGATGCCATGATTATGAATGGGTATCCTCATTATTTATGCAGATTTTAGAATATACTTTAATCATATTAAATTAAATGGTTTAATGTGTGCCGTTACTCTATAAGTTGCTGGCATTTATATTAAAATTCTGTTAGCTCTTAGAGGTGGGTAGACAGTTGGTAATGCTTTAGGGCTCGTTCACACTTGTGCAGCTACACTAGAAAAACGTAGGTCTCTGCAAGAGCACACAGAAAACAATTGTTCTTTGTGTCCTGTTTACACTTGAACTTCGGTGAGGAGCAATGCAGAAATCTGCAACATATCTGCAGTTTTCCATCCATTCCTGCAGCTAACCCACATCTCCGTTTCTACACAGGCACTTCACATCTGTTTTTTTTCTACAATATCTACTTGTTACTTATGTAGTAAAGAATAGATTTCCTCAAATTTGCAATTTTTTTTTTTTGGGTGGCCCTCCACTTTAAGTGTGAAGGAGTTAAAGGTGCATTATGCAGCGTCTATCACATCAAAATCGCACCACGCTCGTGTTCATGCGTATCGTGTGTTTTGCAGTGATTGCCGAGTAATTTGGAGTCACAGGCAGAACTGCAGTGATTCCACTCGTGATTTCAGATCTTGAAGTGTAAATGGGGCCTGAAGCCTGTTTTTGTTCAAATAACCTCATTGTTTGTGTGGGTACATGTTTTAGAAGGTGCCCCTAAACATCTAATCATCTAAACAATACAGTTTATTTACTGCCTAAAGCTTTTGTTTTTTGAGGTCCAATTCTGTAAAGCTTCCTTGTTCAAATTTTTTTATTGAAAGAAAGAGCAATCAATCAGGATGCATCAGAAGGGAAATCTTAGCCCAAGATAAGGGGAGGCAATAGTAATATACAGTAGCTCACAAAAGTGAGTACACCCCTCTCATTTTTGTAAATATTTTATTATATATTTTCATGTGACAACACTGAAGAAATTACACTTTGCTACAATGTAAAGTAGTGAGTGTACACCTTGTATAACAGTGTAAATTTGATGTCCCCTCAAAATAACTCAACACACAGCTGTTAATGTCTAAACCTCTGGCAACAAAAGTGAGTACACCCTTAAGTGAAAACGTCCAAATTGGACCCAAAGTGTCAATATTTTGTGTGGCCACCATTATTTTCCAGCACGGCCTTAACCCTCTTGGGCATGGAGTTCACCAGAGTTTCACAGGTTGCCACTGGAGTCCTCTTCCACTCCACCATGACAACATCACGGACTTGATGAATGTTAGACACCTTGCATTCCTCCACCTTCCGTTTGAGGATGCCCCACAGATGCTCAATAGGGCTTAAGTCTGGAGACATGCTTGGCCATTCCATCACCTTTACTCTCAGATTCCTTAGCGAAGCAGTGGTCGTCTTGGAGGTGTGTTTGGGGTCATTATGTTGGAATACTGCCCTGCGGCCCAGTCTCCAAAAGGAGGGAATCATGCTCTGCTTCAGTATGTCACAGTACATGTTGGCATTCATGGTTCCCTCAATGAACTGTAGCTCCCCAGTGCAGGCAGCACTCATGCAGCCCCGGTCCATGAAGCTCCCACCACCATGCTTGACTGTAGGCAAAACACACTTGTCTTTGTACTCCTCACCTGGTTACCGCCACACACGCTTGACACCATCTGAACCAAGTAAGTTTATCTTGGTCTCATCAGACCACAGTACATGGTTCCAGTAATCCATGTCCTTAGTCTGCTTGTCTTCAGCAAACTGTTTGTGGGCTTTCTTGTGCACCATCTTTAGAAGAGGCTTCCTTCTGGGATGATAGCCATGCAGACCATTTTTATGCAGTGTACGGTGTATGGTCTGAGCACTGACATGCTGACCCTCCACCCCCACCCCTTCAACCTCTGCAGCAATACTGGCAGCACTCATACGTCTGTTTCCCAAACTCAACCTCTAAATATGACGCTGAGCACGTCCACTCAACTTCTTTGGTCCACCATGGCAAGGCCTGTTCTGAGTGGAACCTGTCCTGTTAAAGCACTGTATGGTCTTGGCCACCGTGCTGCAGCTCAGTTTCAGGGTCTTAGCAATCTTCTTATAGCCTATGCCATCTTTATGTAGAGCAACAATTCTTTTTTTCAGATCCTCAGAGAGTACTTTGCCATGAGGTGCCATATTGAACTTTCAGTGACCAGTATGAGAGAATGAGAGCGATAACACCAAATTTAACACACCTGCTCCCTATACACACCTGAGACCTTGTAACACTGAGTCCCATGACACCGGGGAGGGAAAATGGCTAATTGGGCCCAATTTGGACATTTTCACTTCAGGGTGTACTCACTTTTGTTGCCAGCGGTTTAGATATTAATGGCTGTGTTGAGTTATTTTAAAGGGACAGCAAATTTACACTGTTATACACTGTTATACAAGCTGTGCACATTGCAGCAAAGTGTCATTTCTTCAGTGTTGTCTCATGAAAAGATATAATAAAATATTTACATAAATGTGAGGAGAAGGGATAAGCCAGTATATGCTGTGGTGAGATGGCCCAACATTAACTACCACTGGCTTTGGAGGTGGACAGTGAAAGTCAGGTTGCCTTAATGCAAGCAGATGGATCTCACAGAGATAACTAATTAACTCTTAGGTAGTTATAATAAACAAAACTGTTTTTGATAGTCTGACCCTTTCAAAAATTTAAACATACATCATGAATGTAATTAGTGTGTAAGCATTATACAGTTATGCTGAGCCTGTTCTCATGGACACCCTTTGTCATGTTCTCTACATTTTAGTAGCACTATGAAAGTTGGTGCTGTTGCCAGTCTTAGGAGAATAAAGAATGCCATTGGTGTGGCCAGAGCTGTGATGGAGCACACAAAGCACACATTCTTAGTGGGAGAATCAGGTAAGTTATCGTCTTTGTTTCAGGAAAATATAGAGCTACATGTGCTGTCCTTTTAAAGTAGAATTACAGCAAAAACGTTTTTCATTTTGGATAGATTAAGGTAGGGTTATCACCTGTGTCAGATTTTTTTAGTTTTGAAAAACAGATTCTATATCAGTTTGATGTACCTTTTTACTTCACGTCTTATAGCTGTAACAAAGGGTGTCCACATTGGAAGATTTCCCCTTTATTACTGTTTTGGTGACAACTCAGCGTTTGTGATTTTCTTTCATTTTCAGTGATAACGGTCACTGGGACAAATAGAGAAGGTAAATCTTCTTAACAAGGACACAAACAGTAATAAAATCTGACAGGTGTTCCAATCCCTCGCCACTTCATCCACAGCTAAAAAAAAAGTTTGGGCTTTAGTTCTACTTTAAGAATGATCTTTTGATTAGTTAGAAGTTATATCTGCCAGTAAAAGTATTTTCTTTTTGTTTACCTGCTATTATAGTACAGCACTGTATAGTTTGTTCTGTTCAAATTTGCTTTACATTTTCACGAGCAAATGCTACAGCCAGTAAATATCCTGGTTATGTGTAAAGTACTTTGCTGCTATTTAGAATCTACTACCATGAGGCTGGAAAATGTAGCAGATAAATCTATACACATAATTTAGAGCAGGGGTAGGCAACCCCCGGCACTCGACTTGCATTCCAATTTCAGAATTCCCCACGCCGCACCTGCACTGAGGGGGTGGCACTGCACCCCCACAAATTGTAAAAGATGGGAAACATTGTTTGGTTCTCTAACTTTGCTGTAGATGCGATCGTCAGCTTTTGTGATAGGGAAGAAATTGGGTGCAGTTCTGCTGGGGGGGGTCCCTGTTTCCAGGAGGAGGAGGACAGCCAATCACAGTCCTGCTAGCCCCATCTATCATGTGGAGCAAGATGACTCGCTTGGTTGCCACTACCAATCTCAGAAAGAAGGGATTTCACTGATTGAGAACCACAATCAGGTGACAGTTTGTGGAATTACTGTTTGAGCTTCTGGGAACTTTGTTGAAATTATTCCTGAACCTTTGCGTCACTTATTACTGAACCCCTCTGCACCCTGTGTCCCTTTAAGCCAGAGCCAGTATTCAGCGCAATGAAAATCACACCCAACCACTTTTTCTCAGCTCCGGGGGCCCAACTTATGATCCTGCACACAGGCCCAGTGCTTTCAGAAAATGCCTCTGTCATGAGCTCATCATTGCACATCCATTTCAGATGTTTGTATGTGACATCACATACGTCACATACAAGCACATGGGCTGGATGCGAGAGTTGGATCAGCAGGATTAATGTGCCAGGACAGGTAGATGTGTCTCATCTCTGCTTTCTTTCACCACTCTGCATATCACGCAAATCATAGATGAGAAGAGGGTACAGCGGTGGAGCAGATGAGCAGGAGGGGTTTAGAGGTGGGACAGATGAGCATTGGGGTACAGTGATGTGCCAGATGAGCAGGGGGTTCAGTGTTGGGGCAGAAAAGCACGGGGGTAGAGCAGTGGGGCAGATGTGAAAGGAGGTGTATTGGTGGGGCAGATGAGCAGGGGGTTACAGTGGTGGGGCAGGAGAGCAGGGTGAACAGAGGTGAGACAGATGTACAGGAGGTACATTGGTGGGGCAGATGAGAAAAGGGGTACATTTATGAGACAGATGAGCAGGGGGGTTACAGTGGTGGGACAGAAGAGCAAGGGGGTACAGCAGTGGAACAGATGTGCAGGAGGTACAGTGGTGGGAGTGATGAGAGGGGGGTACAGTGATGGGGCAGATGAGCAGGGGGGTTCAGTGTTTTGGCAGAGGAGAAAGGAGGTACATTGGTGGGGTAGATGAGCAGGTTGGTACAGTGGTGGGACAGATGTGCAGGGGGTTACAGTGGTGGAGCAGATGTGCAGGGGGTTACAGTGGTGGAGCAGATGTGCAGGGGGTTACAGTGGTGGAGCAGATGTGCAGGGGGTTACAGTGGTGGAGCAGATGTGCAGGGGGTTACAGTGGTGGAGCAGATGTCCAGGGGGGGTACAGTGAGCTGAGGTGTGAAGGTGCATGGATTGGGGCTAATCTGAGGCGTGAGAGTGCAGGATGTTAATTTCTCACTACTACCTAGTTTACAGCATTTACTTTATAAAAAATCCTTTTAGTGATTGAGAGTGTGGAGTTGACATGTTTTGGTTATAAAATCGGCACGCTTAATTTCTTTGAAAATATTTTTCGGCACACTGCTCAAAAGGTTGCCTACCCCTGATTTAGAGGTTAAATAATCAAATCTGTGTTCTTTATGAATTATTTTAAGACCTCGTGCATACTGAACATTTAGTGGACTGCTTGCATTCTGAGCATTTGTCTGGGGGCCCAAACTGCTTTAGCCTAAGTTCACATTAGTGCAGTGTGTGATTTTGAGCTGCAGTGCAAATTGCCGACCTTTTGAATGCAAGTTTTTACTACTGCGACACATCGTTCAGATGTGATCCAACTTGCATTAGAAATCGCATCACTGTGAACCGGGGCTAAACGGCAGTACCACTCAGTGCACCATCAAGCCCCATCCAGCTGCAGCAGTTGTCAGCCTCTCAATGACTCAATGACTTAAGCCGCCCTCCTCTCTTGAGCAACAAACACCCCTTTCAAATTACCCTGGTCTAGATTTTATCAGTTAAATATTTTTTTTTTAACAATTTTTTCAACTCTCTAAACCCTCCAAATTCCACCACTAAACACACCCTTGTAAATTATCTCATGAAATGACACTGTTACATTGTGCACATCATTACTGCCTTGTTGGGTAAATATTTTTAATGCTAATAATATAGCATTAAAGTATTTACTTAACAAGGCAGTAATGCTGTGTCTATCCTTATTTTATTTATCACCATCAGATCAATGAAATAGGATTGCCAATTGCTGGTATTGGTTATTTTTATTTTTTTCCTTATTCTGTGTAATATTTACACTGAATAGGGAAAAAATAAACGTAACCAATCCCAGCAACATATGATTGGCTACCCTAGGCAAGAGAGGGAGGGGGAGCAGGGGATGATCAAGAGGGTGGAGCAACCATCAGAGGAGGGGGTGGGGAGAATCAGGTGGATGGGTTTTCCGCATCGGAGGGGGAGGGCGGGGAGACCCACCCCTCCGATGAGGCTCCATACTCGCTCTCAGCTTATTTCCACTCGCCTAATGCGAGCAGACAAGTGAATATTTTGATGGCTGATAATAAGACTAAGCATATTCTGATGTCTGAATTGTTCTTGTTTGTCTATTAAAGTTAGATTTTAAAAAGTTAACTAGTACCAAAAGCTTATTCATGTGTTTGCAGATAGTGATTTATTTAAAAGGGGAATACCATATACTATTACCACTAGGTTAAGCTTAAAGTGGATGTAACACTAAAAAAAAAAAAAAAAAAATGAATGCTCCCATCTCTTTGAGGCACGAGATAAAGCACAGTGCTCTTTGCCATGTCCATTGTCCCTTTCTATGTTGTACAATACTCGCCTGATCCTGCCTGTTCCTGTGTTCCCCTGTGTACTGACCACGCTTATCATGGCTGCTGATCCCTGATAGCATGGTCATATTACATGCCTCCGTCATCAAGCTGTGTTTTCAGCATCTCTGCATCTCCCTCTTTCCCTGTCATTTCCTTAGTCTGTGAACTGTGAAGCCGATCTCCTCCCCACCCCTTCTGCCTTGATTGATTATTCTGCTGCAGCTGCCTCTCTCCTTTGGTAAAGTGTAAAGTAACCTCTATTATATACTTTTATCCTCTGTGTCGGGAACATATTAAGAACAGTGTGTTTTGTTTTGTTTTTTTTTAATTATAAAGCTAAATACCTTCTTTGCCAAGGACTGCTGTGTGGTCATATGTCCTCCGTCTGCTAGCTTGCATACGCCAGAGGGGAATCTCGGCCCCTCCCACTGCACTCCTTAGATCGAGATGGAGAGCAGAGAGAGGACATGTGACCACACAGCAGAGCTGAGCAAAGAAGGTATTTAGCTTTATAGTTACATAGTTGATAAGGTTGAATAAAGACACCAGTTCAATGTGTGTGTGTGTGTATGTCAATATTAAATCCTATATCCCTCTGTGTTGCGATCATTAAGATGCCCATCTAAAAGCTTTTTTGCACAGAGCAGCCCAGATCCTCCTCTTCTTGGGTCCCTCTTTGCTGCTCCTGGACCCTCCCTCCTATCGAGTGCCCCCACAGTCATCAGCTTCCTATTGGGCACCCAAGCCTTGCCACAGCTCCGTGTATCCATTCAGACACAGTGCCCACGACCGGGCCCCACCCCCTCTCTCCCCTGATTGGCTGACTGACTTTGACAGCCGCGGGAGCCAAGGGCGCCGCTGCTGTGTCTCAGCCAATCAGCAGGAGTGTCCTGGCTTAGACATTCGTGGACATCGCTGGAGAGAGATGGGGCTCAGGTAAGTAATTAGGGGGTGCTGGGGAGGCTGCTACACACAAAAGGTTTTTTAGCTTAATGCATAGAGTGCATTAACCGCTTGCCGACCGCCGCACGAACATTTACGTCGGCAGAATGGCATGGATAGCACGCAAATGCGCGCACAGGTACGTCCCTTTAAATTTGCCGCCGTGTGGTCACGTGTGCGTTGCGGGCGGGGCGTGCGCAACCCTGCCGCAAGATCCGTGAGTGTGATCGCGGGTCCCGCAGACTTGATGTCCGCGGGGATACCCGTGATCATCTCGTGGAGAGGAAGAACGGGGGAAATGCTAATGTAAACAAGCATTCCCCTGTTCTGCCTAATGACACTGATCACAGCTCCCTGTGATTGGGAGCGGTGATCAGTGTCGTGTCACACGTAGCCCATCCCCCCCCTACAGTTAGAATCCCTAGGACGTACTTAACCCGTGCAGTGCCCCCTCCTGGTTAACCCCTTCACCGCCAGTCACATTTACACAGTAGTCAATGCATTTTTAATCGCACTGATTGCTATATAAATGTGAATGGTCCCAAAATAGCACCAAAAGTATCCGATCTGTCCGCCATAAAAATCGCTGATTGCCGCCATTACTAGTAAAAAAAATATATATTAATAAAAATGTCATAAAACTATCCCCTATTTTATAGACGCTATAACTTTTGCGCAAACCAATCCATAAACGCTTATTGCGATTTTTTTTTTTTTACCAAAAATATGTAGAAGAATACGTATCGACCTAAACTGAGGAAAAAATGTTTTTTTATATATTTTTTGGGGGGTATTTATTATAGTAAAAAATAATGTGTTTTTTTCAAAATTGTCGTTCTTTTTTTGTTTATAGCTCAAAAAAATAAAAACCATAGAGGCGATCAAATACCACCAAAAGAAAACTCTATTTGTGGGAAAAAGGGGACGTCAATTTTGTTTGGGAGCCACGTCGCTCGACCGCGCAATTAAAGTGACTTTATAACCACTTTAAATTGATATTAACTGCTTCCCGACCAGCCGCCGCAGTTGTACTGTGGCAGGCTGGTTCCCCTGCAAGTTGTAATAGCTATACGTTGGCTCGCGGGGTCGGGATAGCAGGCGTGCGCCCTCTGCACAGTGGAGGGGGGGGCCAATGCTCGTGGCCGACGGTCGCGATGACCGCCGGCCATGAGCGATCGTGAGCAGGAGACACAGAACAGGGACGAGTGTGTGTAAACACACACCACTTCCCTGTTCTGTTCTGACAGGAGTGGCCGATCGTGTGTTCCTATTAGCTAGGAACCACGATCCTTCACTTCCTCTAGTCAGTCTCCTCCCCCTTCAGTTAGAATCACCTCCCAGGGAACACAGTTAACCCCTAGATCGCCCCCTAGTGTTAACCCCTTCGCTGCCAGTGACATTTTTACAGTAATCAATGCATTTTTATAGCATTGATTGCTGTATTAATGCCAATGGTCCCAAAAATGTGTCAAAATTGTCCGATGTGTCCACCATAATGTTGCAGTCATGATAAAAATCGCAGATTGCCGCCATTACTAGTAAAAAAAAATAATAATAAAAATGCCATTAATCTATCCCCTATTTTGTAGACGCTATAACTTTTGCGCAAACCAAGCATTATATTTTTACATTTTTTTTTACCAAAAATATGTATAAGAATACATATCTGCTAAACTGAGAAAAAATGTGCTTTTTAAAAAAAAAATGGGGATAATTATTATAGCAAAAAAGTACAAAATATTGTGTTTTTTTTTCAAAATTGTCGCTCTCTTTTTGTTTATAGCACAAAAAATAAAAACCGCAGAGGTGATCAAATACCACCAAAAGAAAGCTCTATTTGTGGGCAAAAAAGGACATCAATTTTGTTTAGGTACAACATCGCATGACCGCAGGGCGCCCCCCTCCCCCAAAGCACCCACCCCCCCATGTTGAGGGCATGCGGCCTGGTACGGCTCAGGAGGGGGGGGGGGGCGCTTGCTCGTCCCAACCCCCTTTCCTGACCGGCCGGGCTGCATGCTCGGATAGGGGTCTGGTATGGATTTTGGGGGGGACCCCACACCGTTTTTTTGGTGTAGGGGGTTCCCCTTGAAATCCATACCAGACCTAAGGGCCTGGTATGCCCCGTGACGGGGCTAGCAAGGTGTCAATCTCGCTGATAAAAGTGGCGAGATTGCCTTCCTTTTCTAGTCCCGTCATACCCAAGTCATGTTCAAAATGAACGGACTTGTTCGTGTGGGCAAGTTCGTTCATTTAGAAAGTCCGCCGTAACTCCGTCGGGAACTAGGTCCGCCGGAAAGTCCGGTCGTGTGTAGGCAAGTCAGTCCGTAATCCGGTCGTGTGTAGGCAAGTCCGTTCGTAAAAAAAGTCCGTCGGAAGTCTGTCAAAAGTCCGTTGGAAAGTCCGTCGGACCAGTCCGGTCAGAAAGTCCGCCCGTGTGTACGCTGCATAACACTCCCCTTCCTCCGGAAATACAAATCCTGCTGTCCAAAGTGCCCTGTACTCCTTCATCCAGAGTGAAGGTGGTGTGTTAGGCTCAGTTCATACCTATGCAGTTTTCTTTTAGTCGTTCCTGCAGCGCTTTTTGCTGTGCATTTTGCATATGCAATTTTGATGCAATTTGCGTTTTTGTATGTTTTTTTTTTTTTTTGGCCAATTTGTTGTTGGGCAGATTAAAAAAAAGCAAATCGTGGCAAAGACACACTACATACTTTTCTGCAGCTTCTCCATTAAAGTCTATTGAACCAAAAAAGCAGTTTTGCATTTAAAACAGTTCTTGACGCTTTCAAAAAAACGTAGTGGCTTAAAGTATAGATGTGAACGTGCCCCATAGGAAACCATGTTAAATTAACTGAAGTGCGTTTCTGCAAAAAGCACCAAAAAACACAAGGTGTGAACTGAGCATTACTGGCCAGATCACCAGATAAAAACAGTGAAAAAAGCCTAAAAATAAAACGAATGCAGCCACCACATCTAAGGATTTGGTAAGCTGCAGTATATTACATTTTTGGTTTGGGGTTTAGTACCACTTTAATTTTATTTTTAGGTTTATAAGAAATGATTTTAAAGAATATATAAAAAATGTAGAGGATTTTAACAAACTTTGTTGCAGATCCCCTACCTTTTTGTTATTCTGAAGAAATCCCTGTTTGTTCCTCTGTGCTAAGTGAGTTTAATGGGAGTGGTTTCAAAATTATCAACCGGCTGCTGCAGAATCAGGGCTCTAATGAGGAAAGTGGCAGGGTCTGCATCCATTTAGACGTTATTTCCTATTGGGAGTATTTTACCAAAAATTACATTTTTGTTGCAGGGGATGTGAAAAATCTGACTTGTATCTTAGTATAGACTTCTAGGAAAATCAGTGAGCCAATCACACAAGCAGGAAATTATGTTTCTGCGGAGCGTTCTGTACAAATTTTGCGTACAGAACTCCTCCAGGTCACCATATTACATTGCACTTTACAGATAATTACAGAGCTGCAGATTGAAAAGGAAAGGTATTTTTTATTAACCTCCCTGGCGGTTTTCCCGAGTGTGGCTCGGGGTTAAAATTCAGTGCCATTAGCGGTAACCCCGAGCCACACTCGGGATCGCATTGCAGGATCCTGGGGCGGCGTTACTTACCTTGTCCCCGGGATCCTGCGATGTCCCCCGCAGTGTCCGAGGGCTCCGTCCTCCTCCGAAGCCTCTCCGTGCCAGGCTCCGTTCCCTGCGAGCGGCGCGACGCACGGGGGCGGAGCCTGGCGGCAAATTCAAAAAACTGTCAAAATCATAACACATACAGTACTGTAATCTTACAGATTACAGTACTGTATGAAATTATTTCACATCCCTTTTGTCCCCAGTGCTCTGGCCCATGCCCTGCATGCAGTTTTACATGATATACACTGTTCTTTCTGCCTGGAAACTGGAGATTGTCCATAGCAACCAAAAAGTGTCCCTTTACGTCAAAAGTGGCTTTAGACCAGCTAGAAAACAGCGATAATAAATTAGAACACTTGCAGAATTGAGCGATAGTGAATTGTGGGGAAATTTATTTTATTACTATTTTTTTAAATTTTTTTTAATTATTTATTTGTATTTATTATATTATAATTTATGTTTTTGTGTTTCAAACTTTATCATACCCGGGATATCTACTAGACTCTGTTTTGGACAGATTTAAGTGTGTTATTGTTAAGATTTACAGACCTACAATATAAAACGCCAAATTTCCATGCAAAATAATGGTACCGCTTTCAGCACCTAAAATCCGAAATAATCATACCGCCAGGGAGGTTAACATTCAATTACAATGTGACTTGTGTTGCAATAGTATAGGCTATATATATATATTTTTTTTTTATTGGCTATATTTTTTTCCCATTAAAGTAGTGTTACCCTTTAAATGAAGAAGCTGAAGTTAGAAGCTGATTGGCTAGCATGCACAGCTGCACCAGATTTCCCCTCTCCAGTATTAGTAAATCAACCCCTAAGGGTCTACAATCACTTTAAAACAGTAAGGCTGGGTTCACATGTTATGCAAATTGGATGTGTTTTTTTTACACTACATCCAATACGCATAACATGTGAGTGTGACCAGCTTTCAATGGAGGCGGTTCTCACGCGTCCGGGGTGGCTGCGGTGCGAATATGAAAAGGGTTTTTGGGTCTGGTTTAGGTGCCAACTCAGGGAAACCTTTGCACCTGAATTGCACTTAAATTGCAATTAAAGACCGAACAAGCTTATAAAATGTTAGTCATATCAAAAATGGCTTAGAGGTAAACACTGCATTATATACTTAAAATATGTATTCACTAAGAAGAAACTTGTACTTTAAGGGTAAGTGTTTGAATCTGAGTTTTGAATGTTTTCAATGAATTTGTATGAATAATAAGTTATCAAAAGACTTGCAAAAAGAAAATGAACCTTCAAGAAACAAGAAGTAGAGCTTCTTGGCTAATAGTATAATAGGCTTTTTCCAGATTTAGTTCCACTTTTGTGCTTCTGCTTAAATTTATTTGAAAAAGCAAGCATATCAGACAAGTGCAGTTATAAAAGAGCATATTGCAGGTATTCAATGATATCTGAACCAGTAACTCTTGGAGGAGTCGAATAGTAATTGCATTTTATAATGGGATTCTTCTGATCATTATAAAACTTGACAGAGGTTTGCACTGATTTTAGAGGACACTTTTTTTTGTTGCTCAATAAACTCCTCCCTTACATTTTAAAGGACTTTAGAGTTTAATTCTGCTAACTGGTTTTTGAAAAAAATACTTTTTATGATTAAGCAAAATAGCAGAATAATGTCAATTAAAAGCAGACCTTAACTTGTACATTTTATCGATTTTTAGCATCCTTGTTTGCTGAGAGTATGGGCTTTGTATGTGAAGACTTAACAACCAACAGATCACTATCCATTTATTCAAAATGGCTTGATCAGCACTGCCAACCAAACTTTCGTACGGTAAAGTATAATGTATTATAAACAGATATTTTCTTGATTCAGTCATGTATACATGTTATGTTTATTAAAATCCCTTGCTTAACCCCCAAAAAATAAGAACAGGGGCCATAACCACTTTAAAAGTTTCCTCTTATGGCCCCCTCACTCCTATTTTAGGCAACCCAGATTTCCTTCCTGCCCTTGGGGATACATTTTTTTTATGCTGGTTCTCTCCTAAACCCTCAACTTACACCTCTCAGTGTTTTCAACGAAGTACAGTTCACTTCTTTCGCAGTTATTCCAACCAGACAATCCACCCAAGAATGCATGACTCCAGCAATTGTAACTTAAGCCTCGTACACACAGTGCGATTGTTGGAAGGGGATTGTCTGTTGACAGACTGTTGTCCTAAAATATTACCGTTAGTGTGCTCCTCCTTTTAACAATTGTTGTCCAACTTTCGGCCAACAAATGTTGGATGGCAGGCTAGTTTTTCGGCGGACAACGGTTTGATTTTCATATGGTCAGTACACAAATCCGTCACCCAAAAGTTGAAAGTACAAACACGCATGCTCGGAATCAATGCTGACCAAACACGAAATTAGTAGGAGGGGCCCAAAGGGTGGCGCTCAAGAGATGAAATTCCTCATAGTACGTCACTATGTTCGTGTTTGTGGCATGACAATTGTGTAACGTTAGTATGCAAGACAAGATCCTGGCACATGCCGTTTTGACAAAAATCAGCGCTCGGTTGGCCAACAATCATACCGTGTGTACGAGGCTTTACTCATGTTGTCAAAACACATATGTCTGTCAGGAAATATCCACAACAGTACCATGATTGGTTCCTAGCAACCAATCATTAGCATTGTTAACATGAAGAATTAACTCCAGCAGTTCCCGTCCCTTTGTTCTGCTCGGCTGTGTCTCGAGCTCTGCATGCATGCCCCAGTAAGGTAGGAAGAGGCAATGTATAATGTACAGGGGTCCCGAGCTAGGGGAGAGGGCTGTCTGTAATATGCAGGGGTCCTGAGCTGGGGTGGAAGGCTTTGTAATGTGCAGGGGTCCAGAGCTGTGGGGGAGCTGTGTAATGTGCAGAGGTCCAAAGCTGGGGTGGGGGCCTGTGTAATGTGCAGGGGTCCAGAGCTGTGGGGGAGCTGTGTAATGTGCAGAGGTGCAAAGCTGTCCAGAGCTGTTGGGGGGCTTTGTAATGTGCAGGAGCTGGGGTGGGGGGCTATGTAATGTGCAGAAATCCAGAGATACTGGGAGGGGGGCTGTGTAATGTGCAGGGATCCAGAGATAGTAGGTGGGGGGCTGTGTAATGTGTAGGGATCCAGAGATAGTGGGGGGGGCTTTGTAATGTGCAGGGGTCCAGACCTGTGGGAGGTGGGCTGTGTAGTATAAAGGGGTCCAGAGCTGCAGTTGTGGAGAGGGGGTACACAGTAGTGGCAAAGAGATATTGGGGTAGCAGAGGTATGCAGGGGGCACAGTGGGGTGTTTTTACATTTTAAAGTGCTGCGGGGGCGGCAGATATAGGGTGCCAAATGCTCTAGATATGCCCCTGGAAATGGGATAGGGAATTGAATACGTCTCTTACAGAAAATGTCAACTTAAAATGCTTTATTCTCACCCACAAACTATGTATAGTTAGCACATTCCAAGAGAGGAGCTTCAAACTCCTTACAGCTGGTACAGATCCTCTCATAGACTGCATCAAATCTCCTCACCAACCCAAATCTTGGCGGTATCTAAAAGATTGGCATTCGTACAAATCTGATGGGGCTGCCCCTTAAGCAACTATGGGAAAAAGTAGCTCAGCTTCATACTAAAGTCACATCAGATCTAGAGTGCATACATGGACACTAATGATTGCTAATGACTCTTGCATGAGCCAACATATTGAAATACAGATATGTACCTTTATATAGTGGAATGACTGAACAGCTTATTAGAGTGAGCTTGGGCTATCTTTCCCTCTCTGTGACTTTATCCTTCATAACCCTACTGCTATCCCTCCCTTCTCCCTCCTGATTTCTCCCTTTCCACTCCCTTTGATTCCATTCTTCATGCTTTGAGCTTTTGAAGGCTGTAAGGCTACCCTGGAACATTCTGGGACCATTTACATTTAAAAAAATCAAGATTCCCAAATTCACATTGACCTGCACAACACAATATGCCATCTTTATTCTCTAGTGGCTCAGCACCCACCCCCTATCCTTTTTTTTATTAAAAAAAAAAAAAAAAAAAAAAAGGTAAAAAAACAAAACAGCAGTATACGTATAGAGCAGGGGTCTTCAAACTGCGGCCCTCCAGGAACTACAATTCCCATCATGCCTAGTCATGTCTGTGAATGTCAGAGTTTTACAATGCCTCATGGGATGTGTAGCTCTGCAACAGCTGGAGGGCTGTAGTTTCAGGATCCCTGGTATAGAGGATGGAAAGAGGGGAGGAGTGGAGGGAAGTAGTGGAAGAGATGGAAGGTCAACTTTAAGGTAAACTTGGAACTCTTAAAATTGTATAGAACCTCTGCGCACAATGGTGGTGAGCTAGGACACAGACCCCAGAATTCATAAAGAGTGGCGCAGACAGATTTTGCAAAAGAATGTGCCAAATTCATGTATCTGTTTAGAACTTGTACTTAAATTTGATGCACACTGCACCATTTGTTTTTCAATATGGTGTTTTTTTTTTGTTTTTTTTTAATTAATCCAACTTTTTGTTAGGGTAAGGGGTAAGATCCTTAGCTGGTCAGTTTCTCAATGAATGACAAAACAGAGGAAAGCACCCACCCCTTGTTTTGTGTTGAGACCAAATCATTCAATTTTAATCTCGTCTGACCATAACACATTTTTCCATGTGACCTCAGAATCTTCAAGGTGCGTTTTTAAGGTGGTAAGATGAGACTAAAATTTAATTATTTGGCCTCAAGGCCAAATGATATGTCTGGCGGAAATCCAATACATCTCACCATCCAAATAACACTATTCCTATAGTAACTCATGGAGGTGGTAATATCCTGTTATGAGGGTGCTTCTCTGCAGCAGGGACTGGAGCACTTGTCAGGATAGAAGGAGAATGGATGGGGCAAAATGCCAACAAATTCTTTAGGAAAATCTGCTGCCCTCTGCCAGAAGGCTGTCATTGGGAAGAAGGTTTACCTTCCAACATGACAATGACCCAAAGCACACAGAAAAAATGATCACACTGTGGTTGAAGGAGAAAAGGGTGAATGTCCTTGCATGGCTTAGTCAGAGCCCAGACTTAAACCCCATTGAAAATTATTATTATTATGATACACGATTTATATAGCGCCGACAGTTTACGCAGCGCTTTACAACATTAGGGCAGACGTACAATTACAGTACAATTCAACACAGGAGGAATCAGAGAGCCCTGCTCGTTAGAGCTTCCAATCTAGGAGGAAGGGTCAAGTTATACAAAAGGGTAATAGCTGTGGGGGAAGAGCTAATGGAGAAAATTTGGAGACAGTCTGACAGATTGGGATAGGGAATTCCAGAGGATGGGTGAGGCTTGGGAGAAGGCCTGGAGGCGGATATGGGAGGAGGTGATGAGGGAGCTAGAGAGCAGGAGGTCTTGGGAGGAACGGAGAGGGCGATTAGGTTGGTATTTTGAGAATAGGCTAGTGATGTAGCTGGGGGCAGAGTTGTGGATGGCTTTGTAACTTATTGTTAGTATTTTTAATTAGTTGGGAGAGTGGTAGCCAATGGAGGGATTGGCAGAGAGGGGTAGCAGACACTGAGCGGTTTGTAAGGTGGGTGAGTCTGGCAGCACCATTCATGATGGACTGAAGGGGGGATAATCTATTTAAAGGTAAGCCAATGAGGAGGGAGTTGCAGTAGTCGAGGCGTGAGATAACCAGGGAGTGAATCAGGAGCTTTGTGGTTTCATTGGTTAGAAAGGGACGTAGTTTAGAGATGTTGCGGAGGTTGAGGCAGCAAGCTTTGGAAAGTGATTGGATGTGGGGCCGAAAGGAGAGTTCAGAATCCAGGATAACACCTAGCACCCTGACATGTGGGGATGGGTGGGTGGTTGTGCCATTGCTCTTGACAGACAAGTCAGGGGAAGAGGCACGTGGGGGAGGAAATATTATAAGCTCGGTTTTGGACAAGTGGAGTTTGAGGAAGTGGTGTGACATCCATACAGATATGTCGGTTAGTAAGTTAGTGATGCCTGAGGAGACTGATGGAGTGAGTTGGGGGGTGGAGAGAGAGATTTGTGTGTCGTCAGCATAGAAATGATATTGAAAGCCGTGAGAGGCTATCAGCTGACCCAGGGAAGTGTTGTAGATTGAAAATAAAAGAGGTCCAAGAACAGAACCTTGGGGAACCCCGACGGAGAAGGGAAGAGGAGTGGAGGAAGTAGAATTGTAAGTGACGCTGAAGGTACGTTGGGATAGGTAGGATGAGAGCCTCTGAAGAGCACAGTCACAGAGACCGAGGGAGTAAAGTTTTTTGAGGAGGAGGGGGTGGTCAACCATGTCAAAGGCAGCTGAAAGGTCCAGAAGTAGGAGTACAGAATAGTGTCTGTTGGTTTTTGCAGTTAGTAGGTCATTTGTGAGTTTTAAAAGAGCAGTTTATGTGGAGTGTTGAGGACGAAATCCAGATTGAAGGG
Source organism: Aquarana catesbeiana (assembly GCF_042186555.1). Lineage (NCBI taxonomy): Eukaryota > Metazoa > Chordata > Amphibia > Anura > Ranidae > Aquarana > Aquarana catesbeiana. Next base: position 782,748,973 of record NC_133324.1, on the reverse strand, counting down.
GATCAAGAAGGTTGTTCTTAATGAGGTGGTCACTCAGTTGGTTGTAAACCAGGCGTTCAAGGAGTTTAGAGGAAAAGGGGAGCAAGGAGATAGGGCGTAGGTTGTTAAGATTGGTAGAGTCCAAGGACGGCTTTTTAAGTATGGGGGTGACCAGTGCATGTTTTAGAGCATTGGGGAAAATGCCAGAGGTGAGGGAGAGATTGAAGATGTGGGTTAGAGAGTGTGGGATGGGTTCAGAGGGAGACCGTAGCATTTGAGAGGGAATAGGGTCCAGGGGACAGGTGGTTAGGTGGACAATAGAAAGGAGTTTAGCAACTTTGTAGTAGCAGATTTGAATAAGGGGAGTGTCAGTTGTACCTGTTGACATGGGGTCTTAACTGGGAGAGATACCTGTAAAGTGGAGATTTCATCACGGATTGTATCAATCTTTTTTTTTGAAGTGTTTAGCGATCTCCTGGGCAGTGAGTGAGTCAGTGGGTGGAGGCGGTGGAGGACGAAGTAGAGAATTGAAGGTAGAGAAGAGTTTACGGGGACTGGATGAAAATCTGTGGAATGACTTATAGACTGCAGCCCACAAATGGTCGCCATCAAAGTTAACTGAATTTGAGCAGTTCTGCAAAGAAGAGTGGGCAAATATTACAAAGTCTGTGTGCAATATTAGTAAAGATATATCCCAACAGACTAAAGGCTGTAATTAAAGCAAAATGTGGTTCAACAAAATACTGACTTAAGGGGGCGATCCTTTTTCCAACTCAGTGATTCTGTCTTTGAATTAAACAAAAAAAATAAATATTTCTGACATGATGGTGTGATAAAACAAATACTGTGTCTGTCTTCATTTCAGGCTGTAAAGCAACAAAATGTGGTTATTTTACAGGGGAGTGATTTTATATATATATATATATATATATATATATATATATATATATATATATATATATATATATATATAGATATAGATATATAGATAGATATCTATATATAGATATCTATCTATATATAGATATATCTATATATATCTATAGATATATATATTTATTAGACCTATATATACTGCAAACTTGTTAAGAGTCTGGAAGTAATGGTAAAAGTATAAAGTATACTGTTTTGAATTACAGAATGTGACGCCAGACCCTACAAAATCTTGTGGTCCTTATAAGCCTTTAAAGGGATTTAAAAATGATAAACCGCCTTCACTTCAGAAAGCAGTAGATGTGCACAGCCATGATACTATTGGTAAGATGGATGTCCATCGAATATTTATTAATATGCTGGTTATCTATTATATAATCATATACAGTATATCTAGATTTTACATTTTCATTTCATTTTTTGAATTAGGAATGATTGCTGTGGATAAACAAGGAAATGTTGCAACAGGAACTTCAACCAATGGAGCGTCTCACAAAATTCCCGGGTGAGTGATTGACATAACATTTCAGTAGTCCTACCCAACTCAGACACAATAAATATAATCAGTAGGCATGCTGACAAAAAAATAAAATCCAGCCAGAAATTTTACAATTTTAGTAGCCCAGTGTTTAAAGCAGAACTCCAGGCAATGTGCTAAATAAACAGTACTGTGCTAAAGTATTTTATCAGGCATGAAGAAATGCTGTAAAGTTAGAATGCTATGAGAAATATATATTTTTAACAGTTTATTTTTAGCAATTTACAAAATGCAAAGTGAGTGAGCACAAGAAAACAATCAAATTCAGTATTTGGTGTGACCACACTTTGGCTTCAAAACAGCACTTCTTTTAGTTACAGTTGCACACATTTTTTGACGGAACTCAGCAGGTAGATGTTCCAAACATCTTGGTGAACTAACCACAAATCTTCTGTGGATGTGGGTTGCCTCAAATCCTTCTGTCTCTTCATGTAATCCCAGACAGACTCAATGATGTTGAGATCATGGCTCTGTGGGGGCCAAACCATCACTTCCAGGACTACTTGTTCTCTAGACTGAAGATAGTTCTTAAGACGGAGCTCCTCCCAAATTGAAAAGCTCTGCTTGTGTGCCTTCTCAACCCCCCCCCCCCCCCCCACTGCCACATTTGGCACCTTTTTGGGGGGTACTTGGTTTGACTGATACCAGCTCCCACTTTTGGCTCAGTTTGCAGCAGCAAAGTCAGCCGGAAGTTCACCCCCCCACACCTCCTTCGTAGCTGACCCATTCACAGTGCGCAGTGCGATTCGCACATGCGTAGTCGGAAACCGTTTCCCTTAGCCAAGATGGAGGCACCAGCACCCGAAAGCCGATTAAAGAATTGGCTTGGGTGAGGACACCGCTGGATGCCTGGACAAGTGCCCGAATAGTAAAAGTCAGCAGCTACAGTATTTGTAGCTGCTGACTTTTAATTTCTGGGGGGGGGGGGACGCCTCTTTAATGACATTGGCTGTATGTTTGGGGTTGTTGTCCTGCTGCAGAATATATTTGAGGCCAATCACACGCCTCCCTGATGGTATGGCATGATGGATAAATATCTGCCTATATTTCCCAGCACTGAGGACACCATTGATCTTCACCAAATCTTCAACTCAATTTGGGGGGGTAACTTGCCCAGGAGACCCCGCTGTGGCAAATAAACTTTTAGCCATGTTGATGAGTGCAAGGGGCTCTTCCCCTGCAACCCTGGCCCAGCGAATGTGGGGGTGATCGGGCAGGGGGCTTATTGCAACCTGGAAGGGGGCACTCAGATACCAACCCCCCCCCTTCTCTTGGAAGAGGATCATCTTGGCGGTCAGCAAGTTTTCAATTTTTGGTTGGCGAGTATTGGGCACCATAATTTAGTGTAGATTTGCACCGCTGGACAGCGTGGTTGACATTTTTATTTTTTTAAAGAGTCAAAAACTGTTTTGATTTATGATTCATTGTTTTTGTGAATGAACAGGGCTACTCTTTCCCTCTTACGCATTCACAGGTTTGGGGTGTCGTGTCTGGGTACCCCCTATTGTTAAAGGGGCCTTCCAGTTTCCAACAAGCCCTGTTCACAGACCCCTACAATCCTGCCCATTGTCTTCCTCAGCATGGGGACAAGGTGCTTTGCCAAGGGGGATCCACCCTGGCGAGCTAACCCACCATGTTGAGGTTATGTGGCCTCACATGGTTCAGGAAAGGGGGGGGGGGTCAAGTTCTTATTACCCTTCCTTTAATTTAAAGTTTATCTAAAACCATATTTTGGAAAGAGTGGGGAAGGGTCTGTTTTTATGATTAGCACTTACTGTGTTGATGGGGGAATGGAGCAATGTTTTTTTCCTTCAACATGTGCTTGAAGAACAGAAAATTGTATAATGTATGGCTTGCTTTAGGCACATCATAGGATTTCATGTTGATAGCTAGTAAGAGCTAGCTATATTGGCTATATAAGGAGTAATACCAAATGTGATAATCTTTGTAAATTGTCACTAAAATGTCAGATTTGTTTTACCTTGTTATGGGCAACTGCACATTTTTTCCCTTTCCAATGTATTGAAACAAATGTTATGGTTAAAGATGTCCTGGGATGGTTCGGTTTTTAAATGACAATTGCATTTTCAGCCGTGTGGGAGACTCGCCAATCATTGGAGCTGGATCCTATGCGGACAGTTCAGTGGGAGGAGCAGCTGCTACAGGAGATGGAGATACCATGATGAGATTTTTACCAAGGTAATTTGCATTATTTAGAACTATAGTAAATTTTAGTGAATTATAAAACTCTTAATGTAGAAATGTTGAATGACAATGGATACATTAGAGTGCCAAACTGAATAGGTTAGTGCCGTTAAAGTGGTAGTAAATTCCTGGATTTGATGTTTACATACAGGTAAGATTATCATAAAGCTTGCTAGTATTAAGTAAAATGAATATCTCCTAAACGTGCACTGTTTGGAAGATATTCTTGTGAGCAGCAGCTGGTGACGTCACCAGCGCATGCGCTTTGAAGAAACGGCATTCCCATGCTGTTCCTTGAGAGCACTGTGCCGTGGCCAAGACTTCAGCATGCATGCTCTGGAGTGACGTCAACGCGGCTCAGCCATTTGAGCGACTGCAGCCCGCGAAACCAGAAGGAAGACAGAGTGAACATGGAAGCCTCTGCAGCGGGGGGCAGCGTGTTGCTGGTGGGCTTTGTTTCAAGGTAAGTCTTTCATAATGTGCAAGTATGCAGTGCATACTAGAATATTATGCCTTTACCTTGCAGGGGAAATCTTTAAGTTTACTACCGCTTTAAGGGACTGTATTTTCTTTACTGAGTGTGGTGGTGACGAATTCTAAACAGGTAATATACTTAATAAAGTATCTAATTTATGTATTTTGTACTAGTCTGCTGAAAATGAAGGTAAGCAGATCTGAGCAAAGCTTTTGTCTTTTCAGATGGCATGCTTAATGTGACCCTGTGAATAAAAAATAAAAAAAAATTCAGGTAAAAGCGTAGGAAAATATTTTTTTTCAATCTATAACTTTTTTTTTTTATTAAAGCTTTACAGTACAGACTATACAATAGAAGCACAGTACAGGTTTATGACAAGAACATTTACAGCAGGTGATGCAAAATACAGAAGAACATAAAATGATAAAGTGAAGAGATAAGGTGTTGCCAATGAATAGCAGAGTTTCTCACTTGGCATGCAAAAAGTATTTTAAATGCTTATCTTTTCCAATTTGTTTTCGTTTTTCCATAAATAATTTTCTTTTGACTTGCAACATGCCTCTGACCTACCAACGAAATTGACTATTTCAAAAAAATCAATTGCATAGCACAAAATCGGCTCTCCTTGCACATCATAGCCTTCTCCTCTTCCTCATAAGTATTGACATCACATCTAAGATGGCGCACCCAGCAGCAGTTTCAGGGTTTTTGGATGTCCATACATATTTACCTGTAAAAGGGAGGCTTTTACAGGTAAATAACATGCATAAAAATAGGCTAACTGTACATGCTGATAAAGACAACAAAGCCTGGCGCTTAGAGGATTCTGCAAGGAGATCTCTCTATGCAAATGACTGTGAACTGGTTGAGCGATCATAAAGCAGCTGTGCGGAAGTTCAGCACCAGGAGCAGTTGACTTGACAAAGGTCCACGCCCAAAACGCGTCAAGGTGGCAGCTCCTGCTCTCCACACTCTCCTCGCAGCTTGCGTTCCATTCATTGTTCCTGTACACCACACCTCAGTTTGGATCTGTGTTCTCCCGAGGGCATGATGTCACACTCAGGAGTCTGGTCCGCTGTCCACGGAGCCTTTGGTCAGGCTGTTTCCCACACCTGCCGACCAGCGGGTACACACTCCCTGTGGCTTGCTGCCCTGTCTCCGACCTTCTGGCGCGCTGCATGGCCCGTTCCACAGCCATTCCACCACCCATCGGGCTGTAGTGACATGCTAGACAAGCGCCTTAGCCTCTACCACCGCAGCACTGCTCTGTATGGATTTACCATCTTCCATGGCTTGTATCGGGTATCCATCCAATGTTGGTTCATGCTGTCTGCTCTTTGCCATCCATGAGGAGGGGTTTTACACTGACTCTGGTTTTCATATGTTTATCGTTCTGATCTCAATAAACTTCCTTGTTTTGATGTCATTAGCACCATTGGAGTCATTCAAAGCTGACTTAGCGGTATTCCGCTCTTACTCATAGGCGTTTGCAAGTATCGCTTTTCGTAGGATTTAAATGCACATACTGTATATTATGAGAAAAATGTCGAAATGAATATCCTGGTGACAAGGTCTCTTTAAAGCAGATGTGACCAGTTGCCTGGATTATTAGTGGTATAAGTATTGCTAGAGGAATTCATGTGCAGCATTTTCTTTAGTACCTGTAAAGAAGATCTTCTAAAAAAATTTGAATACCTTCCAGCAAGTCTGATCATTTAGCTTTAAGTTAATTTGAATATATATTCTACACTGGGAAAGAGCCAGAAATCACTTTGAAATGCAATACTATTTTTTTTTTTTTTTTTTTTTAGTATTTCATTTGTATTTGAGTGGAAGCAGTTCATCATGTTCTGCAGCTAATTATCATACAAGTACAGACAAAGCTAAGCTGTCACTATGACAGGCATAGTATATTCTGCTACCTGTTTCTGTTCCGTGGGCTTTTATGACCAAATGACCATTAAATAGTGTGGCCAGCTGAATGTAAACACAATTATTTGGAGGTGCTGACCCTGTACCCATATACAGGATCTTCTACAAGCATATTTGCGGATTATGTCTGGCATATGGGAAGGTGATGAATGTCTCCATTATATTTTAAAATAAACCTATCATTAAGAGAAACATTTCTGACCTCTCCTGAGATCAGACAATCTAGATGCCATGCCATCCCTCTTGCCTCAAGGCTTTCACTTACTTACTTTTGACTTTCATTATTTAAAGCAGTATTAAATCCAAGGCCACGCATTTTATATATTGCAGCTTCCCAATCATTAGATGTGGTGGCTGCAGCAGTTTTCTTTTCTGTTTTTCCCCTAGTTATCTGGCCAGTAACACACCTCCTGTATTAGTGAGACACAACGCTGGAGGAACGCACATAGGAGGCACAGCACACAGAAGCATTGTCAGTCTGGGGGGAGGGTAGTGTTAAATATATTAGCAGATTTAGATACAAAACTGAAGCCAAACTCCAGGTCGCACTGTATAAGCAAACCGTTTTTTGTTTTTTTTTTTCCTTTTGGGATAAAGGCTTTGCGTGAATAAAAAAAGTTGATAATTTTAATTACCTCTGCCAGTGTTAGGTAGTTTGTCTCATCCATGTAAACAAATGCAGCCATCACATCTAAGACGCGGTAGGCTGCAATATAATAAATGTTTGCTTTTGGGTTTACTACTGCTTTAAATACTTGTTATGGACCAGTGACTCAAACTAATGAAGCAACAGGGTCACCCAAGCAAGTAGTATTTTCAGGTCTGCAATGGCAGCCCCGTATTTTTCAGGTAGGTTTACTTTACATGTTTTTCCAGCTCATGTCTTGTAGAAAGATGATTGGTGCATTTTTGGTAGAATTATCTTTTTCTACCCTCTTTCCCTGTAATAAACTTACAGACCACTGTGACATCTAAAGAGCATCACTATGTGGTTTGCCCATCAGTGCAGTTTCTGGCTGAAACTTTAAAGCTATTCCTTGTGCTGCACTGGTTTTCAGTATGACCTAATGTAAATTACACGCAACCTGATTTTTAAATGGCAGCACATTTAAAACAAACATACTGATAGGAACTGCTGAACTTGTCGTAGGGTAAAATAAGGAACACTTTCTTTGAAAGGTTGTTACATAGTGTGAGGATGATGGCATTTTTTAGACTAAAGTTCTGAAGACTCTGTACCATTGCCACACTTCTTGTCTGCTCTTTGAACTACTAGAGATCACCACACTGGTAATTCAGACTTGAGCCTCATCTTCATGAAAGCTCCTGTAAGACTTGTTTTAGCTTTCAGTTGCTGTGTGGCAACTCTATATAAAGCCAGGTTTCAGGTATTTAGCGCTAAACTGAAAAGTAATTGTGGATTTTGAAATAATATAGAAGAGAACAAAAGCGTATGTGTGTATATATGTGTGTGTGTGTGTGTAATATAAATATATATATATATATATATATATATATATATATATATATATATATATATATATATATATATATATATATATATATTTCTCTTTTAGATTTTACATCTTATGGCAGAGGGAGGAGGGGGGCACAAGGGATGAGAGAGGGGGGTTGAGGGGGTTGCAAGAGCCACGGTGAGAGAAAGAAGAGGTAAGAGGGGTGATGCAGTGGATCCAGTGCTGCTAGTAAAATATTAATGACTTGCGGTGTGTGGTGCACGACAGGGCACAGCCACAGTGGGTCCCCCTTCCACCGGGGTTATGTGCCCCGCACAGTTATGTACACTGGATAACACTGGCACCCAGACACACCACCTACACAAAAACCTGCTGCCAGTGAACTGTCAGTCACAGATCCAGAACTAGCATGCTCCAAGTGAATAGTCATAGCAACAACTGACCTTGCAAGTGACTAATCAAGGTGTGGATGACAGACCTGGTGCTTTCACTGAAACAAGTCAGCAATGGCAGCTCTATCTTGTTTTATACTTTATGTAGAGTAATTCTCCTTAACAGGTTCTTGAAGAGTAACATGTTGCTCATTTAACACATGAGTGGAGTAGTGACCATTACCCATTTATAAAATGCTGGCTCCTTTGACATAAATCTGTACTGTCCATGGTCTGATGCATGAAAAGTGTGCTAACAAGATTTTCTTGCTTTTCATAGCACCAGTGGCCTTGTTCGATTTTCAAAACCTGAATGAGGAGATTACATCTGGAAGCTGACTGTTTGACAAGAGCTTTTGTTTTCTAAGGGATATTTCTCATTCGTTCATTGACAGACAGCGCTTCCTTATTCAGAACTATAGGGTTATATTGCCCCTCATAGGAGGACACTAGGCAGAAAAAAGACTTGGCTACACCTATGGGCAGTCCTAGATGATATACACCCCCCTCTCTGCTATAGGCCTTCAGTTTTTTTTTCTGCCTAGTCAGGAGTAAGGACCTAGTTCCCTGCTGGGATTTCTGGTCCTGGCAATTTTTTGTTTTTGCTTTTTAGAGCTACTTTTTTTTTCTCATGGATTTTTTCCTGTGAGATCTACAATCAACTTTCGGACTGGCCGACAGGCTGGACACTAAGATCCAGTAGTCTCCCCAGTCTGGCCAGCAGGCTCGTGCAGACCGCAGCTACACGATAGGTCGGCCTACCGAGCACTCGCAGTGGGTGGCCGAAAATTTAGGCCACGGCCCACCGACCGGTAACATGCGAGGCGGAGGTCGCTGCTTTGCGTTGCATTCAGCCTCCCTCCTTCCTCATCTCTAGCCTCGTCCGGTCCCCCCGTGGACCTATGCACTCACGGCGGATGGCTTTTGCAGCCTGCTAGTCCACACACCACACCAGATGCTTTCTTCCAGAGGCACAGTGCTATGGGGGCTCTGAGGATGACCCCCTTTTGGGGGGTTGTTTAAGTGGGCCCTTCGTAGGTGCCCCCTGTGCGGGGTATCAGTAGGCGCCCCAGTGCGGGGTCTCGGCCAGTGCTCCTTGTAAGGAGCCTGGGTCAGCGCCCCCTGTGCAGGGCCTCGGTTGACAACCCCCGTGTGGGACCTCGGTGATGCCCCTGTGTGGGGCCTAAGGCGGCGGAGGTCTCAGACAGCGGCCCCCCTGTGTTCTTTGCGTTTTCACAGGTGGCGTTTGGGCATATAGGCTAGTGAATGGCGCTCTCCCCTGCCTCATCGGTCTCGACTGATCCTATGTCTGGCTCTGCCGTCGTGGATGTGGCCCACCTTGCAGGGTTGGTGGCCACACTCCCTGTCTTGTCAGTTAGTGAGGTTGTTCCTCCACAGCTGCAGTGGCACACAAGAAGGTGCTGGTTGTCTCCCTTATTACATCTGTGCAGGAAACTTTAAAGATGGAGGATGCAGCTGTGGCTGCAGCGGAGTTGCCGGTCCCTTTGACACCCATAAACTGTCTCGCACAGCAAAAGCGTTCCCTTCTCCCTTCTATTTTGGGATATTTGTTCATAAAGACTGGGAGTGTCCAAAGCATCCCTTTTGTAGTTCCAAAGACGCTTCACTGTGAGGTACCTCTTTGTGGGATCCTTCCTTAAGGAGTGGACTGTTCCACCAGTGGTGGATCTCCCTGTCTCTAGGGTACGCAAGGCGACCATGATTTTGGGAGGAGTCTCCAGCGTTTAAGGATCTGGCTGACATACCTGGAGGGGGAACAGATTTCCTCTGCTTTCGCTGAGTTGGCGCACCAGTTGGTCTGGGGGCTGCAGTTTGTATGCGATGCCTCTTGGATGCAGTTCCCTAGGTTGCTAAGCTCTCTGTTTCTGCAGTGGTGCTTAGACATGTATTGGGGCTTAAGTGTTGGTCTGCGGACTGGGCTTCTAAAAATGCTCTAAATGGGCTACCGTTTCAAGGCAATTGTCTGTTTGGGGCTACCCTGGATGACATCATTACAGTCTCACAGGAGGAAGGTGTAAATGTCTTCCACAGTCTGAAATGGGGAAAAGGGCCTCGGAGCGAATGCGGTCCTTCTTCTCAGCACGCAATGGACCTGGTCTGGCGAGCCAAGAGCGGGGCTCCCTAGACCAACGGACAAGGCCCCTTCAGCATGAAGGCGTGCCCTCACCTATGTCCTAGTGTTCCGGCCTTAAACCCCGAAAAGGGTTTTTTCCTTCCAATTGGTTTCCGTCACCGGACTGTTGGCAGTTCTCCTTGGGGCTGTGCAAGCCCTGTTGCTTCAGGGTGTGCTTGTCCCGGTTCCAGTGGGTACAGAATAGAGTCCATCCACACGGTTGTGGCGTCCCTTCATCTTGGGGACTTCCGGGCTTCGGTCGACAGCACGAATGCTTATTTATGCACTCCGATATGTGCCCAACACCAACACTTCCTCCATTCTACTGTGGGAAAAGAGCATTTTCACCTTGCGGTGTTGACTTTTGGTCTCGCCTCCACCCCTCACGTACTCACAAAGATGTTGGTCCCAGTTCTGGCATGGTTACATAAGCAGGGGATTGCAGTCCTGGGCTGCTTGGACGATCTTCTGCAAGCAGAGTCCTCGGCTACCCTGAGAGGCGATGTAGCTTGCTATACAGACCTCAGTTGGCTTCTATACTACCTGAAGTCTGCTCCGGCTCCTTCCAGAAAATTGGATTATCTGGGTCTTACTCTGGTTTCATATTTGGCTAGTGTGTTTCTTCCTCTGGACAAACTCCAGAAGTTGCATGCTGCGTTTCAACTACTGTTGTCTCGCAGGTGGGCCTCCCTGCAGGTGGGTGTTGGGCCTGATGGTATCTACCTTTTTGAGGCGGTTCCATATAAGCTCCTTTCAAGTGAGATCCTGGCGAAAAGTGCCTGATTCGGCTGAGGCAGAAAACCGGGTCTGGTGGCTTCGCTCTCTGGGATTTCGGCAGGGGACATCCTTTCTCCCCTTGTATTGGACAGTGGTCACCACCAATGCCAGTCTGCCTGGGTGGGGAGATGTCCTGGAACTAGGTTCTGTTCAGGGTCGTTGGATTCTGGAGGAATCCACAATGCCGATCGATATCCTGGGACTTCAAGCGATCAGACTATGTATGGATCATGGAGGTTAACTTTGGGGGCGGTGGTCTATGTCAATCACCAGGGCGGAATGAAGAGTGTGTTGGCAGCCCTGACAGTAGCCAGCATTCTCCGGTGGGAAGAACGCCTTGTTCCAGCCCTCTCCGCTGTATGCATTCTAGGAGTGGAAAAATGGCAAAAATGGCAGGTGGTTGCCTCAGTCGGCTAGTGTTGGTCCACGGGGTGATCCCTTCACCAGGACATGTTTCATTGGATATGTCTCCAATGGGGCACTCCCGAGGTAGACCTGTTGGCTTAACGGAACAGTACTGAGGTTTCTGACAAGGTCACGGGCTCCTCTGGTGGACACTGCAGACGCTCTGGTGGTCCAGTGGGGCCATTATAGTCGGATCTACGCCTCTCCTCCTCTCAAGATTCTGCTGCGACTTTTGCAAAGGATCGAGGCCGAAGAGATTCTGGTCATTCTAGTGGGCCCAGATGGTCTTGTCGGTCTTGGTGCGCCGACCTGGTGTGCTTGGTCGCTGACGTCCCTTGGCGACTGCCTCTCATGGAGGTTCTACTGTCCCAAGGGCTGATCTTCCATCCTGCTTCAGTCGCTGGTTTTTGACTGGTTTTTGGCTGTTATGAGCCAGGTGCTGAAGTTACGACGCTGCGGGAGGCTAGGAAGCCTTCCTCTGGGAAAATTTACCACCGGACATGGATAGCATACATATCCTGGTGTGAGGCGCTTGCCATTTACCCTTGTTCTTTCTCGGTGGCTCGGATTTCGACCTTCCTTCACGGGGGGGTTAAGCAGAAGTTGGCCTTGAGTACCATCAAGGGCCAGGTGCCGGCCTTGGTGGTTTTCTTCGGCGTCCCCTGGTCTTGCATTCCCTGGTGCATACTCTTAATCAAGCCTTCACCAGTGCGGTCACTTCTACCACCGTGGGATCGACCCTTGGTGCGTTCGGGTCTACAGGAGCCTCCCTTTGAAAATATTCGTGAGGTTCTTCTGCTTGCTCTGTCCCAGAAGGTGGCTTTTTTTTGGTTGCTATCGCCTCTGCTCGCAGAGTGTCGGAACTGTAGGCGTTACCATTTCATACTTCTTACCTGTTGATCCACAAAGATGAAGTGGTTCTTCGCCCTTGTTCGTGGTTCCCTCCTCTGATTCCTTTTGATTAAGGACACTGTTTTGCCTTCCCTGTGTCCCAGGTCAAAATGTCCTAAGGGATATACCTTACATGCCCTGGATGTGTTCAGGCGATTCGGGTGTATTTGGCAGTCACAGGGCCTTTTCGGAGATCAGACTCACTGTTTATGATCACGGACGGGCCAAAAAGGGGGCTGTCTGCTTCTTCTGCGACCTTTCTAGATGGCTCAGACAGATAATGACTCTGGTCTATTCTATCAGGGGTTGGGTTCCTCCTTTCCATGTTACGGCGCATTCTACTTGGCTGCTTATTGCTTCTGGGGCCTTCCATCATCAGGCGTCAGCTGCGCTGGTTTGTAAGGCGGCCACTTGGTCGTTGGTGTACACTGTCACAAAATTCTACAACGTGGCTGTGCTGGCATCTGAGGATGCGTCTTTTGGCCGCACGGTGTTGCAGGCTGCTGTTTTAGACGGTTTATTCCCTCTTGAAGGGGTATTGTTCAGGCCGGGCTTCAGTTTGTTTCTGTGTTGAGCTCCTGATACCTGGTTGGCTCTTGTGTTAGCCTTGGGATTTTTCTTTGTCCCACCCCTCATGTTTGGCACTGCTTTGGGACATCCCTATGGTTCTAAATAAGGAAGTGCTGTGTCTGTCAATGAACGAATGAGAAAATAGGATTTTTGACTTACCATAAAATCCGTTTCTATGAGTTCATTGACAGACACAGCACCCACCCCTCTATGGAGTTAATGTTTCTGACACTGCTTGGAACAAAACTGAAGTCCTATAGCAGAGAGGGGTGTGTATATCACCTAGGACTGTCAATGGGTGTAGCCAAGTCTTTTTTCTGCCTAGTGTCCTACTCCTGTAGGGGCGATATAACCCTATGGTTCTGAATAAGGAAGCGCTGTGTCTGTTAATGAACTCGGATTTTACGGTAAGTCAAAAATCCTATTTTCTCAAAATGTGAATACCACTAGGAATGATGGGACTCCCAGGTATTTTTTCGATTTGACTTCAACTATCTTGTAATAAATATCACATTTTAAAATGTAATTTCATGTACCAGATCACAGGGCAGAGTGTAGTAGCATCAAACCTACCTCCCTTTGTTGCAGACAGTGGCACATAAACCTACATCCTCTTTTGGGCATACGTTGAATAGTGGCATTGCAAAAAGGCCAGTACACTGATGTTAGGAGAATGGTGATCCCTATTTATGGGATCCCCTCTAGTGGCTCATTCCTTACTGCTGAAGAGCAGATATTTACAAGGTGGGGTGTGCCAGCCTTTGGGAATATCAAATATTTGTTTTTTTTACTTTTAACTGGAAATAGACATCAGAAATCACAATGGATGCCATTCTGATTTTCTCTCGGTCTACTTTTCAGTGTATATGGAGTAGTATACCTTTTCTGTGATTTAAACAAAAAAAAACAAAAAAACCCTGAATTTGTTTGTTATTCTTTTATTGAAGTTACCAAGCTGTGGAGAATATGCGAATGGGAGCTGACCCCACCGCTGCCTGTCAGAAAGCTATTGCTAGAATCCAGAAACATGTCCCAGTGTTTTTTGGAGCTATAGTATGTGCCAACTACACAGGGAGTTATGGTAAGTTTATTAGTATTTACATAAAATCAAGTTCAAGTCTCCTTTTCTGACTGCTCATATCTTACTTTTTTAGTAAGGGTGTTTTTACAGACCTGTTTTTTTTTTTTTTTTTGAACAGTTTAATAGAAAATGGAAGAGTTGCCTAACTAATGCATCAACTCTCAACAGTATTTTAACTTTGTCTGAGTCTGATCGTTGTCTCTTTATGGCTGTTTACTGAGAAGCTAATGGGTCTAAAACTGGTCATAGATTTTGCTTGTATTTGCATTTAGCTGGCCTAATTTTGATCAGCCGTACCCTGCTCCTCAGAAGTTAATTATTTGAGCAACTGCTGATGAAGGCACATGTTGGTAACTGCTGATCTGTGTACAGCATGTCCCAGAATGGGCAATTCTTATTATTCAGCCCACTGGACTAACAGTATATTCTTTTATCCCTGTTGGACTCCACTGTTTGGAAAGCCATTACTCTAAGAAAACTTAAAAGGTTACTTCACCTTTACAGATAAAAATATAAAAGGTGAAGAGACACCCTTCCCACTTTACTTGCCAAGCTTTCAGCACCACTGCAGCAACTCCAACAGTCTGGGCATTTGAAGTTTCTGCTCTTTTCCCACTTCTCCATCAGCACAGACTAAATCATTTTTGATTGGTTAACACCATCACCCAGAACATAAGTACAAGAGACCAGAGGGGTGAGGAGGGTGTCCAGTGTTACTTCAACTTTACAAAAAAAAAAAAAGAAAAAAGTGAACTTGCACTTTAAAGACTCCACCGTTACTGGAGTTCTGAAAATGGTAGTTGCCTGGCTATAACACTGATCCTCTGGCTTCAATACTGTATGCAGAAATCAATGCTTATACTGCCTTACCTGCCTAGGGTTTATCCAATAATCTTTTGGATAATAAGTACCAAGCTAAACTGTAAAAACCTCTTTAAGACCTGTTGTCACGAACAAAACATCTCATGTCATTACTGTTCCCTGTATTGCAACCATTTGAGTATTGTCTAATTATATATTTTTCCATATAAGAGGAGACATTTAAGTTTGTTGCAAGATCCTTTCCAAAGAGTTATGTTTAACAAGTTCCTTTAGCAAATCTGCAGAAATCCCTATTACAAATCGCTCACTGTAACGATGCATAATTATGGAACATGGCGTTTGACTCTAGCTTTGTTTTGCATAAATATATAGATGGGCCTCAAACTTCAAAGCAATCAGAGATCAGTCATTGTGCAGGATGTCTCATTAGTATGGTTTAGTTCAGCAGTGAGTACAATTTACCGATCAATAAGACTTATTAGCTTAGACTGCTTATTTCATACTTTGATCTTTTACTTCCCACAGATTTGTGTATGTGAGATTAGACTTGGAGAAGCTCATTACTCTTTAATCATTAAGTTGCGGGATTTTATTTTTTTTTCAAATTACATGAATAGTTTTTGAGTTGCATTTTACAGTTAAATATGCTATACGCAGTATGGGTGTTGTGGAGGTCAAGAGGGCATTGGCTTTCCAATAGAAGAAACATTCTGGTAAACAAAATTTTACCACTAGCATGAAATGTGCTTTATATTCGTTTCTTTCCTTTGAAGAAAGGTTGAAATTAAAAGATTTACTGTCAAACTACGGCATCAAAATATTTTACAACACAGCTAAAAAAATATAGTCACAGGTTTGCTGCATAGAAGGCACCATATGCAGCCTTAACTTTCCCAGTGTCCCTACAAAGAAATAAAAAAAAAAAAATACATTGAGCCTAGGTTTAGATCTGAGTGGTTCTGTGTGCCGCATTCATGCGGACACAGCAGAGCTTTTGCATTTGAATGGGCTGTTGCATCTGTTTCCTGCAGGAAAAAGTCCCTGAAGTTTTTAAACTGCATTGCGTTTTTCAGTGCATGGGAGTGCTTTCAAGAGTTAACGGTACCCCCACGCAAGTTCCTAAAAGCAGCACATTTTTAGTGTGCCTGCATGCAGGAATGTGTGCGATTTACACATACTACAGCTGTGAACCTAGCCTAAGGCTGGCACAGGGTTAAGTGGTAAGAACTTCTGCCTAGCAGCACTAGGGTCTTTGGCTTGAAACCCAAACACGACACTGCCTGTTTGGAGTTTGGCCCTAGTATGTATGAGTTAGGGGCATTAGCATTTAAGCGTCTTGAGGGCAGGGACTGATGTGAATGTATAATATACATTCACCAACCACTTTATTAGGTACACCTGGTCAATTGCTAATCACATGGCAGCAACTCAATGCATTTAGGTTGAAGTTCAAACTCAGCATCAGAATGGTGAAGAGAGGAGGATTTGAGTGACTTTGAACATGGCATGGTTGTTGTTGCCAGATGGGCTGGTCTGAGAATTTCAGAAATTGTGGATCTACTGGGATTTTCTACTACTTTTCTATTGGGCTACAGCAGCAGAAAACTCCTGTCAGCTAAGAACAGGAAACTGAGGCTCCACTTCGCACAGGCTTAAGAAAATTGGACAAAAGATTGAAAAAAAACGTTGCTGGTGTATATTTTCTTGGCACACTCTGGGCCCCTATGTATCTTACCTTTTGAGCATCATTTAAACGCCATGGCCTACCTCAGTAGTGTTGCTGACTATGTCTATCCCTTGACTACAGCGCACCCATCTTCTGTTGGTGCATTTTTTTTTTGCTGGAAGTAGCCATGTCACACAGCTCAAATCATCTTAAACTGGTTTCTTCAACAAGACAGTGGGGTTTATTTACTAAAGGCAAATCCACTGTGCACTTGGAAGTGCAGTCACTGTCGATCTGAGGGGGACATGCAAGGAAAATCAATCATGTGCAAGCAAAAATGCTATTTGATGATAGAAATCAGCAGAGCTTCCCCTAATTTCAGATCCTCCCCCTCAGATCTACAGTGGCTGCACTTCCAAGTGCACAGTGGATTTGCCTTTAATAAATAACCCCCATTGAATTCACTGTACTCCAATGGCCTCCACAGTCACCAGACCTCAAACTAATAAGAGCACCACCTTTGGGATGTGGTGGAATGGGAGATTCACATCATGGATGTGCAGCCAACAAATCTGCAGCAACTTCATGATGCTATCATGCCAATATAGATCAAGCACTGAGTAATGTTTCCAACACCTTCTTAAATCTATGCCACCAATAATTAAGGCAGTTCTGAAGGCAAAAAAAAAAAAAACGGGGGGGCGTTCAACCTGGTACTAGCAAGGTTTACCTAATAAAATGTCCAGCGATTTGTGTATGGAAAGCGCTGGGTAAGTTTGATGGCACTATAAACTAAGTACCTGTAATAAATAAGGCCTCGTCCACATTAGCATATTCAGCCTGTCTACAAACAGTGCAAACAGCAAACATTTGCAGAGCTTTTGACAAGCTTTGTTGAACCTTTTTGGGCCAATTCACACTAGTGCCAGGAACTGTTTCTCCCTCTGTAGAAGAAAAATACAGCTCTCTGCAAGGGAACAGAGAAAATGATGGATTTAGCAAAACCAAAATATTTAGCAAGAGTTTTACACCAGCTTTTCTAAAGCAAGGTACCTGAAGCAATTGAATGATGCTTGATGAAAATCATAACTAATATTGCTACCATCACCCTGACATTTTCCTTTATAGTTAGAAGGCAAGCCAGAAATCTGCATAGCATTGGATAGATATCCAGCACTATGTGGGTGTGTATATAATATATACTACACACACATATATACATACACACAGTCAGTTAGGTCCAAATATATTTGGACACAGGCACAATTTGTTTTTCAGGTATTTACCAAAACATATTCAATCTATAGTTATACATGGGCTGAAAGTACACTCTCAGGTTTAATTTGAGGGTATGTACATCCAAATCTGAGGAAGGGTTTAGGAATTACAGCCCTTAAGATTAGCCATCCCCCTTTTTCAAGGGACCAAAAGGTAATTGGACAATTGAATCACATGCTGTTTCATGGCCAGGTGTGGGCTACTCAGTTATTTCTTCCTCAATTACTCAGGTAAAAGGTCTGGAGTTGAGTCTAAGTGTGGTATTTGGAATCTATTGCACTGAGCTTACATCATGTGTTCAAAGGAACTGTCCAGTGAAACAAGCCATTGTAAGGATTTAAAAGCAAAACCAATTGAAGAGATAGCAGCAACATTAGGAGTGGCCAAATCAACAGTATGGTACATTCTGATGAAAGAAGAACGCACTGGTGAGCTCTGCAACATAAAAACACCTGGATGTCCACGGAAGACAACAGTGGTGGATGATCATAGGATCCTCTCTATGGTAAATAACCCATTCACAAAATCCAGACAAGTGAAGGACACTCTCCAGGGAGGTGGCCATATCATTATCAAAGTCTACAAGCAAGAGAAGACTTCACAAGAGCAAATACAGAGGGTTCACCACAAGGTGCAAACCATTCATAAGCCTGAATAATAGAAAAGCCAGATTAGACTTTGCCAAAAAACACCTAAAAAAGCCAGAATAGTTCTGGAAGAGTATTCTTTGGACGGATGAAGCTAGGATTAATCTGTACCAGAATGACAGGAAGAAAACAGTGTGGAGAAGTCTTGAAACAGCTCATGATCCAAAGCACACATCATCTGTAAAACTTGGAGGCAGTGTGATGGCATGGGCATGCATGGCTTCCAGTGGCACTGGGTCATTGGTTTCTATTGATGTCACAGAAGCAGTCGGATGAATTCTGCAGTGTTTAGAGATATACTGTCAGCCCAGATTCAGCCAAATGCAGCACAGTTGATTGGACGGCATTTCACAGTACAGATGGACAATGATCCAAAACACTGCAAAAGCAACCCAGGCGCTTTCAAAGGAAAATAAGTGGAATATTCTGCAATGGCCGAGTCAATCACCTGCTCTCAACACAATTGAGCATGCATTTCACTTGCTGAAGGCAAAACTAAAAGGCAGAAAAGACCTACAAAGAACAACTGAAGACAGCTGCCGTTAGAGCCTGGCAAAGCATCAGAAAGGAGGAAACCCAGTCTTTGGTAATGGCCATGGGTTCCAGACTTCAGGCAATCATTGCCAGTAAATGATTCTCAACAACATATTAAAAATGAACTTTTTTTGTTTATGATTATATTTGTCTAATTACATTTAAGCCCCTGAAAATGGGGGGGGGGGGGGGCGCTGTATAAAAAAAATGGTTGCACACACACACTTTAAGTAAAATGAAAAATCACCAGTATAACACTTTCCTTTTGTTTATAGGTGCTGCTTGTGCTAAAGCTCCAGGATTTTCTCAATTTCATTACACTGTTTTCAAACCTGGCCTTTCACAGCCACTGGAGGAGGTAGTGGATTGTCTATAGAAGCTGGAGCATGTGGCAGGCCTTTGCCACAGAAAATGTTCATATGACATATGTGAATGTAAAAGCTACTGAAAGTTACATGTGTACCTTAAATTGTCTGTGGCAGAAAGTATGTCTTTTCTATAACAGGTTGTTTAATAAAAAGGAAATTGTATGGTAGTTGGCGTATGTATTAATTTGTTTTATAGAACGTGAACTAGTCATTTTCTGTGCCCAAGTACAATATAATTTATATGCATTTTAAACACGGATTCATTCTCACTTTTGTAGCATCCATAGAGAAGTACCTAGATACACTAAGTGGAATTCTGTCGCATGGCAGAGGTCATCGATAATACAAAAGGAGTGTACACATTTTGTAGATCAATTGCTCTGCCTGCCCCTTATGTTGCAAGTCACAAACATGCATCATTGCTAATGTTTCTGTACAGAAGCACATCCAAGAAAAAAAAAAAAATCAGTCATTTTTTAATGGACACTAGCCAATTTAAAAATAACAAAAAAAAAAAAAAAAATAGGTGCTGAGAAAAGAACTTAAAAATGCCCCAGTGTTTCTAATACAAGCATTTAGGATTACTTGCTCCACAGTGCCTGTAGCTACTGGACAATTTGAGACTATGTAAATACTTGAAGGTCCATAGCCACAGATTTAATTTGCTTGTCAAGCTATTTATGTGCTAATTTGGCAGTTTAGCAGCCTATGTCCTAATAATCACTACTTGTTTAGGAGAATCATTGTGTTCTATTTCAGGAGTAGTACAGCTGTCTGTCTCAATAAGGTTAGTTATTTGCTCTGTGGGGTTATGCAGTACATTTTGCAGGGCTTGCACAATTCTTTGACTTGGGAAAATACAGTTTCCAATTTGACCTCCCACAGTAAAGCAAGAGAAAGCCCTACATGCTGCATTTTTGGTGTTTTGCCATTCATATGAGCTGAATAGGGGCCTACAAAAATATAAGGCAGTATCTCTGGAGCATATGAAAATGCATGCAGTTTTTAAATACCGGGGAAACCAAGCTCCACATTTTTGAGGTAGTAAAATGTTCCTTTAACAGTTTTAAGTTCATAATGCTTGTCTAAGATTATTTACTCCACCTTTTCATTTAATAGCCTTGACATTTTGGCAATGCACAGGGTAATCTGAGCGTGTTACTGATGATTGTGAGATCTGTGATATTCATATTCACTATGGCAGTAGTTTAGAAAGGATGACATTGGGTTTACATCCACTTTAAGGCTGAGCATTGCTACTAGTGAACACCACTTTAGTTTAATGAAGTATACATTACCAACCCTAAGTCATTTAATATTTTTTTATTATTTTCCAATTAGCAATAGGTAATACACAGCACATTTATATATTAGAAATTAAAATGCAATGCACTGTCAAATGTCAAATATAAAGTACATGTTTGATATTTTTATTGCAAGGTTGACAAAACAGTTTGCAGTGAAATATAGCACTTAGATTTCTTGGGATGTCTTCCTTTAATTGCACCTTGGATGAAATATGGCTGATAATGTATGAAGCAAGCAACTGTCAGTAACAAAAGCAGTGTTAGTCTCATTCTTTAGCCCATTCAAAGAAATCACACTGTTTATCTCTGCCAAAAGGACAGACATAAAAGTTTTTGCCATTGTTTGGACCAATCTTAAGTACTGTTCTCATTACACAGCGCTTTCCGTGATTGCAAAATGGAAAATGAAGGTCAGCCCACTGTAAAAGAGATTAAACAGGACAGGGGGTAAATGGTAGTAAAACTGGAAACAATGTCAAAAACATTAGATTAGAAAGGTGCATTCCAGATGGACAGGGCAATTGTGCACATATACCTTTACCAAAGTGTTCTGTGGTATCAGCACAACCCTTTGCTGCCTAGTTTGTGTCTATGTGCATACACTCCAATCATTGTAGTAGTATGGACACACACATCTAAAATATCTCACACAAGAGGTAGTTCCATCCGCAATACACATTTATTGATAGGGTTACATAATGTATACAAATTACACACTAGACAGTATTTACAACACAATGTACAGTATAAGTCCCCTGGCTTATATGATATTTACAAATTACCCACAGCAACCATATATACAATGTAAAAGTATGGCGTTAGTTTACCTTTTTACTTCAGGTCGGGGCATGGCAACTGCTGTGTCCCCACACAAAGACTCATAGCTTGGTGCCAAAGCATTATGTTCCCCCCCCCCCCCCCTTCTCTACTGTGGCCAATATAATTCTCCCTAATTGTTTTGGGCACGGCCTGATTGGATAAGTCAAAGAAGGTTGTTTACGACCAATGTGATGTGTGATGTGTGATCAGGGTAAACAAAAGGCCAACCTTTGAAGTGGAACTAATTACAATAACACCAACACAATACTTTTAATACATTTTCCTTCTAACAAATATATAATTACAATATTATTTACTCATTACATCGCCCACACTTATTAATGGTGAAGGTTGCACAGTACAGACATTTGGAAGCAGCAGTGTGTCAGAAGCTTGTTAAAAGGTGTTCATAAGTGATTTAAAGCTTGTCTAAATACGAAAAAAGGATCGTAAAGTCTTGCTTATTTTTATCTAAAAAATTAAAAAAAAAAAACACCTGTTATACTTGCCTGCTCTGTACAATTATTTTGCATAGAGCAGCCCAGATCCTTCTCTTTTCAGATTCCTCTTCCGTGCTCCTGGCCCCTCCTGTTGAGTGCCCCCACAGCAAGCAGCTTGTTATGGGGCACCTGAGCTGAGTCATAGCAGTGTCCATTCAGGCTAGGTTCACACTATACTATACGACTTTCATCCTACTTTGCTCTGTGACATCAGTCCTACATCCATCTGACTTTCATGAACAGGATACTACTTTGATCCGACTTTTCAGATAGTTTTACTTGGTCAAAGGACAAGTTATACTAACACACAATGGGAGGGGCTACAGCAGGGGGCAGGAAATAACACAATGTCGGATGTCTTGGTGTGAATCTTAAGGGGGAACTCCACGCCAAATTTTAAATAAAAAAACAGCATGGGTTCCCCCTCCAAGAGCATACCAGGCTCTTAGGTCTGGTATGGACCTTGAGGGGAACCCCCTACACCGAAAAAACAGCATGGGGGTCCCCCCAAATCCATACCAGACCCTTATTCGAGCACGCAGCCCGGCCGGTCAGGAATGGGGTTGGGGACGAGCGAGCGCCCCCCCCCTCCTGAACCGTACCAGGCCGCATGCCCTCAACATGGGGGGGTTGGTGCCTTGGGGGAGGGGGGCGTGCTGCGGGCCCCCCCCAAAGCACCTTGTTCCCATGCTGATGAGGACAAGGGCCTCTTCGCGACAACCCTGGCCGTTGGTTGTTGGGGTGGGGGGCTTAGAAGAATCCGGGAGCCCCCTTTAATGAGGGGGCCCCCAGATCCCGGCCCCCCACCCTTTGGGAATGAGCATGGGGTATATCGTACCCCTACCCATTCGCCTAGGGAAAAAAGTGTCAATAAAAAAAAAAAAAAAAACACAGTACACAGGTTTTTAAAGTAATTTATTAGACAGCTCCGGGGCCTTCTTCCGACTTCGGGGTCTCTCTGGCGTCTCCTCCCGGTGTCCTGATCTTCTGCCGGCTCCTCCGCTATTTTCTACAGCTCTATTGCTAGCGGTGGCCCGGACTTCT
This sequence comes from Aquarana catesbeiana, assembly GCF_042186555.1. Classification (NCBI taxonomy): domain Eukaryota; kingdom Metazoa; phylum Chordata; class Amphibia; order Anura; family Ranidae; genus Aquarana; species Aquarana catesbeiana. The sequence continues at coordinate 782,726,159 of NC_133324.1, read as the reverse complement.
ACCTTCTTCTTTTCTTCCAATGTTGACACGACGCTCTCTCCAGCTGGAATGCTCTCTGTGCGCTCTGCTATGGCTTATATAGGCGGTGACCCCGCCCCCTTATGCCGTCTCAGTCCCTGGGCATGCTGGGACTGACGGCATAAGGGGGCGTGGTCATCAGGTGATGACCACGCCCCCTAAAACGTCACACTCCCAGCATGCCCAGGGACTGTGACGGCATAAGGGGGCGGGGTCACCGCCTATATAAGTCAGAGCGGAGCGCCCAGAGTGCATTCCAGCCGGAGAGAGCGTCGTGTCAACATCAGAAGAGAAGAAGGCAGCAGACCGGGCTCCTCCGCTACAGCAAAAGAGCAGAAGATAGCGGAGGAGCCCGGCAGAAGACCCGGAGAGCGCAGAGAAGAACCGGAGAGACCCCCCGAAGTCAGAAGAAGACTACCCCGAGCTGTCTAATAAATTACTTTAAAAATCTGTGTTTTTTTTATTGACACTTTTTCCCTAGGTGAATGGGTAGGGGTACCATGTACCCCATACTCATTCACATAGGGTGGGAGGCCCGGGATCTGGGGGCTCCCTTATTAAAGAGGGCTCCCGTATTCCGATAAGCCCCCCGCCCGCAGACCCCGACAACCAACGGCCAGGGTTGTCGGGAAGAGTCCCTTGTCCTCATCAACATGGGGACAAGGTGCTGTGGGGGGGGGGGGCCGCAGCGTGCCCCCCTCCCCCAAGGCACCAACCCCCCCATGTTGAGGGCATGCGGCCTGGTACGGTTCAGTAGGAGGGGGGGGCGCTCGCTCGTCCCCACCCCCATTCCTGACCGGCCGGGCTGCGTGCTCGGATAATGGTCTGGTATGGATTTGGGGGGACCCCCACACCGTTTTTTTGGGGTAGGGGGTTCCCCTCAAGGTCCATACCAGACCTAAGGGCCTGGTATGCTCTTGGAGGGGGAACCCATGCCAGTTTTTTATTTAAAATTTGGCACGGAGTTCCCCCTCAAGATCTTCTGAGCACAAGTCGCGTGCCGAAGTCGGATCATGCGAGACGGCAAACCGACTTCAATGATAGTCAATAGGCTGAAGTAGGATCAAAGTCAGACCAAAGTAGTACAGGGAGCATTTCTAAAGTCGAAACGACTTGTGTCGGACCGGTTAGGATGGCTCCCATAGGGAAACATTAAATTTCACACGTCATGAGCTTCCAATGTCGGAGCGTTTGTTGGACCAGTGTGAACCCAGCCTCAGACATTGAGCCGTGGCCTGGTCCACCCCCTTTCTCTGCTCATTGGCTGCTTGCAGGAGCCAATGGCACTGCCCTGCTGTCTCAACCAATGAGGAGGGGCATCCCGGGCAGATGAGACACTCCTGTATCATCGCTGGATCTAGATGGGCTCAGGTAAGTATTAGGGGGGCTGATGCACACAGAAGGCTTTTTATCTTAAATGCATAGAACGCATTACGATAATAAAAACTGCCTTTACAACTCCTTTAACGGATTGCAGTTTACTGGTTCTTAGATGTAGTCGCTGCAATAATTTGCTTTTTACCCCTTTAGTTTCACCTTGTATTCCTGTGAATGACTCACACAGTACTTTCATTACTACTTTTTTCCTCCACTCTATTGATGGGACAGCCAAGGTTGTCAGACAAGCTGAACTTCAAACAACCTGCCTTTGTTCATCTCAATTATATGGTGGAGTGATGGGACTAGTAATCTACACAAGAAAAAAAGGAGGACATTTGTTTTCTTTGACAAGATCAACAAGTATATTCTATACTTGTTGAAAAATGTTTTTACCCTAAAAAATGTAGCCACTGCATCCAAGAATGCGTAAGATAGAATATTACAACTTTGTTTTTTGGGGTTTAAATGCATTTTAAAAAAACATTTAGATTAACGGTAAACCAAGTGGACATCAGAGAGCATTATTAGCTCATCTGGCATTCAACAAATAAAAATCAAAGATTTTTAAAGGGTTAATCCACCAAAAATGAATAGTCATTCCCTAGTGGATTTTTATCCAATTTGAACATGTGCTGGTCCCAGCATACGAGCAGGGATCATTCACATCAGTGTAGATTATAGGGAAGTAAAAGATCTACTTACCTCAAAAAATTCACATCGATTTTCCCTGGGCAAGGAACAACTGAAAAACTGTCTTCCTTTATTCTCTCCATCCTTCCTGACAACATGGAGAACACACGGTCTTTTGTGCTTATTGCATAGCAGGCTTCCACCATGTGGAGAAGAGGTTCCCTGTGTCTGATTAACTCGAGGAGAGCTGTAGGAGTTCATTACAGCATTAATGCCTTCTGCTGATACATACAGCGCTTACATTTAATCATGTACAAAGTCATACCCTTTTTATAGTGAAAAAGTAAAAGGAAAATGATTTTTGTACTACATGTAAAATCCCTTTTCAGTGTCCAATGAGAGATACAACATTATATTTTTATAAAGCATGGGTTATAATGCTACTTGCAGGAGATTGAAGACTCATTCACAGTGTTTTGTGAATGGAACTACAAATCCAACAGCCTTAGCGGCTGTTGGCTTGTAGTTCTCAATGAACTACCACATCATGGCACTGTGAGCACTGTTTGATTTGATTGAGTTAATGGATTCGTCCAGTCAACGTGTATCTGCTTGCTCATACTAGCAAGCAGATAAACTGACAGATCTGCTGCTCGCTTGTGCAATGCTCTACAGGTTCCTGCAACAAAAAATAAGAAAATGCAAATTTTTTACCTGTGCATTTATTATCAAAAGGTGCACTTATCCTTTAATGTGATATTAAAGATTACCGTTTATTTTTAAATAACATGTCATATTCATATGTGTGTGCACTGCGCTAATGAAAAACACCTGCTTGTGCTGCTACTTAATATTCAATAAACATGCAAATGAGGTGAAACAAATGTCAATGTAAAAAAGAGAAATAATTCCACAATAGCGCACTAAATTACCGTATTTATCGGCGTATAACACGCAAGTTTAGGAGGGAAGTTTAAGGAAAAAAAAAAAAAAAAAAAAAAAAAAAAAAAAACTTACATTTTAAATGCCCATCCATACAACCTTGTCCAGTGTCCATCTGCAGCGTTGCCCAAAATTGCAGCATGTTTGGTTTTTAAATTTGCCGCCGCGATATTCAGCTCCTCTCGCCGCCAACATAGAGCGAACCGAGCCAAGTGTAGTGTACTCGGCTCTGCTCGCAGTCACGCCCCCGTCTTGCCCCTTGGCCCGGCTCCTATGATAGACACAACACCGGTCCAATGGCGGGACGTAAAGGCTAGGAGACGGGGCTGGGCATGACTGTGAGCAGAGCCGAGTACACAGTACACTCGGCTCAGTTAATGTCAGCGGCGCTCCTCTTGCCCAGACAGCGGGGAATCGGCGTATAACACACACCCACAATTTTCCCCTGATTTTAAGGGGGAAAAAAAATGCGTTATACGCCGATAAATACGGTAATCTACAAATATTTCCCAAATATAAGCATTGTGAAATGATCAACATCAAACACCTATACATAATGAAAAGTGTCTATATGGCATATCCAAAATAAATAAAAATAGATATATGCTCCAAAAAATGCAAATCAATATGGTAATACAGTTCAACTTAAAAGTGATGAAAAGATAGTAAAACAAAATCAGGTTGAGCCACCAAAATCCTTAACCAACGTGATGTGTGCCAATTCCACTCCCTTAAGAATAAAGCTCACCAGATGTTGTTGCCATTGACTATTGTTATTGAAGAGCGGCTTGTACACGTCAATCTCCATCCAGATTAATAAAGACACACTCCACATGTGGGGATAGAAATTGAGACAGAGCCACCAATAGAGTAAACACACCTTAAGGTAATCGGCTTATTAAAAGTAATGCATTGCATCATAAAATATTCAAAAATTGCCTTGTTAAAATTCCAAACAGGCCAGGTGACTCAGTGTTGCGATCTCCATATAACTTCTATCATACACGTGGAGTCATCGTGTAGCCACGGCAACGCTTGGCAATTAAGGCACAGAGTGTTTTAAACTTTTGAACCATGGGACTTCGGCAAGCAGTTCAGAAACAGGAGTTGGCAACCCCAATAAGAAAAATTAGAGCCTAGCAACAAATCTGGGACATTACAAAGCTGCCTGCAGCATATTGTGACCAAAACTGGCATTAGCTGACACAGACACATCCACTTTGTAAAACTTAGTGCAGGTGTGGGCTTAAGCCCAGGTCACAGCCTTGCAAACCTAAGGCACAGAGGCCGACTACAAAAAGCTCATGAAAAGCCTACTGACCTGGTAAAGTGGACTCAGATAGGAAAGGAAAGAATCTTCACTTTTGACTTGTGAACCCGAACTTTGGCAAATCCAACTGAAAATGCAGAGTTGGAATCCAAAGCCCATTTCTTGGGTCCCTCCAGAACGACAAAGAATCCAATTTCCTAAATGAAGCTTTATGGCCCGGTACACATCCAAACTTTAGAGCTCAATTGCCACAGAATGTTTATCAACCAAGGCAAAAAAAATTCTGTTAAATTTGTTAAAGTGAAACTCAGATTACCTTGAGCAAAAAAGGAAGGTCTCACCTCAACCTATTCTCTATGGAGCATCAAAAAGGGCTTTTAGCGGGACAAGGTAGGCAGCAACTCAATAACCCTCCTATCCAAGGTAATAACCACATGGAGGTCACCTTGTGTGAATGGAAAGAGTTTACCCAATGATTCAAAAGGAGGTTTTTGGAGGGCTGACTAAACCCAAATTTAGATTTTACACCCAAAGTGATGGTCTAATATAAGAGCATTAGGGATGACTTCATGAGCAAAGGCCCTTAAACCTATGGGATAAATGAGCAACTTAAAGTGGATATAAAACTAGGCCCACAAGCCTGAAAAGAATGATGGTAAAATCAAGCTGAAAGAAAAAAAAAAAAAAATGCAGGTGCGACTGTGCAATGTCCCCAGTACGAAGAAGCAGAGAGGAGTTTCTGCAGAAAGGAAAGGAGGACAGATAATCCCTGTGGAACTCCGCCCCTTCCAGAGTGCAGGCAGATAGACATGACCAGATCACAGCCTGTGGAAACCAGTCCCAGTAGCAACATGTATTATACGCTAACCCTGTAGGGATAAACAGAAGCGCAACAGCCTATCTAGCCCACATAGGGGTTTGTCTATAGAGACTGGGTCAAGACAAAGCAGCTGCTATGGGTCTGAACCTTAGGGCAGTGAATCCTTAGGCCTATGCTGAAATTACACCTAAAGCAGAGTCTGGTCCTTGAAGGAGGGTACACTCTGGCACGCATCTGCCTCTCCCAATGAGACATTCGATATTATATGGATTGAAAAAAAACTGTGCTCTATAGCTGACTGGAGTAACATCTGGAATTTAACATCCAGCTTGAAGCAGCTGTTGAGTGAAGAAGCATCACAAAATCTTGAAACAGCAAAGCTGAAAAAAAAAAAAATCTCCGAGGACACACTAAGCATTAACTGGCCAGGAGTGTTGGAGAAGAGGTCATGACACCTGGGGGCCAGCTGGGAAAGGGAAAGCTTTTTCTGACTATTTTTCAGAAATAAAAAAAATGATAATTGGCAGGTGCATATGTATCCTTTGTTATGAAGGCCATAAAAAGCTCTGGCACAACCAATTACCTTCAGAAGTCGCATAATTCGTGAAATGATGTCCACCTGTGTGCAGTCTAAGTGTCACATGATCTGTTATTACATACACACACACACACACACACACACACACACACCTTTTTGAAAGGCCCCAGAGGCTGCAACACCTAAGCAAGAGGCACCACTAACCAAACACTGCCATGAAAACCAAGGAACTCTCCAAACAAGTAAGGGACAATGTTAAGTACAAGTCAGGGTTAGGTTATAAAAAAAAAAATATCCAAATATTTGATGATCCCTAGGAGTACCATCAAATCTATCATAACCTAAATGGAAAGAACATGGCACAACAGCAAACCTGCCAAGAGACGGCCGCACACCAAAACTCACAGACAGGGCAAGGAGGGCATTAATCAGAGGCAGAACAGAGACCTAAGTTAACCCTGGAGGAGCTGCAGAGTGCCACAGCAGAGACTGGAGTATCTGTACATAGGATGACAAAGTTGTACCCTCCATAGAGTTGGGCTTTATGGCAGAGTGGCCAGAAGAAAGCCATTACTTTCAGCAAACAAAATGGCACGTTTTGAGTTTGTGAAAAGGCACGTCGGAGACTCCCAAATGTACGGAGGAAGGTGCTCTGGTCTGATGAGACTAAATTTGAACTTTTTGGCCATCAAAGAAAACGCTATGTCTGGCGCAAACCCAACACATCACCCAAAGAACACCATCCCCACAGTGAAACATGGTGGTAGGTGGCAGCATCATGCTGTGGGGATGTTTTTCAGCAGTCGGGGCGGGGAAACTGGTCAGAGTTAAGGGAAAGATGGATGGTGCTAAATACAGGGATATTCTTGAGCAAAACCTGTTCCACTCTGTGTGCGATTTGAAGCTAGGATGAAGGTTCACCTTCCTGCAGGACAATGACCACAAAACACACTGCTAAAGCAACACTAGAGTGGTTTAAGGGGAAACATGTAAATATGTTGGAATGGCCTAGTCAAAGCCCAGACCTAAATCCAATAGAAAATCCGTGGTCAGAGTTAAGATTGCTGTTCACAAGCGTAAACCATCCAACTTGAAGGAGCTGGAGCAGTTTTTCCAAGGAGGAATGGGCAAAGACCCCAGTGGTAAGATGTGGCAAGCTCAGAGACTTATCCAAAGCAATTTGGAGCTGTGATAGCCGCAAAAGTATAGTTATGCACATTGACTTATTCTGTTATTTTGTCCTATTTGTTGTTTGCTTCACAGAAAAAAAAAAAAAACACAACACATCTTCCAAGTTGTGAGCATGTTCTGTAAATTAAATGATGCAAATCCTCAATCCATGTTAATTCCAGGTTGTGAGGCAACTAAATAAAGAAAAAAAATGCCAAGGGGGGGGGGGGGGGGAATACTTTTGCAAGGCACAAGAGATACAGAGATGAGAGAGATACACACATACAGTTGTGCTCATAAGTTTACATACCCTGGCAGAATTTATGATTTCTTGGCCATTTTTCAAAATTAACGATAACACAAAACCATTTTTCACTCATGGTTAGGGTTTGGCTGAAGCCATTTATTATCAATCAAGTGCGTTTTACTCTTTAAAATCATGACAACAGAAACTACCCAAAATACCATGATCAAAAGTTTACATACCCTGGTGATTTTGGCCTGATAACATGCACACAAGTTGACACAAAGGGGTTTGAATGGCTATTAAAAAGGTAACCATCCTCACCTGTGATCTTCTTGCTTGTAATTAGTAAGTGTGTGTGTATAAAAGGTTAGTGAGTTTCTGGACTCCTGACAGACCCTTGCATCTTTCATCCAGTGCTGCACTGACGTTTCTGGATTCTGAGTCATGGGGAAAGCAAAAGAATTGTAAAAAGGATCTGCGGGAAAATGTAGTTTAACTGTATAAAACAGGAAAGGGATATAAAAAGAACCCCTCCCTGTAAAAAGGATCTGAGGGAAAATGTAGTTTAACTGTATAAAACAGGAAAGGGATATAAAAAGGAATTGAGAATGCCAATCAGCAGTGTTCAAACTAACCAAGAAGTGGAAATTGAGGGGTTCTGTTGAAACCAAACCAAGGTCATGTAGACCAACTAAAATTTCAGCCACAACTGCCAGGAAAATTGTTCTGGATGCAAAGAAAAATCCACAAATAACTTCAGGTGAAATACAGGACTCTCTGAAAACATGTGGTGTGGCTGTTTCAAGATGCACAATAAGGAGGCACTTGAAAAAAGATGGGCTACATGGTCAAGTCGCCAGAAGAAAGCCATTACTACACAAAATACCACAAAGTATCCAGCTTGCAATATGCCAAACAGCACAGAGACAAGCCTCGAACCTTCTGGCACAAAGTAATTTGGAGTGACGAGGCCACAGCCATAAATGCTACATTTGTAGAGGAATCAAGGAGGCCTATGATGAAAGGTACACCATTCCCACTGTGAAACACGGAGGTGGATCGCTGATGTTTTGGGGGGAGGGGGGGGGGGGGTGAGCTACAAAGACACAGGAAATTTGGTCAAAATTTATGCAAGATGAATGCAGTATGTCATCAAAAAATACTGGAGGAACATTTGCATTCATCAGCCAGGAAGCTGCGCATGGGACATACTTGGACATTCTAACATGACAATGATCTAAAACACAAGGCCAAGTCAACCTGTCATTGGCTACAGCAGAATAAAGTGAAGGTCTTGGAGTGGCCATTCTCAGTCTCCTGACCTCAATATCATTGAGCCACTCTGGGAAGATCTCAAAACGTGCAGTTCATGCAAGACAGCCCAAGAATTTACAGGAACTGGAGGCTTTTTGCAAGAGAGGAATGGGCAGCTTTACCATCTGAGAAGATAAAGAGCCTCATCCACAAATACCACAAAAGACTTCAAGCTGTGATTGATGTTAAAGGGGGCAATACACAGTATAAGGAACTAGGGTATGTATTATTATTATACAGGTTTTATATATTTATTTATTTATAGCGCCAACAGTTTGCGCATCGCTTTACAACATGAGGGCAGACATTACAGTTACATTACAATTTGGTACAAGAGGAATCAGAGGGCCCTGCTCATTAGCGCTTACAATCTAAAAAGGAAGGGTCAATTCATACAAAAGGTAAAACAGTGTTAGAAGCAGGATAAGCTTCTTTGAAGAGAAGGGTTTTCAGGGATTGCCTAAAGATGGATAGATTAGGGGACAGTCGGACAGATTTGGGTAGGGAGTTTCAAAGGATGGAAGAAGCTCTGGAGAAATCCTGGAGGCGAACATGGGAGGTGGTGACAAGAGAGCTAGAGAGCAGGAGGTCTTGGGATGACCGAAGAGAGTGGCTTGGTTGGTATTTTGGGACTAGGTTAGTGATGTAGCTGGGGTCAGGGTTATGGATGGCTTTGTAAATTATTGTTAGTACTTCGAATTTTTTTTGTTTGGCGAGTGGAAGCCAGTGGAGGGATTGGCAGAGAGGGGTGGAGGACACTGAATGGTTAGTAAGGTGGAGGCGTCTTGCAGCGGCATTCATTATGGACTGAAGAGGGGATAGTCTATGTAAAGGTAATCCAATGAGGAGGAAGTTGCAGTAGTCGAGGCCAGAGATAACCAGGGAGTGAATTAGAAGCTTGGTGGTGTCAGTTAAAAAGGGGCGTATTCTGGAAATGTTGCAGAGGCTAAGGCAGCATGATTTGGACAGGGATTGTATGTGAGCCTGAAAAGACAGTTCAGAGTCTAAGGTTACCCCTAGCACCCTGGCATGTGGGGACGGAGTGATAGATGTGCCATTGATCTTGACAGAGAAGTCAGAAGTCAGGGGAGGGGGCACGTGGGGGAGAAAATATTATGAGCTCGGTTTTTAGACAGATTCAGTTTGAGGAAGTGGTTTGACACCCAGGCCAATAGGTCTGTTAGTAAATCAGTGATGCGTGAGGAGATTGATGGGGTGAGCTGAGGGGCAGAGAGATAGATTTGGGTGTCCTCAGCATATAAAAATGGTAGTGAAAGCCATGGGAGGCTATCAACTGACCCAGGGAGGATGTGTAGATCGAGAATAGTAGAGGTCAAAAGGACAGAATCTTAGGGGACCCCAACGGTAAGAGGAGTTGGAGAAGAGGAAGTGGAGTTGTAAGTGACACTGAAGGTGTGATGAGGTAGGTAACATTCGAACCAACAGAGAGTGCAGCCATGGAGACCAAGTAAATTGAGTTTTTTGGAGGAGGGGGTGGTCAACTGTATCAAAGGCAGCGGAAAGGTCCAAGTGTAAGAGTACGGAATAACGACCGTTGGTTTTGGCTGTTAGTAAGTCCTTTGCGAGTTTTAGGTGGGCAGTTTCTGTGGAGTGCTGTGGGTGAAATCCAGACTGAAGGGGATCAAGAAGGTTATTCTCAATGAGGTGGTCGCTCAGTCGGTTGTAGACTAAACGTTCAAGGAGTTTGGAGGCAAAAGGGAGTAAAGAGATGGGTCTTAGGTTGTTAAGATTGGTGGGGTCTGAGGCCTTTTTTGGTATGGGAGTGACTAGCGCATGTTTTAGAGGGTTGGGGAAGATGCCAGTAGAGAGTGAGAGGTTGAAGATATGAGTTAAGGAGTGTAGGATTGAGTCAGTTGGTGACCGTAGTATTTGAGAAGGAACAGGGTCCAGGAGCAGGAGGGTAGGTGGGCATTAGAAAAAAGTTTAGCGACTTCCTCTATAGTAGCTGGGTTAAAAAAAGAGGGAAGTATTGATTGTGCAGGAGGACAAGGAGTGTAAAGTGAGGGAGATATCTGCAAAGCGGAGACCTCAAGACGAATTCTCTCAATCTTATTTTTGAAGTGATTAGCAATCTCCTGGGAAGTAAGTTAGTGGGTGGGGGTAACAGAGGACAAAGAATGATAAAGATAGAAAAGAGTTGACGGGGAGTGCGTGAGGGGGTGTTAATGAGAGTGATAAAGTAGGTCTGTTTGGCAGTGTGCTGGCCGGAATGGTATTTTTGGAGGGCAGATATATATTGGCTGAAATCTTGCTGTGACTTAGTTTTACGCCACAGACGCTCAAGAGCACAGCTATGTTTGAGGCTTCTGATATTGTCTGTCTGCCAGGGTTGTAGCGGTCGGGGCCTGAATCTGTGCGTAGTGAGGGGGCGAAGGTATCCAGGGGGGATGACAGTGTTGTAAACAGAAGTGGCCAAGTTGGGGCAGGACAAGGATGATAGTTTGGTAGTTGGAAGGCAAGGAGGAGGCAGACAAGGAGAGGGTGAAACTAATAAGGTGGTGATCAGAGAGAGGAAAAGGAATATTGGAGAGGCTGTGTGGAGTGCATAGGTAGGAGAATATGAGGTCAAGGCAGTTGCCAACAGAGTGAGTAGAAGTGCTGTCCATTGTTTTAGGTCAAAAGAGGAGGTTAGGCTCAGCAGCTTAGAAGTAGCGGGAGTGTTAAGATTAACAGGGATGTTGAAGTCACCAAGAATGATTGCTGGAATTTCAGAAGAGAGAAAGTAGGGTAGCCAGGCAGAGAAGTTGTCAAGGAAGTTTGATACCGGTCCAGGGACCAATAGATCACAGCAATTCTCAATGAAACTGGAGAAAATAGACAAATACAGTGAGCTTCAAATGAGGAGAGGGACAGAGAAGGGGGGATGAAGAACCTGAAAAGTGCTTTGAGGGGATAGGGGGATTCCAACATCACCTCCTTTCTGTCCACTAAGCCTGGGGGAGTGAGTCCACAGGAGGCCACCATAGGAGAGAGAAGCAGAAGAAGGAAGGTCAGATTCTTGAATCCAGGTCTCAGTAATTGCAAGAAGGTTCAGGGAGTTTGTGATAAATAGGTCATGAACGGTGGCGAGTTTGTTACAAACAGAGCGGGCATTCCAAAGGGCACAGGAGAAGGGGAGGTTGGTTCTAGGCTGAAGAGGAATAGAAATGATCAGGGTCATTTGGGTAGTTACATAGTAGGCGAGGCTGAAAAAAAAAAAAGGCACAAGTCCAACCTATGTGTGTGATTTTATGTTAGTATTACATTGTATAACCCTGTATGTTGTGGTCGTTCAGATGCCCATTTAATATTTTTTTTGAAATTATCGATGCTCTCGGTTGAAACCACTGCCTGTAGAAGAGAATTCCACATTCTTACCACTCTTACAGCAAAGAACCCTCTACGCAGTTTAAGGTTAAACTGCTTTTCTTCTAATTTTAGTGAATGCCCGCGTGTCTTATTAAGCTCCCTTTCACGGAAAAGCTTTATCCCTATTGTGAGGTCACCAGTACGGTATTTGTACATAGAAATCATATCCCCTCTCAAGCATCTCCTCTCCAGAGAGAACAAGTTAAGTGCTCATAACCTCTACTCATAACCAAGGTCCTCCAGTCCCTTAATTAGTTTTGTTGCCCTTCTCTAGACTCTCTCCAGTTCCAGCACATCCTTCCTGAGGACTTGTACCCAAAACTGGACAGCATCCTCCAGGTGCGGCCAGACCAGAGTCTTGTAGAGTGAGAATTATCGTTTTATCTCTGGAGTTAATCCCCTTTTTAATGCCTGCATTCTGTTTGCTTTGCTTGCAGCAGCTTGGCATTACATGCCATTGCTGAGCCTGTCATCTACTAGGACCCCCAGGTCCTTTTCCATCCTAGATTCCCCTAGGGGTTCTCCCCCCATGGAGTAGATTGCATTCAGATTTTTGCCACCCAAATGGATTTTACATTTTGTAACATTAAACCTCAGTTGCCATGTAGTTGACCACCCCATTAAATTTGTTCAGATCTTCTTGCGAGGTTTCCACATTCTGCAGAGAAGTTATTGCCCTGCTTAGCTTAGTATCGTCCGCAAATACAGAGATTTAGCCATTTATCCCATCCTCCAGATCGTTTGTGAATTAAATAGGATTGGTCCCAGCACAGAACCCTAAGGGACCCCACTTTGCACCCCAGACCATTCCGAGTAAATGCTTTTGCAAAATCCAGATACGGGCCTACCTTTATCTAGATGGCAGCTCACCTCCTCATAGAAGGTTAATAGATTAGTTTGTCAAGAACGATTCTTTATGAATACATGCTGATTACTGCTAATGATACCGTTGTCATTACTAAAATCTTGTATATAGTCCAGTGGTAGTTTGGACATCCCTGATATAGTCCATCATCCCCTCCAAGAGCTTGCATACTATTGATGTTAGGTTAACTGGTCTATAACTCCCAGGGATGTATCTTGGCCCTTTTTTAAATATTGGGGCTACGTTGGGCTTTTCTCCAATCAGCTGGTACCATTCTAGTCATTAGACTGTTCATAAAAATTAGGAACAATGGTCTGGCAATTACTTGACTGAGTTCCTTAAGGACCCTCAGGTGCAAGCTGTCTGATCCTGGTGACTTATTAATGTTAAGTTTTTCAAGTCTATTTCGAATTCTGTCCTCTGTTAGCCATGAGGGAGCTTCCTGTGACAGGTCAAGAGAATAAACATTGCAGTTTTGGTTACTGAAGCGCCCCCTCCCCCGATTCCCTTGTGAAGATTGAAGAATAAATTCAAAACCTTTGACATCTCTCCATCCTTAGTATCCAGATTCCCTTCAACATTCTTTATGGGACCAATATTGTCTGACCTCCCTTTCTATTTATGTACTTAAAGAATATCTTGGGATTTTTTTTTACTCTCCCCCGCTATGTGCCTTTCGTGTTCTATCTTAGCCGCCCTGATTGCACCCTTACATTTTTTGTTGCATTCTTTGTAAAGTTGGCATGCTTATGATCTCTCACCCTTGTATTTTTTTGAAGGCCTTTCCCTTTGCTTTTATATTTATTTTTACGTTGGAGTTAAGAAAGCCAGCTCTTTTAAAATTTATTTCCCATTGGGATGCACTGGCTAATGCCCTTATTTAATAGCATACCCATTTTCCTCCGTGTTCTTTGTTCCTAAGATTTTATCCCAATTATGATCCACTAGCAAGGATTATAGTTTAGGGAAGTTGGCTCTTTTGAAATTGTGTCTTTGTATTCCCCTTAAGTTTCCTACTTGTGTGATTTATATTAAAACTAAATTGACCTGTGATCGCAGTTTCCTAAATTGCCCTGTATTTTCACATCCGTGATCATGTCTGTATTGTTGGTAATCAGTAGGTCTAGTAACGCTTTGCTTCTAGTTGGTGCATTTACCATCTGACCCATGAAATTGTCCTGCAAGATATTTAGGAACTGGCGAGCCTTGGATGAATGCGCGGTTCCTTCCACCCAATCTAGATCTGGATAATTAAAATCCCCTATTATAATGACACATCCCATTCTTGCCGCTAATCCAACTTTGGTTAGGGGGCCTATAGCATACTCCCAGTATTACTTTCCCCTTACTTTTCCTCCTTTTGTAGCTCTACCCATAAGGATTCCAACTCTTCTCTTGCTCCCTTAGTGATGTCATCTCTCACATTCACTTGTACATCATTTTTATATACAGACCTATCCCTCCCTCTTTTTAACCTTCTCTATCCCTGCGATATAGGGAATACCCTTGAATGGTTGCCAGCCAGCCAATCATGTGAGCTGTCGAACCAAGTCTCTGTAATTCCTAAAAAATCTAAATCCTCCTCATACAACAGTAACACTAGCTCCCCCATCTAGTCCCTCGGACTCCTGGTATTGGTGAACATGCCACGTAGTTTAGACTGGTCACATACCAATCTCCTTATTGGGTTCACTGGGGTTGCAAATAGGACTTGTTGCTATACTTACCTCGGATTTAGGCGCTTTGTTCAACCTACCACCAATGCTCCCAATACTACCCTCTGGAATATGTTCTGCGCTGGCTATCTCTACCTCTGGACCCCCCCCCCCCCCCACCCCTCGCCTAGTTTAAAAGCCCCTCTAACTTTTCGGCCATCTTTACTCCCAGAAGATCTGCACCCTCCTCATTTAGGTGCAGTCCGTCCCTTCTATACAGCTGGTAACCGATTGAGTAGTTCTCCAGAAACCCAAACCTCTCCTTTCTACACCAGCTCCTTAGCCACTTGTTTACTTCCCTAATCTCCCTCTGCTTTTCTGGTGTGGCTCGAGGTACCAGTAGTATTTGTGAGAATACTACCTTGGAGGTCCTTTTCCTCAATTTAGTTCCTAAGTCCCTAAAATCGTTTTTTAGGACACTCCATCTTCCTCTGACTTTGTCATTGCTGCCAACATGCACCATGACAGCCGGGTCTTCCCCAGTCCCTCCCAGTAATCTGTCCACCAGATCCGTGATGTGCAGAAACCCGATCGCACGGTAGACAACATACAGTTTGGTGCTTCAGGTCTTTGTGACAGATTGTCCTAAGAATTGAGTCCCCTACCATCAGCATCGGTCTTTCCTTTCCCTTGGCTTTACTCCCACCCTCACTGGGAGGAGGAGTTACTCCCCTGGCAGCTAGGGGAGTCACTCAGCTCCAGCAGTGTTGGTCCCTGACTGGTTTCACCAATGTCACTCAACAGGGCGTACTTATTAGGATGTTCCAGCCCAGGACCAGCCTCCCTAGCACTTTCCCCTCTACCCTTCCTGACTGTCACCCATCTACTCTGCTTTGGTGCCTGCCCCTCTTTATCTCCACCTGCCTCTGTGCTGGCCCCTGCCGACACCTGCCAGGTACGATCCCAACTCTTTTAGTAAGGAGGGACTTCTCAGTGTTGACAGTTGCTTCCCTAGATTCAGAACCTGGGCTTCCAGGGAAAGAATGTGCTTACATTTTGCACAACAGTATACGCCCGCAATCGGATGATCAAGGAATGCATACATGCCGCAAGATGTAGTTTCTGTTGTCATAACGATTTAAAAAAAAAATAAACAATTGATTGATAAAGGCTGCCAAACCTTACTGGAGTTAATTTCTTCTTCTGGCAAATACACTAAAGGCAATAAAAGTGAGTACTCTTTTTTTAGGTGCCTAGCTCTCTTTTATATTTGAGTGACTGATTTGTTACAAGCATACACGTTCTAAATTTACTCTAAAAAGCATGCCTGTCTCAGGTCAGCGGCTCAGGAAGTATTGAAGCCAGAGACAGGCAGCTAGTATTGAGAAGGTTGGTGATGCATCCACCTGCATGTCTTGTCTTAGTACCGGTTTCAATTTAAACTGGTTTTAAAGGCTTAAGGTTTTTTCACCTGTATGCATTCTATGCATGCAGGTAAAAAAAAAACCTTGTGTGCAGCAGCCCCCCGAATACTTACCCGAGCCCTATCGCAATCCAGAAATGTGCACAAAGTCCTTGGCTCTCCCACCTCATTGGCTGAGACAGCAGTAGAGAGAGAGAGAGAGAGAGAGAGAGAGAGAGAGAGAGAGAGAGAGAGAGAGAGAGAGAGAGACCGAGCCGCAGCTCTGTGTGTGAACGGACACGCAGCGACTAGGGAGCGAGCCTGCTTGGGTGTCCCCATTGCAAGCTGCTTGCTCTGGAAGCATAGGCCAGGAGCGCCGGCGGGTGACCCGAGAAGAGGATCAGGGCTGCTCTGTGCATAACCACTGCACAGATCAGGTAAGTATAACATGTTTGTTTTTTTTTTTTAAAACATATATTGCCTTTAATATAAAACTTTAAATATATAGGCTTCACTTTCTGACCTCCTAAAAACAATGACTGACTACCTATTATGCAGATTTTCTGATTTATATATGTTTTCCAAGAGGCCTGGAACTGATGTTAGTTTGGTCTGTGTCTGTGACTTCGAAGTATTCAAGCCAGAGACAGCCAGGCAACTAGAATTATCAAAATCTGGCCAGCACTGGCAGCCTACATCTTGCTCTGATAGATGAAATGTAAACAATACGGGCACATGTACATTGTAGCTTTAAAAATATAGCAGTTTACTTATATTATATACTTATATCAAAGTATCTCTCCCCCCCCCCCCCCACTTATTTTATTATTAAATATACAGTGGTCAGGAGAGTTGTTTTTTTTGGTTGGGTATAACCTTAAAGTCAGACCAGATAAATACCTAAAAGTACATATTAAATGTTTCCTCATGAAGATGCACATATTCTTCATAGTCCAGGTTTAGTTATTTATACGGGTGGATAGGTAAAACAAAAAGGCAAATTTGCATTTTTGACAGTATTAATGTGCACTGAATATCCCCTACATGGAATTAAATATTAATTCCTCTAAAAGATGGAAATTAACTTTTTACTGTAGTTCATTTCTATAAATAAAATGCATCTATTCTATTTCATACATCCTCTCTGGGGAGAAGAATGAGCAGCAGAATTCTTATAACTCTTGTCATCAAAATGGCACAAAGATTACCCGGCATTAGTGTGCAAGAATAATGCATTTATTTTTCATTACTGCTGGTCCCACACACATAATAGTTTAAATATGTACTTGAAGCTCATAAAAGCAGCATGAATAAATAAAACCTCTATAAGGAGTTATTTGCACTGATGAAATAATCACTTTCAGGATATTCTGTCAAAGGAAAAACAAAGTGACATTTTCATAAGGCAATTATGCAACCACATTGTTTTAGGGCCACCGAAGGAGACATATTAAAAGGAAATTAAGTTAACAAGAACTGGAGCAGGTGAACACCGGAACAGCTGTCACTAGTTGATAGTTTTCCCTATAAGAAAAAAAATCATTACGTAGAACATAAATTAACATAAAAATCTTGTACCGACATTTACTTGTGAGGTGTTCATTCTTTTCATCCTGCTTGTTAATGGTGCCAAGAAGTTAATTTGTTAAGGAAGTGCATCATTATTTGTCTCTGTTTTACACCTATATGGACATTTTTAATGGTTATCAGACTGTGCAGACCGAGTACACCGATGTGAATAAAAAATAAATATAGAAAGGATATTTTTAAACAGATCTGGGTAGTATAGCCATTTCTTTCAAAACACTGAACTTCCCACATGGTAAATATTTTATCACTAAGACTGTATTGAATGCAATAGGATTTACTTGCTTTTAAATGTTGAATTACCAACTACTGAACAACCAAGGCACAGGTTTACTCTCGCAATATATGTCCACACAATATATGTCCCAATATGATGGAACCAGATAGATTTAGAGGAATTGAAGTTCTTTCCACTCTTTACAGTGCACCCAATTGAAGGGGGTGCATCAGTTCTGGGCTCTCCAGTGGGACGGTAGCCTCAACCATGATCCTGGAATAAAAGGGTTGCCACCCTTTCCCTTTAAAACCAAACAAAATTACACAGGTTCTGTGGCTGATTAAGGTGGCAGTTAAATTCACTTTGTGCCCTACCTGCATTAAAATTAGCTCCAGAAACCGTGTCATTAAAAAGTACGGGTTTGGGGGTTTTCCCTCCATCATACTTAACAAGGTGCATCTGTCCCCCGCCAACTCTGCACTGAGAACCAAGCAAACAGCGATGGCTCGGTTCTCACAGCTCCCTGAGCAGAGAGCTGCTGATTATCAATCAGCAGCTCTTTGCTCTGCACCCCCACACTCACTGGAGCACTGAGCTGTTGAGGGGCAGGGAGCAGCTGTCTCAGGCTCTCAGTAGGCTCGCTGAGACGGCTATCAGTCCAGGCACCCAGTGGATCCAGACTTCTGTTGTCGGGATGACAGTGCCTAGACCAATTTTTGTGATGTCAGCAGAGAGCGGACGTCATCTCTGTGCAGGCAGTCTCATTGATGTCATGTGGGATGTAGCAACTAGACGAACAGAGCCGTTGCTTCCAATTTTCATCCATTTAGGTCTGCTTGCATGTCCCTGAGCTCACACTGTCTGTGTTCGGGGTCATGTACCCACACGGATGTCAGATCGGAACAGCAGCTGTTCCTGTGCAGCCATTGCATCCCAACTGACATAAAAGGGACTGCCTGTACGAGGATGCATGGAATACCTGGGCATCCCTGTGCGAGTAAACATGGCCCCCCCATGGGCATACACTTTAGTATGCCACATGTGAACGATGCTTTAGTACTAACTTATTTTGTAAGTTATGTTGCGTTTATGTGCAATATTAATGATTTTAGTGTATTTTTTGTGAAAATAGTGATATGATGAACATTTGCACAATTATTGTGGGGCCCAAAAAATCTGTAGCATTTTTTTTTCTACAGGTCAGGTGCTTTTAGAAAATGTCTAATTTGAGGGGTCTTTTCAAATTCTGAAAGCTGTAAGTGAAAAATGGTAACCTCCGGATTTTTAGAGTAAATTGTTATTTACAGTTTTTGCGTACCTTCAGTTTTCACCATTGCACAAAAAAGGTACAATTTAAAAATATACAGAGATTCGTTATTTAATAACTCAGTACAGTTTTAACTTATATTTACTAGAAATTTAGCAGGAATTGTGTACATCTTGCCATGTATGAATCCACTATTAAATGATTTTAGTATATCTTTAGCAAAAATATTTTTTGCTTTGGTAAACATTTGCACAAATATCGCGGGGCCTTAAAAATCAATAGCACCTTTTTTATCCTACTGGTCCTATGCTTTCAGAAAATATATGGTTTGGGGGGGGGGGGGGGTCTTTCAAATTCTGAAAGCAGTAAGTAAAAAATTAAAACCTCCAGATTTTGAGAAATTTTTGGGCACGTTCAATTTTCAACATTTTGCAAAAAAGGCGCAATGTAAAATTTATTTTTTGTTATTTCTTAACTCCATACAGGTTAAGCTTTTCTATTTAGTAGGGATTTAGCAGGAATTTTGTAAAATTAGCTGTGTTTTTTTTATCTGCCAATATATTGGTTTGATAAACATTTGCGCAAGTACCGCTGGGGTCTAAAAAAAAAAATCAGTAGCACCTTTTTTATTCTAGAGGTCATGTCCTTTCAGAAAATATACGGTTTTGTGGGCCTTTCACAAATTCTGAAAGCTGTAAGGGAAAAATGAAAACCTTCAGATTTTTTAGAGAAATTTGGATATTTACGCTTTTGTTCAATTTTCACCATTTCGCAAAAAGGCGCAATTTAAAAATTAGAAATATTTGTCATTTATTAACTTAATACAAGTTAAGCTTCTATATTTAGTAGGAATTTTGTAAAATTTGCTGTGTTTTTATCTGTATTCGTGTATTCTTTGCAAATATATTGGTTTGATAAACATTTGTGCAAATACTGTGGGGTCTAATAAAAATCAGTAGCACCAGGGAGCATGCGCGGCGCAAAGCTGGACGGTCGCAACTGAGCGGAGCTCCGAGCACAGCGGGGACTTCAGCGCCTTCCCTGGGGCCATAAATCTGCTCCTTTCGCCTCTAAAATCACCAACACCCCCAGTGGAACGAGCGGTGCAATCTGTCTTCCAAGTCTCGCGGGAAACCAGCACAAATGTCCCTTACGATCTCCTCAGGGTTCGGGAGATGGCAGGAAAGCCTCAAGATGGCGCCGAGCCACAATATGCTCAGGACACAGCCCAACAGTCTCCCCAGTTCATTCGTTAGGAGACGGTGAGTACACAGTGCAGCTCACCAAGGCTGACCGCGAGGATAGCCTTGCAGCAATGTATACAAAGAATTCACAGGAGTTCTAGACCGAACTATATGCATCCACAAACACTCTGCAACAGGAGATAGTAGTCTTAGGGGGCCGAACAGATCTCCTAGTGACAAAACATGATGAGCTGCAACTTGCTTACATGGATCTCTGCAGAGATCATGAAACCCTCCCAGCTCCAGGCGCACCTGGAGGATTTGAACAACAGAAACACGTGGAACAATCTGAGAATAAGGGGGGATCCCTGAGGCGGTTACAGACTTAATCTCTGCAATCCACAAACTGTTCCAGTCCTTACTGCCTGCATCTCCAGTGGCTGCATTTTCCTGTGACAGGATTCATAGAGCCCTCTGTCCCAAACCGCCAGAGGAAAAACCACCCAGAGATATAATTTTGTGCCTTAAAGACTACCTGGTAAAGGAGGAGATCCTTAGGGCTTCCCGCAACACCCCTAACATTCTGCTAGACGAGACCAGGATTCAGATATTTCCAGATATATCCCCTGCCACTCTAGATAAGCGTTGTAAGACGAAGGAGATCACCACAGCACTCCAAGATGCAAGAATCCTTTATAGATGGGGATTACCTTTTAAGCTCCAAGTCCCACACAATGGCACTACTTACAAGGTCATCACAGTCTAAGAAGGGAAGGAGCTCCTGGTAAAATTGGGATTATTGGCTAAACAAGTTCTACCTAGAATGCTCTCCATCCCTCACCCTACAGCCATCTGGACAACCCCTTCACCACAGAGAGATCGCAGAAGACAGAGGCAGGATCTCAGGGATAGACTGATCTGATTTAACACCGCTTCCCACAAGTTCCGGACCCCATACGTTTATTTTTCCCACAGACAGGGACCTCACAAGACAGTAAAGGAGGACCACCATATCATACAGGGGGAGGGAGGAATTAATGATCTTTTCTTCAATACCTGTGCCTCACCCTCCCCCCGTGAGAGACTTTTACTCCTTTTTGCACCATCTTTCATCTTGACTGCTCCCCGCTGTGCTAGAACACAGCGGCACCCGTTTGGTTGTCCCCCTACTCTTGTTGAAGTTCACTGCGAGACAGACAGATTTCCTCAAGTTTGGGGTGGTAGGTTCCGGGCCTCCCCACTGTCTCGCATTAAAAAAGAAGGAACAATTATTTTTTCCTTATAACTTTTGGGGTTTTTAATTTTCCTAGCAGGTTGACAAGAGTGTTGACACTAGTGTCCTATTGTTCAGGAAGTTTATACCCGACAATTGATACATCTTTTCACTGTCAGGAAGGCCTATCCCCTCCCGAGCCCACTGGTTTGTATACTCATGGTTTTGTTCTATTAATTTTGCCTTTTTTGTTTTTTGGGACTCTTACGGTAGAACCTACACTATTTTTCTGGGAACTGTTATTTTACTGGCGCCAATTACTGGCAGCCCCCTCAGGGGTATCACGGATGTAATTTATACTCTGGGTACTCTCACCCTGCATAGGTGGGAGTCCCCGGCAGACCGCTCCTTGGGGCCCTCCCCCATTAACCCACACCTACTTAGCCACCCAAATCTAAAATGGGTATTAAATTAATTTCCCACAATGTTAGGGGCTTCAACTCCCACCCCCCCAAAAAAGGAAAAAAGCCTTCAAATCGTATAAACACCTAAAGGCCGACAACCATCTCATACAGGAGACCCATTTCTCTGAAGCTAATCACCCAACCTACTTTGATAGATCTTATGGCATTATAATACTTTTGGGTCCAGGTCCCGAGTGGAGTGGCAATCTTTTTTAGAAATAATTTACCATTTGATGTGGAACATATATACAAAGATCCAGCGAGCAGGTTCATTATTGTTCAGGGTTCACTGCATGGGAAGAAGGTTACTATAGCCAATGTATATGCCCCTAATGACTCACAAGCAACCTTCTTTAAATCTTTTTTCCAGGTCTTGGATAAATATTCCTCCCCACACCTACTGTTCGAGGGCGATTTTAACTTGGTGGCACATTCAGCTCTCGATAGAATTCGAGTTGGTAGTGTCACCAATGCTTTCTCCAAAACCTTGAAATCACTGCTACACTCGCACCAATTGGTAGACGCATGGCGGGCATATAGTGTGGGAGCCCGGGAGTACACTTTTTATTCACAACCCCATGACAGTTATTCCAGACTGGATTACCTGTTCTGTACCCCTATACTCATCGCAAACTCTACTACAGCTTCTATACATTCTTGGCCTTGGTCGGACCACCAGGTAGTCTCCCTTGACATCACACACATAGGTCTTCGGCTATCCGTCGCAGACTGGAGACTTAATGAGTCCCTCCTCACGGACCCAGTGCTAGTATCCCAAATTTCTAAACATATACAAGAATACTTTGCCATTAATGACACAGACAATATCCCTCCCACCGCTTTGTGGGACGCTCATAAAGCGGTAATTAGAGGACACCTGATTCACCTAGCCGCAGCAAGGAATAAGGGGAGACTTGCTGATATCACCAGACTCACTACTGACCTGGACAAACTATACCACCTACATAGCCAAAACCACTCTCCAGACCTACTGTAGCAAATCAATGTAAACAGATTGGAATTGGAGAAGATCCTTTCAGAGCAGACTGAGAAATCCTTGAGATGGTCAATTGCCAAGTTCCTGCTACACAGTAACTCAGCCATGTTTGAGTTTTTTTTTTCGGAATCTATACAACCCCCTCACACATACAAACTTAAAAACTCCAACGGAAATTAGGTCTCCCACCCCTTGGAGATACTGCAGATATTCTCCAAATTTTACAAAGAGCTCCTTTCACCCCCTACCTCCTCACCGGACCCCTCTATCAAGACATGGCTAGATAATTTACCTCTCCCCACCCTCACACGAGAAAACCTACAGGAGCTGAATGTCCCTTGCTCAGACTCAAAAATAACGGCTATCATCAAATCTCTAAAACCCTCCAAAACCCCTGGCCCAGATGGCTATTCAGCCCCATATTATAAAAAATTCCAAAGTAGTTTAATTCCCTATCTTAAATCCCTTTTCAATCACACCCTTAAAGGACACGTTTTCTCGGATGATATGCTTATGGCAAATATGTCCCTGATCCCCAAACCAAAACAAGGACCACTCTCTCCCCCAAAACTATAGAGCGATCTCAGTTATTAACACTGACCTGAAAATATTTGGCCGTATCCTTGCAGATAGGCTCTCAAAATGATCACCTCATTAATCTCTCCTGACCAAACAGGAATTATCCCAACCAGGCAAATCACGAATCATATTAGACTGGCATCCAATATCATACAAGAAGCGGATCTTTTCTTACAAAAAGTGCTTCTCCTGAGCTTGACAGCCTCAAGGCCTTAGACAGCGTGTTGTGGCCATACCTCGGATCGGTTCTCGAGAAATTAAGCTTTTTAGGGGCCTTTGTGCACGGATTCCAGGCACTTTACCACCACTCTCGCACGCGGCTAAAACTCCCAGGGTGTAACCCTGATTACTTTACACTAGGCAGGGGAACAAGGTAAGGTTGCCCTTTGTCACCGCTCTTATTTGCCCTGGCTATCGAGTCCCTGACCCGTTCTATCGGTCTAATATTAGGGGATACCTGAAGGAAGACCAAAAATTCAAACTTAGTTTGTATGCCGATGACGTTCTATTATTTTGGACGGATCCGATTGTTCCTTTGCCCAACCTTATTTCTACCCTACGCAAATTCCACGACATTTCAGGTCTGGGGGTCAACCTCTGCAAATGCTATGCCCTCCCGATAAAAATTTTCCTCAAAATATGATATCTTCCATTCAATCTAAATTCGGCTTCTCAATAAACTGACAGATGCTGCCCTATCTGGGCATTAAATTGGCACCTATACTCCGCAGACTATACCTCACTAACTGCCCCCAAGCATTCGCACTTATTAGGCAGCTACTACACATGTGGGGTCCATACCATATTACATTTCTAGGTAGGATCCAGGCTGTGAAGATGTCAATACTCCCAAAACTATGGTTTTATTTCAAGGCCCTCCCTACATATGTGTCACGCCAGACGATTGAGCTGATTGAGGGACGTCAATAATTTCATTTGGCAAAACAAAAAACCCCGCCTGGGTAGGAATATGATATATAGACCACGGGCCATGGGTGGGCTGGGACTACCAAATCTAGTTATATTACCTCTGCCAGACTTGTCCAATTGGCACACTGGTACACCCTCCCGAATTGTATCCCTTGGCTCCGCTTTGAGTGGACTTCCAAAGTTCCATGCTTCCTACCCGGGTTACTATGGGCAAACTCGGTTCGCCCCAAAGATATATCCCCTCTAAACCTAGTGGTGGGACAATCCCTACACTTATGGTCATTATATAAAAGAACATTTTCACTACTCCCATCTGGCCCCAGGCTGGCAACCTTTGACAGAGACCCCACATTCCACTCAGTCCCCTCAAAGTGCTTTCGCCCTTTGGATCTCAAAAGATCTCATTACCTTGGACTCATTATTAAAGGATGGGGTAATCTGCTCTTTCTCTTCCCTACAAACCACCCACTCCCTCCCTAGAACAGAATTTTACAAATATCTGCAGATCAGACATTTTTTCAGTTCCCATTACTCTGAGTGAAGCTAGTACACCGACCACATTCGAGGACTTATGTGGACCCTCATACAGGGACAGAGGGACTATCTCCTCTATATATAACTACTTGAACGGACTGGGCCTTCCAGAAAAATCTGCAGCTATGCTCGGCTGGGAGGCAGAGAACGGACAAGTGACCTCTCTGGAAAAGACTGGGAAGACAGTGGTTAAACTGCACACGAGTTGGTATTACACCCCCTCAAAGTTACATAAATTTTTTCCCACTGTCTCCAAAAACTGCTTTAGAGGTTGCCTCGAGAAGGGGACTCACCTACAGATCTCCTGGAGTTGTAAAGCATTTAAGCAGATCTGGCAAAACGTAACTTCCAAGGTAGCTGAGACCACAGGTATTTTGATGACTGACATCAAATGTGTCTGTTCTTCGCAGAAATACCCGGAACTCCCCCCCCGGACAAACCTGGCCCACACTCTATTTAGTGCAGTCCACTGGACTATCACCTTGTCCTAGCATGCTCCTGGGGTCCCCTGGGACCAGGTCCTTAAGCGTATGGCGGCCATACAACTCATGGAGAAAGTATATCATACTATCATGGACACCATGCCCATCTACAATAGGAAGTGGAAGTCCTGGTCAACAGGATCCCAAGACATATAGATGCTCTCCCATTGAAAACATTCCAGATAATACTGCATTGTAAGCATACCTTACCCTTAGGTTCTCCGTTTACTGGTTTGTTTACTCGGTATTTTTTTTTTTCATCTTTCCTTTCTGTAATAACAGTATCAGAGAGTACTTGAGACGCCCGCTATACTCTTAACAAGATTTTGGGCTCCTCTCAGAGGGCTGTATCTCTTAGCTAAACAACCTATGAAAACACGGACTGGTGCTGTCCCCTTTGGGTCTTCTGACCTTCAATCACCGTTATAAAAATACTTTGCTACTAATGATCGCATAAAAATTGTTACATATATTGTACCACCTTCTGTACGTGATGCCTACTGTTATAGAGAGAGAGAGAGAGAGAGAGAGAGAGAGAGAGAGAGAGAGAGAGAGAGAGAGAGAGAGAGAGAGAGAGAGAGAGAGAGAGAGAGAGAGAGGAGAGAGAAGAGAGAGAGAGAGAGAGAGAGAGAGAGAGAGAGAGAGAGGAGAGAGAGAGAGAGAGAGAGAGAGAGAGAGAGAGAGAGAGAGAGAGAGAGAGAGAGAGAGAGAGGACACACATTATACATACATATATATATATATATATTATATATACACACACATATCCATCCATGGTTAACTGTTAGAAATAAAATATACTGATGGTCCTCGCTGCTTATTCTTTACTGAAGTATGCAGATCTGAAATTCTAATTTTCTAAAAGTATCTGAATCCAAAGAATCAACATGAACTGGGAACTAGTGCTTTTAGAAGATGGTCAGTCATAGCAATTTACATACAGTATTTTTCTCTATACATTTTTTTTTTTTAAAATTCACTAGGATTATTTTAAACCAACTAGGAATAAGTCATACAGGGGTTGATTTATTAAAACTGGAGTGCAAAATCTGGTGCACATCTGCATAGAAATCAATAAACTTCCAGCCTTTTTTCTCAAGCTTACTTAACCACCTGCCATCCGCGCTATGGCCGAATGATGGCCACGGCGCGGACCTGAATTCCCCGGGAGGCGTCACATGACGGCCTCCCCTGGCGCGTGCCCGAGCGCGCTGTGACTCACCGAGTCACTGAGACTCGGCTGATCACCGATCCGAGTAAGGGGCCGTTCCCGGCCCCTTACGATGTGATCAGCTGTCAGCCAATGACAGCTGATCACATGATGTAAACAAAGATCGGTAATTGTTTTTTTTTTCTACTCACGCTGATAGGGTGATGAGAGGGATGAGAGGGACAAAGGTCCCGAAGTGGAAGAGGCACATCTGCCTCATCTTTGCCAGTTAACAGTGCCACCGAACAGTGCCCACAAGTGCCACCGAACAGTGCCCACAAGTGCCACCGAACAGTGCCCACCAGTAGTGCCAATCAGTGCCACCTAGCAGTGCTGCCTATCAGTGTAACAGATCAGTGCCCATTATTGCCGCCCATCAGTTCCCATCACTGCCGCCCATCAGTTCCCATCACTGCCGCCCATCAGTGCCCATCACTGCCGCCTCATCAGTGCCCATCACTGCCGCCTCATCAGTGCCCATCACTGCCGCCTCATCAGCGTACATCAATGAAGGAGAAAAATTACCTGTTTTAATTTTTTTATTAACAAAATATAAAAAAATATTTTATTTTTTTTTTTTTAATTCAGTCTTTTTACATTTTTTTAACAAAAAATAAAAACCGCAGAGGTGAGCAAATACCACCAAAATAAAGCTCTATTTGTGGGGAAAAAATGATAAAAATTTCATTTGGGTACAGTTTTGTATGACCGCGCAATTGTCATTCAAAGTGCGTCAGTGCTGAAAGCTGAAAATTGGTCTGGATAGGAGGGGGGTTTAAATGCCCAGTAAGTAAGTGGTTAAACAAGCAGAGGTTAGAAACCGATTGGGTTACCATGCGCAGCTGCACCAGATTTTGCAGCTCTCCAGTTTTAGTAAATCAACCCTACAGTCTGTTATCCCCTAGAATTTGGGGGTCTTCTGCTTTGGTTCAGTAACAGATAAAATTTGAAATGCATATCTGAGAAAGATAAAAAAATACAAAAAAAATACCCGACTGGCGTGTTGCTTTCATTTTGGAAATTTAGTGCCATTTGATCAGTCTTCTGTCTCTTCTGATGCTGGACAAATGAATGTGAAACTCCAGTATCTGGACTGCTATTCATCATCTGCAGTTCGGTTTCAATGCTTCTCCTCTTATTTGAGACGTTAAGCGTGTTGCTGCAAGTATAGCTGACAGACATCTCTGAAGAGGACATCCGCTTACGATTTTGTTCATCATTAGTTTTGGTACTAAAATCACTTAGGACCAATGTTGTATGACCAAAAGTGGTTCTTCTGTTTATCTTCATTTCAGACAATGGTTTTCCAAAATTATTACATGGATACTTAATCAAGTCTGTCTCATATCCAACACTTTCATTATCTGCAATGGCTAAAACTTAAACAGAGGATTAATGTTAGGTTAGCAGTTTTGTTTTAAAACACATTATAGCATGTGAGCACACAATACTGTGAATGTGTATCTAATCTCTGAAGGTGTCATTTTACAACATCTTATAATTTTTTAGACCTTTTCATCTATCTATCCATCTAGAGAGAGAGCTACGATCACAAACCGATACCCATTTCTTTGGTTGAGATTTGTAGTCCACGCACAATGAGCTTAAAAAAAAAAAATGCCAGTTCCCTTACCAGGAAAAAAAATAAAGCTCATATAGAATATTTTTATACACAAATTTAGGAGCGTTTCGTTTTTTTTCTGCCAGAAAACAAAAAATGCAAACCAGAAGAAGTGTTTTTTTCTCCTGCCTCTAAACACTGAGCTTAAAAGTATAAGTTCACCTTAAACTGCTTGCTGACCATATACTGTACACATGCGCACACACAAAACAGCAAGGTGGCTCTCCTGGATCTGGGGCACGCAAGCGAGCTGCCGGCAACCTGCTCCTGCTGTGACACAGCGGAAGCCAAATCAGCGCATCTGCCAGGACCCGCAGATTGTTCCAGAAAAAGACAGAACAGCGGTCTGCCTAGGTAAACAAGGCAGATTGCCGTTCTGTGAGAAGGGGAGGTAGTGGTTCTGGGTTTCTGCTGAGCAGGAACACGGATATCTGCCTTCCCACAGTACAAGCACCTCCCCCGCAGTTAGCAAGCACTCCCTAGAAACGCATGTAACCCTTTGATCGCCCCTGATGTTAACCTCTTTCCAGCCAGTGTACCGTGCATCAGCACTGATCACTGTATTAGTGTCACTGGTTTCCACAAAGTGTCAATTAGTGTCTGACTTGTCTGTCGCAATAACGTTACAAGTTGCTGATCGCCGCCATTACTAGTAAAAAAATAAATAAACAAAATATTCAAAATAAAAGGACATAAATCAATCCCATAGTTTGTAGATGCTATAACGTTTGCGCAAACCAATCAATATATACTTACTGGGATTTTTCTTTACCAAAAACATGTAGAACATATATTGGCCTAAAATTGATGAAGAAATTTGATTTTTTACATTTTTTTTTATTGGATAGCTGAAAGAAATATTTTTTTTTCAAAATCGGTCTTTTTTGTTTATAGCGCAAAAAAAAAAAAAACACACAACAATATTGCTAACAATAGGCTGGTCATTTGGGAGGTTGGGGGGGGGGTGTTATACCTTCCGGAGGGCAAGTGGTTAAAAATAAAAAAATTATACATACATACTTTTTTTACCTGCAAAAAGACGTGCATTTATTAGGAGCCTGTAAAACCATTGCACCCGTGACCTGGGTGCAATCTCAGGCTCCTTCAGACTGTCCGTGTAGCGGTCTTGTACAGGCAGGCAGTTACTGAATGACCGGAAGATTCAATGTTCTATCTAGAGTGCTCATCAGCACCCTGGTAGTTTGAGAACTACAAGCCAACAACCGCAGTTTTCCCTTTCACAGAACTCTGAATGAATGATGCGGTTGGGTTAGTCAGGCTTTTAATTTTATTTTTTTATTGTGACAGCATGTGTGGGGAGAAGATAACATTGAGTTGCTTCTACAGACAAAACGCAAAACTCCTGTAGAAGCAACTTTTTTTATGCCCAGTGTGCATGGACCCCAAATATCTGTAGGTACACATCCAAAAAAAGCTGTGTGCCATTCCCATCCCCCCCCCCCCCCAAAAAAAAAACAAAAAAAACAAAAAACACACACCACACCTGTTCTTGGGATTACTTGGGTCACAGATTCAGAAAATTGCATTGGCTAGACTGCATCAGCTCTGGTTTCTTAGAAACAGTCGATTTTAAATACATTTTAGTCTGTTTTTAATAAGATCATGCTGATTAATTTGTTCTTCTGTTACCTAGTTTGTGTATACAAGTTGGCAGATAGTGTGAGTGTTTATGTATCTACAACTGTAATTTTACATTGCAAACATTGGATTCTAGAGTGTAAGTTATTAACTGTATTCTAGTTATATGGGTTTTTTTGCAGATCAAGCACCACAGAGGTTATGGCTACTTCACGGTGAGACGGTCTGAATCATCCAGAAATATTTTTCTATATTTATTTTCGGATTTTTGACCGGCAAACAGAGTAAAGAGTGGTATATGATGATATTGCTGTATATGAAAAAAACTTGTGTTGATAGGGAAAACTTTGGTGCCATTTTTGGAATTAGGGAGTCAAATATACCCAAGAACGGGCCTAACATTCGAGGCACCAAAATGTGTGTTGGCCTGTGTGATTATTTAAAGAAGTTTTCATCCCTGAACTGTATATGTTGGTCACTACTGAATACAGCAATATGCCAGCCTTTAAAATGTTTCATTAATAAAAAGGTCAAAATGGATTTTCAGCCTGTTTAACGTCTTGAAGTTTGGCATGCATTTGATGTAATTAATTTTCTGTATGTACATTCCTTGGATCATTTGATCTCTGTACATTGTCTGCACCTTGTATCTTAAAGTGGTTGTAAACCTTGCATATACCCAGTGAAGTGACTGGCTTCAGGTGATACACAGATGAAACAAATGCTCCTACATAAGTTGTACCTGTTTATCTGCAGCATTTTCTTCTCTACATCTATTCAATATCCAGAATTTATATAGTATATCTGAGCCATCGGAAAGTAGGGGGTGGGGAGCTGAAATTACACTCCAAAAAGCTCAGTGAGGAGAGCTGACTGGAGGGAAGGAACACACCAGCTCAACATAGCACACAGGAACTGACCTGAGGCTGTCAATCACAGGCTGTGTGCTAGAGATCCCTCACATTACCTTTGTGTCAGGAAAATCTGCCAGAAGTGACTCATACAGATAGCAGAGGAACAGGTCATAAGAAATTACACTTAGTGATCTGGATTGAGACAATTACACACTATATGTGGATATGCTTTCTTCATATTTCATGTTTGATGTTTACAACTACTTTACATTTTTTCCCAAAGTTACCTATATTCTTGCCCCCAAAAATTATCAAACACTAAAAATATCCAAGTGTGCACGTATACACCAAATGCAGCACTGAGCAGTCATCCCTGACAGATGCTTAAAGTGGAACTCCAGCCAAACAGCTAACTACATATATGTTTATTGGGTTACCTACCAAAGACTTTGTAATTTTGGCCAGACATTCTTGGAATGCACACACCTCTCTAATCAGGAAGATAACACTCTTACTTCCTGGATCTTATTTACTGCTTCCTAGATCAACAGCGATGATCATTTACTATTTATTTAGAAGGCTGACGGCACAGATGAAATAATAATCTGGATTGGTGAATCAGTAAGACAAATGGCTTAATTAGGAAGTATGTGAGCCACCTAAGGGGATTGACTGGCTTCACAGAACCACAAACCCTTAAATATAATCAGCAAATATGAGTCTTTTCACCTGTATATGTAGCCATTTTCCGGGAGTTTTCCTTTAACTAGAACACAAACACACTGTAATCACCCCCCTCCTCCCCTATTCCTGTAGTTATGGAGCCCATACTATCAGTGTACTTAATAGTTAAAAAAAAAAAAAAATATCCTGCAGGTCAGAGTCTGCTACTCAGTCTGTGAAAGGTTATGTATTACTATGTAAAAAACAAAAAAGGTGATACAAAAACATCTAATCACAAGCCTCAGTTTTCCCTACCTAAGCACTTTAACTTTTTAGTTAACTTAATGTTAACTTAATAGTTACATTTACTGTAAGTCATAGTATATCCCACCAAGTAATAACGTTCAGGAAATTCTGAAGCACTCAGGGCCAATTTAAAAGTTTTGCTTGTAAAATGGATATAGCAATAAATACGCTTTTTGTGATAATACAGCTGGTTTCTGTATAACTGGAACAGCAGTATCAAGCTGGTCTCGGAATATCAATGCAATATATACGCTGCATACAGAGCATAGTCTACAATTTACAATACCTTTTGGTTTAGGAGTCAGGCACGCATCACATTTCTCATCTGAAGGCTTGTTAATGAGTGTGCAGATTTGGCATGCCCAATGTTCTTCATCACTCCTGGCCACTTGGTCTTGTGATTCTTGTCTACAGGCCCATCCAATAAGACTGTTTCTTTTGGGAAGTTTACTATACAGTAAGCCACAGATAAAATGTATAGTTTGTGAGTGCTTTACATTACTGCACAACAGTACATTGCCCCCTCCCTCCATTGTACCCTAGGCAAGAATGAGGTTTACGTCACTCCAACAGCCCCCTGATATATCCATGTCAGATATCCCAGAAGGCTTCAGCTTATATAGAGCAGCTGGAGGAGGCAGATCCAAT
Organism: Aquarana catesbeiana; assembly: GCF_042186555.1. NCBI lineage: Eukaryota > Metazoa > Chordata > Amphibia > Anura > Ranidae > Aquarana > Aquarana catesbeiana. The sequence goes on along the minus strand of NC_133324.1, from coordinate 782,694,184 downwards.
GGCACTCCATACAAGAACCTTGAAGAGACAGCTATCTCCTGATATCAGAGTGGAAGATGGTGGCATGGGACCCAGGACAATGCTGGAGTCACTGAGCCAGCTAAGGCAGACAAACCTACTCAAACCACGATGAGCAAGAATATGTTGCTTAAAAAAAAGGTAAAAGGTGACCTTCATAAACCCTACTGAAAATGTATTATAAATCAACCTATTTGCAGCAAATCAATTAATTACTTTGTTATGCTAAAACAGTTATTGGAGGAGCTTACCAGTGTTTGTTCTGACTGTTAACATTTCCCCCTGGATTCACCTGCTTGCTCAAACATTCCCGACTGCTGCTAGTTGCCTGAGGTAAAGACCAAAAGGCAGCTTTGTCTGACAGGCCACATGGTATTTCTAGCAATCTCCTTATACAGGTTTACAATAAGATGAAGTTACAGGGGCTGAACATAGGTTGTTAATAAACATCCAGATAAAAACACGGCCAATCATGATTAAAGAACTTTTATAAGCATTCAGCATACGTGACAAGGATGCATTATACCGAATAAATGGAAACTGAAAATGGAACAATTCCCTCAAGTTTGCAATGCAGTTGGAATCAGAAATTAATGCCCTCAAATTTGAGAATCTAAAGCCAAGAATATTGACCAGTCCTCAAATGTGATAACTACATTATTTTATATTTTTAGGCTAAAGTATATTTTCTGTAAGTACAGAAAAGTTGATGCTGATGCTGTTCAATTTCCAGTGTCCTTTTAACTTCCTGTGCACTAAATTGATATATTAAACAACATTATCAGCGTTTCCCATTGTCTTCTTTAAAGTGGAACTTCACCCAAAAGGGGAAGTGCCCCTTGTTTGCAGCCTCCCTCCGCCTCCACTGCCACATTTGACACCTTATTGGGGGGGGGGGGGGGTATACCTTGTTTTGACAGAGACACGCTCCCACTTCTGGTAAGATGCATCACAGAATGCGAGTCGGAAGTTCCTCCCCTGCAGCCTTCTGGGAAACATCACAGGTACCAAAAGACTACGTGACCATTTACAAAGTGCGGCGCAACTCACGCATGTGCAGTAGGCTTCACTGCCGGTTTCCCTTACCGATGGTGCAGGCACCAGCACCCAAAGCTGACGAAAAATCAGCTCAGGTGAGGACATCACTGGATCTCTGGACAGGTAAGTGTCCCTATATTAAAAGTCAGCCACTACAGTATTTGTAGCGGCTGACTTTTAAATTTTGAGGGGAGCCAGAAGCTCCTATTTAATCAGTTACCAACCGGCCCATAGCCAAATGACGGCTGCAGGGCGATTGGATAACTCTGGGAACACGTACTATGACGTGATCCCAGAAAACCGCTCCCGTGCGCCCCCGGGGTGCTCACATGGGAACATCCGTGACCGCCGGGTCCAGAGGACCCGGCACATCACGGTAAACGGCCGCTGATTGCAACTGTTTACCACGTGATCGCTCCGTCAAATGACGGAACGATCACATGTAAACAAACCGGCGCCATGTCATGACGCTGGTTCCTCTCTCCCCTCTGTGTACCGATCGGTACAGAGGGGGAGGGATCGGATGGCAGCAGCTCTGTGGGCTGCATGTGTAGTGCCCACAGCGCTGCTCTGTGACATGTGCAATCACATCCATGGATCCATCCCTCCATGCTCAGCAATACTCTGCACTACTCTGCCATACCCAGCCATGCTCGGCCTTTGTATGTGGCCAGGCTGTGGAAGTCTCACACATGTGGTATCGCCGTACTCAGGAGGAGTAGGAGAATCTATTTTGGGGTGTCATTTTTGGTATGTGCATGCTGTGTGTTAGAAATATTGTATAAAAATGGATAACTGTGTTAAAAAAAAAAAAATAAATTAAAAAAAAATAAATAAATAAAATATGTGTTTTAATCACCTCCCGCCCGCCGGCCGTCATACGACGTCCTTGACTTTGTGCGGGGATATCTGAATGATGCCTGCAGCTACAAGCATCATTCAGATATCAGCTTTTTCAGGTGGCGATTCCCTACACCATAAAAACGATCATAGCGGCTGTTCCACTGCTTGATCGTTCTTACGGGAGGCGAGAGGGGATGTCCCCCCCCCCTCTCGCCGCCCTCAAGTGCTTCTACCGACTCACGGCTACGATCGAAACCAGGATTGTTTTTTTTTTTTTTTTGTTTTTATTTATTTTAGGCTTCCTAGCCTAGAGCTGAGATGTGGGGTCTTATTGAGGACCTGTCATGCCATATTCCTATTACAAGGATGTTTACATTCCTTGTAATAGGAATAAAAGTGATTAAAAAAAAAAATGTACTTTTTGGACAAAAGCATCAAACTAAAATAAAGTAAAAAAAAAAAAAAAAAAAAAAAAAATTCCCCGTATGCAGAAGCGAACGCATACGCAAGTCCCGCCCACATATGAAAAAGGTGTTTAAACCACACATGTGAGGTATCGCTGCGATCGTTAGAGTGAGAGCAATAATTTTGGCCCTAGACCACCTCTGTAACTCAAAACATATAACCAGTAAAAAATTTTAAAGCGTCGCCTATGGGGATTTTTAAGTAGCGAAATTTGGCGCCATTCCACGAGCGTGTGCAATTTTGAGGGTGACATGTTGGGTATCTATTTACTCGGCATAACTTCACCCTTTACATTATGCAAAAACATTGGGCTAACTTTACAGTTTTTTTTTTTTTTTTTTTTTTTAAGCACAAAACTTTTTTTTCCAAAAAAAAAAGCGTTCGAAAAATTGCTGCGCAAATACTTTGCGAGATAAAAAGTTGCAACTACCACCATTGTATTCTCTAGGGTCTTTGCTAAAAAAAAAAAATCATATACGTTTTGGGGTTCTTTGTAATTTTCTAGCAAATAAATGATGATTTTTACATGTAGGAGAGGAAATGTCAGAATTGGCCTGGGCACTCTAGAACGCTTGAAGGTGCTCCCTGCATGTTGGGCCTCTGTATGTGGCCACGCTGTGTAAAAGTCTCACACATGTGGTATCGCCGTACTTGGGAGTAATAGCAGAACGTGTTTTGGGGTGTAATTTGTTGTATGCATATGCTGTGTGTGAGAAATAACCTGCTAATATGACAATTTTGTGAGAAAGAAAGAAAGAAAAAGAAAAAGAAGAAAAAGAAAAAAAATCTTGACTTTGCAAAGAATTGTGGGAAAAAATGACAACTTCAAAAAACTCATCGTGCATCTTTCTAAATACCTTGGAATGTCTTTCCAAAAAGGGGTCATTTGGGGGGTATTTGTACTTTTCTGGCATGTTAGGGTCTCAAGAAATTAGATAGGCCGTCAGTACTTCAGGTGTGATCAATTTTCAGATATTGGCACCATAGCTTTTGGACTCTATAACTTTCACAAAGACCAAATAATATACACAGATTTGGGTTATTTTTACCAAAGATATGTAGCGGTATAAATTTTGGCCAAAATATAAGAAAAATTACTAATAATTTTCGGTCTTTTTTCTATTATAGCGCAAAAAATAAAGAACCCAGCGGTGATTCAAAACCACCAAAAGAAAGCTCTATGTGTGTGAAAAAAAAAAAAAGGACAAAAATTTCATATAGGTACAGTGTTGCATGACTGAGTAATTGTCATTCAAAATATGAGAGCACCGGAAGCTGAAAATTGGTCTGGTTATTAAGGGGGTTTAAGTGCCCAGCGTTCAAGTGGTTAAAGAACACTTCCCTCCTATTTACATAAGATGAGGTGTTTGTTGCCTGAATCTAGATAGCAGCTTTGGGTGAAAATGCTGCTTCTACAAAGATAAAATAAGGCTAGTAAGAGTTTTCATCCTGTAACAGAATGAGTGTTACCAGCAGGGTCACTTGAGAAGACCAGAAAAAAAAAAAAAAAAAAATGTAGAAGGCTTTTTATCTTCATGCATTAGAATGAAAAAAACCTTCGGTGTGCACCCCCACCCCCACTTCATACTTACCTGAGCCCCATCTTGATCCAGCGATGTTGCACGAGAGACTCGGCTGTCCAGGACACACCCTCCTGATTGGCCAAGTCAAAGTCAGTGAGTCAATGAGGAGAAAGAGGGTGCAGGGCCGACCTGCAGCTCCTTGTCCGAATGGACACACAGAGCAGCAGGCTTGGCTCGGGTGCCCCCATAGCAAGTTGCTTGCTATGGGGGCAGGAGGGTGGTGCAAGGAGCGCTGGCGAGGAAACAGAGCAGGTAAGTATAACATGTTTGTTACTTTAAACCAAAAAGGAAAAAAAAAAAAAAAAAAAAAAAACCACACACCACCAAAATATATTTAAGTTGAACACAAAAGACACAAATTAAAGCTGATCTCCAGGATTCCTGTCATTTTAAATAAATTGTTTGTTTGAACCAAGCTGGTCCAAACAAACTACTTCCTTCACCAAGTGCTGTATGAACTTTATTAAGCTTCAGCTACATACAGTGCTGGGTTCCGGTTATGAGACAGAATTCCCGTCTCATCCTCGGAAGAACGCAGTCGGCACTCAGCAATTTAGATGCAGTTTTGTATTCTGTGAATGAATACAAAGCTTCCTCTGATTGGCCAAGTCAGAGATCATGACATCACCAGCCAGCCTCTTCACCTCAGCCAGAGGAAGCTTTGTATTGATTCACAGAATACAAAGCTGCCTCTGAATGGCTGAGTGCCGTTCAGATCGAAGGTTTTGTTCCAGGTGTGAGATAGGAAGCCTAGATCTCCCTTACTCTATCCAAAATAAAAAAAAAAAATACAATTTTGCCCTTAGTTCTACTTTTAAAATCCGAAAGAACAAGTGCTATTTGTTGCATTTTTTGATAACATACAGTAACTACAAAATATGCTGTATACCTCAGATCAAGCTGCTGAGGTTTATCCCTTTGGCACGTTGAGCAAAAATAGGTCATTCTGTTGTGTTCTCCCAGGCGACATACTGTGATCTTTGTACCACACTGGCCACAGTTAGATCTTTTATATACTTTGTAATGCTTGTAAAGAGCTGATCCATTCTTTCGACACTGCAAGAACAGAAAATTTCTAGTATGGAGTTTATTCCACAGTGGTTCTTGTAACAATTAAATTACTATTTACCTTATAAAAGAGGAGCGTAAAGTCACGTGTCATCTTCACCAGATGGCCAATCTGTCCATCTGTTAGTAAACCAGCCTGTGATAACAGCAAAGCAAAATAGTAAAACATTTGACATTATATCATTAACATGCAAAAAAAAAAAAAAAAAAAAAAAAAAAAAACCACCCCGCACGTTACAACAAAAATTCACAATAATTTCTACAAAGGTCTGACAACTTATTTAATTTGCAATAGCAGCAGCTGCCATCAATTCTGTAAAAAAAAAAATAGTTCACTGTACCTGTACAGCTGGATGTAGGCCACTATCAAACAGGGCTTCATTTTTGATAATGTTGCCAACTCCAGGGAGCAATGCTTGATCAAGGAGCACGTCACACAGCATCCGACATCCCTGCTTCTTAACCTCACACTCCGCTCTAGAAAAACTGAACTTTGAGGAGCACACATCCAATTCTTCAAATAACCGCACTTTTTCCTGACACTCTGAAGCGTTCCTGAGTAGGAAGACATTTTCAAATAATATTACTTTTAACGAGGTAAAAATTTCAAAGTAACCAAAAATGGGGTGATTTAACCACAAAAAATAAAAAGTTTAGGAAAAACATAAGAAATACTGTATGCAGTATGAAATGTTCTGCACTTTATTTTAGGGCCAGTTCACACCATAAAAACGCAGTTCCGGATGCTTTTCTGCATGTGCGTTTTTGATGCGGTCCACTGCATTTCCACCCCCCTCTTTTTTCTTAACCTAAAATAAGGACATGTATGTCCGTTTATCTGCGTTCCTGAACAGTAAAAATGCAACATGTTCTACTTTTCTGGAAGTGGAACTGACTTGCACTGGTGTGAACTATGAAATTGAAAACCATATAACCTACTATCCATGCGTTTTTGATTAAAAAAAAAAAAAAAAAAAAAACAAAAAAAACGCACTGGACTGCGTGCAGTGTGCATTTTAAACATGAAATTTCCACTTGGAGACAATCTTTTTTTTTTTTCAGTCAATCTGAGCCAGGAAATAGGCTTGAAATGGGAAGAGTTAAAAAAAAAAAAAAAAAACAACACACCAACCAATCACTGTACAGCCTGTATGCATAATGCATAATAATGTGCATACAGAAAAAAAAAAAAAAAAAAAAAAGGAAGAAGAAGAAATAAAAACAAATGTTTTAAATGTAAACACATTAATTGCAATGTCAATGACACTGGGCACATTTATGCTATAGATTAGGGATGCACCGATACCAAATTTCATAGCAACGACTAAGTGTATCGACAATTTTCTTTAAAGTGGAGTCCCACTCAAAAGTGGAACTTCCGCTTATCCGTCTCTCCCCACCACCCGATACCACATTTGGTACCTTTATGGGGAGACCACAGCCCGGTCTCTCAGAAGTTCAGCCCCCTCCTCCTTCCTCTGCACCACTTAGAAAGCGCAGCTCGCATGCAAAGAGAAATGGCTGTGAAGCCGAAAGGCTTCACTGCCGGGTTCCCTTACCGGGAATGGCGGCAGCTGCACCCGACAGCAGATCTGAAGATCGGCTGGGGTGCCGACATTGCAGGCTCCTTGGACAGGTAAGTGTTCATATATTAAAAGTCAGATGCCGTATTTGTAGCTGCTGAATTAATTTTTCATGGAGGGGCTGGACCTCCTCTTTAAACACTCACCAATACCAATTAACGATAACCATTTCTGGCATTTAGGGAGTTTAATATTAACATCTGGATGAGACCAAGTGATGAGGAAACAGCACTCCAAACACCCAGCATTGCCGGCCTCACAGCTAGGACAACCATGCTGTCATCCCATATCCTTCTCCTGCAGTCCATACAACATGTTTGAGTGCAGGAGTAAGTAAAATAGAATACAGTGTATTGAGCGCAAAAGTCAGGATGAGAGTGGGGTGTGGGGGAGAGAGATAAAGGGGTGAGTGAGAGCAAGAGGAGAGGACAGTGGGGGGTGGCAAAGAGAGAAAGAGGCCAAAGAAAGAGCGCAAGAGAAAATATCCCAGTAAGGCAGACTCTCATTCCCCAGCTCACACAGCACAGAGGAGATGTCCACCAAAAGAGGTTAGAGATTAGAGACACATATATACATACACACACACAGAGTTAGGAAAATTATTATTTGATTGAGAGAGACAGAATATCTAACAAAAATTCCAGAAAAAACACATGATACAAATGTTATAAATTGAGTTGCAGTTCAGCGAGTAAAATAAGTATTTGATCCCCTACCAACCAACAATAATTCTGGCCCCCACAGACTGGCTACAGTATGTGCTCATGTATTGCACAGATTAGTCAATTTAAAGCGGTGTTCCGCCGGGAAAAAAAGAGACAAATACTGTAGCTGCTGACTTTTAAAATAAGGACATTTACCTGTCCAGGGCACCCACAATGTCCTGAAGCTGACCTGTCCCTTGGCTCCGGAATCTTCAGTAAGGGAATGAGGAAGCGAAGCCTGGTTCTCTACTGCGCATGTGCGAGTTGCGCTGTGCTTTCTGAATGGTCTCTGCTATCTTCTGGAACCTGTGTGTCTCTCAGAAGACAGCGGGGGGGGGGGGGGGGGGATTGCGGACTGAGGAGGGGCTGGCCATGGCGTAGTTCGCCGCGAATTGTGCCGCGCTCCTTCGCCGAAAGTGGGAGCAAATACCTGGATTAGACAGGCATCTGCTCCCCCCCTGAAAAGGTGCCAAATGTGACACCGGGGGGGCCAAGACAAATAGAGCTTTCTTCTGGTGGTTTTAATCACCACTGGGGTTTTTATTTTTTGCTAACTAAATCTGTAGATGAATAAGCAGAAAGATACAAAATGAAACAATGTTATTATATCTTTCTGTATTTGCAGCTGAGCAATGTGGTTGATAAAATTGCCAGATTATTCTTTTTTTTTTTTTTTTTTTTTTTTACAGCTCCTGCTGTCGGGACCATCTCTGTGTACTCATTGATGATTCAGAGCTGAAATGCCATGTACTGTGAAATGGGGGGTGATTCCGGCAGCAGGGCAGATTAACTGGATATACTAGACACCCTGGGGGTTATTTACTAAAGGTAAATCTACTTTGCACTACAAGTGCAGTCGTTTTAGATCTGAGGGGGATATGCAAGAAAAAAAAAAAAAACACAGCATTTTAGCTTGCACATGATTGGATGATCAAATCAGCAGAGCTTCTCCTCATTTCATATCCCCCCTCAGATCTACAGCAACTGCACTTGTAGTGCAAAGTGGATTTACCTTTAGTAAACACATCCCCCCCCCCCCCCCCCCCCCTGTACAATGATGACTTTCTTTACTTTTATGACAGTCTGCAACTGGTTAAGCCAAAAACTAAAAATCACATACTCTACGCACTACACATCTGATGTATAGAAAAAATATGCATCAATGAACAGTCATCTTTGGCAAAATCACCTACCTACAAATCTTACTTCGTGTTAACATGTAGCACGAGCGTGACTGTAGAAGCAAACTGAGTGAGGCAGTGTTATTTTTTTTTTTTATAGATTTTGTATTATTATAAATTCTTTTAAAAACACAGAAACAGTTAGTTACAGAACAGGTACACAAATCTGAGCTTCAGCTTCACAGCATTTCACATATAAGTTCCCATACCCCCCCCCCCTCCCTCAGGACAAACCCCCCCCCCCCCCCCCCCCAAGAAAAAAAAGATAATAACCCCTCTCTCCCTCAATCCCCAACAAGACATCTCCCTCTTCAACCACCTCTATCCCACAGGACCAATTTTTCCGCCATTCAGGTCTTGTTGTATAATCGTACCCCTCCTCTTCATCTTAAACTCTGCCATCCCATATTCTGCATATATTAACCCCCTTAAACACCCACCATAGTTGTCTATTCTATAGATTTTTTTAAATTCAACCATTTTCCCCATATGGTGTAGTACACCTCTACAGAGTCCTCTACTGTATGCATGGTTTCTTCTATAGATCTCAGCCAGACAACCTTTGCTACCCATTCCTTCATAGTCGGGGCTTCTGAGGTTCTACATAGTCTCGGAATCAGACTTTTAGCTGCATTTAATAAAGTAAGGAACTAGGGTGTTCTTATACTGAGCCACGGTTATTTCCATGGCTCCACCTGGGTATATTCTCCTGTGATTTGATACATTGACCTTTCCAATGTATCATTGGAATTGACCATTGTAATTTCCTCCCAGTAAGGCTGTATCTTTATGCATTCCCACCACAAGTGCGCGAAAGGCCCACTGAGCATCGCACCCCCTCCAACATGTTGGGGGAACATCCGTTCTGAACCTTCACACCCTTTGTGGGGTCACATAACATCTCGATAAATAATTTATAGCACATCTCTATTGTCTTAGCATCACTTGATGAGAAACAGGCTAATCTTGCAGTGTTATTCTAACCTACTCAATAGAAAATGCTGGTGGATTACCTCTCTTATGTATGATAGGACAGCTTTTTTTTTGGATCTTTAAATGATACTTGAAACTGAAAATTTGGCCCAATTATGTAATGTTAAAGGATGTTTTAGACATGCTGAAGAGGGAGTGTAGCTGCCCTTAGGTAAACAAGGGCTGGGCAGACAGATGTGAAGAGTGGGAACATGATTCTTTACTTTGTTTTAGCAGGAGCTTACATACTCCATTAGCTAAGTGAAAAACAATTATTACGGATTCCATGTTTGGAATAAGAGCAAAAAACCAAGTTAGACTTACTGGTAACTTGTTTTCCAGAAGTCTTTCAGGACAGCACCTGAGAGATAGTGACTCCTCCCACCAGACCATAGGAAACACCTTCTTCCTCCAGAACTTTAAAAAGGGAGGCACCTCCCTACCATACCTCAGTTTTAGAAGAGAAACCTCCGGCCCCAGCTGGAACACAAACACATACGTTAGTCACAGCATAGTATATTAAATACAATAGGGCGGGATGTTGCTGTCCTGAAAGACTTCTGGAAAGCAAGTTACCGGTAAGTCTAACTTGGTTTTTCCCAAGGCGTCTTTCAGGACAGCACCTGAGAGGATAACAGAGACTTACCCCCTAGGCGGGACAACAGCTTGCAGGACCTTTCTGCCAAACGCCTGATCATTAGCAGATCGGAGGTCCAGCCTGTAATGTTTCACGAATGTGTGAAAACTTGACCATGTTGCCGCCTTGCAAATTTGTTCAGGGGTGGTACCAGCTCTCTCTGCCCAAGGGCTGCTAGTGCTCTTGTTGAGTGTGCACAAATTCCTGCTGGTGGAGACACACCTGCATGCGAATAAGCCTCTGAAATGGATAGTTTCAGCCACTTTGCTAAAGAAACCTTAGAAGCCTGGCAACCTTTCCTGTTGCCCGAAAATAGCACAAACAGTGAAACTGAACGTCTAAAGAGCTTTGTTCTTTCCAAGTAACATAACAAAGTCCTTCTGACATCTAACATGTGGAAACAAGTCTCCTTCTCGCCTGCTGGGTTAGGGCAGAAGGTTGGAAGTACAATGTCCTGAACATGATTCTGTACTGAAGCTACATTTGGTAAGAATTTCTGGTCTGTCCTAAGTATAACCCTATCTGGAAAAATGGACAAATAGGGTTCCTTGATTGATGAAGCATTAAGCTCACTGATCCTGCGTGCAGAGACAATGGCAATCAGAAACACATACTTAAATGTGAGATATCTGAGTGGCGCTTCTTCCAAAGGCTCAAAGGGACTCTTTGTTAGAGACTGAAGGACTATCGACAGATCCCATTTAGGAAAAAACTTAAGCGGTGCTGGTCTGGAGCTCTAAAGAATCTGGTTACCAACGGATTCGAGGTCACAGATTTTTCTAAGAACACTGCTAGCGCAGCATCCTGCACCTTCAGGGTACTAACTGCTAGCCCCTTGTCAGCTCCAACTTGTAAAGTTTCTAGAATGGTAACAAGACTCCCTGGGTCCTGGGCAGATGAATTACACCATGCATTATAAACCTTCCAAACCCTGGAATAAATGTCCCTAGTCACCTTTTTCCTACTTGTTAATAGTGTTGAAATCAACCGGTTGGAAAAAAAGGAGCGGCTCTTCAGATACCAGGCTGTGAGCGCCAAAGTGGCTACCTCTGGATGATTTACGGGACTTGTAACAGTAAATCGTGCTTGAGGGGCAGATGCCAATAAGGCTTGACCGCCATTCTCAGAACGATTGAAAACCAGGCCCTTCTTGGCCAAAAGGGCGTGATTAGGATGACTGGTACCATTTCCTTCTGAATTTTCCTTAATATTAACGGAATTAACTGGAATGGGGGAAAGCGTAGCAAAGATGGAATTTCATGGATACGCCAAAGCATCTGTCCCTAGTGACCCGTTGTGATTGTTTAGGGAAAAAAATTGAGGAACCAGGGCATTCTCCTTTGAGGCAAACAGGTCCACCTCTGCAGCCCCCATTTTTCGGCAATCATAGCGAAAACTTCTGGGTTCAGAGACCATTCTGCTTCTTGAATGGGGTTCCTGCTCAGGAAATCCGCCACCCTGTTCAAAGACCCCTTTAGGTGAACTGCTGATAGAGACAGCAAGTGTCCTTCTGCCCACCGAAGAATGTTCATGGCTAGTACCTGCAGCAATTTGCTCTTTGTACCTCCCTGCCTGTTTATATAAGCCACAGCCGTGGCATTGTCTGTTAGTATCTGAACATGCTGAACTTGAAGATCCTGAGCAAATGACTTCAGAGCCAAGTCGATCGCCTTGAGCTCTCTCCAGTTTAAGGACTTTGTTGCCTCTTTCCTGGACCAGTTTCCCTGAGTGAAACCCTTTCCTAGGTGGGCCCCCCAACCCCAGGAACTGGCATCGGTTGTCAGTCTCTTTTCGATCGAAAAGCCCAGACTACCCCTCCGATAGGATATCCTGCCTCTTCCACCACCATAGTGACCTCTTCACCTGAGTTGGAATTTTTACCTATGATTCTAGGGATTCCAAATTGTGATCCCAAGATCTCAGAAGAAAGGCCTGCAGATGTCTGAAGTGTAGCCTTGCCCACTGAACAGCAGGCATTGATGAAGTCAGAACACCCAGAGCTGACATGACCCGCCTTACCGTCAGATGCTGGTTTGTCTGCAGTAAAGACACTGTATCCTGAATTTTTTCCTTCTTCTCTGAAGGAAGAAAGATCTTTTGATCTACAGAATTTATTACATACCCTAGAAACCAAATCTCCTGAGATGGGTCTAGGGAAGATTTTTGGAGATTTAAAATCCATCCGAGAGACTCCAGATGGCTGCATGCTCTGCCTAAATTGCTCTGCAATTCCTCTCTTGAGGGGGCGAAAAATAGATCGTCTAAATAAGCAATTACTGCGATTCCTTGAAGACTAAGCGGAACTAGGGCTTCTGCCACCACTTTGGTGAAAATTTGAGGTGCAGATGATAGCCCGAAGGGTAAGGCTCTGAATTGTAGATGATGAATCCTGCCTTCCATCCTTACCGCCAACCTGAGATACCTCTGGGACTGGATGAGATTGGAATATGCAGGTATGCATCCTTTAGATCCACTGATGCCATGAAACAAGCTGGAGTCAGTAGATTTCTGACAGTGAAAACTGAGTCATCTTTAACTTCCTGTATTTTATGACTACGTTTAGCGGCTTTAGATTGAGAATTAATCGAAAACCTGTTTTTTTTTTACCAGGAAGACATAGAGAATAGAACCCCTCCTGCCGTTCTTTTAGAGGCACTGGGATTATTACACCCTGCTGCATCAGTTCCTCGAGAGAGGATTTCATGGCCAGGGCCCTTTCTGATCTCGATGGGTATTTGTTACCAGAAACCTTCTTGGGGGGCTTTCGGAAAACTCGAGAGTATAGCCCTGCGAGAGAGTGGTCAGAATAAACTGATTTGAAGTTATCCCTGACCACTGCGGAAGAAACTCTCGTAATCTTCCGCCAACCCACAGGGACGAGTCATTGCGATTTCTCGGCCTGTGAAGGAGGACGGAAGAGAATTCCGCCTTTACGCCTCGCTTTTTGTGCGGACCAATTTTTCTTCCTCCCCTGAAATTTGCTGTCCTGCTCTTGAGCTTTTTGAGGTTGAAAAGACGTTTTGGGACCTGCTTTTTCTTCTTGACCGGAAAGGACCTCTTTTTATGAGCAGTTCTGTCTTTATCTAGATCAGGGCCAAAAAGAAGGTCACCTGAAAAGGGAATACCACAAAGCTTGCTCTTTGAAGCTGTATCACCTGGCCAGGTTTTTAGTCATAAAGCTCTTCTTGCAGCATTTGTCAAAGCTACTGACCTAGCTGACATTTTGATTGCTTCAGCTGAAGCATTCGCAATATAAGCAACTGCAGAGATCAGGGTAGGAAATGAATCTAAGATATCCTGTTTAGGGGAATCTGCCACTATATATGATCTAAGTTGGTTCACCCAGTATTCCAGATTCCTTGCTACACATGTTGTGGCCATTGCTGGCTTCAAATTGCTCATGATTGATTGCCACGACCTCTTGAGCAAAATATCCATTGGATCCTTCAGAACCCCCATGTCTTCAAAAGACAGGTCTGCAGATCTTGAGACCTGGGAGAATGCAGCATCCAACCTGGGCACCTTATTCCACACCGCAGCAGGGTCCTCCTCAAAAGGAAAAACGCCTCTTGTGGGCTCTGGAAAAAAAAGGGTTTTCTCTCTGGATCTTGCCATTTCTTAGCAATGGCGTCAGAAATGACCGAATGGACTGGGAAATGTTCGCCCCCTTAGGTTCGTTTAACCCTGCGTACATGCGATCATCAAGAGATAATTCCTTGCTTTCCTCACTTAAGTCAAGCGTAACATGAATAGCTTTAAGGAACCCGTCTACCTCTTCTAGGGATAGCTTAAATTTGGAAGGGGCCACCTCCACCTCCTCACCCTCCTCTTCCGATTCTTTAACAGAAGGAGCATGGGACTGCTCTTCCCTGGTTGAAGGGTCTTCAGGTAAAGCTTCCACCACCGGGATAGAAAGGGAATCCTGGGAAGACTCAGACGTGGATGGCTGACTAGCAGCTGGATTAACTAAAAAGTCACGAAAAGTTTGAATCGTGGCATATAGTTCCTTCTTTACAGAGGCAACCAGGTCATCACAAACCGAAGCTGATTCCTCCTTGACTAAAGAAGTGATGCAAGCACTGCACAGGGCTTTTTTCCAATTCTCTCCCATTTTGGCCCTGCAAGGACATCTCTTTTTTTGGGTCAGAGCTTTTAGCCTATGAGAAAAAAACAAAAAAGGGAAAAATAAACAGGGGACCTTTTAGTGAGACCCAGTCTCAGCTTCACAAGAATCACCCACAGGTGCACTAAGAAGAAACCAGTCAGCCTCTAGTGCCCAGACAGGCTCTTGCCACTAGGGGGTAGAGAAAAAAAAAAAAAAAAGGAATAGATCAAAACACCAGGTAAAAGGAAGAAAGGCAGACTTTAACCGCTGCTCCTACCTGAGCTTTGCTGGCGCCTGTGCCTGTCCCTACCACTGCAGATGCTGACTCCTCCATGTCTGGTGTGCAGCTTTTTACTCGTGGCTTCATATGCCGCTTCCAGACTCCCATAGTGCATCTGCGGAAGCGGAAATAGGCGCCAGCTCCTGTCCTCCCTCCTCCCCCCTTGCGTCCACGCCGGAAATGACGTTTTCGCTGACCCAGTGAGCCGCTCCGTCATTTCTGGCGTGACCGCCGGCCAATATGGTGCGGCGCACCGCCGCTTCCTACAACCGCGTGGGCCACCGTATCTTCGGCTCTCACCGAGCACTAGGAGGGGAAGAGAAGAACAATTTCTACCGCTGCTGATGCCTGGGTAGGCCGGGGAGGACAGCAGGTCTCTTGTGGAGAAAAGAGAAGGAAGCCTCGTCTCCCAGGAGCACCTGAGACATTGACTCCCCTCCCAAAAGATGTTCCCTCCGGGCCGGAGGAAACACAAAAACGGAGGTATGGTAGGGAGGTGCCTCCCTTTAAAGTTCTGGAGGAAGAAGGTGTTTCCTATGGTCCGGTGGGAGGAGTCACTATCTCTCAGGTGCTGTCCTGAAAGAAGCCAAGATATATACAGAGGGGCCAAAAAAAAAAAAAAAAAAAATGTACACACTTCAACAGTTGTCATCTCTAACCCGAATTGATTATGGCAGCAAACGTGTAGCATTAGGTTTCCCTTAAAGATGTCAGTAGTCACACCATTGTTGATGTTACCAGTCATTCATGCAGTTAATGCAAATGAGCAATTTTATTTTCCACGAGACGTGAGAGATCTCAAAGACATTCTGCCAAAGCGTTGGACACAACGTAGAGGTGCTGCTGAATTCCTCCACTTAACACCCCTCAATTTCTATCTGTAGGGAACACTAAAAGGATGTGGAGTACTGTAGAAAACCACCTACCTTGCTTGCACTAGGGGAAGAAATTGAAACAACATGCAGAGCAATCCCTGTGGACACTCTAGTCAATGTTGTTCATGCAGTAGTGCGCCAAAAGCAAAAAAGTATCTGGATGTCAATGGTGACCACTTTGAGCACCTAATGTGACTGCATAATTCAAACATGACTTACAGCTACCATTTGATTCTTATATAAAATCTAGTAATAACATTTGTATGCATACATTTTTCAAGTGTGTATACATTTCCCCCCCCCCCCCCTCTATAATTATATATATATTTATTACACACACACACACACACACACACACGTGTTTTTTTTTTTACCAGAAGGATAGCTGTGGAGCCATTAGACACAATGAAGGAGGTCTAAGCATTACCTGACATCTATCGTGGAATCATAAAAGCAAATCAAATCCTTGGTGAGTTGCACTTCTAGAACTGCTGGAGCTCCGCTTCTATCCTTCCTCTCTGCTGGATTAATGCGCATTGATCCATTCATTCCAAATGAACTCTAGGATGAAACAATAGGACACGGTTTAAGTGTGATTACACTACATGTAAGCCAAAAAAAGAAAGGAAAAACTGGTACTTTATAAAATGACTGAAGAAAAATAAATAAATAAATAAATAAATAAAAAAAAAGAAGAAGAGGTAGCATGACTTATATGACTGAAATTAGTTATATATAATGCCAACAGTTTGCACAGCGCTAAACAAATGAAGGCAGACGTTACATTACAATTTGGTACACAAGGAATTTAAAATTACACACACTATATATTAATATTCATTAGGTAGCTTTTAAATACCTTGTTAAAATGATAAAATGAAAATTCCAAACATTTTAAAACCTTAGACTATCCATCTTATCTTTATATGTGCTAAATTGCAGCCATCCACTATATACAATTATAATAGAATGTTTAAAGCGGAGCTCCACCTAAAAGGGGAAGTTCCGCTCCAAGTTCTCAATTCTCTACCCCAAATATGCCACGTTTGGCATGTCACAGTTTTGACAGGTACCTGCTCCACTTTCGCTCGAGCGGAAATTCTCCTCTCCCTCCTTGCAATTTTCTGGGACAAGTAACAGGGCCCAGAAGATTGCCTGACCAATGGGAAGGCCATGCGCGGCATGCGCACCTGGCTGTGAGGCTGCAAGCTGTCACAGCTGGGTGCCCACACTTGCAATGCCGGGGAGAGGCGAGGGAGAGAACTGAGGGCTCAGGCGGCTGCTTCGCTGGAACGTGGGACAGGTGAGTGTCTGTTTATTAAAAGTCAGCAGCTACAATAATTACTGGAACTCTGCTTTAAAGATGACATTTTCTTACTTGTACTTGCTCAATTGTATTCAATTAAAGCTGTCCTCTGTATGTTACATGCACCATTAAAAAAAAAAAAAAAAAGGGAAGTATAGGAGAAAATGTAAAACCCTCCCTAGGTCTCCCATAATTCAGTGCTCTGTACCCGAGCAGGCAATCAGGCCTAAAGGCTATTACATGGAGACAGGAGGAGCAAGTTTACACCTAAATTATTTCTAAAGGATTTTTCTTTTAACTTTAAAGTGGAGCTCCACCCAAAACAATGAAGTTCCACTTGTTTGTACCCTCCACAGCCACATTTGATACTTATTTTGGGGGAGGGGAGTAACTGGTTTTCACAGGTACCCACTCCCACAAAGTTCGCCCCCCTCCTTTCTTTCAAGTGTCCTTATATTAAAAGTCAGCAGCTACAATATTTGTAGCTGCTGTCTTAATTTTTTCGGGGAGCCTGAAGCTCCTCTTTAATGCATTCTCTGCGTAAAAAAATTTAAAAAAATATACCTTTTTAGGTGCAGTCCCCAGCCCCTGCTAAAGACTTACCTGAATAAAACCCATTCTAACGCTGCTCTCTCCCTCCTCACTGTACTCTAAAAACCTGAACTTTTAATAAATCGCTTTATAAAGTATAACTAAGTCATTTTGGGTATGAAAATGAATATTACCAAACAGTATAAATTTGCTGAAAGCAGAAACCCCGGAGAATAAAATGGTAGTTCCAATTATTCTACGCCACATGATATGTTGCAAGTGTTTATCAAGAACAAAACAAATCTGGTAAAAATATACTTAAGTTTTTTTCACACAAACACCACATATCACCATTTTTTTGGTAAATATAACGCATAAGGCTGTGATGAATAAATAGATACCCAATATGTCAAAGTTGCACATGCCCATAAAACAGCTACAAACTTCAGTACCCAAAATTTTCTATAGGGAACACCTTACAGGCCATCAGTTTTGAGTCATCTATAATGATGATGGCCCTAGCATGTTTCAGTCTACGCAGCACACATTATGTAACCTGTACCGCAATCAACGTTTTTTTAGCCCTGGAAGACGTCCTTTGATGAGCCCATACTATTTAGGGGGTCTTGGGGAGTCGGTAAGCGAGCATTTTACCTACCACTTTGGGCGAAGGGGTCTGTGGGAGTTATCACATTACCCCTAGAATATCCACAGATTCCATCATTTAGCTGTCCATCACCAGCTGATCTACATATTGGACATTTTCTGTTTCCATTCATACTTTCTGAACTCTCTATAATATTTTTTTATTATTATAATATATGGTTATGGAGGAGGATCACTTCTTTGTGCTAGATCGTTGTTTATGTACATTTTCACTGGTGTTTCACATTGCCGTTTTACAGTTATTCGTGTAGGGTTTTCTATACAGTTATTCCAGACAAAATCTTTTCATTAAGATTTTGTTTATGTGGGTTAAGTTCTATGCACAGTCACTTTAGTTTTATTTATTTTAGAGAGATAATATTTTCAAGTATAGTCATTTCACTTGTGGCATATTGACTGACTGGTTGAGTGCAACACATTACTAATATTTGCCAGAAAAGATATCCTCTGTGGTGTTTGCCATTCACCAATCCATATCCCCCCCCCCCCCCCATTTGCAGAGATGCGCAGTTTCAACTTACTGGTTTCAAGTGTAGGCACCCTAAAGTGTGCATTTACATACATACTGTCTGTGCACGTACATGCGGGTTTTGGAGCTTGGGTGCATCTTTATATTTTCCTTTTTTTTTTACTTTAAAGTGTTACTAAACCCAGGACCCTGCATTCACTATATCTGGTCTCCCACAGTACACAGAACATGGAAATGCAATTATTTTAGTAAATATAAACTGCTAATACCTTCTCTCATTAGCAGCATAAAGCAGTCTTGTGACTTCTTATGCCCCGTACACACAGTCGGATTTTCCGATGGAAAAGGTCCGATCGGAGCATGTTGTCGGACATTCCGACCGTGTGTGGGCTCCATCGGACATTTTCCATCGGATTTTCCGACACACAAGGTTTGAGAGCAGGCTATAAAATTTTCCGACAAAATCCGAACGCGTCAATTCCGACCGTGTGTGGCCAGTTCCGACGCACAGAAGTGCCACGCATGCTCAGAAGAAATTCTGAGACGAAACAGCTCGGTCTGGTAAAATTAGCGTTCGCAATGGATACAGCACTTTCATCACGCTGCAATGTAAAAAAATGGTTTAATACAGCGCACTCTCTTCTTCTTTATAATGCGAGAAGAATTAAGTAGTTTTGCTGCTCATAATCACACAGACTTCTCACAAACTTCTTTTATTATTTATCGGGATTCCCTCAATATATTTTGATTTGTCACATCTAACATAATTATTTTTGGGTTGTTTTTTTTTTTTTTTTTTTAAAGGCTGTTTTTTTTTTTTTTTTTTTGGGGGGGGGGGGGGGGGGGGGTTTGTATTTTTTTCAAGGCTGATCTTTGTTTTATTTTTTGGTTAGTTTTACTCCCTAATATTTTTGTGTGTCAAGTTACCACAACACCATTGATATCTTATATTATTTAATCTCAAGAAGGTTGCTTGGTGTTGGTGTCCCTTGTTAATTTCACATAGTATTTTTGAAATGTACCTGCCTCCTCATAAACCAACTGTCCTTTTTTAAGGAAAACACACATAGGCAAGTAAAATTGAAACAAAAAATCCTTTATTAAGGGCTCAGAACCAAACAAAGAGGGAGGCAACACTGGAGAAACAGCAGAAATTGGCGAAGCCTTGGACCCCCAGGGCAGACAATTATTTAACATCAAAATTGGTGGCCTGAGGAGTCCTTATCTAAGGGAGTGCAGGCTGTGGTACTACAAGAGGCTGCATCTTTTGCCAGACCAGACTGAACCCAGGTCATCACTTTCTGGTCTTCTTTCCACGCTTCCTTCCCGGCTGTGGCTCTGGTGTTGGAGATGTGGCAGGAGGAGGAGTAGGACCTGGAGGAGGAGGAGGACAACTATGTGTGAGGCCACAAATGTGGGTAGCACATGTTATTTGGCCCCTCAACACCTTATTGAGAGCTTGCAAAATTAAGGACTCACACAGTAGTCGTTGGCCCTCCTCCATCTGAAGCATTTTGCAGGCAGTTATGCAAGCAAAGTCCTCCTTCACAGTGTGGGGGGGTTCTCAGGGCCTCTGTAGCCTTCCAAAAAAAGAGGCCTATGGCAACCTCCTCCGGGGTTCTCCTCTTCCTGCCACTTTCTCTTGAAGGTGTAGGGGAGGGACCTGGGTATCAGGCAGCCTGCTTGGCCCAGCCACCTCCTGGCTGAGACTTCACTGTGTAAGAAAAAGGGACATGGTTTTAGTTTTTGCATCATCAATTACAATCATAAAATTAGTACTCCAAACTAACATCTAGTTAACATCATTGATTGGACAAGCAGAAATATTTAGAGGAATGCTATACCTGGCTCAAGCTGGGCTCCTCCACATGTTGCTGCCTGGAAGGCCCAGATTGGGCGTCAGAAGCCTCAGCTGGGTGGGGAAGGAAGCGTGGAAGGAAGACTGGAGAGTGATGACCTGGGTTCAGTCTGACCTGCCAGAAAATGCAGTCTGTCATAGTACCAGAGCCTGGGGACATAAATGTCATCTGCAGCTCCAGATCTCTGGGAATCCTGGACCTTCTTGTGCTCCCTTAGATAAGTGCTCCTCAGGCCACCAATTAGGATCTTCAAATAGGTGATGTCTGCCGTGGGGATCACCGTCTTCACAAATTCCAGCAATTGATCCAGTGCTGCCTTCCTCTTTGTTTGGTTCTTATATTCAGGGTGGTTTATCTCCCATAGACAAGGCAGCTCCCTGAACATATCAATGAAGATTGCCATAAAGTCCTTATCTTTCAAGATATCCATTTTCACTGCAAGACACAACACAACACAAGACAAACCCTAATGTCAGGCAAAATTCTCCTAACCTTGTTACAATATAGGCCTCAATCTAGAAGCAGTATAGGCCCAAATTTAGATCTTACCTTCGTTATCACGATCGGCGCCTCCGATACGCCTTCCTCCGCTCACAGATCGTACGTACTACGCACGCGTGTTACGCTTTATACACACTGCGCATGCGTGTAACTCCGCCCGCCCGACGTTCTTTCTAATCTATTCCCCACCCCTTTTCGTTCAGCCCAGTGGGGGGAAGAGCACATGGCGGAGACACAGCAGGTGCGTGCAAATTATAGCAACGAGGAGGAGGGGGAGGAAAGCCCGGAGCCAGAAACGTCTGGATCCAGAAGGAGAAGATTTAAGGCATCAAATATGTCCTTTGGGGAGATGTTGGAGATGGTCGACATCTTGAAGAGGGCCGACTATGATGGAAAGTATGAACCTTACCCCAACCCCAATGTCCGAAAGGCCAAGATAATGGCGAAAGTGGTCAAAAGTCTGCACCGGAATTTCGGGGTACGACGATCGAAAGATCAGCTCAGGAAGCGGTGGTCAGACCTGAAATTAAGAGAGCATGAGCAGTACCGAAAGATCCGGAGAGTGCTGCAAAAAAGTAAGTAGTTGTCCTGTGTTCTTATTCTTTTTGTGTTTATTACTTTCGTGCTGCTCCATGTGCTTTTCTTAACTGTTGTACAGTTTAAAATGGCAACTTTCATGTTCATGGGCACATTATTCGTTCGTATCAAACATTTTTCTTTCGGCCTATAAAACACCATTGTTTTGGCCATATGCATTTGCCCACATTTTTTAGGGCCTACTTGTATGAAAATAATTTGGTTGTGTAGATGGGTTTGTTACTAGAATGAAATGCAAACTCGATTCTGTGTAAGGAGAGGACACTCAGCAGCAGTTTTCACATCTGGACACTGGAGCACTAGTGTGGGACACAAGAACACCCTTTTTATTAGGGGGCCCACACAGGTGCTCCAGTGTATACTATAGGGGTGTCTCCATCTGTGAAGCTTGTACAAAACAGGTAAGTATTGAAGCTTGACAAAGGACAAGAAAAATGCAACATCTTGGAACTCTCCCAAAACAAACAATTGTACCCCACTTCCAAGCAATGTTTCATATTTATAGTTCTGCCATCAAATATCTGTGTGCTAAGTATACCATTTTTTTTTTTTTACATAGGGGAGAAAAGACTCGGAGGACACCCCTCATTCGAGGAGACCAGAGACCCCCCACCTCTGGAAGAAGGGGAAATCCCCCAAAGACAAGAAGAGCAGGAGGAGGAAGAAGAAGATGTGGTGGAACTAGTCACCACAACAGGTGAGTGTCTGCGACCACAGGCTCAGGTAAGAGATAGATGCCAGCATATTTATAATACATGTTTTTTTTTTTGTTTCTATCTTTTTAGGTGATCGTGATGTTGTGGATCCAGGGCATTTCACCTCGGAAAGTGCACAGATCCTGATTGGGGAGATCATGGGGTGTAATGTTTTATTGGAAAATATCAAGAAAAACATCAATGATGTTATTCAAAAAAATAAGAACATCATTGATGTTTTGGGGAGAGTTTAAAACCCTTCCAAAGCCCTTTCTTTTATGGTGTGCTACAATTTTTAAATTTTTTGTCGAATTTTAGAAAAGCCAAATTTTGAAGAGGCACACAGTGTGTCAACATGTGCTATCTGCCATCACGGGAGATCAATGGATGTGTTTTGGGGGTGCAAACCCTTCCTCAATAATAAAGTAGCTGAGAGGAAGGGGTTGCTCCCCCAAAACACGTCCCCTTGATCCCCCGTGATGGCAGCTAGCACATGTTGACATTCGTAAATTGGTGTGCATCTTCAAAATTTGGCTTTTCCTGGGGTGACTTCACCCCATCTGAACGCAATATCAAACACAGTTCCTAAATACTCATGTCTGATATTGCCTTTAAGTTATACCAAAGGTGAACTTTGTAAGTTCAAGATT
Organism: Aquarana catesbeiana; assembly: GCF_042186555.1. Lineage (NCBI taxonomy): Eukaryota > Metazoa > Chordata > Amphibia > Anura > Ranidae > Aquarana > Aquarana catesbeiana. The sequence continues at coordinate 782,671,558 of NC_133324.1, read as the reverse complement.
TGTGTCTCTCTTGTTGGTTTGAAACATGCCTGTTTTATCTTAAATGGACATTTCTACTTTTTCTAATGCCACCCCAAAAATTGTTATGCAACAAACATGTTGTCAAAATGCACATGTGATTGTGCAGGTATTAAAAAGATTGTTAAATCAAGAATGTGTGGATAATTGTCTCAACGCTCCAACACTTTCGTGGTGCTCTAATGGCTGCTTTCTGTGACAATGGGGGTTATTTCCTAAGGGCAAATCCACTTTGCACTACAAGTGCAGTTTCAACTGCACTTGTAGTGCAAAGTGTCTTTGCCTTTAGTGAATAACACCCAACAGTGCTTTGTAAGGTTACTGCACTTGTAGTGCAAAGTGTCTTTGCCTTTAGTGAATAACACCCAACAGTGCTTTGTAAGGTTACACAATCACGCCATTTTCAGGACTCCACACATTTCTGTCAGGGTCAGCTAAAACAAACACAAGCAGTAAAAATGTCACCAAAGATTTGCTTAATGTTTTTTTTTTTTTTAATTTGATAAGGGTTTCACACATTGTCAGGCATATTGATAGCCCCCCTACCCGCAAAGAATTCCAGGTATCTTAGCCATACATCACGGGCACTCGGGGAGGGCAAGCCAGGACGGCCACTTTCAAGCGCCGTCAGGGTTGGTTCATTTTGAATTCCGGCTTCAGGCCCAACTGAGCCAGCATAGTTGGCAGAATATTGCCATAAAAAGTTGTGTAGAACACAGCACGCCAGGATAATGTGATTCAGTTTATACTCCGCCATATGTATGGGTGTAAGAAATAGGCGGAACCGGCTGGCCATGATTCCAAACGTGTTCTCCACCACTTTTCTGGCTCTGGCCAGCCGGTAATTAAAAACCCTCTTGTCCGGGGTGAGGGTCCTCATCGGGAATGGCCGCATAAGATGGTCCCCCAGTGCAAAGGCTTAATCCGCAATGAAGACGAATGGGAGTCCTTCCACATTGTCTTCTGGAGGTGGCAAGTCTAAGCTGCCATTCTGGAGACGCCTGTAGAACTCGGTCTGGGCGATGACTCCACCATCGGACATCCGGCCATTCTTCCCCACGTCCACATACAGGAACTCATAAGTAGCCGACACCACCGCCAACATCACAATACTATTGAACCCCTTATAATTATAATAGTACGACCCCAAGTTGGGTGGTGGGATGATGTGGACGTGTTTCCCATCAATTGCCCCTCTGCAGTTAGGAAAGTCCCACCGCTGGGCAAAGTGGGAGGCCACAGTCTGCCACTCCTGTGGCGTGGAAAGAAACTGTTGAGGAAAACAAAAAAAAAAAAAAAAAATTAGGCTTTTTGCACATAAACATGGAAAGCAGATTAGACACAAACATTCTTGGCCAACATCAAGATAACATTGATTTATGGGAGTTTTTAAAGACCAAAGTATAAGGTACACCTATCATATTCCCCCTCCCCCCCCTGTCATGGGCCATTTCTAACATTATGGGGGGGGGGGGGGGGGCTCTTGGACAGGTAACCCTCTCCACTTCATTGAGAGATGAATGCCTAAATAATGTGTATTACTTGGAACAGCCCCTCCTTAGTTACACTATTGGCAGCCCACTGGACAGGTAAGAAGTGTCATAATACAAAGATATAAATACACACTGTACACATTTGAGCACATTTGGACATTCTGCTATTACCCATCAAGATAATAATAGGATACAAAAACTTGAAACAGTACCATTTGAAAGCATACAGGCAGGCCCTTGCACTACATGCTTTGGGGAATTCATCCATAAATCTGAGCACAGAAGAGATGGGTATAGTGTGTATGGGTTTGGCAAAGTCAGCAGATAGATGATTAGCAGTTGGGGGGAGGGAGGGTTCCAAATGATTTGGGGACCCCCCAAAAAAACCTCTGGCACCCTGCCTGAATTTAAAGCACAAATCACATTTAAAAACATTTTAGGGGGTGTTTGGGGTAAAGCACTACTATGGAGCTGATAAAATACATTAAGTGACTACATGAGGTGAATATAGGGCCAGGAGACCATGCTGGGGAGGTAAGTGAAGGCAAATAAGTATGAAGGACCAAAAAAAAAAAAAAAAAAAATTACATAAAAATCCAGCATGCATGAGGACAAAGGGGACATTCACAGCATATTACAATCACGGTAATTAGGGAATGAGGAAAGAAATACAATATATTAGCAAACATTAAATACAATAAAATGTGATATTAAAGGATAAAAATCTTACCTTAATATACTCCTTCTGCAGGACCTGTATGATGGCAGAACAGGTCTCTGGGATAATGATCCCCAGAGCCTGGGGGGGGGGATGCCTGTCGAGAACTTCAACCCCCTGGACCTGTTCTGGAGTCAGTGGAAGAGGTGGCTCTGTGCATACAAGTTCAAGCAGCCTTTTTACACAATCCCTTGGGTTCCAAAGAGTATAACAAGCATGCTTTACTGCATATACATACTGATTTTACCTTTATTCCTATCACAAAAGGGTGGGAATAAATAGCCCCCCTATCTGATTGCATACATACTATGGCAGGTTCTCTAATGAATCATCAGGGATCTATTAGACCCTTGATGTCTCCCTTGCACTCTACTGAAGCCTATGGAGAGCAGATTGTGCTCTATTAGCAAAGTTGGTCTTGGGGCATAATGCCTCCTTCCTCCAAAATGTGGTCTCACCTTTAAGAGGAAGGTGGCCTTGGGCCTCGAGACAAATGGCAATGTCACAATTTGGAAGTGCTGACCTCCCACAGTAAAATGCAGAAAGCATTGGTGCAATATGACAATGGGAATATAGAGATGGGCATCTTGTAGGTCTAGTCAAGCAAGAAATTATTCTCATCTTAGCGAAGCAATGACAGATCTGGTTGATTCCATCTGGAATTTTGATACACAAAGAAATCGGTTTAGGGATTTTAAGTCAAGTACTGAGTGAATGCTCCCATTTAGTTTTGGAACTGTAAATGGTTTCAAGGTTTCAGTTTAAATCTACTTTGAAAAACTGGTTTAACAACCCCTTGTGACTAAAGCTGGTACAAAATGGTCATTATATTGGCCCTATTTTGGTTTGAAGCTGGCATCTGAAAGGTAAAGAAAGTAGGGAGCACGGTGATAGAAATTCTATTATCTACCCCTTTGAAATGACAGATCGGATCCAGAGGTCCGGGAAGTCGTGGATCTGGAGTGGTGCAAAACGCCAAAAAAAAAATCCAGCTCCAATGTAGAGGGCATCTGGGAAGCCTTGGTGGGCCAGGGCTTATGGCAAATGGAAGTACTGAAGCCCTGGTTTTGAGGTGGAAACCTGGGGAAAAACAGAAAGATCCCTTTCACACAGAGTATAGGTAGCAGACTGAAGACTTGTACACATGATCGGATTTTCCAACGGGAAATGTGTGATGACCAGAGACCTTCAAATGCCACATTGCCAAGGCGCCATACTAAAATGCCACATTTTGCCCATTTTTCGGTGAAATGCCATATTTCGCCGATTTTCGGGAAAATGCCAGTTTGTGCCATATTTTGCCTTATTTGGGCCAAGAAAAAATAAAAATATTCTAATATTCTTCAAGTGGGACAGTAATTTTTGTCAGCAATGTCTTCATATAGAAATATGAAGATTTAATACCACCTTACACAGTGTATTCAATGTGCTTGTCTGTGAGAGACACACACAGACTGTCATTGGCAGACTTCCCTATTGTTTGTGTATTGGGAGGGAATGTGGATTGTGCCTGTCTCATTGGTAAATGTTAATGACCTCACATTGTTCTGTCTGCCTTAAGATAAGCTTATTATGGGATGTATGTGTGTATGTGGATGTGGATTGGCTGCTAAGGGGGAAGGGGGGGGGGGGGGTTGTTCCACAGTGTATATCTTTACGTACACTGTATGTAAAAATCCATTAGCAGGGGGGGGGGGGGGTACCGTAGGGAAACGCGTATATACAGTATATCAGCTTCCTTTCCCACCTCCTTCATACCAAGCTGAAGTGTATTACTGAAGTTATCGCTCGTGTTTTACATTCGCGTTTTCCTAATTCAATATGCCTAAAGATGCTAGTTCAAAATGTAACCCTTTTCAAGAAGTAGATTAATGGTGACAGCAATTTCGCCGTGGAAGGTGGGAAGATAGTCTGCAAGTTGTGCACGAAATCGGTAAGTTTTTATTCAGTTTTCTTTGAGAACTATCCTTATATCTATATCATTCTCATTTCTCTCACTTTTTCCATTTTGAGAGAATGTCATCTTTTTCTATTACTTCCACAAGCTATGGCCACTAACATTCGTTTTATGGTACCCAACAGCCTTGTACCCCAAGTAGCCTTGAAATGCTCCTCAAGTGGCAAGATTTTTCTATAGTTTAAAACTGTTTTCTGTCCTCACCTTAGTCCCTGTTCCGAAACGGATGTATTCTGGCCTGTGTAGGAAACATACTTTTACTGGAGAATTTTTACCGGTACTGAATACAAAACTATTTCTTGTATTTAATTTACAGTATGAGTTTAAGAAGAAGTAGCAATTCGACGTGCACAAGAAAAGTGAGCAGCACCTGGCAAGGGACAAAGCTCCGAGTACTGATCGGAAGCAGCAGCAGCTCCTTAGAGATGTGGTACCTTTGGTTGAGCAGCAATACCTTCTGCAAAAATTAAGATCAATGAGTAAAAAATTTACAAACATGTTTACATGTAGGTATGAAAAAAAAAAAACAAATGTTCATGTTTTAAATGGTGCCGACTGTATACATTTTTCTTTCTTAGAACTTGGAGGAAATTCGCAAGGACATTGGTGACTCAAGGATCTGGCTCAGCGTAGACGAAACATCGCCAACGTTGTTGTGGGAAAACTGGATCCCGACAATGCCCAAAAAGGTCATCTTATCCACGTGGCTCAGTTGGATACTACTACTACTACAATTTTAGCTTTTGTCTGTCACGGTGCCATTTTTAGTGCTTATATACAGCATGCTAATATTTCATTTATTTGTTTCAGGACTGCTGTGGCAAGGAGCCCCCAACACGGCAGGACGCTTGCTACTACTTGTCACGGATGGTGTAGCATACATGCTGAGCGCTGGGAGGACCATTAAGGCCATCTACCCAAAAATTATCCACGAGACGTGTCTGGCGCATGGACTACATCATGTTGCAGAGGCCATACGGGAAGAGCACCCCAAAGTCAATAATAATAAACTCATCTCGGCGGGGGGGAAAAAAAAAATATATATATATATTCCTGAAGGCACCAAAGAGGGTCGAGGTATTCAGGAAACATTTGCCTGGCACGCCACTACCTCCCGAGCCTGTTGTCACTAGGTGGGGCACCTGGTTGTCTGCAGTATCGTGGTATGTGAAGCATTTTAAAGGTTTCAAAACCGTGGTGAAGGAGCTGGAAGACGATTCTGGTATGGTGAAAAAGGCAAAAGACCTCACAGATGACGCGGCCCTCCTCCCGCAGCTTCTCTTTTTGGAGGCCAATTTCAAGTCAATTCCAGAAGTCATCGAGCAGCTTCAGTCTCAGAAGGTTCTCCTGACGACCTCTGTGGAGAAGATGGAGGAAATTGCCAACACAGATTACCCAGGAGCCATTGGAAAGAGGATTAAAGTGGATGTAAACCCGAAAATGTTTATTTTATTTTTTTTTATATCATATTGTAGAGTATATGATTATGCTTTCCTATCATTTGAGCCCAGTCTTGCCACATAGAGTTAATCCATCTCTGAGCAATCCTCTTATTGTTCAGTGAGAGAAATCTTGACAAACTGACAAAAACTTTGTCAAATACTCCCCCTTGCTGTGAATGACAGCCTAAGACACATGCATGATTTTTTAATTCCCTCCCCCACTCCTTTCTTCAGCAGCTCTGCAAGGATTGGCTGTTCCCCACCTCAGCATGATTTGGCATGCTGAAGTCATGTGGTTACTTTCCTGTCTTTTTACTGGATGTTAGAGATCATAGCAGAAGTTCAGTTAGAAATACACAGGAGAAAATGCATATTGACAAGGGGAATGTAGAGCTGGGCGGGGAGTCTACTGACATCACGACTCCACCCACCGAACCCCTAGACAACAGACCCACCCACAGAATCTGCAGTTTTTCAGCTCTCATAACAGACAGAGGGGAGACATTTGACAGGTAAAGATACATGCAGGAGGCATCTTTATCCTTACAGATAACCCCTATGGCAGTAGTTTAGAAAGGATGACATTGGGTTTACATCCACTTTAAGGCCAAAGTATAGGCCGTCCTGACCAAGAATTGTGGCTGGGAGGAAGTCAGGAGCGTGGCTGTGAACCTCGAAGGAAAGAAATCCCCGCTGAAAGAAGATTGGGACGCTACAGACAAGCTGGCAATGAAATACGCGCCTGGAACATCAGCCGACGTAGAGAGGACTTTTTCAAAATTAAAGTACATCCTCAGCGACCGTCGCCTCAAATTTTCTATGGAGAGCATAGTCGCTCACGTAAAATTATACTACAACTAAAATTGTTGTAAATACCTGTAAATAGTAATAAAGTAGTTAATATGATTCAAGTTGCACGATTTAATATGCCTTTTACGATGGGAAGGGGGGGTGGAAAGTTGAAAAATAAATGTCACATTTGGCCAAAATAAGTGCCACGTTTTGTAAAAATAAATGCCACATTTTGAAGGTCTCTGGTGATGACAGGCTGTTGACGGAAAATCCGACAATTGTTGTCGGATGTTCCCACGGACAAGCGTTGGATAGAAGGTTTTAAAATTTTCTGGACAAATGTCTGCTGTCGGATTTTCCGAGCGTGTGTACACAAGTCCATCGGACAAAAGTCCAAAGTACAAATACGCATGCTCAGGAGCAAGAACGAGCCAGAAGTGGTCAGTTTTGTAAACTAGCATTTGTAATGGAGAATCAACATTCGTGACATGGCAAAATTATGAAATCTCGAAATGCAGCGCCCATTTTCTTCTTCTTTAATGGGATAACAACGAAGCTGCTTTGCTGGTGATACTGATGGAGTATTATGGAGATGGAGGCTTTTTTTTTCTAGTGGCATCAAGAATATTATGGGTTTTTTTTTTTTTTTTTTTATTTGGGCAAGTTACCACAACACCATTATTCCGTAGTTTTTAAGATCAAAGATACAACTATGTGGGTGTCCCTTGTCAATTTTACATTGTATTTTTTTTAAATGTAACTGCCTACTCCCAAACTGTCATTTGAAGTAAAGCACATAGCCAAGTATTATTCTCCACAATTTTTTTTGTGTATTAAAAAAAAAAAAAAAGAAAACAAATAGAATTAGACATGCTATCTGCCAACAGAACTTAACCAAAAAGTGCATTCTATGCATACAAAAATATAGGATATACCAAATCAAATCATTATTCAACCAAAAAAATTAATGTCAAAAGCAATAACTCCAAGGCCAATAATAAAGAACACGTTATCTCCTCCGATTGCGCAACATGTCTGGTTGATGAACGGCCGTTCAGAATCTAACTGAAAAGCGCTAAATGAAAAGCGCGAATCAACGCTCAAACACAAAATTAGCAGAAGGAGCCCAAAAAACATGTAGTACGTCACTACGTTCAGGATTGTTGGCCGACAATTGTGTGCCGTTTGTATGCAAGACAAGTTTGGGCCGACGCCCTTCAGACAAAAGTCCACGGTTTTGTTGGCGTAAAATCCGATCATGTGTACGAGGCTTGAGGCATTTTCTTAGAGTAGAAGTCCCTCCTTCACTGATTATTTTTTGTCAATGGATTCCCCAATGAGGTGATGGGGAATCCAAATGGCATACGTAGAAGAGGCATGTTCAGATGACCAAGTTTAGCCACAAAATCCTGCACATATGCACAGAAATAGGAGACTGAGATTTGGCAAATTACATTTACAAAAGCATCAACATAAAATAGAGCTGAAGACATCAGCTGTAATTGTTCTAAGAGAGCAGAGTCTTTAAAGACAGGTTCTTGTACTCGGTTCATTGATCTTAACCAGTTAGTGATAATCTGGCAAATAGACATAGCGGGTATTGCTGGCTACGGGGTTGGACCTACAAGAGGAAATAGGGCCTTTAAAAGGGATTCCATATGCTAAAATGAGAGCACAACCAAAATCCTTTTCCAAAGTATAGATCCCAGCAAAAAGCTTAGGAGGAGACTAAAGCCTTTCAGGGTCGATCCAGTCCAAGTGTGCAATCAATCATGGTTTGTATGATAAAGTATTTTAGACTTAGCCAGTCTCTTTGTACCTATAGGGGTCCGGTCACACCGCATCATTTAGAGAGTGTCCACAGTGGAAAGCATTTGTATCAAAGTCATAGTTGTAGCTCACAGAATGCAGGAGGGAAAGTCTTCCACCGTCTCTGCTGCAAAATCAGTGCCCTTAATACTTTCCTCCATGACATCTTCCATTAAAAAGGAGGTTCCGATTCCTGAATAGGGTCAGAGGGGAAAAAAAAAAAAAAAAAAAAAAAAAAAAGAAGTGTAGCATTTCTGGCCTTTAGAAACTGAAGGTTCTAGAAGCGCTGAAAGTTCTCTTACAAATTCAGACGTGGTGGCAAAGATATCTGCCTTTGTCAAGACAGGCCACCTGACATACGTGCAAGAGGGAGCTAAAGTAATATGAGGGGAGTGGGGTCAATAATAGGACATATCTATTCCCTTGTTGCTGAGAAATCACCCCGAGCAGCGATCTGTATTCCTGTAACTGTGCCTCTGTAGCAGATGACAGTGGAAATGCTGCAAATGTTCTTGGATGGACAGAAGGGCAGACATACACTATCTAGGAGGTGTGACATAATAACCCCACCCTGTTGATCCTAAATCCAGAAGGGGGCTTGGGGGGGCCCAAAATAATAAAAACTGTAAAAGTGGGTCACACTGAGAAACATTACTAAACCGCATAGTATGCTATGCCCCGTGAACAGTGTTTTCAAAAGCCAGGACTCAGGAGGTCCTCAGTCTGGGAAGCAGGAATGGACCACAGCCCCGAACCTGTATAGCACACTGCAGCTATTGCCACAGGTTGCACGTCATAGAAACAATAAAGAGTGACTGCAGGAAAAAGACCAAGTGGTCCATTGAGTCTGCCCCATTCTTTAACTTTTTTTTGAGTATAGGGTAATAACTGTGGAGGATGAGCTACACAGTTGTAAGGTAGGGGTAGGATAGGCTTCTCTAAAAGAGGAGGGTTTTCAGGGATCGTCTAAAAGCTAATAGAGTAGGAGATAAAATCGGACAGATTGGGGTAAGGAGTTTCATAGGATTGGAAAGGCTCTGGAAAAGTCCTGGGGAGCCTTAGAGAAGGTGGTGACGAGGGAGCTAGAGAGCAGGAGGTCTTGATTGAATGATTAGGTTGGCATTTTGAGACTAGGCTAGCGATGTAGCTGGGGGCCAAGTTGTGGATGGCTTCATAAGTAGTTGTTGTATTTTGAATTTAATATTTGTTGGATGAGCAGAAGCCAGTGGAGGGATTGACAGAGAAGAATAGCAGACAGAGCGATTGGTAAGGTGGATGAGTCTGGCAGCAGCATCCATGATGGGATTGAAGAAGTGGGAATAGACTATGTAGAGGTAAGCCAATGAAAAGAGTTGCAGTGGTCGAGGCCAGAAATGACCAGGGAGTGAATTTAGAGCTTTGTTGTGTCATTGGTTAGAAAGGGGCGTATTATGGAGATGTTGGAGGTTGAGCCGGTGTTCTATCGAATAGTGCCCTCCGTTGAAAAGTGCATGCGCAAAACGGAAGGGCACGCCAGACTATTTCCGGATCAGCTGACGGGACGTCACTATAGCGCATATTGTAGAAGGTTTTATTTCAATGGGAGATACCATTTCACAGGCACAATTGAAAGCTTTGCAAAGAGCAAAGGGACACCGTTGTTGTCAGATTGTGCTTCGCTGTTGCAGGGCAGGTTGTGGGTGGGATTTGTCTGTGTTGCAAGCTGCTCTTAGACACAGGTAAAACCCGCCGTTCAACACACCAAACCCGCCCTGCAAACACAGACAAAAATGGGGATGGGCTTATAGTTGTGCCATTGATTTGGCAGAGAGATCAATGGAAGAAGCACATGGAGGAAAAATTCTAAGTTTGGTTTTGGATAGATTGAGTTTGAGGAAGTGGTGTGACATCCAGACTAATATATCTGTTAGTCTGGATGTCACACCAGACTAATATATCTGTTAGTAAATTAGTGATATGTGAGGAGACATTGGGAGTGAGTCGAGGGGTAGAGAAATAGATTTGGGCGTCATCAGCGTGGATATAGTATTGGAAGCCACAGGAGGCTAGCAGCTGACCCAGAGGGGAGGTGTAGATTGAAAATAGGAGAGGTCCAAGAACAGAACCTTGGGGGGACTCAAAAAAATAAAGGAAGAGGAGAAAGTAGAATTGTAAGTAACGTTGAAAGTGCGGTTGGGTAAGTAGGAAGAGAACCAGCAAGGATTACAGTCAGTCACAGAGACCAAAAGGAGTGGAGTTTGAGGAGGAGGGGGTGGTCAACCATATCAAAAGGCAGCAGAAAGGTACTGCCCTCCTGAACCTTATTCACCCCCTTGATGCATTTAAAAAGGTTTCAATCATGTCTCCCCTTTCCCTTCTTTCCTCCAGACTGTACAAGTCTTTCCCGATTCTACTTCTCAGACCTTTCACCATACTTGGACCAATGTAAGTAGGCATAAAAGATCATACCTGGAGCTCAGCTTGAGTGTAGCTTCACTTTATGTACTAAGCAAGTAAACATTCCCTACTGCCAATAGTGTAAAAAACAGAGTTAGGTACCTGGTAACTCTTTTTCTAAGAAGTCTTCCAGGGCAGCATCCGAGAGATAGGCTCCTCCTCCCTAAAACAGGAAACACATTAGTCCACCATTATAAATTTCACATTCTTACCTGTGTGCCTCAGTTATGTTAAAGCACCGAAGGAATTCCCTGTAAGCTGCAAGCTCCCCCTCTGTACCTGGTTTTTGTTGTTTCAAGGGTGGGAACTAGTGCTGCCCTGGAAGACTTCTTAGAAAAAGAGTTACCAGGTACCTAACTCTGTTTTCTCGAATCGTCTTCCAGGGCAGCATCCGAGAGGATATATCAAGCAATACTTACTAGGGTGGGGTTAGAGACTGGAGCACTTTACGACCAAATGCTTGGTCTTGGTCAGACAGCTGGTCTATGCGGTAGTGCTTAGCGAAAGTACTGAAGCTCGACCATGTCGCTGCCCTGCAGATCTGCTCCGGAGTTGCCCCTGCTTTCTCTGCGGCCGAGGTTGCCCAGGCTCTAGTTGAGTGCGCTCTGATTTCACTAGGTGGAGTGAGATTCTGTGCCTTATAGGTAATCTGTATGGCCATCCTTATCCATCTGCTGATGGTGCTTTTTGAAGCTTGTTTCCCTCTGTTGATTCCTGCATAGAGGATGAAGAGGGAGGTCGTTCTACGCCATTCTTTTGTTCTTTCGAGATACGCTATGAGCGTGTTCCTTACATCAAGTTTGCTGTAAATGTTTCTTTTCCTACTATCCATGGTTGTTGGAAGTGAGGGTATGACGATGTTTTGGGTTCTGTGAAATGTAGAAGAGACCTTGGGTAGAAAGGCCGGATCTGGAGAGAGAATTATCTTGTCCAGATGTATTAGACAGTATGGTTCTATTGAAGATAGAGCTTGGATCTCACTCACTCTTCTGGCGGATACTAAGGCCAGAAGGAGCGCAGTTTTTAACGTGAGGTTTTTGTCTGAGCTGTCCTCGATAGGTTCAAACGGAGGGGAAAGAAAGCCCTTAAGTACTGTGCCCATGTCCCAGGTGGGAGTTTTGTACAATTTGGCTGGTTTGGATCTTTTAAGAGCTATGAGGAATCGTCTTATCAGCGGGTCTTCCGCTAGTCTAGTATCCATGACCGAGGAAAGTGCTGCAACTTGTACTTTCAGGGTACTTGGTGATATGTTTTTGTCTGCACCATCTTGTAGGAAGTCCAAAACTATTGGAATTATCCCACCGTTGGAGATTGGTCTGTCTTCGTACCAAGAAACAAATTTTTTCCTTATTTTCTCATAGATGGCTCTCGTTACCGGCTTTCTGCTGTTTAAGATGGTGTTGATTACTCTGTCTGACAGGCCTTTGTTCTGGAGTTTTACCCTCTCAGTAACCAAGCCGAGAGCTTCAAGATTTTGTGGTTCGGATGGTTGACTGGGCCTTGTGACAGTAGATCCGGGCGGTCCGTCAGTGTCAGCTGAGGTTGTATGCTGAGATTTTTTAAATGACTGAACCATGCTCTCTGGGGCCAGTGTGGTGCTATTAGTATTACTGTTGTTTTCTCTGCCTTGATTTTTTGGATTACTTTTGGGATTATGGCAGTTGGAGGGAATGCATAGCACAGATGCCATTTCCAGTTTTGGTTGAAAGCATCCACCCCGCTGTTGCCATCTGTAGGGTCCAGGGAGAAAAATATCGGAGATTTTGCGTTCGCCCTGGAAGCAAATAGGTCTACTTCGGGTATTCCCCACTTCTGGGTGATTTGAGTGAAGGTTGTTTGGTTTAGCGACCATTCCGTGTGTTTTATCGTTTTCCGGCTCAGGAAATCTGCCACTGTATTGTCTGTTCCTTTTAGATGAATACCGGATATCGATCTTATGTTCACTTCTGTCCACAGTAGGATAGATTGTGTCAGTCTCATCAGTTTTTGGGATTTTGTGCCCCCTTGTCTGTTTAGGTATGCGACTGTCGTTGCGTTGTCTGATTGTATCTTTACATCCTTCCCCTGTAATGCTGGCTTGAAGGTTTTTAGCGCTTCCCCCACAGCTTTCAGCTCTCTCAAGTTTGAGGAGGCTTGTGCCCATTTGGGTGTCCATTTCCCTTGCGAGAACCGCCCTTCCATGTGGGCTCCCCATCCTAGGGCGCTTGCATCGGTGGTGATGCTGACTGGATTGACTTGAGCCCATCTGCGCCCCTCGATGACCCGAAGTGGGTTGACCCACCAGTAGAGTGTTTGTTTGACTGTGGCGGGGACGGGAATGGATTTTTCTAGGGATGCTTGGGACAGAATGTAGTTCTGTAAGGGTCGCATGTGAATTTGTGCCCAGGTGATGGCTGGAATGGAAGACGTCATCAGTCCTAGTACGGACATTCCGTGCCTGATCGTTGTGGAATGGTTCCTTAGCAGGGACGTAATTGCTTGTGTCATTTTTACGTCTTTTTCCTTTGTTAGGAAAATTTTTGACAGTCTGGAGTCCAGCACGTATCCCAGGTACACTACTCTCTGGCTTGGGATCATTTGCGATTTCTCTGCGTTTATTAACCATCCCAGGTTTTGCAGATAGATCATACTCTTGCGCAGGTTGTTTTCTAGGATTGCTGCTGAATCCGCAAAGAACAGGAGGTCGTCTAAGTATGGTATTATTCCAATACCCTCCTGTCTTAGACCTTTTAGCGCTTCCGCCATTATTTTTGAGAATATTCTTGGAGCTGAGGAGATTCCGAAGGGGAGAGCTGTGTACTGTAGGTGCAGCGTAGCTGCTGGCCCCTGGATTGCGAACCTTAGAAACTTTTGGTGATCCTTCCTTATGGGGACATGTAGGTAGGCATCCTGTAAGTCTAGTGTTGCCATGAATGTCTCCTGCGGTAGGATGTTCCTGATTGAATAGATAGATTCCATTCTGAATCTCTTGTATCTTATTCCTCGGTTGAGTGGTTTGAGGTTTAGTATCAGCCTTAGTTTGCCTGATGGTTTTCTTTTTGCGAAGATGTGCGAGTAGAAGCCCTTTTGTTCCTCCTCTTGGGGAACGTGACAAATCACCTTCTGATCTAATAGTTTCTGTAGGGATTCTAGAAACACCTTTGCTTGATTGCTGTCCTTGGGTAGCATGGTCGCTAAGTATTTGGTTGGGGGGCGGTTGGAGAATTCTATTGCGTAACCGTCCGCTATGGTGCGCAGTATGAATTTGTTTTCTGTTATCTCCTCCCATTGGTGGGAGAAAGCCGCCAATCTGCCCCCCACCTGAAGGCAGTCATTGTTTTTTGTTCTTTTGGGTATTAGGCTTGAGGATGAATTCACCTTTGCCTTTCTTGTTTTGTTGACCCCAGTGCTTTTTTGCCCCTGGCTTATTGAATTTCTTGAAATGCCGAAAGGGCGCCTTCCCTTGTCTCTTCTTGGTTTGAGGGAACCCCTTATTTTTTGCTGCAGTCCTATCCAGGACTGTTTCTAGTTCGGGACCAAACAGTAGGTCTCCAGTGAATGGTATGCCACATAAACGGTTCTTGGAAGGTGCATCCCCCCCCCAGGATTTTAACCACAGGGCTCTGCGGGCCGAGTTTAGTAGTGCCGTGGTTCTAGAGGATATTCTGACAGTTTCTGCTGAAGCATCTGCCAAGAAAGCTGCCGCTCTAGTTAGTGTGGGGATGGTTTTAATTAGTTCCTCCCTGGGTGTGTCGTTCTCTAATAGATCTTGCAGCTGGGTTAGCCAGATTAGCAAGGTTCGGGCTGTGCAGGTGGAAGCAATAGCCGGATTTAGGTTTGCCGCCCCTGCTTCCCATGCCCTTTTCAGGAGAGCTTCTATTTTCTTGTCCATGGGGTCGCTGAGGGTACCTGCGTCATCAAAAGCCAAGTCCGATTTGTTCGTGATTTTTGCCAGAGAGGCATCCACCTTGGGGCATTTAGCCCAGGTTTTGGTGTCTGCTTCCGCAAACGGGTATCTGCGTTTGATTGTGGCGGGGATGAAAAGCTTTTTCTCTGGGTCTTCCCATTCCTTTTTGACTATGTCTTTAAGTGTTTGGTGTACCGGGAACGTTCTTGGCTTCTTGGGCTGGAGCCCTTTGTACATTCTGTCATGCATAGTGAGTTCTGCGGTTTTCTGTTCTTTAATGCCTAGAGTGTCAGTGATGGCTTTGAGAAGACTGTGTCCTCAGAAGGAAACAGGTTGCAGTCTGTCGTGTCATCTTCCTCCTCTGAGTCTGAACAGATACCGTCTTCTGATTCAGATTGTTCAGATTCATCTGAATCCACCTCTTGTTCTGCCTGTACCTTGTTCTCCCTTGGAATGTGTGTTCCGCTGGTAGATGGGATACTGGCCTGAGCGACACTTGCTGGCGTTTCTAATTTCTCTATAGCTGAGCGTAGTGGTGCCATGGTGCTCTGAATTTCTTTCTTAAAAGAATTGAGCAGGTCTTTCAAAAATCCCTGTGATTCTTTTGCCACCATTTTGTCTAAGCATTTCTGACACAGGGGCTTTTTCCAATCTGGGGAAAGCCTGTGGCTGCATGAGGCACATGTTTTGCCTTTAGCCTTCCTTTCCTCAGGGGTCTTTGCCTGCAAGCGAGCATAGAGAACAAAAAAACCCCGTGAGTTTAGGTGGTCAAAGGAACTGCCTGTAGATAGGCAGTAAAGAGGTTAAGACAGAGATAATTCAAGAATATTCTGGCTTACCTTGGAGCTGTCCTGATTTGCAGGATCTGCAGGGCAGGGTGGGGAAGCGTCAGACATGATCAGCCACCAGGATCCTCTGCTTAGAGGCCTTTTTATCTGCTTCCTGCATAAGCTCCGGCCCCGCCCCCGGCTGACCCCGTGCAGGTTGGTGGACACACCTGCACATGCCGCTGTATTGTAGAGTAACTGTGCTGGTAGTGAAGGGTAGCATTGAACAAATTTGCTATTTGTATTCTGTTTTCTTTCTCTTTTTTTTTTTTTTTTTTTTAAACTTCCCGCCCCTAGGTGTCCCTGCTCTATCTCCGCAGTAGATAGACTACGGGAAAATGGCCGCCAACCCGGAAGCGGAACTTCCTCGGCGCCATCTTGGTACACCCCCGACTTCCTGTAGCGGCCTGTGGCGGTGAGGACGCTGCTGCGCCGTCCGGAGAGCGGTGGATTCGTTTGGGGGGACAGCCGCAGCCACCAGGGACCTAATTTAGAAGGTGCAAAACCCTCCCTGCTAGACCCTCTGCTGCTGAGGTTTTCGGCAGCGGTCGGCGGCGAGGCGGCGGCGGGGGGGGGGGGGGCGCCCATCTATGCATGTATCCATCCCCCCTGGCGGGCTCCAGATTCTGCGGAAAGCCAGAGGGGGGTGCTTGCGGAAGCATACACAGGCCTAACAGCGGCATGGGGTGGGGATGACAGAGTCCTCCTGCAGCCTGGGGGGATGATTGCAGACCCCTCAGTAGGGGCGAAATCTCAGGCTTTGAGCAATGTTGCCCAGTGCTGCGCCTGCTCGCCCTCCCAAAGCCCCTTGGGCTGTATGGGATGCTGGCAGGGGGTCTCCTGCAACAAGCACAGAGACAGGTGAAAATAAAATAACAAACGTTCTTGCAGCTCCTGTGGGTCCGGAGGAAACACAAACAACTGAGGCACACAGGTAAGAGTGTGAAATTTATAATGGTGGACTAATGTGTTTCCTGTTTTAGGGAGGAGGAGCCTATCTCTCGGATGCTGCCCTGGAAGACGATTCGAGAAAAATAAATACATAAATAGGAAAATCAACCCAACTATATAAATCACTTTTTTTTTTTTTTTTAAATAAATAAATAGAGGAGTGCGTATTCTTATTAAAATAGGTACCTTAATATGTCAAAGGCATCTGTGCTACTGCATATATAAAATTGTGTGTTTTTTCACCCCCTCATAAAAACAAAAAAAAAAAAAAAACAAAAAAAAAAAAAAAAAAACCACACACACACACCGCCACATCGGATGTTCACACAGCTATACAGTACTAAAACAGAAATGACCTGCGTGGAAACCTAGGTAGATTAGACACGGTTTTAATGGAAAAACATTAGAACAAGGGATCCTGTGGTATCAGTAAAAAAAAAAAAAAAAAAAAAAAAAAAAAAACAGAAGTAAAGTAAAAGGGCACTTTTAAAATCCATTAATCTTGCAATGCCTATTCTTGAAAACATGTACCAAAAAACAAGGGCATATTGATGTTTGTGTTTGCTCAAAGCACTAAATTATTTACAGTGAAAATTACCTAGTCAGTTGATCTTTAAATATTTATCCAAGTTCATTTCAGTGACATTCTTCTATATCTTTCTTTTAGATGTATGGCTTGTTTTACAAAATTAGGATGAAACGGGAGACTGTTCTACTCCATGCAGGAAAATATACAGTGGACATAAAAGTCTACACACCCCTGTTAACATGTCAGGTTTCTGTGATGTAAAAAAAAAAAAAAAAAAAAAAAAGGAAAAATCATTTCAGAACTTTTTCCACCTTTAACGTGGCCTATAAACTGTACTCAATGAACAACAAACTGAAATATTTTTAGGTGGAGTGAAGTAAAAATAAAATATGATTGCATAAGTGTGCAAACTCTTAGATTGCATTCACACCTGAGCTTTTCACTGCTATTTTGCTGCAATTTTGTTCAGGTCACCAATGTAAAAAGGCAGAAAAATGCCTGTAATCTGCCCCAAAGAAGCTCATGGTTTTTTTTTTGAGCTTGGGGCATTTTTCAGGCATTTTACTTCAGGCGACAAAACGCTCGCATGTGAACAGATGCCATTGAAATTAATGGGATTTTGCTTGTTGGGAGTTTCAGGCGTTTTGTTCGGGCATTTTACAAGCTGAAAACACTCAGATGTAAATGCAGCATCAAACTAATACTTCGTTGAAGCACCTTTTGATTTTATTACAGAACTCAGTCTTTTTGGGTATGAGTCCATCAGCATGGCACATCTTGACTATATTTGCCCACTCTTCTTTGCAAAAGCACTCCAAATCTCTCAGATTGCGAGGGCATCTCCTGTGCAAATGTTCATATCGCAATTTTTTTTTTTTACTAAAAATTACACTAAAAACAGATGGATGGGGATTCCATTCCCCATCCATCTAGCAGATCGGATGGAAATGGACAGGTGGTCAGTTTCCATCCCACCGCCCCATAGAGAACAGCGGGCTGTGTCCGTGTCCACTCTGCATTAGTGGAGCGAAAACAGACCTGTCAGCCGCCTGGTCAGCAGGGATCAGCAGACAGATCCCCTCCTGAGCAGGCGGATCTGCTTGACAGAGTCCGCTCCATGTGAAAGGAGTCTTACCAGAAGCGGCGCCCCCCTGCAGTGTGCCGGATTCATACGTTTGTACAAGTTTTTTTTTCCCTCCCAAGCCACATGATTAGAGCCTGAGGCTCCAATTGGCTTGAAAAATGTTGGGCTCGGGGAGCAGAGCATTGCACCCCAAATCCACCCACTTGTGACAATAGCAAATTTATATTCGCTATTGTCTTCCAGCTTCTCCTCCTGGCCAATCAGGATGGATCGGGTTAGTTGGGAGGGGAAGTCTTACTAAGTTTGCGTTTTTGTTTTTTTTTTGTTTTTTTAAACAATTTTTTACTTTTTACATTTTAGAGGTTAATAGCGCTGATCAGCGGGTTGTAACTCGCTAATCAGGAGTTGCAGAGTCTGCTGAACAATTCTGATGTAAGCTTATGGTCATTGAAGTCACCAAGCAATAAAACGTATTACTTCATTCTAATACTGGAAAAAACTACAACATGGCTTGTAAAAATAAATAAATGCCATGTTCCCATTCCTTTAACTACTCCGTATTGTAACAAATTGTGAGAGAAACTCCATTCTAGGCATTAGATACTTAGGCTGGACATCATACAATTGAATTCATTTTCCTGTAGTGCAAGGGCCTGCCTGACTACAAACAAATTAAAAGGGTTTAGGTTTGACTTCATATTATATGGTTTTGGTAAATCTAAAGGAAAATTATAGAAGAAAATTGTATAATGTATGGCCAGCCTAAGACCCCTTTCACACTGGGGCAGTTTGCAGGCGGTATTGCGCTAAAAATACCGCCTGCAAACCGCCCCTAAACAGCCTCCGCTGTTTGTTCAGTGTGAAAGCCCGAGGGCTTTCACACTGAAGCGGTGCGCTGGCAGGACGGTGAAAAAAGTCCTGCAAACCGATTCTTTGGAGCGGTGTATTCACCGCTCCTACCCATTGAAATCAATGAGACAGCGCAGCTATACCGCGGCAATACCGCGGCTATAGCCGCGCTGTACGAGTGATTTTAACCCTTTTTCGGCCGCCAGCGGGGGTTAAAACTGCACCGCTAGCGGCCGAATACAGCTGCAAGGACGACGGTACAGCAGCCCTAAAAATAGCGCTGTTGTACCGCCGACGCCCCCACCGCCCCAGTGTGAAAGGGGCCTTAGAGAAGTCATAGGTAAACATGCCAATAGCCAAAGAAAGACTTCATTAATATCGACACTGTCAAACCTGCATTTGTATGCATTTTTAGAGAACAATTTCTAAATGCATATAAATTCACGGAATGCTTTTTCAATGGTGCCTTTCACACTCTGCATTTACAAGCATTTAGGTGTGGTCAGTTTAGCGGGTTTTTTTTTTGTTTTTGTTTTTTTTTTTTTAGGGAAAATAGAATTCTGCATGTCCGGGAACTAATTACACACTTTAAACAGGCATATAAACATGGTTAAAACAGGAATATACTGTATCTTAGGCCCCATGCATTTAGCCCTGGTGCATGGGCTCTGGCGTTTTGCTGCCGTTGGAGGGAACAGGTATCCAGCCACAGCAACTGTTAGACTCTTGGTTTAACAAGCTGCCAGTAGCAGAGCTGGATGGGACAACCATGCCCTCAGCTCACAGCTAAACACTTCAGCCCCATGCCCCAGAGCTAAAAGCCCAATGTGCACGAGTCCTAAACACAGGAAAAAGTCATCTGGGAGGTATAATATAAGTTTTACAAACACATGGATGAATCTGAATGGGTTACATAGATTCATGTTTACATAAATGGTTAAACTGACAATAGAACCAATCAACTAGTATTGAATGTAAATTGATAAGAAACAATATGAATAAGATGCTGTTGGTGTCAGAGTTAAGTACAGCATAAAACTGAGAATCTGTTGACTTGAGATTTGTTTTTGCTCTGAATACTATAACCAAACATCCATTTCTTACAAAGGATGGTGTAATAGAATGAAAATGGCTACATGTTGAATGAGTATATTGGGAGATAAGGTGGAATAAGTGTATACGACCCGCATATATACACTATAGATGAGAAATTTGAATAAGCTTAGGTGGGATGAGATTGAATGGACTGGGAATGAAAGAGGAGACAAAAAAAAAAAAATTATCAAAAATTAATCTATGGCTTCACTCGCTGTGTCTGAAGTCCATGCTGCACAACTATAGCTCCCACGTTCAGAGGCTAACTCAAAGTACAAATAAACAACTTTTGTCTTTTTCTGATGATGCCTTTTGTCAAAATCTTTTTGGAAAAAAAAAAAAGATTTAGTAATGAATAGGAATACAGGTAGAGTTGGCATTTTTATAATATGACCCTCCCTTGGTTCATATCATTTTTTGACTGTTATCAACAAGAGCCCTTTTACAATTTGTCAATCTCAGATTAGTCCAGTTCAGTGAAGTGTAAGAATTGACTCTAAAACAGATCATTTGTACAACAATGTACAGCTGCTGTATAAAACTGAAAAAATGTATAACATTTAAAATTTACAGTAACATCAAGAAAAGTCATCACTTTTCAGGAATTTGGGATATTTTTGCTGCTGGTCAACATAAAAATAGGTCATATTTGACCTGAATAGTAAGTAAGAGTAAAGTATGCATATCCTACAGAAAACCTGATCCGATTTAACCACTTCAATACAGTGCATTTTCACACCCTTCCTGCCCAAGCCAAATTTTCAGCACTGTCGCAGTTTGAGTGACAATTGCACGGTCATGCAACACCGTACCCATTTTTTCCCCACAAATAGAGCTTTCTTTTTGTGGTATTTGATCATCTCTGTGGTTTTTATTTCTTGCTCTGTAAACAAAAAGAAGAAGAGTGGCAAATTTGAAAAAAAAAAAAAAAAAAAAAAAATTTCGCAATAAGTGTATATTGATTGGTTTGCGCAAAAGTTATAGCGTCTAAAATAGAGGATAGATTTATGGCATTTTTATAATTTACTATATAAATGTCGCTGGCATGGAAGGGGTTAACACTAGGGGGCGATCAAGGGGTTAAATGTGTTACCTAGGAAGCAATTCTAACTGTAGGGGGAGGGGACCAATCGGTATTCCTCTGTACTGGGAACAGACGATCAGTCTCCTCTTCCCTGACAGGACGTGGATCTGTGCATTTACACACAGATCCACATCCCGTCTGTTACCGGCAATCGCGGGTGCCCTGCGAACATCGTGGCTGCTGGCCACGTGCATCGGCTCCCGAGTGACGCGCTGGGTGCCCCCTAGACGGCCTGGAAGCCGAGGACGTCATATGACGCCCGCCCAGGATGTGAGATCCCTCCTATGGACGTGGGGATGGAAGGGGTTAAAACTATCCAAAAAACCTCTTCCCTCCATAGTTCATCCATGCCTGCATAGTTCAAGTCTGAAAAGAATACACATGTGCATGTCAAAATGAGCAAGAACAGTCATATGAGGATTGGAAATTATGAAACGAACAAAAGTTCTATACCCAAGCCAAAAAGACACACATACAGTACATACATATTTGAAATCTTGAGAAAGATGGCGTGAGCTCCATTGAAACGTAGACAATAAAACACTGTCTTGATTTATCTCTACTGCTAGACCCGTGAGTGCCTCTATAACCGTATTTAGAATTGTATGCTTTTCTTTGTGGGTGAGCAGCTGGGCATTTACCTCACACAAAGTGCAGTGGCTACCCTTGGAACTACACAAGTGAACGCTAGAGGTGCGTGCTGCAGATACCAATGTGGTATAAAACCATACCACATTATGTGAGCAGCTTGATTGCATGACATTAACACCAAATGATGTCTGGTGGAAATCTAATACAGCTTACCATCCAAAGAACACCATTCCTACTGTAAAGCATGGAGGTGGTAATATCCTGTTATGAGGTTGCTTCTCTGAAGCAGGGACTAGAACACTTGTTAGGATAAAAGAATGGTTGGGACAAAATACCATCAAATTCTGGAGGAAAATCTGCCGACATGTGCCAGAAAGTTGTCAATGGGAAGCAGGTTTACCTTCCAACATGACAATGACCCAAAGCACACAGCAAAAATTACCACATTGTGGTTGAAGGAGAAAAAAAGGTGAATGTCCTTGCATGGCCTAGTCAGAGCCCAGACTTAAACCTCATTGTAAATCTGTGGAATGACTTGAAGACTGCAGTCCACAAACAGTAACCATCAGATTTAACTGAATTTGAGCAGATCTGCAAAGAAGAGTGTGCAAATATGGCAAAGTCTAGATGTGCAAAGTTAGTAGAGACATATCCCAAAAGACTAAAGGCTGTAATTAAAGCAAAATGTGGTCAAACAAAATACTGACATTAGGGGGGTGATCCTATTTCTAACCGATTCGGTTTTTGATTTTTTTTTTTTCTTAAAGGTTGTTGTTACGGCTTTCACTTGGATGTTATAAGCTGCACCGAGTACATACAGCTGGATAAAACAAACTGTCAGTCTTCATTTCAGGCTGCAAAGCAACAGAATGTGAATATTTTAAAGAGGGGGAGAGAGTCTTTTCTATATCCACTGTAGATAAGGATCAGGTCACACTTTATGGCAAATTGCTGCAGAAAACCAGTTAACTTCAATGGTTGAACATTTTTTTCCTTGCCACTGTATTGTATACAGTAGGAAAGGTTAGACTCTCTCGGGTGATTTGTACTTTTCTATTTCCTGCTCTCCCGTCTCTCTGGCACTGGAGGTGAAAGAACTCTCCTCTTACAAATCTGTTTAATACATGCCAGAGGGTTTACAAAGAACTATGGGGTTGCTAAAAGAAAAGAAGGAAAAAAAACAAAACAAAAAAAAAAAAAAAACAAAACAACCAGCACAGCTAAAACATATTCCTTTTCCAGCTTGCCCAGTCCAGCCTGGAACCTTGGGTTGAGACGGCAGATCAGGGATAAGTAACCTCTGCAGTTCTGCCATTCAATTTCAGCTTGGGATACACATTATTGCTATGCAATATTTTAGCTTACCAGGGAAAAAAGATTTTTAAACCCAACCGTAATATCCATGTCCCAAATGGGAAGATTTTCCAATCTCTTTAGAAGATACAAAAACACACACTTTGCAGGGATTCTGATTGAACAGTGGTAAATTTTAAATCTGTCCATTGCTGAAGTCTCTTTTCTGGAGCCAAACAGACCAATGCGATATTATGTGGTGCATCTCCAAATAGTAATTTGTATATAAATTATGCATTATATTTCAAAAGAAACAAAAAAAAAAACAATTTTAATATATTATATCTTATTTATTTCATTTCTTACCTTAATGCTTTTGCCTCAAAATAAATGAAGAGCTCTTTTCCCAAGGTCTGCACTCCAGTATACGTGCAGGAAATCAAAGACATTAGGATGCAGGTGCTGGGAATAGATGATGCATTGCTTGGTGACTTTGACTGAAACAGAGTAAGATAAAAATGTTAATAAAGGAAATTGTTATCTTCATAAGTGGCATAACACATAACAAGGCCTCTTTCAAACGGGTGCGGAGGTCCATATACCATGAATGGTCCCTTTATTCCTGCGTCCCTAGCCATCAGGTGTGGTTTGCAGGCAGCCCATTCAAGTCTATAAGGATGCAGGAACCACAGATACAAGGGTGGATAAAAAAAAAAAAAAAAAAAAAAAAAAAAAAAAAAACTATGCGAATTATGTGCGTTTCTCCGCATCTAATTCACATAGCAGGAGAATGTGACTAGCTCCCTATGGAGCCGGTTCACATATCTCCGGGGCGGCTGCGGAGCGCACTGCACAAAAATGCTGTGTGTCTTTGGCGCCGTTTCAGGGCCAAATTCAGGCATAGAATCGGCCCCGATTCGTCCCTGAAACGGGGAACAGGGACGCACATCGCTCCTGTGTGATCCGCAGCCCGTTATAGTGTGAACCCAGGCTAAAAGCCAGCAGCTACAAATACTGCAGCTGCTCACTTTTAATAAATGGATACTTACCTGTCCTGGAGTCCAGCGATGTCGGCAGCCGAAACCGAGCAATGGCTCGGCTTTCGGCTGCTGCCGCCGCCATTCTCGGTAAAGGAATAAGGAAGTGAAGCGTTGCGGCTTCACTTCCCAGTTCCCTACTGTCACGCTGCGCGTCCTAAGTGGTCCCCGCTATCTCCTTGGACCTGTGTTTCCCAGGAGACAGCGGGGAGGTGCGGGAGGGGGCGTGACTCCTGCGGGAGTCTATTCCTGGAAGTGGATGCAGATACCTGTCTAATACAGGTATCTGCACCTCCCTGCCCCCTGAAAGGTGCCAATTGTGGCACCGGAGGGGGGGAGGAATCAGATGAGTGGAAGTTCCGCTTTTGGGTGGAACTCCACTTTAAATCAAATTTATTTTAATAAAAATGTTTTTGGAGTAAAAATCCATCTAAAGATAGTTTTCTATTTAAGAAACTTTAATAATTTAGTTTATTCAGCATGAAATGGAGCTTAGTTATGTAGCATGAGGTTGTATATTTTGCAATATTTCTGGTAAATATTTTTGGTAAACTCATTTAATAAATCCAAGCTCTGCAAGCTGAGATAACATGCACTGCATTGATGCATTCACACAATGTTACAGTAAGGGCCCTTTCACACTGGGGCGGTTTGCAGGTGCTATTAATAGCGTCTGCAAACTGACCCGAAAGTGCCGCTGCTTTGTCTCCAGTGTGAAAGCCCCGAGGGCTTTCACACTGGAGCGGTGCGCTAGCAGGACGGGAAAAAAGTCCTGCTAGCAGCATCTTCGGAGCGGTGAAGGAGTGTATACCGCTCCTTCACCGCTCCTGCCCATTGAAATCAATGGGACAGCGCGGCTATAACGCCGGCAAAGCGCCTCTGCAGAGGCGCTTTGCGGTGTTTTTTAACCCTTTCTCGGCCGCTAGCAGGGGGTAAAACCGCCCCGCTAGCGGCCGAATACCAACGGTAAAGCACTGCTTATAATAGCGGCGCTTTACCGCCGACACTGCCCCAGTGTGAAAGGGCCCTAATTATGAGATAAAGCAAAGTTCAGAAATATTCCTTTATTCCATTGTTTTGTAAATCTAAGTACACTACAAACTGTATGAATTGGTTCTGATATCACCGTTTTACTAACGTGACAGCTTATTATTCTAAATAGGAAACCTTCATTTTGTTTGCAAATATTAAATATTCTAACTACCAGCTACCATGAGTCCTTACATTTAAAGAGCAGCTGTCATCCATCCATCATGGTAGCACCTGTTAGCGAGCATCCACTTACCTGCTGCCACCACATCCCTCACCTTGTTGTGTCACCTATTAAAGTGAAGGGCATGAGACTGTAGGTGAGTCAACAGCGGGTCAGAGGAGGAGCCACTCCGAAACAGAAATGACAGTTGCTCTTTAAATATTATGATTTAAATCAAGCCATTTTACTAATGATTTAAATCAAATCCACCCTGACACGAACACAGCTGTTAATCCTAATGTGACAGGCATGTGGGCAAGCACTCCAGAATGCACCCTGCACTACAGAACACAATAGTCACAACAGGAGGAGCCACTGAGCACAACCTGGAACACATGAGAGGGGCACTCCCATCAGTGTCAGTATATACAAAAAAAATTTTTATTTTTTTTTTTTATTGAGAAGGTAGACCTTCTTACAAGTTTTTATTGCTATACCTAATGAGGAGATTCACCATTGGCACTGTACTGGTGGCCATGGTCACCATAAACAGAAAGTGAGGGAAAATACATTTTAGAGCTGTCCCAAGAACAAGGGATGACAGGGAAATTTTCAAAAGGGGGACACTTCACCTTCACTTTAACCACCTCAATACAGGGCACTTTCACCCCCTTCCTGCCCAAGCCATTTTTCAGTTTTCAGCGCTGTCGCACTTTGAATGACAATTGCGCAGTCATGTTACACTGTACCCTAATGAAATTTTTATCATTTTTTCCCCACAAATAGAGCTTTCTTTTGGTGGTATTTGATCACCTCTGCGGTTTTTATTTATTGCGCTATAAACAAAAGAAGAGGGACAATTTTGAAAAAACACAATATTTTTTACTTTTTGCTATAATAAATATCCAATTTTTTTTTTTTTTTTTTTAACAAATTTTTTCCTCAGTTTAGGCCGATACGTATTCTTCTACATATTTTTGGTAAAAAAAAAATTGCGCTAAGCGTATATTGATTGGTTTGCGCAAAAGTTATAGCGTCTACAAAATAGGGGATAGATTTATAGCATTTTTATTATTTATTTTTTACTAGTAATGGCGGCGATCTGCAATTTTTATTGTGACTGCGATATTGCGGCGGACATATCGGACACTTTTGACACATTTTTGGGACCATTCACATTTATACAGCGATCAATGCTATAAAATTGCATTGATTACTGTGTAAATGTGACTGGCAGGGAAGGGGTTAACACTAGGGGGCGCTCGAGGGGTTAATGTATTACCTAAGGAGGTGATTCTAACTGTGGGGGGAGGGGACTGACTGGGGGAGGTGACCGATCGCTGTCCCTATGTACAAGGGACACGCCATCGGTCTCCTCTCCTCTCTGACAGGACGTGGATCTGTGTTTACATGCACAGATCCACGCTCCTGCTCTGTTACCCGGCAATCGCGGGTGCCCGGCGGACATCGCGGCCGCCGGGCACGCGCACCGGGTCCCGAGCGACGCAGCCCCCTAGTGGCTCGGTAGGCGAGGACGTCATATGACGTCCTCCCAGAACAATAGAAGCCTCGTCCAGCCGTCATATGACGGTGGGCGGTGGCTTAGCGGTTAAGAGGGGAGTTTCAGGAGGGGGGGGGGGGGAGAGTGAGTGGGAGAGTCTCATTCATGCTGCTCCTCTTGCTATTCATCACTGCGTTACTTTAACTTTTTGGCAATTGTGCGGTCATGCAACAATGTACCAAAATGAAAATGTCTTTTTTTTTTTAAACACAAATAGAGCTTACATTGTTTGCAAAATAAACGAAAGGATGGAAAATTCTGGAAACAACACTATTTATTTTCTACTATAAAACATATCCAATGTAAAAAAAAAAAAAAAAAAAAAAAAAAATCCCAATAAGTTTATATTACTTGGTTTGTGTGAAAGTTATAACATCTGCTATAGATACTGGAATATTTATTCCTTATCATATATGATAAGCAACATAGTGGGACTGTGATAATATGGCAGGCAATCTGACGCAGGCTGGGGGGGTACACTAACTGACATCAATAGTGACACTAATACTATACACTGTTACTGTACTAATAACAATGGAAAGGAGTCAAATATGTGCCCAACAATGTGTAATGTGTGTAACACACACACACACACACACACACACACACACGCACACCCCCCCCCCCCAAACCGACGGTCACTATTCTGTGTTTACAACACAGAGCTCTCTTTCCCTGAATGACAGAGCCAATCAGCGGGTGCCAATGGTCAATCATTGGCCGGTACTGACTGATCAGCTTTTGCTGTGACTACTCATAGCACAGCAGGCACGCCCCCCTACCCAGAAGTGCTAGATCACATATCAGATACATGATCCAGCGCAAAGGGGCTGTGCCATCGCCGTACATGTAAGGGAGGCAACTGCAAGCGGTCAAAGAGGATCTTCAAGTCGGCATGCACTATGAAAATATTCCCACAGCCTTTTGGGACCTGTGACAAGTCCTGGAAGGCTGCGGAGGGAGAGAGGGGTGTGAGGGTTTAGGGAGGAGAACTTCCTGTCGGTCCACCTAGGACAGGGGTGTCCAAACTTTTTTCAAAGAGGGCAGGATTTGATGAGGTGAACATGAGTGAGGGCCGACCATTTTGCCTGACACTCTAAAGATTATTTTCATAATCGATAAGTTGGCCGATTATTTTTTTGATTAATCGATTATTTGGTTAATAACCTTAAAAAAAAAGTGTGGTGTATAATTTAGTTAATGTGTACAGTTTTAAAAAAAGGCAATTTATTCTTAAATATCTCTATGCTGCGGTAAATATAAATAACCAGCTATATGGTTAGGGAGCAAAATATCGAATCCACTCTGAGCATAACAGACAAAAGAGATATACTGTATATACTATTAGAAGAGATATACACTGTATATACTATTAGAGGAGATATACTTTATATACTATTAAAGGGTGAATCTGGTAAATATCATCAGACTCAGTGATCAATTTTTTTTTTTATTAAAAACAAAAACAATGTCTCCCTTCAAAAAAAAAAAAAAAAAAAAAACTAAAATTAGCCCTTTATAGTACAAAAAAAGTAGATAATCACTACTGTAAGGTAGAGCTGCACGATTAATCGTATAGAGAATCGTGATCTCGATTCACCCCCCCCACGATCTCCAGCCAGGATTACCACGATTCTTGCCGATGTCCCCGTGATTTAGCCTGGCCGCCGGAAAAGGCGTGGAACGCAAATGGCGCCGATACTGGAACTAACGTCAACAGAGCAGACAGTGTGATGCATCCACCGCGCCGGAGACCTGGGCTGGGAAACACTGCGCACTTGTGTTCCATTCATAGAAGCTGGAGGTTGCAAGAAAAACCTTTTAGGGAAGGAAATCATCCCGAAGGTGACCCGAATATTTGTGGTGTGATTAGTAACAGATTAGCAGTTTGATGATGTAATATTTGATTTGACACTGACAGTTGGCGTTTTCATTCCAGGAGCTGAAACATGAAAATATTGCCGCCTTATAGGATTTCCAGGTACATGAATAAACACATCTTTTTTTAGTATCAATATAAAAAAAAGGATCTATTGATTTCACTGACTTCTGGCAAACTGGTGTCCTCTGTATTAGATCGGCCCCTCTTTGATGTGTGGAGTGTGCGCGCACCAGCCTTGATCCGATGGCCCATCATCATGGCATGCTTTTTCCCACACAAATGTGAGCTTATAATTATTAATATATTCTGACTGCTTGCTGCGATAGATAGATATAGAAATTCTTGTTGAGTTTAACTTTTGATATGGATTCTTATTTTAATTAACCATTTTGGGTGGTGCATGGTGACATAGGGAGGACAGAGTAATAAATTTATTATATATATATATATATATATATATATATATATATATATATATATATATATATATATATATATATATATATATATATATATATATATACACACACACACATACACACGAGAAATATTTATCAAATTATTCATCTATATTATATGCATCAGGGCTTGACAAACCCCAGGTCGCAGTGTAGACAATGGAGCCTGGTGCCTGGGCTGTTGTCAGCCTCAGTGACTAGCCTGAAGGGGCGCAACATTGCCGAGCAGGTGTCCCAATGTTTTCTAATGCCATGGGAGGGGCATCATCAGTGTGCTGCGCAGTCTCGTAAGTGCCGTATCAGTGCAGCGGCCTCGCTAGTGTCCCACCAAATTTCAAACAATAAAAATCTCAAACTTACAAAATCAATAAATCCACATTAAGTCCACAAGAAAAAGGCGAAGAGTCATAATGTGCTGCTGTAAATCACCCTTCATTTACAGGAGCATGTTGTATTGGACTGTATCACCTTTTACTTTTTCTTATAGACGTAATGTAGATTTATGGATTTTGTTTTTTTGGAGATGCTTGTATGAAGTTTGGTTATATCTCAGAGGATTTATAGGTTGCGCTGCGCCTTTTCTACATATTTTGCAATTTTCTTTTATGGTCATTTTCCCAGCATTTTTAGCCCATTAGTCCTCCAGCGCCAGGTTTGTGTGACTTTAAAAAAACAAAAAAAAAAAATAAAAACAAACACACTTTGATTTGTTGGTTTTTAAATGTCAGTGCATTAGCTGCAAGTGTTTTTAAACTAAGGCGGATGACAGTGTGCGCTCTTGTTTTGTTTTCTCTATAGGTAGCATACAACATGTGTCCAGTCCACCACACCCAGTTGAATATTAAGAGAAAGACAGACAGCTGCAGCAGCAATTTAGCGATTGGAAAATATACACAGTCACACAGGACTCTTTACCCCAGCTGGGGTCTTCTGTATCAGCACAATCACTGGTGCCTGCCTGTAGTGCCTGGTGGTTGTTTCTGTTGGACTTTCTAATTGAGGTTCAGAGAATTATATTTTCAAGGACATTTAGTCACAGGAGAGAACTGAGAAGCATACATCTCATCTGTTCACGATCTCGAGATAAAACACAAACACTCCTTGATGAAGTCACATCGGCTATAGCGTGAGCCAGATGTGCTTATGTTAACTGCAGTGCATCAGAACAGCAGAATTTACAGTCGAGAAGTTAGAAACAAACTAAACAGAGTAGAATAATGAGTGAGGCAGAGGCCGCAGAGGCAGAGCAATGCGCAAGTGATGAGTCTGATATTAAAAACCCAGATGTTTTTGTTCCAAAAAGAGGAGCTTATTCCGGATTCAAACCAGATGATGAAACTCAGCAAACCATCTACTGCAAGCAATGTTTAGCCATTGTTTATGCACCAAAGGGTAACACCACCAATCTGTTTAATCATCTGAAACGTAATCACATACAATATGAGTCGGTACAGAAAAACAAAACCGGCGCTCAATCACAAAGTACCTGCAACCAGACAAAACAAACGTCAATTAAAGTAACATTATTTGATGCAACACCGTACCCAACAACCTCTCTCAGGCGCAAAAAAATAACAGAAGCAATCACATTTCACCTGGCTAAAGACATGGCTCCGGTGACCACTGTTGAAAAAGAGGGGTTTAAAAAACTCATTCAAACCCTGGATAAGCGCTATCAAGTGCCCTTTCGTAATTATTTTTCACATGTTGCAATCTCTGCTCTGTACGTCAAATGTCGTGAAACAGTTGAAACAGAATTGCGAGATATACTTAATTTTGCAGCAACTTCAGATGTATGGTCCAGCAGAGCAATGGAACCATACAGGAGCATAACGATCCATTTCATTAATGATGATTTTGAGATGATAAGTCGGTGCCTTCAAACTGGGATTATCCCTGAGGACCACACTGGCGAAGCTTTGGCGCATGGATTAAAGGATGCTCTCATAAACTGGAAATTGGAGGAGAAAAATCTTGTGTGCATCACTACAGACAACGGAAGCAACACTCTAAAGGCCATATCCATAAATCACTGGAAACGATTGCAGTGTTTTGGCCATAGGCTTCATCTCGCAATAGAGAATGCAATGAAGGACCCACGAATTGAGCGTGCTATGGGTTTGTGCAAAAAGCTTGTTCGGTGTTTCAGCTACAGTTGGAGGAGGAAGAGGGAGCTTTCTGAGGCACAAAAACAACTCTGTTTACCAGACCACAAGCTCAAGACAGAATGCCCAACAAGGTGGGGATCTAGGCAGGCTATGGTGAGGAGGATACTTGAGCAGCAAGCTGCCATTACCCATGTCCTCTCTTCTGACCGCAAGGCTAGGCACCTCTTGCCAACATGGCAAGACCTAGAGGTCCTGGAGGCTGTGCACAAGACTCTTACCCAACAGGCAGACTTCACAGATGCTCTTTCAGGAGAGCAGTATGTCAGTGTCTCTTCTGTGAAACCTGATCTCCACCTATTTCAGTCTTCTGTTTTGGCTATTAAGGAAGATGACTCTGATCTTATTTGCACAATGAAATCAAAGATCATGGGGTATCTGCAAGAAAAATATCAG
This sequence comes from Aquarana catesbeiana, assembly GCF_042186555.1. Classification (NCBI taxonomy): domain Eukaryota; kingdom Metazoa; phylum Chordata; class Amphibia; order Anura; family Ranidae; genus Aquarana; species Aquarana catesbeiana. The sequence continues at coordinate 782,640,013 of NC_133324.1, read as the reverse complement.
GACCAAAAAACACAAGACCTTCTCGACATAGCCACAAACCTCGATCCCAGGTTTAAGATGACTTACGTTATTGAGGATAGCAAAACTTCTGTCCAGAACAGACTAAAAGATGAGATGTCAAAACTAACGACAGTTAAAGAAAGCCCCCCTACAACTACTAGTAGTGGCAGTGGTCCTACAAGTGCAAAGAAGACTCGAATAACCTTAGGTAGCTTTTTCAAAGCAGCACAAAGTGAAGGGGCACCACCAGAGCCAGCCTCAGGCTCACAGCAACAACAATCCGAAAGCTTGTCCTTGGAGCTACACTCTTATCTGTTCTTAGGCAACACTGACAGTGAAGATGATCCATTAGTCTGGTGGAAGGCACACAAGGAGCAGTATCCTAGATTGTCTGCACTGGCCAGAAAATACCTTTGCATTCCTGCAACCAGTTCCCCTTCTGAAAGGGTTTTTAGCACAGGGGGCAACACTTGTCGCCATTCTGCACTGAAGCCACAAAATGTGGATAGGCTTGTGTTTCTAGCTAAGAATCTGTTTAACTGACATGATACCTGAATTTTTTTTTAAATGTAAGGCCTCATTCACACGAGGCGGACTCCGTTTCCACGGAGCCCGCCTTGGTCCGCCAGCTCAGCGGGAGATCAGTCCGTTGATCTCTGCTGAGCCGGTGGATGACAGGTCCCTCTCTGCTCACTGAGCGGGGAGGGGCTTGTCAGGCGCCGCTGCTGCCTATGGAGGGACGGGATGAAAACGGACAGCATGTCCGCTATCGTCAGATCTCACCCAATCCGCCAGCGACGGATCTGGACGTAGGGCCATCTGTCTGCTTTTAGCGTATCGGACGGGGTTGGATGTCAGCGGACATGTCTCCGCTGACATCCGTCGCTCCATAGGCTAACAGAGCGTCCGTTCAGGTCCGCCGTCAAAACTGACAGGCGGACCTGAACGTCTTTGATCGTGTGAAAGGGGCCTAATTGTAATTTATTTCACATTACATTCATTGCCATTTTTTTAAATTTGTTTGATTGAAGCAAGAGTATTATGGCTTATTTTATTGCCATTTGGTTTGATAACCTAATGTTCAGAAGATGTAAATCTTTAAAATAAAAGTTTTTGAGAATCGTGATCTTTATTCCAAGCAAAAGAATCGTGATTCTCATTTTTCCCCAGAATCGTGCAGCTCTACTGTAAGGGTTTAATTTTTTTAGTGTAAAACTGTGAAAGTAATATTTGCAGTAGCGATTATTTGCTCTTTTTGTACTATAAAGGGCTCATTTTAGGTTTTATTTAACCCCATTATGTTACTGGCTGATTAATCGATTATGAAAATAGTAATCGATTAATTTCATAATCGATTAGTTGTTTCAGCCCTACTTTGAACCATTAAAATTTGGTCTTAGGCTCGATTCACATCTATGCATGTTGCTTTTGAGCATTTCTGCAGTGTTTTTGAACGGCGTTTTTACAGCTTTTTTGCTGTTTTTTTTACACTGTATACAGAAAAAAAAAAACGCAAAACGCCGCACTTGCGTTTTTGATGCTGGTCCACTGAATTCTATTACATGCAAAATGCTGCATTTTGCATGAAAAAAAGTCCCTGACCCTTTCCAAAAACGCAGAGGCACAAGAATGCATTAATGTGAACATGTTCCATAGGAACCCATGTTAAAAAATTCCCATGCATTTCTGCAAAATGCAACAAAAAATGCATTAGTGTGAATGGAGCCTAAGTGTGTTTGTCCGAGCACTAATACACTGCCCAACAAGAATTCTCTTGCCTTTGTGGTGAAGAGATGAGCCTGGGCACGTTAATTGTATATACTGTATTTATCAGCATATCACATCACCTTCACTTTTAGAGCGAAGTTTCAGGAAAAAAAAAAAAAAAAAAACTTACATTTTAAATAAAGAACTGTGAAGCAATATAAAGGGTCAGTGCCCATCAATGCAGCCTAATCAGTGCTCATCTGCAGCCTCACAAGTGCCACGAATGCAGCACCCACCATTGCTATAAATGCAGCCTGATCCATGCCCATCTGCAGCCTCAGAGGGGACAGAGAGGGGAGGGACGAGCTCCAACACATTACATACAGGAGAATCCGTTTTCTTGGCAGCCTCTTTAATACAAAGTCCCGCCTCCTATGATGGACAGAAAACTCATCCAATGGCAGCGGGATTTATTACAGAAGCCGCTGTGTAAACAGGAAATTCTCACTGTATGTACGGCACTCATCCTGCCCCCTCCAAGGGGCCACAAAAGATATACATGTCCAAATCTGGAACGCGGGCCACACTTTGGACATGCCTGACCTAAGCAAATTGAGTGGAAGTACAAGCGGGTACCTAAAAAAAAGCTAGATACCCAAAGAAAAAAAAACATTCCAAATATGGCGGCGGAGGAGGAGGTGGAAGAGCTGAACTTCCCCTTTTGAGGGAAGTTCCGCTTTAAAGGATTTTTTTGCACTTTTCAAAATGGGCATTAGAGCCTTCCTATATACCAGTGTTAGTTTTGACATCAAATTTCGATTTAGTTTTAGTCTTAGGACTAAAATGGCATTTTAGTCTTCTGCAATTGTTTTAGTCGTATTTAGTCAACTAAAATCTCCAGTACATTTTAGTTGTCTAAAATCTAATGGGTGTAATTTAATTGTAATGCATTAGTTAACACTTCTCTACAATTTCTAAACTCATATACTGCTGGAGTGAAAAATCTAAAGTTATTATTTTTTTTTGGTATTGAGGTATGAACATGCACTACAGACCAGTGTTAATGTTGAAGTCAAATTTCAATTTAGTTTTAGTCTTTTGACTAAAATTCCATTTTAGTTCTAGCCGACTAATATGTTGTATGAGAGAGAGAGAGAAAAAGAGAGAAAAAGAGAGAAAAAGAGAAAAAGAGAGAAAGAGAGAGAAAAAGAGAAAGAGAGAAAAAGAGAAAAAGAGAAAGAGAGAAAGAGAGAAAAAGAGAAAAAGAGAAAAAGAGAAAAAGAAAAAGATAAAGAGAAAGAGAAAAAGAGAGAAAAAGAAAAAAAGAGAAAAAGAGAAAGAGAAAAAGAGAAAGAGAAAGAGAAAAAGAGAAAGAGAGAAAGAGAGAGAAAGAGAGAAAGAGAAAGAGAGAAAGAGAAAGAGAGAAAGAGAGAAAGAGAAAGAGAGAAAGAGAAAGAGAGAAAGAGAAAGAGAAAGAGAAAATACCATGCAGAGCAAAGAAAGGCAAGTCAAAGGCTAATAGGACTTTTCAGATTATTATGCCAAAACATGTAAAAGTAATGATCTACACAGAAAATAATTTTCTACACTCTGACAGTTATTCTATCTCTTTATCTACCCAAACAGATCACCTTGTTAACATTCCAAACAGAAGTAACAGATTGGGTATGCAGAGTGCAAGAAATAAGCATATATTCTGCATAGGATAACAAGGTCTCCAATCGCTCCCCATGGCCCTGATATCTGTATATTAAAAGAAATCCTAAAAAGCATTACAGGAAAGATGGATTGTAAACAGTAGCCTTTTTCAGTTATCATACCTTCTGGCTGATCCAATCATTTTTCAAAAACATAAGCTACTTGGCTTTATTGATAAGCCCTCCACCAGCTCTTCGGAGAGCCATTTCACAGAAAAAAAATTACCCTTTTCGGGTTTTGCCATTATAACCAAGAAAGTGCGGCTGGAATATTTATTTTAATAATTTAATGTAATGAAATCCTTCACAAATCACCTCTTGTCGCCTTAACGGAGTAAAACGGGCCTTAAATGTCCAGGAGGGAGGGATAGAACAGCATTGACATACAGCTCAGGCCTTAGAGGCTGCACACAATGGAAGAGTCTGAATAGCAGACAGTGAAAATCCCCAGACCTCAGGTAAGAAAAAAAAAGAAAAAAAAATAATAATTATGTAAAATAAAGCTTCACGTCTCACTAATGGACTAAAGCACTCATCTACCGTCTTTTATTTCTAGCAAGGCAATTACGAAAATACTATTGGCATATGCTCTGGTCTACAGAACGGTCAATTAGATTGCCTCTGCACTGAGAACAAACTAGTAATTAAAGTTGAAGTCCACATCACTTTGAATACTGTTTAAAGATAAAATGACTGCATAGTACTGAAACAGTGGAAGTCTTTGTAAAGATTCAAAGAAGAAAACCACTGAAGCGTTTTAGGTGTGATAACGTTAAATTGTAAAGCACACTTGTCTTTAAAAAAGACTCAAGTCTACTGCAAGCAAAGGGGAACTCCAACCAAAGTATCCCCGCCGCTCCAAAGATAAACTAGGGAAGGGATAGACGGGTTAGGTTGGTATTGTTGTCTTAGGCTCCAGTCACACTAGCGCGTTTTTTGATGCATTTTGCATTTTGCAGAAATGCACGGGAATTTTTTAACATGGGTTCCTATGGAACATGTTCACATCAATGCCTTTTTGTTTCTCTGCATTTTTGGAAAGGGTCGGGGACTTTTTTTCATGCAAAAAGCAGCGTTTTGCATGTAATGGATTTCAATGGACAAGCATCAAAAACGCAAGTGCAGCGTTTTTGATGCGTTTTTGCCGTTTTTTTTTTTTTTAATTTTTTTTTAGACTAAAAAAAAAAAAAAACGCAAAACGCAAATCGCGGCAAAAACGCCGCAAAAACCCTGCTCAAAAACGTGGCAAGCATGAAAAAAAAAAACCTCCAAAAACGCCCAAAAGCAACATGCATAGGTGTGAATCGAGCCTTAGAGATTCACTGAAATTTCGGTGGCCGAAACATATTGACCAAAAATGGTGTTTTCTGCATTTTGCAGATAGAGAAAAAGGTGTGGATTTTGGCGCCGAAAACGCTTTTGCTGCGATTTTACTGTGCTTACGGCGTTTTTTCATGGGTTAGGTGAATCTAAAGACGCATCAAAAAACGTAACGGGTGCATTATTGATGCGTTTTCAATGCAATTCAACGGGGAGGTGCCTTTTTTTTACCTGACCAAAAATGCAGCAAGCAAGATTTTTAACACAACGGGAGGGCAACGGACCAGTGTGAAGACATACACAGAATTTAAAGAGATGCATTTTTCTTGAGCTAAAAGGTGCCCATAATGGCTGACAAATTCATATTCACTTAAAAATAATATATATATTATATATATATATATATATATATATATTATATATATATATATATATATATATATATATATATATATATATATATATATATATATATATATATATATATATATATATATATATATATATATATATATATATATATATATAGTCATTTTAGATTTCAGCCAAGTGCATCCTGAATTTTCGGCAGCAAAATTTCGATTCAATGCACCTCTATATTGCCACTTGCCAAGGATATTATGTCACTTCCTGGCTCAGGGACAAACATGTATGAGGAAATCTCCCAACCATCGACAGATGCCACCAGGGCAAGTGTCCCCTGTCTCCTTATTAGCAGGGTTGTCAACTACTATTGCTCCAGTGACAACTTAAAGTAAGTAACTCCCATGTATGATGTTTACCTAGAGATAAGCCTATAAAAAGGCTTACCTATAGATACAGTAAGTACCTCCTAAACGTGCACAGTTTAGGAGGTAATTACCTTAGATGTAGCCGGTGACGTTACGGACGCATGCGCTGGGTATGCTGTTCCTTCAGAGCCGTGTCGTAAGCACATGCGTGGGAATGACGTCATCGCCAGTTCGCCCATTCATAACCCCAAAGCCCGCAAACCCAGTAAAGAAGGTGGAGATAGAAGCTCCTTAAGCAGTGACAGCACGCTGCTGGAGGGCTTCCTTTTCAAACAAGTCTGTCATAATGTGATAGTATGCAATGCATACTAGCACATTACGACTTAAACTAACTGGGGGCCCCAATTTTTTTTTTTTTTTTTCTTTAAAAAGCAGTTTACTACCGCTTTAAACATTTCCTATTTTGCCCCACAATAGTCACCAGGACAAAAAGTCAGTACATTTCCCTAATGTGGACACAGATTAATAACAACTAAAAATCTCTACCATATCCAAAATGAGAAATAAAATATGGCTGGAGTGTGAAATTATAACACTAATAATAGTTTTTTTTTCATAAAAGTTCTTGTCTTACAAGAAAACTTCAGACAAACGTGGAAAAAAAAAAAAAAAAATTTGTTGTCCAATTTCTTCAGTGACTGTGTGATCGTATTTTTTTCATCAAATGCAATTCAAACTTTCTTGCACGCTCATATACAATACTGAGTGCAACAAAACACTTATCACCTTAGCCAAATGAAACGTCACATGTTGGAATATTTTGCTTTTATCAATTGAGTGATTGAAGTGGCTGTATGGGCAAAACGTTTTGTTTTTTTCTTTTAACCTTAAAGTGATATTAAAGACTCTCTTATTTATTTTTTTAAATTAAAAAAAAAAACAAACAAACAAACAAACAAAAAAACCACACACACACACCCTATACTTGCCTGCTCTGTGCAGTTGTTTTGCACAGAGCAGCCCTGATCCTCCTCTTCTTGGGTCCCTGCCGGCTCTCTTGGTCCCTCCCTCCTGCCCCCGGAGCAAGCAGCTTGCAAACTGGGCACCCAAGAAGGCTTGTTCCTGAGCCACAGCTCTGTGTGTCTATTCACACAGTCACCGCTCGACCCAACCCCCTCTCTCATTAGCTGTAATTGACAGCTACAGGAACCAATGGCTCCCGCTGCTGTCTCAGGCAACGAGAGAGAGTCCCCTGAGAGCCAAGACTCTCATGCACATTGCAGGATCAAGATGGGGCTCAGGTAAGTTTTAGGGGGTCTGCTGCACAGAGGAAGTTTTTTACCTTAATGTATAGAATGCATGAAGGTCAAAAAACTGAGCCTTTAGAACCATTTAATGCATTCTCTGCATTAACCACTTAAAGTGGATGTAAACCCTCACATATACCCAATGAAGTGAACAGCCTCAGATGATACACAGAGATTAAACAAATGTCCCTATATAAGTTTTATGTGTATATCTGCTGTCTTCAGCTTTATATACAGTTTAGAAAGTGAACATTGTGTTAGATTTTTTTTCTTCCTGTTTCAGCAGTGGGAGTGGATTCTGGACATACACTGTGTGACAGCTGATTGGAGGAAAGGCGCACACACCCCCCCCCCCTCTCCACATAGGCAGAGCAACAAGGATACTTGCAGAGCTGTGCTGTGAATATACAAGCTCTCTGCTAATCTATTTATAGCACCCACCTCCACACAAATTTCCAGCTGCTTTTATCTCCTGTGTCGGAAAACTTGTCAGAAGTTATCATGCCAATAACTAGAGCGGCACGATTCTGGCTAAAATGAGAAGCACAATTTAATTTGCTTAGAATAAAGATCAAGATTCTCGGGCATAACATCTTTCACATTATACAAAAAAGTTGTTTATTTTTTTGCCAAAAAAAAAAAAAAAATTGCATCTGAAAAACTGCTAAGTAATTTTCTAGCAAAAAAAATTCAGATTTTAACTTGTAAACAAGTGTCAGAAAAAGGCTTAGTCTTTAAGTGGTTAAACTGACCTAACTTACAGACCGAAGTTCATTCCTTTGAAAAGAACCAAAAGATACAATGCATCTCTTCTCTATCTTTCAGGCTCCGTTCACATCTAGGCGTTTCTTCAGCGTTTTTCTACAGGTGTTTTGAAGTTGACAAGTCACCAATGAAAAGCAGTAAACCCTCTGTAATCTGCCAAAAAAGAAGCTCATGTAGTTTGAGCGACGGATGTTTTGCTTAAGGCGACAGAACGCTCAGATGTGAACAGGGGCCATTGAAATGAATGGGATTTGTCTTGTTGTGCGTTTTTAGAGCTGAGGCTTAGAGCAGAAAATTGCCCAAAAAAGCCTAGATGTGAATGGAGCCTAAGGCCCCTTTCACACTACCGCAACTTCAAAGTCAGGGAATCACTGTGTGAACTTGAGGTCTATGGACCTCAGCTTGCATTAAAGTTGGACCAAAGTAGTACAGGGACTACTTTGAAGTCGCACAGATATGAATGGTACTCATTGGAAATCATGAGGTATGACTTGTCATGCGACTTTGCAGTCCAAAGTTGCAGGACAAGCCACACAAGTGTGAAAGGGGCCTAAGCGCTGACCAATTTTAATTAAAAAAAAGCCGGCAAATATGTTTAACAGCTCTGAGCAGAGGGGGGGGGGGGGTTGGGGGTTTGAATCAAGATAGTAATTTAACGATTAATCGTGCAGCTCTACTGATAACAGAAGAACGGAGCAGCAGAAAGACACGGAACTCAGGGCTTTGGAGAGAGATAAGTAAACACTACAGATATATGTGCTTATGGCACATTTCACAAATCGGGTTTATATCCAATTTCACGTCAAATCACATACATGTACATCATGCGCAATTTTAAAGCTTGACATGTTAGGTATCCATTTACTTATCTCAACACCATATTTTCTAACAAAATACATTTTTTTATGTGATTTGTAAATAAAAAGTGTGAGGAAAAGGTCAGGTCTTCAAGTGATTAAATCATTTATAAAGTTTTTTTTTTTTTTTTAAAGACTCCACTCTAAGACCCCTTTCACATTGGAGGACTTTTTCAGACACTAAAGGGCTAAAAATAGCGCCTGTAAAATGCCTCCCCTGCAGCCCCAGTATGAAAGCCGGAGTGCTTCCACACTGGTGTAGTGCACTTGCAGGACGTTAAAAAAAAGTCCTGCAAGCAGCATCCTTGGAGCGCTGTATACACCACTCCTCCACCGCCCCTACCATTGAATGGGCACCGCTGCCGAAGCACCTGCAAAGCGCTTCAGTAGCAACGCATTTAACCCTTTCTTCAGCTGCTAGCGGGAGTTAAAAGCGCCCTACTAGCAACCAAAAAGTGCTGCTAAAACTAGCGCCACTTTACCGCTAACGCAGCCATGCTGTGAGTGTTAAAGGGCTCTAACTTGGTCCACTGTATTTGCCATCTTTAGATAGGACTACTAGAATGACTCTTTTTATTTATGTTAGAATTGAAAAAAAAAAAAAAGCACCGGGATCTCAGAAGCTGGCAGGGTCAATCTCCACTGTGGGCATTTGAAAAACTCTTTGATCCATTTCTGGGAATCGGTGCAGCTGGGTACCCAGCATGCTCCTCCCAGTGTCGCACTTGCACAGTAATGCCACCACGCAGCGCTCCTTCCTCCTGATGTATGGCCATAGTGGCATTGCGTCAATCATCACAAGATTTCATCACTAGGCAATTCGCAAAGGAATCCTGGGATACATGACGCCACTATCCCAGGAGCCCTTGCGAATTGCCTAGTGACGTAATCGCCTAGGCGGGGAATGCCGGAGAAAAAAGACAATTTAAGTATTTCATTTGAAAAGAAAAATGAATTTCCATTGCGAAAAGGATGCTCACAGGTAAGGATGAGCTCCGGCGTGTTCGCACACTCCAAGTGCAGAGCCCGCCAGGAAGTCGGCACAGCGCTAATCACAGGCAGTGAGACATTTTCTCAATGTGCGGCTGCAGGGATCAGGAAATGTCCCACTGCCTGTGATTAGCGCTGTGCCGACTTCCTGGCGGGCTCTGCACGTGGAGTGTGCGAACACATTGGAGCTCATCCTTACTCACAGGCGATACCAGAGAGAGGAAGTATAAAATGGGTGGAACTCCACTTTAATAATACACATGCTTAAAAACAAATTACCTGCTCTGTGCAGCACTAGCTCCAAACCTCCACTTCTGGAGAACCCCGCCACTGCTCTAGGCTCCTTCACTTCTCAGTGCATCACCATAGGAAGACACTTTCTATGGTGGTGTACCTGCAGGCTTGCTCCTGAGCACCCCCCACCCCACTTACAGGATTTGGCTTGTTCAATCAAGATTTGACAATGAGACTTTATTCACACTTGCATGACTCCAAAGTCACACAATTTCCAGTGCAACTTTGGACCATGACTTTGCATTCTGAGTCAAAGTCGCATCAAAGTAGTGCGGGCACCTTTTCTAAGTTGCACCAATTTGAACACGTGCCATTGAAAAAGAGTGGGCTGCGACTTGTCATGCAACTCTACTGTCCAAAGTCGCATGACAAGTAACAGAAGTATGAAAAGAGCCTAAAAGCTGATTGTTTACTCTGCACAGCTGCACCAGTTTTAGTAAATCTCCCTCAGTGTGTCACTATATGCCACCGTGCCAGGGGGTCCTCCAGCACCCGACCAGCCAGGGGGTCCTCCAGCACCCGACCAGCCAGGGGGTCCTCCAGCACCCGACCAGCCAGGGGGTCCTCCAGCACCCGACCAGCCAGGGGGTCTTCCAGCACTCCCAACCACACCAAGGTGCCCTTCTGTACACCACCACCATTGTGTCCTCCGACACCACTGCATTGATGTGCCCTTCTGCACACCAAACTACACCAAGGCGCCCTTCTGCACACCGTCACCATTGTGCCAGGGTGTCCTCTTGTACCCGGCACCATGCACTTCCAGGGACAGTACTCCTCCGTACCGTGCTGATTACAGCGCTCCCCCGCAGCTCCCGCACACTCTGTCCCCTGGTGACCCGGGCCCGGATCTTCTCTCCGTTCAGAGTACATCCCGGTCCTTCCACCATGACTTTACTACGGACTTCACACACCACCCGAACACAGCATTCAAAATGTGGCGGCAGATGACTCCCAAACACCCTCCACGGCACCATCTGATTCGCTGACAGTCAGGAAGTTCGGCAACTTTATCGTTTTCCTATTGGTGCGCTTTCAGCAGCGCCCATCCGATTAGTAGAGACGTAGAGGCGGGGGTGAGCGCATGCGCCGTACACTTCCAAGGTTCTGTACCTAGAACGGAGCAGTCTGCTGATTGCATACATGGGATTTGTAGGCTTCATACGTGCGTGTTGTCACCTATGGGGATCCGTCTCCGACTAATATAGCAGGCTTTATTGCTGAAATGTTGCTTCTGCTTATAGTATAGTTATTACAAAATGGTCTCCATCAACAACCTGACAACTAATAAAAGGCTGAAATACGGTATACAATATGTGCATGGCTGGGTGCTCTCCTGAGCCTACTCATGTTAAGGACCATAAATGTTCAGGGAAGTATTCCCCCAGGGTGCAGGAATTCCGTATTCACAGTGTACATCCATAATCACATACATCCATAATCCCATACGTCCCTGAATGCATACATCCATAATCCCATACATCCCTAATCACATACATCCATAATCCCATACATCCCTAATCACATACGTCCATAATCCCATACATCCCTAATCACATACATCCATAATCACATACATCCCTAATCACATACATCCATAATCCCATACATCCATAATCACATACATCCCTAATCACATACATCCCTAATCACATACATCCATAATCACATACATCCCTAATCACATACATCCATAATCACATACATCCATAATCACATACATCCATAATCCCATACATCCCTAATCACATACATCCCTAATCACATACATCCATAATCACATACATCCCTAATCACATACATCCATAATCCCATACATCCCTAATCACATACATCCATAATCACATACATCCATAATCACATACATCCATAATCACATACATCCCTAATCACATACATCCCTAATCACATACATCCATAATCACATACATCCCTAATCACATACATCCATAATCCCATACATCCCTAATCACATACATCCATAATCCCATACATCCATAATCACATACATCCATAATCCCATACATCCCCAAATGCATACATCGATAATCCCATACATCCCTAATCAAATACGTCCATAATCCCATACATCCCTAATCACATACATCCATAATCCCATACATCCCTAATCACATACATCCATAATCCCATACATCCCTAATCACATACATCCATAATTACATACATCCCTGAATGCATACATCCATAATCCCATACATCCCTAATCACATACGTCCATAATCCCATACATCCCTAATCACATACGTCCATAATCCCATACATCCCTAATCACATACATCCATAATCCCATACATCCCTAATCACCTACATCCATAATCGCATACATCCATAATCCCATACATCCATAATCCCATACATCCCTAATCGCATACATCCATGATCACATACATCCATGATCACATACATCCCTAATCACATACATCCATAATCCCATACATCCCTAATCGCATACATCCATAATCCCATACATCCATAATCACATACATCCATAATCCCATACATCCACAATCACATACATCCATAATCCCATACATCCATAATCGCATACATCCCTAAACGCATACATCCATAATCGCATACATACATAATCCCATACATCTCTAATCACATACAGCCCTAATCACATACATCCCTAATAACATACAGCCCTGATCGCATACATCCCCGAATGCATACATCCCTAATCGCATACATCCCTAGCCACATACATCCATAATCCCATATATCCCTAATCACATACATCCATAATCCCATACATCCCCGAACTCATACATCCATAATCCCATACATCCCTAACCACATACATCCATAATCCCATACATCCATAATCCCATACATCCCCGAATGCATACATCCTTAATCCCATACATCCCTAATCACATACATCCATAATCCCACACATCCCTAATCACATACATCCATAATCCCATACATCCATAATCGCATACATCTCTAATCGCATACATCCCTAATTGCACACAGCCCTAATAGCATACATCCCTAATCGCATACATACATAATCCCATACATCCCTAATCGCATACATACATAATCCCATACATCCCTAATCACATACAGCCCTGATCGCATAAATCCCCGAACGCATACATCCCTAATCGCATACATCCCTAACCACACAACATCCATAATCCCATACATCCATAATCCCATACATCCCTAATCACATACATCCATAATCCCATACATCCCCGAATGCACACATCCCTAATCACATACATCCATAATCGCATACATCCATAATCCCATACATCCCCGAACGCATACATCCCTAATCGCATACATTCCTAATCACATACATCCCCGAATGCATACATCCATAATCCCATACATCCCTAATCACATACATCCATAATCCCATACATCCCCGAATGCATACATCCCTAATCACATACATCCATAATCCCATACATCCCCGAACGCATACATCCATAATCGCATACATCCCTAACCACATATATCCATAATCCCATACATCCATAATCCCATACATCCATAATCACATACATCCCTAATCGCATACATCCATAATCGCATACATACATAATCCCATACATCCCTAATCACATACATCCCTAATCACATACAGCCCTGATCGCATACATCCCTGAACGCATACAGCCCTAATCGTATACAGCCCTGAACACACAGCCCTAATCGCATACATCCCCAAACGCATACATCCCTAATCGCATACATCCCTAACCACATATATCCATAATCCCATACATCCCTAATCACATACATCCACAATCTCATACATCCCTAATCACATACATCCATAATCCCATACATCCCTAACCACATACATCCATAATCCCATACATCCCTAATCACATACATCCATAATCCCATACATCCCTAATCACATACATCCATAATCCCATACATCCATAATCCCATACATCCCCGAACGCATACATCCCTAATCCCATACATCCATAATCCCATACATCCCCGAGTGCATACATCCCTAATCACATACATCCATAATCCCATACATCCCCGAATGCATACATCCATAATCCCATACATCCCTAATCACATACATCCCCGAATGCATACATCCATAATCTCATACATCCCTAATCACATACATCCATAATCCCATACATCCCTAATCACATACATCCATAATCCCATACATCCCCGAACGCATACATCCCTAATCACATACATCCATAATCCCATACATCACTAATCGCATACACACTTGATTACATACATCCCTAATCGCATGCAGCCCTGATCGCATACAGCCCTGAACGCATACAGCCCTGAATGCATACAGCCCTAATCGCATACAGCCCTAACCACATACATCCATAATCCCATACATTCCTAATCACATACATCCATAATCCCATACATCCATAATCGCATACATCCCTAATTGCATACATCCCTAATCGCATACAGCCCTAATCGCATACATCCCTAATCGCATACATCCATAATCGCATACATACATAATCCCATACATCCTTAATCACATACATCTCTAATCACATACAGCCCTAATCACATACATGCATAATCACATACAGCCCAGATCGCCTACAGCCCTGAACGCATACAGCCCTAATCATATACAGCCCTGAACACACAGCCCTAATCGCATACATCCCCGAACGCATACATCCCTAATCGCATACATCCCTAACCACATACATCCATAATCCCATACATCCCTAATCACATACATCCATAATCCCATACATCCCTAATCACATACATCCATAATCCTATACATCCCTAATCACAAACATCCATAATCACATACATCCATAATCCCATACATCCATAATCCCATACATCCCCGAATGCATACATCCCTAATCACATTCATCCATAATCCCATACATCCGTAATCGCATACATCCCCGAATGCATACATCCCTAATCGCATACATTCCTAATCACATACATCCCTAATCGCATACATCCATAATCCCATACATCCCCGAATGCATACATCCATAATCCCATACATCCCTAATCATATACATCCATAATCCCATACATCCATAATCCCATACATCCCTGAATGCATACATTCCTAATCACATACATCCATAATCCCATACATCCCCGAACGCATACATCCCTAATCACATACATCCCTAACCACATACATCCATAATCCCATACATCCCTAATCACATACATCCATAATGCCATACATCCCTAATCATATACATCCATAATCCCATACATCCATAATCCCATACATCCCTAATCACATACATCCATAATCCCATACATCCCCAAATGCATACATCCCTAATCACATACATCCATAATCCCATACATCCCCGAATGCATACATCCATAATCCCATACATCCCTAATCACATACATCCATAATCCCATACATCCCTAATCACATACATCCATAATCCCATACATCCCCGAACGCATACATCCCTAATCACATACATCCATAATCCCATACATCCCTAATCGCATACACCCTTAATCACATACATCCCTAATCGCATACAGCCCTAATCGCATACAGCCCTAATCGCATACAGCCCTGATCGCATACAGCTCTGAACGCATACAGCCCTGAATGCATACAGCCCTAATCGTATACAGCCCTAACCACATACATCCATAATCCCATACATCCCTAATCACATACATCCATAATCCCATACATCCATAATCGCATACATCCCTAATTGCATACATCCCTAATCGCATACAGCCCTAATCGCATACATCCCTAATCGCATACATCCATAATCGCATACATACATAATCCCATACATCCTTAATCACATACATCTCTAATCACATACAGCCCTAATCACATACATGCATAATCACATACAGCCCAGATCGCATACAGCCCTAATCATATACAGCCCTGAACACACAGCCCTAATCGCATACATCCCCGAACGCATACATCCCTAATCGCATACATCCCTAACCACATACATCCATAAACCCATACATCCCTAATCACATACATCCATAATCCCATACATCCCTAATCACATACATCCATAATGCCATACATCCCTAATCACAAACATCCATAATCACATACATCCATAATCCCATACATCCCTAATCAAATACATCCATAATCCCATACATCCCCGAATGCATACATCCCTAATCACATTCATCCATAATCCCATACATCCATAATCCCATACATCCATAATCGCATACATCCCCGAATGCATACATCCCTAATCGCATACATTCATAATCACATACATCCCTAATCGCATACATCCATAATCCCATACATCCCCGAACGCATACATCCCTAATTGCATACATCCATAATCCCATACATCCCCGAATGCATACATCCATAATCCCATACATCCCTAATCATATACATCCATAATCCCATACATCCATAATCCCATACATCCCTGAATGCATACATTCCTAATCACATACATCCATAATCCCATACATCCCCGAACGCATACATCCCTAATCACATACATCCCTAACCACATACATCCATAATCCCATACATCCCTAATCACATACAGCCATAATCCCATACATCCCTAATCACATACATCCATAATCCCATACATGCCCGAATGCATACATCCCTAATCACATACATCCCCAAATGCATACATCCATAATCCCATACATCCCTAATCACATACATCCATAATCCCATACATCCCTAATCACATACATCCATAATCCCATACATCCCTAATCACATATATCCATAATCCCAAACATTCCCTAATCACCTACATCCATAATCCCATACATCCCCGAACGCATACATCCCTAATTGCATACATCCCTAACCACATACATCCATAATCTCATACATCCCTAATCACATACATCCATAATCCCATACATCCAAGAATGCATACATCTCTAATCACATACATCCCTAACCACATACATCCATAATCCCATACATCCCTAATCACAAACATCCATAATCCCATACATCCATAATTGCATACATCCCTAATCGCATACAGCCCTAATCGCATACATCCATAATCCCATACATCCCTAATCACCTACATCCATAATCCCATACATCCCTATCCACATACATCCATAATCCCATACATCCCTAATCACATACATCCGTAATCCCATACATCCTAATCACATACATCCATAATCCCATACATCCCCGAATGCATACATCCCTAATCACATACATCCATAATCCCATACATCCATAATCCCATACATCCATAATCGCATACATCCCCGAATGCATACATCCCTAATCACATACATTCCTAATCACATACATCCCTAATCGCGTACATCCCTAATCCCATACATCCCCGAACGCATACATCCCTAATTGCATACATCCATAATCCCATACATCCCCGAATGCATACATTCATAATCCCATACATCCCTAATCATATACATCCATAATCCCATACATCCATAATCCCATACTTCTCTGAATGCATACATTCCTAATCACATACATCCATAATCCCATACATCCTCGAACGCATACATCCATAATCCCATACATCCCTAATCACATACAGCCATAATCCCATACATCCCTAATCACATACAGCCATAATCCCATACATCCCTAATCACATACATCCATAATCCCATACATCCCTAATCACATACAGCCCTGTCGCATACAGCCCTAATCTTATACAACCCTGAACACACAGCCCTAATTGCATACATCCCTGAATGCATACAGCCCTAATCTTATACAACCCTGAACATACAGCCCTAATCACATACATGCCTAATCACATACAGCCCAGATCGCATACAGCCCTGAACGCATACAGCCCTAATCGTATACAGCCCTGAACACACAGCCCTAATCGCATACATCCCCGAACGCATACATCCCTAATCGCATACATCCCTAACCACATACATCATAATCCCATACATCACTAATCACATACATCCATAATCCCATACATCCATAATCGCATACATCCATAATCCCATACATCCCGAACGCATACATTCATAATCCCATACATCCCTAACCACATACATCCATAATCCCATACATCCCCGAATGCATACATCCCTAATCACATACATCCATAATCCCATACATCCATAATCACATACATCCATAATCCCATACATCCCCAAATGCATACATCCTTAATCGCATATATTCCTAATCACATACATCCATAATCCCATACATCCCTAATCACATACATCCATAATCCCATACATCCCTAATCACCTACATCCATAATCCCATACATCCCCGAACGCATACATCCCTAATTGCATACATCCCTAACCACATACATCCATAATCTCATACATCCCTAATCACAAACATCCATAATCCCATACATCCATAATCGCATACATCCCTAATCACATACAGCCCTAATCACATACAGCCCTAATCGCATACATCCCTAATCACATACATCCATGATCGCATACGTCCATAATCCCATACATACCTAATCACATACAGCCCTGATCGCATACAGCCCTAATCTTATACAACCCTGAACACACAGCCCTAATTGCATACATCCCTGAATGCATACAGCCCTAATCACATACACCCCTGAACGCATACAGCTCTAATTGCATACATCCCTGAATGCATACAGCACTAATGGCATACACCCCTGAACGCATACAGCCCTAATTGCATACATCCCTGAATGCATACAGCTCTAATCGCATACATCCCTGAATGCATACAGCTGTAATCGCATATATCCCTCAACGCATACAGTGAGGGAAAATAGTATTTAATCCCCTGCTGATTTTTTACGTTTGCCCACTGACAAATAAATGATCAATCTATAATTTTAATAGTAGGTTTATTTTAACAGTGAGAGATAGAATAGCCACAAAAATATCCAGAAAAACGCATTTCAAAAAAGTTATAAATTGATTCATAGGGATGTACGTGATTAGGGCGCATACAGCCCTAATCACATACATCCATAATCCCATACATCCCTAATCACATACATCCATAATCCCATACAGCCCTAATCACATACATCCATAATCCCATACATCCCTAAACACATACATCCCTAATCGTATACAGCCCTAATCACTTACATCCATAATCCCATACATCCCCGAATGCATACATCCCTAATCACATACATCCCTAACCGCATACATCCATAATCCCATACATCCCTAATCACATACATCCATAATCCCATACATCCATAATCGCATACATCCCTAATCGCATACATCCATAATCGCATACATACATAATCCCATACATCCCTGATCACATACAGCCCTAATCACATACATCCCTAATCACATACAGCTCTGATCGTATACAGCCCTGAACGCATACAGCCCTAATCGTACACAGCCCTGAACACACAGCCCTAATTGCATACATCCCCAAACGCATACATCCCTAATCGCATACATCCCTAACCACATACATCCATAATCCCATACATCCCTAATCACATACATCCATAATCCCATACATCCATAATCGCATACATCCCTAAATGGCATACATCCATAATCGCATACATACATAATCCCATACATCCCTAATCACATACAGCCCTAATCACATACATCCCTAATCACATACAGCCCTGATTGCATACAGCCCTGAACGCATGCAGCCCTAATCGTATACAGCCCTGAAAACACAGCCCTAATCGCATACATCCCCGAACGCATACATCCCTAATCGCATACATCCCTAACCACATACATCCATAATCCCATACATCCCTAATCACATACATCCATAATCCCATACATCCCTAATCACATACATCCATAATCACATACATCCATAATCCCATACATCCCGAACGCATACATTCATAATCCCATACATCCCTAACCACATACATCCATAATCCCATACATCCATAATCCCATACATCCCTAATCACATACATCCATAATCCCATACATCCCTCATCACATACATCCATAATCCCATACATCCCCGAATGCATACATCCCTAATCACATACATCCATAATCCCATACATCCATAATCACATACATCCATAATCCCATACATCCCCGAATGCATACATCCTTAATCGCATATATTCCTAATCACATACATCTCTAATCGCATACATCCATAATCCCATACATCCCCGAACGCATACATCCCTAATTGCATACATCCCTAACTACAAACATCCATAATCTCATACATCCCTAATCACATACATCCATAATCCCATACATCCCCGAACGCATACATCCCTAATCGCATACATCCCTAACCACATACATCCATAATCCCATACATCCCTAATCACAAACATCCATAATCCCATACATCCATAATCGCATACATCCCTAATCACATACAGCCCTAATCGCATACATACCTAATCACATACATCCATAATCGCATACGTCCATAATCCCATACATCCCTAATCACATACATCCATAATCCCATACATCCCTAATCACATACATCCATAATCCCATACATCCCTAATCACATACATCCATAATCCCATACATCCCTAATCACATACAGCCCTGATCACATACAGCCCTAATCTTATACAACCCTGAACACACAGCCCTAATTGCATACATCCCTGAATGCATACAGCCCTAATCTTATACAACCCTGAACATACAGCCCTAATCACATACATGCCTAATCACATACAGCCCAGATCGCATAGAGCCCTGAACGCATACAGCCCTAATCGTATACAGCCCTGAACACACAGCCCTAATCGCATACATCCCCGAACGCATACATCCCTAATCGCATACATCCCTAACCACATACATCATAATCCCATACATCACTAATCACATACATCCATAATCCCATACATCCCTAATCACATACATCCATAATCCCATACATCCCTAATCACATACATCCATAATCACATACATCCATAATCCCATACATCCCCGAACGCATACATCCATAATCCCATACATCCCTAACCACATACATCCATAATCCCATACATCCCTAATCACATACATCGATAATCCCATATATCCCTAATCACATACATCCATAATCCCATACATCCCCGAATGCATACATCCCTAATCACATCCATCCATAATCCCATACATCCATAATCCCATACATCCATAATCGCATACATCGCCGAATGCATACATTCCTAATCACATACATCCCTAATTGCATACATCCATAATCCCATACATCCCCGAATGCATACATCCATAATCCCATACATCCCTAATCATATACATCCATAATCCCATACATCCATAATCCCATACATCCCTGAATGCATATATTCCTAATCACATACATCCATAATCCCATACATCCTCGAACGCATACATCCATAATCCCATACATCCCTAATCACATACAGCCATAATCCCATACATCCCTAATCACATACAGCCATAATCCCATACATCCCTAATCACATACATCCATAATCCCATACATCCCTAATCACATACATCCATAATCCCATACATCCCCGAATGCATACATCCCTAATCACATACATCCATAATCCCATACATCCCCGAATGCATACATCCATAATCCCATACATCCCTAATCACATACATCCATAATCCCATACATCCCTAATCACATACATCCATAATCCCATACATCCCCGAATGCATACATCCCAAATCACATACATCCATAATCCCATACATCCATAATCACATACATCCATAATCCCATACATCCCCAAATGCATACATCCTTAATCGCATATATTCCTAATCACATACATCCATAATCCCATACATCCCTAATCACATCCATCCATAATCCCATACATCCCTAATCACCTACATCCATAATCCCATACATCCCCGAACGCATACATCCCTAATTGCATACATCCCTAACCACATACATCCATAATCTCATACATCCCTAATCACATACATCCATAATCCCATACATCCCCGAACGCATACATCCCTAATCGCATACATCCCTAACCACATACATCCATAATCCCATACATCCCTAATCACAAACATCCATAATCCCATACATCCATAATCGCATACATCCCTAATCACATACAGCCCTAATCACATACAGCCCTAATCGCATACATCCCTAATCACATACATCCATGATCGCATACGTCCATAATCCCATACATACCTAATCACATACAGCCCGGATCGCATACAGCCCTAATCTTATACAACCCTGAACACACAGCCCTAATTGCATACATCCCTGAATGCATACAGCCCTAATCACATACACCCCTGAACGCATACAGCTCTAATTGCATACATCCCTGAATGCATACAGCACTAATGGCATACACCCCTGAATGCATACAGCCCTAATTGCATACATCCCTGAATGCATACAGCTCTAATCGCATACATCCCTGAATGCATACAGCTGTAATCGCATATATCCCTCAACGCATACAGTGAGGGAAAATAGTATTTAATCCTCTGCTGATTTTTTACGTTTGCCCACTGACAAATAAATGATCAATCTATAATTTTAATAGTAGGTTTATTTTAACAGTGAGAGATAGAATAGCCACAAAAATATCCAGAAAAACGCATTTCAAAAAAGTTATAAATTGATTTATAGGGATGTACGTGATTAGGGCGCATACAGCCCTAATCACATACATCCATAATCCCATACATCCCTAATCACATACATCCATAATCCCATACAGCCCTAATCACATACATCCATAATCCCATACATCCCTAAACACATACATCCCTAATCGTATACAGCCCTAATCACTTACATCCATAATCCCATACATCCCCGAATGCATACATCCCTAATCACGTACATCCCTAACCGCATTCATCCATAATCCCATACATCCCTAATCACATACATCCATAATCCCATACATCCATAATCGCGTACATACATAATCCCATACATCCCTGATCACATACAGCCCTAATCACATACATCCCTAATCACATACAGCTCTGATCGTATACAGCCCTGAACGCATACAGCCCTAATCGTACACAGCCCTGAACACACAGCCCTAATTGCATACATCCCCAAACGCATACATCCCTAATCGCATACATCCCTAACCACATACATCCATAATCCCATACATCCCTAATCACATACATTCATAATCCCATACATCCATAATCGCATACATCCCTAAATGGCATACATCCATAATCGCATACATACATAATCCCATACATCCCTAATCACATACAGCCCTAATCACATACATCCCTAATCACATACAGCCCTGATTGCATACAGCCCTGAACGCATGCAGCCCCAATCGTATACAGCTCTGAAAACACAGCCCTAATCGCATACATCCCCGAACGCATACATCCCTAATCGCATACATCCCTAACCACATACATCCATAATCCCATACATCCCTAATCACATACATCCATAATCACATACATCCATAATCCCATACATCCCGAACGCATACATTCATAATCCCATACATCCCTAACCACATACATCCATAATCCCATACATCCATAATCCCATACATCCCTAATCACATACATCCATAATCCCATACATCCCTCATCACATACATCCATAATCCCATACATCCCCGAATGCATACATCCCTAATCACATACATCCATAATCCCATACATCCATAATCACATACATCCATAATCCCATACATCCCCGAATGCATACATCCTTAATCGCATATATTCCTAATCACATACATCTCTAATCGCATACATCCATAATCCCATACATCCCCGAACGCATACATCCCTAATCGCATACATCCATAATCCCATACATCCCCGAACGCATACATCTCTAATTGCATACATCCCTAACTACAAACATCCATAATCTCATACATCCCTAATCACATACATCCATAATCCCATACATCCCCGAACGCATACATCCCTAATCGCATACATCCCTAACCACATACATCCATAATCCCATACATCCCTAATCACAAACATCCATAATCCCATACATCCATAATCACATACATCCCTAATCACATACAGCCCTAATCGCATACATACCTAATCACATACATCCATAATCGCATACGTCCATAATCCCATACATCCCTAATCACATACAGCCCTGATCGCGTACAGCCCTAATCTTATACAACCCTGAACACACAGCCCTAATTGCGTACATCCCTGAATGCATACAGCCCTAATCACATACACCCCTGAACGCATACTGCTCTAATTGCATACATCCCTGAATGCATACAGCCCTAATGGCATACACCCCTGAATGCATACAGCCCTAATTGCATACATCCCTGAATGCATACAGCTCTAATCGCATACATCCCTGAATGCATAAAGCTGTAATCGCATATATCCCTCAACGCATACAGTGAGGGAAAATAGTATTTAATCCCCTGCTGATTTTTTACGTTTGCCCACTGACAAATAAGTGATTAATCTATAATTTTAATAGTAGGTTTATTTTAACAGTGAGAGATAGAATAGCCACAAAAATATCCAGAAAAACGCATTTCAAAAAAGTTATAAATTGATTTATAGGGATGTACGTGATTAGGGCGCATACAACCCTAATCACATACATCCATAATCCCATACATCCCTAATCACATACATCCATAATCCCATACATCCCTAATCACATACAGCCCTGATCGCATACAGCCCTGATCGCATACAGCCCTGATCGCATACATCCCTAATCACATACATCCCTAATCACAAACATCCATAATCCCATACATCCCTAATCTCATACATCCCTAATCACATACAGCCCTAATCACATACAGCCCTAATCACATACAGCCCTGAACGCATACAGCCCTAATCGCATACATCCCTGAACACATACAGCCCTAATCACGTACATCCCTAATCGAATACATCCCTGAACGCATACAACCCTAATCACATACATCCCTGAACACATACAGCCCTAATCACGTACATCCCTAATCGCATACAGCCCTAACTGCATACATCCCTGAATGCATACAGCTCTAATCGCATACATCCCTGAATGCATACAGCCCTGAACACATACCGTGAGGGGAAAAAGTATTTAATCCCCTCCTGCTTTTGTACATTTGCCCACTGACAAATAAATGATCAGTCTATAATTTTAATAGTAGGTTTATTTTAACAGTGAGAGACAGAATAGCCACAAAAATATCCAGAAAAACGCATTTCAAAAACTTTATAAATTCATTTACATTTTAATGAGTGAAATAAGTATTTGAATCCTTCGGAAAATATGATTTAGTACTTGGTGACAAAACCCTTGTTGCCAATCACAGAGGCCAGATGTTTCTTGTAGTTGGCCACCAGGTTTGCACACATCTCAGGAGGGATTTTGTCACACTCCTCTTTGCAGATCCTCTCCAATCATTAAGGTTTCGAGGCTGACATTTGGTAACTCAAACCTTCAGCTCCCTTATATTTTCTATGGGATTAAGGTCTGGACACTGGCTAGGCCACTAAAGGACCTCAATGCGCTTCTTCTTGAGCCACTCCTGTTGCCTTGGCCGTGTGTTTTGGGTCATTGTCATGCTGGAATACCCATCCACGGCCCATTTTCAATGCCCTGGCTGAGGGAGGGAGGTTCTCACCCAAGATTTGATGCGGTGAAGGTGTCCTGTCCCCTTAGCAGAAAAGCACCCCCAAAGCATAATGTTTCCACCTCCATGTTTGATGTGGGGATAGTGTTCTCGGGGTCATAGGCAGCATTCCTCCTCCTCCAAACACAGCGAGTTGAGTTGATGCCAAAGAGCTCCCCCAATGAAATGCAGTCGTACCAGTGCCAATTAAATGCAGCCTGATCAGTACCAATTACCGTAAATGCAGCTATACCAGTGCCCATGAAATACAGCCTTACCAGTGCCCATGGAATACAGCCTGATCACACAGAGCTTTGAAACGAATTTGAGTACCCCAGCAACTGTAAGAAATTCCCACCTCCTATGATACACGTCACACTGATTCAATGTATCATTGGATCAGTGTTCTGTCTATCTAGGAGGTGTCCTCCACCCCACACAGACGGGGACGTCATCACAGCCGCCAGTCACTCAACCACAGACAGAAGACAGAGCAGCCAAAAATGCCCGCCGCGGCCGTAATCCATTCGGCCGCTCAGGCTGCTCTGTCTTTTGTGACAGGCCCAGCCGGGAGATTGCCCGGCACTCGCGGGTGTCCATGAGCCTGCAGCCAAACGCGGGAGACTCCCACGACTCGCTGGAGACTAGGGATGTCTGCATTAGCAAACTTCAGACGGGCCTGTACATGTGCTTTCTTGAGCAGGGGGACCTTGCAGGCGCTACAGGATTTCAGTCCTTCACAGCGTTTTATGTTACCAATTGTTTTCTTGGTGACTATGGTCCCAGCTGCCTTGAGATCATTGACACGATTCTCCTGTGTAGTTCTGGGCTGATTTCTCACCATTGTCATGATCAATGAAACTCCACGAGGTGAGATCTTGCATGAAGCCCCAGACCGAGGGAGATTGACAGTTATTTTGTGCTTCTTCCATTTGGGAGTAATCGTACCAACTGTTGTCACCCTCTCTCTCACCAAGCTGCTTGGCGATGGTTTTGTAGCCCATTCCAGCCTTGTGTAGGTCTACAATCTTGTTCCTGATATACTTGGACAGCTCTTTTGTCTTGGTCATGGCAGAGAGATTGGAATCTGATTGATTGCTTCTGTGGACAGGTGTCTTTTATACAGGTAACAAGCTAAAATTAGGAGCACTCCCTTTAGGCTGGGTTCCCACTTATGCAAATTGGATGTGGGTTTCCTCGTATCAAATACCCATAGCAGGAGATTGTGACAAGCTCTCTATGGAGCCGGTTCACACATCTCCGCAGCGGCTCTGGTTCGAATTGCACAGGAGCCCTGTGTGTCTTTTGGTCCGTTTTACGACTGAATTCAGCCCAAAATTCGGGCTGAAATCGGACCTGAAACGATGAATGGAGACGCACCGGACTCCTGCTGTGAGCCGCTGCATGTTCTAGTGTGAACCCAGCCTTAAGGCTACTTTCAGACTGGTGCGTCGGCAGTTAAGCGCCGCTTTAATGTCGTTTTAGCGGCGCTATTCGGCCGCTAGCGGGGTGGTTTTAAACCCTGCTATCGGCCGATAAAGGGTTAGAAACCTCCCGCAGCGGCGCTTTGCCGGCGGGTTTGCGGCGCTGCCCCATTGTTTTTAAAAGGAAGGGGCGCTTTTGGAGCGGTGAATACACTGCTCCTTTAGCGCTGCAAAAATGCGGCTTGCAGGACTTTTTTTTCCCATCCTGCAAGCGCATTGCTCGGGCTTTCACACTGGAGACACAGGAAAGGCTCTATACAGGCGCTATTTTTAGCTCTGTAGCACCTGTAAAGCGCCTCAGTGTAAAAGTAGCCTAAGTGCCGGTTCACACTGGGACGACTTGTCAGGCGACCTAGTCGCCTGACAAGTAGCATCCCATTCTGTACAATGGAACCATCGCTCCGACTTAGAAAAAGGTTCCTGTACGACTTTGGGGGCGACTTGCATTGACTTCTATACAGAAGTCATTTTGCACGTTGCCGCTCCTGTAGTGTCCAGGTCGCCTGAGGCAGTCGCACTGCAAGTCGTGCAGCCTCAGTGCGAACCGACACGTAGAGAGTGCTCCCAATCTCAGCTCATTACCTGTATAGAAGACACCTGGGAGCCAGAAATCTTGCTGATTTATAGGGGGTCAAATACTTATTTCACTCATTAAAATGCAAATCAATTTATAACTTTCTAGAAATGCGTTTCTCTGGATATTTTTGTTGTTATTCTATCTCTCACTATTAAAATAAACCTACCATTAAAATTATAGACTAATCATTTCTTTGTCAGTGGGCAAACGTTCAAAAACAGCAGGGGATCAAATACTTTTTTCCCTCACTGGATAGCCCTAAACGCAAACAGCCCTAAACGCATACAGCACTGAACATCCCTGAACGCATACAACCCTAAATGCATACAGCCCTGAACTGCTCGGATCAGCATTAAGTCTGTTATTGATTTGGACAGGCAGTCAGCCACACTTCCCCTGTGCCTCCTTGGTCCCAAAAACATCCAGTTTTTACGCAGTAGAAGCAAAAAAACACCCATGTACATGGGCCCTTACCCTTCCCTCTCCAGCAGTGTCTTCCAGTCTTTTTCTTTTCAGTTTTCCTTTTTTTTCCTTGTGATCCTCCTAGTTTATAGACTTAGATTGGGTTCACATTACTGATGTTAGATGTGGTTTGCATATTCTATGAGGCCAAAATCATGCTGTAATCGCACCAAAGTAGTACAGGAACCTATTCCAAAACCGCACCATGCTGAGGTGCATTGATGTAAACAGACACTATTGAAAACAATGTGATTTCATACCTCCAAACTTTGTGAGATGGGAACAAGGGACACTTATCAGCAAAAGTATGTAGGCATAGGACATACCCCCTTAAAGGAGACTTATACAAAAAAAATTCTTAGTTAAACCCACAAGTGCTTTTTTTTACCACTATTATCTCTTTATACTTTCTTTTGAAATTTACAAATTCAGCAATTTAGAGATTAGATGAAAGGTTTAGCACTGGTAAACACGCTTCCTGAGCAGCTCTCTAAGCTGAACTAGGGTTGTCATTCAAGGATGTACCCACAGTGCACCAGCTTTTATATCACAAGTCCACAGGGTATGCAAAACATCATAGAATGTCTACATCATCAGTGAGGGACCCAACTCCTGCATGTTTAGCTTGGCTGCAGAAACCAGGGACCAGTGGAGTGTATTGGATAAACACAGTTTATTGACGTCTAAACATAAAAAAGGGAATATTTCCCCGCTTACCCCTATTATTGGAAACCCAACCTTTAGTCCCGGGGTCCATGACCCTAGTTTCCAAAGACTGAAGTCTGCTGGTTTCTTTCAGGCTTGACATTTTATTGTGAATGGACCTTGGGTCACTAGGCAGCAAATTATGGATGGCTCGTCTTATGCAAGTCTGCCATTCTGGCAAAAACTGCAATTGGCTAATTTCATTAGATTCTTGCCCCCACAAGATGCCTTTAGGCGACGTATTACCTTGTTTGAGCTTTTATGTCTAGAGCAATCTCTGCTACGTCATATGGTGTCTCAGACCTATCAATTTTTGGTGTCCCCGCCACTGACCTTTAGACCCCCATATATTTCTAAGTGGGAATGAGACTTGGGATTGAGCTTCTCGGAAAAACAGGTCTCTTGTTCTCCTACACAACCTCCATCTGTGCTAAACATCAAAAATACAATTTCAAGGTGCTGACGTGCTGGTACCATACACCTGTCAAAATTCATAAGATGTTTCCTCACAGACTTGTGCTGGAGGTGTGGAGAGGAGACTGGCTCACTTCTGCATGTCCTCTGGTCCTGTCACCATCTACAGTCATATCAGATGGACGTTCATTACCCAAAAATTCACTGACTATGTTTTGCCAAGGGACCCCACTCTCTTCCTTCTGCATCACCACCGCTTCTGTGGCAAGGTCTATAGGTGTTCCGTCTTACCATTACTGATCACTACAGCAAAGAGTTGTATACCCCTCCTTTGGAGAGTCGCTGAAATTAATAAAATGGAGGATCTGGTGGCCACGGAGAGAGAGGCGTCCTGATGAATTCGTCAACAAAAAAAAGGTTCTACAAATTTGTCTATTCTGAGGAGAACAGGGCCTTGCTGAACTAATTTACTCACCCTCGAGACTGTTCTGAAGGATCCTTTTTTGGACTGTGAGAGATGGTGGATTGACTGGTTCCCCTCCCTTTCCTCCCCCCTTCCCCAGTTCCCATGTTACCCCCCTTTTTTTGTCTCCACCCCCTCTTCTATCTTTTATGCGCTCTTTTCTGGCTAATAACTTTACTGTGTTCTTTTATTTTTGGTATTTACCGTGCAAAACACCACATTACTGTGTTGTATAGCCATATGGTTGAAAAGAGTCACTGAAATTAATGAAATGGAGGATCTGATGGCCACGGAGAAAGGCGTCCGTGATAGATTCATCAAAAATGTTTCCTCCAGACTTGTGCTGAAGGTGTGGAGAGGAGACTGGCTCACTTCTGCGTGTCTTCTGGTCCTGTCACCATCTACAGTCATATCAGATGGACGTTCATTACCCAAAAATTCACTGACTATGTTTTGCCAAGGGACCCCACTCTCTTCCTTTTGCATCATCACCACCGCTTCTCTGGCAAGGTCTATAGGTGTTCCGTCTTACCATTACTGATCACCACAGCAAAGAGTTGTATACCCCTCCTTTGGAGAGTCGCTGAAATTAATGAAATGGAGGATCTGGTGGCCACGGAGAGAGAGGCGTCCTGATAAATTCCTCAAAAAAAAAGTTTCTACAAATTTGTCTATTCTGAGGAGTACAGGGCCTTGCTGAACTTATTTACTCACCCTCGAGACTGTTCTGAAGGATCCTTTTTTGGACTGTGAGAAATGGTGGATTGACGGGTTCCCCTCCCTTTCCTCCCCCCTTCCCCAGTTCCCATGTTACCCCCCTTTTTTTGTCTTCACCCCTTCTTCTATCTTTTATGCGCTCTTTTCTGGCTAATAACTTTACTGTGTTCTTTTATTTTTGGTATTTACCCTGCAAAACACCACATTGCTGTGTTGTATAGCCATATGGTTGAAAAGAGTCACTGAAATTAATGAAATGGAGGATCTGGTGGACACGGAGAAAGGCGTCCGTGATAGATTCCTCAAAAATGGTTCTACTGGCAAAAATGTGTCTATTTTGAGGAGTACAGGGCCTTTCTGAACTAATTTAACAACAAAAATAAGTCTGGCGCTAGGGGACTGGGACAAGGATTTCACTGGGACCAGTGTATCCTATGGGAGCCCGAGGATCAGCTGTGTATATAGGCACACCAGGAGAGGTGTAAAGGAGGCACAAACGTACAGAAACATCCACAACTGAAAGCGCTGATCGGAACCAACTCATATGGAAAGATTCTCAGATGAAGTCAGTTTATTGTTAATATGTTGTGAAGTTAATGAATACCAACAATTAAAATCACCTTGTATGGATGCACCAGCTATGCAATATAATTACTGCTGTGACAGTACCTTGATGGACGGTGGAGTGTGAACCAGCTATAAGTAGCAATGCTGCGATGGTAAACTGAGCTCCTCATGTGCCAAGCCTACTCTGATGTGAGGGGAGAGCGGATGTATGCAGAGCCGGGTGGAGGGTCGATTGCATCAAACCGATGCTCCAGTGATGAGTGGTGGGATGGCCGTGGAAGGAAGAGGAGCCCATGGACAGCTGAAAACGCCTCTTGCAGGGACTGGCTTGCAGGGACTGGCAGGGGGAAGCGCCCGAGTGTGACGTCATACGTTCAGGGAACACGGATCCAAAACAAGGCTTGGAACACAGGGTGGTGGATGAAGCGCAAGCTGTCACAGAGGTAATTATGTTGCATAGCTGGTGCATCCATACAAGGAGATTTTAATAGTTGGTATTCATTAAGTTCACAACATGTTATCAACAAACTGACTTATGATTTCATCATACTGATTTCATCTGAAAATTTTTCCATATGAGGTGGTTTCCGATCAGCGCTTTCAGTTGTGGCTGCTTCTGTATGTTTGTGCTGAATTAATTTACTCACCCTGGAAACTGAAACTATTCTGAAGGATCCTTTTTTGGGCTGTGTGCAATGGTGGATTGACTGGTTCCCTTCCCTTTCCTCCCCCCCCCTTCCCTAGTTCCCATCTTACCCCCCCTTTTTTTGTATCTTCTCCCTCCGCCTATCTTTTATGCGCTTCTTTCTGGCTAATACCTTTACAGTATTTACCATGCAAAACACCACACAGGATAAAGGAACTCACTATTGCCTGGCTCCTCGGGTTGCCTTTTCACATATTCTTTATGGCTCAAGTCCATTTCTGCAGCTCAGGTGTGCACACTCCTCCTGTTGTGTCATGCCCAGGTGACGCTGGTATAGGGCCCCCTGGGTAGCTCAAGTGCATATAAAATCTCCTTTTGGTGTTAGTCCATCCGTATGGCAGCACCTTTCTCACACACCTTGTATCTGATATTGGTATTTGGTTTTCCCTGTTGTGTCAATAGGCAATTTTCTTTTATCTATATGTCTAGTATTTTTGGGAGTTGGGCTCCATTCCTTTTCTCTTCCCCCTTTTTCTAGAAAGTACTATACTCTTTATTAAGAGTATTTACTTATTGTTGATTTTTGCATTTCGCAGAAATAAAGCCCAAACAATCTACCTATTGCTTTTTTCTAACACCTGAACCTCCCCCCTTGTACATCAATTAGTGTGGGACCATGTGTGTGTGCTTGACTCCCTGATGTGTCCAATTAGGGCCTCCTGGGTAGTTCAAGCACATATAACATCTCCATTTGGTGTCAGTCTGTTCGTACAGCAGCACCTCCCTCACACACCTTGTATCTGCTATTGGATTTCGGTCTTCCCGGTTGTGGCAATAGGTAATTTTCCTTTATCCATATGTTCAGTATTTTTGAGGTTGGGCTCCATTCTTTTTCTTTCCCCTGCTTTTTTAGAAAGTAGTATGCCCTTTATTATTAGTATTTACTTATAGTTGATTTTTGAACTTCACAGAAATGGAGCCCAAACAATTTTACCAATTGAGTCTTTTCCAACACCTAATCCCCCCTTGCACATCAAACAGTGTGTGACCATGTGTGTGTGTGCTTGACTCCCTGGTGGGTTCAATCTACCACAGTTCCCAGTATGGACACTATAGGCAGCCTCGAGGTTTGGGTATCGCAGGTTCCAGGCTTCGTTCTTATGTGAGTATATGTGGGGATAGTTTAATACTGTCTCTTACACAGGGCTTTTTTTCAGGGGAAACTTGGTGGAACTCAGTTCCACCATCTCTGGCTCAGACCCTTTGGTGTCTGCTCACTACAATCATCAGAAGTCTGGTTTCTGTGTTTACAAGTGACAGCTCTGCACTCTGTGTGTAACCCCCATGAACTCTGCACTATGTATGTAATGCAATCTTGATATTTAATGCCCCTTTAAGACCCTTCTACTGTTTGTGAAATATGACCACACCCACTATTTGATGTGATTTGGAGGGTGTGTGTGGGGGGAGGAGTTTTGGGGGGTCGTGGTTCAGTTCCAGCACCTATTGTTTGAGAAAAAAAGCCCTGCACTTACATATTATTTTATTCATTTTCACTGTCTACACTTTATTGTATGGGCTGATTTATATTTCTCTACTTATTTAGATGCACCCACCCTAGAGGTTTTTAGCCACGAAACATGTCAGGCATATCTGGATGTATCTTATGTCTTATATAGACGGTCTATTTGATTGGAGCTCAGTTGGATTTATTATTATTTTACCACCCTGTTCGAAAGTTACATAAACATGGAGGATGATATTTTATGCCACATTGTGTATTGTACTTTTATGCTATGATCTATTTCTAGGACAATGGTCTTTAATGTATTTATAAAGTTATGCAGTGCATTATGGGTTTAGGTGCAAGTTTTTGCCCAAAAATTGGGGATTTTGAAACCATAAGTTCTGCTTCCAACCTAAGGTTACTCAAAACCCGGACCTTATCTCTAATGGTAGGTAGTGACAACGTTTGGTTTGTAGGGGTTTGGTAAACCCAAGAAAAACAATCAGCTAAACCCAAACATAGCCTTGAACCCCACTTAAGTCTATGGGATCCAAATATTTTCTTCTGCCCTCTTTTAAGGCCTATTTCAATCTTTTGTTAAAAAAAGGTGTATGGGTAGCAAGGCACTAGGGATACGGTTCGGAGAACATGAGTTCAACTCGAACTCAGCCTTTCCACAGTTCGGCGAACAGATGAACAAACTGGCCATATTTGGTCAGTTCATCGGCCAAAACTTCTAGCTGTTGTTTTCAAACAGACATCAGCTGGCAGTCATTTGGCATCAATATCAATACAACCACTAATGCATGGCAAAACCCCAATGCTAATGTAATGTAAACAAGAGTGCCTGGGATTCTGGGTGACTTCATTGACCAAATATGGTCATGAACAGACAAAGTCAATGATGACACCCAGAATTACAGGTGCTATGTTTACATTCCAGCAGCTTCAATGGGACAGCACTGCTGTGACGGCAGAGCATCATCAAGCGTTGACAAATCCCTCACAAAATATCTATCTAAATAAATATATAAAAATACAATTGAAAGTGCCAAGTGTTCATGAATCTCACAATAAATGCTACTATGAAAAAAGTCCATAGATCTTAATAATCTATCGCTGTGCAAAAGAGACACAATGTAGTAGTGTGGTGGTGTGCTGCGTGACGATTTGGTTTAGTGGTTTACATAAAGTAAGGTGAGAACACTTTTTGGTGCTGGCAGCAACTTATTCACTTGAATTTGTATTTATTTTTGGGTTGAGAGCTGCGCCGATTAAGATGAATTTTTGTAAGATCAACAAGCATTGCTCATTGTGATTGCTCTTCAGCTTCTTTCTGTAATTGACATGGTTTACATCACTGGAGGACATGATCTGTTTTGGATTTACATCACCGGGTAGTGTTATTGACATTGGATTTACATGGGGGGGGGGGGGCATTTTTTGTTTTCTTAACATATGGACCTTTTCAATATTGTGGGTTTTTATTTATGGTTTACTTTTTTATAGTACCCTGTACTCATTCGGTTGGGAGAAGGGGTGGCGGTATTGCTATGGCCGATAAACAAACATCAAACATCAAACAAAGTTTCAGGAGAACAGACAGGACGAATATGGACAGAACAAACTGCCCATATTCATCCTGTTTGTCCTCCTGAAACTTTGGTTGATGTTTGTTTAGCGGCCATAGCAATACCGCCACCCCCTCCCCCAACTGAATAAGTACAGGGTACTATAAAAAAGTAAACAGTAAATACAAACCCACAATGACCAGAACCCAGACTATTCAACTAAAATCAGTAGCTTATTCCTATTTATATGTTCATATATAAGAATTTCACCTGAAATATCATTTACATTATTATTTTAATAACTAGGTGATAGTTCATAACTGCTCTGAAGTTATATCTAAAAACCAAATGTACTGTAGTGATTTCTATTTTTAATGGCAAAAAATTATCTGGATATTCTTAATTAGGCGTGCTGTGCACATTTGGACTCGTTCACTGCAATGACTGTGTGACATTTACAGCAAGCTCATTGAAAGGGTCATTAGTTAGCACCAGGGCTGATCTGAATCTTTTCCAAAACATTACTGGGTCTGTTATATCTGTTAGGTTGGCTTCTTACACCTGGAACCAAATGCAAACCCTCTACATGTTACCTGATGTCTACAGAATCTGACACCAGTGGATATCCTGTAATTACTTTTGAGCGTGTTAGCAATTATGAAGAATATCCGATTGAAATTGGCAACAATCTTTGTAAACTAAGGCTGCCAATGTAGACTAAATAATATACATGATGGGTCCCACATGTTGCAATAATCTTTGAACTCTGGTTAGAAACATTTGGATAATTATAAACCTCTAGCAGGTATAATGTAAATTATTTGGCAGAGTGAAGTGCTACTGTAGCTCTCCAATCAGTCCATCATGAGCCAAGAGAGAATACAATCTATTATTATTTATAGTGAACAATTGCGACTCCTAATGTAAGAAGCAATTATGAACCCTTGGTGACTTTTAGTATCATTTGATTGGTGCAATTATGCAACATCATGCTTATAGCTTTCATTTTACATGGCCCATAACTTTAGGAAATAGATATGCTGGTAAATGTGGGGTGCACTATCCCATGGAGTGATAATCTGAATACAATTAACATAAATAAATGCAGGTTTGTTTCTTCTTCTGCATTTTGTTTTCTTTTCAAACTTTTTATACGAACCAACCAAATCTCTTTCTAGTTTTCAGTCAGTCACATTCAGACCCAACTTTATCTGATTGCACTTACTTTTGCTGTTTGTGAACAATTATCTTTTTGTATCCCTGAGAGCAATCACAGGAGACAGTGTTTACATGTGTCCACAGCTATATTTTGCAGTAGTCTCGTGAAGACATTGTCCATAAAGCAAATGATGTTTTTACCAAATGAGATAAATAAATATGTCAACTGGTAAAGATGCCCTTTGGACTGGAATACAACTGTAATGTAAGCAGTTTTGGGTTTTTCATTTAGGCTTTGCTGCCAAGCACCAGTCAACTCTATTAATTTTTGTCAACAATCTAATAATTTGAAAACCCCTTTGTTTTCTGTTGCAGGATAGTAATAACCAAACGCACCCATTGCAGGTTTATTGACTCTCACACCAGAAAAAAAAACAGCAAATAGATGTTTCTCACAACTACCAATGAAATTAAAACCCTGGAAGTTCAAATGTTCTTAAAGGTATATCAAATACACAAAATACAGCATTGAAAACTAGGGATGCACCGATACCATTTTCTTTACAGCAAGTACAAGTACCGATAACTTTTTTTTTAGTACTCGTCAATACCAATTGCCAATACCTGCCGGCAACTTTTTTTGTTAGCAATGGTACAAAGCATTGAAAAGTTATTTACAAATGAAATAAATTTGCGCTTTTTTCAATGTGAAACATGTAAATATATGTTAAAGGTGTAAAAATATTAACAAATAAAGCAAACAAAAGCAAAAGTTTTAATTATTAATAGTTTAGTTTATAAAATAGAACAAAAAAAATCATCTGGAGAATAATAATTAAATGGAGGAGAAGGAGTAAATTAAGGGTTAATAAGGGGTTAAAAAGAGGAACATTTTATTTAAAGAAAGCCCGTCTGGCACCAACAACCATGCCACGTTCAAAGTCACTTAATTGCCCTTTCTTTCCCATTCTGATGCTCGGTTCGAACTCCAGCAAATCATCTTCACCACGTCTAGATGCCTAAATGCATTGAGTTGCTGCCATGTGATTGCAATTTAAGTTACCAAGCAATTGAACAGGTGTACCTAATAAAGTGGCTGGTGAGTGTATATATTTATATCTATATAATATATATTATAATATATAAATATATACATGTGTGTGTATGTATGTATGTATTTATGTACGTATGTATGTGTGTGTGTGTATATATATATATATATATATATATATATATATATATATATATATCTATATCTATCTATCTATCTATATATAAATATATAGATATATATATATATATATATATATAATGTGTAACGCTAATATAAAAAAACAAGACGATTTATGCATTATATACAGTACTATATATGCACGACTGCTGACTGCTGGGTTGGGGGGCGAACTATGCATATTGCTAGTGCTACTATGGGGAGGAGAACCATATACATGGCTGTTGTGGGGAAGAACTGAATAAATTGCTACTATATGGAAGGGGGGGGGGGTGGTGGTTGGATGGCATTCATCACATCAAAACCATGTTGTTTATGGTACAGAAACTAAGAGAAACCTGGCACAGATTGCAAAGCTTCTGCACGCTTCTAGAAAAAAATAGTTTTTGTTGTGCTATATGTCCTTAATAGGGGATTTTCACCTTTACTTCCTGTTCTGTCTGACAACTATCAAAAAGAAAGGAGGTGAGAAGAAAAT
This sequence comes from Aquarana catesbeiana, assembly GCF_042186555.1. NCBI lineage: Eukaryota > Metazoa > Chordata > Amphibia > Anura > Ranidae > Aquarana > Aquarana catesbeiana. The sequence goes on along the minus strand of NC_133324.1, from coordinate 782,602,754 downwards.
GGCAAATGCACACATGGACAGCAATAAGAAGCATTGTTAGAAATTTTAATCCTTCTCCCCCATCCAAATGAAAAAAAAAATGTTTTATCTGGAGTCTCCTAGTATATAGAAATCTTCTCATGTATCACAAAATTCTGAAAAAGTTGACCAGATATTTATCACAGCATGACTACATTGTATATCTTAGGTCAATAAAATATGTCATAGTTACTTGTATTCAGTAGGCAGGTCTTTGTCTTATATGCAATGGCTCCTATAAGTAATGTAACGTAAGAACAGTGATCGTGGGGAAAATAATAAATAAATAATAATCTAATGGTTCCCAAAGATGATAGTAAATCAGCCTGCCGCCAATGCAAGAACATTTGAACATGAAGCAGATTTTTTTACCCAGTGTACCAGTGTTCACATTAACTTCACTATAATTAAATGAAGTGTATCTAAATACATGTTTTGTTTTTAGATAAAGTAGGGGAGGGTTAGGGCCCCCTGTCTGATTTTTATTGTTGTCCGTGTCTCTGCTGGGGAGACTTCCCCTCTCCATTAACCATTGTCACTAGGACTGAATGTGAGAGAAACTTCAAAATGTTGAGTTCTCATCAAAAAGGGAATAGAGAGATCTTCCGATGGGGAGATTTGCTCTATTAACAGCTGTTTTCCTTGCTCTGGTGATCAGAGAGGGTTTCCCTTTCTTTGGAGAGATTTCCTCTCATCTTTCCTTCTTATGTCTCTGAGACAAGAAGTGAAGAAAAATCTCCTTAATGGAGCACAGGCAAAAAAAAAAAAAATTTAAAAAATGACCTGACATGGTATTGATGCCGAAACTAAGCATTTGCGTCAGTACTTATACAATGCAAGTGGCATTGAAATCGCAAATGGGGTGTGACTTGTCATGCAATTTTAAACTGTCAAATTGCATGACAAATTGCACTGGTGTGAACTGTAAAAAATAAATGCATCCAAGGGCAAAATAGGTATCGGTGAGTACTTGAGAAAAAGTATCAGTACTCGTACCCGGTCTTAAAAAATCTGGTATCGGTGCATTCCTAGTTTTAATCATTCTTTGCTCTAGCCAAATCTCAATGGCAAAATTAGGCTTTAAAGGTGTTGCTATTTACTCAAGACTTTAAGAAATAAAAAATACAATATTTATTCATTATGTTAAAATATACATACGTTCATTGTTATTTCAACAAGACATTGTAGAATGAAACAACAAGGCTCATAATCCCCCTCCTTGGCGAGACTACCACATGTGTAGCCCACACCTTGCTTTGTACCAATAATATATCAATTAGTCCAGGGGTGCATTTTTTTCAGGTTTCCATAGAAGTCTCCTTTCTTGTTGGGCTTCATATATCAAGCTTCATCTGGGGAACAAGGAGAGGAAAAGTCAACAATATCATCATCTTAGTTCAGCTTTAGAGTGGACCTCCTGCCTTACCTTCTCCTAAAAAATGTAACTAATTTTAAAATGTTTATTGTAAGTTGTTTTTTAATTTTACAATGTATACTTAAAGAGGAGCTCCAGGATACCCCCAAAAAATTTAAAGTCAGCAGCTACAAATACTGTAGCTGCTGACTTTTAATATTAGGGCACTTACCTGTCCAGGAATCCAACCCAAGCCACCATCTTGACTAATGGAAACTGACAGTGAAGCCTTGCAGGGGGCCAAAACCAGGTATCCCCTCCACCCAAAAGGTGCCAAATGTGGCAGCAGGGGGTGGGGGGGGGGGTTCAGACAAGCAGAGCTTCCTCTTTTGGTTGGAGCTCCATTTTAAACAAATACATTTGCATATGATCTTGTGCCTTTTTCTTCGTTATTTTCCTTTTGATTGCCATCTCTGTGCTGCCTATGCCCCTGCTCATGTAGCACCATTTTGAACATTACCATAACCATCAGTCGTCTTCTACTACCTTGTTCCCTATGTCGGCCCCTCCAATGACATTTGTGCCTTAGGTCTACTGTGCATGTGCTAGATGAATTGCATGATGTCATACACTTTATCTCGCACGTGTGTTGTATGATATTACATTAAAGTGGAACTAAAGTCCTATATTTTACATCCAAGGAAGCTGCTATTTCAATCAAAACTAAGCCCATGGCTTAAACTGTTTCTCAAATCAGTTACATTCAAGGCATGCCATGAATGATAACTATCACAGTTGCTTGGGCTTGGGGTGTCATAACTGACCACATGTGCAGTGCCATGGCAACTGTAGGTGAAATAAAAGCTAAGATGGCAGCTTCCTTGGCTGCAAAGAATAGGAGGGTTTAGTTTCACTTTAATCTGTTGAAAACAATTGCCTATGTTCTACCAACAAATAGGTGTAATATCCAGATAAGGTGCAAGACGTCATGCGCTTTATCTAGCACATGCGCAGTAGAACAACGTTGCAAGTTCTAGGAATGAGGTTTCCCTGAATGCACCAGTAACATTGCCTTTCCAGGGGGCATCTGTGTGGTTGGGGCTACATCACCACTACCTCCAGGGAATCCAGGAAGTGGACAAACAAAAAGGTAACTAAAAGCAAAAAAAAAATAAAAAATTCTCCAAAGAAACCAGTGTTCGATGTTTACACATCAGCATGCAAAGATGTATGCTTTTGTAAAATTTAGATGGAAAGAGACAGTTTAAAGTGGTTGTAAACCTCAGACATTAAATATTAACAAAGCATATTCCTGTATAGTGTGTGCTTGACTCAATCCAGAGCACTAGGTGTCATTTATGTCCATTGCCTCGTTCCTATGCTATCAGCATGAATCATTTCTGACAAGTTTTCTAGACACCAAGAGAAAAATGGTGATGGGGAGGAAGTTCCAGTTAATTGATATCCTCAGTTCTGTTTCTGTGTGCTGTGTGAAGGGGGTGTGTCCCTTCCCTCCAATCAGCTCTCAGAGATCTCACTGATGTATCCTCAGCTCTCTGCCCCTGCTTTTCAGAGCCGAGAGATCCTGTGTAAATTCTGCACTTTGAATGGCTGTAGGGGAAAGACTGCTGTAGATAAACAGGTACAACTTATGTAGAAGGATTAGTTTCTCTGTGTATCACCTGAGGCTAGTCACTTCACTGGGTATATGCGAGGGTTTACAAACACTTTAAAATGAATTTGGTAGGTAGCTAGGTAAACTGCAACAGAAAACAGTCAGATCATCAAGCTGCTTGCACTGCTTGGCAGGCTGTATCAATTTCAGAACTGGCTGGACAGAAATAACAAAAAAAATGGTTGGATCAGTTGGTAATTTGAAACAGCTGCTAGTGATTTAGGTGCAGATGTTTATATATATATATATATATATATATATATATATATATATATATATATATATATATATATATATATATATATATATATATATATATTATACATTTTGCCAGCCTATCTATGATCTTGCCAGTGTGCATGCTAGGGACAAAGTAAAACTGGAAGATCAAAGTTTTAATTCACTAATGGAAATTATTCCAGCCACTTAACATCTGGCTCTCTCACAGATACAAGTACTAATATATTTGGCAGTTTCTAGAGCTGCTGCTTTGAATGAGCTTGTTAGATTTCTTTATGACAACCTCTGGCATAATAAATCAGTAATACATCAAATTACTTTTCAAACATTGACATTTTTGCATTCCAGTGAGACAGCAATGTTAAATAAGTTACTTTCTTTTATACTGTATGTGTTGTATGCAGAGCTTTTGCAGTGAGAATCATTAAATTGGACGAGCGTGCTATTGCAGGTTCACAAAGGATTATTGTCATTTTCAGAAGTGAATATGAAAACTGATACATTTCCACTATCAATTATATTTGGTGATGGCATAGTTAGATACTTGTTTTGCTTTCTATTAACTTGAAAATAAAATGAATGTATTGTATATTAGTTTGGAGACCACAAAAATATATATTTTCTTATTTGTTATATAGAAATAACCTTTTCAATTAATTTCAAGTGAGCATAAAGTGAAAATGAAGGTGTTTTTTAAAAAGTACGGAGGCATTATAGAGGGTTGGTAGAGGTATAAGAATGTGCAGAAATTTAAAGTGAATTCAAAGGAAAAACGTTTTTTTTTGTTTCGGAAAGAGTACGTTTTATTATTAAAGCACTGCCAGTTTTTTGTTTTTTTTGTTTTTATTTTTTTTTTACTGTGACCCCCCCGGAGAGATTTCCTTTTACTTCTTTTTCTGGAAAAACAAGGGGAAGTAAAAGGAAATCTTTCCAACATGTGCAGAACTCCTCTCACGTTCTTTTCCTGTTGAAACAATGAGATAATGTATTTATAATTTTCTGTCATGGTGATATTGGTCACCAGGACAAATAAGGAGCAGAATTTCCCCGTTGGCGGCATTACGATTAAAAGCTGGTAGAGATTCACAGCACGCTTTCCAGTGCTGTGCAAAACTTATGAACCTTCTTGTATGGGATCCTCCAGGTCAATGCTTGGGACCTAGCATAGCAGCTAAGTATTGAGCCATGTATGTCAGCAGAGTCTTTTGTCAAGATGATGTCTGCCTCTGTGGACCACTGGAAGCGTGCCTCCTTCCTTGTCACACGAGTAATGGAAGCCACAATTTTAGAAAAGTTTTTTAATAAATCTCTGGTAAAAATGAGCGAACCTCACGAACCATTGCACATCCTTAGTTGTAGAGGCGACTAAAGGGAATTGGGGCACCTGGTACAAGCTCTATTGGACAGTCTTGGTACGGGGGGGGGGGGATCTTTCCAGGTAGGTTAATGTCACTCCGATAACAGTTCTTCTTTAGACAGTGTAACTGACAATGTTCAGAAGAAAAGGCAAGGTTTCTGGCCTGTCAGTCAACAGTGGGGTTATGAACTGATAGCCATGGTATTTCTAAAATAACAGGAAATTGAGGAGAAGAAATCAGGTAGAAAGATATTAATTCTTGATGTCCAGGCTTGATACCTAACTGCAGAGATACAGTCTCATGAGTGATTAATCTGGAGGCGAGTAAACAGCCACCCACTGACTCCATATGTACTGGGGATGGTTTAGGTATTTGGGTGATGCAATTTTCTTCAGCAAACTTCAAATCCATAAAGTTACCACCAGCCCCGGAATCCAGCATTGCTGAGGTGGAGAATAAGTAGTCTCTCTCTTTAATAGTAACGCTTACAGTAAAATGTGGGTGATGACAGACAATCGCATTTTCTCCTTGTGTTACGGAAGAAAAGGGTTGTGTAATGGATCCCACTTGTTCCCTAGATGTGGACAATTCTCTTTGACCAGCCTCTGCAATGGTTTGTCTTCCTCCTCTTGATTTATATGGACACCTGAGGGCGTAGTGATCTGACTGACCGCAATAGAGACAAAGATTCAGTTCACGTCTGCGTTTCTTTTTTCAGCAAAGCTGGGAGCTCCAATCTCCATAGGTTCAGGTTCATAGCTGGCAAAGGATTTAGCCGTTGGTTGACGATTGAACGAGGAACTAAGGTCAACAGATCTTTGTTTCTCAAATCCTCTCTCTATAAATTGTCTATCGATCTTAATGCTCAATTTAATAAAGTCATCAAGACCATTGGGCGTATCTATTCTGGAAAGATCATCTTTTATATTTTTAGAAAGTCCTTTTCTAAAGTGAAAGCACTTTTCACTGTCGTTTCAGGTGGTATCAGCTACCCATCGACAAAATTTGGCAGCATATTCCGAAACAGGACGACTTCCTTGGCACAAGTTCAGTAAAACAGTTTCAGCAGTTGCGCTACAATTCGGATTATTGAAAATTAAATTCATGTTTGTCACAAACCCCTCGAAATATCCAAGAATCTCATGGTCTTGCTCCAAGTATGGGGAAACTCATGCCATGACCTCAAAGAACAGAAATATAATAAAGCCTGTCTTGGAGCGTGGGGTTGCAAATCGGTAAGGTTGCAGCTAAAAGTGCGGTCAACATTGATTCAGGAAGCCTCTATAGAGTTTAGGATCCCCATTGAATTTATCAGGCAAAGGGAAGCAGTTTGAATCACTGTTAGTAGCTGTCTGTTGGCGTTGCTGCGCAAGTTGTGTTCGCAATTCAATTCCTTTTCCTTGTAACTCTTGCACTTATGCTTGTAAGCCTTGAACAACCTCAGATAGTGAGACAACATGTTCACTCGTGGCGGTGTGGCAGCCTCCATGTTGTGGCCAGATTATTCTGTTAGGAGAATACCTGTAATGAGTGGAGACCAATGGCCGACAACATCAGACAAGCTCAGTTCTCAGGTCTGCATGAGATAGGGAAGTGTGAATAGCTAGACCTATAATCAGTGTTGGGGTCACAAACCAAGGTCAGTGCAGGAGAGAGTTTCGTAATCGAGGTCATAAGCCAAGGTTGATGCAGGAGGAGAGCTTCGTAGTCGGGGTCACAAGCCAAAGTCGTTTCCAAACAGCAATAGACGTAGCTCGAGTAGTAAACAGGATCAGACCACAATAATCTGGTGACAGGAAGTGCAGAGGCAAGTCTTATATAGGAAGTTCATAGGAGGAGCAAGGAGTTTAAGGTTCAACAGCAATCAAGACACAAGGTAGGGCTTTCCAATAGATTAGGCAGGATTGTCCAATAGATCAGGCAGAGAGCTGTCCAGCATCCCAGATAGCTCAGCGAGAAGAATTAATGCCAGACACAGAAGAGGTCCCAGGTTTGAGCCCAGGTCTTGATAGCTTATCTGTAGCCATGCCACACTGGATGGAAGCCGAAAGAGCTACTTGTGACAGCAAATAGCATGTTGCCAGTGCGGAAACCAAGTCCATTGTTACAGCAAGTGAGAAGAGCCACTGTGGAACACAGGGCAGGATGTGACATCACACCTGGGGCAGGCTTGTTGCTATTGTAAAGTGTTTTGGAACTACCATTGGCTCCTTTCTCATACCACTGAAAATCATAGATAGGCAAGCTCTGTTTAACTGGGGGGGGGGGGTGTTATGTCAGGGCTCAGCCAATCACAAAACATCCAGCATTAAAGAGGTAGTGCAAAAATGGGGAGAGAGGAAAGGAAAAGATAAACATAAAACCATTACAACCACACCTCTTAACAAAACTCATTTAACGAATATATAGCGAATACATATAGGATACACATGAATGTATAAAAAATGCACATATAATAGAAATGGAAACATGTATAAAAAACTGCCGAAAAAAAGAATACCCTCCTTGTTCATGAAACTATTTAAAGTGGCAATACAGACAAATGAGATCCAAACTGCTAAAGAAAAATAATTAACAATTCCTTATTATATCAAACATTAATAAAAAGTGTTCAAAAACATTGTGGCTAGAAACAGAATACAGAGATCACAGCATGAGTGTTTGAACAATAACTTCATATAGCAAAAAAGGACTACAGAGACAACCAACACGTTTTGAATAATGCAGTATTATATATTTTCTTCAGGGATGCTATTATGTAGAAAGAAGGAAGATGTTTATGCTGAATGGAATGATGTGCATAGCTGCAGCTAGATATATTAAAAGCAAAAATGAAGATACAAAGCTGTCTTTCACAAAACACACCACAGGGGGCGCAATCGGCCCAGTTAGGCCAAAGCAATAGGATAGCTGAGGGTGCCCAGTAGGTGGAATCCTTCTATATGACTCACATAGGGAAAATGATCAGATTCAAGAGGTTGTTGGTGCAATCATGCAGGATGCTGAGCTATTATGAACCAGTGCTGAAGTAGATGCTACCAGTCACAAGCAGATCTGCACAGCACATGGAGCAAGCCAGACACCTGTGGTGGCCAAGTGAAGGTGGAACAGGATTACCAAATATAAGAAACTATAATCTCTCTTGTCTGCATAGAATTGGTTTAGATTGGCTCATGAACAACTCTTAAAAAAAAAAAGCAACAACACCCTGGCTTTTGCATCTCCATACACTTTACCAGCAATTATGGATAGTAAATTAAATAACCTGCCCAATCACTTACAACAGAGCCTTTTGTTAAGAGCTACGCTAGTTGTTTGGCGTACTGTTAGGAGATCACTTGGCCTATCTGCAAATATCTCTAAATACTTTCCTCTACAAGGCAATCCAATGTGAGTTGTAAGGAATTTGCAATCTGGAGCTCCAATGGTCTTCATATGGCATATTCTATCTTTAAGTCAAACTCTACTCAGTTAAAATCTTTTGATAAATTATCTCAGGAATTTCATCTGCCTCCCCACCAAAAGAGTCTTTATAAAAGTCTAGCAAACTATCTTAAAAGGTGTTTCAACCCCAAGAATAACCCTTTTCAACAATCATTAATTGACTGAGTAATAGAGCGTCACTCTTATACAATATCAGAATTATATTCACCCCTTAACTTTAATTTTTCACGTCGACAGAGAAATACTCTTCTAAAAAGCTGGAAAAAGGATTCTACGGATGAGGAGTTATTAAAAAAATCTTGGTGGGGTATCTCAAAACTAGACGTCTTATCATTAGTGAAAACTAGAGAGAAACACAGTTTAAACTTGTGCACAAGATGTTTATCCCATTCCTAATAAATAAAACAATTCTGTCTATCTCCAGCTGTTCCTGGTGTGGTTCATTCCGTCCAACTTTACAACACCGGTTTTGGGAATGTTCGAAAATCTCAATATTTTGGGACCAAATACCGAGATACATTTTTTGGAATTATATCAGGACATATTCCCAAAAACAAAATCTGAAACACCTTGCAACTCTTACATCCCCAAGTGGGCTTTGTTATGCTTTTTAGCTGCTCAAAAAGCGATACTAAAAATTTGGACATCATATACTCCACCAACGATTACAATAGTCAAAAATGATCTAAAGGCTCTATTGTATATCAAAAGGTTAGACACGACAGTCCAATCCTTTGGCCAAACCAGTAATTTCTTTACAAGATGGAAACTTTTTATAGAACGAACGCTCTTAACTTCGGAAATCACACAACTAACGACACCGTTTCGATACATGGACTGGTACCACAAAGCAATGCTCTCAAACTCTTTGGGCAGATTAAAACGCCACTAATTCACCCCCCTAATTCAGAAACAAGTAAATTTAATAACTGATAGTTACAGTTTGAAATTAACTGCTTTAACCCTGGAAGATTTTACCCCCTTCCTGACCACAGCACTTTTTACTTTTTGAAGTTTCGGCACTGTGACGCTTTAACTGACAATTGCACGGTCGTGCGACGTTGTACCCAAACAAAATTGACGTCCTTTTTTTCACACAAATAGAGCTTTCTTTTGGTGGTATTTGTTCACCTCTGCGTTTTTTATTTTTTACGCTATAAACAAAAAAAGAGCTACAATTTTGGAAAAAAAGCAATATTTTTTACTTTTTGCTATAATAAATATATAAAAGAAAAAAAATTTTTTTCCTCAGTTTAGGCCAATATGTATTCTTCTACATATTTTTGGTAAAAAAAAAAAATCACAATAAGCGATTAGCTCATTATGTAATACTCACCTGAGATTGAAGCCCTCGCTGCGGTGCCCGTACACAGCACCGACCAGCGACATCACTTCGGGGGGTTACTTCCGGGTATCGCGGCTCTGGCGCTGTGATTGGCCAGAGCCACGATGACATCACTTCCGCGCATGCGTGCGGTAATGGCACACTTGCTGAAGCAACGGCACATACGCTTCAGTTTGTGTCAGTGCGCATGTGCCGATGACGTCGGCACATGCAAATACAGGGGATATCTCCTAAACCGTGCAGGTTTAGGAGATATCCTGGGTAGTTACAGGTAAGGTCCCTTTCACACGGGCACCGTCAGTTTAGCCACGTTAAAAACGTATCAGTTCTTATCCGTTGCTTCATCTGTCTTCATCCGTCATCCATTCTGTTATTCCGTTAATCTCCATTTTCATCCGTCTTCCGTTCCATTAATATCCGTTTTCATCCGTTAATGTACACGTTTACATCCGTGTACATCCATTTTTTTCATCCGTTTTTATATCCGTTTTGTTCCGTTTACAGCAGTTTCTGTGCCTTTAAGGAAATTACCCAGAAAGCATTGCTCCTGCCATGCTGCAATGCAGTTTTCAATGAGTGACTTGTCCTTTCTGTGTCCTTCCTTTGTCCTTGTCCTTGTGTGTGCTATCTGCATTGTGCAGTGGTTTCCAACCATTTTTGGGACAGCGTGACATTGTTTGTTGTATTTGCCTATATGAGGATAATGGAGAGCAAGAAAAAGCAGATTGTGTCTAGGAGACGTCGATTTTGGAACCACCCCATGCTAATGAAGCTGCCTTTCCGAAGGTTTTGTGGCTTTGCACTACGCTCATCTCCGACAGCATCCCACTAAGTTTTTCAACTTCACCAGGATGACTGTAGCCACATTCGACTACTTACTGGAGCAGCTGCACCCACAGCTGCAGCAGAGACATACCAACATGAGAAGATGTGTACCTGCAGATGAACGTCTCATAGTCACCTTGAGGTAAGAAGTCATTCATTTATCAACCCCTGGTCTACTGTGTGTGTGTATATACAGTATGTATAGATAATACATATTGTGTCCATTTATGTGCCACTAGAATGTTTTACTTAAAAAGCTAAAAAGATGTTTTATTTATTTTTCTAGGTTTCTTGCAACTGGCCAGTCCTATACCTCTTTAAACCATTATTTTTTACTGGGCATTTCAAATATTTCGGAGATAGTGCATGATACTTGCCTAGCCATATGGGAAGAGCTGTGTCCAGCAGTGATGCCATTACCAGATGTAAACATGTGGCGAAGAATAGCCAAAGGATTTTGGAATCGAGCAAACTTTCCAAATTGTATCGGAGCTCTTGATGGAAAGCATATCTGTATCCAAAAGCCTCCACGTTCCGGGTCTAGATTTCATAACTATAAGAAATATTTTTCATTCGTCCTCATGGCTATCTGTGATAGTAATTATAAATTTATCGCTGTGGACATTGGGGCATATGGCAGCAGTTCCGATTCCAGAGTGTTCCGTGAGTCTGTAATGGGTCGAAGACTGCGAGAAGGGCGATTGAACATACCATTTAATCAGCCTCTGCCTGGAACTGAAGGACCAGACCTACCTTTCGTGCTTGTTGCAGATGAGGGCTTTGCACTTTCGCAATATCTTCTTAGGCCGTATGCCAGAAGTAATCTGGACAGCAAGAAGAGGATCTTTAATTATAGGCTGAGACGCGCAAGACGCCTCATTGAATGTACATTTGGCATATTGTTCAGTAAATGGCGTGTTTTCCAAACACCCTTGCAACTCCACGTTGAGGTAGACGAAGAGTTCCACCTGCCCTCCGTACAGTACAGCAGAGTACATGCTGGGAGATCCTACATTGCGTGAACAATTTGCTGACTACTTTCTATCTCCATCAGGAGAAGTTCCATGGCAGTACCAATATATGTAAATAATGCAGTGAAAAAGTAAATTTCTTAATTAATTAATTTGGCTATTTCATTGTGTTTTGATAGCATAAAAAGACACAAAAGCACATGATATGTTCAAAACGGTTTTAGTTTTATTATTCTGCATAACCAGTTTAGAATAAATGTTTTTTCACTTAACTGTTTTTTTATTTATCAAAGTATGAACAAAAGCATAAAATATGCAAAATATTAGAAATTTTCTAGTTTAACAGAAAAACCAGGTTACAAATCCTGATAAAAAGAGGTGGGGGATGAGGAATAGAAATTGGAATGTTGGGAAGAAGAACCAGAGCTGGTTTTGCTATTAGCTTGAGAAGCATCAGCAGAATTTGCGCTAGTGTTTACACTCTGAGGATATGTTCCCTGTGAGGAATGAGCAGGAGAGGAAACATAAGGCCTCTGTGTATTGTGCACTGAGCTGTATGCACGCACAAGGGGTCTGTGTATAGGGCGGTAGATATGGCTGGGCAGGAAGACATGGGGACTCATAGGAATATTGACGGTATGACATCTGAGGGGGTTCATAATGGCTAATAGTGGGCAATGGCATTCCTGACTTGGCAGCTCTAATACATCCCCCCACATAATTAAAAATACCCATATGTATCTCCATCTGCCTCTCTGCTGGTGCTTTTAGAAGTGTATGATAAATTGTCCTCGGGAAGGATGCATTTGAGTTATTTGGATCACAGAATGGATCTTTACTCTCCTGTCTTTTAAAGGAGGTCATCTCATCCATGAAAGACTTCATGGTTTTCTCCATCTCTGGATTTTCTGGCTTTTTGCCACGACGGGAGGATCGTGATGTTGTTGGCCTGTCATGACTAACCTGTAGAGAATAATATGCCGATTGAGAAATGCAATGATGCCTTGGTGTATATCAGATAAATTATAGTAATCAATAGCATGCTTACATGTACGGATCTTTAAGAAGAACTTGGACGTGTACTTGGACGTGCTATCTCATCCACAGACTGGGACTGGCCTTCTCCCTCTTGTGTGGCTTGCTCATCTCCCTGCACTGCTTCTGTCTCAGTATTGTCAGTGTTCTCCTCACACTCTGATACGTTTGATGATGTACTACAATAAAAAGGAGGAACATTTGGTCACAAAACCTTAATATATGGAGACCTATTTTTATCACTTTCTAGATTGAACATCCAAACGTCATTTACGGTCTAACATCCATGACTTTCCTTAGGAAGGACAGCATTTCAAAGTAGATAGATTTTTTCTTTGTTGTAGCTCTATAACCGATTGCACAGTCTGCCTCATCATGCAAATCTCTGAGAAAACGATCTCTTAGAGAACGCCACCTTCTGTTAATTTCAAATCCTGTAAACACACATTGAGAAAGAATTTGAGTAAAGATTTTGACATTAGATTATGGAAACATGTGAGTAATGTACTGTTCAGTCTCTTGCTGCAGCAGAGCCAAACCATGTGGCACAATGCTTTGTATGTATTGTTATTTAACGTTTGTAGTAATGCATGTGAATCTTTGTATCAACCATGCCCTCTCTGCTGAACATTTCATTTATGTTTGTTAGTGTTTGCAACATTTTTATACTAGAGGCATAGAATACTGAAATAAAGTTTGCTAAAATGCTAAACATAACCCTGACACCATTCAAAAATTTACAACCAAGCCATAATGATTATATAAAAACACTGACAAAAGAGCAAGCTGCAGTTGGGTAACACTTACCACGTTGTTCACGCTGTTTGGGAGTCATGGTGGACCAATTTGGTGTCACGAGCTTAGAAATCTCATCCCATAGTTGCTGTGTTTTTACTCTGTCACTGTGGTCCCGACAGGTTGAGTCCCACAAGCCAGGCCTTTCGTGCACCAGGTTTATAAGCTCCTCATGTGAGACATCTCTTGCCATGTTTCTCCTTGGGCATGTACTGGGGATGTACTTCCTATTGTCCAACTACTGCCTGGGTCATAGGTTGAGTTCACAGATAAACAAAAAGAAAAATTATTTCTTCAAAACGGATCTTAACTGATCGGATGTTGACGGACATTGTCTGTTAACGTCAGTTAATATCCATTGACGGATCTGGACGTAGCTTTGTACATTAAAAAAAACGGATAAAAACGGAAGTGGAGGTTAACTGATGGTAACGGATGGTCATCCGTTTGCCCATAGGAATGCATTGTCGTCCGTCGACGGATGGAAGAAAAATGGATAGACGGTCCGTCCGTGTGAAAGGGGCCTAAGCCTTATTATAGGCTTACCTGTAGCACAAAGTGGTCTGTAAGGGTTTACACCCACTTTAACTTACCTATAATTTACGTGTAATTTTGGTCAATTTCTGTTTGATTGGTGGTGATGATATCTAACCACAAAGTTGGAAATGTTACCGCATTTTGAGTGCAGTCCAGTAAAAATCTGGATTAACTTTTTGGATGCTTTAACCTCCCTGGCGGTATGATTATTTCAGATTTTAGGTGCTGAAAGCGGTACAATTATTTTGCATGGAAATTTGGCGTTTTATATTGTAGGCCTGTAATTCTTAACAATAACACACTTTCCAAACAAGAGTCTAGTAGATATCCCGGGTATGATGAAGTTTGAAACACAAAAACATAAATTATAATATAATAAATAAATATAAATAATTTAAAAAAATAATAATATAATAATAATAAAATAAATTTCACCACGATTCACTATCGCTCAATTCTGCAAGTGTTCTAATTTACTTTTGCTGTTTTCTAGCTGGTCTAAAGCCACTTTTGACATAAAGGGACACTTTTTGGTTGCTATGGACAATCTCTAGTTTCCAGGCAGAAAGAACAGTATATATAACATAAAACTGCATGTAGGGCATTGGACAAAGCATTGGGGACAAAAGGGATGTGAAATAATTTCATACAGTACTGTAGTCTGTAAGATTACAGTACTGTATGTGTTATGATTTGTACATTTTTTTTAATTTGCCGCCAGGCTCCGCCCCCGTGCGTCGCAGGTAACCGAGCCTGGCACGGAGAGGCTTCGGAGGAGACAGAGCCCGCAGGCACAGTGGGGGACATCACAGGATCCTGGGGACAAGGTAAGTAACGCCGCACCAGGATCCTGCAATGCAATCCCGAGTGTGGCTCGGGGTTACCACTAATGGTACTGAAATTTAACCCCGAGCCACACTCGGGATTACCGTCAGGGAGGCTACACAGTATGGTGTTTATGAAAATTACAGAGCATATTTGTATAAAGTAGTGAATGGGACATTCTCCAATCTTATACTGCAGGTGAATCTTCCAAGTTGGTGTTTTTTAAATATCACATTCACAATTTTATAAATATACACCTAGATGTTAACTGGACTTTTTTCCGCTATACAGTTTACAGTTTATTTTAGCATATTGAAATTTAAGGGTGACTTTTTTATATATATTTTTGATTCATTTTGGACCGCAATCCGGAAATGTAACAGCCACTGTAAGGATCAAAACTGTCCTCTAGGTAAAGAATGATTCTTGACACACACACACACACACTGTAAGGGGGATAGACATTTGCTGATATACACCTTACACTATCCTGCCAGCAACTGCCTCATAATATACAGTATACATTCATTGTTTTTTTCACTCCCTGTATGCTCAATTACAAATGTGATATTTTGATAACTACATGCAAAACTGGTGTTTCTGAAAGAAACAAAATAGGCCACAATTATTTGATTGTCAAACTTCTTAGGCATGGAACAAAACGAACAACAAAAAATATGGGATTATTTAATTGAATTAGGTTTTCTTTATTTTATATAAAACCGTATATAAAGCTTATTTGATATCTGTGCTTCTCTTTGTATTGTCATGATCCAGATAAAACACAGCATACTTTTATCAGCCAGCTGCATATGTGCAGAGTTTCATTTTAATTAGCTTTAAGATTCTTAGCTTAGATTGCATAGCAGGGGTCCCTAATTATCTTCACAAGCCAATGATCGTCCCAAAATGTGAAGAGCAATTAAGGCAGCAGGTAGTTGGACGCCAACATTCAGTCATTTCGTTATGAGCAGGAGTTCCCAGATATGTAAAATGAACAATGCCGCAGCCAGTTATGGCACAGGAAAGTGCGCACTGATTGCCGTTCCAATAATTAAATGCTCGCGGCAAATCTAGCAAGAAGCTTACGCTAATATGAGAATTAAACTTCAAATTTTAGTTTACTCAGTAAGCCACTCCTTTGTAATCCATGTAATTGTAATTGTTAACAGGATGATGCGTATAGTCTTTATATACGTTTTGGGCATAATAGTATCCTAAAAATTTAGGGCGACGTTTTTGCGAATTAATGATCACCAACTGCATCTGGTAAGCATTTCATTTTTATCTCAATAATACAAGCTAAGAATGACCATAAATTGTACATTGCTGCTTGAATATTACAGGATACACACAAGCTAAGTCTGTCTTTTGATCCTTTCTGTGATCTGACAGGGAACCTGTTTCTGGTATATATATATATATATATATATATATATATATATATATATATATATATATATATATATATCCCTCTCTGGCAGGACTCCTTGGCTGCACTTCTGGGGATTTGGCTGAGAATTGTATCAAAGTAGTAGTGGTAGAAAACTACTGTGTTAAACAGCATTATCAGTATTAACACTTTCTGGACTAGATGTGATTGATGCCTAGTACATAGGCCAACTTTAGCAGCATCTGCATGTGCCCACTAACTTGACAATAAGTCTATGAATAATTTGCATACCTAAATCATTTTAAGGATATATAACGCTTTTATATTGTATTTTTTTTTAATTATAGCCTGACAAAGGCACAGATTTTATTTATATATATATATATATATATATATATATACACACACACACACACACACACACACACACACACACACACATACATTTTTATTCTATTTTTTTTTACAATTTTATTTAATTTAGTAAATGTATCAGACAATTACAGTATTAAACAGATAAACACTGCCACCTTCAGGCTCAAGTGCCATCTGCAAGCTTAAAGTGATTGTAAACGATCACCTTGTAAAACAACCAATTAAGTTTAAAATAGAAATGAAATGAAAATCATTTTTGTATAGATATAAAAAAACATTATAAATACCTTTTTTTCCCTTTTTTATAAGTGATCAAATTCCCTCTGTTCTCAGCTGCATAAGAGCTGGGGGAGAAGCATCTGCACACTGATCTGCTCATTGAATGGCTGTGCAGCATAAGTCTGATCATTGGAGGAGATCATACTGAGTTCCCAGCACAGCTAGAGAACTGACCAGTGTGCTCTCCTCGTTAGTGTGGTCAGTTTATAATAGGAAAGCAAGGGGACCTGCAGGAACACCAGAGATTTCACACAAAGGAAGCACTATAAGGAGAAAAGGATACTTTCTCATACAAGTACATGGTACAGCAGGCACATGGCACATATCAGTAATATGAAATGTTGGGATAACAAACGCTTTAAGACTTATTTTGTCCAAAAAGCTACCAGCCTGCATGGGATCACTATTTTCTAGCTGACATCATAGAAATATCATCTGGAAATGCTCTGATTGGCTGCAGATCCTCATTGTGGACTGAAACTGTCAGTGACACTTGGGCTTAAGAACCACCAGACCCTCAAAATTGTCAGCTGGTGTCTCTTAACAGGAGGATTTTTTTTAAACGTGTTTTCAGTACAGTACATATACAGATTGTGGGTGGGAAAGGGTTGAACTGGGTGTAAAACTGCATGGGCCTTGAATTGAACCTTCCATACAGCTTACTCTTTGAAAATTGTGGAGTCCCTGGGGTTTGCAGAAAATGCTTTAGGTGTAACTAAATGTTTGGGCAGACCAGAGGCATAACTTAACACACTAGGGCCCTAATGCAAGCTATAAGTCAGTACCTTAAGTGAACTTAAATCCTATACTATAATGATCCAGTTTTTACATACCCAACTCTTGTAACTCCCCCTGCAGCTAACATGCAATGCCATTACTTCCTGCACCTATACCTTGCACAGTATCTCCATCTCTTTGAGAAGACCATTTTGGGGGGCAGGTCAACCTAAAATCAAATTCTGACTTTAGGTCTACTTTAAATCTGTTAGTATTCTGAGTAAAGTGGCTTCCATTAACATATGATTACAATTACTAAAATGGCAATTCTTTTTAACACCACAGTAATTGAATTAAAAAAAAAAAGGATGTAGGAAGAAATAATAGCGATTAATTAGCAACCTGTTTACTGGCTCCTCTGGGTGCCAAAAAAAATAAATATGTAAACAGATGTGTAGCTTCATCCATCCTAACAACTGAATTTTAATCCGTTTTGTAGTGACTAATAAAATGCAAGTACTTATTCTCTCTGTTGTGCTTTCCTTAAACTGACTCCTGATGGGCACACATATTACAAGCTACTCATGCAGTGTGTTAGGTTGCACATAAATGGGCAGGTGTTTAATTCACAATGACGGGAGATCAAAGATTTGTCTGCCCATTGATCAATCTGCTGTGCCGCTGAACCTTGTACAACTTTTCTTCTTGGTTTGATTGGCATTTGAATGTGTTATATCCAACATGTTGAAAAAGCTCAGCAGGTGATAAGAGCACTTCTGGTTTTTGCTAGGGTGATCCTGTCCTCCCCAGTTATCACATGTGATGCTCAACTTTGTCACATTTCTTTTGAAATACAAATCATCCCATGTGTGGGCACTTATAGATTATAGATTATAGTCAGCCTCATGTTAATGCAGGATGAGTCATACTTAGGTTTGTCTGTCAGTGTCAGGAGCAGAAACTGCACAAGCTAGATCAAATCAAAAATACGATCCTCTGGATAAAAATGTATGCAAATTTAGGTTAGCTGAGACAATATTCAGTTTGTGTTTTATTTTTTTATGAATAAAGCAGAATTGGTATACAATTCTTATCTCAATAGAAATCTATACTTAGTGAGAAATGAAAATAATATCTGTAGCAAAATGTATGGAAAGACTAACAATGTTTGGCCACAGAGAAAAGCCAGCATTGGACAGGGGAAGTGATCACCAACAGACATATGAACTGACCCTTCCTACAGCCAGGAAGTAACCACCTCTCGATACAGCAACTGATCATCCTGGCAAATGTAAACTAGATGAGAGTTACACTCCATCATAAAATCCACTTATTGCTTTATTCCATGAAAAATAAAATGGCTGCATATAGTATATACTGACTCCACTCGACAAACCACATTTCCCAGACATGTTTCACAACCAATGGGCTTGCACACAGTGATAGAGTAGGTACCTACTCTATCTCTGCGAGCAAGCCCATTAGGAGTGAAACACTTTTGGGGAGTGTGGTACATTGGGTGGAGACAGTTTGTATTTTTTATTCAATTTTTCATGGAATAAAGCAGTAAGTGGATTTTATGATGGTGTGCAACTCTCATCTAGTTTACATTCTCATGGTGGAACAGAGATGGCCCACAGGAGGAGGTTTGGAGCAGTTCTACATATTGTAGGTTTTCCTTTACTGATCATCCTGGCGGCCAGGTAATAAACACTAGACCCAAAAACTTACCCCAGCTATAGCTGTGAGTGACCACTTCTAGACCAAATGACTGACTACGATTATAGCAGTGGTTGACCACTAACCTCAAGAACTCACCCCAGCTACAGCTGTCAGTGATTACCTCTAGACTCAAAGACTGACTACTTCTTGCAGCTAGGTAGTGTCCAATAGACCCAAGAACTAACCCCAGCTATAGCCAGGTAGTGATCTCCACTAGTCCTGGGGGCTGACTATTTCTATAGGAGGTTAATCTCATTCTGATACACTCTGGACAATTTGCCAAGCAGTTTATAATACCTTTTCTATTTGAATGTATAATTCAGTCCATGTATGTAAAGTTTAATATCGCAGAGACAAGGCTTAATATTTGCTGCATTTTTATTCATAAAACAATAACAGTATGACAAGTGTTACATTAATAACTTTAAAGTGGTATTAAACCCAAAACCAAAAATGGATTATATTGCAGCTTAGATGTGATGGCTGCATCAGTTTTCTTTTCTATGGCTTTTTTCCCTCTTTTTTCACCTGGTGACATGGCCAGTAACACACCTCCTGGTGAGATTGGTGAATTGGCGAGACACAACTCTGGGGGAATAAGCACAGGGGGCACAACAGACAGCATCATTGTCAGTCTGAGGGGAGGGTCATGTTAAATGTATCTTTGTATCTAATTATATGTATGTCGATTTAAATCACTAACACTAATGCCACGTACACATGGTTGGACTTTTCGGCTACAAAAGTCCGACAGACTTTCGACAGACTTTTGGCGGACTTGCGGCGGACTTTCTAACGAACGGACTTAACTACATACAATCACACAAAAGTCCGACGGATTCATACGTAATGACGTACACCGGACTAAAATAAGGAAGTTGATAGCCAGTAGCCAATAGCTGCCCTAGCGTCTGTTTTTGTCCGTCAGACTAGCATACAGATGAGCGGATTTCTGGGTCCGGCGGAGTTACGACGTAAAGATTTGAAGCAAGTTCCAAATCTAAAGTCCGTCAGATTTGCGACTGGAAAAGTCTGCTAAAGGTCCGGTGGAGCCCACACACGATCGGATTGTCCGCCGGATTTGGTCCGTCGGCGTCCGTTGGACAAATCCGGTCGAAAAGTCTGACCGTGTGTACGCGGCATAACACTAACGCTAACAAATTGAAGCCAAACTCCATCTCACACTTTAAAATCAGTTACATCAAACATGTTTTTTTTTTCTTTTAAGATAAAGGTTTTGCATGAATAAATAAAAGTTGATCATTTTATTCACCCCTGGCAGTGTTAAGTGGTTTGTCTCATCCATTTAAACTAATACATTCTGCTGGAGAGCTGTGGAGTTTGTGCTTTTTAATAAGAACAGAGTTGGTGTCTGGTTCATCAGATGAAAACAGAAAAAAGAAAGCCCACAAAAGGAAATTAATACAGCCATTGCATCTAAGCACTGGTAAGTTACTGCTTTAACACATCTTAGGTAATGTAATGAAATAACAACTAAAGCAGTACATAATTAGGAACTTATGTTATCTGGGCAATCACCACTGGACACATGAAATGAACACTGTTACACCATGTTTTAGATTTTTGGACTGAACACTATATAGGTACGTTAACAACCACCACTATAGCTAGCGTGCTAAACCACTATAGCAAGAGACTAAATACCACATTAACACCAATGCTGCTAAGGAGCCACAACCAGACATACACCAGTAAAGTCATGAAATGACCACTGCAGGATCATTATGTATGGAACATCATTTGTTAGCTCATGCCTAATTTGACATTTTAGGCCAAGGTAATTTACCTCACCCATAGTCTCTGAACTGTACAGTCTTCTATACCCACTATTGTACAGACTGTACAGGGACTGCAAAAGGTTGGCATTTAGGGTACTTACATTAATTCATAAATTTAATATGTTACTAAACCCAGGACCATGCATTGTATTGAAATGCAATGCAATCATTTTAGTAAATATAAACTGCGAAATACTTTTTCTCATCAGCAGTATACAGCAGTCTTGTGACTTCTATTAGTTCCTGGTTAAAGCTTGTAGGTGGAGTTTTCATACTGCACTGGCTGTCCTATCAGGATGCAGGACCCCTGACCCTCTGTCTGGACAGCGCTGATTGGCCCTGTGCTCATCACATGCACTCTTGCAAGAAAGATAAAAACTCTCAAGCAATACACAACAAACTGAGCATGTCCAGCCTGACTTCAGTAACTCTGTCTTATTCGGACATGTTTTGGAGACAGTGCAAGAAGGGGAGGATCTGTGCATACAGGATCAAACAGCCTTTTTACACAATGAAGAGGATTAACCCCTTAGGTTCCACAGTGACATGTACATAACTGAGCCCTATCTCGATCTAGCAACATGCAAAATACCTTTCTTGGCTCTCTCCCTCCTCATTGGGTCAAATACATTGGCTCCTGCTGCTGTCAATCACAGCCAGGGAGTGGGGGGTGGAGGCCAAGACCTGCTCTATGTGTCTTATTGTCTTATCCGATGTCCACTCCTCAAGCTTCCTCCGCCGTGTGTCTCCTCTTCCGCCAAAGCGCTAGGCATCCAATAGGATCGCCTGACACTTTTGCCAACCGGGAAACGTGTCTCACGACCTGCCTCCTGATTGGCGGGGAGGAGCTTTGGTCTGAAAAATAGCAAAAATTAATTCGCTATTGTCACACAACTGGGTGGGCTCGGAGCACAATGCCCTGCCCTCCGAGCCAACCCTTTTTTTAAGCCTATTAGAGCCTCTGGCGTTAAACAGGTGCTTCAAAAAAACAACCACCCCGCATTATACTCCATAGTCCGGTGGCCTGATTTGTAGATCAGGGGACCGGAGGCATGGATAGGGGAGGCGGCGCCTGAGCGTCCTCTATGGAAGGCTGCCACCGGTTATATGGTCATAAAGATAGACGTGTTTTTCCTTTCCTTCCAAGACTCAGCAATTAAACCCCTGGATACTATAGACATGTATCTGATATTTTTTCTTAAAGGTTTTTTTCATCTTTTTTCTTCTTACAGAAAAGCATAGGGACAGAATTTGAAAATGTCCATTTTGCAGAAATTATTGAAGAAAATATTGATGCCATTGGATCAGAGCGAAGACCAGGCAACTACTATTTTAAAGTACATGCAAACTCTAATTGGATGACATTTAGTTTGCTAAAGCAAGATCATAACCAATTTGGCAAGTTTTGACAAGTTTTTTTTTTATTTTTATAATACACTCTTTTCATCTTCTTTTTTTTATCCTTTTTTGCATGTAAGTGATTCTGATCTCCTGCAGCTTCTTTCAGCCCTTCCTGTCCAAATGTATTTGCTTCAGCATTGGCTGTACATCATTACTCTGGATCAGCTTCTTGTTAGTGAAAACGGTGGACCATGCCAAGACAATGGGGTTGATTTACTAAAACTGGAGAGGGCAAAATCTGGTGCAGCTCTGCATAGAAACCAGGTAGCTTCCAGTCTGTCTGTTTTTCAAAGCTTAATTGAACAAACTGAAATTAGAAGCTGATTACACAGCCGCACCAGATTTTGCACTCTACAGTTTTAGTAAATCAACCCTAATGTGTCAGCACTGTGGCTTGTACTCTGCACTAAGGGTACATGTGACAGGATGAAAACACAGGGCCACAAATAGAAAAGAGTTGTTATCAGACCAAAGAGAACTAGGTATTTTTTTAAATAAAAGCTGCATATTTAAAAAGCTGAAAAGCAGCTTCTAAAATGACATTAACGTGTTAAAGATTATGTAAGATTTTAGCAATTGTGTTCACATATATTTTAAATTGGACCAGAAGTTCTGCTTTTTTACCAGCCCCTGTCTACTGCAAGTGGCTTGACTCCAAAAAAAAAAAAAAAAAAACAAAGAATGTCCAGCGCTCTGGATATCACAAAGACAAATAGCAGCAGACCGAAATGAAAACTGAGAAGTTTAATAGAAATGAATGATAAAAGCAGATAATAAAAACAAATTGTAAAAAAATAGTCCCATAATAACACAGCACTACATTGCACTTGGATTGGGAACATGGAAAAGACAGATAGTCCAATCAGCAACAGGAAGCCAACGGGAGATCCATCCAACTAACCTAGCCCCAGGCTGAAATCAAAATGAAGGGGGATGGAGGGAAGGTAGAAGCCCAGACGAGCAGACACTGGAGACTCACACACTCCCCTCTGGCTGTGGGATCCAGAGGAGATGGCTCACCGGCTCCAGAGGACTGCTTCAAAGATGTGACTTAAGGCAAGCCAAATCTCCAACGTGAGGAGAGAAGTCTCGCTGAGGCTCCGTGCTGATGGGCAATGACGACAGCCCAGCTGGAAGGAGAGGGCGCAGCTTCACACAGGGAGGCCGCCGGAGAGTCAGCTGGTGACGCTGGGCTGTTGACTCACCGGTCTGTGTCCCCTCTAGGTAAAAAAGCCTCAATAAAGGACGGTGTCCGTGTGGGCTTTTCTACGTTGGTCGGACCATTCGGGCCTTACGGGCCAGGGTGGGCGACCACCGTAGACTTATTTCCAAGGGGAGCGATGAACATAGTGTCCCTCGACATTTTCTATGCTTCCATAACAAGGACATTAGACTTTTAGAAGTTTTCGTGATTGAAACTATTCCCAAAGGTAAATTAACCAGCAATGAGAGATTCTTTCTGCTCTGCAAACGTGAGGTCTTTTGGATATATATGTTCGACTCACTTGCCCCCAAGGGGTTAAATGAGGAATTGGAGACATGCAGTTTTGTGTAGAGTTTGGTTTCAAAGGAATCTCTTATTTCATTTAACTGATGTAAATATCAATGTATGTTTTATTGTGATATTTATGTTTTCCATTGAGCAACAGGGGGTTTAGACTGGAGACACAATCCTCCCCCCCGTCCTCGCAATGGGTTAATTACTCCCGCCCTTATTTTAATTCTGACTTTTAATTCCCTCCCCTCTTATTGCTCCTCTCCCTGTTCCCCTCCCCCTTTTTTCTCCCCTCCCCCTTCCCCACTTAACATTTTTGTATGTAAACTTTGCAAGTTTCCTCTACCCTTGACTTTGACAAAGCGTTAATGCGCGAAACGCATCATCAAGGCAACCTTATGACAGGGGTCCTACTCAGAACCATGCCATGGTGAATACCCATCCATCCATCCACTCTCAGGAGCTTCACATTGCCCACAGCAGTGTCTTCCATCTACATTGCCGGCTCTATCATTTCCCTCCTGGTTGGTTGTTTATGTTTTACCACTGGATTCCCTGAGTGACACCATCCTTCATTGAGGTTTTTTTACTTAGAGGGGACACAGACCGGTGAGTCATCAGCTCAGTGTCACCAGCTGACTCTCCGGCGGCTTCCCTGTATATCATTTCACTCCTTGTTGGCTTTATTTGTGTTACCACTGGATTCCCTGAAGTGACACCGTCCTTTATTGAGGCTTTTTTACCTAGAGGGGACGCAGACCGGTGAGTCAGCAGCCCAGCGTCACCAGCTGACTCTCTGGTGGCCTCCCTGTGTGAAGCCGGGCCCTCTCCTTCCAGCTGGGTGATGTCATTGCCCCTTGGAGCACGGAGCCTCAGCGAGACTTCTCTCCTCACGGTGGAGCTTTGGCTTGTCCTCATGTCACATCTACGAGGCAGTCCTCTGGAGCTGGTGAGCCATCTCCTCTGGATCCCACAGCCAGTGGGGAGTGTGTGAGTCTCCAGTGTCTGCTCGTCTGGGCTTCTACCTTCCCTCCATCCCCCTTCATTTTGATTTCAGTCTGGGGCTAGGTTAGTTGGATAGATCTCCCGTTTTTGGCTTCCTGTTGCTGATTGGACTATCTGTCTTTTCCATGTTCCCAATCCAAGTGCAATGTAGTGCTGTGTTATTATGGGACTATTTTTACAATTTGTTTTTAATATCTGCTTTTATAATTCATTTCTATTAAACTTCTCAGTTTTTATTTTGGACTGCTGCTATTTGTCTTTGTGATATCCAGAGCGCTGGACATTCTTTGTTTTTTGCTTTTGATCTGTATCTATCAGTTACAGTTGGTCCAGCTGCACTGGTTGACTGTCCCCCCCCCCCCTTCTCTCCCCCAAGTTCAAATCATGCTATTTTACACAGTACATGTTATGTACTACATGGTATGTTGATTGTAAATTGTATATTATATGTTATATACCACATGTCTTGATTGAGCTCCCTGGGTGTACACTCATTGGCACTGGGGTATTATTGTTGTTTTTAACAGAAAAAAAAACTCACCCTGACCTCTGACACTTCCTGAAGGCACAGATGGTGTCACTATGGGGGTTGATTTACTAAAGGCAAATCCACTGTGCACTGCAAGTGCACTTAGAAGTGCAGTCGCTGGAGATCTGAGGGGAAGATCTGAAATGAGGGGAAGCTCTGCTGATTTCTATCATCCAATCATGTACAAGCAAAAATGCTGTTCTTTTATTTTCCTTGCAAGTCCCCCTCAGATCTACAGTGAGTGCACTTGCAGTGTAAAGTGGATTTGCCTTTAGTAAATAAACCCCTAGGTCTCATAGAAGAGCTGGGAGCTTGAAAATTTGTGAGAATGAACTCTTGCAATGGGCTGTGAGTGCATTCTCGCAGGATTTTTTAAGTCCCCAGTTTTGCCAAGAGACATGATGGTATCACCCATGTCTTGCTTAAGTGTAGTAGGGCCAAAGTAAGTATGTTTTTTTGGGCAAGTTACTTGTTTACAATTTGTTTATTTAAAGCCATTTGTGTGTGTGTGTGTGTGTGTGTGTGTGTGTGTGTTTGTGTGTGTGTGTGTGTGTGGGGGGGATTGGAGGCTGGATTCTCTTTGCCATGGAAGGTTCTCATTTTGGGCCAGTTCATATCAGAATGCGTTCCCCACACTGCACTCAAAACACACTGCCTTTGCGATTTGCTGTAAATGACAATATATTCTTACAACACCCCAAACGCGGATTGCAAATGCAGTGCATTGACGGCCACCAAATTGCATGGTATTGCAGTATCATGTGATTTGGTGCAGCACATTGTTTAAAAGTACTGCATGTCCTTTTGTGCTGTCCAGTGGGATTTACAGTCCATTCAAATGCACTGTACGGGAACGTGCAGGAGTCGCACAGGGACGTGGTCAGCTGTGGACCGATCCCAAGGAAGAAAGGTTTGCAACAGCAGCCATCATATTCTGTCACTATAGGTGTTCCTTAATATGCAGTGAAATATATAACATAAGTTTTCTATTAATATCAATCTCTGTTGATGTTTATGAAGAGATGATGACAGTTTACATATGTATATATTTCTGAAATGTTCTACTTATTTATTACTATTTTATTTGATTATCAGGGTCATGTCACCCCAAACTCTCCAGCAACTCTATTGCTTTGGTGGACATGGTGAAAACACTTGCTTGCTGGTGGTCTTGCTGCATTTTCAGCAGCGAGGAAGTGACACCTTGCTGCCAAAGCTAGGGAGAGAGAGACACATACAAATTTACAGTTTTTGTAATGCAAAAGCAATTGTGAGGCTACATTGCTCTCTAGTGGAACATTTCATTATTACAGCTTCAGAGATTCAATAAAGATAGGAAACATTTAATTTTTGCTGAATGATGTCTTGATCTTGTACTGTGCAGTAATACAGCTTGAGGGAATCTTTATTACCAATAACTACAGTACATGTATTTGTGATTAGCAAAGAGTAAAATATATTTGTCAATGTGTGTTAACATTGTATATATAGTGTGTAATTTTTGTAAGTATCGTAGTGTAGTGAAGTGTATCATAGTGTAGTGCAGAAACCATAGTTGCTCATTACATGCAGATTGTAATGGGAAGTCGTACCGTAATTGTGCTTTAGTGCTCTACTCTTTCATTGAAATTTCTACCAGTTCACACTGGAAAAAAAAATGGCTATATAATTTTCTCAGCAACTAATTAGCTTAAATAACGATTGGTGTATAACCACAGAGAGAATATGTGGAAATAAAATATTTTGATACATTCTGATTGTTATGTAAAAATGTGAAAGGTGCAATTAACTTAATATAAGCTAGATATCACAATATACGTGATCAATAGGTATAGATATATACCAATATATACCAAGATAGATGACAGATAGATATGATAATAACATAAAATACATAACCACTGGATATACATGTTACTGTAACAATAAGATAATTGTGGATTTTGTGTACGTGGTATAAAATAATGTGCTTAGAGTACTGGCAACAGGCTAAGCAACTATAAAAAAAAAATACTACTTTTAAGTAGGAGGAATTTGAGTCAGGATCTAATCTTTTATAATTATTACCTCTCAGGAGCATTACAGCTGAAGTTTAGGTATGGGCTTTTTTGCATAATTATATGTAATTTTCCTTTTTCCATACCTGGCCAATGCCTGTAAAAGCTGGAAAACATTGTCGAAAACAGTGATCGCCACTACCTTCTGAGTCCCATGCCAAGCAACTGCCCTGCTGCTTAGTGCAAGGTCTCCCAGGTGACATCATTGATCAAAAATGGTCAGTATAGCTGGGTCAAAGGGGAGTTTCCAGGAAGTAGAGACAGAACTGAGCCACATTACCTTATACTCACAGAAACTACTGCTGCTGTATTTCACTCAGACCAAAAACAGAGACTATTAGGCAAGTATTCCTTTGTTATAAACGTTTCGCTACAGCTGCCCATAGTTTCTTGAGTGTGGATCTGAATCCTTGTGACAGACGTATTTCTATCCTTATGGTATTATCTCACATGCACAGTAACAGATAGCCAGGTCTGTGCTACTGTATGTGTGTAGTGGTCACATTCCAGTATATTAGTAGTAAATTAACTTTTTTTTTTAATAGAGTTTATATGCAGCTCCTGGTCCCTTCTGGTCTGGGATTCTATAGCTAATTTTACCTCAGGGCTGAATAAACAGCATAGGTTAGAACCAGGTTAGTTATCTGATGGCCAATTGGTAGTTAGAGATCCAGTTGCATGACAGATTAGAAGTTACTAGGGACTAAGACACAAAGTAGATAGGCTGACTCTGAGTTCCAGTGCTACACAATGTTTTCTGTTGGTGGAAAGCTGTGTTCCAGGCAGGTTGGACAATGGCTGGAGGGTCTCCCCATCATTGCGGGTCTTCTTTTCAGGTCGATGACACCAAGACTGACGCTGCATTGTGATCACCCTCAGGGACCCCTGCAACTGAATTTTGCTGCAAAATTTATCTGCAGGACTTTATTTGAAGCATGCAGGTGTAAATATATCTAAGGCCATGCTAATCCCTATTGTTGATAATAAATAAATAAAAAAGACAAACCATCCTATAGGGAATTGATATGAAAACCCATGAAACCTATTACCAAAAGTAGTATGCATAAAAATATTAGAATGGGCGGCATATTAATAAAGCACGGCGTCTGTAGCTCGACACGTTTCATGGCTTGAGCCAATCTTCAGGAGTGAGGCACGTGGTCTGGGTCTATGATAAATAAAAATTGTAAATGTATTTATACCTAAAAAGATGGGCATGATTGATAGTTGGCAACAATGGGATAGGTATAAAAATCCTCCTAAGGTGTGTTACTTACAGGGTATCTGTGTATTGATGGTAAGGTACTTGGGGCCGTGGATCACCTGGAGATGTAATTTCCGTGAGCTGTGGTGGCACGCAAATGATGTCGACCAAAGCAGGACGGCATCCAAGGTGGCTGTGTGTCAATAATTATAATCCTTGTGTAGTTAAGTTGGTAAATAGACCAATCAATTGGGGCCTCTGTGAGAAATAATACAGTAAAGGTATGAGACAATAATGTTGGACAATGACTGGAGGGTCTCCCCATCATTTCAGGTCTTCTTTTCAGATCGCTGACACCAAGCAACTGAATTTTGCTGCAACATTCATCTGCAGGTATCTCTAATAATAACTATGTATATACCTGGGTATACAGTATGTGCATAATTCCACCAGGATTCCTGTTGGGCTCTTTGTTGGTATTACCCATTTGTACCTTGGATGTACTATTATTAATCTTTTAATATATAAAGCTCTTACTGTTTCCATACTAGTGTGCATCTGTATACTTATGGTTAATATTATATGCTGGCTACCGTAGTTCCTCTGCGCCAAACTACTTTGATTAGGTTACTGATTAAATTAAAAAAGGAATCCCCTTTGTTCATAGAAGCCCTGTCCTGGGTGGAGGTGCTGCCAACTTTACCATCACTCTTCCACTTAGCGAAGTTCTGTTTATTGTTTACCTACTTTTTACATACAGGTTTAGTGCACTACCCTGTTTGGGGAGGGTAATTTCTCATGTACCCCACCCCCAGAAGAGAGTTTCAATTGCATTTTTTTGGGGGGTTTAATACCGCTTTAATGCTTCACTTTATATATCATTAAAATTGCTGCTCCCTGCTAAACAACATTTTTTTTTTAATGTATTTTTTGCTTTGGTACATATTCTCCAGGGTAAAGCCCCCCTATGTCTTTTTTTAGTCCCTAGCCTATTAGCCAAGAAAATGGCTAGAACAGATTTTTAACATTCAGCTCACAATTACTTCAATAGGGTTTGGATTTGGCATCCAAACTGTTTGCCAAACCTACCTCGAACCGAACCCGGGTACATTTTCCAACAGAAAAAAAAATGTGTTGAACTACTTCTATGCATGGAAGAAAAAATGTAAGTGCAGGATGTTTAATGTAGAAGAGACATGCTTTGTCTCACCTACATTAAAGTTACTTACGTGCCTGTCCGTCCCTGTACAGTAAGCTGTGCACGCACCGCTCATTGTACAAGTTCAGCAATACTGAAGCTAATGGAACTTCTGTGCAGGAGTGAGCTCATCTCTGCCCAGCTAATGACAGTGGTCGACAATAGGAATCCAAAAGCCGACCACTTAAAGATGTCAGAGGCTACCGGGGAGATCTGGAATTTTGCAGGTCTGAAGGTGAGTATAGGTCCTCTTTAAATATGAAACACTGAGCAGGAGGCTGTGTTGTATAAATTTAAAGCACGCTGGTCCCACCACTCCATTTGAACTTGTTACTGACTGCAGCTTGGGAAAAACCTTGCCAAAATTCAGTGACCTCTGCGTTCATTACTAGGGATGAGGCCGATGTTCGAGTTGAACATAAGGTGTTCGCCGAACATCGAACATTATAGGGCGTTCGCGGAAAATTTGAGCGCCCATGGAACGCCCCATAATGAATGGCGAGACCGTCAATGCACTGCGAGATTGCAGTGCATTGATGGCTGCTGATGGGCCAAAGCATGCACTTGACCTGCATGCTTTGGCTAATCACAGCGCGCTCTGCTGTTGACCTGCCCTTTGGCCAATCATGGCTCAGGGGGCTGAATCCACGCCCCACACTATGTTAGGCTGCTTACATAGAGGGTGTATATAGTTTTATGAATGAGAGCAGCAAAATGAAATTTGTAAAGGAAAAATTTAAAACTGCCCGCGGTTGTAATGTATTGCCAGATCCCGCAATATACATAAAAATCATTGAAAAAAATGGCATTAAAAAAAAAAATTGTGGCATGTGGAGGGTGTTTTGGGGTCCCTCCCAAAACACCTTGTCCTCATGTTAATGGGGACAAGGGCCTCTTCCCCACAACTCTTGCCTGGTGGTTTCTCGGGTCGTCGGCAGTGGCGTTGCTAGACGGGGGCGGGGGGTGCGGTCCGCACCGGGTGCCACCCACTAGAGGGGTGACACCATCCCGAGGGTAATGAAAGCCCTGGCTCCCTTTGGCAGTTTTTTTTTTCCTTCAGGCGGGACACACCTCCAGCGCCGCGGCCGTGCCTGCCATGTGTTCTCCTCCTCCTCTGTCTCTGACTCCTGCCCAAGCCTGTCTCGATCTGCAGCTGCTCTCCACCCGGGCGGCGCGGCTGCACTCTGTCTCTCTCCTCTCCTCCTCTCCGCCCGGGTGTTCTGTGCACCTGAGCCGCCCAAGCTGGTGCGGTAACGGGCGGGGGTGTCGGCTTGAGATGGGGGGGATGTCCTCCGCTGCCTGAGGTGAGATGTTGTGGGGTGGGGGGGCGGGGCTTGCTGATGAGGTTGGTTTATGCTGCTGGTTACAGCTATATCATATGGAAGGGGGTGGTTTGTTCTGGGGGGGTCTGTACTTATGGAGGGGGGTGGTTTGTTCTGGGGGGGCTGTACTAATGGAAGGGGGATGGTTTGTTCTGGGGGGGTCTGTACTAATGGAGGGGGGGTGGTTTGTTCTGGGGGGGTCTGTACTAATGGAGGGGGGGGTCTGTACTAATGGAGGGGGGTGGTTTGTTCTGGGGGGGTCTGTACTAATGGAGGGGGGGTCTGTACTAATGGAGGGGGGTGGTTTGTTCTGGAGGGTCTGTACAAATAGAGGGGGGTGGTCTGTACTAATGGAGGGGGGTGGTTTGTTTTGAGGGGTTCTGTACTAATGGAGGGGGCTGGTTTGTACTAATGGAGGAGGGGGGGTGGTTTGTTCTGGGGGGGAGTCGGTACTAATGGTGGGGGTGGTTTGTTCTGGGGGGGTCTGTACTAATGGAGGGGGGTGGTTTGTTATTGAGGGGGGTTGTTTGTTCTGGGGGGGTCTGTACTAATGGAGGGGGGTCTATACTGAGTGGGGGTCTATACTGAGGGACGGGGAGGTCTATACTGTGGGAGGGGGGTCTGTACCGAGGGGGGTGGTCTATACCGATGGAGAGGGTTTATACTTCATAGAGGGTCTGCACTGACGGGGGGGTCTTTACTTAGTGGAGGGGGGTCTGTACTGGGGGGCGACTATAGTTGGAGTGGGGGGGTGACACCATGTTTTATCGCACCGGGTGACACCGACCCTAGTGACGCCACTGGTCGTCGGCACTTGGATCGAAGATGAATGGACATCGCGGGCCATTTTTTTAAAATAAAGGACTTGTCCCAAACTGTCTCCTGTCGTTTTTATCATTTTTACAAATTTTTTGGTAAATGTGTAGGGGTCCAATGTACCCGATACCCATTCATATAGGGGGGGCAGGATCTGGGGGTCCCCTTGTTAAAGGGGGCTTCCAGATTCCGGAAAGCCCCCCGCCCACAGACCCCCACAATCACCAGGCAAGGGTTGTGGGGAAGAGGCCCTTGTCCCCATCAACATGGGGACAAGGTGTTTTGAGGGGACCCCAAAACACCCTCCCCATGTTGAGGGCATGTGGCCTGGTATGGTTCAGGAGGGGGGTGCTCTCTCGTCCCCCCCTTTTCCTGTGGCCTGCCAGGTTGCGTGCTCAGATAAGGGTTTGGTAAGGATTTTGGGGGGCCCCCCATGCCATTTCTTTTTTAATGTTGGCGCAGGGTTCCCCTTAATATCCTTACCAGACCTGGAATGGATTTTGGGGGGACCCGCATGCAATTTTTTTTTTACATTTTGGTGTGGGTACCCCTTAATATTCATACCAGACCCAAAGGGCCTGGTAATGGACTGGGGAGGGGGAACCCATGCCGTTTTCAATACATTACAGCTGCGAGCAGTTTTAAATTACATTTTTTTCCTTTATAAATGTAATTTTGCTCTGGTACTGTTCTAAACACGGGAAAGATGTGCTATTTTACAGGCATACTAAGGACACCCCCCAGGCACGATATTTACAGGAATATTTCATTTTTATTGTTTCACTTTAAGCATTATTAAATTTTCTGCTCCTGAAAAAACTGCCATTTTTAAAACATTTATTTTGCATTGATACATGTCTCCTGGGACAGGACCCGGGTCCCCAAACACTTTTTATGGCAATAACATGCATATAAGCCTTTAAAATGAGCACTTTCGATTTTTTGTGTTCATGTCCCATAGACTTTAATGGTGTTCACGCAAATTTCTGGCCTGTTTGCAAGTTCTGGTGCGAACCGAACCTAGGGGTGTTCGGCTCATCCCTATTCATTACACTGAATATGCAGCTATGGGAGTGTTGCGGCTCCAACCTTTACATGCTGTAAACAACACACAGAGAAGACAGGGACTACCTCATGGAGGACTTGAGGAGAGCCACCTTGGCAGCAAAAGAGAAGAGAATAAAAAGTGGGCAATGGACTCTTGGTGCATAATTTGATTCAGTTCAATTCAGTTCTCTAGAACTAAGTTGCATAGGCATATCTAGGTGAACATAAATTAATAAGTTGCCCTGTTGTGATATATTGGGAAAGTGCTTGCTGTCCTACTGCTCTGGGTAGCAGTGGTCATTTCTGCAGAGTAATATAGTACTTCTGTTGATCCAGCCTTGTGGACCCTGCCCACATTTTTGGGCAAAGGACCCGAATGGCCTCCACTAGCAAGTCCTCATTCCATTCCAAGTTCTATAAGCTCCCCACTCCCACTAGGCAACTTGACCCTTTTTTCAGGTCCGTATGCACCCACCATATTAGGATGGGAAAGGACTTCCACTACAAATGACTAAAGCCTCATACACACGATAGGACTTTGTACAAACTTTCCCTTGGATTTTTGTACAAAGGGCGTTGGCCATAAGTTTGAGAGATTGACACCTTGTGAGCCGGGTTCACACTGGTGCGGGGATCCGACTTGGATGCCAGGTACTGTGTTTGGTATGAATCTTGAGGGGGAACTCCACGCTAAATTTTAAATAAAAAAATGGCATGGGTTCCCCTCCAGGGGCATACCAGGCCTTTAGGTCTGGTATGGATTTTAAGGGGAACCCCTACACCAAAAAAACGGCGTGGGGGTCCCCCCAAAATCCATACCAGACCCTTATCCGAGCACACTGCCTGGCCGGTCAGGAAAGGGGGTGGGGACGAGCGAGCGCCCCCCCTCCTGAACTGTACCAGGCCGCATGCCCTCAACATAGGGGGGAGGGTGCTTTTGGGGAGTGGTGCGACCTGCGGCCCCTCCCACCCCAGAGCACTTTGTCCCCATGTTGATGAGGACAAGGGCCTCTTCCCGACAACCCTAGCCGTTAGTTGTCGGTGTCTGCGGGAGGGGGCTTATAGGAATCCGGGGGCCCCCTTTAATAAGGAGGCCCCCAGATCCCGGCCCCCCACCCTATGTGAATGAGTATGGGGTGCATCGTACCCCTACCCATTCACCTAGGGAAAAAAGTGTCAAAAAAAAACCACACTACACAGGTTTTTACAGTAATTTATTAGGCAGCTCCGGGGGTCTTCTTCCAACTTCGGGGGGTCTTCTTCTGACTTTGGGGGTCTCTCCGGCCTCTTATCATGGTGTCCAGTTCTTCTCTGCTCTCTCCGGCGTCTTCTCCCGGTGTCCGGTTCTTCTCCGCTCTCTCTGGCGTCTTCTCCCGGTGTCCGGTTCTTCTGCCGGCTCCTCCACTATTTTCTGCCACTCTTTTGCTAGCGGTGGCCCGGTCTTCTACGTTGTCTTCTTCCCTCTTCTTTTCTGCTGATGTTGACACGACGAGAGTCTGGCTTCTCTTGGGAGTAAGGAAATATATGTACAAAATCCAGAAATCTGATATTCATGTTGAATTCCAACAGGCCTTAAGTCACATTTTAAGAACTCCATCCTCCCCACAAGGGCTATTGGTTTGTCTATGAGCAATACAAATCTACTACAATACCATTTACTATAAACCTGATATACACAGACCTTTTATCTCCTTTGAAAGGACCAGAACACCCCAAACCATACAGTCTTTAAAATACACTATGCCTAACTAAGTTCTCAACAATGCTACCAGAATAACTGCAAAACTGAACTTGCAGTAAGATAACACATGCTTACTAACACATAAACATTCTATTTCTAGTACAAGTGTGAAAATATCCCCCCAGATAGTACCAAACACCCTCTAAACTACATTCCATGTTTTACAACCTGGGCTACTTTACCAGTGACTTCTGTAGCCTGAACTTTGTGGAGCCTGCTGGTCGGTTCCTGTCCTCAACTAACTGTCTTTCTATCCTCTGCAGCTGATCCTTTAACAAGTGAGAGGCTGTATTCCAATTTTGGGTACTGCAACTATTTGCCTTAATTATCAGTTCATAGTTCATGTTCCACATTGTTAGTTTGCCGGTGACTCTTTCTCTTGTGCCAGATTGACAGTTGCCTCTTATTGCCACTTAGGGGCCAAAGGTAAGAATTGTTGTTGTCATTCATAGTTACATTGTTGGTAAGGATGAATAACGACACCAGTCCATCCAATTCAGTGTGTTTGTGTGTGTGTGTATGTGTGTGTTTATGCCACTATTATTTTCCATATGAAGAAAACACATCTAATGCCCTGTACACACGATAAGATTTTCTGACAACAAAACCGTGGATTTTTTTCCGAAGGATGTTGGCTCAAACTTGTCTTGCATCCACAAATGTTGTCGGAAATTCCGAACGTCAAGAACGCAGTGACGTACAACACGTATGATGAGCCGAGTAAAAGGAAGTTCCTTAGCCAGTGCGACTCTTCTGCTTGATTCTGAGCATGCGTGGAACTTTGTGCGTCAGAATTGTGTACACACAAACGGAATTTACGACAACGGATTGTGTTGTTGGAAAATTTGAGATCCAGATCTCAAATATTGTGTGACAGAAATTCTGATGGAAAATGTCCGATGGAGCCTATACATGGTCGGAATTTCCAACAACAAGCTCCCATCGAACATTTTCCATCGGAAAATCCGACCGTGTGTACAGGGCATAACAGTAAAGAACCCCTTAAGCAGTTTAAACCACCTCTCCCCCAACTTCATCATGTGACCCTGTGTGTTCTTTAAAGTGTTACTAAACCCAGGACCCTGCATTTACAATATCTGGTCTCCCACGGTACACAAAACATGAAAATGTAATTGTTTTAGTAAATTTAAATTGCTAAATACCTTTTCTCATCAGCAGTATGTAGCAGTCTTGTGACTTCTATCAGAGTCCAGCCAAGCACTGGTTAAAGCTTGTAGGAGGAGTTTTCTGACTGACCTTTGAGACTGCAGGACCCCTGACCCTCTGTCTGGATAGTGCTGAATGGCCCTGTGCTGATCACATGCATCCTCCCAAGAAAAAAAAAACTCTCTAGCAATACACACCAAACGGAGCATGTGCAGCCTGACTCCATAGACTCTGTGTTATCAGTAAATTAGGAGTCAGTGGAAGGAAGGGGAGGATCAGCGAAGCCAGGATCAAACAGCTTTTTACACAATGCAAAGGATTAGACCCTTAGATTCCACAGTGAGCATAACAAGCATGCTTTACTGCATAAAAAGACTGTCATGGAACGTCCCACACTCCGCTTGAGTGCTTCCGTCATATACCACTTCCTCCCAGTCTGGAAACAGATATCAGATATTCCAATCACTCACACAGCACAAAACAAGGCGACACTTGTTTCACTGCTAACATGGACTGTTTTTTTAGAATCAAAATTACAAGTCTTTATATACCGTTAGAGGTGGTTCCCCCCTCCTGCTCATATTACTCTAACAATACAACTGTAACCTAATTAACATGAGCTAGTTTACTAAATCATTTACCCAGACTAGGTGACTACATCTCCTAGCTCATTGACTATTCAATACACATTACCATAAACATCAACACAGGGTTAATTAGAACAAACAACAATGTGTGGAATACCCTTAGAACCTGTGGTAAGCCAGACTAGACTCATTTACATTAAACACATTATAGCAGACATCAGACAGGTGAGTGGAGTTGATATTAGCATCTCCTCACAGTATGTGTCCCAACAGTATGACTCAGTCCCTATTGCTAATCTGGCAAATACAGGGTCCCCAGAGTCTGTGTGTTCTGGGGGACAAGGACCCGAAGCCAAAGTAACAACACCTCAAGGGTACCCCAAATGCCAGGGCCCATAATCTGTAGGAAAGAGGCTCACATTCAGTCCTCTCCAAAAGCCCCTGTCCCGGCTAGTTCTGTCACACAACTATTGATATTTTTAGCTCCCAAGTGCAATTTTTTATATTTTTAATATTAAACCAGATATTGAAGCAAGTGATGCTGATGAGGCCCATCAAAAAAAGGATGGAACCCTTTATTTCTGCTTGGATAATAAGTTTGGATGCTGACAACACATAATATGCTTATTGCCTTCCACTAATCGAGGATTCCTTTGTGGCTCTGGGGCAAACTGGATTTTTTTCCACACTCAGACGAATGGATATTGGCAGATCCCAGTAACGAAGATGACCACCATAAGACTGCCTTCATTACTCCACAGGGTTATGCCAGTTTAGGATGCATTTTAGGTTAAACAATGCACCAGTCATGTTCCAGAGGGCAAAGGAACACTGTCTGGGTGACATGAACTTAAGGGAGAAGTGTAAGAAATAAAGAAACAAACATAAATACTCATCTAGCTGTCCTACGCCGGCTGTAAGCTAGAACGATCACGTGATCACTAATTGTTAGGTTCTTTGGTCCTCTCTGAGCAGAGACTGGTGACTGTCAGCCACCACTCTGTGCTCTGCCCCTTCAGCACTTGCTGGAGCACCAGGCTGTGGAGGGGGTGGGAGCAATTTGTTCAGGCTCTCAGAGTAGACTGAAACTTAAAGCATAACTAAACTCTCTTAATCAACATTAACTATTTTCAATCCTTATGCTACTAGCATTAGTAAATAGTGTACAGGACAACGAGGACACCCATATTTGGGTTGTGGTCCCTTCAAGGGAGATGGTTTTGGTGTACTCGGGTTCCTCACCCATGCAGGGTGAGAGGTTATGGGACAGTGAAATCGTAAAGGAGAGAACTGACTTTCAGTTCTCTTCACATTAATAATTTCCTATTTGGGACCTGGAATTTTGGATGTTCACAGAGACATTCAGGTGGAAAAGAACCTCCACCCCTAATTACAGAGACTCTGATCCTGAAAGGATTAAACTTACCTACAGGAAACAGCACTTAAAAGACAGGAAGCTCCTAGTGCTGGAGACACCTGTCTGATTGCTGGACGTGGGCTGAAAGCTGCTAAAAATGGTTCAGTCAGGACTGTCCTACTGGTGGGTAAATGCCTTATACGGCTGATACAATGTTATGTTTCATTAGTGCTGAAGATAAGTGGACTTTTTGGTGTTTTATTGTTACTGGCGTTAAATTGGTTCTAAAGGTTGGAAATATAAAAAATAAATAAACAATAATGAACATGTTATACTTACCTGCTCTGTGCAATAGTTTTGCAGTGAGCAGCCCTGAGCCTCTTCTTTTTGGGTCCCCTGCCGGTGGTCCTGACTCCGCCCCTGCCAAGTGCCCCCAATAGCAAGCCACTTGCTATGGGGGCCCTCGAGCAGGCTTGTTCCTGAGTAGGAATGAGCCCGATGTTCGACTTGAATGTAAGTTCGAGTCGAACATCGAGTGTTCGCCTGTTCGCGAACAATTTGGGGTGTTCGCGGCACATTCGAAAGCCACGGAACACCTTTTAAAAGACTATGGGAGAAATCAAAAGTGCGAATTTTAAAGGCTTATATGCATGGTATAGTTATAAAAAGTGTTTGGGGACCTGGGTCCTGCCCAGGGGACATGTATCAATGCAAAAAAAAAAAGTTTTAAAAACAACCATTTTTTCGGGATCAGTGATTTTAATAATGCTTAAAGTGAAACAATAAAAGTGTAATATTCCTTTAAATTTCGTACCTGGGGGGTGTCTATAGTATGCCTGTAAAGTGACGCATGTTTGCTGTGTTTAGAACAGTCCGAGAGCAAAATGACATTTCTAAGGGAAACAGTGGCGTATCCAGGGTATGGCAGATATGGCAAGTGCCATGGGCGCCATATGAAGGGGGCGCTCCTGAGTGGCTGGGCAGCAAGGCACTTGCAGAAATCTCTTCTTAAAATGGCCCTGATATCACCACTGTTACTCACTGTCAGCCTGGGGTGGGATCCTGGCCAGCAGAGAGTACTTTAGGTCCTTCACCACTGGCCCCTGGCTCACTGGCCAAACTGGTTGATAGGCACGGCCCGCCTGGCATCTAACAACCAGTGACATCACGGAGGAGAGAGGCGGAGATCAGCATTCAGAGCCCCCACTGCTTAGCTCCGCCCACCTCCTCCCTGCATCTTCTCCGACATGCACAAGAATCATGTGAGGCACTGACTGCAGTGCACAAAGGGAGAGAGGAGTTTAGGCAGTGGTGTCCTCCTAGGCTATTTGCAAAATAAGTTGCCGTGCAGGAGAGGGGAAAGGAGCCGGGGGTTGCGCTGTGCTCTCCCTCTCCAGCTTCACAGTCCTGACACTGCAGCTCTTCTCTTCCAGTGGCTCTGTGTGTATAGCAGCGCCCTGCAGCTTCCCCCCTCCTGTTCTGTCATTGAAGCAGCAGAAAGGAACCAGCAACCTCATATTATAGGAACGGCTGCCACAGGACAAGAAAGAGTTAACAGCAGGAACTGATCCACCTCCTGCTGCTTACTGAGCCAATGGGCACTGCTGTAACACGCCCCCTTCTCAAGCCACCCCCTTTGATTAAGAAGTACAGAGTGCTGGAGCTATGCTGGAGCCTGGAGATTGAGAAAGAGAGGAGCTGCTGTGGGGACTGGGGAGGGGGCAGAGAGGGAGGAGAAATGAGTAAGAGAAGTAGAAGAATGCATTCAGGTGAAGGTAATGTGGAGAATGTGCACAGGAAGAGACATTTACTACAATACTCCTCTCTTTATTCTCTCTGTACTTTCTGATGTATTCTGTATTCCTCTTCTCTTCCCCCCTCTTCTCTCTCTCTCCTCTCTTCCCTCCCCCCCAGTTCTCTCTCCTTCCCCTTCCATCTTCTCCCCCCCCCTCCCTTTTTTCCCTCTTGCCATAATCAGTATAAACACTGTAAATATTACAATAAAATACAATGCTGTGCTTCCTTCTTCACCTTAGTGTTTCAATTTAAATGTAATTGCATAATTTAAACTGGTTGTATACTGCTGGACTTTTTTTTTTTACCATGCAAGGTAAAGGTATAATCTGCTAGTATGGATCACATACTAGCACATTATGTTAAACTTACCTTAAAACAAAGCCCTCCCGCACCCAGAAGTCAGCGCAGAAGGCGCTCTCATTTTTACTCATCTTGCTTCCGGGTTCGCAGGCTCTGTGACTGGCCTGAGCCATGATGAAGTCACTCCCGTGCATGCATGCGGGAGTCACCATTTATGGCACAGGG
The DNA here is from genome assembly GCF_042186555.1 of Aquarana catesbeiana. Taxonomy (NCBI): domain Eukaryota; kingdom Metazoa; phylum Chordata; class Amphibia; order Anura; family Ranidae; genus Aquarana; species Aquarana catesbeiana. The sequence goes on along the minus strand of NC_133324.1, from coordinate 782,562,799 downwards.
TTCTAAAGGAACAGCACCGGTGGCCGTTCCTTCAAAGCGCATGCGCCAGTGATGTCACTGGCTCCATGTAATGTAAATATCTTCTAAACTGTACATGTTTAGGAGATATTTACTGTACCTATAGGCAAGCCTTATTATAGACTTACCTATATGTAAAAGGCAGTAGAGGATGTTTACTTCCACTTTAAGTGACGGTGGAGCCCTCCCTCTGAATACCATATACCGTATTTATCGGCATATAACAGGCACTTTTTTCCCCTGAAAATCGTGGGTGCGTGTTATAGTCCGATCTCCGCCAATTTTGTGTGATCGGAGCGATCGCGGCAATTGCGGCGATTGCCGCCGACATATACAGCCGTGTGTAAATTCAAATATGGCGCCGAGACTGCAGGGACTTGGCGGAGCCGAGATACACATACCCGAGAGTCCTCGGCTTTTCTCGGCGCCGCTTACAGTCCCGCCCAGTCCTGCTATTTGACCTGTGTGATGTCCATCATAGGGCGGGACTGGGTGCACTGACAAGGCTGCACTGACATGGCTGCACTGGGGCAAAGCTGCACTGACAAGGCTGCACTGACAATTCTGCACTGGGGCAAAGCTGCACTGACAAGGCTGCAATAGACACTGGAGAAAGGCTGCACTGACACTGACGAGGCTGCAGATGGACACCGATAAGGCTGCATTGATGGGCATTTTAATGTAAGTTTTTCTTCCTTAACCACCTCAATACTGTGCATTTTCGCCCCCTTCCTGCCCAAGCCATTTTTCAGCTTTCAGCGCTGTCGCAATTTGAATGACAATTTCGCGGTCATACAACACTCGACCCAAATGAAATTGTTATCATTTTTTCCCCACAAATAGAGCTTTCTTTTAGTGGTATTTGATCACCTCTGCGGTTTTTATTTTTTGCGCTATAAACAAAAGAAGAGTGACAAGTTTTAAAAAAAACACAATAATTTTTACCTTTTGGGATAATAAATATCCAATTTTTTTTTCTTTAAAACTAATTTTTTCTCAGTTTAGGCCGATATGTATTCTTGTACATATTTTTGGTTAAAAAAAAATCGCAATAAGCGTATATAGATTGGTTTGTGCAAAAGTTATAGTGTCTACAAAATAGGGGATAGTTTTATAACATTTTTTTTTTTAAATTTTTTTACTAGTAATGGCGGCGATCTGCGATTTTTATTGTGACTGCGATATTGCGGCAGACACATCGGACACTTTTGACACATATTTGGGACCATTCACATTTATACAGCGATCCGTGCTATAAAAATGCATTGATTACTGTATAAATGTGACAGGCAGTGAAGGGGTTAACACTGGGTGGTGATGGAGGGGTTAACTGTGTTGCTAGGGGAGTGATTCTAACTGTAGGGGGCGGGGACTCACTAGGGGAGGAGACCGATCGGTGTTCCCCTGTACTGGGAACACACCATCGGTCTCCTCTCCTCTGACAGGACCGTGGATCTGTGTGTTTACATACACAGATCCACGGTCCTGCTGTGTTACCGGTAATCGCGGGTGCCCGGCGGACATCGCGGCCGCCGGGCACGCGCACCGGGTGCTTAGTGACACGGCGCGCGCGTGCGATCGCCGGCGGCGGCGCGCGCGCCCCCTGGTGGCTTAAGAAAGCGAGGACCTCATATGACGTCCGCCCGCAACGAGAGCTGCGCCGCCTGGCCGTCAATTGACGGCCAGCGGTCGGCAGGCGGTTAAACTTTACTCCTAAAAGTTTTTTTCCTTAAAATTCCCTCCTAAACTTGGGGTGAGTGTTATACGCCGGCGCGTGTTATACGCCAATAAATACAGTACTCTATGTGTGGTGTCCTGTAATCCAAATATACAACTTGATATCTTTCCAACAAATAACAATATCAAAATATAATATTGCAGCATATTAGTGACATTGACACCCTCCCTCAAAAGATTTTTGATAACAAGTTGCAATATATAAGTGATGGTAACACCCCCTCAAGAAATAAAATAACTCTACTTACAATAGGGGGGTGTCATCATCACGAATATCCTACAATTTTATATTTTGAAATTTTGCCTTGTCAGGTGTCTTTTTTTGTTAAGGTTATCTGAAAGATGGGTTTCAAATGTTTTGACAGGGGCGCAGTTTCAGTGCTTGCCATAGGCGCCCTTTTCACTAGATACGCCTCTGAAGGGAAAAAAAGTAATTTAAAAGTACTCGCGGCTATAATGAATTGTCGGTACCGGCAATACACATAAAAGTTAATTGATAAAAATGGCATGGGATTCCCCCACAGGGGAACCCTGAACCAAAATTAAAAAAAAAAAACAAATTCCATATCAGGCCCTTCAGGTCTGGTATGGATATTAAGGGGAACCCCCGCACCAAAATTAAAAAGAAATGGCGTGGGGGTCCCCTCAAAATCCATACCAGACCTTTATGGATTTTAAGGGGAAACCTGTGCCAAAATAAAAAAAAATGGCGTGTGGTCCCCCCAAAAATCCGTACCAGACCCTTATCCGAGCACGCAACCTGGCAGGCCGCAGGAAAAGAGGGGGGGGAGGAGAGAGTGCCCCCCTCCTGAACATGCCACATGCCCTTAACATTGGGAGGGTACTTTGCCCGGTGGTTGTGGGGGGTCTGCGAGCAGGGGGCTTATCGGAATCTGGAAGCCCCCTTTAACAAGGGGCCCCCCAGATCCTGGCCCCCTCCTGTGGGAAATGGTAACGGGGTACAAATGTACCCCTACCATTTCACAAAAATGTGTGAAAATGGTAAAAAAAGACAATAAACACCTTGGGACAAGTCCTTTATTAAAAAAATTTAAAAAATAGAATTGTCCCACGAAGTCTTCTTCTACTTCTCTCGCTCTGACAGACAGAAAAAGGAAAAAAAAAAAAAGCTGCACGCTGCCTACAATCTGGCACAAGCCGTAATGACTGGCCTCTCAGGTGACAGCTCTTGTATATCTGAGGACGGGGCCACAGAATGACGTTGCCGGGTGACCCCGCTCCCCTCTGACGCACGGGAACATCCCTATGGCTTTCCCATAGTGTCAGAGGGGGCGGGGTCACTCCGTTACGTAACCGGGTGGCCCCGCCCCCTCTGACGCTACAGGGAAGCCATAGGGATGTCCCCGTGTGTCAGAGGGGGTGGGGTCACCCGGCAACGTTATAGTGTGGCCCCGCCCTCAGTTTTCACAGAGCTGTCACCTGAGAGGCTGGTCATTACAGCGGGTGCCTCCCATGGAGACAGATCGTAGGCGGCATGTGGCCTTTTTTTTTTTTCGGTCCGTCTGAGCGAGAGAAGAAGAAAACTTCGTGGGACAGTTTTATTTTTTTATTTTTTTAATAAAGGACTTGTCCCAAGGTGTGTATTGTCTTTTTTTTACCATTATCACACAATTTTTATGAAATGGTAGGGGTACATTTGTACCCCGTTACCATTTCACATGGGGGGGCCGGGATCTGGGGGTCCCTTTGTTAAAGGGGGCTTCCAGATTCCGATAAGCCCCCCTGCCCGCAGACGCCCACAACCACCGGGCAAGGGTTGTGGGGATGAGGCCCTTCTCCCCATCGACATGGGGACAAGGTGCTTTGAGGGGCTACCCCAAAGCACCCTCCCAATATTGAGGGAATGTGGCCTGGTACGGTTCAGGAGGGTGGGCGCTCTCTCGTCCCCATTCTCTTTTCCTGAGGCCTACCAGGTTGCGTGCTCAGATAAGAGTCTGGTATGGATTTTTGGAGGGACCCCACGCCATTTAAAAAAAAAATTTTGGCGCAGGGTTCCCCTTAAAATCCATACCAGACCCTTCAGGTCTGGTATGGATTTTGAGGGGGACCCCACACCATTTTTTTAAATATTTTGGCACAGGGTTCCCCTTAAAATCCATACCAGACCTGAAGGGTCTGGTATGGATTTTGAGGGGGACCCCCACGCCTTTTTTTTTTAAATTTTGGTGTGGGGTTCCCCTTAATAACCATACCAGACCTGAAGGGCCTTGAGCGGAATTTGGGGGACCCCCACGCTTTTTTTTGTTTTAAATTTTGGTTCGGGGTTTTAGAAATGTCATTTTGGTCTCGGAACACGGGAAACATGCGCCACTTTACAGGCATACTATAGACACCCCCCAGGTATGAAATTTAAAGAAATATTTCACTTTTATTGTTTCACTTTAAGCATTATTAAAATCACTGCTCCCGAAAAAAACGGCCGTTTTTAAAACTTTTTTTTTGCATTGATACATATCCTCTGGGGCAGGACCCAGGTCCCCAAACACTTTTTAAGACAATAACTTGCATATAAGCCTTTAAAATTAGCACTTTTGATTTTTCATGTTCGTGTCCCATAGACTTTAACGGTGTTCACGTGTTCGAACACACTTTTTGCCTGTTCGCATGTTCTGCTGCGAACCGAACCAGGGGTGTTCAGCTCATCCCTATTCCTGAGCTGCGCTCCTGGAATTGGACATTAGACATGTGCAATTTGTTTCGTTCCAAATTAGTTTTTCTACGAAATTAGACAAATTCATTCATTCGGAAATATTCGAAATAACGAAAACCCCTTTAACAAATTTTTCCGAAATTCAAAAATCCAAAGAATTGAAAATTCAGTAATTCGAAAACCTGAAAATCGAAAATTCGAAAATTCTAAATCCAAAAATTCAAAAGAACGAAAAACCGAAAATAAGAACGAAAATTTCAAAACCCAAAAATTAGAAAATCTGAAATAATAACTAACTAAACTAATAACTATTACTAACTATTTAATTAGAGGTATTGGAATTTTCTTTCAAATTTGGCTGTTAGTGAACGTAATGAATACAAATTTATCCGAATAATCCGAAATAACGAATGCCCCATCTAAATGAATGGAATGTAACGAAATAATAATAATAAATAATAATAATAATAATATAAACTTTTTAATATTATTGATGCGGCATTTGTTATTTCGGATAATTCGTAACTTCTGATAAAGTCATATTCGTTACGTTCACTAACAGCCAAATTTGAATAGAAATTCCAATACCTATAATTTAATTGTTAGTTATTATTAGTTAGTTATTATTTTGAATTTTCGGATTTTCAAATTGTCTTCCAGGTTTCTTCCAGGTTTTTGGCGTAGGCCAAAATTAACTCATATATCCCAGTAGTCTTCCTGGGCTTTTTTTTTTTCATCTGGAGGAGGGGAGAAAGGGCTATTTCAGCTAAACACACCGCCTGCCTGCATGCCTGAGCGCAAGGGCAGAGTGATTCCAAGAAGTAAAGGCTACATTAATCATCTGTCCTTAGATTGAATATCATATTCATTTTGCAGTGCTGGAGATAAAAATACCAGCTTCTCAAGAGTGAGTTTGAGTACCTGGGAACATAATTTTCAAATAGGGCATGCTATCCAACCCTGAGAACATTCTGGTTATCCAAGAATTAAAGTCCCCATCAACTGAAATGGATGTCAGGGCTTTTCTAGGCCTGACCTGCTAGTACCTAGGCTTTATTAAGCACTATGCTCACCACGCTGCCCCAACCCAAAACTCCTGCAAGAGAAAGACCAAAAAGGAGGCCACCGATAGGTCGATGGGTGCCAGAACAAAAGGGGACTTTTGACTACAACAATAGATAGACAGTTTCAATACTGGCCTTCGTAGACCTCTCTCTTGTGTTCCAGACTAGAACCAATGGCAGTACCCAAGCCTTAGGGACAGTGCTTTCACAGGTACATGATGGACAAGAAACAATAATTGCCTACCCTAGTCACAGTTTACACGCCACCAAGAAAAACCCTGAAAACTAGAGCTCATTCAAGCTAGGGGTATTACTCCTGGTGTGGGAAGGTACCAGACGTTTAGTGAAAAATGGGGTGGAATTCAAAGTCTGGACCAAAAATAACCCGCTAGTGTACCTCCAGACTGCTAATCTGGGCACTCAGGAGCAACGGTGGGTGTCCCGACTGGTAAAATGGATGAACAGTCCTGATTCGTCCTGAAAAAACATTATACTGTACCACAGGGCTTAATGGCAACTTGGCAAGTCATACTGTCAAAGGCCCATGCTTTCCCTGTGGTTGAAAGAATCCATGTAGGAGCAGGACACTGAAGTGTAGATGTAGTTTATTAGGCAAACCATGAGCATGGGACTGTTCCAGCAGACTGAACAGGTCTGCCGACACTGCATGATTTGTTCATTGTCAAAAGGTGCAAAAGCTTGATTGCCACCCATGAACTGGAACTTGTTAGCTCCAATAGAATCACTAACTATTGATTTCCTAACATTTGACCCATCTGAAGATGGATATTACAACACTCTTGTCATGGTGGACCATTTCACTGAGTTTGCAGTAGTATTGCACAACCAGACCACCAAGACCACAACACAGGTGGCATGGAATTATTTTTGTCTCTCATATGGCTGCCCACAAAAAAAAAAATTCAATGGTGCTGCTCACTGGGCATGAGGAAAACACACACCACTCTTTACTACCCACAGAGTAACAGGAAATGCAGGAGGTTCAACAGAACCCTGATGTTTAAGGAGCTAAAGAAGCAGAGTAGATGGACTCACTACCTTGCCATAGTTATCTGGAAGTATAACCATGCAGTACATGATGACAAGGTTGCTCACATTACCATGTTATATTTGGCCACACCCTAGGGGAATCCACCAATCTTTGGGGCAATGTCCCCACTGAAAAGCCTGGACATACACAAGCTGACATTCTGGATTAGAGAGTGGAAGCAATAGCTGTCAGAGGTGCAGCAGTTTGTAAAAGTTCAGTCTTGGGTAGAACAAGAAGAGTCAGATTATCCATATGCCAACCTTTAACCTGGAGATAGGGTTCTCATCAAGGGCAAGGTACACACATTAACAAGGCAAGTATCAGACACCGTGGAAAGAAAGTCCTGGCATACACTGTGCCAACCGATTCCAGCGTGGCAGTCTATGACATCTGATAAAGAGGCATGAGAGACAAGCCAAGGCATCTACATCACAAAATATTAAAACTTCTTCAAGGCCATGGTGTGGCTCTCAAGAAGATCAGCAAAGAACTAGTCCAATTTCCCCACCTTCTCCAGCTCTGGGCGCAGGAACTTTTAACTCCATTACCCACAATAATGGAGGCTCCAATCCAGGGGCATATAATGAAATGAGTGGGCACATGTGCAAGATCAAGAGTGGGCCCCAGGCATGGATAAAGGAATGCGGTGTGTGCAGCGTGCCACTGCAAAAAGTGGGCGTGGTTTAAATTGTGCTAACTATTGGGCGTGGCTTAAAGGGTGTGTGATTAAATAGTGTCTGAGATGACTTGCATTGTGCAGAATGTGGTAATGTTAAACAGGGAATATACAGTACGGAGTGTATGGCGGCGAGTAGTATAAACAGGAGAGGAGGATGGGTTGTACGGTGGTGGGTAAAACATGCAGGAGAGGAGTGCAGAGTGTACAGTGGTGGGCAGTATGTGCAGGGAGAGGGGTGTGGAGTGTATGGTGGTGGGTAGTATGTGCAGGGAGAGGAGTGCGAAGTGTATGGCAGTGGGTAGTATGTGCAGAGAGAGGGGTGTGGAGTGTATAGTGGTGGGTGGGATGTCCAGGAAAGGAGTTCGAAATGTATGGAGGTGGGTACTATGTGCAGGAGAGGAGTGCGAAGTGTACGGCTGTGGGTAGTATGTGCAGGGAGAGGGGTGTGGAGTGTATAGTGGTGGGTGGGGTGTGCATGGAGAGGGGTGTGGAGTGTATTGTGGCGGGTGGGATGTGCAGGGAGAGGGGTATGGAGTGTATGGCGGTGGGTAATATGTGCAGGGAATGGAGTGCAGAGTGTATGGCGGTGGGTGGGATGTACAGGGAGAGGAGTGTGAAGTGTATGGCGGTGGGTAGTATGTGCAGGCAGAGGGGTGTATGGTGGTGGGTGGAATGTGCAGGGAGAGGCGTGTGAAGTGTATGGTGGTGGGTAAAATGTGCAGGGAGAGGGGTGTGGGGTGTGTATGGTGGTGGGTTGGATGCACAGGGAGAGGAATGAATGAATGAATTAATGAACGATTTGTAAAGTGCTGCAAATGCGAACTGAATCACCTCAAGGCGCTAAATGTATTTTGTGTTGTCAGCTTCTTAGAAAAGGAAGGTCTTGAGTTTTCTTCCATATGGATGTGAGTCGGAAGAGTGTTCCATAGCCGAGGTCCCTGGACTGCGAATCTTCGTTCTCCCTTTGCTTTGTAGCGGCATTTGGGAACGAGGAGGAGGTTTTGGTTAGATGATCGCAGATTGTGATTGGGTGTGTAGTGTTTTATTTTCTCTCGGAGGTATTGAGGGGCGTTACCTTGTATGCATTTGTGGGTGAGGCAGAGGGTCTTGAATGTGATCCGATTCTTTACGGTTAGCCAATGTAGGCTCCTCAGGGATGGGGAAATGGACTCCCAGGGTTTTTTTCCTGTTAGCAGTCTTCGTTTTGGATGGCCTGTAGGCGCGCAAGCTGATATTGGGGTAATCCTATGTAGAGCGAGTTTGTGTAGTCGAGTCGGGAATTGATGATTGTTCCGACTACTGCTGCTTTGTCCTCTTTTGGGATGAAGGGGATGAGTCTGCGTAGCAGGCAGAGGAGCTGGTGAGATCCGCTAACTACTGATCCTATTTGTGCATCCATTGTCATTTCTGAGCCAAAGATGACTCCGAGACTCTTGGCTTTGGTGCTTGGAGAGATGGTCTGTCCAAAGATGGTGGGAGGTGTCCATGGTGTCTTGGTTTTGGGATTTTGGTTAGCGTGTAGGAGAAGAAGTTCTGTTTTTGACCTGTTGAGTTTAAGGGAGCTAATGGTCATCCAGTCATCTATCAGAGTGAGGCATTTCTCTAATTGCTGATGGTGGTCTTTTTGTCCGGTGATGCGAAAGTAGATTTGGGTGTCGTCAGCGTATGAGTGAAAACAGGTCAGAATTTTTGATGATTTTGAGGAGTGGGCGAATGTAGATGTTGAATAGCACTGGTGACAAGGGTGAACCCTGAGGGACTCCACAGGAGATTGTCCGGGTTTCAGAGGTGAAGGCTCCTAGTTTCACTGTCTGAGAGCAATTCTCTAAGAAGGATGCAAACTATTTTAGACTAGAATCTGAGGCTCCTGCTACTTCTGTGAGGCGGACAAGTAGAGTATTGTGGTCCACTGTATCAAATGCTGCACTGAGGTCTAACAGTACCAGGAGACATGATTCTCCGTCATCTACTGCTTCGAGGGCATCATACCATATTTTGAGAAGCACAATTTCTGTGGCATGGCCTGGGCGGAAGCCTGATTGCAGAGGGTCCAGGAGTTGATGTGTGTCCAGGTGGCGTTGTAGCTGTTGTACTACCACTTTCTCCATAATCTTGGAGATGGTGTTGAGGCTTGTTATCGGTCTGCGGTAGTTAGGGTCCTTAGGGTCGAGACTGGGTTTCTTTAGCAGGGGTTTGACGATGCCTTGCTTGAGGATGGTTGGCACACCCTCAAGTGCGAAGTGTATGGTGTGCAAAGTGTATGGTGGTGGGTAGTATGTGCAGGGAGAGGGATGTGAAGTGTACGGCGGTGGGTAGTATGTGCAGGATGGTATCAGTAGGGCAGTGGACGGTGTCAGTAGTTCTTCTTCTTTTTTTTTTTTTTACAGTTACATTTTTTAGCATTCTCTTTTCATATTTTCAAAATAAATGCTTTTTGGGGGTCAGTGAATGGTGTCAGTAGAGCAATGCACAGTGTCATAAAAAAAGGCACAGGGGGCCAGAGGAAGATATAGGGGGCTGGAGGAAGACACAGGGAGACAGTCAAGGGTGATCGGTGCAGTGGGTAGGGGGCAATCATGGGGCCCCCTACAGCCTACCTGATTAGGCCCCCATCCCCGCCCCTGACCCTGCATACTTGCCTAAAATAATGCAGCTTTGTCTTCAAGGGGGACAAAAGGGAGCACTGGTGAGAGATGGGAGTCCTGGTGCTTAGTGTGGGGAGATGGGGGTCCTGGTGCTTAGTGGGGGAGATGGAGGTCCTGGTGCTTATCTGTGTGGAGATGGGGGTCCTGGTGCTTCTCTGTGTGGAGATGGGGGTCCTGGTGCTTAGTGGAGGGAGATGGGGGTCCTGGTGCTTATTGGGGGGAGATAGGGGGCCCTGGTACTTAGTGGGGAGAGATGGGGGTCTTGGTGCTTTGTGCGGAGAGATAGGGGGTCCAGGTGCTTGGTGGGGGAGATAGGGGTCCAGGTACTTAGTGGGGGAGATAGGGGTCCAGGTACTTAGTGGGGGGAGATAGGGTGTCCAGGTGCTTAGTGAGGGGAGATAGGGGATCCTGGTGCTTAGTGGGGGGAGATGGGGGTATTGGTGCTTAGTGGGGAGAGATGGGGGTCCAGGTGCTTAGGGGGGGGAGATGGGGGGTCTTGGTGCTTAGTGGAGGGAGATGAGGGTCTTGGTGCTTAGTGTGGGGAGATGAGGGTCCTAGTGCTTAGTGGGGGGGGGGATAGGGGGTCCTGGTGCTTAGTGGGGAGAGATGGGGGTTTTGGTGCTTAGTGGGGGGAGATGGGCGATCCTGGTGCCTAGTGGGGGAGATGGGGGGTCTTGGTGCTTAGTAGGTCTTGGTGCTTAGTGGGGGGAGATGGGGGTCCTGGTGCCTAGTGTGGGGAGATGGGGTGTTTTGGTGCTTAGTGGGGGGAGATGGGGGGGTCTTGGTGCTTAGTGGGGGGGGGGGTTGGTGCTTTGTGGGGGGAGATGGGGGGTCCTGGTGCTTAGTGGGGGGAGATGGGAGGTCCTGGTGTGCAGTAGAGAGAGATGGGGGTCTTGATGCTTAGTGGGGACAGATTGGGGGGCTGGCAGGCAGTGGGGAAGGGGCACTAGTGCTCCTTACCTGGCTGCTTGATCCATCTGGAATCCTGTGTAGAAGAATCCTCCCCTCTCACTTTTCTTCTGGGACGGTTTCTCCCATGTAAAGGGATGCCAGTGCAGTCGATCTCACGAAAGCAAAAGAAAACTTCCTCTGCTCCCTTCTCTGCCAGGCTCTGACTGATGATCATCACGGGTATCCCTCCAGTAGTTCCGGCCAGGCCCCAGAAGCAGTCAAATAGCTGTCAGTTCTCCTGTCAGTGGCTGTACCCCCCCCCCCCCCCTTCCTTCAATGCGGCGCCCTCTGGATAAAAAGATGGGCCCCCACCCCTGCACCGATCATCCCGGATAACCCCTGAAAGTATCATCCATGGCTGCAGGGTGGGTCAGGTCACAGTGAAAGTTGGCCATACCCCATGCAATCTGATTGTACACTTTCTGTACAATTTCCTTCAGATTTACAAAAACTATGAAATAGGAGGACCCACCTGAATAATCCATTCAATTTGTATCAAATCAGACAGGTCCTTCCTCTATATATAGTAGATCTAAAGGAGATTGTACAATCAGTTTGTATAGTGTGAGGCCACCTTAAAGGAAAAAGTAGGAAAGTGGGTGGAAATAAATAAGTGGTGGTATAGTAATGAGGGAGGTGTGGGGTCCACAGAAGTAAAATACACCCTATTTTGTGATGCGGTAAAGCAGTGCAAGATTGGATATAAAGTTTCCTGGATGGCCACATGTAGGGATGAGCTCCGGCGTGTTCGCATGGCGCACGTGCCGAGCCCGCCAGGAAGTCGGCACGGCGCAGCGCTAATCACAAGCAGTGAGACATTTCCCGATGTGCGGCTGCAGAGATCGGGAAATGTCTCCCTGCCTGTGATTAGCGCTGCGCCGTGCCGACTTCCTGGCGGGCTCGGCACGTGCGCCATGCGAACACGCCGGAGCTCATCCTTAGCCACATGATTCCACAGGAAGTGATGGGCTTAGAATGCATTGTTTAACCACTTGAGGACCGAGCATCTTTCTGAGATTTGGTGTTTACAAGTTAAAAAATTTTTTTTTTTGCTAGAAAATTACTTAGAACCCCCAAACATTATATATATTTTTTTCGAACACCTTAGAGAATAAAATGACAGTTGTTGCAATACATTCTGTCACACCGTATTTGCGCAGCGGTCTTACAAGCGCACTTTTTTTGGAAAAGATAAACTTTTTTGAGTTAAAACATAAGACAACAGTAAAGTTAGCCCAATTTTTTTTATTTATATTGTGAAAGATAATGTTACACTGGGTAAATTGATACCCAACATGTCATGCTTCAAAATTGCGGCCGCTCGTGGAATGGCGACAAATTTTTACCCTTAAAAATCTCCATAGCCGACGTTTAAAAAAATTCTACAAGTTGCATGTTTTGAGTTACAGAGGAGGTCTAGGGCTAGAATTATTGCTCTCGCTTTACCGATCACGGCGATACCTCACATGTGTGGTTTGAACACCGTTTTCATATGTGGGCACTGCTCACGTATGTGTTTGCTTATTTTTTTTTTCTTATTTATTTTAGCTTTTATTTTATTTTTTTTACATTGTTCTTTAAAAAAAAAAAATGTGTCACTTTTATTCCTATTACAAGGAATGTAAACATCCCTTGTAATAGGAAAAAAGCATGACAGGACCTCTTAAATATGAGATCTGGGGTCAAAACGACCTCAGATCTCATCTTCACACTAAAATTTACACTAAAATGCAATTAAAAATGTTTTTTTTTTTATTTATGTCATTTGAAAAAGGAGCTGTGGGCGGAAGTGACGTTTTGACGTCGCTTCCGCCCTGCAGTGCTATGGTGACGCATGGGGGCCATATTCCCCTCACTCGTTTCCATGCCAAGCCAGGGACAGGACACGATCACCTCCGTCGCTGCCGATGGCTCCGGTAAACGGCGGAGGGCACCAGAGAGCAGCGGGAGTCCGCTGCAGACACCACTTTTATCTTGAAGAGCACCGCTCACTGAAGAAGAGGATACCGGGGTTATGGCAGCTAGATGCTGACATAACAACGGTATTTCTCTTCAAAGTAGCAATGTAAAACGACGGCGGGCAGTCCGTAAGTGGTTAAAATGTTGAACTGAGATGTACAGAGTCAAAGCTGCAATGGACTAGGTAAGTAAGAAATAAATACATTGGGATAGCTTGGGCAGAAACTACATTAGAAAAGTCTTCTAGTTATTATGAAAAGTGAAATTCTGCCTGAAAAGGTGAACTTTGCCTTAAATTATCAGTTCATGTTCCACATTGTTTGTTTGCCAGTGACTCTTTTCTCTGTGCCATATCTATAGTTATGTTCTATCACCACCTGTTGGTCAAATGGAGTTATTTCTGGTAATCCTGTTACTCTGTTTGGATACCTTCTTTTTATAACCCTTAGTTTAATACTGGTTATATCTAGGGATGAGCCGAACACCCCCCGGCAGAACATGTGAACAGACCAAAAATTTGTGCGAACACGTGAACTCCGTTAAAGTCTATGGGACTCGAACGTGAAAAATCAAAAGTGCGAATTTTAAAGGCTAATATGCAAGTTATTGTCCTAAAAAAGTGTTTGGGGTTCTGCCCCAGGGGACATGTATCAAAAAAGTTTTAAAAATGGATGTTTTTTTGGGAGCAGTGATTTTAATAATGCTTAAAGTGAAAAATACCGTAACTGGGGGGTGTCTATAGTATGCTTGTAAAGTGGCTCGTGTTTCCTGTGTTTAGAACAGTCCCTGCACAAAATGACATTCTAATTATCGGTCTGCGGTAGTTAGGGTCCTTAGGGTCAAGATTGGGTTTCTTTAGCAGGGGTTTGATGATGCCTTGCTTGAGGGTGGTTGGCACACCCTCAAGTGCGAAGTGTATGGTGTGCGAAGTGTATGGTGGTGGGTAGTATGTGCAGGGAGAGTGGTGTGAAGTGTACGGCGGTGGGTAGTATGTGCAGGATGGTGTTAGTAGGGCAGTGGACGGTGTCAGTAGTTATTATTTTTTATTTTTTTTTTTTTTACAGTTACATTTTTTAGCATTCTCTTTTCATATTTTCAAAATAAATGCTTTTTGGGGGTCAGTGAATGGTGTCAGTAGAGCAATGCACAGTGTCATAAAAAAAGGCACAGGGGGCCAGAGGAAGATATAGGGGGCTGGAGGAAGACACAGGGAGACAGTCAAAGGTGATCGGTGCAGTGGGTAGGGGGCAATCATGGGGCCCCCTACAGCCTACCTGATTAGGCCCCCATCCCCGCCCCTGACCCTGCATACCTGCCTAAAATAATGCAGCTTTGTCTTCAAGGGGGACAAAAGGGAGCACTGGTGAGAGATGGGGGTCCTGGTGCTTAGTGTGGGGAGATGGGGGTCCTGGTGCTTAGTGGGGGAGATGGAGGTCCTGGTGCTTCTCTGTGTGGAGATGGGGGTCCTGGTGCTTCTCTGTGTGGAGATGGGGGTCCTGGTGCTTAGTGGAGGGAGATGGGGGTCCTGGTGCTTATTGGGGGGAGATAGGGGGCCCTGGTATTTAGTGGGGAGAGATGGGGGTCTTGGTGCTTTGTGCGGAGAGATAGGGGGTCCAGGTGCTTAGTGGGGGAGATAGGGGTCCAGGTGCTTAGTGGGGGGAGATAGGGGGTCCAGGTGCTTAGTGAGGGGAGATAGGGGATCCTGGTACTTAGTGGGGGGAGATGTGGGTAATGGTGCTTAGTGGGGAGAGATGGGGGTCCAGGTGCTTAGTGGGGGGAGATGGGGGGTCTTGGTGCTTAGTGGGGGAGATGGGGGTATTGGTGCTTAGTGAGGAGAGATGGGGGTCCAGGTGCTTAGTGGGGGGAGATGGGTGGTCTTGGTGCTTAGTGGAGGGAGATGGGGGTCTTGGTGCTTAGTGTGGGGAGATGTGGGTCCTAGTGCTTAGTGGGGGGGGGGGGAATAGGGGGTCCTGGTGCTTAGTGGGGAGAGATGGGGGTTTTGGTGCTTAGTGGGGGGAGATGGGCGATCCTGGTGCCTAGTGGGGGAGATGGGGGGTCTTGGTGCTTAGTGGGTCTTGGTGCTTAGTGGGGGGAGATGGGGGGTCCTGGTGCCTAGTGTGGGGAGATGGGGTGTTTTGGTGCTTAGTGGGGGGAGATGGGGGGGTCTTGGTGCTTAGTGGGGGGGGTTGGTGCTTTGTGGGGGGAGATGGGAGGTCCTGGTGTGCAGTAGAGAGAGATGGGGGTCTTGATGCTTAGTGGGGACAGATTGGGGGGCTGGCAGACGGTGGGGAGGGGGCACTAGTGCTCCTTACCTGGCTGCTTGATCCATCTGGAATCCTGTGTAGAAGAATCCTCCGCTCTCACTTTTCTTCTGGGCCGGTTTCTCCCATGTGAAGGGATGCCAGTGCAGTCGATCTCACGAAAGCAAAAGAAAACTTCCTCTGCTCCCTTCTCTGCTAGGCTCTGACTGATGATCATCACGGGTATCCCTCCAGTAGTTCCGGCCAGGCCCCAGAAGCAGTCAAATAGCTGTCAGTTCTCCTGTCAGCGGCTGTGCCCCCCCCCCTTCCTTCAATGCGGCGCCCTCTGGATAAAAAGATGGGCCCCCACCGCTCATCCCGGATAACCCCTGAAAGTATCATCCATGGCTGCAGGGTGGGTCAGGTCACGGTGAAAGTTGGCCATACCCCATGCAATCTGATTGTACACTTTCTGTACAATTTCCTTCAGATTTACCAAAACTATGAAATAGGAGGACCCACCTGAATAATCCATTCAATTTGTATCAAATCAGACAGGTCCTTCCTCTATATAGTAGATCTAAAGGAGATTGTACAATCAGTTTGTATAGTGTGAGACCACCTTAAAGGAAAAAGTAGGAAAGTGGGTGGAAATAAATAAGTGGTGGTATAGTAATGAGGGAGGTGTGGGGTCCACAGAAGTAAAATACACCCTATTTTGTGATGCGGTAAAGCAGTGCAAGATTGGATATAAAGTTTCCTGGATGGCCACATGATGCCGCAGGAAGTGATGGGCTTAGAATGCATTGTTTAACCACTTGAGGACCGAGCATCTTTCTGAGATTTGGTGTTTACAAGTTAAAAACATTTTTTTTTTTGCTAGAAAATTACTTAGAACCCCCAAACATTATATATATTTTTTTCGAACACCTTAGAGAATAAAATGACAGTTGTTGCAATACTTTCTGTCACACCGTATTTGCGCAGCGGTCTTACAAGCGCACTTTTTTTGGAAAAGATAAACTTTTTTGAGTTAAAACATAAGACAACAGTAAAGTTAGCCCAATTTTTTTTATTTATATTGTGAAAGATAATGTTACACTGGGTAAATTGATACCCAACATGTCATGCTTCAAAATTTCGGCCGCTCGTGGAATGGCGACAAACTTTTACCCTTAAAAATCTCCATAGCCGACGTTTAAAAAATTCTACAGGTTGCATGTTTTGAGTTACAGAGGAGGTCTAGGGCTAGAATTATTGCTCTCGCTTTACCGATCGCGGCGATACCTCACATGTGTGGTTTGAACACTGTTTTCATATGCGGGCACTGCTCACGTATGTGTTTGCTTATTTTTTTTTCTTATTTATTTTAGCTTTTATTTTATTTTTTTTTACATTGTTCTTTAAAAAAAAAATGTGTCACTTTTATTCCTATTACAAGGAATGTAAACATCACTTGTAATAGGAAAAAAGCATGACAGGACCTCTTAAATATGAGACCTGGGGTCAAAAAGACCTCAGATCTCATCTTCACACTAAAATGTACACTAAAATGCAATTAAAAATGTTTTTTTTTTTTTTTTTTGTCATTTGAAAAAGGAGCTATGGGCGGAAGTGACGTTTTGATGTCGCTTCCGCCCTGCAGTGCTATGGTGACGCATGGGGGCCATATTCCACTCACTCGTTTCCATGCCAAGCCAGGGACAGGACACGATCACCTCCGTCGCTGCCGATGGCTCCGGTAGACGGCGGAGGGCACCAGTGAGCAGCGGGAGTCCGCTGCAGACACCACTTTTATCTTGAAGAGCACCGCTCCCTGAAGAAGAGGATACCGGGTTATGGCAGCTAGATGCTGACATAACAACAGTATTTCTCTTCAAAGTAGCAATGTAAAACGACGGCGGGCAGTCTGTAAGTGGTTAAAATGTTGAACTGAGATGTACAGAGTCAAAGCTGCAATGGAATAGGTAAGTAAGAAATAAATACATTGGGATAGCTTGGGCAGAAACTACATTAGAAAAGTCTTCTATTTATTATGAAAAGTGAAATTCTGCCTGAAAAGGTGAACTTTGCCTTAAATTATCAGTTCATGTTCCACATTGTTTGTTTGCCAGTGACTCTTTTCTCTGTGCCATATCTATAGTTATGTTCTATCACCACCTGTTGGTCAAATGGAGTTATTTCCTGTAATCCTGTTACTCTGTTTGGATACCTTCTTTTTATAACCCTTAGTTTAATACTGGTTATATCTAGGGATGAGCCGAACACCCCCCGGCAGAACATGTGAACAGACCAAAAATTTGTGCGAACATGTGAACCCCGTTAAAGTCTATGGGACTCGAACGTGAAAAATCAACAGTGCGAATTTTAAAGGCTAATATGCAAGTTATTGTCCTAAAAAGTGTTTGGGGTCCTGCCCCAGGGGACATGTATCCAAAAATTTTTTTAAATTGGATGTTTTTTTGGGAGCAGTGATTTTAATAATGCTTAAAGTGAAAAATACCGTAACTGGGGGGTGTCTATAGTATGCTTGTAAAGTGGCACGTGGTTCCTGTGTTTAGAATAGTCCCTGCACAAAATGACATTCTAAAGGAAAAAAAGTCATTTAAAACTGCTTGCAGCTGTAATGTAATGTTGCCCCCCCCCCCAGCCCATTAATGGGCCCTTTGGATCTGGTATGGATAATAAGGGGAACCCCGCACCCAAATAAAAAAAAAAAAAGGCTTGGGGCCCTCTATATACTTTGAACAGCAGTATACAGGCGGTCCCCAGGTTACAAACAAGATAGGGACTGTAGGTTTGTTAAGTTGAATCTGTTAGTAATTTGGAACAGGTACATTTTTTAAATGTAGCTCCAGCCCCAAAATCTATGTTTAAGCTTTTGGGTTATATATAGCGCAGGGTCATCATCCCTGTAACATTTTTTTTTGCTGTCTGTGCCCGTGTTCAGAAGATTTCACCTCACTTTCTGTCCCAATGCCATTTGGATTTTGAAAATTTGGGGTTATTAGGGAAAGAAGAATTGGTGATAAAGACACCTTTTTCCCATATTAACTCTTACAGGAGAGAATTTCCATTCCTAGGGGAAGATTTTCTCTCACTTCCTGTTGTCGCCTCTGTTTGTAGGTAGGAGTCGTTTGTAAGTCGGATGTTTGAAAATAGAGGACTGCCTGTATATATTATACAGCCTGCCCTATACACTCTGCGTAAAATTTGGCCTTAGGTGTTCTGGTGGTACCAGAACACTGTAAGCCCTCACATTTACAGCAGGGTGCTGGAATGGGCTCTGTTGCGAAATATATCAACAATTGTAATTACAAGCCCCTGTTAAACAGGGGCAGAAAAATTGGGTTTTAGGCAGTGGTGGTGGCACAACACTGTAACACCTCACAGATACTCTTGTTTGGCGCAGGAATGGGCCCTGCTGTGAAATATTAGATCAAAAATTGTAATTACATGCCCCTGTTAAACAGGGGCAGAAAAATTGGGTCTTAGGCAGTGGTGGTGCCACAACACTGTAACCCCTCACAGATTCTGTTGTCGAGCGCAGAAATGAGCCCTGCTATGAAATATTAGAGCAAATATTGTAATTACATGCCCCTGTTAAACAGGGGCAGAAAAATTGGGCCTTAGGCGGCGGTGATGGTGGTGGTGGTGGCACAACACCGTAAAGCCTCACAGATACTCTTTCTGAGCGCAGGAACAGGCCCTGCTATGAAATATTAGAGCAAACATTTTAATTACATGCCTCTGTTAAACAGGGGCAGAAAAATTGTGCCTTTGGCACTGGTGGTGGTGCCACAACACTGCAACCCCTCACAGATACTTTAGTTGAGTGCAAGAGCGAGCCCTGCTGCAAAATATTACAGCAAAAATTGGAATTACATGCCCCTGTTAAACAGGGGCAGAAATATTGGGCCTTAGGCACTGGTGGGGGTGCCCTGAAACAAAAATGTTCTTAGAAGCTATCAACATGAACATTGAGGAGGAATAGGATAGTCACTCAGCATAACAGGATAGTCACTCAGCATAGGCAGTCTTCAAGGGATCTCACATTCATAGAAAAATGAATCGGTTACATCAGCATCAGGTGCTTGGTAGCTGGTGATCAAAGACTGATTCATTTTTATGAAGGTGAGCCGATCAACTGAGTCTGTGGACAGGCGCACTCTGTGATCGGTTACAAAGCCTCCAGCAGCACTGAATGTGCATTCAGAAAGAACGCTGGATGCAGGACAGGCCAGTAACTCAATTGCATATTGTGCAAGCTCTGGCCAGTGATCCATCTTCAACACCCAGTAACCCAGTGGATTTTCAGTTGATCTTGCCCCTAGGTATTCCTGTGTCATGTAAATCAGACGCTGGCGATGGTTGCTGGAACCGATCAGACCTTGGGGCTGCGGGCTAAAGAATTGTCTGAACGCATCGGTCAGACGTTTACCTTCTCCACTGCTACTTTCGTGACTGACCAAAGCCTCAGCAACACGTTGTCCAGGAGGACCAGGAAATTGTAACCTCCCAAGCTCTGGAAACGCATTGCACAAACCTTTCTGCAAGGCCTCCCGAAGATTTTTCATCCTCTGCTCTCTCTGCAAAGGCTGGATAAGTTCCGCAACCTTACCCTTGTAACGTGGATCAAGAAGGGTTGCCAGCCAATAATGATCCCTCACCTTGATACCACAATTTCAAGGGTCCTTTCGCAGGCTTTGCAGGATCAGGGAGGCCAAGCAGCGAAGGTTTTCTGAGGCATTTGATCCGGAGTCCTCTGGGTCACTAAGGATGACATGATCCACAGCCACCTCCTCCCAGCCATGTACAAGTCCATGGGTTTCTGGGAACTGAAAACAAACCCTTGAAGACTGCTGCTGAGTGCCAGGCTCCACCTCAATGCTGACACAATCCTCATCCTCCTCCTCCTCCTCTTCCTGTGTGATTGGCGGGCCCGCAGGAATACTGTCTGGATAAAGGGGGCCTTGAGAGGTAAGGAAGTCCTCCTCTTCCTCCCTCTGTTCTGCCTCAAGTTCCCTGTCCATTATTCCACAAAGCATGTGCTCCAACAGGAAGACAAGAGGGACAGTACCACTGATGCATGCACTGTCACTGCTCATGAACACAAGTATAGGCGCATCAACACAGAGATCATAAAAGTCCCAATATAAATCTGCTAGTAATTGACAATATAGTCCATCTGGCATACACAGGCAAATCAGCTACGTAGTGGTGTTGGGAGAGGCAAAAGACGTCCACAGGAAGCACACAAGGCTGCCATCAATTTAGGGAAGAAACCATATTCCAAAGAGCTGAAAAAAAGCACAAGTGGAGAGGCGCCTCTGGGTGCAGTCGTTTTTTAAAATCAATTTAATAGACAACGCAAGATCAACTCACATGTAGTATAAAAATGAAAAGCATGGTATCAGAAAGGTCGAGATGACGTTCCCACACCCTGTGACAAGATCTGTGCTGTGTACGATGACCGGGGATCTTCCGAATGATGTAAATGCCGGCTCCGGAAGAGTGGCCTCAGAACGAGGCTTGAAACACAGTGGATGGCTGGCAGCAGGGGGACAACGTCATCAAAAATGGACGCGTTTCATGAGCGTGCGCACTTGGATGCTCTTCAAGTCGCGCTCCTTCCTCAGCAGACAAAGTCTGAATACCATAGAGAGGGTTTAAATAAAGAAAAAAGACACAAGGGCGGAGCTGGATGAGGCAATGAGGGGGAGGTTGGAAGTGATAATGAAATTAGTAGACAAACCAAATTAAGATGTAAATACTATAATACTATAATATGCAAATAAAAAATATGGATATAGTATGCTGGTCCGGACTGAGTATGTATAATACTGGTAGGGGAGAAAAATATGTATATATAGTCTAAATGAACTAAAGGACATATATAAAGTAGTAAAGTAAAAACTGTTATTATATATGCTGGATATGAAAACTGGAAAGAGGAGGACAAGCTAAGCCCACTGAGCACCAATGCTCACGCATGGGAAGTATCCATAAATACAATGAAAATTATATAACATATGTAGGTATATATAAATAAAGCGATAACATTATTAAACATAGACGTACATGAATGGGCAGGCGGTAGGCATGCTGAAAATGATAAATATATAAAACAGAATGGGTCTACATACAAAACATATATGATATAAATAATTTGTTGAGTTGAGGTATACCTATGATGACAATTACAGGCCTCTCTCTTATTTTTAAGTGGGAGAACTTGCACAATTGGTGGCTGACTAAATACTTTTTTGCCCCACTGTAGTTTATGGACTTACCTGCCCTTGCGGCCTACTATACGTAGGCCGCACTATATGAGCTCTCAGGACCAGGTTTGGGGAGCATAGGAGGTCAATCGAAAGTGGCATTGACCCATTAAAAGTGGCCCACAGCGTGCCTAAACATTTTACCCAAGCCCACCAACAATCCACGAAAGGGCTTCAAGTTTGGGTGATTGAACAAATCCCCAATTCTCTTCCAGCTGCAGAGCAATTAAAAAAACTCTGTGCTAGAGAAACTTACTGGATTTATCATTTAGATGTCCTTTCACTTGTTGGAATGAATGACGGTATACAAATTTCCACCATCATATAAACCCACCTTTCATCTTTGTTAGTATACTTCCGCCTATCTTTGTTTCCTTTTTTTTAATGATATCTCTTATATATACATGTTTTTATGGTACTAATTTCCATATTAATAAATTTGGTATGTGTGTGCGTTTGTATGCATTTTATATGCGTGTAAACGCATATACATATGCGTTTTATTACCACATTTTATCCCAGCATATTGCGAGCTATTATATTATTCCACTTAATTATTTATATCATATATGTTTTGTATGTAGACCCATTCTGTTTTATATATTTATCATTTTCAGCATGCCTACCGCCTGCCCATTCATGTACGTCTATGTTTAATAATGTTATCGCTTTATTTATATATACCTACATATGTTATATAATTTTCATTGTATTTATGGATACTTCCCATGCGTGCACATTGGTGCTCTGTGGGCTTAGCTTGTCCTCCTTTTTTCCATTTTTTCATATCCAGCATATATAATAACTAGGGGTGCAACGGATCGTCACCGATCCATGATCCGAACGGGCCAACCTGTTCGGATCGGCACACCCGCGATCCGCGGAGAGCTCCGCGGCCTCGGGTTTTAGGAAAGGCCACGGCTTCGGCCTAGCTCCGGAGCCGTGGACATCTTTGTACACCCAGCAGCGCTGAGCTGCGTGCTGACATCATCACCCCGCCCCCAACTCGTGGGTCCGGCGGCTGGCTTGGCGGCTTCTCTTAACTGTAAGGTAAGACGAACAGCACTGTAATGTATACAGTGGGGAGTCTGAGGATATTACATTGGGGACATGTGGCCTGGCTATATTACAGTGGGGGACATGTGGACTGGCTATATTACAGTGGGGGACATGTGGCTATATTACAGTGGGGGACATGTGGCTATATTACAGTGGGGGACATGTGGCTATATTACAGTGGGGGACATGTGGCTATATTACAGTGGGGGACATGTGGTTATATTACAGTGGGGGGCATGTGGCTATATTACAGTGGGGGACATGTGGCTATATTACAGTGGGGGACATGTGGTTATATTACAGTGGGGGACATGTGGCTATATTACAGTGGGGGACATGTGGACTGGCTACATTACAGTGGGGGACATGTGGCTATATTACAGTGGGGGACATGTGGCTATATTACAGTGGGGGACATGTGGTTATATTACAGTGGGGGGCATGTGGCTATATTACAGTGGGTGACATGTGGTTATATTACAGTGGGAGACATGTGGCTATATTACAGTGGGGGACATGTGGCTATATTACAGTGGGGGACATGTGGATATATTACAGTGGGGGACATGTGGATATATTACAGTGGGGGACATGTGGATATATTACAGTGGGGATATGTGGATATATTACAGTGGGGGAGATTGTGGATATATTACAGTGGGGGAGATTGTGGATATATTACAGTGGGGAGATTGTGGATATATTACAGTGGGGAGATTGTGGATATATTACAGTGGGGGGGATTGTGGATATATTACAGTGGGGAGATTGTGGATATATTACAGTGGGGAGATTGTGGATATATTACAGTGGGGGAGATGATGTGGATATATTACAGTGGGGGAGATGACATGGCTATTACAGTGGGGGAGATGACGTGGATATTACAGTGGGGGAGATGATGTGGGGAGATGACGTGGATATTACAGCAGTGGGGGAGATGACGTGGATATTACAGTGGGGGAGATGACATGGATATTACATTGGGGGAGATGACGTGGATATTACAGCAGTGGGGGACATGTGGACTGGCTATATTACAGTGGGGGACATGTGGCTATATTACAGTGGGGGACATGTGGCTATATTACAGTGGGGGACATGTGGTTATATTACAGTGGGGGACATGTGGCTATATTACAGTGGGGGACATGTGGCTATAGTACAGTGGGGGACATGTGGTTATATTACAGTGGGGGACATGTGGACTGGCTACATTACAGTGGGGGACATGTGGCTATATTACAGTGGGGGACATGTGGCTATATTACAGTGGGGGACATGTGGTTATATTACAGTGGGGGGCATGTGGCTATATTACAGTGGGTGACATGTGGTTACATTACAGTGGGAGACATGTGGCTATATTACAGTGGGGGACATGTGGCTATATTACAGTGGGGGACATGTGGCTATATTACAGTGGGGGACATGTGGATATATTACAGTGGGGGACATGTGGATATATTACAGTGGGGGACATGGGGATATATTACAGTGGGGGAGATTGTGGATATATTACAGTGGGGGATATTGTGGATATATTACAGTGGGAGAGATTGTGGATATATTACAGTGGGGAGATTGTGGATATATTACAGTGGGGGGGGATTGTGGATATATTACAGTGGGGAGGTTGTGGATATATTACAGTGGGGAGATTGTGGATATATTACAGTGGGGAGATTGTGGATATATTACAGTGGGGGAGATGATGTGGATATATTACAGTGGGGGAGATGACGTGGATATTACAGTGGGGGAGATGATGTGGGGAGATGACGTGGATATTACAGCAGTGGGGGAGATGACGTGGATATTACAGTGGGGGAGATGACATGGATATTACAGTGGGGGAGATGACGTGGATATTACAGCAGTGGGGGAGATGACGTGGATATTACAGTGGGGGAGATTGTGGATAACTGGATATTACAGTGGGGACTATATGGTGGTGGAATTTTCACAGGTTTTTGCAAATTCAATTAATTGCATTTTGCACATTTATCCAAATTGACTTTTAGATTATCCATATATTTTTCTAATTATTTTTAATATTTTTGGTGTTCTTGTCAATTCATGTGTTTACGTTTACGTCGTTCACTATTGTAGTATTACGTTTAGCGCAATCCTATTTTTTCTATATTTTTTTTCACTGTATTGAGGTTTTGCAGAAGGATTGCTGCTTCCACTGAGTCTTAGGCGATTTTTGTGTCGTCGGCCGCACAAGATCGCTTCTAGGTCTTAGCGCAGTTTCTTTCCTTTTTTCCAGGTGAGCTCCCCTGCCTTCCCTGACTGGCGAGTCAGGCGACCGACTGCCCACTGTTTCGTCCTCCCCTGGAACGTCCTCCAGGCTACTGAAGCGCTTCCACATCCTGCCTCTACTTTGGGGAAGGAATCAGTCCACACACACAGTGTGGTCATGGCGAGCGGAGGAACGGAGGAGCTTGAACGCCCCACATCATTTAAATCCCCTGTAAGGGAGCATTTTGGCTTCCCTGTCAAATATGATTACCAAATATTAAATAAATGTAGCGCTAAATCAACATGTATAAGTGATTAATGTGCACGTGCATATAATGTCCCAAATAATGCCGTGTGGCTGTCAACACAAAAGTCCACAATCAGGGTAAATGATCCATGTGGCAATACATGCAACTTCTCAACGATGTACTCAGAAGTCTTCAAGGTAAGTAAAAAGATGGAATACGCTTACCAACTGAGTTGGACTCTATTGCCATAAGCATAGAATCAGTAAGACTTTGTGCCACCAGGGGCAAAAACATGAGGTGATGGAGGCAAGGGTAGAGCCTCTATGGTGGAGGCAAGGGTAGAGCCTCTCTCGGCTATGGATGTCCCTTCTGGTCCACTAGAACTGGGTCAGAGATGGTGTCCACAGATCAATAGTTCCTTGATGAATCAGAACATGTGGAGAAAAAAGGGATACTTCCACATAGTGTAACTCCGTATTTTTATTACTAAAAAATCGCAGTACAGGGAGCAAAAATTAAAACGTGATCACGAATAAAAGCAGTGTATGAGGTAAATAAAACCACCCTACGCGTTTCGATCAAAACGATCTTCAACAGGGGTATATAACATAGTGACTGCAACAAGGTCCACACTCTCCCCAGACAATGTAGACATCCTTGTCTTTTTGAAAAAGAATTTGAAATTATAAGCTCAGGAATGCTTTGCTTTCTTTCTTTTATTCTTCTTTGATGGTGTGGACATACTAGGCTTTCACTATCCATTTTTCATTATGTTGCACTTTAATGCCCCGTACACACGGTCAGATTTTCCAATGGAAAATGTCCGATCGGAGTGTGTTGTCGGAAATTCCGACCGTGTGTAGGCTCCATCGGACATTTTCCATCGGATTTTCCGACACACAAAGTTGGAGAGCAGGAGATAAAATTTTCCGACAACAAAATCCGTTGTCGGAAATTCCGATCGTGTGTACACAAATCCGACGGACAAAGTGCCACACATGCTCAGAATAAATAAAGAGATGAAAGCTATTGGCCACTGCCCTGTTTATAGTCCCGACGTACGTGTTTTACGTCGCCGCGTTCAGAACGATCGGATTTTCCAACAACTTTGTGTGACCGTGTGTATGCAAGAAAAGTTTGAGCCAACATCCGTCGGAAAAAATCCATGGATTTTGTTGTCGGAATGTCCGAACAAAGTCCGACCGTGTGTACGCCCTATAAGTTGTTTTTGGCTCATTGCCCATCAGTCCATGTTTAAAGGAAGGATATATTCCTTATGTTGCACTTTAAGTTGTTTTGGGCTCATTGCCCATCAGTCCATGTTTAAAGGAAGGAGATATGCCTTATGTTGCACTTTAAGTTGTTTTTGGCTCATTGCCCATCGGTCCATGTTTAACCACTTGACGACCGCCTCACGCCGATTTACGTCGGCAAGGTGGCACGGACAGGCAAAATCACGTACATATACGTGATTTGCCTTCCGCGGGTGGGGGGTCCGATCGGACCCCCCCCGGTGCCCGAGGCGGTCGTCTTTTGTCCAGCGGCGATCAGAGGTGAGGGGGAGGCCATCCGTTCGTGGCCCCCCCCTCGCGATCGCCGCCGGCCAATCACATCATTCCTTTGCTGCTGTATGCTAAACAGCAGCAAAGGAAATGATGTCATCTCTCCTCGGCTCGGTAATTTCCGTTCCGGCCCGAGGAGAGAAGACAGGTATGTGAGTGCACAAACACTACACACACAGTAGAACATGCCAGGCACACTAAGCACCCCGATCCCCCCCCCGATCGCCCCCCGATCCCCCCCCAATCACCCCCCCCCCCCCCCCGTCACAAACTGACACCAGCAGTTTTTTTTTTTTTTTGTTTTTTTTTCTGATTACTGCATTGGTGTCAGTTTGTGACAGTTACAGTGTTGGGACATTTAGTATTACCCCCCTGTAGGTCTAGGATACCCCCCTAACCCCCCCTAATAAAGTTTTAACCCCTTGATCACCCCCTGTCACCAGTGTCGCTAAGCGATCGTTTTTCTGATCGCTGTATTAGTGTCGCTGGTGACGCTAGTTAGGGACCTAAATATTTAGGTTCGCCGTCAGCGTTTTATAGCGACAGGGACCCCCATATACTACCGAATAAATGTTTTAACCCCTTGATTGCCCCCTAGTTAACCCTTTCACCACTGACCACCGTATAACTGTTACGGGTGACGCTGGTTAGTTTGTTTATTTTTTATAGTGTCAGGGCACCCGCCGTTTATTACCGAATAAAGGTTTAGCCCCCTGATCGCCCGGCGGTGATATGCGTCGCCCCAGGCAGCGTCAGATTAGCGCCAGTACCGCTAACACCCACGCACGCAGCATACGCCTCCCTTAGTGGTATAGTATCTGTACGGATCAATATCTGATCCGATCAGATCTATACTAGCGTCCCCAGCAGTTTAGGGTTCCCAAAAACGCAGTGTTAGCGGGATCAGCCCAGATACCTGCTAGCACCTGCGTTTTGCCCCTCCGCCCGGCCCAGCCCAAGTGCAGTATCGATCGATCACTGTCACTTACAAAACACTAAACGCATAACTGCAGCGTTCGCAGAGTCAGGCCTGATCCCTGCGATCTCTAACAGTTTTTTTGGTAGCATTTTGGTGAACTGGCAAGCACCAGCCCCAGGCAGCGTCAGGTTAGCGCCAGTAGCGCTAACACCCACGCACGCACCGTACAGCTCCCTTAGTGGTATAGTATCTGATCGGATCAATATCTGATCCGATCAGATCTATACTGGCGTCCCCAGCAGTTTAGGGTTCCCAAAAACGCAGTGTTAGCGGGATCAGCCCAGATACCTGCTAGCACCTGCGTTTTGCCCCTCCGCCCGGCCCAGCCCAGCCCAGCCCACCCAAGTGCAGTATCGATCGATCACTGACACTTACAAAACACTAAATGCATAACTGCAGTGTTCGCAGAGTCAGGCCTGATCCCTGCGATCGCTAACAGTTTTTTTGGTAGTATTTTGGTGAACTGGCAAGCACCAGCCCCAAGCAGCGTCAGATTAGCGCCAGTACCGCTAACACCCACGCACGCACCGTACACCTCCCTTAGTGGTATAGTATCTGAACGGATCAATATCTGATCCGATCAGATCTATACTGGCGTCCCCAGCAGTTTAGGGTTCCCAAAAACGCAGTGTTAGCGGGATCAGCCCAGATACCTGCTAGCACCTGCATTTTGCCCCTCCGCCCGGCCCAGCCCACCCAAGTGCAGTATCGATCAATCACTGTCACTTAACGCATAACTGCAACGTTCGCAGAGTCAGGCCTGATCCCTGCGATCGCTAACAGTTTTTTTTGGTAGCTTTTTATTGAACTGGCAAGCGCCAGCGGCCTAGTACACCCCGGTCGTAGTCAAACCAGCACTGCAGTAACACTTGGTGACGTGGCGAGTCCCATAAGTGCAGTTCAAGCTGGTGAGGTGGCAAGCACAAGTAGTGTCCCGCTGCCACCAAGAAGACAAACACAGGCCCGTCGTGCTGCATTCGCCAATCCTAATTGGGAACCCACCGCTTCTGCAGCGCCCGTACTTCCCCCATTCACATCCCCAACCAAATGCAGTCGGCTGCATGAGAGGCATTTTCTTTATGTCCTCCCGAGTACCCCTACCCAACGAACCCCCAAAAAAGATGTCGTGTCTGCAGCAAGCGCGAATATAGGCGTGACACCCTCTATTATTGTCCCTCCTGTCCTGACAATCCTGGTCTTTGCATTGGTGAATGTTTTGAACGCTACCATTCATTAGTTGAGTATTAGCGTAGGGTACAGCATTGCACAGACTAGGCACACTTTCACAGGGTCTCCCAAGATGCCATCGCATTTTGAGAGACCCGAACCTGGAACCGGTTACAGTTATAAAAGTTAGTTACAAAAAAAGTGTAAAAAAAAAAAAAATATATATAAAATAAAAAAAAATAGTCGTTTTATTGTTCTCTCTCTCTCTATTCTCTCTCTCTTGTTCTGCTCTTTTTTACTGTATTCTATTCTGCAATGTTTTATTGTTATTATGTTTTATCATGTTTGCTTTTCAGGTATGCAATTTTTTATACTTTACCGTTTACTGTGCTTTATTGTTAACCATTTTTTTGTCTTCAGGTACGCCATTCACGACTTTGAATGGTTATACCAAAATGATGCCTGCAGGTTTAGGTATCATCTTGGTATCATTCTTTTCAGCCAGCGGTCGGCTTTCATGTAAAAGCAATCCTAGTGGCTAATTAGCCTCTAGACTGCTTTTACAAGCCGTGGGAGGGAAAGCCCCCCCCCCCACCGTCTTCCGTGTTTTTCTCTGGCTCTCCTGTCTCAACAGGGAACCTGAGAATTCAGCCGGTGATTCAGCCAGCTGACCATAGAGCTGATCAGAGACCAGAGTGGCTCCAAACATCTCTATGGCCTAAGAAACCGGAAGCTACGAGCATTTTATGACTTAGATTTCGCCGGATGTAAATAGCGCCATTGGGAAATTGGGGAAGCATTTTATCACACCGATCTTGGTGTCATCAGATGCTTTGAGGGCAGAGGAGAGATCTAGGGTCTAATAGACCCCAATTTTTTCAAAAAAGAGTACCTGTCACTACCTATTGCTATCATAGGGGATATTTACATTCCCTGAGATAACAATAAAAATGATTAAAAAAAAAAAAAAAAATGAAAGGAACAGTTTAAAAATAAGATAAAAAAGCAAAAAAAATAATAAAGAAAAAAAAAAAAAAAAAAAAAAAGCACCCCTGTCGCCCCCTGCTCTCGCGCTAAGGCGAGCGGCGGTCTGTCGTCAAACGTAAACAGCAATTGCACCATGCATGTGAGGTATCGCCGCGAAGGTCAGATCGAGGGCAGTAATTTTTGCAGTAGACCTCCTCTGTAAATCTAAAGTGGTAACCTGTAAAGGCTTTTAAAGGCTTTTAAAATGTATTTATTTTGTTGCCACTGCACGTTTGTGCACAACTTTAAAGCATGTCATGTTTGGTATCCATGTACTCGGCCTAAGATCATCTTTTTTATTTCATCAAACATTTGGGCAATATAGTGTGTTTTAGTGCATTAAAATTTTAAAAAGTGTGTTTTTTCCCCAAAAAATGCGTTTGAAAAATCGCTGCGCAAATACTGTGTGAAAAAAAAAATGAAACACCCACCATTTTAATCTGTAGGGCATTTGCTTTAAAAAAATATATAATGTTTGGGGGTTCAAAGTAATTTTTTTTGCAAAAAAAAATAACTTTTTCATGTAAACAATGAGTGTCAGAAAGGGCTTTGTCTTCAAGTGGTTAGAAGAGTGGGTGATGCGTGACATAAGCTTCTAAATGTTGTGCATAAAATGCAAGGACAGTTCAAAACCCCCCCAAATGACCCTATTTTGGAAAGTAGACACCCCAAGCTATTTGCTGAGAGGCATGTCGAGTCCATGGAATATTTTATATTGCGACACAAGTTGCGGGAAAGAGACAAATTTTTTTTTTTTTTTTTGCACAAAGTTGTCACTAAATGATATATTGCTCAAACATGCCATGGGAATATGTGAAATTACACCCCAAAATACATTCTGCTGCTTCTCCTGAGTACGGGGATACCACATGTGTGAGACTTTTTGGGAGCCTATCCGCGTACGGGACCCCGAAAACCAAGCACCGCCTTCAGGCTTTCTAAGGGCGTGAATTTTTGATTTCACTCTTCACTGCCTATCACAGTTTCGGAGGCCATGGAAAGCCCAGGTGGCACAAAACCCCCCCCAAATGACCCCATTTTGGAAAGTAGACACCCAAAGCTATTTGCTGAGAGGTATAGTGAGTATTTTGCAGACCTCACTTTTTGTCACAAAGTTTTGAAAATTGAAAAAAGAAAAAAAAAAAAGTTTTTTCTTGTCTTTCTTCATTTTCAAAAACAAATGAGAGCTGCAAAATACTCACCATGCCTCTTAGCAAATAGCTTGGGGTGTCTACTTTCCAAAATGGGGTCATTTGGGGGGGTTTTGTGCCACCTGGGCATTCCATGGCCTCCGAAACTGTGATAGGCAGTGAAGAGTGAAATCAAAAATTTCACCCTTAGAAATCCTGAAGGCGGTGCTTGGTTTTCGGGGCCCCGTACGCGGCTAGGCTCCCAAAAAGTCCCACACATGTGGTATCCCCATACTCAGGAGAAGCAGCTAAATGTATTTTGGGGTGCAATTCCACATATGCCCATGGCCTGTGTGAGCAATATATCATTTAGTGACAACTTTGTGCAAAAAAAAAAAAAAAAAAAGTGTCACTTTCCCGCAACTTGTGTCAAAATATAAAATATTCTATTGACTCAATATGCCTCTCAGCAAATAGCTTGGGGTGTCTACTTTCCAAAATGGGGTCATTTGGGGGGTTTTGTGCCACCTAGGCATTCCATGGCCTCTGAAACTGTGATAGGCAGTGAAGAGTGAAATCAAAAATTTACACCCTTAGAAATCCTAAAGGCGGTGCTTGGTTTTCGGGGCCCCGTACGCGGCTAAGCTCCCAAAAAGTCCCACACATGTGGTATCCCCATACTCAGGAGAAGCAGCTGAATGTATTTTGGGGTGCAATTCCACATAGGCCCATGGCCTGTGTGAGCAATATATCATTTAGTGACAACTTTTTGTAAATATTTTTTTTTTTTTTTTTTTTTTGTCATTATTCAATCACTTGGGACAAAAAAAATAAATATTCAATGGGTTCAACATGCCTCTCAGCAATTTCCTTGGGGTGTCTACTTTCCAAAATGGGGTCATTTGGGGGGGGTTTGTACTGCCCTGCCATTTTAGCACCTCAAGAAATGACATAGGCAGTCATAAACTAAAAGCTGTGTAAATTACAGAAAATGTACCCTAGTTTGTAGACGCTATAACTTTTGCGCAAACCAATAAATATATGCTTATTGACATTTTTTTTACCAAAGACATGTGGCCGAATACATTTTGGCCTAAATGTATAAATAAAATTTAGTTTATTGGATTTTTTTTATAACAAAAATTAGAAAATATCATTTTTTTTCAAAATTTTCGGTCTTTTTCCGTTTATAGCGCAAAAAATAAAAACTGCAGAGGTGATCAAATACCATCAAAAGAAAGCTCTATTTGTGGGAAGAAAAGGACGCAAATTTCGTTTGGGTACAGCATTGCATGACCGCGCAATTAGCAGTTAAAGCGACACAGTGCCAAATTGGAAAAAGACCTCTGGTCCTTAGGCAGCATAATGGTCCGGGGCTCAAGTGGTTAAAGGAAGGAGATGTGCCGTTTTTTTGTTGCACTTTAAGTTGTTTTTGGCTCATTGCCCATCGGTCCATGTTTAAAGGAAGGAGATGTGCCATTTTTATGTTGCACTTTAAGTTGTTTTTGGCTCATTGCCCATCGGTCCATGTTTAAAGGAAGGAGATATGCCTTTTTTTTATTTTGCACTTTAAGTTGTTTTTCATTATGTTAAAAAGAAGATATTATGCCTTGTGCACTTTAACTTGATTTTATATATTTTCAAGTAATGTAAAAGTGTTAATAAACAAAAAGAAAAAACTTATGTTTATTTGTCTTGTCTTTTTTTTTTTTTGATCTGAAAATGATCCGATCCGTGACTCTGATGCGAGGAACGATACGAACCGTGAGGTTTTTGATCCGTTGCACCCCTAATAATAACAGTTTTTACTTTACTACTTTATATATGTCCATTAGTTCATTTAGACTATATATACATATTTTTCTCCCCTACCAGTATTATATATACTCAGTCCGGACCAGCATACTATATCCATATTTTTTATTTGCATATTATAGTATTATAGTATTTAAATCTTAATTTGGTTTGTCTACTAATTTCATTATCACTTCCAACCTCCCTCTCATTGCCTCATCCAACTCCGCCATTGTGTCTTTTTTCTTTATTTAATCCCTCTCTATGGTATTCAGACTTTGTCTGCTGAGGAAGGAGCGCGACTTGCAGAGCATCCAAGTGCGCACGCTCATGAAACGTGTCCATTTTTGATGACGTCGTCCCCCTGCTGCCAGCCATCCACTGTGTTCCAAGCCTCGTTCTGAGGCTGCTCTTCCGGAGCCGGCGTTTACATCATTCGGAAGATCCCCGGTCATCGTACACAGCACAGATCTTGTCACAGGATGTGGGAACATCATCTCGACTTTCTGATACCATGCTTTTCATTTTTATACTACATGTGAGTTGATCTTACGTTGTCTATTAAATTGAATGGTGACAGGACAGTGCATGCATCCTTGATCAGTAGCCACTGGCTTGGCGAAAAAAAGCCAAGCTCCCCTGACCCTGTCCTGGTGCCATACTCACACAGGTACTCATTGATGGCCCTCTGCTGCATGTGCAGCTGCTGCAGCATTGCCAATGTTGAGTTCCACCTGGTAGGCATGTCACAAATGAGGCGGTTCTTGGGCAGGTTGCATTCCTTTTGAAGGTCAGCCAGCCAAGCACTGGCATTATATGACCGGCGGAAATGCCCACAGACTTTCCTGGCCTGCCTCAGGAGATCCTGTAAGCCCGGGTACCTGCACAAGAACCGCTGCACTATCAAATTAAGGACGTGAGCCAAACAGGGAACATGGGTCAAGTGTCCCTGTCAGAGGGCGGAGAGGAGGTTGGTGCCATTGTCGCAAACCACCATTCCTGCCTGAAGCTGGCATGGCATCAACCACCTCTGAGTCTGCCACAGCAGAGCTGACAGAATCTCTGCCCCAGTGTGGCTCCTGTCCCCTAAGCAGACCAACTTAAGCACCGCATGGCATCTTTTTGCCTGAGTGCTTGCGTAGCCCCTTGAACGCCTACGGAGCACTGCTGGTTCAAAGGAGAAATCTGCAGAGGAAGAGGCCATAGAGGAAGAAGAAGAGGAGGGGGTGGAGGAGAGAGGTGTGGCAGAATCACCACTACTATCATTTTGGAGGCGTGGTGGCTGAACAAGCTCCAACAATACTACACCCTGTCCTGCATCCTTCCCAGCTGCCAGCACACTTACTCAGTGGGCCGTGAAAGAAAGGTAACGTCCCTGTCCATGCCTGCTGAACCATGAGTCAGCAGTAATATGCACCTTACCGATGACCGCCCTGTCCAACGAGGCCAAGACATTGCCTTCCACATGCCAGTAGAGAGCCGGAATGGCCTTCTGTGAAAAGAAATGGCGTTTGGGAACCTCGGGACCTAATTTCTTTCGTCGGTTTAGCAACTGGTGTAGGTAAATTTGCCTGCTACAATCGGATGTTGGTGTAGCGATAGCAGATTGCATGCAAGTACTTGGCACACCTAATTCTACACCTTCATTCCTCTCAGTGCAGGTTTCTGAGAGGACTGAAGGTATAGTGGGGTTGGAGATCCCAGCTGATGAGGAGCAAGGAGAGGTCCGCCTTGTTCTTTGCTGTGGGTCTTTTAAGTACTGTTGCCAACGGACTGCATGGGAGGTTGCCATATGTCTGGTCAAGCATGTGGTGCCCAAGCGGCTGCTGTTTTGGCCACGCTTGATATGCTTCAGACATATGTTGCAAACGGTGCAACGGTGCGATCTGCTGCACATGTAGCAAAAAAGGCCCACACCAAAGAACTTTTCAAAATACGCAGGGAGTCAGCAGTACCCTGCACATGCGGAACTCTGTGGTGTGATGCAGTCACGTGGCTGCCCTTAAACTGGCCCCTGGAGGGCATCCTGCCTAGTTGGAGATGTGCCTCCTCCTCTCTTCTATCAGGCACCCACGTAGCGTCAGTGACCTCATCATCCCCTCCCTTCTCGTCACTGGAGCAAACCTGGCAGTATGCTGCAGCTGGGGGACCATGACTGCCAGTTTCTTGATCTTCTTGGGCACCCCCTCTCTCTGGGCTCACGTTACTGCCTTCCTCAACCTGGGTACCATCATCGGAGCTTTCAAAATGCTGCGCATCCTCCTGCAGCATGTACCTAACCCTGTGGTCGAACAGTTTGGGGGACTTCTCCGTGCATGATGGTGGGGCTAGGGAAGGAGTGACTGATGACATTGAACCGATGGAATAGGCCACTTTGGCAGCTGCATTGGCAGGCAAACTGCTCTGAGCCTGGGTGACAGAGGATGAGGAGGATGAGGACGGCTTAGTTATCCACTCTACCAACTCTTCTGCATGTTGTGGATCAACACGGCCAGCTGCTGAAAAAAAGGACAAGCGTGCCCCACGGTCACGTGCTGAGGATGCACCGTGTCTATGTCCAGCACTGTTGGCTCTAGACACAGAGCCTGCTTGCCCTCTTTTAGTGGCCTGTGAGCATCTGCCTCTCCTTGGTGGCCTTCCAGACATGCTGTAAAATTTTATTAGCAAAACACCGCCTCCAGTTTACTAGAAAAAGTACACCAGGAATGGCCTGCAGTCAGATATAGGCATGGCTAGACTAGAATGCAGTGGATATATATATGTGGGAGACTGTATATATATTTTATGCACTGCAGATCACTGAATCACCTGCCTGCCTGCCTGCCTGAAAGTGTATTTGAAAACGTATACCAGGAACGGCCTGCAGTCAGATATAGGCTTGGCTAGACTAGAATGCAGTGGATATATATATGTAGGACACTGTATATATATTTTATGCACTGCAGATCACTGAATCACCTGCCTGCCTGCCTGAAAGTGTATTTGAAACCGTACACCAGGAACTGCCTGCAGTCAGATATAGGGTTGGCTAGACTAGAATGCAGTGGATATATATATATATATATATATGTAGGAGACTGTATATATATTTTATGCACTGCAGATCACTGAATCACCTGCCTGTCTGCCTGAAAGTGTATATGAAACCGTACACCAGGAACGGCCTTCAGTCAGATATAGGCTTGGCTAGACTAGAATGCAGTGGATATATATATGTAGGAGACTGTATATATACTGTATATATATTTTATGCACTGCAGATCACTGAATCACCTGCCTGCCTGCCTGAAAGCGTATTTAAAAATGTACACCAGGAACTGCCTGCAGTCAGATATAGGCTTGGCTAGACTAGAATGCAGTGGATATATATATGTAGGAGACTGTATATATTTTTTATGCACTGCAGATGACTGAATCACCTGCTTGCCTACCTGAAAGTGTATTTGAAAGAGTACACACCAGGAATGGCCACTGTATCACCTGCCTGCCTGCCTGCCTGAAAGTGTATTTGAAAACGTACACCAGGAACTACCTGCAGTCAGATATAGGCTTGGCTAGACTAGAATGCAGTATATATATATATATATATATATATATATATATATATATATATATATATATATATATATATATATATATATATATATATATATATATATATATATATATATATATGTAGGAGACTGTGTGTGTATATAGATAGATAGATAGATAGATAGATAGATAGATAGATAGATAGATAGATAGATAGATAGATAGATATTTTTTTTTCAAATTTATTAACATTAAACAGTAAACATACAAGTATACATTGCTTACATATGGAGAGGCATATGGAGAGGCATAAAAAGTACAGGAGACGTCTTATCTGTGATATCTTACAGTTGGCTAATTATTCATGTATACTTGGGATCAAAAAACAATTGAGTATTTTTATTATATAGAAATAAATTTGGATAATAGGGGGTATTTTAGAGTATTAATGGAGAGTGGAAAAGACAACATATCACGTTTCTTGCTTTTAAAGGAGTGTTGAACATTCAGTATTCCCATTATGCATAAAGAGTTATGAGGAAAGATATATGCTGTATCTACTTACATAAAGGGTAAGGTAGTCGTTGGTCGAATCTTAGCTCTCGGTGCTTTCACAACTGCCTTGGAAAGGATATGTTGTGGTGCGATATTTTTTAGTGATGATTTAGGTGAGATTCATGTATAAGTGTCTCCCCTCAAATCTTCATAGTTTTGTGAATATCTGAAGGTAAACCATGGCGACCATGTTTTATGGTAACTTTCAATGGAATTGTTGGGTTGTGCTATTGTCTCCTCCATGTCACAGATATCTTTGATTCTGAATAGCCAATTTCTGATTGACGAGGTGCTGGTAGATTTCCAAAGCAGTGGCACAAGAGATTTGGCAGCATTTAGTAGGTGTTTGGATAATGATTTCTTATACCGCTGAAGTGGAAAAGATGTGACATGGAGTAAGCAACAAGCCACATCGAGTCTCAGTGAGGTTTCCGTTATGTGGCAGATGGTTTCTTTCACCTTAGTCCAGTAATGAGATATCATGGGGCATTGCCACCATATATGTAGGAGGGTGCCTTTGTCTTTTTGACATCGCCAGCAAAGATCAGAGGATTGAGGGTACCATTTACGTAACTTAACAGGGGTGGCATACCATTGTGTAAGCAATTTGTATGCCGTTTCCTGTGTTCTGGTACTTAGTGAGCATTTGTGTGCCAGTATACAGGCTTTCTGCCATTGTCTATCAGTCAGCACAACACCGAAATCTTTTGACCAATTCTCTCCGAATCTTTCTGTGGGAAATATTCCCGAGTTCTGCAACCATGCGTAAGAAAGGGAAGTAGCTTTTTGTATGTGCTCTCCCTCCAGGCACACTGATTCTAGTTCAGTTAGTTGTCTGGTGAAGTGTTTTTGTTGACGTAACTACGAATCTGGAAGTAAGTCCATAGTGGCAGGTGTGTCATGTCATTTTCCATTTTGGGTGTTGTAAAGTCTTTCATTTGTGTGTTTTGAAAGCAATGTTTAGCGAGAAGGGGTGTGTGTGGGTCTGAGGACCTTAAAAATTGCTTCCCTTCTCCTTGGGGGAAATCTGGGTTGTGGTGTAATGGAGTAAGCGGGCTCAATGGAGTAGAAAAGTCAGGGTTCTTAGTTAGTTGATGAAAAATTGATCGAGTGGTATTAATCAGAGGGTGGTGTTTTAAGATTAGCAGATATTTTGGTTCTGATATCCAGGGGGAAAATTTCAAAGGTATGGGACTCAAGTCTCCTTCCAAGGAAACCCAGTCCTTGATATCATAATGGCAATGCCAGTCGATTCTGGTTACATGGGCTGCATAGTAGTATTTATTGTAATCGGGTAGACCCATCCCTCCCCGGTTTTTGGGTCTTGTCAGTAGGGAGTACTTAATGCGTGAGCGTTTATGTGTCCATATGAATTTGAGCTGGATCGACTGTAGTCTTTTAAAGAAGGTTGCTGGAATCTTTATTGGGAGGGTTCTGAAAAGATAGAGTATTCTAGGGAGTACTGACATTTTACATATGGCTGCTCTGCCAAACCACAAAAAGTTTTTTGGGTGCCAGTCAGGTCTGCCTCTATTGCTTTGAGAAGTGGTGGAAATGTGTTTTCAAATATCTGGGAGAGTTTAGAGGTCAACCAGATTCCTAGGTATCTAAGCGCCTGTTTCTCCCATTTAAAGGGGCAAATGTTTAGTACCAATTTTAGGGAGTGATCTGGTATGTTTATATTCATTGCTTCAGACTTGGTTAGGTTGATTTGAGATGTATCCATATTTAGAGAACTCCTGTAATAGGTTCGGGAGGGATATGTGTGGTTTTGTTAGAAAGAATAGTAGGTCATCCGCATATGCGGCTATCTTGTATTCTTTATGTACCATTTGGAATCCTTTTATGTCTGGGTTCAACATCAGTCTCCTGATGAATGGTTCAAGTGAAATTATAAACAAGATGGGGGCAGCCCTGTCTTGTGCCATTGGTGATATGGACTGTTTCTAATTTTGCTGTTGGGGTCTTGTATAGTGCTGATATTCAGGACATCATATGTGTGCCAAGGCCTATGGATCTACAAGTCTCCAGTATGAAGTCCCAGGATACTCTATCGAAGGCCTTCTCCGCGTCCATAGAGAGGAGAAGGCCCTCGATTTTTTGCATGTGAGCTGCATGAATGAGATTAAGTGATTTAGTGATGTTGTCCTTTGCCCCCCTACCTGGCATAAATCCAGCTTGTTCTGGGTCAATCAATTTGTAGAGTAGAGGTTTCAATCTGTTAACTATGATCTTTGCCATCAGCTTGACATCTAGGTTTAATAAAGAGATTGGTCTATAGCTGGTACAGAGTGTTGGTTCCTTATTTGGTTTAGGCGTCATAGTTATAGGGGCTGATAAAAAAAAAGTTGGGGGGTTTTCCCTAGGCGTTGAAAAGGAGTTCAGTGCTTTAGTGAGAGGATTCGTCAGAATGTCAATGAATGTTTTGTAGTAAATAGAAGAGTAGCCCTCTGGTCCATGGCTTTTCACTGTTTACAAGTCTTTAATTGCTAGTTGTACTTCAGCAGCATCTATGGGTTGGTCTAAAAGTTCAGTGTCAGTGTCAGAGAGTTTGGGAAGATTGAGGAAGATATGTAATCTTGTATGGCTTGCTGTCTGGTCCCTAGAGTACCTGCTGGTTTGTGTGGTTGAGGTAGGTTATAAAGTTTTGTATGATAGTCGTGGAAGTGGTGAGCTATCAAATTATCTGTTATGTCTATCTTGCCATCTTTATTAGTTTTACCTAAGATGTTGTTCTTGTGACGGGGACCTTTCAGGGCTCTGGCTAGAAATTTGCCTGTTTTATCACCGTATTCATAATATATTTTTCTCTTGAAAAATAGGAGTCTTTTCGTTATGGCATCTAATGTTTGTTGTAATATTTTCCTGGTTTCTAATAGTTCGGTTGCTACTTGTGTTGTCAGAGAATGTTTGTGCAGGGTCTCGAGTTTTGATATTTTATTTGTCAGTTTGGCTATTTCTTTTTCCCTTTCCCTTCTACGTCGTGCTCCCATCTTAATTAGTTCTCCTCTATTTGTACATTTATGAGCTTCCCACACCATCAAAGGATCCACATCCTGAGACGTATTGTGTTTGAAAAATTCCTTTAGGTGGGATGTGATTTTTGGTAGCAGTGTGTGGTCTGTTAGTAGGGATGAATTCAGTCTCCGTGTCGAAGAGTGTTTTGTGGGGGTTTTGTGGGTCAGTGTGAGTGAGATGGGTGAGTGATCCGATAGGGACTGAATCCCTATTTCTGCCCCAGAAACAAGATGTAGATCTCTATGTTAGACGAATAGGTAGTCAATCCTAGAATACTTGGCGTGAGGAGCTGAGTAAAATGTAAAATCCCTGTCATCATGATGGAGGAAGTGCCTTGAATCTATTAGGTGTAGTGAATATGGTAGCTTTTTAAACATTTTCAGGATCCTATATGTTATATGTGATTTGCCTGTAGACGTATCTGTTAAGGGGTTCAGGGGTAGATTGAAGTCACCTCCTAGGATTATGCATCCTGAGCTAAATCCTTCTAGTTTTCGTATCAATTTTCTACAAAAAGCTAGGTGGGATTTATTGGGGAAGTATACATTAGCTAGCGTAATAGGATTACCATTGTATTGTCCTTTGAGAATGAGAAACCTTCCGTCTGAATCTGTCAGTTTGTCAGTCAGTTCAAAGGGGGCTTCCCTACTAATTAGGATTAACACCCCTCTCTTTTTCGCCTGGTCATTCGTAGCATGGTGAGCTTCAGTAAAGAAAGAATCAGTGAGCCTGGGAACCTTGTGAGATTTAAAATGTGTTTCTTGAAGGAAGGCAAAATGAGGCTACCTTTTTTGAGTTCCCTTAGAAGAGTTGATCTCTTCTCCGGGATATTTAGACCTTGAACTTTGTGGTATATCACTGTGGGATTGTGGCCCAGAGAGGAGTACGCCATGGTACAGACGCAGATAGATTCAGAGAGTCAAAACCTGTTAACAATACTAAAGTAGAAGATGTTAAAAGTCAGTTTATTCAACTTTTTCTTGAGTCAATATACTATGTACAACCACTAGGTATGAAAGGCATATGCAATAAAGTAATATTAAAGGAAAAGGATAGTCAGAGGAGGGAGGAAGGAGTTATCAATTTCATACCTTTAGAATAGTTATACTATCAATAAGGTTACTGGTAGTGTATCCTACGGTGGCTAATTGCCTCCGCAAGACACACTTTGAGGGACAGAGGGAGAGGACAAACAGCGGTGATAGCTAGAGCTGATCGCTTTTCCAAATAGAAAGTGGTAAATAATAGGGATGGAGGGTGGTGAATCGCAGCCATATATAATGGTTTATGGGATGGTTCAAAATTGGAACTTCTGTACTCTGTAGTGCCTGCATAAATTGAAGTACCGAACATAAAAGGGTGGTAGTGAGGGGGGGACAATCTGTCTCATAGTATGTTCACATATCAGGTAGTCGTGGGATTGGAGACAAAAAATAGTGTCTTACATAGCTTGTAAACTTGGAAACTTGTAAAACCGAGCATGGATATAACTAACAGTAAATGTCATATACTATGCAACAAGAAAAACTAATACTGTGCCTAGCAAAAAACAGCAGGTATGTTCCTTCAACTGAATAGTGGCCGTCTTAGCACATCAGCAGTAGTGTATACAGTAGTAGAGTTAGATTAGTTCTATATCCAGGGATCCATAGTGGATGTTTCCCTATCTTTTAATATAAGGGTGTACACCTGACAATATGAGTGGGTAAGATGTTTGGGTTATATAGCGGTTTTTGATCTAAACCATCTATAACGCAGTTTCCTCAAAAGTTATTGTCCACTGCTGTTTACTGAATTTCACCGCTCTACAGTGCATAGTGTGAAATTAGGGCATTCTGTAAAGACTTCAGTACATGTGTGGATGTCTTATCCAGGCAGTGATAATTGCCAGGCATCCACAGACGCAGTTCAGGGTTACACTGTGTAGTTGTTGTGGCATTGGTGGCCTGTAATATCAGGTGAAATCCTCCATATTGGGCTAGAAGTGACCTTAAGAGTCATAAGAGAGGAATAGTAAAAACAAGGAAGAGGGGCGCCTCTGAGTATAAAGCAATAATCATTTATTACAACAAACAATATCCACTCACATGGAAGACTGTAGTATTGCGTTCCGGTGCATCTCTGAGTAGAGAAGAGGTTGGAGGACCACAAGTCTCAGCGAGTCCGTGCAGTGCTGGTCACACATCAAGTCCTGGCAGGGATGGATGGTGATGGCAGAACACGGTGGGAGTTCCCTCGGGTCTCCAGATGGCACTTCAGAATGGGTAGTAGGTTAAATAACAAAGACCAACGGTCTGTGGGTTCCAGGGAGGGGGTGGGGGGACGTCAAGGCCGATCGCCGGGCGCGCTGCCGTCTGAGGCTCGTACGGCTCCGTGGAGAGAGATGGTGACGGCCGTACAGGGAGCCAGAACGAGGCCTGGAAAGCAAGCGCAGCGCGGCGCCGGGCCGTGACGTCACAGCTCTGCGACGCGTTTCCGAGTCTGCGCGCTATAGATGACAGGAATAGCGGCACTCCTTTTTCAAGCATAGGGGGCAGATGTAATGGCAGTCCTTTTGTAGTCTTTGGGAGGGAGGGGGAAGGGGCGGGGCTGAGAATAATAAACAGTATCCGGATACAATGCAGCTGTTTGGCAATACTAGATATAATGCACATGGAAGTGGGGCACAAGTAGATAAAATTTAAGCATGGAGTATCTGTACATACATATATAGAAGACATATGAGCATAGTTATACATGGAATTGGAAAATGAAAATTAAAAAATTAAAATTGTTTGATTAAAAACCAGTACACATCCACCTGCAGAATAAAACCTGGTGCATATGCAACTAATATGGACCATATATAAGAACATGTAAGTGTATCAATTGAGAATTGGGATGGTACTAAAAATTAATAATAATAATATTAATGATCATGGACCAGTGCAAGATAAAAGATATATATATATATATAAAATAAGAAATTTATATATGTAAAATACACAAGAGATGGTGATTATATAAACATAAATATCAGTACATACTGTAAACATAATTAGCGATGTAACACAGTCCGCAAGGGAAAAACCAGGAGAAAGGAGCAAAGGGAGGGGAAAAAAAAGGGGGGGGGGAAGGGGGGGGGGGCGGGAAGGAAAAGCAAGAAGGGAAAGGAGGGGGGGGGGGAGAAAGGAATGGAGAAAAAAGGGGGGGGGGTAGAGGGGTAATGGGAAAGAACGAGGGCAGGGGAGGGGGCGGGGGATGGAATATACTTACTCGTGGACCCGCCACCCCCACAATAATAGATATGTTAGTGTGTATACAACCTGTGGTAAGGATGATAAAGATACAAGCAATGAATATACACATACCATATATAAGCAAATAAAAGCAATATATATCTATAATATGGTGGCAATCTCGATGCCCTCATTCAAGCCCCCAGGCGAGAGGACGTCGAGATTGTAAATCCAGAACGTTTCCCTTGCACA
This sequence comes from Aquarana catesbeiana, assembly GCF_042186555.1. Taxonomy (NCBI): domain Eukaryota; kingdom Metazoa; phylum Chordata; class Amphibia; order Anura; family Ranidae; genus Aquarana; species Aquarana catesbeiana. Next base: position 782,519,717 of record NC_133324.1, on the reverse strand, counting down.
GAGCTTTTTGAAACGTTCGGCGGGAGTATATGACTTGGGGATTTGTTCAATTACCCATACAGTGAGGCCCGTGGTGGATTTTTGGTGAAAACTAGCAAAATGTCGTGGGACACTGTGCATATCTTTGCCACCCTCTATCAGTCTCCGGTGTTGACCGAAACGCTGTCTGAGGGGGCAGATTGTTCTACCGACATAGATCAGTCCACAGGGGCACATAAGGCCGTAGACTACAAAATCAGAAGAACAATTGTAGAATTGGTCTATCTGGTACGTTTTACCTTTGGAAAGGAATGACTTTTGTCCATGTTTAACAAAGGCACAAGTTTTGCATAGGGTTTTTTTGCATCGATACATGCCAACCAGAGGTATAAGTGTGGTGGCATGGTCGTTGGTCACAGTGGTTTTGAATTTGCTTGGGGCAATTTTACTTTTCAAGTTAGGTGCTTTACGGTAAGTGATTCGTGGTACTGTAGGGAGAAGAGTTTTGAGAAGGGGGTCCTGTAATAGAATCCCCCAATGTTTTTTCATGATGTTTTCCATTTTTTTATATTCGAAGTGAAAGGTCGTGATAAATCTGGTGGAGTGATCAGTTGGGCAAGTATTTGTTTTGGCTGGTTTACCCTTGGAATAGGATGCACAAGCTACATCAACCAATTCTTTAGGGTATTGTTTTTCAGCGAATTTGTTTTTTAATGGAATGCTGGAGGCTGCATAATCGCTATCAAGGGTACAGTTCTGTCTGAGACGGCAGAACTGTCCCTTTGGTATATTTTTCGTCCACTTCGGATAGTGGCAGCTGTGAAAATGTAAGAAGGAATTCCCAGCAGTTGGCTTGGTGTAATTTTTAGCAATGATTCTATCGTCCATGTGACCCAATTCCAAATCGAGATATGCTAAATGGGTGGGGTCGGAGGTGTGGGTGAAGGCAAGTCCATAGGGATTATGGTTACAGTGGTCCACAAATGATGTAATCTGATCTGGGGAGCCGTCCCAGATCACGATCAGATCATCTATATAGCGCCCAAAGAAAATGATGTTTGCTGAGTGTGGGTTATTGTGCCATATAAAGTTTTTCTCCCAGTAACCCATAGCCAGGTTGGCATAGGAGGGGGCGAAATTTGCTCCCATGGCGGTCCCCTGTGCTTGCAGGAAGAACTCACCATTAAAATCAAAGTAGTTATGGGTTAAACAAAAATTGGTAGCCTCCATGATGAAAGCAGCTTGTCTGGGGTTTAAAAGAGGGTCCTGGGCAAGAAAGAATTCCAGAGCTAATAATCCAAATGAGTGGGGGATGGAGGTGTAGAGTGAAGTAACATCCAATGAAAGCCACAAGTAGGTGGATTCCCACTTGTACGGTGCTAGGAGTTCTAGGAGATGTGAACCATCTCTGATATATGACGGTAATTCCTTAACTAGTGGCTGTAAAAATTGATCAATATATTGGCTGAATCCCGTGGTGACACTGTCCATCGCCGCCACGATGGGTCTTCCCGGGGGAGTGGTTGTGTTCTTGTGGATTTTGGGCAAATAATAGAAATAGGGAACCTGGTAGAAGCTTTTCAGAAAAAAGGAAGCTTCCGTTTTATTAATCACTCCATTATTAAGAGCTGATTGGACCAAATTGCTCGCCTCCAGAGCAAATTCGCTAGTGGGGTCTTTTTTAAGTTTAATGTATGTGGTTTGGTCTGAGAGGAGTCTATGGGCCTCTTTGATGTAGTCTGCTCTGTCCAGTACCACTATACTTCCTCCTTTATCTGCTGTTTTGATGACTACATTAGTGTTTTGAATGAGAGAATCTAATGCTCGAGTTTCGGCGACTGTAAGATTGTGTTTATGAATAGGGATGGTGGAGGATGATTGACAAAGCTTCACAAAGTCAGCGTATACCACTCTGTAGAAGCTTTCTAGGAAAGGGCCTTTCGATTGGGCAGGGAAAAAAACCGACTTCGGTTTAAAAGAGGAGTGAATGATGGGCGGGGAGGTGGCCATGTGTTGTGTGAAAAGATCAAGCAGGTCCTCTTCTTCCCTGATGGAATCTAGGACATCTATGACATCACCGTCATATTCGAAAACATTGGGGGGTGAAGTACATGTAGGTGGGTCTGGATCTTCTTTTACGGGTTTATTTTGTTTTGCATTAAAAAACCTTTTAAGGGTTAGATTGCGGATATAACGGTTGAGATCTTTAAACAAGAGGAAGGGGTTGGGCTTGTTTATGGGAGCGAAATTGAGTCCTCTTCATAGCAGACTGGTGTCTGCAGTGGAGAGTTCTAAGGAAGACAGATTAAAAATCTTCATAGTTTGCGGAATTTGAGTAGGTTGCTTTTTGGACTTGGTTCGTCCTCCTCTACAACCTCTCCGGTGAATTTTCTTTTTCTCCGGTTGGTTGGAGGAGGACAATGAGCTAAAAAAGAAGGGTCAGTGGGTGAGAAGGGACCTGGGGCATGGGGTATGTGTGTAGATGGGATAGGGGAGGAAAGGGGAGGGATGTGGGAAAGGGGAAGTGTGGGGGAGAGCAAGTCTGTGGTGGAATGGCTGGGTGTGTCCCCAAGATTAGGTCTGGACACGTATGTAGTTATGGGAAGATCAGTGGTAATACCTGACGGTACTTCCATATGATCATCATTGGTAGTACTGGGTACTTTGGAATGACGTGGGTCGGCAGCATTATTCGAATGAGCTATCCCAAGTATAGCTCCTGGCTGGTTGTCTGACGTCTGACAAGAAGTCAGTGTAGCAGTTGTGGCAGCATTGGTGCTTTTTGTAGCACGTGATGGTCTGTTGTAAAATCTGTTGAGATCAGTTAATAGATTACTGGTTTTATGTTTATTTTTAGTGGTAATGGGAGTTTTACGTACCGTACGATCATGGGTATTGGACAACAGATGTACAGAGTTTTTGTAAGGGAAACGAATTCCCATTAGGGGAGGGGGGTGATTGGGAGGTTGGATAGGGGGTGGTGGATGTGGGTGAGAAACATGTGATGATATGTGGGGTGGGGGAGGGGAAGGGAAGCAGGGATGAGAAGGACACGACGATTTAATGTCGTGGGTGGACTGTGGCAATTTTTGTTTCCAATTGAAAACACGATCTAAATTAAAATCGTCCAGATCTCTCTTGAATTTACCTAGTTTGCCTTTTAACATAAAGTCCTCATCGGACTTAGTGTTTTTCTTCAAAATCATGAACCAAGAGAGTGGGATAATGACTTTCTGGTCAATGATGGTCTTAGCTATGGCATTGGCTTCTAACCTGAGTTTTTCAAAAAGATGTAATCTATGTTCAACCAGGATTTCACTTCGAATATAAAAAAATGGAAAACATCATGAAAAAACATTGGGGGATTCTATTACAGGACCCCCTTCTCAAAACTCTTCTCCCTACAGTACCACAAATCACTTACCGTAAAGCACCTAACTTGAAAAGTAAAATTGCCCCAAGCAAATTCAAAACCACTGTGACCAACGACCATGCCACCACACTTATACCTCTGGTTGGCATGTATCGATGCAAAAAAAACCCTATGCAAAACTTGTGCCTTTGTTAAACATGGACAAAAGTCATTCCTTTCCAAAGGTAAAACGTACCAGATAGACCAATTCTACAATTGTTCTTCTGATTTTGTAGTCTACGGCCTTATGTGCCCCTGTGGACTGATCTATGTCGGTAGAACAATCTGCCCCCTCAGACAGCGTTTCGGTCAACACCGGAGACTGATAGAGGGTGGCAAAGATATGCACAGTGTCCCACGACATTTTGCTAGTTTTCACCAAAAATCCACCACGGGCCTCACTGTATGGGTAATTGAACAAATCCCCAAGTCATATACTCCCGCCGAACGTTTCAAAAAGCTCTGTGCAAGGGAAACGTTCTGGATTTACAATCTCGACGTCCTCTCGCCTGGGGGCTTGAATGAGGGCATCGAGATTGCCACCATATTATAGATATATATTGCTTTTATTTGCTTATATATGGTATGTGTATATTCATTGCTTGTATCTTTATCATCCTTACCACAGGTTGTATACACACTAACATATCTATTATTGTGGGGGTGGCGGGTCCACGAGTAAGTATATTCCATCCCCCGCCCCCTCCCCTGCCCTCGTTCTTTCCCATTACCCCTCTACCCCCCCCCCCCTTTTTTCTCCATTCCTTTCTTCCCCCCCCCCCCCCTCCTTTCCCTTCTTGCTTTTCCTTCCCGCCCCCCCCTTCCCCCCCCCCCCTTCTTTTTTTTCCCCTCCCTTTGCTCCTTTCTCCTGGTTTTTCCCTTGCGGACTGTGTTACATCGCTAATTATGTTTACAGTATGTACTGATATTTATGTTTATATAATCACCATCTCTTGTGTATTTTACATATATAAATTTCTTATTTTATATATATATATATCTTTTATCTTGCACTGGTCCATGATCATTAATATTATTATTATTAATTTTTAGTACCATCCCAATTCTCAATTGATACACTTACATGTTCTTATATATGGTCCATATTAGTTGCATATGCACCAGGTTTTATTCTGCAGGTGGATGTGTACTGGTTTTTAATCAAACAATTTTAATTTTTTAATTTTCATTTTCCAATTCCATGTATAACTATGCTCATATGTCTTCTATATATGTATGTACAGATACTCCATGCTTAAATTTTATCTACTTGTGCCCCACTTCCATGTGCATTATATCTAGTATTGCCAAACAGCTGCATTGTATCCGGATACTGTTTATTATTCTCAGCCCCGCCCCTTCCCCCTCCCTCCCAAAGACTACAAAAGGACTGCCATTACATCTGCCCCCTATGCTTGAAAAAGGAGTGCCGCTATTCCTGTCATCTATAGCGCGCAGACTCGGAAACGCGTCGCAGAGCTGTGACGTCACGGCCCGGCGCCGCGCTGCGCTTGCTTTCCAGGCCTCGTTCTGGCTCCCTGTACGGCCGTCACCATCTCTCTCCACGGAGCCGTACGAGCCTCAGACGGCAGCGCGCCCGGCGATCGGCCTTGACGTCCCCCCACCCCCTCCCTGGAACCCACAGACCGTTGGTCTTTGTTATTTAACCTACTACCCATTCTGAAGTGCCATCTGGAGACCCGAGGGAACTCCCACCGTGTTCTGCCATCACCATCCATCCCTGCCAGGACTTGATGTGTGACCAGCACTGCATGGACTCGCTGAGACTTGTGGTCCTCCAACCTCTTCTCTACTCAGAGATGCACCGGAACGCAATACTACAGTCTTCCATGTGAGTGGATATTGTTTGTTGTAATAAATGATTATTGCTTTATACTCAGAGGCGCCCCTCTTCCTTGTTTTTATCTTCCTCAGCCTATTGGACCCTGCTTCTGGTCTTTTATTGGTGGCAGCCCTGATAGACTTCCTCTTGTGTATATGTCTATATACACCTACAGTCACCTACCCTGCCATTGGACTATTTAGGATCTGTTATGTGAGGTATACCTGCTTTGCGCCTTTTTACTTGTTTTTAGAGAGGAATAGTAACTGTGGGCCACAATACTACCGGATTGTGGTCGCTATGGTCAACGATGCTCCATTATGCAGAAACCAATGTGTGCTGATATAAAGTCAAGGCCTGTGGGAGTCATCGGTCAAGGGAGAGAGGCAGACTCAAACAGACGCAAAAATGAAAAAATGAACGAGATAATAAAAAAAAAGGCAAAAAATAGAACTTTGTAAACATGTTGACTTGTTTCACTGAATATGATATTCAAGCTCCATGTCTGCAATCTCTCACAGAATGGGGATCAGTAAGCATCTTCTGGGGCCTTGGAGGCATGCGGTCTGCTGCTATTTGGTGTGCCTGTCATTGAGCTTCCATGACGGCCTTGTTTCATTTTTTTCGGTTGCCGTTTTTAAGGAGAAGTGAAGGGTGAGCTTGGTGGGCTCCGTTCCATGGGGGCAAGCGGAATTCCTGGTACCATTCCGGAAGTTTAACATGGCCTAGGTGTAAAGCATTGCAAAACTCAGTCAGATCCTCAGGTGATCGTAGTGAATGTTATCTGCCATTTTGAGTTACAAGCAAGGCGAATGGAATGGAAAGCGCCATGTATTGCGCAGGTCTTTTTACACAGAGCTTATCAAGAAGGGGGCGTAAAGCCCTGCGGTTTTTCAAAGTTATTTGAGACAGATCATGAAAGAGCATGATGGTTTCCCCGTTGAATATGATCTGCTCATTTCTGCGCGCTCTCTGCGTGATTTTTTCTTTCAGTGTGAAACTCTGCAAGCAGCAGATGACATTGCATGGAGGCATGGTGTCTGGGCCTTGGGCTCTCAGGGCCCTAATAGCCCTAACAAACTCTATGTCTGCGTCCTCAGGTCTCTCTAGCACTCTATTGAACACTCTCCTTAAGGCAGGGTCTTCCAAGTGCCTATTCATTTCTATAAAATGATTAGAATGGGAGGCAGTCACTCTGTCAAGTCTATTGATAGCTTTCTCCCTATGCTTTCCGGCTGTTTCAGCAGTGGCCATACGGTCATTCAGTACCAGCAGGCTGGATTTAAGGTCTGTGAAGGCCGCTGAAAAGGAGGATTTAATGTCTGCTGTTATTATGGCCATGTCAGCATATGTCAGGGGGAGATTGGAGTGTGAGGGTCCCCTACCGTTATCCTCCATGGCTGATTGCAAATCTTCACTGAAGTCCTCTGGAGCATGTGTCGGCGCCATCTTGGATCCGGACCCTCTGGACCGAGAGAGTGACTGATCTTTGAAGATTTCATATATAATCCGTCCCTTGAATGCCGCCGATCTAGTGTGCGGTGTTCAGTATCCCAGCTTGCTCATTATCAGGGGTGGATTGTACAGAAGAGCGGGCTTCTGGCTGCGGTTCCTCCGAAGCGCCTCTAGCAAGCTGCCATCTCCGTTGTGCGCCAAGCCATGCCCTCAACTGTATATATATTTTATGCACTGCAGATCACTGAATCGCCTGCCTGCCTGAAGTCAATTAGAAACAGTACACAAGGAACGGACCGCAGTGAGATCTAGCTAAACTGTATGCAGTGGATATATATATATATATATATATATATATATATACTAGACTGACTAGACTATATACTGACTATATATGAAATACACTGCAGCTAACTGAATCACCTGCCTGCCAGAAATATAGTAGAAACAGTACACCACCAGGAACAGACCGCAGTGAGATCTAGCTAAACTGTATGCAGTGGATATATATATATATATATATATATATATATATATATATATATATATAAATATATTTATATATATATTAGACTGACTGTATATATATATATATATATATATATATATATATATATATATATATATATATAAATTAAATACACTGCAGCTAACTGAATCACCCACCTGCAATGAGATCTAGCTAAACTGTATGCAGTGGATATATATATATATATATATATATATATACTAGACTGACTGTATATAAATATAAATATATATATATATATATATATATATATATGAATGAAATACACTGCAGCTAACTGAATAATCTGCCTGCCTCCTCAATCTAAATGACACTCTCTCTCCGTCCATGCTGGCAACGACACACGAGGCCGACATGCACTCAGCCGTATATAGTGTGGGCGTGGACTTAGTCCCCCTGAGCCATGATTGGCGAAAGGCACCCTGCCTTTGGCCAATTATGGCTCTCTTAGCTGAGGGCACTGTGATTGGCCAAAACATGCAGGTCATGGTGCATGCTCTGGCCAATCATCATACAGCAATGCACTGCACTCCCGCAGAGCGTTATGGGCCGTTACGAACCGCTCAAATTTGGTGCGAACGGCCCATAATGTTCAGTTTTCGTCGAACTCATCCCTAGTTATATCTCTTTATACCTTTTTGTCCTGCATACAGTCAAGTAAACATCACTATGTGTTTGGTCCCTTGGCTGATACTGCTACACAACACCGTCACATCTGGTGGATGTGCCAACCCCTCCATAATTTCTGGAATAGACTCATCAATTTATATTTAGCACAACCCCCCCCCCCCCCCCCGCAGGGGCTGCTGGTGGTAGGCTCCCCTACTCCTGCAGAGCCAAGCAATGCACATTCTCCGCTTGAATCCAAACACAAGAAGTCAGTCCCTTGGCTTTGTTTTTGATATTTTATTTGGGGTAGCAACTTGTATGGGTTGAAGGAATTTATGGGATGCCCAACTTAAAGCAAAGAACAACAAATAGGGGACAATTTCCTTCTTCTGTACAAAAAGATCCTGAACTGATTTCCTTCCTGTCCTCACACAGTCCTTAGTGGATCAGTAGCAAAGATACATTACTGACTAGGAGCTCTTAGCCCCTCTTGGAGATAGCAAAAAACATAATGAGGCAAAATGCATGCAGGAGTGTGTCCTCTCCTTGTGTGGAACTGCTCAAAACTCCACTGCTTGCAGGCACTGCCAGCCCTCCTGTTCTGGAGATCTCCCAGGGCAAGGATAAAAGGGTTAAACACAATGCTGTCCTTTAAGAAAGCGTGCTAAATGTGGTAGTCTCTTCACTTAAAAACTTGGGCCTCCGCCCTACTAACTTCTAGAAGTTTCTTCAAACTTTCAGATCCTGAGGGAGGCACCAGAGACCTGTCTGTATGAGCCATCCAGCCTGACCTGCAATAAACCCTGACCCAGTTCCAGGCGCACACTTACTATGAGTCAATAAATTTGCCTGCACTACCCTAATAGCACACTAGAGGGTACGACACATACAGTAAAACAGGGTATAACTTGACAACATAGTAAATTCTCCTCAACTGGCTTTTTAAATTATACCACTTGTGGCAGAGTGTTGCCCAGTCAGGGTCTAGAAAGAGGTTATGACCCAGGATTCTGAACCAGGCAGGTTGAGGGGCTCCAGGTAACTTGTGTCATGCAGAGGAAAATTACATTTCAGTTTCCTCAATGTTTGGTAAAGTCCACTTTGGGACCTGGAGCTTGGGGATTTTATGAAGCCATAAAAAAAAAAAAAAAAAAATCTCCAATCATGGGTCCATGCAACCCAGGAGGATGTATGTCGTCAGTTTTTGTTTTTTTTTTACGGAAAAGGAATGCTAAATACCTCTGCGAGGAAAACTCATGTTATGATTTTTTTCTGAACTTTCTTTTAATAAAATTGGGCAGGAAAAGCCCTTAAAAGGAAGAAAAAAGCAAGTGGCAGAGTCCTTAAAGCTCTACCTTTGATCCGAGTTCTCACACACTACACAATCTCAGAGGTAAAAAAAGACAATTCTGATATTGTTTCTATTTTCTTCAAGACAGACAATAGCTAGACATTGGAAATCCACCCTAATGCCCCTACTAGGGGAATGGGATGACCTCTTACATTAAATAATGCATGATATGCTATGTCTCATAGCCTTTGACAGGGATAATGTAGATAAATTCCACAACATGTAGGCTACTTGGATCATCTATAAAGAATCCTCAGAAACCAGAGACCTTGGTTTCCTCCCTTCTTAGAGCCTTCTTGGCCCTTGATTATGTTGTATACATGAACCTGATTTATCCATCCATTCTATAGCTATATTTTCTCCATATCAATAATGATGAGAAGAACAAGCCACAAAGGGGCAGCCCCAACTTTCCCTCTCCTTCTTCCCCCCAAAGCCCACTTTTTACTTACCTGTTACCAGAGGCGTAACTTGAAGCTTGTGGGCCCTGATGCAAAGGTTGACCTGCCCCCCCCCCACTACCACCTGCCACCTCCACCAAGCTCCAAGATACTCCAAGTTGCTAAACAGTTATTTCAGATCTTTATTTACATATTGAGAGGGTAATTGAAAAGAATTGGAGAGGTATGTCAAAATGTGAACAGTTTCTCCAAAATCGTTTTAATACCCTTGAGCAGGGGTAGACAACCTTTGAGAGGTGCAGATCTACCTGAAAATGAAAGAGAACAAAAATCACTGGGGTTCAGTGCCTTTTTAAAGAAATTATCCAGCAAGGCCTAACTAAACAGTAAGGAAAACTTTAAAAAATGGCACTATAAAAATATAAATGTGTCAGTCAGTGGAGCAGTGGAAGATATCAGTAGAGCAGTGGATGGTGTCAGTCAGTAGAGCAGTGCAAGGTGTCAGTACAGCAGTGGATGGTGTCAGTAGAGTAGTGGAAGGTGTCAGTAGAGCATGGTGTCAGTCAGTAGAGCAGTGGAAGGTGTCAGTAGGACAGTGGATGGTGTCAGAGCAGTGGATGGTGTCAGTAGAGCAGTGGAAGGTGTCAGTAGACCAGTGGATGGTGTCAATCAGTAGAGCAGTGAAAGGTGTTAGGAGGACAGTGGATGGTGTCAGTAGAGCAGTGGAAGGTGTCAGTAGACCAGTGGAAGGTGTCAGTAGAGCAGTGGAAGGTGTCAGTAGAGCAGTGGATGGTGTCAGTCAGTAGAGCAGTGGCTGGTGTCAGTAGAGAAGTGGAAGGTATCAGTAGAGCAGTGGATGGTGTCAGTCAGTAGAGCAGTGGAAGGTGTCAGGAGGACAGTGGATGGTGTCAGTAGAGCAGTGGATAGTGTCAGTAGAGCAGTGGAAGGTGTCAGTAGAGCAGTGGATGGTGTCAGTCAGTAGAGCAGTGGAAGGTGTCAGTCAGTAGAGCAGTGGATGGTGTCAGTAGAGCAGTGGATGGTGTCAGTAGAGTAGTGAAAGGTGTCAGTAGAGCAGTGGATGGTGGCAGTCAGTAGAGCAGTGGATGGTGGCAGTCAGTAGAGCAGTGGAAGCTGGTAGTAGAGCAGTGGAAGGCATCAGTGCAGCAGTGGAAGGTGTCAGTACAGCAGTGGAAGGCGTCAGTACAGCAGTGGAAGGTGTCAGTAGAGCAGTAGAAGGCGTCAGTAGAGCAGTGGAAGGTGTCAGTAGAGCAGTGGAAGGTGTCAGTAGAGCAGTGAATGGTGGCAGTCAGTAGAGCACTGGATGGTGGCAGTCAGTAGAGCACTGGATGGTGGCAGTCAGTAGAGCAGTGGAAGCTGGCAGTAGAGCAGTGGAAGCTGGCAGTAGAGCAGTGGAAGCTGGCAGTAGAGCAGTGGAAAGCGTCAGTAGAGCAGTAGAAGGTGTCAGTAGACCAGTGGAAGGTGTCAGTAGAGCAGTGGATGGTGTCAGTCAGTAGAGCAGTGGCTGATGTCAGTAGAGCAGTGGCTGATGTCAGTAGAGCAGTGGAAGGTGTCAGTAGAGCAGTGGATGATGTCAGTCTGTAGAGCAGTGGCTGGTGTCAGTAGAGCAGTGGAAGGTGTCAGTAGACCAGTGGAAGGTGTCAGTAGAGCAGTGGATGGTGTCAGTCAGTAGAGCAGTGGCTGGTGTCAGTAGAGCAGTGGAAGGTATCAGTAGAGGAGTGGAAGGTGTCAGTAGAGCAGTGGATGGTGTCAGTCTGTAGAGCAGTGGCTGGTGTCAGTAGAGCAGTGGAAGGTGTCAGTAGACCAGTGGAAGGTGTCAGTAGAGCAGTGGATGGTGTCAGTCAGTAGAGCAGTGGCTGGTGTCAGTAGAGCAGTGGAAGGTATCAGTAGAGGAGTGGAAGGTGTCAGTAGAGCAGTGGAAGGTGACAGTAGACCAGTGGATGGTGTCAGTCAGTAGAGCAGTGGAAGGTGTTAGGAGGACAGTGGATGGTGTCAGTAGAGCAGTGGATGGTGTCAGTAGAGCAGTGGAAGGTGTCAGTAGACCAGTGGAAGGTGTCAGTAGAGCAGTGGATGGTGTCAGTCAGTAGAGTAGTGGCTGGTGTCAGTAGAGAAGTGGAAGGTATCAGTAGAGCAGTGGATGGTGTCAGTCAGTAGAGCACTGGAAGGTGTCAGGAGGACAGTGGATGGTGTCAGTAGAGCAGTGGATAGTGTCAGTAGAGCAGTGGAAGGTGTCAGTTCAGCAGTGGATGGTGTCAGTCAGTAGAGCAGTGGAAGGTGTCAGTCAGTAAAGAAGTGGATGGTGTCAGTAGAGCAGTGGATGGTGTCAGTAGAGTAGTGAAAAATGTCAGTAGAGCAGTGGATGGTGTCAGTCAGTAGAGCAGTGGAAGGTGTCAGTAGGACAGTGGATGGTGTCAGTAGAGCAGTGGAAGGTGTTAGAAGGACTGTGGATGGTGTCAGTAGAGCAGTGGATAGTGTCAGTAGAGCAGTGGAAGGTGTCAATAGAGCAGTGGATGGTGTCAGTCAGTAGAGCAGTGGATGGCGTCAGTAGAGCAGTGGAAGGTGTCAGTAGAGCAGTGGAAGGTGTCAGTCAGTAGAGCAGTGGAAGGTGTCAGTCAGTAGAGCAGTGCATGGTGTCAGTACAGCAGTGGATGGTGTCAGTAGAGCAGTGGAAGGTGTCAGTCAGTAGAGCAGTGGAAGGTGTCAGTCAGTAGAGCACTGGATGGTGGCAGTCAGTAGAGCAGTGGATGGTGGCAGTCAGTAGAGCAGTGGAAGCTGGTAGTAGAGCAGTGGAAGGCATCAGTACAGCAGTGGAAGGCGTCAGTACAGCAGTGGAAGGTGTCAGTACAGCAGTGGAAGGCATCAGTAGAGCAGTAGAAGGCTTCAGTAGAGCAGTGGAAGGTGTCAGTAGAGCAGTGGAAGGTGTCAGTAGAGCAGTGAATGGTGGCAGTCAGTAGAGCACTGGATGGTGGCAGTCAGTAGAGCACTGGATGGTGGCAGTCAGTAGAGCACTGGATGGTGGCAGTCAGTAGAGCACTGGATGGTGGCAGTCAGTAGAGCACTGGATGGTGGCAGTCAGTAGAGCAGTGGATAGTGGCTGTCAGTAAAGCAGTGGAAGCTGGCAGTAGAGCAGTGGAAGGCGTCAGTAGAGCAGTGGAAGGTGTCAGTAGACCAGTGGAAGGTGTCAGTAGACCAGTGGAAGGTGTCAGTAGAGCAGTGGAGGGTGTCAGTCTGTAGAGCAGTGGAAGGTGTCAGTCAGTAGAGCATTGGATGGTGTCAGTAGAGCAGTGGAAGATGTCGGTAGAGTAGTGAAAGGTGTCAGTAGAGCAGTGGATGGTGTCAGTCAGTAGAGCAGTGAAAGGTGTCAGTAGGACAGTGGATGGTGTCAGTAGAGCAGTGGAAGGTGTTAGGAGGACAATGGATGGTGTCAGTAGAGCAGTGGATAGTGTCAGTAGAGCAGTGGAAGGTATCAATAGAGCAGTGGATGGTGTCAGTCAGTAGAGCAGTGGATGGCGTCAGTAGAGCAGTGGAAGGTGTCAGTAGAGCAGTGGAAGGTGTCAGTCAGTAGAGCAGTGGATGGTGTCAGTAGAGCAGTGGATAGTGTAAGTAGAGCAGTGGAAGGTGTCAGTCAGTAGAGCAGTGGCTGGTGTCAGTAGAGCAGTGGAAGGTGTCAATAGAGCAGTGGAAGGTGTCAGTAGAGCAGTGGATGGTGTCAGTTAGTAGAGCAGTGGAAGGTGTCAGGATGACAGTGGATGGTGTCAGTAGAGCAGTGGATAGTGTCAGAAGAGCAGTGGAAGGTGTCAGTAGAGCAGTGGATGGTGTCAGTCAGTAGAGCAGTGGATGGCGTCAGTAGAGCAGTGGAAGGTGTCAGTAGAGCAGTGGAAAGTGTCAGTAGAGCAGTGGATGGTGTCAGTCAGTAGAGCAGTGAAAGGTGTTAGGAGGACAGTGGATGGTGTCAGTAGAGCAGTGGATGGTGTCAGTAGAGCAGTGGAAGGTGTCAGTAGACCAGTGGAAGGTATCAATAGAGCAGTGGATGGTGTCAGTCAGTAGAGCAGTGGATGGCGTCAGTAGAGCAGTGGAAGGTGTCAGTAGAGCAGTGGAAGGTGTCAGTCAGTAGAGCAGTGGATAGTGTGAGTAGAGCAGTGGAAGGTGTCAGTCTGTAGAGCAGTGGCTGGTGTCAGTAGAGCAGTGGAAGGTGTCAGTAGAGCAGTGGATGGTGTCAGTCAGTAGAGCAGTGGAAGGTGTCAGGAGGACAGTGGATGGTGTCAGTAGAGCAGTGGATGGTGTCAGTAGAGCAGTGGATAGTGTCAGTAGAGCAGTGGAAGGTGTCAATAGAGCAGTGGATGGTGTCAGTCAGTAGAGCAGTGGATGGCGTCAGTAGAGCAGTGGAAGGTGTCAGTAGAGCAGTGGAAGGTGTCAGTCAGTAGAGCAGTGGATGGTGTCAGTAGAGCAGTGGAAGGTGTCAGTCAGTAGAGCAGTGGAAGGTGTCAGTCAGTAGAGCACTGGATGGTGGCAGTCAGTAGAGCAGTGGATGGTGGCAGTCAGTAGAGCAGTGGAAGCTGGTAGTAGAGCAGTGGAAGGCATCAGTACAGCAGTGGAATGCGTCAGTACAGCAGTAGAAGGTGTCAGTACAGCAGTGGAAGGCATCAGTAGAGCAGTAAAAGGCTTCAGTAGAGCAGTGGAAGGTGTCAGTAGAGCAGTGGAAGGTGTCAGTAGAGCAGTGAATGGTGGCAGTCAGTAGAGCACTGGATGGTGGCAGTCAGTAGAGCACTGGATGGTGGCAGTCAGTAGAGCACTGGATGGTGGCAGTCAGTAGAGCAGTGGATGGTGGCTGTCAGTAAAGCAGTGGAAGCTGGCAGTAGAGCAGTGGAAGGCATCAGTAGAGTAGTGGAAGGTGTCAGTAGACCAGTGGAAGGTATCAGTAGAGCAGTGGAGGGTGTCAGTCTGTAGAGCAGTGGAAGGTGTCAGTCAGTAGAGCAGTGCATGGTGTCAGTAGAGCAGTGGATGGTGTCAGTAGAGTAGTGAAAGGTGTCAGTAGAGCAGTGGATGGTGTCAGTCAGTAGAGCAGTGGAAGGTGTTAGTAAGACAGTGGATGGTGTCAGTAGAGCAGTGGAAGGTGTTAGGAAGACAGTGGATGGTGTCAGTAGAGCAGTGGATAGTGTCAGTAGAGCAGTGGAAGGTGTCAATAGAGCAGTGGATGGTGTCAGTCAGTAGAGCAGTGGATGGCGTCAGTAGAGCAGTGGAAGGTGTCAGTAGAGCAGTGGAAGGTGTCAGTCAGTAGAGCAGTGGATGGTGTCAGTAGAGCAGTGGATGGTGTAAGTAGAGCAGTGGAAGGTGTCAGTCTGTAGAGCAGTGGCTGGTGTCAGTAGAGCAATGGAAGGTGTCAGTAGACCAGTGGAAGGTGTCAGTAGAGCAGTGAATGGTGGCAGTCAGTAGAGCACTGGATGGTGGCAGTCAGTAGAGCACTGGATGGTGGCAGTCAGTAGAGCACTGGATGGTGGCCATCAGTGGAAGCTGGCAGTAGAGCAGTGGAAGGCATCAGTAGAGCAGAGGAAGGTGTCAGTAGACCATTGGAAGGTGTCAGTAAAGCAGTGGATGGTGTCAGTCAGTAGAGCAGTGGCTGGTGTCAGTAGAGCAGTGGAAGGTGTTAGTAGAGCAGTGGAAGGTGTCAGTAGACCAGTGGAAGGTGTCAGTAGAGCAGTGGCTGGTGTCAGTCAGTAGAGCAGTGGCTGGTGTCAGTAGAGCAGTGGCTGGTGTCAGTAGAGCAGTGACTGGTGTCAGTAGAGAAGTGGAAGGTGTCAGTAGAGCAGTGGATGGTGTCAGCCAGTAGAGCAGTGGATGGTGTCAGTAGAGCAGTGGCTGGTGTCAGTAGAGTAGTGGAAGGTGTCAGTAGACCAGTGGAAGGTGTCAGTAGAGCAGTGGATGGTGTCAGTCAATAGAGCAGTGGCTGGTGTCAGCAGAGCAGTGGCTGGTGTCAGTAGAGCAGTGGAAGGTGTCAGTAGACCAGTGGAAGGTGTCAGTAGAGCAGTGGATGGTGTCAGTCAGTAGAGCAGTGGCTGGTGTCAGTAGAGCAGTGGAAGTTGTCAGTAGACCAGTGAAAGGTGTCAGTAGAGCAGTGGATGGTGTCAGTCAGTAGATCAGTGGCTGGTGTCAGTAGAGCAGTGGAAGTTGTCAGTAGAGCAGTGGATGGTGTCAGTCAGTAGAGCAGTGGATGGCGTCAGTAGAGCAGTGGATGGTGTCAGTAGAGCAGTGGCTGGTGTCAGTAGAGCAGTGGAAGGTGTCAGTAGAGCAGTGGACGATGTCAGTCAGTAGAGCAGTGGATGGTGTCAGTAGAGCAGTGGATGGTGTCAGTAGAACAGTGGATGGTGTCAGTAGAGCAGTGGAAGGTGTCAGTCAGTAGAGCAGTGGAAGGTGTCAGTCAGTAGAGCACTGGATGGTGGCAGTCAGTAGAGCACTGGATGGTGGCAGTCAGTAGAGCACTGGATGGTGGAAGTCAGTAGAGCACTGGATGGTGGCAGTCAGTAGAGCACTGGATGGTGGCAGTCAGTAGAGCAGTGGATGGTGGCAGTCAGCAGAGCAGTGGAAGCTGGTAGTAGAGCAGTGGAAAGCATCTGTACAGCAGTGGAAGGCATCAGTACAGCAGTGGAAGGTGTTAGTACAGCAGTGGAAGGCATCAGTAGAGCAGAGGAAGGTGTCAGTAGAGCAGTGGAAGGTGTCAGTAGAGCAGTGAATGGTGGCAGTCAGTAGAGCACTGGATGGTGGCAGTCAGTAAGCACTGGATGGTGGCAGTCAGTAGAGCAGTGGATGGTGGCCATCAGTAGAGCAGTGGAACCTGGCAGTAGAGCAGTGGAAGGCATCAGTAGAGCAGTGTAAGGTGTCAGTAGACCAGTGGAAGGTGTCAGTAGAGCAGTGGATGGTGTCAGTCAGTAGAGCAGTGGCTGGTGTCAGTCAGTAGAGCAGTGGCTGGTGTCAGTAGAGCAGTGAAAGGTGTCAGTATACCAGTGGAAGGTGTCAGTAGACCAGTGGATGGTGTCAGTCAGTAGAGCAGTGGCTGGTGTCAGTAGAGCAGTGGCTGGTGTCAGTAGAGCAGTGGAATGTGCCAGTAGAACAGTGGATGGTGTCAGTCAGTAGAGCAGTGGCTGGTGTCAGTAGAGCAGTGGCTGGTGTCAGTAGAGCAGTGGCTGGTGTCAGTAGACCAGAGGAAGGTGTCAGTAAACCAGAGGAAGGTGTCAGTAGAGCAGTGGCTGGTGTCAGTAGAGCAGTGGAGGGTGTCAGTAGAGCAGTGGATGGTGTCAGTAGAGCAGTGGAAGGTGTCAGTAGAGCAGTGGAAGGTGTCAGTCAGTAGAGCAGTGGATGGTGTCAGTAGAGCAGTGGATGGTGTCAGTAGAGCAGTGGAAGGTGTCAGTCAGTAGAGCAGTGGAAGGTGTCAGTCAGTAGAGCACTGGATGGTGGCAGTCAGTAGAGCACTGGATGGTGGCAGTCAGTAGAGCACTGGATGGTGGCTGTCAGTAGAGCAGTGGATGGTGGCAGTCAGTAGAGCAGTGGAAGCTGGTAGTAGAGCAGTGGAAGGCGTCAGTACAGCAGTGGAAGGCGTCAGTACAGCAGTGGAAGGTGTCAGTACAGCAGTGGAAGACATCAGTAGAGCAGTAGAAGGCGTCAGTAGAGCAGTGGAAGGTGTCAGTAGAGCAGTGGAAGGTGTCAGTAGAGCAGTGAATGGTGGCAGTCAGTAGAGCACTGGATGGTGGCAGTCAGTAGAGCACTGGATGGTGGCAGTCAGTAGAGCACTGGATTGTGGCCATCAGTAGAGCAGTGGAAGCTGGCAGTGGAGCAGTGGAAGGCATCAGTAGAGCAGTGGAAGGTATCAGTAGACCAGTGGAAGGTGTCAGTAGAGCAGTGGATGGTGTCAGTCAGTAGAGCAGTGGCTGGTGTCAGTAGAGCAGTGGCTGGTGTCAGTAGACCAGTGGAAGGTGTCAGTAGACCAGTGGAAGGTGTCAGTAGACCAGTGGATGATTTCAGTAAGTAGAGCAGTGGCTGGTGTCAGTAGAGCAGTGGCTGGTGTCAGTAGAGCAGTGGCTGGTGTCAGTAGAGAAGTGGAAGGTGTCAGTAGAGCAGTGGATGGTGTCAGTCAGTAGAGCAGTGGCTGGTGTCAGTAGAGCAGTGGCTGGTGTCAGTAGAGCAGTGGAAGGTGTCAGTAGAGCAGTGGATGGTGTCAGTCAGTAGAGCAGTGGCTGGTGTCAGTAGAGCAGTGGAAGGTGTCAGTAGAGCAGTGGATGGTGTCAGTCAGTAGAGCGGTGGCTGGTGTCAGTAGAGCAGTGGAAGGTGTCAGTAGACTAGTGGAAGGTGTCAGTAGAGCAGTGGATTGTGTCAGTCAGTAGAGCAGTGGCTGGTGTCAGTAGAGCAGTGGCTGGTGTCAGTAGAGCAGTGGCCGGTGTCAGTAGAGCAGTGGAAGGTGTCAGTAGAGAAGTGGAAGGTGTCAGTAGAGCAGTGGATGGTGTCAGTCAGTAGAGCAGTGGCTGGTGTCAGTAGAGCAGTGGAAGGTGTCAGTAGACCAGTGGAAGGTGTCAGTAGAGCAGTGGATGTTGTTAGTCAGTAGAGCAGTGGAAGGTGTCAGTAGAGCAGTGGATGGTGTCAGTCAGTAGAGCAGTGGCTGGTGTCAGTAGAGCATTGGAAGGTGTCAGTAGAGCAGTGGATGGTGTCAGTCAGTAGAGCAGTGGCTGGTGTCAGTAGAGCAGTGGCTAGTGTCAGTAGAGCAGTGGAAGGTGTCAGTAGAGCAATGGATGGTGTCAGTCAGTAGAGAAGTGGCTGGTGTCAGTAGAGCAGTGGCTAGTGTCAGTACAGCAGTGGAAGGTGTCAGTAGAGCAGTGGAAGGTGTTAGGAGGACAGTGGATGGTGTCAGTAGAGCAGTGGATGGTGTCAGTAGAGCAGTGGAAGGTGTCAGTAGAGCAGTGGATGGTGTCAGTCAGTATAGCAGTGGGTAGTGTCAGTAGAGCAGTGGCTGGTGTCAGTAGAGCAGTGAAAGGTGTCAGTAGAGCAGTTGATGGTGTCAGTCAGTAGAGCAGTGGAAGGTGTTAGTAGGACAGTGGATGGTGTCAGTAGAGCAGTGGAAGGTGTTAGGAGGACAGTGGATGGTGTCAGTAGAGCAGTGGATAGTGTCAGTAGAGCAGTGGAAGGTGTCAATAGAGCAGTGGATGGTGTCAGTCAGTAGAGCAGTGGAAGGTGTCAGTAGAGCAGTGGATGGTGTAAGTAGAGCAGTGGAAGGTGTCAGTCTGTAGAGCAGTGGCTGGTGTCAGTAGACCAGTGGCTGGTGTCAGTAGAGCAGTGGATGGTGTCAGTAGACCAGTGGAAGGTGTCAGTAGAGCAGTGAATGGTGGCAGTCAGTAGAGCACTGGATGGTGGCAGTCAGTAGAGCACTGGATGGTGGCAGTCAGTAGAGCACTGGATGTTGGCCATCAGTAGAGCAGTGGAAGCTGGCAGTAGAGCAGTGGAAGGCATCAGTAGAGCAGTGGAAGGTGTCAGTAGACCAGTGGAAGGTGTCAGTAGAGCAGTGGATGGTGTCAGTCAGTAGAGCAGTGGCTGGTGTCAGTAGAGCAGTGGAAGGTGTCAGTAGAGCAGTGGAAGGTGTCAGTAGACCAGTGGAAGGTGTCAGTAGAGCAGTGGATGGTGTCAGTCAGTAGAGCAGTGGCTGGTGTCAGTAGAGCAGTGACTGGTGTCAGTAGAACAGTGGAAGGTGTCAGTAGACCAGTGGAAGGTGTCAGTAGACCAGTGGAAGGTGTCAGTAGAGCAGTGGCTGGTGTCAGTAGAGCAGTGGAAGGTGTCAGTAGACCAGTGGAAGGTGTCAGTAGAGCAGTGGATGGTGTCAGTCAGTAGATCAGTGGCTGGTGTCAGTAGAGCAGTGGAAGTTGTCAGTAGAGCAGTGGATGGTTTCAGTCAGTAGAGCAGTGGAAGGTGTCAGTAGAGCAGTGGATGGTGTCAGTAGAGCAGAGACTGGTGTCAGTAGAACAGTGGCAGGTGTCAGTAGACCAGTGGAAGGTGTCAGTAGAGCAGTGGATGGTGTCAGTCAGTAGAGCAGTGGCTGGTGTCAGTAGAGCAGTGGAAGGTGTCAGTAGACCAGTGGAAGGTGTGAGTAGAGCAGTGGATGGTGTCAGTCAGTAGATCAGTGGCTGATGTCAGTAGAGCAGTGGAAGTTGTCAGTAGAGCAGAGGATGGTGTCAGTCAGTAGAGCAGTGGAAGGTGTCAGTAGAGCAGTGGATGGTGTCAGTAGAGCAGTGGAAGGTGTCAGTAGAGCAGTGGAAGATGTCAGTCAGTAGAGCAGTGGATGGTGTCAGTAGAGCAGTGGATGGTGTCAGTAGAACAGTGGATGGTGTCAGTAGAGCAGTGGAAGGTGTCAGTCAGTAGAGCAGTGGAAGGTGTCAGTCAGTAGAGAACTGGATGGTGGCAGTCAGTAGAGCACTGGATGGTGGCAGTCAGTAGAGTAGTGGATGGTGGCAGTCAGTAGAGCAGTGGAAGCTGGTAGTAGAGCAGTGGAAGGCGTCAGTACAGCAGTGGAAGGCGTCAGTACAGTAGTGGAAGGTGTCAGTACAGCAGTGGAAGGCATCAGTAGAGCAGTAGAAGGCATCAGTAGAGCAGTGGAAGGTGTCAGTGGGGAAGTGAATGGTGGCAGTCAGTAGAGCACTGGATGGTGGCAGTCAGTAGAGCACTGGATATTGGCAGTCAGTAGAGCACTGGATGGTGGCCATCAGTAGAGCAGTGGAAGCTGGCAGTAGAGCATTGGAAGGCATCAGTAGAGCAGTGGAAGGTGTCAGTAGACCAGTGGAAGGTGTCAGTAGAGCAGTGGATAGTGTCAGTCAGTAGAGCAGTGGCTGGTGTCAGTAGAGCAGTGGAAGGTGTCAGTAGACCAGTGGAAGGTGTCAGTAGACCAGTGGAAGGTGTCAGTAGACCAGTGGATGGTTTCAGTCAGTAGAGCAGTGGCTGGTGTCAGTAGAGCAGTGGCTGGTGTCAGTAGAGCAGTGGCTGGTGTCAGTAGAGAAGTGGAAGGTGTTAGTAGAGCAGTGGATGGTGTCAGTCAGTAGAGCAGTGGCTGGTGTCAGTAGAGCAGTGGAAGGTGTCAGTAGAGCAGTGGATGGTGTCAGTCTGTAGAGCAGTGGCTGGTGTCAGTAGAGCAGTGGAAGATGTCAGTAGAGCAGTGGAATGTGTCAGTAGACCAGTGGAAGATGTCAGTAGAGCAGTGGATGGTGTCAGTCAGTAGAGCAGTGGCTGGTGTCAGTGGAGCAGTGGAAGGTGTCAGTAGAGCAGTGGATGGTGTCAGTCAGTAGAGCGGTGGCTGGTGTCAGTAGAGCAGTGGAAGGTGTCAGTAGACCAGTGGAAGGTGTCAGTAGAGCAGTGGATGGTGTCAGTCAGTAGAGCAGTTACTGGTGTCAGTAGAGCAGTGGCTGGTGTCAGTAGAGCAGTGGCTGGTGTCAGTAGAGCAGTGGAAGGTGTCAGTAGAACAGTGGATGGTGTCAGTCAGTAGAGCAGTGGCTGGTGTCAGTAGAGCAGTGGAAGGTGTCAGTAGAGCAGTGGATAGTGTCAGACAGTAGAGCAGTGGAAGGTGTTAGGAGGACAGTGGATGGTGTCAGTAGAGCAGTGGATGGTGTCAGTAGAGCAGTGGATGGTGTCAGTAGACCAGTGGAAGGTTTCAGTAGAGCAGTGGATGGTGTCAGTCAGTAGAGCAGTGGGTGGTGTCAGTAGAGCAGTGGCTGGTGTCAGTAGAGCAGTGGAAAGTATCAGTAGAGCAGTGGATGGTGTCAGTCAGTAGAGCAGTGGAAGGTGTCAGGAGGACAGTGGATGTTTTCAGTAGAGCAGTGGATAGTGTCAGTAGAGCAGTGGAAGGTGTCAGTAGAGCAGTGGATGGTGTCAGTCAGTAGAGCAGTGGATGGTGTCAGTCCGTAGAGCAGTGGATGGTGTCAGTCAGTAGAGCAGTGGAAGGTGTCAGTAGAGCAGTGGATGGTGTCAGTAGAGCAGTGGATGTTGTCAGTAGAGCAGTGGAAGGTGTCAGTAGAGCAGTGGAAGGTGTCAGTAGAGCAGTGGAAGGTTTCAGCAGAGCAGTGGAAGGTGTCAGTGGGGAAGTGAATGGTGGCAGTCAGTAGAGCACTGGATGGTGGCAGTGAGTAGAGCACTGGATGGTGGCAGTCAGTAGAGCACTGGATGGTGGCCATCAGTAGAGCAGTGGAAGCTGGCAGTAGAGCAGTGGAAGGCATCAGTAGAGCAGTGGAAGGTGTCAGTAGAGCAGTGGATGGTGTCAGTCAGTAGAGCAGTGGCTGGTGTCAGTAGAGCAGTGGAAGGTGTCAGTAGACCAGTGGAAGGTGTCAGTAGACCAGTGGAAGGTGTCAGTGGGGAAGTGAATGGTGGCAGTCAGTAGAGCACTGGATGGTGGCAGTCAGTAGAGCACTGGATGTTGGCAGTCAGTAGAGCACTGGATGGTGGCCATCAGTAGAGCAGTGGAAGCTGGCAGTAGAGCAGTGGAAGGCATCAGTAGAGCAGTGGAAGGTGTCAGTAGACCAGTGGAAGGTGTCAGTAGAGCAGTGGATGGTGTCAGTCTGTAGAGCAGTGGCTGGTGTCAGTAGACCAGTGGAAGGTGTCAGTAGACCAGTGGAAGGTGTCAGTAGACCAGTGGATGGTTTCAGTTAGTAGAGCG
This sequence comes from Aquarana catesbeiana, assembly GCF_042186555.1. Classification (NCBI taxonomy): domain Eukaryota; kingdom Metazoa; phylum Chordata; class Amphibia; order Anura; family Ranidae; genus Aquarana; species Aquarana catesbeiana. The sequence goes on along the minus strand of NC_133324.1, from coordinate 782,497,450 downwards.
GTGGCTGGTGTCAGTAGAGCAGTGGCTGGTGTCAGTAGAAAAGTGGAAGGTGTCAGTAGAGCAGTGGATGGTGTCAGTTAGTAGAGCAGTGGCTGGTGTCAGTAGAGCAGTGGAAGGTGTCAGTAGAGCAGTGGATGGTGTCAGTCAGTAGAGCAGTTACTGGTGTCAGTAGAGCAGTGGCTGGTGTCAGTAGAGCAGTGGCTGGTGTCAGTAGAGCAGTGGAAGGTGTCAGTAGACCAGTGGAAGGTGTCAGTAGAGCAGTGGATGGTGTCAGTAGAGAAGTGGCTCGTGTCAGTAGAGCAGTGGAAGGTGTCAGTAGAGCAGTGGATGGTGTCAGTCAGTAGAGCAGTGGCTGGTGTCAGTAGAGCAGTGGAAGGTGTCAGTAGAGCAGTGGATAGTGTCAGTCAGTAGAGCAGTGGAAGGTGTTAGGAGGACAGTGGATGGTGTCAGTAGAGCAGTGGCTGGTGTCAGTAGACCAGTGGAAGGTGTCAGTAGACCAGTGGAAGGTGTCAGTAGACCAGTGGATGGGTTCAGTCAGTAGAGCAGTGGCTGGTGTCAGTAGAGCAGTGGCTGTTGTCAGTAGAGAAGTGGAAGGTGTCAGTAGAGCAGTGGATGGTGTCAGTTAGTAGAGCAGTGGCTGGTGTCAGTAGAGCAGTGGAAGGTGTCAGTAGAGCAGTGGATGGTGTCAGTCAGTAGAGCAGTTACTGGTGTCAGTAGAGCAGTGGCTGGTGTCAGTAGAGCAGTGGCTGGTGTCAATAGAGCAGTGGAAGGTGTCAGTAGACCAGTGGAAGGTGTCAGTAGAGCAGTGGATGGTGTCAGTAGAGAAGTGGCTGGTGTCAGTAGAGCAGTGGAAGGTGTCAGTAGAGCAGTGGATGGTGTCAGTCAGTAGAGCAGTGGCTGGTGTCAGTAGAGCAGTGGAAGGTGTCAGTAGAGCAGTGGATAGTGTCAGTCAGTAGAGCAGTGGAAGGTGTTAGGAGGACAGTGGATGGTGTCAGTAGAGCAGTGGATGGTGTCAGTAGAGCAGTGGAAGGTGTCAGTAGAGCAGTGGATGGTGTCAGTAGAGCAGTGGATGGTGTCAGTAGAGCAGTGGAAGGTATCAGTAGAGCAGTGGATGGTGTCAGTCAGTAGAGCAGTGGAAGGTGTCAGGAGGACAGTGGATGTTTTCAGTAGAGCAGTGGATAGTGTCAGTAGAGCAGTGGAAGGTGTCAGTAGAGCAGTGGATGGTGTCAGTCAGTAGAGCAGTGGATGGTGTCAGTCCGTAGAGCAGTGGATGGTGTCAGTCAGTAGAGCAGTGGAAGGTGTCAGTAGAGCAGTGGAAGGTGTCAGTAGAGCAGTGGATGGTGTCAGTCTGTAGAGCAGTGGCTGGTGTCAGTAGACCAGTGGAAGGTGTCAGTAGACCAGTGGAAGGTGTCAGTAGACCAGTGGATGGTTTCAGTCAGTAGAGCGGTGGCTGGTGTCAGTAGAGCAGTGGCTGGTGTCAGTAGAAAAGTGGAAGGTGTCAGTAGAGCAGTGGATGGTGTCAGTTAGTAGAGCAGTGGCTGGTATCAGTAGAGCAGTGGAAGGTGTCAGTAGAGCAGTGGATGGTGTCAGTCAGTAGAGCAGTTACTGGTGTCAGTAGAGCAGTGGCTGGTGTCAGTAGAGCAGTGGCTGGTGTCAGTAGAGCAGTGGAAGGTGTCAGTAGACCAGTGGAAGGTGTCAGTAGAGCAGTGGATGGTGTCAGTAGAGAAGTGGCTCGTGTCAGTAGAGCAGTGGAAGGTGTCAGTAGAGCAGTGGATGGTGTCAGTCAGTAGAGCAGTGGCTGGTGTCAGTAGAGCAGTGGAAGGTGTCAGTAGAGCAGTGGATAGTGTCAGTCAGTAGAGCAGTGGAAGGTGTTAGGAGGACAGTGGCTGGTGTCAGTAGAGCAGTGGCTGGTGTCAGTAGACCAGTGGAAGGTGTCAGTAGACCAGTGGAAGGTGTCAGTAGACCAGTGGATGGGTTCAGTCAGTAGAGCAGTGGCTGGTGTCAGTAGAGCAGTGGCTGTTGTCAGTAGAGAAGTGGAAGGTGTCAGTAGAGCAGTGGATGGTGTCAGTTAGTAGAGCAGTGGCTGGTGTCAGTAGAGCAGTGGATGGTGTCAGTCAGTAGAGCAGTTACTGGTGTCAGTAGAGCAGTGGCTGGTGTCAGTAGAGCAGTGGCTGGTGTCAGTAGAGCAGTGGCTGGTGTCAGTAGAGCAGTGGAAGGTGTCAGTAGACCAGTGGAAGGTGTCAGTAGAGCAGTGGATGGTGTCAGTAGAGAAGTGGCTGGTGTCAGTAGAGCAGTGGAAGGTGTCAGTAGAGCAGTGGATGGTGTCAGTCAGTAGAGCAGTGGCTGGTGTCAGTAGAGCAGTGGAAGGTGTCAGTAGAGCAGTGGATAGTGTCAGTCAGTAGAGCAGTGGAAGGTGTTAGGAGGACAGTGGATGGTGTCAGTAGAGCAGTGGATGGTGTCAGTAGAGCAGTGGAAGGTGTCAGTAGAGCAGTGGATGGTGTCAGTAGAGCAGTGGATGGTGTCAGTAGAGCAGTGGAAGGTATCAGTAGAGCAGTGGATGGTGTCAGTCAGTAGAGCAGTGGAAGGTGTCAGGAGGACAGTGGATGTTTTCAGTAGAGCAGTGGATAGTGTCAGTAGAGCAGTGGAAGGTGTCAGTAGAGCAGTGGATGGTGTCAGTGGGGAAGTGAATGGTGGCAGTCAGTAGAGCACTGGATGGTGGCAGTCAGTAGAGCACTGGATGGTGGCAGTCAGTAGAGCACTGGATGGTGGCCATCAGTAGAGCAGTGGAAGCTGGCAGTAGAGCAGTGGAAGGCATCAGTAGAGCAGTGGAAGGTGTCAGTAGACCAGTGGAAGGTGTCAGTAGACCAGTGGAAGGTGTCAGTAGAGCAGTGGATGGTGTCAGTCAGTAGAGCAGTGGCTGGTGTCAGTAGAGCAGTGGAAGGTGTCAGTAGACCAGTGGAAGGTGTCAGTAGACCAGTGGAAGGTGTCAGTGGGGAAGTGAATGGTGGCAGTCAGTAGAGCACTGGATGGTGGCAGTCAGTAGAGCACTGGATGGTGGCCATCAGTAGAGCAGTGGAAGCTGGCAGTAGAGCAGTGGAAGGCATCAGTAGAGCAGTGGAAGGTGTCAGTAGACCAGTGGAAGGTGTCAGTAGAGCAGTGGATGGTGTCAGTCTGTAGAGCAGTGGCTGGTGTCAGTAGACCAGTGGAAGGTGTCAGTAGACCAGTGGAAGGTGTCAGTAGACCAGTGGATGGTTTCAGTCAGTAGAGCAGTGGCTGGTGTCAGTAGAGAAGTGGAAGGTGTCAGTAGAGCAGTGGATGGTGTCAGTTAGTAGAGCAGTGGCTGGTGTCAGTAGAGCAGTGGAAGGTGTCAGTAGAGCAGTGGATGGTGTCAGTCAGTAGAGCAGTGAAAGGTGTCAGTAGAGCAGTGGAATGTGTCAGTAGACCAGTGGAAGATGTCAGTAGAGCAGTGGATGGTGTCAGTCAGTAGAGCAGTGGCTGGTGTCAGTAGAGCAGTGGAAGGTGTCAGTAGAGCATTGGATGGTGTCAGTCAGTAGAGCGGTGGCTGGTGTCTGTAGAGCAGTGGAAGGTGTCAGTAGAGCAGTTACTGGTGTCAGTAGAGCAGTGGATGGTGTCAGTCAGTAGAGCAGTTACTGGTGTCAGTAGAGCAGTGGCTGGTGTCAGTAGAGCAGTGGAAGGTGTCAGTAGACCAGTGGAAGGTGTCAGTAGAGCAGTGGATGGTGTCAGTAGAGAAGTGGCTGGTGTCAGTAGAGCAGTGGAAGGTGTCAGTAGAGCAGTGGATGGTGTCAGTCAGTAGAGCAGTGGCTGGTGTCAGTAGAGCAGTGGAAGTTGTCAGTAGAGCAGTGGATAGTGTCAGTCAGTAGAGCAGTGGAAGGTGTTAGGAGGACAGTGGATGGTGTCATTGGAGCAGTGGATGGTGTCAATAGAGCAGTGGATGGTGTCAGTAGACCAGTGGAAGGTGTCAGTAGAGCAGTGGATGGTGTCAGTCAGTAGAGCAGTGGCTGGTGTCAGTAGAGCAGTGGCTGGTGTCAGTAGAGCAGTGGAAGGTATCAGTAGAGCAGTGGATGGTGTCAGTCAGTAGAGCAGTGGAAGGTGTCAGGAGGACAGTGGATGTTTTCAGTAGAGCAGTGGATAGTGTCAGTAGAGCAGTGGAAGGTGTCAATAGAGCAGTGTATGGTGTCAGTCAGTAGAGCAGTGGATGGTGTCAGTCCGTAGAGCAGTGGATGGTGTCAGTCAGTAGAGCAGTGGAAGGTGTCAGTAGAGCAGTGGATGGTGTCAGTAGAGCAGTGGATGTTGTCAGTAGAGCAGTGGAAGGTGTCAGTAGAGCAGTGGAAGGTTTCAGCAGAGCAGTGGATGGTGTCAGTAGAGCAGTGGAAGGTGTCAGTAGAGCAGTGGATGGTGTCAGTCAGTAGAGCAGTGGGTGGTGTCAGTAGAGCAGTGGCTGGTGTCAGTAGAGCAGTGGAAGGTATCAGTAGAGCAGTGGATGGTGTCAGTCAGTAGAGCAGTGGAAGGTGTCAGGAGGACAGTGGATGTTTTCAGTAGAGCAGTGGATAGTGTCAGTAGAGCAGTGGAAGGTGTCAATAGAGCAGTGGATGGTGTCAGTCAGTAGAGCAGTGGAAGCTGGCAGTAGAGCAGTGGAAGGCGTCAGTAGAGCAGTGGAAGGTGTCAGTAGACCAGTGGAAGGTGTCAGTAGAGCAGTGGCTGGTGTCAGTCAGTAGAGCAGTGGCTGGTGTCAGTAGAGCAGTGGCTGGTGTCAGTAGAGCAGTGGAAGGTGTCAGTAGAGCAGAGGAAGGTGTCAGTAGACCAGTGGAAGGTTACAGTAGAGCAGTGGATGGTCACAGTCAGTAGAGCAGTGGCTGGTGTCAGTACAGCAGTGGAAGGTGTCAGTAGAGCAGTGGATGGTGTCAGTCAGTAGAGCAGCGGCTGGTGTCAGTAGAGCAGTGGCTGATGTCAGTAGAGCAGTGGAAGGTTTCAGTAGAGCAGTGGATGGTGTCAGTCAGTAGAGCAGTGGCTGGTGTCAGTAGAGCAGTGGAAGGTGTCAGTAGAGCAGTGGATAGTGTCAGTCAGTAGAGCAGTGGAAGGTGTTAGGAGGACAGTGGATGGTGTCAGTAGAGCAGTGGATGGTGTCAGTAGAGCAGTGGAAGGTGTCAGTAGAGCAGTGGATGGTGTCAGTAGAGCAGTGGATGGTGTCAGTAGAGCAGTGGAAGGTATCAGTAGAGCAGTGGATGGTGTCAGTCAGTAGAGCAGTGGAAGGTGTCAGGAGGACAGTGGATGTTTTCAGTAGAGCAGTGGATAGTGTCAGTAGAGCAGTGGAAGGTGTCAGTAGAGCAGTGGATGGTGTCAGTCAGTAGAGCAGTGGATGGTGTCAGTCCGTAGAGCAGTGGATGGTGTCAGTCAGTAGAGCAGTGGAAGGTGTCAGTAGAGAAGTGGATGGTGTCAGTAGAGCAGTGGATGTTGTCAGTAGAGCAGTGGAAGGTGTCAGTAGAGCAGTGGAAGGTGTCAGTAGAGCAGTGGAAGGTTTCAGCAGAGCAGTGGAAGGTGTCAGTGGGGAAGTGAATGGTGGCAGTCAGTAGAGCACTGGATGGTGGCAGTCAGTAGAGCACTGGATGGTGGCAGTCAGTAGAGCACTGGATGGTGGCCATCAGTAGAGCAGTGGAAGCTGGCAGTAGAGCAGTGGAAGGCATCAGTAGAGCAGTGGAAGGTGTCAGTAGACCAGTGGAAGGTGTCAGTAGAGCAGTGGATGGTGTCAGTCAGTAGAGCAGTGGCTGGTGTCAGTAGAGCAGTGGAAGGTGTCAGTAGACCAGTGGAAGGTGTCAGTAGAGCAGTGAAAGGTGTCAGTGGGGAAGTGAATGGTGGCAGTCAGTAGAGCACTGGATGGTGGCAGTCAGTAGAGCACTGGATGGTGGCAGTCAGTAGAGCACTGGATGGTGGCCATCAGTAGAGCAGTGGAAGCTGGCAGTAGAGCAGTGGAAGGCATCAGTAGAGCAGTGGAAGGTGTCAGTAGACCAGTGGAAGGTGTCAGTAGAGCAGTGGATGGTGTCAGTCTGTAGAGCAGTGGCTGGTGTCAGTAGACCAGTGGAAGGTGTCAGTAGACCAGTGGATGGTTTCAATCAGTAGAGCAGTGGCTGGTGTCAGTAGAGAAGTGGAAGGTGTCAGTAGAGCAGTGGATGGTGTCAGTTAGTAGAGCAGTGGCTGGTGTCAGTAGAGCAGTGGAAGGTGTCAGTAGAGCAGTGGATGGTGTCAGTCAGTAGAGCAGTAGCTGGTGTCAGTAGAGCAGTGGAAGGTGTCAGTAGAGCAGTGGAATGTGTCAGTAGACCAGTGGAAGATGTCAGTAGAGCAGTGGCTGGTGTCAGTAGAGCAGTGGAAGGTGTCAGTAGAGCATTGGATGGTGTCAGTCAGTAGAGCGGTGGCTGGTGTCTGTAGAGCAGTGGAAGGTGTCAGTAGAGCAGTTACTGGTGTCAGTAGAGCAGTGGATGGTGTCAGTCAGTAGAGCAGTTACTGGTGTCAGTAGAGCAGTGGCTGGTGTCAGTAGAGCAGTGGAAGGTGTCAGTAGACCAGTGGAAGGTGTCAGTAGAGCAGTGGATGGTGTCAGTAGAGAAGTGGCTGGTGTCAGTAGAGCAGTGGAAGGTGTCAGTAGAGCAGTGGATGGTGTCAGTCAGTAGAGCAGTGGCTGGTGTCAGTAGAGCAGTGGAAGTTGTCAGTAGAGCAGTGGATAGTGTCAGTCAGTAGAGCAGTGGAAGGTGTTAGGAGGACAGTGGATGGTGTCATTGGAGCAGTGGATGGTGTCAATAGAGCAGTGGATGGTGTCAGTAGACCAGTGGAAGGTGTCAGTAGAGCAGTGGATGGTGTCAGTCAGTAGAGCAGTGGGTGGTGTCAGTAGAGCAGTGGCTGGTGTCAGTAGAGCAGTGGAAGGTATCAGTAGAGTAGTGGATGGTGTCAGTCAGTAGAGCAGTGGAAGGTGTCAGGAGGACAGTGGATGTTTTCAGTAGAGCAGTGGATAGTGTCAGTAGATCAGTGGAAGGTGTCAATAGAGCAGTGGATGGTGTCAGTCAGTAGAGCAGTGGATGGTGTCAGTCCGTAGAGCAGTGGATGGTGTCAGTCAGTAGAGCAGTGGAAGGTGTCAGTAGAGCAGTGGATGGTGTCAGTAGAGCAGTGGATGTTGTCAGTAGAGCAGTGGAAGGTGTCAGTAGAGCAGTGGAAGGTTTCAGCAGAGCAGTGGATGGTGTCAGTAGAGCAGTGGAAGGTGTCAGTAGAGCAGTGGATGGTGTCAGTCAGTAGAGCAGTGGGTGGTGTCAGTAGAGCAGTGGCTGGTGTCAGTAGAGCAGTGGAAGGTATCAGTAGAGCAGTGGATGGTGTCAGTCAGTAGAGCAGTGGAAGGTGTCAGGAGGACAGTGGATGTTTTCAGTAGAGCAGTGGATAGTGTCAGTAGAGCAGTGGAAGGTGTCAATAGAGCAGTGGATGGTGGCCATCAGTAGAGCAGTGGATGGTGTTAGTCCGTAGAGCAGTGGATGGTGTCAGTCAGTAGAGCAGTGGAAGGTGTCAGAAGAGCAGTGGGTGGTGTCAGTAGAGCAGTGGATGTTGTCAGTAGAGCAGTGGAAGTTGTCAGTAGAGCAGTGGAAGGTGTCAGTAGAGCAGTGGAAGGTTTCAGCAGAGCAGTGGATGGTGTCAGTAGAGCAGTGGAAGGTGTCAGTAGACCAGTGGAAGGTGTCAGTAGAGCAGTGGATGGTGTCAGTAGAGAAGTGGCTGGTGTCAGTAGAGCAGTGGAAGGTGTCAGTAGAGCAGTGGATGGTGTCAGTCAGTAGAGCAGTGGCTGGTGTCAGTAGAGCAGTGGAAGGTGTCAGTAGACCAGTGGAAGGTGTCAGTAGAGCAGTGGATGGTGTCAGTAGAGAAGTGGCTGGTGTCAGTAGAGCAGTGGAAGGTGTCAGTAGAGCAGTGGATGGTGTCAGTCAGTAGAGCAGTGGCTGGTGTCAGTAGAGCAGTGGAAGTTGTCAGTAGAGCAGTGGATAGTGTCAGTCAGTAGAGCAGTGGAAGGTGTTAGGAGGACAGTGGATGGTGTCATTGGAGCAGTGGATGGTGTCAATAGAGCAGTGGATGGTGTCAGTAGACCAGTGGAAGGTGTCAGTAGAGCAGTGGATGGTGTCAGTCAGTAGAGCAGTGGGTGGTGTCAGTAGAGCAGTGGCTGGTGTCAGTAGAGCAGTGGAAGGTATCAGTAGAGTAGTGGATGGTGTCAGTCAGTAGAGCAGTGGAAGGTGTCAGGAGGACAGTGGATGTTTTCAGTAGAGCAGTGGATAGTGTCAGTAGATCAGTGGAAGGTGTCAATAGAGCAGTGGATGGTGTCAGTCAGTAGAGCAGTGGATGGTGTCAGTCCGTAGAGCAGTGGATGGTGTCAGTCAGTAGAGCAGTGGAAGGTGTCAGTAGAGCAGTGGATGGTGTCAGTAGAGCAGTGGATGTTGTCAGTAGAGCAGTGGAAGGTGTCAGTAGAGCAGTGGAAGGTTTCAGCAGAGCAGTGGATGGTGTCAGTAGAGCAGTGGAAGGTGTCAGTAGAGCAGTGGATGGTGTCAGTCAGTAGAGCAGTGGGTGGTGTCAGTAGAGCAGTGGCTGGTGTCAGTAGAGCAGTGGAAGGTATCAGTAGAGCAGTGGATGGTGTCAGTCAGTAGAGCAGTGGAAGGTGTCAGGAGGACAGTGGATGTTTTCAGTAGAGCAGTGGATAGTGTCAGTAGAGCAGTGGAAGGTGTCAATAGAGCAGTGGATGGTGGCCATCAGTAGAGCAGTGGATGGTGTTAGTCCGTAGAGCAGTGGATGGTGTCAGTCAGTAGAGCAGTGGAAGGTGTCAGAAGAGCAGTGGGTGGTGTCAGTAGAGCAGTGGATGTTGTCAGTAGAGCAGTGGAAGTTGTCAGTAGAGCAGTGGAAGGTGTCAGTAGAGCAGTGGAAGGTTTCAGCAGAGCAGTGGATGGTGTCAGTCAGTAGAGCAGTGGATGGTGTCAGTAGAGCATTGGATGGTGTCAGTAGAGCAGTGGAAGGTGTCAGTCAGTAGAGCAGTGGATGGTGGCAGTCAGTAGAGCACTGGATGGTGGCAGTCAGTAGAGCAGTGGATGGTGTCAGTAGAGCAGTGGAAGGTGTCAGTCAGTAGAGCAGTGGAAGGTGTCAGTCAGTAGAGCACTGGATGGTGGCAGTCAGTAGAGCACTGGATGGTGGCAGTCAGTAGAGCACTGGATGGTGGCCATCAGTAGAGCAGTGGATGGTGGCCATCAGTAGAGCAGTGGAAGCTGGCAGTAGAGCAGTGGAAGGCGTCAGTAGAGCAGTGGAAGGTGTCAGTAGACCAGTGGAAGGTGTCAGTAGAGCAGTGGCTGGTGTCAGTCAGTAGAGCAGTGGCTGGTGTCAGTAGAGCAGTGGCTGGTGTCAGTAGAGCAGTGGAAGGTGTCAGTAGAGCAGAGGAAGGTGTTAGTAGACCAGTGGAAGGTGTCAGTAGAGCAGTGGATGGTCACAGTCAGTAGAGCAGTGGCTGGTGTCAGTACAGCAGTGGAAGGTGTCAGTAGAGCAGTGGATGGTGTCAGTCAGCAGAGCAGCGGCTGGTGTCAGTAGAGCAGTGGCTGATGTCAGTAGAGCAGTGGAAGGTTTCAGTAGAGCAGTGGATGGTGTCAGTCAGTAGAGCAGTGGCTGGTGTCAGTAGAGCAGTGGAAGGTGTCAGTAGAGCAGTGGAATGTGTCAGTAGAGCAGTGGATGGTGTCAGTCAGTAGAGCAGTGGCTGGTGTCAGTAGAGCAGTGGCTGGTGTCAGTAGAGCAGTGGCTGGTGTCAGTAGAGCAGTGGAAGGTGTCAGTAGAGCAGTGGATGGTGTCAGTCAGTAGAGCAGTGGCTGGTGTCATTAGAGCAGTGGCTGGTGTCAGTAGAGCAGTGGAAGGTGTCAGTAGACCAGTGGAAGGTGTCAGTAGAGCAGTGGATGGTGTTAGTCAGTAGAGCAGTGGCTGGTGTCAGTAGAGCAGTGGAAGGTGTCAGTAGAGCAGTGGATGGTGTCAGTCAGTAGAGCAGTGGCTGGTGTCAGTAGAGAATTGGAAGGTGTCAGTAGAGCAGTGGATGGTGTCAGTCAGTAGAGCAGTGGCTGGTGTCAGTAGAGCAGTGGCTAGTGTCAGTAGAGCAGTGGAAGGTGTCAGTAGAGCAGTGGATGGTGTCAGTCAGTAGAGCAGTGGCTGGTGTCAGTAGAGCAGTGGCTAGTGTCAGTAGAGCAGTGGCTAGTGTCAGTAGAGCAGTGGAAGGTGTCAGTAGGACAGTGGCATGTGTCAGTAGAGCAGTGGATGGTGTCAGTAGACCAGTGGAAGGTGTCAGTAGAGCAGTGGATGGTTTCAGTCAGTATAGCAGTGGGTGGTGTCAGTAGAGCAGTGGTTGGTGTCAGTAGAGCAGTGGAAGGTATCAGTAGAGCAGTGGATGGTGTCAGTCAGTAGAGCAGTGGAAGGTGTCAGGAGGACAGTGGATGGTGTCAGTAGAGCAGTGGAAGGTGTCAGTGGAGCAGTGTATGGTGTCAGTCAGTAGAGCAGTGGATGGTGTCAGTCAGTAGAGCAGTGGATGGCGTCAGTAGAGCAGTGGATGGCGTCAGTAGAGCAGTGGAAGGTGTCAGTAGAGCAGTGGATGGTGGCAGTCAGTAGAGCAGTGGATGGTGGCAGTCAGTAGAGCAGTGGAAGTTGGTAGTAGAGCAGTGGAAGGCGTCAGTACAGCAGAAGAAGGCGTCAGTACAGCAGTGGAAGGTGTCAGTACAGCAGTGGAAGGCATCAGTAGAGCAGTAGAAGGCATCAGTAGAGCAGTGGAAGGCGTCAGTAGAGCAGTGGAAGGCGTCAGTAGAGCAGTGGAAGGTGTCAGTCAGTAGAGCAGTGGAAGGAGTCAGTCAGTAGAGCACTGGATGGTGGCAGTCAGTATAGCAGTTGATGGTGGCCGTCAGTAGAGCACTGAAGCTGGCAGTAGAGTAGTGGAAGGTGTCAGTACAGCAGTGGAAGGTGTCAGTACAGCAGTGGAAGGCGTCAGAACAGCAGTGGAAGGTGTCAGTACAGTAATGGAAGGCGTTAGTTCAGCAGTGGAAGGCGTCAATACAGCAGTGGAAGGAGTCAGTGGGGCAGTGGATAAAGAGAATATGATTACTTATGTGCTAACCAATACCAACTAATATGACAAAAAACAGCCAAGGGCAGTTGCCAACACTATAATGTGTCCCCACACTTGCTAAAAATAAAAAGTGTGGCGCTATCCATAATTCAATAAAACAAAATGTAAAAATACATAACACAAAAAGAGCTATTGGGTACTAAATCAAAACCCCAGTGCTGCAAGAGGTTCAGATGAATATACAAATAAGCAAATAATGTAAGGAACATCAATAACAGAGATCATTAATACTCTACAGGATATTTCAACTAAAAACCACAGTGCTGCATATAATTAAAAATGTGCAAACAAAGCGGAATAAATAGATAAAAAGGAAAAATACCATATATACAGATCAAATTCACCAATGAAGTTCAATTGAATGTGCAAATAAATAAAACATAAAAATCAATAAAACCCTGCTGGATATTGCAACCAAAAGCACCAGTGCTGCAAATATTAAAAATTGTGGAAACAAAGCAAAATAATTCCACATGCAGATAAAGTTTATTAATGCGGTCGCAATAGCCAAATAGGATGACCCTGCTGGGTATTGCAACCAAATGCACCAGTGGTGTAAGAAATTAAAATATGTGCACATATGGAATTGAAAAGGTAAACCAAATAAATTTCACAGGAAAATAAAGTTCATCAATAAAGTGTCCTTTTTTGTGTTTCACATCCCGCATCAAGGTGTCCAAGTAAATAAATAATTTAAACAGATCCCAGTGGTGATAGACGTGCAAATATGAAGAAATCCTTAGGGCCCCTTTCACACTGGGGCGGTGGGGGCGTCGGCGGTAAAACGGCGATATTTTTAGCGCCGCTTTACTGTCGTTTTAGCGGCGGTATTCGGCCACTAGCGGTGCGGTTTTAACCCCCGCTGGCGGCCGAATAAGGGTTAAAACCGCCCACAAAGCGCTGCTACAGCGGCGCTTTGCGGCGGTATAGCCGCGCTGCCCCATTGATTTCAATGGGCAGGAGCGATGAACACACTGCTCCTTCACCGCTCCAAAGATGCTGTTTGCAGGAGTTTTTTTCCTCTCCTGCCAGAGCACCACTCCAGTGTGATAGCCAGAGACACAGCAGCGCCAGTTTTAGGTCAGTTTGCAGGCACTATTTTTAGCAAACCGCCCCAGTGTGAAAGGGGCCTTAGTGATGGTGTGATCACTCCGTGTGTGCTAACAGCTCACCTCACATCAAGACCGTTGATTTTTTACAGCACTGGTGCTTTTGCTTGCAATATTCAATAGGGTACTATTGATTTTTATGTCTTATTTATTTATTTGTTATTTGCACATTCACTTGAACTTTATTGATGAATTTGATCTGTATATAGAATTTTTCCTTTTTGTATCTACAGTAGGTGATCGCGATATTGTGTCAATCTCGCCGCATTTCTCGTCGAGATTTGACACCTGCGAGCCCCGTTGCGGGAGCCAGCGCCGAGATGGCTCACTCATTGGGAAAGGTAAACTTTTTTTTTCTTTCGCGATGAGCGACAGGCAGTGCTGACAGCTGTCTGGTATGAATCCTGAGGGGGAACACCGCGTCAAATTTTAAATAAAAAAACGGCGCGGGTTCCCTCCCAGGGGCATACCAGGCCCTTAGGTCTGGTATGGATTGTAAGAGGAACCCCCTACGCCGAAAAATCGGCATGGGGGTCCCCCCAAAATCCATACCAGACCCTTATCCGAGAACACAGCCCAGGCGGCCAGGAAAGGGGGTGGGGACGAGCGAGCGCCCCCACCCCAAAGCACCTTGTCCCCATGGGGGGGTGGGTGCCTTGGGGAGGGGGGCGCCCTGCGGCCCCCCACCCCAAAGCACCTTGTCCCCATGTTGATGAGGACAAGGGCCTCTTCCCGACAACCCTGGCCATTGGTTGTCGGGGTCTGCGGGCGGGGGGCTTATCGGAATCCAGGAGTCCCCTTTAATAAGGGGGCCCCCAGATCCCGGCCCCCCACACTATGTGAATGAGTATGGGGTACATGGTACCCCTACCCATTCACCTAGGGAAAAAAGTGTCAATAAAAAAAAAACCACAGTACACAGATTTTAAGAATAATTTATTAGGCAGCTCGGGGGTCTTCTTCCGACTTTGGGGGGTCTCCTTCCGACTTCTCCTGGTGTTCGGCCTCTTCTCCCAGTGTTCCCCCTCCCCCAAGGCACCCTCCCCCCATGTTGAGGGCATGCGGCCTGGTACGGCTCAGGAGGGGGGGGGCGCTCGCTCATCCCCACCCCCTTTCCTGGCCGGCCGGGCTGCATAAGGGTCTGGTATGGATTTTGGGGGGGACCCCCACACAGATTTTTTGGCGTTAGGGGGTTCCCCTCACAATCCATACCAGACCTAAGGGCCTGGTATGCCCCTGGGAGGGAACCCATGCCGTTTTTTTATTTAAAATTTGGCACGGTGTTCCCCCTCAGGATTCATACCAGACAGCTGTCAGCACTTTCTGTCGATCATCGTGAAAGGAAAAAAAAAGTTTTCCTTTCCCGATGAGCGAGCCAGCGCGACATGCACAGCACCCTGTCGCCGAGAACCAGTGCGATGGTATCGCTCTGGAAACAATCTCGCGGTCAATTACTGTATTTATTCCACTTTGTTTGCACATTTTTAATTATGTGCAGCACTGGTGATTTTAGTTGTAATATCCAGTAGAGTATTAATGATCTCTGTTATTGATGTTCCTTATGTCATTTGCTTGTTATTTGTACATTCATCTGAACCTCTTGCAGCACTGAATTAGGGAAAGCCACACAGACACTACAAGTCCCAGCATGTCCAGGACTCACCCCTCCCCCATGCTGGGTTCCTGTCACTTCCTCACATATAGGATGTTCCCAGTACAGGGGGAGTTCAGAGAAGTCTCAGTCCCACTCAATGTTTAGAAGCCCCTCAGCCATGTCAGTGTCCTGGAGTTTAGAATGCTCGAACTTCCTCTTACATCTGATCTCTCTATGAACTTGCTTGTAGTATCTCCGTCTCCTAATGGCTCCAGCTTAAAAGCACGTATCCCTGGCCCCGCCATGACTGAGGACAGGTGGGGCTAGGGGGGGGTGGGGGAAAGATGAGGGAGGTGAGGAGAGATAAGCGCGCATGGACTTGCAGCGAGAGATGTAAGGGGTGGAGGGGGCGGAACCAGCTCACAGAGCAGCAGGGACAGGGAGAACACTCACGCTGCTTAGAGGCAGCTAGGATGCGACATTCTGTGGAAGAGAATGGAGAGCTGATGGCCCACCCACTCAACTCAGTGGCCCCGCCCCACCTGACGTCTGAGGGGAGGGGAGTGGTCTGTCACATATTATTCCTCGCATACCGGCCCCTCAAGTAACCCCGCCACCCACACACGGGCACAGCGGCATAAAACCTGATGTGACAGGGATGCTGAAGCAGGGGCCGGGTTGCCATGGCGACCCCTGCGATCTCTGATTATTATTATTATTATTCAGGATTTATATAGCGCCAACAGTTTACGCAGCGCTTTACAATATAAAAGGGAGACAATACAGTTATAATACAATAAAATACAAGAGGATTAAGAGGGCCCTGCTCAGAAGAGCTTACAATCTACAATTGTAGGTGGTACAAAAGGTTGTAACTGTGGGGAATGAGCTGGTGGAAGTGGTAGGAGATTAGTTGGAGATGTCATAGGCTTTCCTGAAGAGATGAGTTTTCAGGGATCGCCTGAAGGTAGCAAGAGTAGGGGATTGCCGGATAGATGGAGGTAGCGAGTTCCAGAGGATGGGAGAGGCTCTGGAGAAATCCTGGAGATGAGCATGGGAGGAGGAGATGAGAGAGCTTGAAAGAAGGAGGTCATGAGAGGAGCGGAGAGGTCAATTTGGATGATATTTGGAGACAAGATTAGTGATGTAGCTCGGGACAGAGTTGTGAATTGCTTTGTATGTTGTGGTTAGTATTTTGAATTTAATTTGCTGGGTGATTGGGAGCCAGTGTAGGGATTGGAGTAGAGGGTTGGCAGACACTGAGCAGTTGGTAAGGTGGATAAGTCTGGCAACAGCATTCATAAGAGACTGAAGAGGGGATAGCCTATGGAGAGGTAAGCCAATGAGAAGGGAGTTGCAATAGTCAAGGCGAGAGATAACAAGGGAGTGAATGAGGAGCTTGGTGGTTTCACTTGTTAAAAAGGGGCGAATTTTAGAGATGTTACAGAGGTGAATTCTACAAACTTTTGACAACGATTGGATTTGAGGCTGAAATGACAAGTCAGAGTCTAGGATTACACCGAGTACCCTGGCGTGAGGGGAGGGACTGATGGTTGCATTGTTGATTTTGATGGAAAAGTCATGAAGAGGTGCACGGGCGGGGGGGGGGGGAATATTAATAGCTCTGTTTTAGAGAGATTTAGTTTAAGGAAGTGGTGCGACATCCATGCTGATATGTCAGTTAGTAAGTTAGTAATGAGAGAGGACACTGAAGGAGTGAGGTGAGGAGTAGACAGATAGATTTGGGTGTCATCAGCGTATAAGTGGTATTGGAAGCCGTGGGCAGTTATTAAGTGACCAAGGGAGGAGGTGTAGATAGAGAAGAGAAGGGGTCCAAGAACCGCGCCTTGGGGGACCCCCACAGAAAGGGGCAATGGAGAGGAGGAGACAGAGTTGTAGGTGACACTGAAGGAGCGCTGTGATAAATAGGCAGAGAACCAGGATAGAGCAGAATCTCGGAGGCCAAGGGAATGTAGTTTATTGATAAGGAGCAGGTGGTCAACAGTATCAAAGGCCACAGAGAGGTCAAGTAGTAGGAGTATGGAGTACTGGCTGTTGGTTTTAGCAGTTAGTAAATCGTTAGTGAGTTTTAGTAAGGCAGTTTCCGTGGAGTGCTGCGAGCGAAAGCCAGACTGTAAGGGGTCAAGAAGGTTATTTTCATTGAGGTAGGAGCTAAGACGGTTGTAGACTAAGCGTTCTAGAAGTTTAGAGGTGAATGGGAGCAATGAGATGGGTCTTAAGTTGTTCAGGTCGGTAGGGTCCAGTGAGGGCTTTTTAACTGCTTGCCGACCGCCGGCCGTCAATTGACGGCCAGGCAGCGCAGCTCTCGTGGCGGGCGGGCGTCATATGACGTCCTCGCTTTCCTAGGCCACCAGGGGGCGCGCGCGCGCCGCCGCCGGCGATCGCGCGCGCCGCCGCCGGCGATCGCGCGCGCGCCGTGTCACTAGGCACCCGGTGCGCGTGCCCGGCGCCCGCGATGTCCGCCGGGCACCCGCGATTACCGGTAACACAGCAGGACCGTGGATCTGTGTGTGTAAACACACAGATCCACAGTCCTGTCAAAGGAGAGGAGACCGATGGTGTGTTCCCAGTACAGAGGAACACCGATCGGTCTCCTCCCCTAGTGAGTCCCCGCCCCCTACAGTTAGAATCACTCCCTAGCAACACAGTTAACCCCTCGATCACCACCTAGTGTTAACCCCTTCCCTGCCTGTCACATTTATACAGTAATCAATGCATTTTTATAGCACGGATCGCTGTATAAATGTGAATGGTCCCAAATATGTGTCAAAAGTGTCCGATGTGTCCGCCGCAATATCGCAGTCACGATAAAAATCGCAGATCGCCGCCATTACTAGTAAAAAAATAAAAAAAAATTAAAATGTTATAAATCTATCCCCTATTTTGTAGACGCTATAACTTTTGCGCAAACCAAGCAATATACGCTTATTGCGATTTTTTTTTTTACCAAAAATATATACAAGAATACATATCGGCCTAAACTGAGAAAAAATTTGTTTTAAAGAAAAAAAAATTGGATATTTATTATCGCAAAAGGTAAAAATTATTGTGTTTTTTTTAAAACTTGTCACTATTCTTTTGTTTATAGCACAAAAAATAAAAACCGCAGAGGTGATCAAATACCACTAAAAGAAAGCTCTATTTGTGGGGAAAAAATGATAACAATTTCATTTGGGTACAGTGTTGTATGACCGCGCAATTGTCATTCAAAGTGCGACAGCGCTGAAAGCTGAAAAATGGCTTGGGCAGGAAGGGGGCGAAAATGCCCTGTATTGAGGTGGTTAAGAATGCTACGCCCATGTCTGATACCCTTACTATACCATTCATAGTTCTAAACTTGGATATGTATTACATTTGTTACAGGTACTCAGACCATATGGAGAAACTGTTATAATGTCTCTTTATTGATGCAAATACATTTTATGGTTTCTGAAATGCATCTTCAACTGTATTATTTGAAGTTGCTTTCAATGTACACTTTTTGCAAGCTTTCTGTACCCTACATATTATAGAGTAGTACCTTAAAGTGAAACTTTACCCATAACAACTTGCTGGAGGCTGCCATTTTGCTGAAGCTCAGAGCCCCCAAACAGCAGTAAATCATAAAGTGGAACTTATCTGATTGATTTAACGGTTTCAAAAAATAGTTACATTCCTGGAATAAAGGGATTTCTAACTGCCACATTTGCTTGTGTCTTCAACTAAACTGTCATACCATCAAATGGCTTGTGTCCTAACTGATCACATGTGCAGCACCATGGCAGTTGCCATAGCTCCCAACTGTCCCTGATTTCGAGGGACTGTCCCTGATTTGGAGCAATGTTCCTCTGTCCCTCATTCCTCATTTGTCCCTCATTTTGGTCTGATCTATATAGTTGTATATAAAATGCACTTTTTATCTATCAAAAAGTGTTTTCCAGTACTAAACCTTTCATCTGATTTCTAAATTGCTGCATTTGTAAATTCCAAAAGCCAATATAAAGGAATAGTAGTGGTAAAAAAAGCACTTGTGGGTTTAACCAATCTTTTTTTCTTCAAAGTTTTTTGTACAATTCTCCTTTAAGGGGGCATGGCAAGGGGTGTGTCCTATCCCTGCATATTTTTGCTGATAGGTGTCCCTCATTCCCATCTCAAAAAGTTGGGAGGTATGCAGTTGCAGATCAAACAGAAGCAGCTTCCTTGGCTATAAAGGATAGGGGGGTTAATTCTGCTTTAGGCTATCAGCAGATTGGCCTCTACAAATTCAGCAGTGCCTAAAAATGCCTAAAATGGGGGAGCAACCGAGCATGTACAGAACAGGGTGATACAGTGTATTACTGGATTTTAAACAGTACAGACACTTTTTTTAGGTTTTATATTGCTATACCTGCAAAATGGGCCATCTTGAAGTTTTATATCATGACTTGATTTTCTGGCTAAAGTTCCACTTTAATAAAAACCTATTTGAAAGAAAAAGAAATTACAGAAAAAAAAATGTAAGCTGTAGGTGAGCTGCTGTAAACCTTTGCTACTGTTAGTGCCGGTTCACACAGGGGCGACTTGTCAGGCGACCTAGCCGCCTGACAAGTCGCCTCCCGTTCTGTACAATGGAACCGTTCTAATAGGAGCGACGCAAGTCGCTCCGACTTAGAAAAAGGTTCCTGTACTACTTTGGGGGCGACTTGGGGCGACTTGCATAGACTTCTATACAGAAGTCGTTTTGCAAGTCGCCATGGAAGTCGTGTGCAGGTCGCCTCGGTGAGGCAACCTGCAAGTCGTGCCGCCCCTGTGTGAACCGGGGCTTACTGTATAGAGGAAAAGCCATGAATCTGACTTTCTTCTGTTTTACAACCAACTAATGCAGCCAGTTTTTCTGGTTTCTTAGACCCCTTTCACACTGGGGCACTTTGCAGGCGATACAGCGATAAAAATAGTGCCTGCAAAGCGCCCTGAAAGAGCCGCTCCTGTCTCTTCAGTGTAAAAGCCTGAGGACTTTCACACTGGAGCGGTGCGCTGGCAGAACGGTAAAAAAAAGTCTTTTGGAGCGGTGAAGGAGCGGTGTGTCTACCGCTCCTCCACCGCTCCTGCCCATTGAAATCAATGGGCAGCGTGGCTATACCGCCGGCAAAGCGCTGCTGCAGCAGCGCTTTGCGGGTGGTTTTAACCCTTTTTCGGCCACTAGTGGGGGGTTAAAAGCAACCCGCTAGCAGCCGAATACCCCCCAAATACGATGATAAAGCGCCGCTAAAAATATCGGCGCTTTCCCGCCGACACCGCCGATGCCCCAGTGTGAAAGGGGCCTTATAGAGCTTCGGGGACAATTGAAGCTCTTTGTCACATCGCTCTGGATTTTGCAACCTCTTTATCAAACTACAAGACTTGCCAGCATGGCTGCAATGGCTTTAGAGAGAGAGTAGAGAATAAAATGCTGGGCCTGATTCTCTGTAATTTTACATATTCAGAATCAAGGCATCGAAGGAATAAAACACTGTAAGGCTCCATGTACACGGAACGCTGAGGCAAAGTCCTCTGAACGATTTTTTTTTGACACCTTGACGCCGGCGTTTAAAATGCCCGTTTAGCCGCATTTGCATGCCGTGTTTAGCCGCGTTTATCAGTGTTTTACTGCATTTGCGTCTAGAAGCATTTAGTTAAGATAACATCATAAGACCCTCCCCAAGTAAAACAGTATTATTTAACTATTTCAGCCATTTTGTGAGACCAGAGTGAGTAGCAGCAGCTGAGAGAGCAGCAGTGTGCTTGTATTGTCCACTTGCCACGTCACCTGCCACAAGTTGCGGATTGTCATTTGCCACATCACCTGCCACAAGTTGCGGATTGTCATTTGCCACGTCACCTGCCACAAGTTGTGGATTGTCCACTTGCAACGTCGCCTGCCACAAGTTGTGGATTGTCCACGTCACCTGCCACAAGTTGTGGATTGTCATTTGCCACGTCACCTGCCACAAGTTGCTGATTGTCCACTTGTCACGTCACCTGCCACAAGTTGTGGATTGTCATTTGCCACAAGTTATGGATTGTCCACTTGCCACGTCACCTGCCACAAGTTGTGGATTGTCCACTTGCCACGTCACCTGCCAAAAATTGCGGATTGTAATTTGCCACGTCACTTGTCACAAGTTGCAGATTGTCCACTTGCCACGTCACTTGCCACAAGTTGCGGATTGTCATTTGCCCCGTCACCTGACACAAGTTTCGGATTGTCCACTTGCCATGTCACCTGCCACAAGTTGCGGATTGTCATTTGCCACATCACCTGCCACATGTTGCGGATTGTCACTTGCCACATCACCTGCTGCATGTTGCGGATTGTCACTTGCCAAGTTGCCTGCCACAAGTTGTTTATTGTCACTTGCCACGTCACCTGCCACACGTTGTGGAGTGTTATTTGCCACGTCACCTGCCACAAGTTGCGGATTGCCCATTTGCCACGTCACCTGCCACAAGTTGCGGATTGTCATTTGCCACGTCACCTGCCACAAGTTTCAGATTGTCCACTTGCCATGTCACCTGCCACAAGTTGCAGATTGTCATTTGCCACATCACCTGCCACATGTTGCAGATTGTCACTTGCCACGTCACCTGCTGCATGTTGCGGATTGTCACTTGCCAAGTCACCTGCCACAAGTTGTGGATTGTCACTTGCCAAGTCGCCTGCCACATGTTGCGGATTGTCATTTGCCACGTCACCTGCCACAAGTTGCAGATTGTCCACTTGCCACATCACCTGCCACAAGTTACGGATTGTCATTTGCCACATCGCCTGCCACAAATTGTGGATTGTCCACTTGCCACGTCACCTGCCACAAGTTGTGGATTGTCCACTTGCAACGTTACCTGCCACAAGTTGCGGATTATCATTTGCCACGTCACCTGCCACAAGTTGTGGATTGTCCATTTGCCATGTCACCTGCCACAAGTTGCGGATTGTCATTTGCCACGTCACCTGCCACAAGTTGTGGATTGTCATTTGCCACATCACCTGCCACAAGTTGCAGATTGTCACTTGCCATGTCACCTGCCGCATGTTGCAGATTGTCACTTGCCACGCCACCTGCCACAATTCTCTTTCTAAAACAACATTTTTAGCGGCACCACATGCATCAGGAATCCTCTTCTGTTTCAGTCATCTAGGCATTGCCATACAGGCTCATCTATGGGTAGAAGGGCAGTGGATCCTACTGGTCCAGTGGCAAATGTTTGTTGGGCATGTGAAGGCTTATCTATGCTATCCAAGCGGCTGTGTGACTCTTGCTTCGGAAGGCCTCTCAGTCTAGCCAAGCGCTGAACGAGGATATCAAGCGGTACATTAATGAAGCAGTTCAAGACAGTGTAAAGGATCTTTTGCCTGCCTCCTCCAGGAAAGGTAGGTTTAAGCACCAGACGGTGCAGGAAGACAATTCACTGAAACCAGGGCTAGTGACAAGCGGTTCTGATGCGGACTCTCAAGAGGCGCGAGATGAAATGGATTCATTTTCTTTAGATTTTTCCTTAATTCCTGCTTTCATTATGACAGTTAAGCAAGCTATTGAGTGGAAGGAGGTTACCTCCATTCCTTATATCAAAGGCAGTTTTACCCTAACTTAAAAAAGGATCTGCCTAAGTTTCCTCTTATGGTGGAGATAAAAGAACTGATTGAAGATGAGTGGGCCAAGCCAGATAAAAAACCAGATATGCACAGAGTGAATAAACTTTATCTATTCTGGCCGTCAGATTTAGAATCCTGGGATACGCCTCCAAAGGTGGACGCTTCTTTGCAACACTTAGCAAGGCATATTACTCTGCCACTGGAGGAGACCGTGTCATTTAAGGACTCTATGGAGTGGAGGGCTGATTCAGACCTCAAGAGGGTGTTCTCTACAGCAGGGGCAGCCTGCAGGTCGGCTGTTGCCCTAACTTCTGTTGCAAGGGCCGTTAGAGTATGGTCTGCAAACCTGGAGCTGGCTCTCGGATCACAAGATGATGAAGAAGCAGTTTCTACTAGCCTCAAGTTGGTTGCTGAATTCATAGCGGAAGCATCTGTAGATCTAGTGAGATTCCTTTCACAAATTATGGCACATTCCTTCATGGCCAGACGAGCTTTGTGGTTGGTGGACATGGCCTCAAAACAAGGCCTATATTCTATCCCATTTTTAGCAGGAACACTCTTTGGGATAACTCTGGAGGATGTGATACGTCGGGTGACTGGAGGGAAATCTGGCCTCCTCCCCCAGGATAGGAGACGTCGTACACAGTCCTTTCGCGCAGTCAGGAAATCTCAGGAGCAGTTCAGAGATGCAAGATCCTACAGGCCGGGTAGGGAGTTTAACCATTTCTCATGGCGCCCACACAACTCCTTTGGGGATTGAGCAAAGTCCAAGGCCTCTCAGCCACCCAAGGCAGCTACCAAGTCTTTATGAAAGGTCTCCCCCCCCAGATGTTGCCAGTAGGGGCAACACTGGCCCATTTTGGCAACATCTGGGTGGAAATAATATCGGATGCATGGGTCCTGCAAGTGGTTCACGAAGGGTTTCGTCTTCACTTTGAAAGTCCGCCTCCAGCAAGTTTTTTTTGTCTCAACAAAGGTCCCTGCGTCCTCAGAGAAGCGAATGTCGTTAGAATCCTACATTTCAGAGTCTGCAGGCTATAGTCCCAGTTCCAAAGTCAGAAGAGGGCAGGGGTATTCTCCTTCGCTCAGGACCATATCCGCGGTAATACAGAGAGAAGATTTGATGATCTCAAAAGATCTTGAAAACGCCTCGTTTTACATCCCGGTAGCCAAGGCTCATTAGCGGTATCTCAGGTTCCACTTCAGTGGCAGACATTTTCAGTTCATATGCGTACCCTTTGGCCTCAGTTCGTCCCCAAGAACCTTTTCAAAGATTTTGGTGACAGTAATTACTTTTCTTCGCGAAAGGGGTATTTGCATATTCCATTATCTGGATGATGTCCTTGTGTTAGCACAGTCCAAAGATCTTCTGATAAAGCACCAGGACCAAGTCTTGCAAACCTTGTTGGAATTCGGTTAGATGGTAAACTCGCCAAAAAGCCACCTCATAACGACTCAAAACATCAAGTACCTGGGTATGATCTTCGATACAGTACAATACAAGATATTCCTGCTGGAGGACAAGGTCAATCATGTTTGTGCGGAAGCTCGGGTCATGAGATTTTTGGGCCTCTTAACAGCATGTATTCCAGTGGTGGCTTGGGCACAGTGGCATATGAGGAGGTTTCAGTTCTGCCTCCTAAACCGGTGGCATCGCGGTTCTCTGAACCAGAAGCTCCAAGTTCCTCGCTTCATTTCCAACAGCCTTCTGTGGTGGACCAAGGAAAGCAACCTCTCTTTGGGCAGGGCCCTCAATCCTGGAGACTAGATCATGATTACCTCGGATGCCAGTCTCCAGAGTTGGGGAGTTCACTGTCTAGGCCTGAAGGCCCAGGGGACGTGGAACCATCGCTTACCTTGCTCCTCAAATCTCCTTTAGCTGAAGGCAGCCAGGGAGGCGCTCAAAACATTTCTGCCTGTAATTCAGGGCAGAAAGGTCAAGATGATGATGAACAACACAACGGCAGTTTCGTATATATTGTGAAACAATGGGGCTTAAGGAGTCTACAGCTTCTCCAGGTGGCAGTGGAGATTTTCTCATTTGCTGAAGCCCATTTACTTTATCATATCTACTGGGCCCACAGAATACCCTGGCAGATCAGCTGAGCCAGATGTTCTTGATCCATACGGAGTGGATGCTGAATCCAATATAGCTGGCAGAGATCTTCGCCCAACATAGATTTGATGGCAACACCATTCAACTGTGATATAAGGGAAAAATACTCCGAGCCAAATTTAGTGAAAAATAATTGAATTAAAATAAACATAAAAATTAAAATTAAAAATAGTAGTGAGCTGCTCCCCAATTTGAGAAAATATTGGTCAAAAATGTATGTGGATAGATAGGGGGTGCTATTAGTTAAAGTGGATAATGAAAAATTATTGAAGTGTTGAATGTTAAATACAATATAAAAACTAAAAGGAAAACCTTTCACAAACTTTGAGAATTAGAAAGTGAATGAATGTATAAGAAAATATATAAATAACAAATTTGTGACACACAATAAAAGTGATAATGGAAAATGTCCCAGTGGTGGACTAGCTCAGTAGCCAGTAAAGCAAAAAAAACTTCCAAAATGGATTGATTTCTTGATGTAAATAGATAGGGATTCCTTCACCAAAAGAAAAGAAAAATGCACCTTGCAGTAGTAAAAAGATATCTGCTTACCAGATACCAATGACTCCTTTAATTAAAAAGAGAGTCATTAGCGCTTGTGCAGGGTTGTGCCTGATCATATTGGATAACTGGATGTTGGATGGTGATAAGCAAAGAACCCTTCCGGCCCCAGTAGTTCAGATATGGGATATGTGAAAAACAATAGAAACTTCCATAGTATAACACCATTTAATAAAATTGATTAAAACAGATAAAAAAGCCAAATGGCCGCTTACATTAGTAGGTGCCTACCTGGCACTGGGGCTGCTCGCTTGTCTCTGTGTGGATGAGGACATTCCTTCACACCGCCTCGGGAGTCAGCGTGCATTCAACCCGGCGTGAGTAACAACCAGATAAACCGGACGTAGGAAGAGAGCAGGTGACGCTCCGGACAAGTGAGCAGCCCCAGCACCTACTAATGTAAGCGGCCATTTGGCTTTTTTATCTGTTTTATTCAATTTTATTAAACGATGTTATACTATGGAAGTTTCTATCCTATTTTTCTATTTTTAATTTTTATTTTTATGTTTATTTTAACACCATTCAACTGTCAGGTGCCTCAATTCTTCTCTTGCCTCTTCTATACACAGGCTCTAGCCCAAGATGCGCTCTCTTAGAGATGGCACTTCAAACGAGTTTACCTGTTCCCGCCTATTGCCCTGATTCTCAATTCATTATTGAAAATGATGGAAGAGAGAGTACCAGCTATCATGATTGCTCCATTTTGGCCGAGGAGGTGATGGCATGATGCAGAGCCGGAAAAACAAATACTTATCGTAATTTTCCTTTCCTGGCTCGGCGTCATGCCAGCATATTCCCTCCCTGGTCCGTCGCTAGCTTTTCACGAGAACACCGTCACCAGGTACTGCCTGCTTTTTATGCTGCTATTCAGGAGGTCCTATTGGGGGTCAAGGGGGCGGAGTTGACCCGCAGTGATGGCATGATGCCAAGCCAGGAAAGGAAAATTACTTGGCAACAATTTTCCGTTATTCAGAATCAAGGCATCGAAGGAATAAAATATTGTTAAACAGAGATTTAGCTTTCAGATTGGCAGATTAAAAAAACAACATCAGAATAAAATGTCATGCTTCTGAAGTAAGTTGCACCAGTTATGCCTGTTTAAATGCTTCACTTTCATCCACAACTTTAGTATGTTTTAAAATAAGTGCTAGGAAAAAAGTTGTCAAAGAAGAACCAGAAGAGGTTTAGACAGGAATTTCAGAAGCCTTAAGATTATTATTTTTATTATACACACTTACTTTTAAATGATTTATATTAACTGCTTTATTTAGCTCTACTTCGTTGGCCTGAGGAAGATGAGAAGCTAACATGTCGAGGTAAGGGAACAGTGAAGTCTGACAGTTGCTGCCTGAACTCGTGCTTACAATATATGCTGTCTTCCATTACAGTATCCAGCACTGAGCCCTGTAGTTGTTACATTCCTTTTAATGAAAGAGGACGAATATAAATCATTTTACAGACAAGCCTGCACCTTTAGGGTATTTTAAGAATTAACATTCTGTTTCTTGCAAAAGCCCAAATCTTGCTGTCATATTTTTCTCAGACTGTCATTGAATTTATCACCACAAGATGGTGGTGTTGTAAAATTGAAATTAAAGGTCAAACATTTTTGCAAAGACTAGCATTAGGAAGATAATTTAGTAATTTAATAATCTGCTGTACAATGTGTAGGTATGCCAATGCTGAATATTCAATGTGCTAAAATTAATTTTAACTGGTAATGTGTCATCCATGTTTCAACATACAAACATCTTGTGATCCTGTGAAAAAAAAAAAAACAAAAAAAAAACGGAAGGTTTGAGAAGCAACAGTTTCTTTGGAACTGATTGCAAAATCACGTGCAATTTCCCCTTGCCTAAAAAAGCTAAGAAACACAAAAATATAATATATTTGTAAATTTGTTTTAAAATGCAGTTTTAAAAATGCAATAGAAATATTATAATTATGCAAGACAGAACACTCCTTCAGTCAGTTTGTATTAACAAAGACATTACATCACTTGCAGTCCAATACAATATCATTTGCTTCCATGTGTTCAGCTTTTTAACACTTTTGAGAAATAAAGAAAGCCGATGAATGGTGGTGTAAGCAAATCCAAGTACACATAAGGGCTCATTCCAATAAGGTTCGCCTGTCAGTTGTTCAAGTGGACCTGATCAGAAGGTCAGAATTGTTTTTTCAGGGCCGATATCGATTTTTCGGCTGCCTTTCAGGCCAATAGCCGATACCAGGTGCTAATATTCTGTACATCACCGTCACCTGCCACCAGGTGCAGCATACCACTTACCGCTGTCATCTGCCACCCAGATGCAGCATGTCACTTGCCACTGTCACCTGCCACCCAGATGCGGCATGTCACTTGCCACTGTCACCTGCCACCCAGATGCAGCTTGTCACTACTTACAATATTTCAGGCAGCCTCTCCCCAGCGACGTCCGAGCAGGTAAACTTCCACATGCAGAGGGGGCGTTGAGAGATGATGTAACTATCTCTGTGCTCTCCTGTGGCTGCAGCTTTGTCAAGAGCAGCCTTCATGGCCCTGCTGTAGGTGGCGGAACAGCGGTGATGCGAGGCGGACAGTGAGAGATGATGTGATCTCTCTGCTGCCTGCCGCACCACTGACAGAGATTGGCAGAGATTGCAGTGAGCACTGTGTGGGGACAGGGGGATAAGGTCTGACCGTTAAACAGTTTTTGCTAAGAAAGTTGTACAAGATGAGATTACAAAAAGGCCAGCAAATGTGTGACCACGTGAATGCTATGCTAGAGATCATAGAGCAGCTGCGTGCCATCGGAGGACATCAAAAATAATCATATTGTTGCCCTGCTTCTCTGCAGCCTTCCAGAGATGTGTGCTGCTCTCATTAACGCTTTAGAAACCAGACCCGAGCAGGAGCTGACACTGGAATATGTCAAAGGGAAATTAATCAATGAATATGACAGAAAGAAAGAAAATATGCACCATGATGACAAAGCTCTTAAGATGTACAAAAGCATAAAGCACAACAAAGAAAGCAGAGCCAGTTTTCGCTGTAAAAAGACCGGTCACTTAAAAATGTATTATTCTACCTGAAAAGCCGAGCAGCGAAAGCTAGAGCTCTCCAGAACTGTATGTTCCAGAACTAGAAGGCAGCCTTCTATCAGTGAAAAGTCTTGCAAGCAACGGTCTCACAGTTAAGGTCCAAGGTGATGAATGCACAATTCAAAATAATAAGTGATTACTCGCAAAAGGAAAACTGGATGATCACCTATACAGGCTCATCACCACAGACAAGCAAGCCAAAATAGTCTCTAATGACCTACACAGCAAATGTATTCACTTATGGCACAGGCGGCTGGAACACAGAAGTCCAGAAGCTATACAAGACATTATAAAAAGAGGTTTATCAGAAGATTTAACAATAGCGCCGTGCAAAGTGCTCATGAAATTCAAGTACTGTATTGAAGCAAAAGCTACATGTGCTCCCCTTCCACAGGCATCTCAAAGAAAAACTACCACCCCCTGCAGCTCATGCACAGTGATGTATGCGGTTCAATGACAACTCCCAAGTCAGGCTGGAACAGATATCTACTTTCATTGGTGATTATTCCAGGTACACAACTACTTATCTGATGAAACACAAGAATGAAACATCAGAAAAACTTCAAGAGTTTGTTGCCATGTCTAGCAACAAATTCCAACACAAACCAGGAAGAATACGCACCAACAATGGGGGAGAATACATAAGCAAAGAAGTGGCCTCATATCTGAAGAGACAAGGAATAGTACACCAGACAACCGCACCATACACCCCTGAACAAAACTGTGTAGCAGAAAGGAAAAATCACACTCTTATAGAAAGGGCTAGGTGCATGTTGTCTGATGCCAACCTACCGCACAATTACTGGGGAGGAGCAGTTATGACTGCAACCTGCCTACAGAACAGACTACCCTCAAGAGCCATTAAAAGTATTCAAAATGTGGCATGGATCAAAGCCTAGAATAGGGAACATCAGAGTGTTTGGATGTAAAGCATATGCCTATATTCCAAGTGAAAAGCCTTCCAAGCTGGAGAACAGAGCCATAGAAGGCATTCTAGTAGGCTACATTGAGCAAACTAAGGGTTACAGAATCCTACATCCAAAGACTGACAAAGTGATAATAAGCCGTAGTGTTTATTTTGATGAGAGCCTATCACCAGAAACCCTGATCCCTGAAAGCTGTGAAGTGAATATGCCAAGCAAACCAGAAGAAAAGGTCAACCAAAGTGAACCTTTGCAGGAGTCAGAACAAGAGGTGGAACTCACATTGCCTAAATCAAGTTCCCTACCAGATCCTGCTGAATTGCTTGAAGTCAGAAGATCCACTCGGACTACAAAGGGGATACCACACTGTCAAAACACACAGCATACTTGAACCAACATCCTGGGAAGACATAGAAAAACTGCCAAAACATGAAGCCAATAAATAGAGAAAGGCAGCAGAAGAAGAATTAAAGTCACTTCAAGAAAATAAAACCTGGACACCCACAGAGCTCCCTCCTAACAGAAAAACTACAGTAGGTAATTGGACTTTCAAAATAAAGTCAGACGCAGAAGGGAATAGCCACAAATACAAAGCCAGACTAGTTGCCAAGGGTTACTCTCAGAAATTTGGTGAAGATTACGATGAAACATTCCCTCCCGTCATAAAAAACACTTCACCATCAGAGCACTTCTTATGACGCGTACACACGAGCGAACTTTACGTCAGACTTTGTCCTGCGGACTTTTCGACAGACTTTACGACGGACTTTCCGAATGAACGGACTTGCCTACACACAATCAACCAAAGTCCGACGGATTCGTACATGATGACGTACGACTGGACTAAAACAAGGTAGTTCATAGCCAGTAGCCAATAGTTGCCCTAGCGTCGTTTTTTGTCCGTCGGACTAGCATACAGACGAGCGGACTTTTCGACCGGACTCGAGTCCGTCGGATAGATTTGAAACATGTTCGTCAAACTTTTGAGAAAAAAAAGTCTGCTGGAGCCCACACACGATCGAATTGTCCGACGGACTCCGGTACGCCGGACCAAGTATGCCGTAAAGTCCGCTCATGTGTATGCGGCATTAGTGTTGTAGCCGGGAAGGGCATGCAAGTCAAACACCTAGACGTTAAATCTGCTTTCCTTTATGGAGACATTAAGGAAGATCTCTACTTGGAGCAACCACCAGGGTTTGAGCAAGGAAACAACCTTGTGTGTAAACTTCAGAAGAGCATCTACGGTCTTAAGCAATCTGCAAGGATGTGGAATGAGAAAGTGAACAAAGTACTTACCAGAGAGGGATTCTCAAGAAGTAAAGCAGACCCCTATCTCTACTCCAGGAATCAAGGAGACAGATGAATATACATCCTTATCTATGTTGATGAGATTGTAACTTGTTTTGAACAAGAAGGGGATTACAATCAGATAGTTCACCAGCTGAAAGAAAAGTTTGAAATCAAAGAACTAGAGAACATTAGCTACTATCTGGGAATCTAAATAGAGAGAGAAGAAGATGGAAGTTATCTTCTCAACCAATTTCAGAAAATCTCTGAAATCTTGGAAAAATTCCATATGCAAGATGCAAAGGAAGTGAAAACTCCTATGGAACCAGGCTATCAAAAGAAAAATGAAGCAGAAAACTTGCTACCCAACAATGACACGTATCGCAGAGGAAACCTGTAAGCTGCTATATGTTGCCACTGTGACAAGACCAGGCATAGCCGCAGCAGTGGGCATACTATGTAGGAATGTTTCAGCTCCCCGTCAGCGTGACTGGAACACAGTAGAAAGAGTGATGCAATACCTCAAAGGAACAATTCAGATGAAGTTATGGTTACCAGCAACATCAAATCCAAAACTGGTTAGATATCTGGATGCTAATTAGGCCAGGGACTGAAGCAGAGTACATTGCAGCAGCATACGCATGTCAAGAATCGATATGGATTTGTCAACTTTTTGTGGACGTTGGGATAGACTTGTCAAAACCAATTCCCATTTTTTGAAGACAACCAGGGATGTATAAAGCTTACACAATCAGAAAGGGTCAATCCTAGAACCAAACACATCGATGTCAAGTATCACCTACTGAGGGACAATCAAGAGCAAGGTGTTATTGACATTCAATACTGTTCGTCAGAGGAGGTGACTGCCGATGCACTCACCAAGCCTTTGTTGAAGGAACGTCATAGCTATTTCCAGAAGAAGCTGAAAATAATTATTAAAGTTGTTAATAAACTGACAATACTGTATGCATTATACCTATATATCCATCTATATTTTCCATGCTGTATGACATGTAATATATTTCTCTATGAAAGTAAATCCGTATTACATCATCCAAGAAGGTTCCAGCGCTTATTGCAATACTCTGCACAATACTGCTCACGTATCCCCTGCATATTGGAACAGGCTCTGCTCCATGTGAAAGGAGCCTAATTTACAGTCCCTCAATGTTTTTATTGGCTATTATCCACTTTATTCATCCTGTATGTATCCTTTTGGTAAACTTGATCATATGACAGAAACTAGTCAGGAAGTGTTTTCACCCTTCTCCCCATACATAACACCTTCTCTCCTGGCCTATAACACAACGACGACTGGGCAGTGGCTTTCCAATGCTGACTGGACATCATATGACGTCCTGTCAGGAAGCACCAGTCGAGGGACCCTGTAGCGGTGCGATCTGTCATCGGATGTGTCCACGGGACACAGCCGAGAACTGATCAGTGTACCGGCCCATTGTCCGTACCATGTGACCAGCGTGACCAATCACAGCAGGTCACATGACAGTTGTACACAATGGATGGCTTCCTTTCATGCCATCCATTCTATACAACTGTGTTGCTAGCTGTGATTGGTCAGTGTGATCACATGGTACAGACAGGGACAATCACGGTACCATGTGTTTAGCTTTGACCAATCACAGCTAATCATAAAAAACAAACTGAATGAATCTGTTTCATTCAGTAAAATGCTTGCTTATAGCAATGTAATTCACTGTTATAAGCAAACATAATGGGGGTTATTTACGAAAGGCATATCCACTTTGCACTGCAAGTGCACTTGGAAGTGCAGTCGCTCTCAATCTAAGGGGTAGATCTGAAATGAGTGGAAGCTCTGCTGATTTTATCATCTAATCATGTGCAAGCTAAAATGCTGTTTTTTAATTTCCTTGCACGTCCCCCTCGGATCTACAGCGACTTTACTTCCAAGTGCACTTTCAGTGCACTTTCAAGTGCACTTGCAGTGCAAAGTGGATTTTCCTTTAGTAAATAAACCCCCAATGTGTAAAAAAAAAAATAATCCTGATCACTTCCCCAGAGTAGAACAATGTTACTATGTTAACATTATATTACTCTGGTCACAGTGGGGTTTATTTACTAAAGGCAAATCTACTTTGCACTACAAGTCCTCTGCAAGTGCACTTGAAAGTGCACCGAAAGTGCACTTGGAAGTGCAGTCGCCGTAGATCCGAGGGGGACATGCAAGAAGGATAAAAAACAGCATTTTAGTTTGCACATGATTGGATGATAAAATCAGCAGAGCTTCCCCTCATTTCAGATCTTCCCCAGATCTACAGCGACTGCACTTCCAAGTGCACTTTCAGTGCACTTGAAGTGCAAAGTGGATTTACCTTTTGTAAATAACCCCCAGTGTGTTAAAAAAAAAAAATCATAAAAAAAAAAAAAAAAAAAAAAAGAAAGAAAAATGTAATAAAAAAAATTAACATTTAAAAAAAAAATAACTTTTTTTTTGTACTGTCACCAGTTAGTGTCTCTGATCACCGCCACACAAATTATATAATGACGCTCTACTGCACTGGTGACAGTATGTAAAAAAAAAAAATTGTGATTTTTTTTTATTTATTAATTTATTTTCCAAAAAATGACAAAAAATTTACAATTTCAAAAAACTTGCCACCTTGGACTGTCTATTTTCAAAAAAACAGTCATTTGGGGGGGTATGTGTACTGTCCTGGCATCTTAGGGCCTCAAGAAATTAGATAGGCCATCAGTACATCAGGATTGATCGATTTTCATTATATATATATATATATATATATATATATATATATATATATATATATATATATATATATATATATACACACACCATAGTTTAAAACAATAATGGAACTTCTGCGCTACTATGAGAGATTACAAACTAAACAAATAAAGGTGCAGTGAAGTGTGTGTCTGATATGGTTGCTGCTCAACACAAATAAAGTACCCACATAAACTATGAAAAAATACAAATATAAAAGGTGAAGAGCTACCTAATTAACAAATAATAACACATACATGCAGTCCCCGAGTTACGAACGGGTTAGGGACTGCCTGTTTGCTCTTAAGTCGGATTTGTTCGTAAGTCGGAAGCGCATGCGCAGAACGGCAGAGACGTCATTTTCCGATTTTTTCCCGTTTTTTTCCCGATGTTCTTCGTTTTCTGATGTTTTACGATGTTTTCCGATGTTTTCCGATGTTTTCCGATGTGCCCGCCGTCGAAAAGTGGCCGCACATGCGCAGAACGTCACGCTGCCTCCTGTTCGAAAGTAGGAGTCATTCGCAAGTCAGAGGTTCGTAACTCGGGGACCTCCTGTAAAGTGCTATATCAATGTGAACAGTGGCATTGCTCACATTGATATAGCACTTTATATGTTATCATTTGTTAATTAGGTAGCGCTTCACTTTTATAGTTGTATATACCATAGTTTGTGCCTTTGTGGATTCTATAACTTTACTACAGACTAAATAATTATACACTGATTTGGGTTATTTTCACCAAAGAAAGGTAGCAGAATACATTTTGGGCTAAATTTATGAAGAATTTATGAAGAACAATTATTTATTTGCAAAATTTTATAACAGAAAGAAAGAAAAATATGTTTTTATTTTTCAAAATTTTTTGTTTATTTAGCAAAAAACCCAGTGGTGATTAAATACAAAATAAAGCTCTATTTGTGTGAAAAAAATATAAAAATGTAGTTTAGGTTCAAAGTACATCAGTGCTGAAAGCTGAAAATTGGCCTGGGCAGGAAGGGGGTGAAAGTTCCCAGTATTGAAATGGTTAATATATATTTCAGTGTGACTTTTTTCTATAAATATGTATTTTTACTTTTTTTTACCCATGGTTGCCACTCAGTGTTGCTGATCTTCTACTGTTTCGTTGCAGCCACTTCCTTTCTACATATGCATGTATGCAGCGATGGATGAAAGGACATTTTCTGGGCAGATTTTCTGATAATAAAAACAGTGGAGCATGCCTACATAATGTGTGTTGAAATGCCCACTTGTGTTCTTCACTAAAAGCCTGTGTGACAATTCAGAAGCACTATTAGAAGACAGGGAAAAAGTGTTATCACCTTATACCTGGAAGGGTTGGACTTGATGGCCATAGGTTGGACTTGATAGAGTTGTGTCTTTTTTCAGCCTCACCTTCTATGTAATTATGTAACTATGTAACAGAAACCCTCATGGCAGGATCACCAGGTATTAATGAAAGCTGGAGACTAATAATATTGAAAAAGACTTTTAAAATGACATTAATATGTTAAAGCTTATATAAGATATTAGTAATTGTGGTTACATACTGTATATTTGACAACTACCAGGACTGCAGCTATTAGAAATAATTGCATTACATCAAAACAATGAGCACTTGTTGTGTCAAAGTAATCACACCAATGCCTTTAGTGTATCACATTTAAATCAACGCAAAATTGCAAACAAATATATTGAAAATTATATATAATAAACTTGTGCTTAGTTAAAAAATGATTGTAGCACCTAACCAGGTCTGAATACTGGAGCTCTAGATTAACAAAGAAAAAAGGTGTGCAAAACAAATCAAGAAAAATGTGCAAAAAAAACCCCAAACAAATAAATACCACACAATCAGTAATTCTTAAAATACAATTTGACGTAAGCTTTCTCGATACCAGTGAAAAAATGTTAACTCAATAATCAATCAGTATTGCTAAAAGTGCACATGCACTATTAGGTCTCATGCATACTGGACATTATCTTAATGTTATAAAAACGGCAGTAGCTTTGCAGTGAGTTTTTCAACGTTTTTGCAATAGCGTTTTTTAGCGTTAGCGTTTTTTTTTTTTTTTTTTTTTCAATGGATCAAAAATGCTAAATGCAGGTGTGCTGCGTTTTTGAGTGTTTATTAGCGTTTTTAGGCGTTTTTTGACGTTAAAGCGTTTTTACAGCTTAAAAGCGCCTCTCAGAACCCACTAATTTTGGGGGTTTTTTTACAGCCAAAAAATGCCCCAGCCAAAAACAGTTGATAACAGCCTATGTGTGCATGGACACATAAAATAACATGCTGGAGAGTTTATTGACTGTAGAAAAAAACATCCGAAGCTAAAAACAGCAGCTGTAAAAAAGTCCAAAAATGTCCATTGTGCATGAGGCCTTAAAGTTCATAAAGTAAATAGCTCAGTTTTGCTCTGTATATAATAAACCAATAACTGAAATGTTTGAAAATGAATCCATATATAGGGTGAAAAAAAGTCCAAGTCCAAATCACAATGTTTATTCTAAGTAATACCAGGTGATACAAAATGCCTCTAGTGGCAGAAATTGGAAAAAGTGCTCCAGTGCTAAAGTGTAATCGATATGCAGAGCCTCTTACCAGATTGACTGAACACAGGAGATCAGAAGCGCTTTTTAACTGCACACAGCATATAACCCCGCTGTCAGGCATGTGGTAAAGCTGATAACTCCACTGGCCAGCCCCAAGATTAGTGTCATCACAGGAATATTCAGGACCGGAACTTTGCAATTCACATATCACTCTCAGCCATATGAACAATCTAGGAATAAAAAATGGGAGAAGCCTCATAGTGCAGTAAGCTTTAAAACAAATTTAATAAAAGGATACATAAATAGCAGTTATACAAGTGGTATATACATAACCATGCACCGCCATGGGACCCGCCAGCATGCGTAATGACGTCACAGATACAGCTTCACCTGACGTGTTTCTTTGTTAATCTAGTGTCCACCTTTGACAGCTTGCTAACTATTGTTAAACCCCATCTGTCACAGCGGCTGTTGCCTCTCACTCAACTTTTGCTGCAGCCTCCAACTTTATATCACCTATTACTTCGCATTAACATTGTGATTTGGACTGGCACTTTTTTTCAATATGTATGTAGCGCTGCCCTCTTGAGGGTCCCAAGATAAATTAGTACCCCTCTGGTTGCCCTGACCCATTGAGTCCTCTGCCACCTCTAACACCCTGGGTTCAAACATTTGTTTCCCACTAGATCAGTGGTCATCAACCCTGTCCTCAGGGCCCACTAACAGGCAAGGTTTTATGTATTACCTTGGGGAGATGCAGACTAGAATACTGCAATCACTGAGCAGCAAATGATATCTCCTGTGATGTATTTCAGTTATCTTGTAAACCTGGCCTGTTAGTGGGTCCTGAGGACAGGATTGATGATCACTGCACTAGATAACATCAGGAGAAAGGAAATACACCAGAATTGATTAAATCAGAAATAGTTTACTCAATGAGATGATAGGAAAAGAAATCAAAGAGTTAACTTAAGTTTACTCCTTAAGTTGTTGTCTCCCAAAGAATGTTATTGATAGCGAAACAACTATCAACTCTAAGATTTAAACATTCAACAGTGAACACTATAATCTCTATGCTCAAATAAGTGCATATAATGCCTATGAGAATAGGCTACAGGAGAGCAGAGGACAGGCTCTTATGAGTGGCAGACCCCTCTCTACTGCTCCTTCACACATAAATGCAAAAACAGTAGATAAACAAGTACAACTTTTAGCAAACGGGAACTGTATTACAATTCAACCTGCTCTTACAGAGAGTTCTTGGTCAACTGCGGCTCTACAAGCTTCAACAAAACAAATCCCTGAAGTGGGGAGGGAGGTGAAAGTAGTCTTGTGTTGCTGTATGGCAATCCGGCAAATCACTAGCTAGCTCTTAGGTGTTTAATTGTATTCAAGAAATATTGAATGGTAAAGCAAAGTAGCTGATCCAACAGCTGGTGTATAACCAGCAGACAATATTCCTGTGTAAATCAAAACTGTAATTGGATTCACAGTGATCACTGATTTAAAGGTGTTACATTCTGTGGAACTACAAGCAACAGCAGAACAATGGATGATAAAGATGTCTGTATATAGTGTTTATGATATGTTGATACAAATCCTTGAACTAAAGATGGTAATGAGTGCAGGAGACAATGGTGTCTATATACAGTGTCTATAAGACTGGGCTATCCCCCGCTCACCACACTGGAACAGGAGATGATGATAATGATGATGGTCTACGATAATGATGACCTCTCAGGAATGTGGCTCAAGGGATGACATCCGGCCTCCGCCGCACCGCACCTCGGCTCACACGAATCCGATATCTCTGCAGGATGGATGGAACAGGACTGTGAAGGGGAACTGTCTGCAGGCGTTTTTCCAGATATCCGCTGGGTAACTCTGCTAGAGCAGGCCGCAATTCATCTGCAGCTCACCCTGTAACAAATTCCCTGCATGCAGCTCTACGCCGGTCCCAAGAGAGCGTGCCAGGCCTCAAGCCTACCCTCTTATAGCCTCTCCCAGCGGTCTGCTCTTCTCCATCAGCCAGCTGGTAGTTGTAGTTTCACATAATACAGTCAGAGGGCAAATCCTATCCATATAAACTACATGTCCCAAGATGCTTTGCTCTGTTTTGTCTCTGATTAAGAAAGCAACAGGACATCCCACACTGGAACACTAGAGGGAAACAGCTCCCCCTGAAACAATGCCACACAGCATCTTCTGATTGCAGGAATAGGTAGGTATCCAGCACCCGGCTACATGTATATGGATTCATTTTCAAATATTACAGTTATTGGTTTATTATATAAAAAGGAAAATTGCATACAAGCATGATTTGCCAAAATTACACAATGATTACATTTCAATAACCAACATAT
Organism: Aquarana catesbeiana; assembly: GCF_042186555.1. Taxonomy (NCBI): domain Eukaryota; kingdom Metazoa; phylum Chordata; class Amphibia; order Anura; family Ranidae; genus Aquarana; species Aquarana catesbeiana. The sequence continues at coordinate 782,460,333 of NC_133324.1, read as the reverse complement.
ACACCCTATGCTTACACATACAACTAAGTACCCACAAAACACAAAAAAGTAAAACTACTAACAAAACCATTAATTGAGCTATAATACGTCAAAACTGGCAATAAGATATGACATCTAGTGACCTAGTCTAGGCTCTAGGGATGAGCCGAACACCCCCCGGTTCGGTTCGCACCAGAACCTGCGAACAGAGCGAAAATTCACACGAATGTTAGAACCCCATTGACGTCTATGGGACGCGAACGTTCGAAATCAAAAGTGCTCATTTTAAAGGTTAATTTTCATGGTATTGTCCTAAAAAGGGTTTGGGGACCCAGGTCCTGCCCCAGGGGACATGTATCAATGCAAAAAAAAGTTGTAAAAACGTCTGTTTTTTCCGGAGCAGTGATTTTAATGATGCTTAAAGTAAAAAAAAAAAAAAAAAGTGAAACGTTCCTTTAAATATCGCACCTGGGGGGTGTCTATAGTATGCCTGTAAAGTGGCGTGTGTTTCCCATGCTTAGAACAGTCCCTGCACAAAATGTCTTTTTTAAAGGAAAAAAAGTAATTTAAAACTGCTTGTGGCTTTAATGTAATGTCGGGTCCTGGTAATATGGATGAAAATCAGTGAGACAAACGGCGTGGGTACACCCCAGTCCATTACCAGGCCCTTTGGGTCTTGTATGGATATTAAGGGGAACCCCGCACCCAAATTAAAAAAAGGAAAGGTGTGGGGCCACCAGGCCCTATATACTCTGAACAGCAGTATACAGGTGGTGCAAACAAGACAGGGACTGTAGGTTTGTTGTTGGGTAGAATCTGTTTGTAATTTTGAACGGGTACATTTTTAATGTGTTTAGCTCCAGCCAAAAAAATCTTTTTTAAGCTTTTTGGAAAACATCACCCCTGTGACATTTGTTTTGCTGTCTGTGCTCCTCTTCAGAAGATTGAACCTCACTTTTTGTCCCAATGCCAAATGTTTTTTGAAAATTTGGGGTTTTTTGTGAAACAAGGATTGGTGATAAAGCATCAGTGGAAAGGAGAAATGTTTTTTCCCATATTAACTCTTACAGGAGAGAATTTCCCTTCCTAGGGGTAGATTTCATCTCACTTCCTGTTGTCTCCTTCCGTTTGCAAGTAGGAGTCGTTTGTAAGTTGCATGTTTGAAAGTAGGGGCCTGCCCTATATACTCAGCAGAAATTTGGGCCTTAGGTGTTGTTGTGGCCACAACACTGTAAGCCCTCACAGGGCCCTGCTGTGAAATATTAGATCAAGAATTGTAATTACATGCCACTGTTGAACAGGGGCAGAAAAATTGGGCCTTTGGTGGTGGTGGTGCTGGTGCCACAACACTGTAAGTCCTCACTCGCTCATGGTGGGCGCAGAAACGGTCCCTGCTGTGAAATATTGGATCAAGAATTGTAATTACATGCCCCTGTTGAACAGGGGCTGAAAAAATGGGCCTTTGGTGGTGGTGCTGGTGCCACAACACTGTAAGTCCTCACTCACTCTTGGTGGGCGCAGAAACGGGCCCTGCTGTGAAATATTAGATCAAGAATTGTAAATACATGCCCCTGTTTAACAGGGGCTGAAAAATTGGGCCTTTGGTGGTGGTGGTGCTGGTGCCACAACACTGTAAGTCCTCACTCGCTCTTGGCGGGCGCAAAAAAGGGCCCTGCTGTGAAATATTAGATCAAGAATTGTAATTACATGCCCCTGTTGAACAGGGGCTGAAAAATTAGACCTTTGGTGGTGGTGCTGCTGCCACAACACTGTAAGTCCTCACTCGCTCTTGGTGGGCGCAGAAACAGGCCCTGCTGTGAAATATTAGATCAAGAACTGTAATTACATGCCCCTGTTGAACAGGGGCTGAAAAATTAGGCCTTAGGCACTGGTGCTGGTGCCACAACACTGCAACCCCTCACAGATACTCTAGTTGGAACGCAGTAACGAGCCCTGCTGCAAAGTATTGCATCAAAAATTGTAATTACACGCCCCTGTTAAACAGGGGCTGAAAAATTAGGCCTTAGGCACTGGTGCTGGTGCCACAACACTGCAACCCCTCACAGATACTCTAGTTGGAACGCAGGAATGAGCCCTGCTGCAAAGTATTGCATCAAAAATTGTAATTACACGCCCCTGTTAAACAGGGGCTGAAAAATTGGGCCTTAGGCACTGGTGGCGGCGCCCAGAACCAAAAATGTTCTTACAAGCTATCAGCATGATCATTGAGGAGGAAGAGGATAATTACTCAGGATAGTCACTCAGCATCAGCATAAGCAGTCTTTGAAGGGATCTGAGATTTCAAAAAAAATTATTTGGTTACATCAGCATCAGGTGCTTGGTAGCTGGTGGTGATCCAAGACTGATTCATCTTTATGAAGGTCAGTCGATCGACCGAGTCGGTGGACAGACGCACCCTGTGATTGATTACAAAGCCTCCAGCAGCACTGAATGTGCGTTCCAAAAGAACGCTGGATGCAGGACAGGCCAGTAGCTCAATTGCATACTGTGCAAGCTCTGGCCAGTGATCCATCCTCAAGACCCAGTAACCCAGAGGATTTTCGGTGGGAAAGGTGTCCAAGTCAGATCTTGCCCCTAGGTATTCCTGCACCATGTAAAACAGACGGTGGCGATGGTTGCTGGAACCGATCATACCTTGGGGCTGCGGACTAAAAAATTGTCTGAACGCATTGGTCAGGCGGCCACCTTCTCCACTGCTCCTTCTTTGACTGACCGAAGCCTCAGCAACACGTTGTCCAGAAACAGGAGTTTGTAACCTCCCAGTCTCTGGGAACGCGTTGCACAGACCTTTCTGCAAGGCCTCCTGAAGATGTTTCATCCTCTGCTCCCTCTGCGACGGCTAGATAAGGTCCGCAACCTTACCCTTGTAACGTGGATCAAGGAGGGTTGCCAGCCAGTATTGGTCCTTCTCCTTGATACCACGAATACGAGGATCCTTACGCAGGCTTTGCAGGATCAGGGAGGCCATGCAGCGTACATTTGCTGAGGCATTCGGTCCGGAGTCCTCTGGGTCACTAAGGACAACATGGTCCACAGCCACCTCCTCCCAGCCACGTACAAGTCCATGTGTTTCTTGGGACTGATCCCTTAAAGACTGCTGCTGATGCTGAGTGCCAGACTCCACCTCCATACTGACACAATCCTCCTCCTCCTCCTCCTCGCCCTCTTCCTGTGTGATCGGCGGGCACGCAGGAACACTGTCTGGATAAAGGGGGCCTTGAGAGCTAAGGAAGTCCTCCTCTTCCTGCCTTTGTTCTGCCTCAAGTGCCCTGTCCATTATTCCACGCAGCGTGTGCTCCAACAGGTGGACAAGGGGGACAGTGTCACTGATGTATGTACTGTCACTGCTCACCATCCTTGTGGCCTCCTCAAATGGTGACAGGATAGTGCATGCATCCCTGATCATGCCCACTGGCGTGGGGAAAAAAAACAAGCTCCCCTGACCCTGTCCTGGTGCCATAGTCGCACAGGTACTCATTGATGGCCCTCTGCTGCGTGTGCATCCGCTGCAGCATGGGCAACGTTGAGTTCCACCTGGTGGGCATGTCACAGATTAGGTGGTTCTTGGGCAGGTTAAACTCCTTCTGGAGGTCCGCCAGCTGAGCACTGGCATTATATGACCAGCGGAAATGCACACAGACTTTCCTGGCCTATCTCAGGACATCCTGTAAGCCCGGGTACCTGCCCAAGAACCGCTGCATCACCAAGTTAAGGACGTGAGCCAAACAGGGCACATGGGTCATTTGTCCCTGTCGGAGGGCAGAGAGGAGGTTGGTGCCATTGTCGCAAACCACCATTCCTGTCTTAAGTTGGCGTGGCATCAACCACCTCTGAACCTGCCCCTGCAGAGCTGACAGAACCTCTGCCCCAGTGTGGCTCCTGTCCCCCAAGCACACCAGCTCAAGCACCGCATGGCATCTTTTGGCCTGCGTACTTGCGTAGCCCCTTGAACGCCTGCAGAGCACCGCTGGTTCCGAAGACAAATCACAGGAAGAGGCCATGGAGGAAGAAGAAGAGGAGGGGGAGAGAGGTGTGTCACAATCATTAGTAGTGGCATTTTGGAGGCGTGGTGGCGGAACAACCTCCAACACTACTGCACCTTGTTCTGCATCCTTCCCAGCTGCCAGCAGAGTCACCCAATGCACGGTGAAACTTAGGTAACGTCCCTGTCCATGCCTGCTGCACCATGAGTCAGGGTTATATGCACCTTACCACTGACTGCCCTGTCCAGCGAGGTCAAGACATTGCCTTCCACATGCCGGTAGAGAGCCGGAATCTCCTTCCGTGAGAAAAAGTGGCGTTTGGGTACTTGCCACTGAAGAATCGCACATTCCACAAACTCATGGAAGGGGGCAGAGTCTACCAACTGAAAAGGCAGCAGTTGAAGTGCTAGCAATTTTGCCAAGCTAGCATTCAACCGCTGGGCATGTGGATGGCTGGGAGCGAACTTCTTTCGGCGGTGCAGCAGCTGGGGCAGGGAAATTTGCCTAATACAATCTGACGTCGGTGTACCAAAAGCAGATTGCCCACAAGTACTTGGCTGTGACACACCTAATTCTACACCTTCATTCCTCTCAGTGCAGGTCTCAGAGAGGACTGAAGGTATAGTGGGGTTACAGATCTCAGCTGATGAGGAGCAAGGAGAGGTCCTCTTTGTTCTTTGGTGTGGGTCTTTTAGATACGCTTGCCAATGAACTGCATGGCAGGTCAACTTATGTCTGGTCAAGCATGTGGTGCCTAAGCGGGAGATGTTTTGGCCACGCGAGATACGCTTGAGACATATTTTGCAAATAGCAGCTGTGCGATCTGATGCACTCGTCTCAAAAAAGGCCCACAACAAAGAACTTTTTGAATAACGTGCAGAGACTGCAGCGTCCTGCATATGCGGAGCTTTGGGGTGTGATGCAGTCAGCGTGCTGCCCTTAGGCTGGCCCCTGGAGGGCATCCTGCCTCGTTGGGGATGTGCCTCCTCCTCCTCCTCCTCTCTCCTATCAGGCACCCACGTTGAGTCAGTGACCTCGTCATCCCCTCCCTCCTCATCACTGGAGCAAACCTGGCAGTATGCTGCAGCAGGGGGAGCATGACTGCCAGATTGCTGTCCTTCTTGGGCACCCCCTCTGTTCGTGCTCACGTTACTGCCTTCATCTAGCTCAGAATCATCATCAGAGCCTTCCAAACTCTGGGCATCCTCCTGAAGCATGTACCCAACACTGTGGTCAAACAGTTCGAGGGACTCCTCAGGAGGACATGGTGGGGCTAGGGAAGGAGTCACTGATGACATTGAGCCGAGGGAAGAGGCCGCTGCTTTGCCAGACAAAGTACCCTGAGCATGAGTGAGAGAGGATGAGGAGGATGAGGACGGCTTGGTCATCCACTCGACCAAGTCTTCCGCATGTTGCGGCTCAACACGGCCAGCTGCCAAAAAAAAGGCCAAGCGTGTCCCACGGCCACGTGCTGATGAGGATGCACTGTCTCCATGACCAGCACTGTTGCCTCTAGACACAGAGCCTGCTTGCCCCCTTTTATTGGCTTGTGACTGTCTGCCTCTCCTTGTTGGCCTTCCAGACATACTAATGGCCTGTAGCTGCACTAAGCTGGGATATATATATATATATGTACTGATACTGCAGCTAGCAAAATCAACTGCCTGCCTGTAGTATGAGAACACCACCAACCTTCTACAGGTAGCTTTAGCTGAACACTGTGCAGAGCTCGCCAAAAAATAACTTGTAGCTTATTTAGCTGCCTGCGGTAGTGATAGGATCAGGAAAACACCACCAACCTTCAGGTAGCTTTAGCTGAACACTGTGCAGAGCTCGCACTACACTAACTTGTAGCTTATTTAGCTGCCTGCTGTAGTGATAGGATCAGGAAAACACCACCAACCTTCTTCAGGTAGCTTTAAGTGAACACTGTGCAGAGCTCGCACTACACTAACTTGTAGCTTATTTAGCTGCCTGCGGTAGTAATAGGATCAGGAAAACACCACCAACCTTCTACAGGTAGCTTTAGCTGAACACTGTGCAGAGCTCGCACTACACTAACTTGTAGCTTATTTAGCTGCCTGCGGAAGTGATAGGATCAGGAAAACACCACTAACCTTCTACAGGTAGCTTTAGCTGAACACTGTGCAGAGCTCGCCAAAAAATAACTTGTAGCTTATTTAGCTGCCTGCGGTAGTGATAGGATCAGGAAAGCACCACCAACCTTCTACAGGTAGCTTTAGCTGAACACTGTGCAGAGCTCGCAAAAAAATAACTTGTAGGTTTAGCTGAACACTGTGAGGAGGTCGCACTACACTAACTTGTAGCTTTAGCTAAACACTGTGCAGAGGTCTCACTACATTAACTTGTAGTTTTAGCTGAACACTGTGAGGAGGACGCAGTACACTAACTTGTAGCTTTAGCTGAACACTGTGCAGAGGTAGCACTACACTAACTTGTAGTTTTCGCTGAACACTGTGAGGAGGACACACTACACCAACTTGTAGCTTTAGCTGAACACTGTGAGGAGGATGCACTACCCTAACTTGTAGCTTTAGAGGAGGTCGCACTACACTAACTTGTAGTTTTCGCTGAACACTATGAGGAGAACACACTACACCAACTTGTAACTTTAGCTGAACACTGTGAGGAGGACGCACTACCCTAACTTGTAGCTTTAGCTGAACACTGTGCAGAGGTCACACTAAACTAATTTGTAGCTTTAGCTGAACACTGTGCAGAGGTCGCACTACACTAACTTGTAGTTTTAGCTGAACACTGTGAGCAGGACGCACTACACTAACTTGTAGCTTTAGCTGAACACTGTGCAGAGGTCTCACTACACTAACTTGTAGCTTTAGCTGAACACTGTGCAGAGGTCACACTACACTAACTTGTAGTTTTAGCTGAACACTGTGAGCAGGACGCACTACACTAACTTGTAGCTTTAGCTGAACACTGTGCAGAGATTTCACTTCACTAACTTGTAGTTTTAGCTGAACACTGTGAGGAGGACGCACTACACTAACTTGTAGCTTTAGCTGAACACTGTGCAGAGGTTGCACAAACACTAACTTGTAGTTTTCGCTGAACACTGTGCAGAGGTCTCACTACACTAACTTGTAGTTTTAGCTGAACACTGTGAGGAGGATGCACTACACTAACTTGTAGCTTTAGCTGAACACTGTGCAGAGGTCACACTAAACTAACTTGTAGCTTTAGCTGAACACTGTGAGGAGGACGCACTACCCTAACTTGTAGCTTTAGCTGAACACTGTGCACTACACTAACTTATAGTTTTAGCTGAACACTGTGAAGAGGTCACACTAAACTAACTTGTAGCTTTAACTGAACACTGTGAGGAGGACGCACTACACTAACTGTAAATAGTCTAGCTGCCTGACTGTGGTACTAATAGGATCAAAAGAACACCAGCAATTTTCTTTAGGTAGCTGTAAATACTGTAACAAGACAAGCCTGCCTGTGAGTAGGAAGATAACAGGAACGGATCTAGCTAAACTGAATACAGTGTATATATATATATATATATATATATATATATATATATATATATATATGCAACACCTGGGATGCATATATATATACACAATACACTGTAAGTGCAGCTAACTCACTGACTGTCCTGCCTAATCTAGCTAACTCAAATGAAATGACACTGTCTCTCTCTCTCTCTCTAAGCACGCCGGAACACACTACACAGGGCCGCCAGGGAGTAGAAAAGGGGGGGGGGAACTGGGATGATACTCTGGAGACAATGGGTCTATTGGGACCTGTAGGATCAAGAGAGTGGCGTCTCAATAGTAATGACATATCATAAAGAAGCAGAAAACTAGTAGGAGAGGTATCGGGGACAGGGTGCTTCAAAACTGCTTCACTGAAATCCTGGATCAGGGAAGGGCTGGGGATGTACTTGCCAGGGTGGAGAGCATGTCTGCGAGGGTGTCAGAGGAAGAGAAGTGGATCCAAACATACTATAAGACCTTGTATTTGTCAAAAGTATGATTATCAAGAGCCAGCATTTCCTACATTTGCATCATGTCATTCACAGTAGAAACCCACAAAGATAATGGAGTAGTTTCAGTCTGCCAATATAGAGGGATGAGCTTTCATGCTCCGGATAAAAAGAAACAGAGGAGGCTCCGTTTCTGGGATGTCACAGAGCCAGGTAACATAGAAGGAGAGCAATAGCTGGGGTGTGTAATAGAGGGTCCTCATAAATTTTGCTATACCTGAGTCCAGAAAAGGCGTATTCTCTCACATTCCCACCAGATATGTAGGTACGTACCTAGAGCTGAGCTACAGCACCTCAATATGGATTTTTAATGTTAACCTCACAAGTAGGATCATCCTAAAAAATCATACTAGACACATTGATGGGAATAGAGTTTCATCCCCACATTCCTTGCCAAATGGATGCAGGAAAGGGGACTTATTGGATACTGGAAACCCCTTTAAGATCAGGGAGCTCCCACATATCCAGCCCTACCTCATATATGAATGAGTAAGGGGGACATAGTACCTCTTGTTACTAATTTACAAAAAAATAAAGTAAAATAGTAAAAAAATCACCTACACCTTAAGAAGGAATGTTATTAAACCCTCCCCCAAAGAAACATGTCCCACAATGTAAATCCAATGTCAATCACTCTGTCTATTGATGTAAGTCCATTGCCAGTCACAATGAGCATTGTTCCGCTGTCTAAAAAAACAGCAACCTGCGCCACGATAATCCTCTCCCACTGTCACAGCTCCTTCACTGGCTTGCTTAATGTCAACAAACCGTTTGGGGATGCTGGATGGTCAATTACTTCACCTAGGAATCCTGTTATCTTGTTTCTTGAAACAAGCAGGCAGCTGCGTGGCCAGAAGCTGTTATTCAGTGGTGCTAGTTATACCGTCACTAAATGAATGACATATGGCTGCAGCAGCCAGAGAAACTGTCCAAATTTGGCAACTTAGATTGCCCAGTCAGTGAACTGTGAACAGCTCAGGTTCTTGCTGAATCCAAGCTGGACCTGAGCCCAAATCTCATCCCTAATGACAGCAAGAAATATACTCATGGTTTAACATGTAACAAGGTGGCAAGCGGACACACCCATTCCAAAAATGCCTTCCTAGTGACAGTATGCCAAGGGTCTTCTCCCCAGTCTCTGTCACACTTGAATTTTGTGGGTCTTTTATCTGTACAATTGTACTTCTCAATGTAATACAAGTGCAGTGTTAACAGTAGGGATGAGCTTCGAGTTCGAGTCGAACTCATGTTTGATTCGAACATCGGCTGTTCGCAAGTTCGCCGAACAGCGAACAATTTGGGGTGTTCGCGGCAAATTCGAATGCCACGGAATACCCTTTAAAAGTCTATGGGAGAAATCAAAAGTGCTAATTTTAAAGGCTTATATTCATGGTATTGTCATAAAAAGTGTTTGGGGACCTGGGTCCTGCCCCAGGGGATATGGATCAATGCAAAAAAAAGTTTTAAAAACGCCCGTTTTTTCGGGAGCAGTGATTTTAATAATGCTTAAAGTGAAACAATAAAAGTGTAATATCCCTTTAAATTTCGTACCTGGGGGGTGTCTATAGTATGTCTGTAAAAGGGCGCATGTTTACCGTGTTTAGAACAGTCTGACAGCAAAATTACATTTCAAAGGAAAAAAAGTCATTTAAAAATACTCGCAGCTATTAATGCATTGCCGGTCCGACAATACACATAGAAGTTCATTGATAAAAATGGCATGGGAATTCCCCACAGGGGAACCCCGAATCAAAATTTTAAAAAAAATGACGTGGGGGGTCCCCCTAAATTCCATGGCGTCACAGGGAATGCCACAGGGAAGTCCCGTCAAGTCACCGTGTGTCAAAGGGGGCAGGGTCACCGAGTGGCCCCGCCCCCCATTATTTAAGAACTGTCAGAAGAGGAGAAGCGTTACACAGCGGGAGCCTCCCTCCATGCCACCATGGATGCGGAGCGGCCCGGAGAAGAAGAGATGAAGATGAAGAAGGGAAGTAGATGAAGAGAAGAGCGGGAGGCTCCCTCCATGCCATCATGGATGTGGAGCGGCCCGAGGAGAAGAAGGGAAGAAGACGCCGACGCCGCGGAGGAGATGCTGGACGAGAACACCGGAGGAAGAACCAGAAGAGCCAGAAGAACCAGAAGAACCAGAAGAAGAAGAAGATGGAGGAAGAAACTGAAGGAAGGTAGAAGATAGAAGAAAGAAGAAGCATTTAAATAAAGGAATTGTCAAAAACTGTCTCTTGTCATTTTTAACATTTTTGACAGTTTTTTAGTGAAATGGTAGGGGTAAGTACCCCCTTACCATTTCACAAAGGGGGGAGGGCCGGGATCTGGTGGTCCCCTTGTTAAAGGGGGCTTCCAGATTCTGATAAGCCCCCTGCCTGCAGACCCCCACAACCACCAGCCAGGGTTGTGGGGATGAGGCCCTTGTCCTCATCAACATGGGGACAAGGTGTTTTGGGGGGCTACCCCAAAGCACCCTCCCAATGTTGAGGGCATGTGGCCTGGTACGGTTCAGGAGGGGGGTGCTCTCTCGTCCCCCCTCTTTTCCTGCGGCCTGCCAGGTTGCGCGCTCGGATAAGGGTCTGGTATGGATTTGGGGGGGGGGGGCACGCCGTTTTTTTTTTAAATTTTGGCGCGGGGTTCCCCTTAAAATCCATACCAGACCTGAAGGGTCTGGTATGGAATTTAGGGGGACCCCCCACGTCATTTTTTTTTCCAATTTTGTCCGGGGTTCCCCTTAATATCCATACCAGACATGAAGGGCCTGGTATGGAATTTAGGGGGACCCCCACGTCATTTTTTTTTTAAATTTTGGTTCAGGGTTCCCCTGTGGGGAATTCCCATGCCGTTTTTATCAATGAACTTCTATGTGTATTGTCGGACCGGCAATGCATTAATAGCTGCGAGTAGTTTTAAATGACTTTTTTTCCTTTGAAATATCATTTTGCTGTCAGACTGTTCTTAACATGGGAAACATGCGCCCCTTTACAGGCATACTATAGACATCCCCCAGGTATGAAATTTAAAGGGATATTACACTTTTATTGTTTCACTTTAAGCATTATTAAAATCACTGCTCCTGAAAAACCGTCCGTTTTTAAAACTTTTTTTTGCATTGATCCATGTCCCCTGGGGCAGGACCCAGGTCCCCAAATACTTTTTATGACAATAACTTGCATATAAGCCTTTAAAATTAGCACTTTTGATTATTCATGTTCGTGTCCCATAGACTTTAACGGTGTTCGCGTGTTCGAACAAATTTTTTGCCTGTTCGCTTGTTCTGGTGCCTACCGAACAGGGGGGTGTTCGGCTCATCCCTAGTTAACAGCACGTGGAGTCCATTGGCATTTGCTCCAGCATGTAGCTGGAGAAAGAGTCCGCAGGAGCCTGACATTGTTCCCGTGATCCAGTGATCGTGATTGCCATGCTTTGCAGGCTCGTGTGCAAAAAAAATTATGAATGCATATTTTTTGCTGCAAATATACAGTATGTCCATGTATTTTTTTCTCAAAAGGCAGACTTAGCCTCTAAAGGAAACAGGCAGGACAACTTCTGCTGTCGCCTTTAAATGTTTGGTAATACTTGCAGTGGGGACGGAAAGTATTCAGACCCCCTTAAATTTTTCACTCTTTGTTATATTGCAGCCATTTGCTAAATTGCTCATTTTTTTTCCTCATTAATGTACACACAGCACCCCATATTGACAGAAAAACACAAAATTGTTTACATTTTTGCAGATTTATTAAAAAGGAAAAACTGAAATATCACATGGTCCTAAGTATTCAGACCCTTTGCTCAGCATTTAGTAGAAGCACCCTTTTGATCTAATACAGCCATGAGTCTTTTTGGAAAAGATGCAACAAGTTTTTCATACCTGGATTTGGGGATCCTCTGTCATTCCTCCTTGCAGATCCTCTCCAGTTCTGTCAGGGTAGATGGTAAATTTTGGTGGACAGCCATTTTTAGGTCTCTCCAGAGATGCTCGATTGGGTTTAAGTCAGGGTTCTGGCTGGGCCATTCAAGAACAGTCGCGGAGTTGTTGTGAAGTCACTCCTTCATTATTATAGCTGTGTGCTTAGGGTCATTGTCTTGTTGGAAGGTAAACCTTCGGCCTAGTCTGAGGTCCTGGGCACTCTGGAGAAGGTTTTCTTCCAGGATATCCCTGTACTTGGCCGCATTCATCTTTCCCTCGATTGCAACCAGTCGTCCTGTCCCTGCAGCTGAAAAACACCCCCACAGCATGATGCTGCCACCACCATGCTTCACTGTTGGGACAGGTGATGAGCAGTGCCTGGTTTTCTCCACACCGCTTAGAATTAAGGCCAAAAAGTTCTATCTTGGTCTCATCAGACCAAAGAATCTTATTTCTCATATTTCTCACCATCTTGGAGTCCTTCAGGTGTTTTTTTAGCAAACTCCATGCAAGCTTTCATGCGTCTTGCACTGAGGAGAGGCTTCCTTCGGGCAACTCTGCCATACAGCCCCGACTGGTAGAGGGCTGCAGTGATGGTTGACTTTCTACAACTTTCTCCCATCTCCCGACTGCATCTCTGCAGCTCAGCCACAGTGATCTTTGGGTTCTTCTTTACCTCTCTCACCAAGGCTCTTCTCCCCCGATAGCTCAGTTTGGCCGGACGGCCAGCTCTAGGAAGGGTTCTGGTCATCCCAAACATCTTCCATTTAAGGATTATGGAGGCCACTGTGCTCTTAGGAACCTTAAGTGCAGCAGAAATTTTTTGGTAACCTTGGCCAGATCTGTGCCTTGCCACAATTCTGTCTCTGAGCTCTTCAGGCAGTTCCTTTGACCTCATGATTCTCATTTGCTCTGACATGCACTGTGAGCTGTAAGGTCTTATATAGACAGGTGTGTGGCTTTCCTAATCAAGTCCAATCAGTATAATCAAACACAGCTGGACTCAAATGAAGGTGTAGAACCATCTCAAGGATGATCGGAAGAAATGGACAGCACCTTAAATATATGAGTGTCACAGCAAAGGGTCTGAATACTTAGGACCATGTGATATTCCAGTTTTTCTTTTTTAATAAATCTGCAAAGATGTCAACAATCCTGTGTTTTTCTGTCAATATGGGGTGCTGTGTGTGCATTAATGAGGAAAAAAAATGAACTTAAATGATTTTAGCAAATGACTGCAATATAACAAAGAGTGAAAAATTTAAGGGGATCTGAATACTTTCCATCCCCACTGTACATATATATATTTTTTGGGGGGTATATAAAAGTACAAACTAACTTGTAACCAATTAGCGCTTTCCCAGTATGGTTAAATTTGAAGGTTTAGGAAAGAACTTTGCAGTACATTTCACTATCTGTGCTAAAGAAATATTTAGGTTGTGCCAATCACGTGCAACTCAGAGTAAGCTGCTTTAAAGATGAAATGGCATATGAATAAGTGCTATACATGTTTTACAATAACATTGATAAAGACCGCCAAATAATCAGGCCCTAAGACACACGTCCTCATTTATCAAGGTCTTTAAAATATTTCCTTTATTCCAAATGCCTTGATAAGTATGAGACCCATAATAAAGATAACATCTCCTGTTTTTAAATAGATACAATAGTCATAAAGTTATATTTAATAAATCCAAATGTTTATTATGCTTATACTTAGCAAATTTGTTGACATTTTTAAATAAAGTACTACACCATAACTGCAACTGTTAGGCCTCATGTAAACTGCTGCTGGTACACTTAGGAGCAGTTGGGAGTTTTTTTCAGCTGCCCCTAAACTCTCCTCAATGTTATCTTATCAGTACATGTACACAGGGTCGTTTATAGTCATTTCTAGGCAGTTGAGTTTAGAAGCATTTTTTTGGAAAGCGAAAAAATGCATTCAGGATGGATGTTTAGAGGCATCTGAAACGCCAAATGCCTGTAACAGCTTGTAAAGACATGTAAACGCAGTAACTCACATTTAGCCAAGTTTTGTTTACAGGCGTTTTTAATGGAGATAAATTTTTGACTATTTGCAATGCAAAAAACGCTTCTAAACGCAAACGCTACTAGATGTGGCTAAATGCGGCATGTAAATGCAGCACAACAGATGTTTTTTAAACGTTGGTTACTATCTGTCAAGTTAAATCGTTCAGGAGAGGTTTTAAAACTTTTCGTGTACATGAAGCCTTAGCATGTTCATAGCGCTTTACTTCATGCTACATTGACTGGCTACAGTTTAAACCCATGGTATTTGCTTTTACCCCCTTCCTGACCAGAGCGTTTTTTGCGATTCGGCACTTCGTCACTTTAACTGACAATTGCGCGGTCGTGCGACGTGGCTCCCAAACAAAATTGACGTCCTTTTTTTCCTACAAATAGAGCTTTCTTTTGGTGGTATTTGATCACCTCTGCGATTTTTATTTTTTGCGCTTTAAACAAAATAAGAGCGACAATTTTGAAAAAAACGCATTTTTTTTAACATTTTGCTATAATAAATATCCCCCAAAAATATATAAAAAAACACATTTTTTTTCCTCAGTTTAGGCCGATTGTATTCTTCTACATATTTTTGGTAAAAAAAAAATCGCAATAAGTTTATTAATTGGTTTGCGCAAACGTTATAGTGTTTACTAAATAGGGGATAGTTTTATGGCATTTTTATTAATAATTTTTTTTTTACTAGTAATGGCGGCGATCAGCGATTTTTATTGTGACTGCGACGTTATGGCGGACATGTCGGACATTTTTGACACATTTTTGGGACCATTGTCATTTATACAGCGATCAGTGCGATTAAAAATGCACTGATTACTGTGTAAATGACACTGGCAGTGAAGGGGTTAACCACTAGGGGGCAGGGAGGGGTTAAGTGTGTCCTGGGGAGTGATTACTAACTGTAGGGGGATGGGCCATGTGTGTGACGTCACTGATCTCTGCTCTGATGACAGGGAGCAGAGATCCAGTGACACTTGTCACTAGGCAGAACGGGGAGATGCTGTTTACATCAGCTTCTCCCCGTTCGTCCTCTCTGTAAGGCAATCGCGGGTATCCCCGCGGCGATCGAGTCCATGGGACCCGCGACCCAACTC
The DNA here is from genome assembly GCF_042186555.1 of Aquarana catesbeiana. Lineage (NCBI taxonomy): Eukaryota > Metazoa > Chordata > Amphibia > Anura > Ranidae > Aquarana > Aquarana catesbeiana. Next base: position 782,445,267 of record NC_133324.1, on the reverse strand, counting down.
ACGGAGCTCCCGGCCGACGCACGCGCGCGCCGCCGACGCGCTCGCAATGGCACGGCGGGGAATTCAAATGGACGTACAGGTACGCCCATTTGCCCAGCCGTGCCATTCTGCCGACGTACATCGGCTTGCGCTGGTCGGGAACCGGTTAATGCAACTTTGAGGGCAACATTGGATATATACAAATTCTATAAATTAAATGCTTGCTAGATGCCTTTAAAAGGTTAGTTTACCTTTTCAGAAAAAAAATAAAGAGTGAACTGACACCCCACACCCACCCCCATCCCCACTGTACTCACCTCCAAGGGTGATTAGCTGTCAGTGCCCACACAGGTGATGTAGCATTTCGGGATTTGAAATCCACACTGTCAGTGAAAAAATAGAGTGTTATCTAAAAGATATTTGCTGTTCAGTATATAAACATTAGAATGTATTATCTGAGAAACAATCACCACAAATATTGTACAGTGGCTGAACAGTATGTAATGAGCTTGGTTAAGCCACAATATATAAGGGAGGGACAAGGCATATTTTATCTTGCTATACAAATTATAATGTGTTATCTAAGAGATAATAGCTGCAATTAGTATTCAGTGGCTTGGCAGTATCCAAATAGTTTGGTTTGGCTACAATATAAGAGAGAGACACAAGGCAGGTTTTTTTTTTTTTAAATAAACATTAGAACATGGGAATGTATTTGAGAGACAATAGTTGCTAGTTGCTAATAATTGCTAGTTTAAAGGGGTTGTAAACCCTAGTTTTTTGTTTTTTTTTTAAATAAAAAACATATACTTACCTCCACTGTGCAGTCAGTTCATTTTGCACAGTGTGGCCCCGATCATTGTCTTCTGGAGTCCCCCAGTGGTGCTCGCGGCTCCTCCTCGCTTCGATAAACCCCCTAAACACAGAATGCCGGACTCGGCCCCGTCCCCCGGCGCCCATGTCATTGGATTTGATTGACAGCACTGGGAGCCAATGGCTGCGCTGCTATCAATCGATCCAATCAAGAGCCCAGAATCCCGGGCAGAGAGGTAGAGTGTGTCTCTGCCGAGGGAGCGAATGGGCTCAGGTGAGTAAAACAGGGGGGGCTGGTCAGTGACAGAAGTTTTTTCACCTTAATGCTTTTTTCACCTTAACACAAGGTTTTACAACCCCTTTAAATGTCAGCAGCTCGGTTATGCCACAATAAACGAGGAAAAGATAATGCGATAATGCAGGTTTTATCTTGCAATAAAAATTTGAGTTTATTATCTTAGAGACAATATAAAAAATAGTTTGGTTAAGCTTAGATATAAGAGAGAAAGGTGTTTAGGTTTTTATTTGATATAAACATTAGAGTATATTCTTTGAGAGGCAATCGCCATCGATATTGTACAGAAGCTTGATAGAATATAAGCAGCTTAGTAAGTCTGCAATGTAAGAGAATTAGATTGAGTCCATCTGTGGAAACCTTGTGTGGCACCTTGACAGTGTCTGGGAACTAGAATAGGCCTCAAATGTTAAAACACAAAGCAGGATTTACTCTAAAAAGAACAACAGCTCCCCAGAGCCTGTCCTTGTGCAACAATCACACAGGAACTCATTGATAGTACACTTTTGCTGGTGAAGCCTCTGCAGCATGGCTAATGTTCCAAGGCATGGGGGTGTTAAAGATTAGGCTGGACTTGATGGACTTGTGTCTTTTTTCAACCTCACCTACTATGTAAGTGTAGCACTAACTCACGGTGGAGCTGCTGATTTTTAGCGGGCTGTTAGCGGCACCTTTTTTACCTGTAATTTCACCAGTACCGGGTCTAGGGTCCCGTTGAGCTTATCCTCAGACAATGTAGGCACCAGTCACTTGAGTACTTTTCCAATGCTTTAATGGGAGTTAACTGGAAGAAGTAGCAGGAAAGAGGTAGAAGAAGAGTTGCAGGGAAGTTCAAATACCTTTTCTTGGCGTAGCACTAAGGAATTGAAATCTTTGGGATGAATATATCCTCAGCTCAGGATTAAATCTTTGCCCGCCCGGATAGGTCTCTCTCACCAACCTAGCAGCCGGTACGTAGCACGAACAAAAAGTCTCTGCCACAGACTTGAGTGAAATAAAACCAGTACGATCCTCTGCCACAGGATGTATTCGTTTTTATGAACAGCAAACACAGTACCAGAACCTTTAAGCCGACCCGGCAGTACCTGTGCGGTAAGGTAGTTTAGGATACGTCCTCCAATCGAGTCACCAGGCCCTTCTTAAGACCAGCCTTGCATGGTCCCTTCCAAGATGGGTCCTCCCCTGGATCTTCCCGATTGTCTGGCTTCTTCCCGCAGGACAGACAACACAGGACCATCCCAGTGACAGCAGGCCCAGGACAGACCTCTTGGTTCACCCGCTCGACTACCGCAATGCAACCCTCCAGGCCGGAGGGCCGCGAAGTAGAACTCACTGACACATGCCTCTAGGCCAGGAGGGCCACAAGGCGAAAAAGCTCCCCAAAATATGGCGTCTTTTCCATAAATACCCTCTCCCAGAATGCAACTCGGAGGACCACCTCCGCCGAGTTATCTCCGGGACAGAAGAGCACTCATACACTTTAGCTTGTTGCTTTTCCAACACCGACCCATGGTGACAACGGCACCCACCGGCACAGTGTGAAACTACACGCAACACAGCCAAACTGGAACAGGGGCTAAATCTGACAATAAACTAAATCTGAACTATGTACAGAACAGATGACCCACTAAATTTACCTACAAGCGGTAGATTGAAAAAATCTACCAGCGCTACATAAGTATTTAGGAGGTTGGCAGGTAGCTCATTTCTGCCAGGCATGCAATTAATGGATATGACTGCCCACAGTTGTCCACTGCCTCTTCCACAAGTAGTGGTAGTAGCAGGGAGCATCCGTAGTTAAAAAAAACGATCACGACATACAGGGATATATGATCTACTATTGATATAACCTATTGACTGGATGGACTGGTGTCTTTTTTCAACCTTACTGACTATGTAACTATGTAACAAGCCTTTCCTGCCTGAAGAAGGACTTTTTCAAAGCCAAGGTACTTTGTGAGGACTCACTATGTGATTTTTCCCAGAATAAATGGCTGCCTGGCTGAGGATGGCATGGAGTCAGCTACCCTTCAGCCTGAATAGAAAAATTAAAATGGTGCCTCCTGTGTACCACCTAATCTTGTGTCAACCATATGTTCAGGTGCTGGCTATTACAATTAACACCATACATTTTTATACCTGTGTCTACTTCAAAAGTCAAAAACCAAACAAGTGAAATAAAAATAACAAAATATACAATAAAAAAAATCTGTGCTATTGATAACAGTTAGACAATGTTCTGTGTTCTATTAAAGCAATAACAGTCCTTTTTGCGATTTCTTTATGTCACCATGTGTTCAATAGTGAACCATGCTCTTCTTATTTCCAAGTGCTTCTTTTTACAGATGTGCACCACCACCTATAGTAAGAGGGCCACTCACCAGATAGCTTTGTCACGTCCGACCTAGGTGGTATGCAGGTGGAATGCACGCCGTCTCATAGCCATGAGTGGCGAGGAATTTAAAGGAGTTGTAAAGGCAGAAGGTTTTTTATCTTAATGCAGTCTATGCATTAAGATAAAAAAACCTTCTATGTGTAGCAGCCTCCCCAGCACCCCCCTAATTACCTACCTGAGCCCCGTCTCTGTCCAGCAATGTCCAAAATCCCCTCAGCCATCCAGGACACTACTCCTGATTGGCGGAGACAGAGCAGTGGTGCCATTGGCTCCTGCTGCTGTCAATCAAAGTCAGTCAGCCAATCAGGGAAGAGAAGAGGCGGGGCCAGGTCATGGCTACGTGTCTGAATGGATACACAGAGCTCTGACTCGGCTTGGGTGCCCCCTGTAGCAAGCTGCTGGCTGAGGGGCACTCAAAGAAGGGAGGGGCTAGGAGCAGCAAAGAGAGACCCGAGAGGAGGAGGATCCAGGCTGCTCTGTGCAAAACTAACTGCACATAGGATGTAAGTATAACAAGTTATACAAAATAAAAAAAAAACTTTACAATCACTTTAATTAACCAGGCGATATACAGTGGGTGCCACTGTATGGAACATGCAAATGTGAGTAAAACTGACTTATGATTTTATGAAATAAAATTTTAATAAACGTACTGCACGATCATTTGGTATTGTTTTTTATTCTGGGGATATCCCTGCTGGTGACAAATGGATGCTTGCACCTATGCTAAAGTTGTGAGGGTCCTGGTTGCCCAAAGTAATCTGGGTACCCTTGCTGGTGTAACTGGATGGATGTTGAGCCCATGCTAATATAAAAGAACTCCATAAAAGCTGTGAGGGTCCTGGTGGCCCAAAGATATCCCCCTTACTATAGGTGGTGGTGCACATCTGTAAAAAGGAGCACTTAGAAATAAGAAGAGCATTTTTCACTATTGAACAAGTGGTGACATAAAGGAATTGCAAAAAGGACTGTTATTGCTTTAATAGAACACAGGACATTGTCTCACTGTTATCAATAGCACGGATTTGTTTTATTGTATAATTTGTTATTTTTATTTCACTTGTTTGGTTTTTGATTTTTGAAGTAGACACATGTATAAAAATTTATGGTGCTAATTGTAATAGCCAGCGCCTCAACATACCTCTCACCCTGGGACTGCAGAATTGTCAGCAGCTCTGGCCCAGTGTGGCTCCTGTCCTTTAGGCCAGTGTTTCTCAACTCCAGTTCTCAAGGCACCCCAACAGGTCATGTTTTCAGGCTTTCCGTTATTTTGCACAGGTGATTTGATCAGTTTCACTGCCTTAGTAATTACCACAGCCGTTTCATCTGAGGGAAATCCTGAAAACATGACCTGTTGGGGCGCCTTGAGGACCAGAGTTGAGAAACACTGCTTTAGGCATAAGAACTGCAACCCAGCATGGCAGCATTTAGCCGTTACACTGCAGGCATCAGAAGATTGACCCAGTGTGCGATAAAGGATATACAGTGTTCCCATCTATGCTTACTCTACCAGTAAAAGAAAATGCTTACTGAACCTGTAAAAAAAAAAATGGTGGCTGAGTACCTGACATTGTGGTATAGCACAGGCCATAAACTTGTGGAAGGGGGTTGATTCCACCTATCCCACTAGCAATTTTGCCAAGCTAGCATTAGGACACTTGGCACAATTGTGGAAGAGACACCTAAGTTGGAAGGATGTTGCTGGAGATGAAGGGGTGGGTTAGGAGAAATCTGCTGAAGCCTTTACTTATCTATTCTCAGCATGGGCCCATGACCCTTTTCTGGGTGTGGCATAGCCTAAGTCTCTGAAACCCCTTTTAAGGTCTCCCTCTCTGTCGCTATAAGCCACAGATATTGGAGCGGATGCTGCAGGAAAGTTTTTGGAGGAGGGGAGAAGTGGAACATGAGAAATGAGGTAGATTAGAAGTGCACATCTAGTGCTGCTTACTTGTCTCATTGAGGTGCTGCATTCACCTAGCTCTGTGGTGCATACTTATATGATTCCCCCGGCATGTGGTACCCAAATAGCTGCCACATTTTCTACCACCAATACATTGCAGGCAAAGGCACCAGATCATAAGAAGGAATGAGAATCCACGGTTGAAGCTCTGCCAGTGCCAAAAGTAAATGGGCAAGTGGACCTTTATTTTACTCTACAAGTTCACTGGGCAAATTGGTCTGCTGAGTTAAACTGATAATTTACAACACACTGTGGCTCAGATCCAGATTTTCTGAAAACCCTGTCTCAAATAATTTGATTAACTTGCCCCAGTGAACAGCTAATATTTACACCCCTTCTTTATATTCAGCTTTTACCCGAGGATTCTACTTTATATTGAGTAGAGTAACAATGTATATTTACCCAGATATGCTAAAGCTAAGACGACGCTGGTATAGGCACACTTTGGCACACTTTTGCATATTGACAATGATTAATGTCTACAAACAGCTTGATTAGATGTCTAGAAACATGTGGAAAAGGCACGCATGGTTCACTGTGTGTTGTGAAAGAATTGTTAGAAATACTGCCCTACACAGATGATAAATTTACAGAAATCTATATATTTCTGTTTTAAAATATTTCAAAAGAAATACAGTATGTGCATGAATAAAAAAGGGATTTCTAAGCTAAAAAAAAAAACAAAGACATCTGGGACTGTTTTTTTTCCAGCTGCAGGGACCTCTGGAAGTGTTAGCAGCCAGCATGGGCTCGCCGTTACATACAGGTCATTTTAGGCTGATCTTGGAATAGAAAAGCAAGGCTTTCTCGGTGTACAAAGCTCCCCTAGCAATGCGATATATTCATTCCAAAATAGCTTGCTATACCTCCTGTATCATGTAATCCATTAAACTGTCATAAGCTGATAAAGCAACGAGAGATATAGCACAGTAAAATCATATAAGTCCACATATCTGTGAAACCATGAAGTACAACCATTAGGACTTGGATCTCCCAAGCCATCATTAAATTTAATGTCTATTTCACAACAAACAACAAGTACTTTTAGGAAGGCCATATGAATAAAAAGAAAAATATGTTTGGTGATATAATTACACTGCTTTGTGCCATGGTATACTGTAATCTGTTTTTTTTATTCTCTACAGATTCTTTAGCACATAAAGTTACCTTTTTTGTGCAAAAAATTACCCTGTTGGAATTTGTAACAAATTTCTGGCAAATGTTTTCTTTAGTTTTGTGCGTGTGTTCTGTATATGAAGCAATGATAATCTAAAAATGCATTTACCAGATCATGTTACATACTATAGTGTGCACCAGTTAGCACCACCATGTTAAGGCGTACAATGTTATTTTCACAGGTGGTGCTGAAACCACGTTAGTATCCTGTTAGACGTTCTGTAGTACATTCAGATGCAACATGCATGTCTCCTGTGTAAAACACAGAAAACATTGCACATTACAGAGAAATATTACACATTACACACTCTGCCAGCGCCCCATTGTTGGCAAACTCATAATGTAGGGTGAAACCAATCTACTACACCTTGACACGGGGGTTCCGTATATGTTTGTAAAATGTTTGCATCTGGCAATTGTGGAATGGCGGCCTAGACTGATGAATCAGGAGAAAATACCGAAGAAAGGGAAGAAGCACTTTGAGACCTGCCACAAACAGAACACTAAGGAATGTACAAGGGGAGGAAGCAACCCCTACATATGGAAGAAATGAAAAAAGCCCCATCCGCAGGAATCGTGGACAACAAGAACAAAGCCCAATTAGGGCTCAACAGCCAAACATTACCAAGACCCAGAATACCAAGAGATCCAAACAGGCATTCCCCACTCAAGTATGCGTACCAAGACACTCCCTATAGGAAACCTCAATATAGGAGGGATTTTTTTCCCCAAGGGCCACAGGGAAGACCACCGGGACTAAGAGAAGGAAATGAACCACACAGATTACAGGGGGGGGGGTGGAACTCCCCCAGAAACACATACCAAGGACCCCCATGACATCAGGTATGGCAAAACACATGGCAACAAAGGGGGCCTGGGCATACAGGAGAGAGAGTGAACAACAGGGAACCAGAAGGAAACCAGTGGGGAGAGAGGCGAGAACACACCTACATACCCCAAAGATGGGGAAGAGAAAATGGACCAGAAGTAAACGAGGGGGCATCAAGAAAAAGAAGACAAGAGTATTATTGGAGAATTGGAGTGTAGAATTGGATGTAATAGCTTTGGGACTAAAGTATGATAAAGACCTAGATAAATTTGAGGCTTATATAGACCTACAGAAGTTCGTAAGAAAAATGAACGTAAAAAAGTTTTTTTTGCTTTAAAGGAAGGGAACCAACGAGTAAAGGAAAACACACAGTTTGTACATTCAAATTTAAGAAATAATTAAATTTTCAACTCGAAAATGCAACACAATGAGAGTCTAGAAGTTTTCAAGAGGATGGTGGAAGAAGACATAAAAAAACTGAAAGTGAATAAATCCAAAAGAAAAAACATCTGGAAGACAGTAAAAGAAATTGAAAAGAAGAAAGAAATTGTCATCCGCCCAGCTGACAAAGGCGGGGGCCTAGTCATCCTTAACAAAAGGGACGATGAAATGGAAATGAATAATCTAATGAGGACCCAAGATACATATAAAAAACTTCATAAAAACCCAAAGACAGAGTATGAGAAAAAACCTATTTCTTATATCAAACGAGCCAAAGACAAAGAAATCCTAACAAAAAGGAAGCAAGATTTTTTGTTCCTGACTCAGCAAAAACACTGGTCATCTATTATATTCCAAAGATTCATAAGAATCAAACAAACCATTCAGGCAGACCAATAATAAGTGGAATCGACTCACTTTTCTCCCGATTAGGGGAATATAATGATGGGTATCTACAGCCGATGGTATCAGAAGGCAAGTCGTACTTGAAAGCTAGCAGACAGTTAATCTCGGAACCTAGAAATCTCAAAGTGGAAGTAGAAGATATTCGAGTAACAATAGACATAAATTCCCTATACACTAACATCATACAAAAGGATGGAATAAGTAGTTTGGAATGGGCATTACATAGACAAACTGATCTACAGCAAGAACAAATAAAATATATAATGGAAGGATTAAGATTGGCAATGAGCCATAACTATTTCTGGCATAAGGGTGAATACTACACCCAAACAAAGGGTGTAGCTATGGGAGCAAAATATGCTCCAAGTGTAGCAAATCTGTTTTTAAACCGATGGGAAGAAGAACAGATATACAGTGTGAGAAGAGATAACCTCAAACTATACCAGAGGTACATTGATGACATTGTGATAGTATGGAAGGACAGGGAAGAGGAACTACAGACATTTTTTGAAGAAATCAATCAAAGCATCTATGGGATTACCTTCACAGGAAATTGGAGTAGACAAAGTATTGATTATTTGGACCTACAGATATATAAAAACAATGAAAATTTGGGCAGACGTTTTTTAAAACCATGGAAAGAAATGGGTATATTCCCACCAACAGTTGTCACCATCCACAATGGTTATGGAATATACCCAAAGGTCAATTCATGAGTCTGTACAGAAACTGTAGTAACCAAAAAGATTATGAAGATCAATCAAACATGGCAATCAATTATTTTATTGAAAAAGGATACAAAAAAAAAGAACTGCTGGCTTTAAAAGAGAAAGTCAAACTGATGAACAGGGATATGATGATAGAAGGGAAGAAAGAGAAGAAGAAGAAAAAACATTTTAACATGGATACAACAAGCAGTACAAATCCCTAGAAATGGTATAAAAAAAACATTGGCCAATCTGCAGTCAGATAAGGTTCTAAAAAAACATACTACCATCAAGACCAACTTTCATTTACAGGACAGCACCTTCCTTACCACTTCACCCCCGGAGGATTTTACCCCTTTCTGACCAGAGCACTTTTTGCGATTCGGCACTGCGTCGCTTTAACTGACAATTGCGCAGTCATGCGACGTTGTACCCAAACAAAATTGACGTCCTTTTTTTCCCACAAATAGAGCTTTCTATTGGTGGTATTTGATCGCCTCTGCGCTTTTGATTTTTGTGCTATAAACAAAAAAAGAGCTACAATTTTGAAAAAAACGCAATATTTTTTACTTTTTGCTATAATAAATATCCCCCAAAAATATATTAAAAAAAAACTATTTTTTTCCTCAGTTTAGGCCGATATGTATTCTTCTACATATTTTTGGTAAAAAAATCGCAATAAGCGTATATTGATTGGTTTGCGCAAAATTTATAGCGTCTACGAAATAGGGGATAATTTTATGACATTTTTATTTTTAAGTTTTTTTATTAGTAGTGGTGTCGATCTGCAATTTTTTTCGGGACTGCGACATTATGGCGGACACATTGGACATTTTTTACACTATTTTGGGACCATTGTCATTTATACAGCGATCAATGCTATACAAATGCATTGATTACTGTGTAAATGACACTGGCAGTGAAGGGGTTAACCACTAGGGGGCAGTGAAGGGGTTAAGTGTGTCCTAGGGAGTGATTCTAACTGTTAGGGGGCTGGGCTTCAACACACAGGACAGTGATCACAGCTCTCAATGAGAGAGAGCTGTGATCACTGTCCTGTCACTAGGCAGAACGGGGAAATGCTTTGTTTACAAAAGCATCTCCCCGTTCTTCCTCTCCCAGTGACACAATTGCGGGCTCCCAGTGGACACGTGGTCATGGTCACGAAGACCGCGGTGGGAGCGCACCCGCGTCACCGCTTCTTAAAGGGGACGTACCTGTACGCCCTTTTGCCTACCAGCGCCATTCTGCCAACGTACATTGGCGTGCGCTGGTCGGCAAGCGGTTAGGAAACAGATTGCTGCATAATGCCTTAGTTGAAAGGATTTTTACAAATGCGGAAATCGCCTCCCATGTAGAGTCAGTAAGAAGACCAATAGAAAAAGAACAAATTTTGCATCTATAACAACAGGAAAGGAATATAGCATCATAGAACTAATAACATGTAACAGCACTCATGTAACCTATATCATAGAATGTCCATGCCATAAGCAATATGTAGGTAGAACGACGAGACCCCTTTTTGTCAGAATTCGAGAACATATTAACAATATAAAAAATGGATTCAACAAACACAGTGTATCTAGACATTTCAGAGACTACCACAGAAGAGATCCATCATGTATGTTTTTTTATGCCATAGACAAAATAAGAGGCCACTGGAGAGGTGAGAATAAGAAAACAAAAATCTCACAAAAAGTTTCACACCAAATAGTCTGGGTCCCACCAAGTCATCCGAAAGTGTAACACATGTATATATATGAAAGCATGATTGCACATGCATGTACGCATGCACATAGACTCATAACCTATAGAAAGATATATTGCACATGGGGCACATAATGAGTCCGTAAAAAGAAGTGAATTTCAAGCTCCTGTAAACATAAAGGCATTGGGTTTGATCCCCCAATCATACCCTGTGCACCCCTTGTTTACAAACTGTGAGGATTTTATTCATATTTTTAGAACTAATTCTTAACATAAATTTTTTATATACTTTTTATAAAAAAAGAAAAAAAATTATTTAACATTTTTTATTATTTGATTTTTATTTTTCCAAAGCAAAATATATATACACTGTTGGGGTTATGCAGTGGTGTTATTTATGGGATAGTTCCCTTGTAAGGCTAGGCCTGTTTTATGGAATGAAAATGCATATTAATGTTTGGTTATAAATTTATAGCATGTGATGACCCCCTCAGATTAAATAGTAAAACTGCCGGTCAGCTTATTTGTAAACATACCATATAAAACTATTGGGTTCTATCAGCATACCTATGTAGTAGGAGCGACGTACAGCATCTGAGGGGCAGTGTACTGGCAGGAGTGGAAGGCGATGTATACCCACATAATTTAGATTTTAAACTTAGTACATATGAGCTTGATGAAAACAGGGTCCACACAACGGAATGGGAGGGCTTTGGTCTTCGGGACCAACCAGAAATGGCCACGGTCATGTGATCAGACCTATTTCGGACACCACCTGCTATAAAAGCATAGGAAGTGTAGCAAGGTGGCCGCTCCAGATGACGTCTTCAATGACGAAACGTGTAGGGTGGAGTTAGTGAGCGTCTTTGTGTCACTTCCCGTTAGGGCTGTGAATCGTGTATCATCCTGGCTGTCTTACATTTTAACACGCTTGTCATATACAGTGTAAATGTGAGCATATCTCCACTTTTTTGGGATACAATAAAGTTTTTAAAGTGGTATTATGCTATGGGCACTTTCTTCTTTCATATATGAGAAACACAGAGGATCATATCAGAATTAAATACATTGAGGATCCACAGAGTGCTGCACAGTGGCATATACTGTGAACACGCAATACCCCTGTGTGGGGTGAGGGAATTCAGTGAGTACAATTCCAAAAGGGGCACCATAAAGAGCACCAGCACTATAGATGGAAGAGCACAAGAAAAGTCACTTTTTTGAAGAGCACCAGTCACTTTTTTGGGAATATATATCCAATACTTTTTATTTAATGTATTTTGCAACAAACTTTTTAGTATGCTGTTTGAAAGACTGCAACTACATATATTTACTGTACTGTTCTAAATGATATATATATAATGCAGGGCTGTAACATAAATGTATTTGAAGCACTTATCACTTTAAGGTTTTATCTAAAAGTTGCAGCGACCAAGAAATACAAACACTTCATCCCTTCAGATATTTGCTAATCATTTTTAGCTTTGCATATCATTTATCCTTTATTTATGATGTCAATTGTTAGCATCAGTCGCCTTAGATCACTCCAACCCTTATAGCACATCTAAGTTTATATTTTTTTGCAAGGTACAGACCTTATATGAACAACGCCACACCTACATCTCTCCCAATAGACTCAGGCTCACATAGGTGGCAAATGGGCAAAATCCTAGTCCCCCCTCTTGGTTCCTAGGTGGCAGAGTGGCTGTCATGTACCTGATAGGAGACTAATATGACAAGGTTGGCCTCTCTTATATCTTCAGCCCTGGCCCCACTGAGATTGGAACAAAGGGTATCAAGGTAAAGGAGGAACATGAGTGCCAGTAGGTGTTGATAGGAGAACTTCCAGCTGGAGCAGGAGATCCTGGAAAGCAGGTGGACCATCAGGACAGGAACAGTAGCTGAACTCAGGAAACCAGACGAGATTAAAGGGACATGGTACTTGTGCTGCAGGTTCAGGATGTGTGGCTTGTCAGAACTCTCAGCGAAGTGCAGAGCAGTGGACAGCCAGGTAAGCGCTAGAGCAGGAAGGACAGCCAGGATCAGAGGTAGAAGCACAGTCACAGAAATAACCAGGGTCATCAACAGATGGGCAGCGAGGTACAGAATTATAAGCAGAGCTGGGATCAGGAATAAAGTGACAAATCAGAAGCAGGATCCAAGATCAGGTCAGGGACAATCCAGATCAGTAACAAGGGAGAAATACTAGAAGAATGCAGGGAACAACTGAAAGACCAGCATCCTTAAAGCGGGGTTCCACTCAAATTTTTAACTTAATCTTACCCCCTTCAGTTAATTGCATAGATGTTCAAATGCCGCACAAAAAAATTTTTTATCGTTGTAATTACCTTTATATTGTACTTTATTGTGGCACTTCCTGTCTCTCCTCCCATGGGAGTAGGCGTGTTTATTGACTTTCCCCGGCGCCGCACTGTCTCCTGGGAGCTTAGTGTCAGGCTTCCCAAGATTCAGTGCGGGAACAATGATCATGCTTGTGAACAAGCTGTGAATGAACAGCATTCACCGCATCCAGGAAATCAATGCTTGTGGGCTTCACATGCCCACAAGTAAGATGGAAACAGCCAGCATCACATTTTTAAAGTTATTTTTCAGTACGAAAACAGACAGAGGCGGAAATATTACACCCAAACTGTGAGTATTATTTTGGGATTAGCAAAGTGTCTCAATGACCTAAAAAAAAAAAAAAAAAAAAAGATTGGTCGCCGGACTCCCGCTTTAACCACTTCACGCAAAATAACGTACCTGTATGTCAGTATTTGACGCTAAATACTATTGTTATGGCAGCAGCTAGCTCCATAACCCCGCTATTTTCGGGAACGCCGTGCTTTTCTCTTTAGGATAAAAGTGGCCTCCATAATGGGTTTGCCGCAAGATCACTTTTATCGGTGGCGGGAGAGGTGGCCGTGCTTCGGTCGTCTCCGCCACATACTGGGAAAGGACGATTGACCCAATTTTTTATTTTAAAAGTGTCAAAATAAAAAATAAAAAGTAAAATAAATAAGAAAAAACTATTTTTTTAAAGTGACCCATCCTGACGAGCTCGCGCGCAGAAGCGAACGCATACGTGAGTAGAGCTCGCATATGAAAACAATGTTCAAACTACACATGTGAGGTATTGATGTGATCGTTAGAGTGAGAGCAATACTTCTATCCCTAGACCTCCATTGTAACTCAAAACTGGTAACCTGTGCCTTTTAGCAAGGTTTGTAGTTTAGGGAAGTTGGCTCTTTTGAAATTCAGTGTCTTTGTGTTACCTTTATGTTTCCTATTTTTGTGATTTATACTGAAACTAATTGACCTGTGATCACTGTTACCTAAATTGCCCCGTATTTCCACATCCGTGATCAGGTCTGTATTGTTGGTAATCAGTAGATCCAGTAATGTTTTATTTCTAGTTGGTGCGTCTACCATCTGACCCATAAAACTGTCCTGCAAGACATTAAGGAACTGGCGAGCCTTAAATGAATGCGCGGTTCCCTCCACCCAGTCTATGTCTGGATAGTTAAAATCCCCCATTATGATAACACTTCCCATCCTTGCTGCTAATCCAAATTGTGATAGGAGATCTGTCTCCACTTCCTCCCTCAGGTTAGGGGGCTTAACCAACCATATAGAGAAACAAGACGTGAAGTCATGTTATCTCCAATATTATGTGAAACCATAACAAAAGATGGGAAACCACAAGTCGAATAAAACAAAGCCCATTCAGGTCTCTACTATTGCTAGTATGGAATAAATCAGATGGTTCCATATGTGGTAGTTTTCCCAACACACAGTGTGTTTAGGTAAAAAAAACAGAAAGACCTTTGAAGTGCTTTTCTCAACTTAACATGTCACTGCATTCCCAATGCTATGTTCTATGCTACATACTCCAGAAAGTTGCACTCTATACGCTGACCCCTGCATGCTACATTGTACTTTACATGCCCTGACATCTACACTGTTTATTCTATGTTGTGTGTTAGATAGTCATGAGCCTAGAACACCACCTACAGGCCAGTCAGTTACCGGAACTTGCTCCGGAATTTACCACAAGTAGACGGAAGTACCAGGCGAGTTTCATGGGTCCTCCTTGCGGTCCTGTTCCGGGCCCCTACATCGGTATTGCCCCCCCTCCTGGATGGCAGTCTCTAGACTACATTAGAATGCTTTCCTCATCAATAGTCTGAGGGACTTGAGCCTCATCCAGAGTAGGTAAAACCTAGGGGGCGGGTTTTTTTCAATAGAAACCATCTCTCTACCTAGTTTCAAGATACCAACACCAATTCCAAATAATAAATGGAGGTGTGTTCCTCTGAATCAATAACGGCATATAAATAAAAAGGAATAACAGCCAAAGAGAGATTCTTCAATAAGGAACATGGTATTTATCAAAAAATAGTAAATTTTATTTTTAAGAGTAATCCACATAAAACGTAAAACATAGATTGTATTCTCCACCACTTTAAAGAGTTAAAATTTTACAATGTTGTCACGTAGCTACCACACACACTCAACTCTCATACTGTCTAATATAATGGATTAATTAAGCCGGATAAGATTCAACTAAGTGGAAATTAATTGTAGCAACACTGAATAGGCTGATAGCCAAGTAACTCGGTAGAGACAGTCTACTGGCATGATATACTCAATTGCAGCTATAATCAGAAGCCATACAGAGACAGTATAAGTAACTTCTGGACTATCTTGGATGTGAATATCAATTACCTGGATTGACCCAGGCTAAGAACATTGCACAGTTCTGATGATAGAAAATACAAGCGAGAAAGGTAGAAATGGAGTCATCCATCTTGTTTATACTCTGGATGTGCTCACTAATTCTTATTTTCAGCTCTCTTTTTGTTTTACCCACATACATTTTACCACATGGGCAGGTTAACATGTAAACAATGCGTATGGTTGAACAGTTAATAAAATTCTGAATTATGAAGGTTTTTTGACCATCAGAGCTCATAAACACATTAGTTTTATCCATGTATTTACACATTGTACATTTCCCACAGGGATACATGCCTTTCAGAGGGGGAAGGTCAGTTAACCAATTTTTGTTATATGATCTCTGATATTCAGAATGTGTCAAATTGTCTCCCAAGTTAGGTGATCTATGTGCTGTTAGTAGAGGTCTTTCTCCCACAATTTGGCCTAAAATCAGCGACTTGGAAAATCTGTGCCAATGATGGTTAAATATGCCCCTAACCTGGTCCCACTGTGAACCAAACTTAGTAATGATTCTGATTGGAGCTTGCCCTGCTTAGTTTGTTTAGTAGTACTGAGGAGTTCTTGTCTATCAGTTTTTCTGGCTCTTTTTTTGGCTCTCCTGATGCTTTTATGTGTGTATCCCTTTTCCTTGACCTACTATACCAGGGATATGCAATTTAGGGACCTCCAGCTGTTGCAAAACTACAAGTCCCATCATGCCTCTGCCTCTGGGCGTCATGCTTGTGGCTGTCAGAGTCTTGCTATGCCTCATGGGACTTGTAGTTCTGTAACAGCTGGAGGTCCGCTAATTGCATATCCCTGTACTATACATTTCTGTAGCCTCAATACAGAAGTAATTTTCCCGTGAGCAGTTTCTCCTAATCCGCAGAAACTGACCCACGGGTATTCCCTAAATGAGGGAATGGGGATGGTGACTGAAGGCCTCTATGAGTGTGTTGGCCGCAGTCCCTTTGCGGTACATTTTGGTAAAAATACAGTCATCCTGTATAACTATATTAAGGTCCAGGAATTCCAGAGATTCATGGTGGCAAGAATAGGTCAATCTTAGGTTGCTATTGTTGGAATTGAGTTCATCTATGAACTCTACCAACTGCAGGTCAGTGCCCCCCGAGATCATGAGCACATCGTCAATGTACCTCAGCCACAGGTGTGTGTGGCTGAGGTACAGAGATGATCGGTAGACCACCTCCTCCCACATGCCCAGATGGAGACAAGCATACGAGGGTGCCCATGAGGGCTCCCATGGAAGGCCCCCTGAGCTGCTGATAGGTCGTCCCCAGAAATTGGAAACAGTTGTACTCCAGCATAAATTCCAGTATTTCCACAATTAACTAATTTTGTGCACCACAGAGTGGAAACTTCTTCTCCAAGAAATCGCAGGGGTGATTTACGAAAGTCATGTGCCATCAGTAGAGGCACGCGGCGAAAATGCACATTTTCATATTTGCGAAATGGACAATGTAATCTGTGCGCCACTAAGTGACTAATTTTTCTGGGGGTTCACTATCACTATCTGTTGGTGAATGTGTTTGGACATTGGGTGTCTGTGTTCTCCCCGTCCCCTGCGAGATCTGCTCCTACCCCTTTGAACCGTTATATCAAAGATGTCATCCCTTTCCCAATCTAGGATATTTTGTTTAAACTTTTCCTGTTTATTATTAATTCTTACGTTTTTTTGGGTCCTTTCTACTTCTCTTTTCAAAAGTTCATTGTATTTGTTAAAGTTGGAATCCTGTTTATGGGGATCTAAAAGTCCTACACTGCTGTCAATGTCAGTTTGTATCTCACCTAGCTGTGCTAATTCTTCTTCAACAATAAGTTGCATAATTTCTAAACCACGTTCAATATAACTTTTTTCCAGGCCTCTAGGAATCTGGGGGTATGTAGGTGGCCCGCTGGGACCACCCTCTCCCTCAAACCCCTAGGAATAACCCGATGTTCAAAATGTGCTTTTAGAGAGGAAATATCCCGTTTTCTATTGAGATATTTAATGGTAAGTTTTTTATGTTTCTTAAAGAGTATTTTTAGGGTGTCTTCGCCCTCTCCGACTGTCAGGGGCTGAGAAGACTGATCCCGCAAAAAAGCAGATGGCATTTCTAACTCAAATTGTTCATCTAGTAAATAAGCCATGAATATAATTAGATAGAAACAACAAACAAACACACACTCAGAGACTCAGTGGGTATCCCCAAATCTGAATTTTAGAAAAAATAATGGAGGAAACAAATAATTGACAAAAGTCATATAATGATTTTTGGAAACACAGGTGAGCTCATAACCAGAAAGGACAATGAGAGTTAATCCCATAAATTCATAGATTAAACAAAAAGAAAAAAAACTGTCACTTGAGCCTCACCCAGAGTAGGTGAAGCCTAGCTGGAGGTTTTTTTCAATAGAAACCATCTCTCTACCTAGTTAGATAATAACACCAATCCCAAATAATAAACCGAGGTGTGTTCTTCTGAATCAATAATGGCATATAAACAAAAAAGAATAAGCAATGTATGAGACAGGAGAATGCTGTCCAACTCAATTATCTGAGGGGCCTGGCAGCAGAGGGGGATACAGACAGGCAGAGGAAGGAGCAATGTAGGAGAGAGGAGAATGCTGCCCTCATCAATAGTCTGAGGGACTTGGCAGTAAGGGTGAAGAAGGGCAGGCAGAAGAAGGGGCAATGTAGGAGAGAGGAGAGTGCTGCCTACCTCATACATTTAAAGGAGATGGCAGCAGAGGAGGAGAGGAAAAGAGAAAAGGACAGAAAGAGGAAGGAGCAATGTAGGGGAGAGGTGAATGCTCCCCACCTCAATTATCTGAGGGGCCTGGCAGCAGAGGAGGAGAGGGACAGGCAGAGGAAGGGGCAATGTAGGAGAGAGGAGAATGCTGCCCACCTCAATTATCTGAGGGGCCTGGCAGCAGAGGGGGAGATGAACAGGCAATGGAAGAAGCAATGTAGGAGAGAGGAGAATGCTGCCCACTTCAATTATCTGAGGGGCCTGGCAGCAGAGGGGGTACAGACAGGCAGAGGAAGGAGCAATGTAGGGGAGAGGAGAATGCTGCCCACATCAATCATCTGAGGGGTCTGGCAGCAGAGGGGGAGAGGGACAGGCAGAGAAAGGAGCAATGTAGGAGAGAGGAGAATACTGCCTACCTCATACGTTTAAAGGAGATGATAGAGGAGGAGGATAGGAAAAGAGAAAAGGACAGAAAGAGGAAGGAGCAGAGGAGGAAAGATGATAATGATGCATAAATTATCTAGGAGAGCAGCCAGCAGAGCAGGAGAGGGACAGACAGATTCAGGAGCAAAGGAGAAGAGAGGAGAATGCAGCATACATCAGACATGTAAAGGATATGGCTGCGAAGGAAGAGAGGAGAATAGATGAGGAGACACAGAGAAGGGAGCAAAGGAAGAAAAAATAGATTGGGAAGGAAGAGTAGAGTGGAGAGATGACAACAAATTACAGGCAATAAGAACAGATTGCATGAGGGAAGAAAGCAGAAAGGGAAGGAAGGGGAGGGGAAGTAGTAAACAAATTACTACTATAAGAGCAAATTGGAAGAGGAAAAGAGAGGAGAAAAGGACGGAGAAGGATCAGAGGAAGAGAGAGGACCAGGGTAGGGGGTAAGTGAGAACAGGGTGGGGGGGGGGTAGGGGGTAAGTGAGGGCAGGGTAGTTGGAGGGACAGGGGGTGGTTGGGATGAATTTTCTCATTCAGGTGAATCCTCTGAAGCTGGGAACATGGGGGGGCCGAAGGAGAACATGGACTGAAGGAGGAGCTGGAGACCTGAAGAAGGAGCTGGAGACCTGGGAAGGACACAGGGGGACCGGAGGAGGAAATGAGGGGACCGAAGGAGGAGCTGGAGAGCCGAGAGGGACACAGGGGGACCCGGAGGAAGACATTGGTGGACCGGAAGAGGAACCGGGAAGGATGCAGGGAGACCCAGAGGAGGACACTGGGAGCACAGAGGGGGACAGCTGGAGATGATCAGTGTAGCGATGGGAGCAGTTACAAGCACCGAACTCCCTGACAGCCGAGGGAGAGAGAGGAAAAAGGATTTCTAGACAAATTACGGTGATAAGAGCAGATTGGAAGAGGAGAAGAGAGGAGAAAAGGACTGAGAAGGATCAGAGGAAGAGAGAGGACCTGGGTAGGGGGTAAGTGAGGACAGGGTGGGGGAGTAGGGGGTAAGTGAGGGCACGGTAGTTAGTGGGATAGGGGTTGAGCTAGATGGACTTGTGTCTTTTTTCAACCTGACTAACTATGTATATACACTATATTGTACTTTACATATTTGACCAAAATGTGTTTGCGTCTCAATAGTTGCTGGTTGCTAAAAAGTCCCCAACTGTTATAATGAAGTTCATCTTTTAGGTAGGCTCAGTCAAAGATAAAGTGTTAGCTCTGTGTCTATATTCTGTGTGCAGCATATGTAATGGGATACATTGCTATGAAACTGCACACCACAGCATTTGTCACACACTTTTACTCTATGTTTTCTTGCCAATTTGGCTTTAAAGTGGTTGTAAAAGTAAAAGTTTTTTTCTACCTTAATGCATTCCCTATAAAAATAAAACAGCTTTCCATGTCATCTCCCCCCTTAAATACTTACCTTAAAT
The DNA here is from genome assembly GCF_042186555.1 of Aquarana catesbeiana. Classification (NCBI taxonomy): domain Eukaryota; kingdom Metazoa; phylum Chordata; class Amphibia; order Anura; family Ranidae; genus Aquarana; species Aquarana catesbeiana. Next base: position 782,425,205 of record NC_133324.1, on the reverse strand, counting down.
ACTTAAAATCTCGATCCAGCGATGTGCCCCTCTGCAGCAGCTTGGCAGCATCAGGAGCCATTGGTTCCAACTGCTGTCAATCAAATTCTGTGAGCAGAGAGCAGGGGGCAGGGCTGTGCAAATAGACGCACATAGTGCGGCTCAATATCAAGCCTCTACGGAGACAGGAGCAACTAGGAGCCCCGGCGGGGGAACCGAGAAATAGAGGACTAAGGCTTATATGTGCAAAGCTATTGCACAGAGCATGTAAGCACGACATATTTATTATTCTAGAATAAAAAAAAACATTTACGACCACTTTAACCACCTCAATACAGGGCACTTTCACCCCCTTCCTGCCCAGGTCATTTTTCAGAGTTCAGTGCTGTCACACTTCGAATGACAATTGCGCGGTCATGCTACACTGTAACCATGTGAAATTTTTATAATTTTCTTCACACAAATAGAGCTTTGTTTTGGTGGTATTTAATCACTTCTGAGTTTTTATTTTTTTCCTAAATTTTTTTAAAACGACCGAATATTTTGAAAAAATAAAATGTTTTTCTTAGTTTCTGTCAGTAAATTTTGTAAATAAGTAATTTTTTTCCTTCACTGATGGGCGCTCATGAGGCTGCACTGATGGGCACTGATGAGGTGGAACTGATGAGGAGGCACGAATATGCCACACTTATGGGCACTGATAGGTAGCACTGATGAGCACAGATATGTGGCACTGATAAGCGGGACTCGTAGGCATTGATAGGTGGCACTGGTGGGCACAGATAGGCGGCAATGATGGGCATTGATGGGTGGCATGGATGGGCATTGATGGGCAGCAGTGATGGGCATTGATGGACAGCACTGATAGTCAGAACTGCCTGGCATCACTAATGGCCACTGTTTGCTGGTAGTTGTGGGCACTGATTGCTGGCACTGGTGGGCACTGATTGCTGGCAGTGGTGGGCACTCATTGCTGGAACTTGTGGGCACTTATTGCTGGCACTGCGGGAGCTTTATTGTAATCAGGGCACTGATGATCTGTGCCCTGATTACATACCTAGATGTCATCTGCGCTAATCAGCTCTCCTCTTCTCACACTCTGTCAGTGTGAGGTGAAGAGCGCTGATTACCGGCATCTCCGTGTTTACATGTGACCGGCTGTGATTAGACACAGCCGATCACATGGTTAAAGAGCTCTTTACAGAGATCGGGGTCGCGCCGTGTCCTAGCAACACGGTGCGGCCGCAATCGCTGCGCTGCGCGCCAGAGCGGCCATTTTGGGAAGCTGTCATATGATGTCCACCCAGAGAGAGAGCCGGACCACCCCGTCGTCCTTTGACGGTGGGCGGGCGGCAAGTGGTTAAGGACCTGGGCACCTACTAAGCCAAGTAATATTGTAGCTAAGGAGGTGGTATGATTTTGATTACTGGGGACATATGTTTCTTATTTTGGAAGATCACTTTCCATAAACCACCCTACTTCCTTTTACATACATACTATACATGCACCAACAAATTGCCTTTAAAGCTTTATATGTAGGCCCTTTGTTCTGTTGAGACAACTATGTCACAGGGTACAGAATTTCAGCATATGGGGCCCCCATTTTCACATTTATCCAGGGCCTAGTTTTGTCTAAAACTGCCCCTGTCTAGGTACCAAACATTTAACTCAATTTATCTTTCTATTTCAAGTTGCACACTTTATTTTTCTAAAACTGTCAAACTCAGATTACATATAGAATAGGGAATGGTGACTTTTCCATTCCCTATTCAATATGTATTCTTTAGCTTATGTGATGCGGTGCCTTGCTCCCCAGATCTTTGGATGATACTTCAAAATGTCCAACTCAGATGTTTCTTTCTTGCAATATGGCAATCTGGAGTTGTTCTATACACATAACGTTGTACAAGATGCCTCCATATAGCCATATTGCAAAAGACTTTAGTAAAACAAGAAAAATAAACAAGGGCCAAGCTGGCTACAGTCTAGCTGCACAAAGCAAACAGGATTTAATTAGGGACACTGCAGTTTAAAGTAGGGTCCCTACACACAAAAAGCTGTACTGACATAGAAGTCAAACTTTGGGCAATAATTTTAACAAGAAGCGTCTTTATTCAAAATTACAAAAATACAAGCAGTGTACAAAGCATATTGATCATCAAAACCGTAAGAAAAGGATTGCAAGATATTAGGAGAATATGAAGCATCCCAAGAAACAAAAAAATAACAACTCACACAATACACGAACAGAACATTTAGCCATATTTATATGCTGCGCTGTATGAAAAGAGGAGAAGAAATAGGGAGGCTGAGGAAAAAATTTAGGAAGGGAGAGGGAGGAAAAAATTATGTTTGCACGGGCAGTTCCGATTACTAAAATTAAATTGTAAAAACCCATATAGTAATAGAAATATTCCAAAACTATTTTAAATAACACTAATTTCCCTGCAATAGGCGTTCAATTTTTGTTGAGATACTCTCTAAGGTTCATCTACGTCATAAACCCCAATACCAATATTTTTCTTGTTTTGAATAGAGAAAGGATGGGTTAGAAATTCTTTCAGGTTTTTATTGCAGCCCATGACAGAAAGTCAGTGGGACAGGAAGTACATGGGAAAACTATCCAGGCAGAGACAGCAATAAAAACATGTTTCAGTAGAGTAGGGAAACAGCAGTCAAGTTGCGTTTACTGCCTGTCTCTTCCTGTTCCACTGGCTGTGGCTCTTATGTACTATCCTGATAACAGGATGGGTAATTGGCCAAATGATCAGACAAAGACAAACTGTGACTTGCAGTTTACTAAAAGTGTAAAGTTAGATTCAATAACAACAGGCTCATAATGACAAAAAACATGCATACACTCAGTGGCGTATCCAGGGTATGGCAGATATGGCAAGTGCCATGGGCGCCATATGAAGGGGGCGCTCCTGAGTGGCTGGGCAGCAAGGCACTTGCAGAAATCTCTTCTTAAAATGGCCCTGATATCACCACTGTTACTCACTGTCAGCCTATGGTGGGATCCTGGCCAGCAGAGAGTACTTTAGGTCCTTCACCACTGGCCCCTGGCTCACTGGCCAAATTGGTTGCTAGGCACGGCCTGCCTGGCGTCACAACCAGTGACATCACGGAGGAGAGAGGCGGAGATCAGCATTCAGAGCCCCCACTGCTTAGCTCCGCCTACCTCCTCCCTGCATCTTCTCCGACATGCACAAGAATCATGTGAGGCACTGACTGCAGTGCACAAAGGGAGAGAGGAGTTTAGGCAGTGGTGTCCTCCTAGGCTATTTGCAAAATAAGTTGCCGTGCAGGAGAGGGGAAAGGAGCCGGGGGTTGCGCTGTGCTCTCCCTCTCCAGCTTCACAGTCCTGACACTGCAGCTCTTCTCTTCCAGTGGCTCTGTGTGTATAGCAGCGCCCTGCAGCTTCCCCCCTCCTGTTCTGTCATTGAAGCAGCAGAAAGGAACCAGCAACCTCATATTATAGGAACGGCTGCCACAGGACAAGAAAGAGTTAACAGCAGGAACTGATCCACCTCCTGCTGCTTACTGAGCCAATGGGCACTGCTGTAACACGCCCCCTTCTCAAGCCACCCCCTTTGATTAAGAAGTACAGAGTACTGGAGCTATGCTGGAGCCTGGAGATTGAGAAAGAGAGGAGCTGCTGTGGGGACTGGGGAGGGGGCAGAGAGGGAGGAGAAATGAGTAAGAGAAGTAGAAGAATGCATTCAGGTGAAGGTAATGTGGAGAATGTGCACAGGAAGAGACATTTACTACAATACTCCTCTCTTTATTCTCTCTGTACTTTCTGATGTATTCTGTATTCCTCTTCTCTTCCCCCCTCTTCTCTCTCTCTCCTCTCTTCCCTCCCCCCCAGTTCTCTCTCCTTCCCCTTCCATCTTCTCCCCCCCCTCCCTTTTTTCCCTCTTGCCATAATCAGTATAAACATTGTAAATATTACAATAAAATACAATGCTGTGCTTCCTTCTTCACCTTAGTGTTTCAATTTAAATGTAATTGCATAATTTAAACTGGTTGTATACTGCTGGACTTTTTTTTTTTTACCATGCAAGGTAAAGGTATAATCTGCTAGTATGGATCGCATACTAGCACATTATGTTAAACTTACCTTAAAACAAAGCCCTCCCGCACCCAGAAGTCAGCGCAGAAGGCGCTCTCATTTTTACTCATCTTGCTTCCGGGTTCGCAGGCTCTGTGACTGGCCTGAGCCATGATGAAGTCACTCCCGTGCATGCATGCGGGAGTCACCATTTATGGCACAGGGTTCTAAAGGAACAGCACCGGTGGCCGTTCCTTCAAAGCGCATGCGCCAGTGATGTCACTGGCTCCATGTAATGTAAATATCTTCTAAACTGTACATGTTTAGGAGATATTTACTGTACCTATAGGCAAGCCTTATTATAGACTTACCTATATGTAAAAGGCAGTAGAGGATGTTTACTTTCACTTTAAGTGACGGTGGAGCCCTCCCTCTGAATACCATATACCGTATTTATCGGCATATAACAGGCACTTTTTTCCCCTGAAAATCGTGGGTGCGTGTTATAGTCCGATCTCCGCCAATTTTGTGTGAACGGAGCGATCGCGGCGATTGCGGCGATTGCCGCCGACATATACAGCCGTGTGTAAATTCAAATATGGCGCCGAGACTGCAGGGACTTGGCGGAGCCGAGATACACATACCCGAGAGTCCTCGGTTTTTCTCGGCGCCGCTTACAGTCCCGCCCAGTCCTGCTATTGGACCTGTGTGATGTCCATCATAGGGCGGGACTGGGTGCACTGACAAGGCTGCACTGACATGGCTGCACTGGGGCAATGCTGCACTGACAAGGCTGCACTGACAATTCTGCACTGGGGCAAAGCTGCACTGACAAGGCTGCACTGACAATTCTGCACTGGGGCAAAGCTGCACTGACAAGGCTGCAATAGACACTGGAGAAAGGCTGCACTGACACTGACGAGGCTGCAGATGGACACCGATAAGGCTGCATTGATGGGCATTTTAATGTAAGTTTTTCTTCCTTAACCACCTCAATACTGTGCATTTTCGCCCCCTTCCTGCCCAAGCCATTTTTCAGCTTTCAGCGCTGTCGCAATTTGAATGACAATTTCGCGGTCATACAACACTCGACCCAAATGAAATTGTTATCATTTTTTCCCCACAAATAGAGCTTTCTTTTAGTGGTATTTGATCACCTCTGCGGTTTTTATTTTTTGCGCTATAAACAAAAGAAGAGTGACAAGTTTAAAAAAAAACACAATAATTTTTACCTTTTGGGATAATAAATATCCAATTTTTTTTTCTTTAAAACAAATTTTTTCTCAGTTTAGGCCGATATGTATTCTTGTACATATTTTTGGTTAAAAAAAAATCGCAATAAGCGTATATAGATTGGTTTGTGCAAAAGTTATAGTGTCTACAAAATAGGGGATAGTTTTATAACATTTTTTTTTTTTAAATTTTTTTACTAGTAATGGCGGCGATCTGCGATTTTTATTGTGACTACGATATTGCGGCAGACACATCGGACACTTTTGACACATATTTGGGACCATTCACATTTATACAGCGATCCGTGCTATAAAAATGCATTGATTACTGTATAAATGTGACAGGCAGTGAAGGGGTTAACACTGGGTGGTGATGGAGGGGTTAACTGTGTTGCTAGGGGAGTGATTCTAACTGTAGGGGGCGGGGACTCACTAGGGGAGGAGACCGATCGGTGTTCCCCTGTACTGGGAACACACCATCGGTCTCCTCTCCTCTGACAGGACCGTGGATCTGTGTGTTTACATACACAGATCCACGGTCCTGCTGTGTTACCGGTAATCGCGGGTGCCCGGCGGACATCGCGGCCGCCGGGCACGCGCACCGGGTGCTTAGTGACACGGCGCGCGCGCGTTCGCCGGCGGCGCGCGCGCCCCCTGGTGGCTTAAGAAAGCGAGGACGTCATATGACGTCCGCCCGCAACGAGAGCTGCGCCGCCTGGCCGTCAATTGACGGCCAGCGGTCGGCAGGCGGTTAAACTTTACTCCTAAAAGTTTTTTTCCTTAAAATTCCCTCCTAAACTTGGGGTGAGTGTTATATGCCGGCGCGTGTTATACGCCAATAAATACAGTACTCTATGTGTGGTGTCCTGTAATCCAAATATACAACTTGATATCTTTCCAACAAATAACAATATCAAAATATAAAATTGCAGCATATTAGTGACATTGACACCCTCCCTCAAAAGATTTTTGATAACAAGTTGCAATATATAAGTGATGGTAACACCCCCTCAAGAAATAAAATAACTCTACTTACAATAGGGGGGTGTCACCATCACGAATATCCTACAATTTTATATTTTGAAATTTTGCCTTGTCAGGTGTCTTTTTTTGTTAAGGTTATCTGAAAGATGGGTTTCAAATGTTTTGACAGGGGCGCAGTTTCAGTGCTTGCCATAGGCGCCCTTTTCACTAGATACGCCTCTGCATACACTGAAGAATAATGCAAAACAGATTATGAAAAATGCACAAACATGAAATCTTCACATCAATGTCTCTGTGGCACAATCAGGATAACATGTGGCTGTATTGCATCATCTCTATAGGACTCTATAACAACAGAGTAATGCTGAGAATTAGGGATGGGCCGAACACCCCCTGGTTTTGTTCGCACCAGAACATCTTGAACAGGCAAAAAGTTTTAGTGAATATGTGAACCCTATTAAAGTCTATGGGACACGAATATGAAAAATCAAAAGTCCTAATTTTAAAGGCTTATCCGCAAGTTATTGCCATAAAAAGTGCATGGGGGTCCATGTACTGCCCTAGGGGACACATATCAATGCAAAAAAAAACGTTTTTAAAACAATTGTTTTTAAAGGAGCAGTGATTTTAATGATGCCTAAAGTGAAACAATAAAAATTAAATATTCCTTTAAATATCGTGCCTGGGGGTCCTCTTAGTCTGCCTGTAAAGTGGCGCATCTGTACAATGTATAGAACATGCCGCAGCAATAATGACATTTCTAAAGGAAAAAGTTTCATTTAAACTTGCTCGTGGCTGTAATGTATTGCCAGCTCCCGGCAATACAGATTTAAAAAAATGAAAAAAAAAATGGTGTGGAGTGCCCCCCAGTCCATACCAGGCCCTTTGGGTCTGGTATAGATTTTAAGGGGAACCCCACGCCAAAATGAAAAAAAAATTGGTGTGGGAACCCCCAAAATCCATACCAAGCCCTTATTCGAGCATGTAGCCTGGCAGGTCAGGAAAAGGGGGGGACGAGCGAGCGCCCCCCCTCCTGAACCATACCAGGCCACATGCCCTCAACATGGGGGGATGGGTGCTTTGCAGCAGGGGGGGTTTATCCCCCCACCCCAAAGCACCCAAACCCCATGTTGATGGGAACAAGGTCCTCTTCCCGATAACCCTGGGCTGTGGTTGTTGGGGTCTCTGCAAGCAAGGGGGGCTTATTGGAATGTGGAATCCCCTTTAACAAGGGGGCCCCCAGATCCCCCACCCCATGTAAATGGGTATCGGTACATTGTACTCCTACCCATTCACCAAAAAAGTGTCAAAAAGTAAAAACCACAAGAGACAGTTTTTGACAAATCCTTTATTAAAAAATAAAAAAAGTGTCCCGCGATATAAATCCACCGTCAATCACACCACCCGACGGACCCGAAAAATAGCAAAAGTGGAAAATGCTCCACCTCTATGGGAGGCCTCCCGCGACTACTCCCTCTTCGCTTTGACAGCTCTTATATAGGCAAGGGCGGGGCCACCAGTGACGTAATCGGGTGACCCCGCCCCTTCTGACGTCATGTGACCCCCATGGGCACCCAAAGCACCCTCCCCATGTTGAGGGCAAGCGGCCTGGTATGGTTCAGGAGGGGGCGCTCACCCCCCCTTTCCTCGCCTGCCAGGCTGCCTGATCGTATAAGGTCTGGTATAAATTTTGTGGGGACCCCACGCCATTTTTTTAAAAAATGTTGGTGTGGAGTTCCCCTTCAAATCTATACCCGACCCAAAGGGCCGGGTATGGATTTTGGGGGGGGACCCAAGCCATTTTTTTCTTAATTCTGTCATAGGGTTCCCCTTTACCACTTTAATACACTGTATTATATACTCTGCACTGCACTGTATTATATACTCTGCACTGCACTATATACTACTCTGCACTGTATTATATACTCTGCACTGTATTATATACTTTGCACTACAATGTATTATATACTCTGCACTACACAGTATTATATACTCTGCTCTGCACTATATACTCTGCACTGCACTGTGTTATATTCTCTGCACTACAGTGCACTACATACTTTGAATTGCACTGTTTACGCTGCACTGCATTATATACACTACACTGACTGCACTATATACTCTGCACTGCGTTATATACACTACACTGGCTGCACTATATACTCTGCACTGCATTATATACACTACACTGACTGCACTATATACTCTGCACTGCGTTATATACACTACACTGACTGCACTATAAACTCTGCACTGCATTATATACACTACACTGACTGCACTATATACGCTGCACTGCGTTATATACACTACACTGACTGCAATATATACTGCACTATATACTCTGCACTGTGTTATATACACTACACTGACTGCACTATATACTCTGCACTGGGTTATATACACTACACTGACTGCACGCTCAATCCACTAACTACCCTGAATAGATATATAGATTTATATAGTGCAGCGTTACTCTCTTAAAAGATATGTGCAAATCTGTGTTCATAAAAATCAAACAGTACATCCCATTAAATAAAGTCCTATTGCAAACATATGTGTAAAATCTTGAGCTGTGAACATCCGTGAATCACCACCGTGCTCTTCTATAGACATTGCTCAGTTGTTTACACCTCCACCGGTCAATATAGTGAGTGGATGTGATTGAAACCTTATACATACTGTTTTTACTCTAATTCCCTGTAAGTGTGATTTTTAGCAGGGTTTAATAAAGCTTTTCAAACGGAGAGAACTAAGTATGGTATGTTTGTAATTGCATGATATTGGAGCGATATCCCACAAGTGGAGGAGAGTCCAAGGAACAGGGTTGTGAATAGGCGAGATTTATACCTCATCTATTGGAAACACTCAGGAGGATGGTGAAACAGCATAGGGCTGATCTTGAACAGCTGATCCATTAAAGACAGCAGAGACCATAGAGGAGTGGAGTAAAAGATTTATCTCTGAGTCTATCTGATTTATTGTTGAGGTGAACAGATATATTGGCCAGCGGAGGTGTACCCAACGGAGCAATGTCTATAGAAGAGCACGGTGGTGATTCAGACTAAGGGATGTTCACAGCTCAAGATTTTACACATATGTTTTGCAATAGGACTTTATTTAATGGGATGTACTGTTTGATTTTATGAACACAGATTTGCACATATCTTTGTAAGAGAGTAGCTCTATATATATCTATATATCTATTCTGTGTACAGTGAGGTAATCCACTTAGGCCCCTTTCACACGGGCGGATTGAATTGTGCTTTTAGCTGCGGACAGATGAAGTTATCTACCGCAGCTAAATGCACACAATGCTTTCCTATGGCCCCATTCACACACTGCGTTTAGTGACGGTTTTGTTACATGCGGTTCTGTGCAGATGGAAAAAATAAATTTGACTGCGTCCAGGAACGATTTAGCGCAGCTATCTGCTGTTATCTGCACATAACTGCAGGTAATCGCAGTGTACTATTTCTCCTGCAGATAGCAGCGGCAACAAGGAAAGAAAAACAACAGGGAGCACATCAGAAATGGCCAGAATGTTCCAAACGCAGCTAAACACATGTAAACGCACGTACACGCAGCTAGTCGCAATGTACAACTGCAAGTGAATGCTGTACCAGGATTCTCTGAATTTCAAAATAACAAAACATGCTTTTAACAGCGGCAGAACAGCCGCCCGTGTGAAAGGGGCCTTATGCCGCGTACAGACGACCGAACTTTCCAGCAGACTAGGTCCGCCGGTCTTCCCCACGGACTTTTGACGGAGTTACGGCGGACTTCCAAATGAACGGACTTGCCCACGCACGGACTAAAGTCTGTTCATTTTGAACGTGATGAGGTACGACGGGACTAGAAAAGGAAGTCAATCTCTCCGCTTTTATTGGCGAGATTGACACCTTGCGAGCCCCATCGCAGAGCATACCAGGCCCTCAGGTCTGGTATGGATTTTAAGGGGAAGCCCCTACGCCGAAAAAAACGGTGTGGGGGTCCCCCCAAAATCCATACCAGACCCTTATCCGAGCATGCAGCCTGGCCGCTCAGGAAAGGGGGTGGGGGCGAGCGCCCCCCCTCCTGAACCGTACCAGGCCGCATGCCCTCAACATGGGGGGTGGGTGCTTTGGGGGAGGGGGCGCCCTGCGGCCCCCCCACCTCAAAGAACCTTGTCCCCAAGTTGATGAGGACAAGGGCCTCTTCCCGACAACCCTGGCCGTTGGTTGTCGGGGTCTGTGGGTGGGGGGCTTATCGGAATCTGGGAGCCCCCTTTAATAAGGGGGCCCCCAGATCCCGGCCCCCCGCCCTATGTGAATGGTTATGGGGTACATCGTACCTCTACCCATTCACCTGGGGAAAAAAAGTGTCAATAAAAAACACACTACACAGGTTTAGTAGTAGTAGTAGTAGTTTATTAGGCAGCTCTGGAGGTCTTCGTCTGACTTCGGGGGGTCTCTTCCGACTTCTCCGCTCTCTCTGGCCTCTTCTCCCGGTGTCCGGTTCTTCTCCCGCTCACCGGCCTCTTCTCCCTGTGTCCACTTCTTCTCCCACTATCCGGTTCTTCTGCTGGGCTCCTCCGCTATCTTCTGCTCTTTTGCCACTTGTCTTCTTTCCTTTTCACTTCTTCCGATGCAACGCTCTCTCCCGCTGTAATGCTGTGTGAGCGGTGTGCAATGACTTATATAGGCATGGGGCGTGGTCACTGGGTGGTGACCTCGCCCCTTCTGATGGCACAGTCCCAGCATGCCCCAGGACTGTGACATCACAAGGGGCGGGGTCACCGGGTGACATCACCCGGTGACCACGCCCCATGCCTATATAAGTCATTGCACACCGTGTAATAGTATATTACATGAATAGCTACTTGCTGTTGTCTTCATAAACAGTATCCCCCTCAGTGAAGTCCAGAGTAGCTGTCATGTACCTGGTCTGAGACTGATTTGATGAGAGGGATTCACTTGTGACTAAGTGCCAAGCACCCCTGAAGGTGAGAACAGGGAGTGCTAGACTCAAAGAAGCACCAGTGCCATTTAGGTAGATCTGCTGGAAGCTGTTTTCAGCACAGCGGAACTGGAGAGTTGTCAACTTCTTTGTCAGGACAGATGGTAGGACCTCCATAGCTACAGGTGTGTAGAGGAACCAGGGCAGCAGCCACAGGCCAGGTGGGACCCGTGGAAGAAGCAGGAATAGGCTGACAGAAATAAACTGAAGAGGCATAGTCAGGATGAGAGCCGAAGTCATACACAGAAAGGCAAGCCAGGGAGTGGGCAGAAGGGTAGTCAAGAGCAAGCCAGGGTCATGCACGGTAGAGCAAGAGAAGCAGAGTTCTTAGAGCAAGCCATGGTCAAAACTAGGGATGAGGCATCAGAGTAGCCCAGAGGCAAGCCGAGTCCGTAACAGGTAATCCAAAGAATACAGAAAACACAGGAGCAATGAGTTCTGGTAGTTAAGATCATCAAGTAAAGACTAAGTGCAGCCACTGACCTTATATAGGGCATTTGGCGCAAGTTGAGGCAGCAGGTGCGAACATTTGGTCTCATGCGCAAGACCATGCAAAGTATTGACAATTATGCCAGGTCTTTTCCTCCACACCTGCACATTTTTATTCATCTGTCTCCTTTTCAGTACATGCTCATGTTTATTCTGAATAGCACCTTGACAGTAGTTCTGGTTACACACGCAAACAGCTAGAGGGATGTTGGCAGTTTGAAAAGTGTACACAGTTAGCTATTCAGCAGCCAGCAAAGCCTGGGGAAAGGGTTATATGTTTCAAGTTTAATTCCTGTGCTTTTGGTCCTGGCTAGCTCACCTCTGCTATAAAAAGGGGGACAGCTGAGGTCCAAAAAGGTGGGTTACGGTGGGTTCAGGAGTGACAGCATTACCTGTGAGTGTGGCCAGTGGCACTATTGCAGAACTGGAACTTGCAGAGAACATCCATGTCATGGACAATGCTGTTATGGACTCTCATTTAATGAAGGTATGTCTGGGCCACTACATTATCTTAGTTAGGATCATGGACAGGACGTTGTTCATTATGAACTGTCATACTGCATTCTTATGCCCCGTACACACGGTCGGATTTTCCGATGGAAAATGTCCGATCGGAGCGTGTTGTCGGATAATCCGACCGTGTGTGGGCTCCATCGGACATTTTCCTTCGGATTTTCCGACACACAAAGTTGGAGAGCAGGAGATAAAATTTTCTGACAACAAAATCCGTTGTCGGAAATTCCGATCATGTGTACACAAATCCGACGGACAAAGTGCCAGGCATGCTCAGAATAAATAAAGAGATGAAAGCTATTGGCCACTGCCCCGTTTATAGTCCCGACGTACGTGTTTTACGTCACCGCGTTCAGAACGATCGGATTATCCGGCAACTTTGTGTGACTGTGTGTATGCAAGACAAGTTTGAGCCAACATCCATCGGAAAAAATCCTAGGATTTTGTTGTCGGAATGTCCGAACAAAGTCCGACCGTGTGTACGGGGCATAACAGTAAAGTTATATTACCAGTATGACCATGGTCTGAAGTTATTCAAATGGGTGCATGTGGGTTCTGGCATATCTAAAGAACCAGGGCCTGTAGAGCATATATGAAGTATGAAGTAATACTACTACAAAAAGTTTAACTGGGCAAGACAAGCAGGGGAGTGTAGTTGCTATGGGTAACAATAGGAAGGAACAAGCTGCAGCAACCAGTCGTTAGGCGTGTACCAGGTGTATTGGCTCCCTCCTTAGAGGTTGGTATCTGATAGCAACCAGATCCAAACACATGTTACAGAGGTCTATGGCCTGATCATGAGGTATGGCAAGGGAAGAGTTAAGTGATAGCACGCATTAGGGCCGCACTAGATGCTCAGCATCACCCCATTGTGTTACTGGGAGTGAGGTAACTGGTACGCTGGACTGGTGGAATGGGCGCAGGCTCAGTACGTCCCTCCTAATGCAACATACAAGTTATGGTGTGTAGTCACATGGGACAAAGCTTTTCAGAGGAACTTCACTTTATTGCTGCACACAGTGAAGGCTCATCTCTAAGTCAGAGAACTGCCTTAATGTTCTTTATTCTTCAAGATTCTTCACATGACTGCAGTCTGCACCTAATCCCAAGCATTGATGAGCGCATTCCAGGCGAAAGGTACCCCTGCGTGCAGGGCAAAGTAGGCCCCGCCCACAGGGATCCAAGGACAAAGGGCAAGCTCACTGAAACTGCAGTACTAAGGTAACCATTTCGGAGGTGCTCCCCAAAATAACAGGGTCTTATGGTTAAGCTACGTGCTATAAAGCTCCTGCTCTTACAAAGGAGGGCCTCTCACCTGGCTGCAGATCACTTGCCCAGCTGCCTCTGCTTCATCCAGTGTGTCCTCTCAAAGCTGCTGAGTGAGGGAAGCAGAGAAAAATCTTTCCTGGACATATCCAGTTACCCAGGGAGTTATGGGAAAATTAGTTAGTGCTGCTTCACACTGGAATGTGCACGTTCCTTTGCAATTCCCTTATGTTCCCAAGTGGTCCACTTTTGCAGCCCATTCACTTAAATGGGCTACAAAAAGCACTGGACCATGGAAAAAGTAGTTTCAGAACTCACTACACCAAATCACAGGGTACTGCATTAACCGGCTTTTGCAATCTGCATTTGGGGTTCCATTAACAATACATTGACATCCACATTCAGACCACAAGGGCAGTGTGTTCACCTGGGGTGCAGGAAACACGCACGGAACTTGCCTTTTCCCCTCCGCATTTTGGTGTGAACCTGCTCGAGCCTGCATTTGACCATGATTAGTAAACACTCTGCTAAAATGTTATAGTGGGGTCACTCTAAAAAAACAATGAGGTGAAATATTCCCAGTAAAGTCATAGACAGCAATAGAAGTTTTAAAGCAAAAAACTAAAATGTAATATATTGCAGTTTTTTCGTTCTTAAATGTGTGGCTGCATTCGTTTCTTCTTTTAGGATTTTACCCTTTATAATCACCTGGTGATCTGGTCAGGGTCATAGGGCGTCCCCGCTCTGAATAAATACCTTTGAATAACACAATTGTCGCTCTGTGGGGAAGGTAGTGTTATGCCGCGTACATACGATCAGAATTTCGGCCCGCAAAAGACCAATGAGATATTTTCATCGGAAAATGCGACCGTGTGTATGCTCTATTGGAGTTTTGCTGGCTGAATTCCAGCCAGCAAAAAATTGAGAGCATGTTCTTAATTTTTCGGTTGGGAACAGTTCCTATCCGAAAATGCAATCGTCTGTGGCATGTCTGTGGCAATTCTGACGCGCAAAAACCCTACGCATGCTCGGAAACAATTCGACGCATGCTCGGAAGCATTGAACTTCATTTTCTCGGCTCGTCGTAGTGTTGTACATCACCGTGTTCTTGACTGTCGTAATTTCAGTAAACTTTTGAGTGACCGTGTGTATGCAAGGCAAACTTGAGTGGAATCCCGTCGGAAAAGCCGTCATATCTTTTTCCGACGAGAAATCCGCTCGTGTGTACGCAGCATTAGATTTGCTAACAGATTTAGATGGACTTGACTAACAAATCAAATCTGAACTTTAGCTAACAGTTGCCATTTTTTCCCTATTGGGATAAAGGTTTTACATACAGTAAGTTAGTAAAAGATGATTATTGTAAGCATCTCTTTTAGTGGTAAATGGTTTATTTCAACCCTCTAAATGCCACTTTTGTTGGACAGCTTGGCAAGGGAAGTTAAAAAATAAAAGGCTTACTGGCTGGATCACCAGTGGAAAATACAGGTAAAAAAAAACTTAAAAAAGGAAAATGAATGCAGCCATCACATCTATAAATTTGTAAGCTGCAATATATTAAGTGTTTGTTTTTTTGGGTTTAATACCGCTTTAAGTCTTCCCCACTCTATTTATAATGAATGTCTGAAGCTGGGCTTTAAGCAAACGTTGCTAGTTTTCTCATTCCAATAGCAAAGTAAGACTTCCTATTCATAAATAAGGAACATAGTGGAACAAACAACTGCTTCTTCAGAGCAGAAAAGAGCAAGTTTCTGCAACAATTCCTGTAATATATACAGTTCACCTAAAGGATTTTTTTTCCTCAACAAAACTAGTGTTACTTTGTTACTATGATATTACCAACATTTTAATTTCTATTCTTAATGCCTGTGTTCTGCTACACTAGTCTATGGCCAGCAGGTAGCAGTGGTGTCTTATCTAACTGGTGAGTAAAACATGATGCTAATGTGCAGTAACCAAAATCACAAATCTAACAAGAGACACTTGTTTGCAGATAACTCAACACTTTGAAGGTACTGTATACTCCAATCTGCATGTGCATACATGCAAGATTTTGTCATGGCAAATGCACAATATCATGCACTCCTGCTTGTAGTGACAAATACCCATACATACACATACAGGTGTGGAGCACATGCCTTTCATACCTTGGTAAAAAATTGTGATAATAGTCACACTATACTTGTTTTTTTTATTATTCTGTTTGGAATTCAAATACATACTTTACTTAGTGTGTGAACTCCAACAATACATTTCTCCTCTTTGCTGCTTACCTCTGTCTTCATACCCCGGTGTTTTTGGTGACCCGAACTGTAAACTGTATATGCCGGTTACTTGCATTGCATCCCTTTAGTAATTTTATACCAGGCAAAAGCAAAATTTCAAAAGCTTTACATAAATTAACACAAAGACAGTCACTGGTAACAGTTTGGAATAAAGTGCAAACATTCCCTAACATCCCTAGTTCCTAACTCAGGCTGTGTCTGCCCCAACATATCTGCATAGGAAATAGTTCCCCTTTGGCAGAGTCCATACTTGGCAGAATCCAGGAATTGGTATCTCCAGGAAGGACTGCAAGTTTCAGCAATCCCCCTACATCTTCCTGGCTGTCCATATTTTTCCCTTCCTTACAGACTGTGTTTGTGACTTCTCTCTCAGTACTCTGGATTTGGGCTCTCTGTCCTTTCTATAGCACACAGGACCAGAGGGTTGAACCCAAGAAAAACCCGCTAAGACAGAAAACCCCGGAGTACAGTTAACCTCTAACTTCCCACCAGCAGTAACCTCTACCTACCTAAACGTACAAGGTGAAGGTTACAAAAGTTGGGCTACAGATTACAAGGAGTTAATCATGTCTTGATGGAGAAACATTGCTTCTAAGTTGAAGTGCTGCCTTAATGCCAGCTTTGCATTAAAATAGCAGCCTCAGCCCAGCTGTGAGGGCACTAATGAGCACTCTTTCTGGGTCCCCATTTGGGCACAGTGCTCAAAACATTCCACCTCCAAAGAACACCATAGTGTTATTTTAGGGGTGCTTCCCTTCTGGTTTTCAGAGAAGAGTAATAGTGGTGGCTAAATCTATATCACACATCCACCTCCATTGTATATCCATTTTTATGTTGACCATGTCTTCTAGCTTACACCTTATAAGAAGTTCATACCTTTTATCTTCTGTTGTCAAAATAAGTAGTACAAAAACAGCATTGCAGAAATAAAAAATAAGCCAAAATATGAGTGCTATGAGTAGGGACCACTACTTAGGTTATTCATATTGTCCTCTACGTTATATTGTAACGCAGGATGTCAAATATGTTATTATTGAGAGGGGACAGTGCACAGTTTCCTACGGGAAAAAATACAGTGGTAACATAATATGTATAGTGCAATATGTATATATAAATGTTAAGGGGAGTTACATTAATGATAGCTACCTTATGATTTCAGATAAAACATGAATGTAGCCACCACCAGGAAAATAAAGGGCACTTAACCAAAAGAGAGATTTAATGCATTTTAAAAGGCAGTAAAAGAATAATCTGCTGACATATTTTACATCTGTTGTGACACCAGATTTCACCAGGCATTAAGAAATGCACTTGTGTAATTAGAAGTCAGACATATTTGTATTCTGACTGCATAACCACCTGCCAGAATGGATTAAAGGCGGTATTGTAAATTCTATTTTTTCTGGTCCTTGACCTCACTAACAACAGGTGCCTAGTCATTGTGCAATGCTCTTTGCATACTTCTCAGTAAAAACATATCGTGTATCAAACTCAGGTACGTCTATATTAATGGTGCAAAATGAAAATAATATACAAATTTATCTTTTGGGGTATTAAACGTGGATTGTACATGCCATAACATCTGCCAATTTATTATCTTTGAGATTGGACAGTGGCAGAACTTTGTTGGGGGATGTTTATGCGAATATGCAAACATTTGCATCACGTGAACTAGTAGCCAGATTAAAAAATTTCCACATGTTCTGGAAAACTGGTAAGCAAATATTTTCTAAAATTAAATTTTTAATATATTGCATTCATTCATATTTTTAATGTATTATCTATTGATATTATATAGCACATCTACCCCCAAGCTTTATTGTTATGTGTAATTGCAAACTTTTACAGTGTACATTTAGCCTCATACAATTATTTACTAGCCATCTTTTCTAAATCTGAGGTTTTTATTTGTAATTTTTAAAGTGGCTTGTTAATTGAAGAATATTGTAAAATGTCTTATGTTGACATTTTTAATTAGAGTCTATGTAATCAGCATATACCACCCACATCACTCCTATCCTCTTGGGATTCTACAATTGCCAAGTGTCATCCAAGCATACACTGCTCATAGTGAGTGAACAGATCTACTCTTCTCCCAACACATCCACTTTATTACCATGCCTGTTCCAACTTGGTTGTCAGCTTCCATTCAATCATTTCATTGTCTTCTTCAAAACAACCAGTGGAATTCATGGAATGGACACTACCAGTGCCATCACTGCCATTATGTTACCTGGTTAAGCAAATTAGAACAGATACACCCTACAGGGTTTCTAAAATGCTAATATAACATGCAGTGTACAGTAAATAAAATATATTATGTTTTGTAAAAAGGCTTTGAGAAAGAAGGATTTGGTGATAAAGATGCGAAGAACTATATCATTTTTGATTGACCTAAACATTTGGGTACAGTTGGCTGTGCCGTGGCAAAGTGCACAATTAATAAGTCCAGGCAGGATTCATGAATTACATGGTTATCTGAAGAACTGTCACATATGCAATTCTATATTCAAAGCAATATCAACAAATTTGCAAACACATTATAACCCATCACTAATTGCCTACAGCCTATTCAAATATGGATACCCATACATTATCTTCTCTTGCACCAAGTGAAGAGTAATAACAACATGATCTCTTTGCAGGGAATATGCACCTTGCTTTCATTGTCTTGTTTAGATGATATTCATAGCTATGACTCCTCTTTTGTTATTAAATAGTAAAATATGCCGC
The DNA here is from genome assembly GCF_042186555.1 of Aquarana catesbeiana. NCBI lineage: Eukaryota > Metazoa > Chordata > Amphibia > Anura > Ranidae > Aquarana > Aquarana catesbeiana. Next base: position 782,406,672 of record NC_133324.1, on the reverse strand, counting down.
ACTGTTTTACTTTAGCTCGCAAGACACTACCTTTAATATTCCACTTTTGCTTTTGCCCAGAGCATTATATTTATCCATAATAAATACATTATATGATTCCTGTAAAATATGCTTTTATATAAGCAGTATATGGGGAATCCAATAATTTCTTCAATGTTTAAGCCAGTGCTATCGTTTGCTACACGACTCATTTTGAAAGTGTTTTGTGATGGAATTCATAACTGTCAGAGACAGTACAATAAATCTCATGATATACATAAATGCATATAAAGATTTTTTTTTTTTTGTAGTATATAGGGAACCATATACCCATTTCCTATTAAAAAATAAAAGTCACTTCAGGGTTTCTTAATCTTTGTAAAAGGACTTAGTCAGCAGTGTTATGTGTTTGGAGGATTCCTCTGTGACTTGTATATATTTATCATTTATTTTTACATGCACTTGGGGCATTTAAATATAATATAATTTTACTGTATGCTTAGCCAAAAGTAATGCATGTGCAATTCTACGGATTCATTAGAAATTAATTGTAAGTGGCAGCTTGCCATTCAGAGAATTTCAAATACAATAAAGGTCTGTAATTGCCTATAGTCTCCTTAAGAATAAGAAATCATTCATAGTAAACCTGACCACACATTACAATCTAATTGTGCAATCTTCCTAAGGTTTATCAATAACAATGCATTGCAGTAATCTACCTAATCAATCAAATATGTCAAGTGTTCTCTCTTATCAAACACATATACAGTTGGGTATTATTTCTAATACAGTTGAACTGCAAAGACTTATGACTGAATGAATATGTTACATTTTGTATTGACCCCAAGGATAAGCAGCTTCTTCAGTAAAGTGTAAAATTTACAGTGTAGACCAAAATTGTACTGTAAATATATCAGATAAAATAAATGGTAATTTGGTTATTGCAGTTTACACTGCCTTGCTAAATAACCAGTTGTATTTTCAAAAATAAAATCACCAGCTGTAATCATAAAGACTATGAATAGTGACTGAGCCATAAAAAGCATTTTTACCATAGTTCATAACAATTTTTTTGCCTTCTGTAATATACAATTCTGTGGAAAAACATTTTCTGAGTGGGAAAATAGAATTACCATTTTGCTGATCATGTGTTTAATTGTAAAAAAAAATCATGTTGGAAGAAAGCTGATATGATTTATTAAAAAATGGAGTTGTGACCTGTCCACACCAAAAAATGCACTGACATGCCTTCATCCCAATTATAGGTACAAAAAAATGAGGGGATAGAAGCGGGACTTAGCATGAGACATGTCAGTGGATATATAGGTTAATTGGTCAGGGTCAAATAGAATTGACCTGAAGCCAGTACTATATCGATAGTCCATGGTGTAATGTTGTCTAGGGTAATTCCTCTACAATATTATATTCCCAAAAGATTTTCGAGATACTGATGGTAGAAAAAAGGTTTAATAGAGTTCATCCTAGGACATAGTACAAGAATAAATAGAGACATCATAGGACATAATTAGGCATTTACAAATAGTCTAGTAAAAGGCATAGTTCAAACAAAAATTATACAATTACAGAAAAAAAAATCATTTTACAATAAATTGATATGTGCATCCATTGTTGGTAACTCAACGCGTTTCTTGGCTTTCAACCAATCATCAGGAGTCAGATGCAATTTAACTACAGTTAAGACAATAAGACATCTATTAGTGTATGGACAAATATATAGAGAAAGGATACAGAACGAATCTAGATTTCAATTGTACTCACAAAAATTCATTGGACGATAACGACCAATGTACTGGGATTCAACAGTGGTCTGGGTCAGCAAAGTCTCCCCTGGGGTTGAGGCAGAGAGCACACCCCCGAGCCCAACGGCCACAGCCGCCAAATTGACCAGAGCACCCCAAAGGGCCGGCGGGTAAGGGGCGAACAGCGAGGCCGCATAGCACTGGAAAGGCTGTGGGGAAAGAAAAGGAATGATTGAGTGAGAGTGAACCAGAATAGAAGTGAGTGTGTGTGAATATGAAAAAATTAATGTGTAGACCACGGCTGCGCATCAAAGAGTGAGTGGATGCGTGTATGTGAAAAAGTCATAAAAATTGATAAAGTGTGTCAAAACATAAGAGTATGTGTGCGTCATACAAACCAAGCAGAGCAACCATGGACCAAAGTTGAAGTATGCAGAGTGATTACCTGTGTGATGTAAGTGTCGGGCAAAGCCAGTTGCCCCATCACCGCAATGATACATCGGAGTGACTCGGTCTGGGGGCGTGCTCATGCCAATGTCATGTGAGGGCGTGATGACGCCGCAGGAAGGGAGGGAAGCCAGCTCCGCGATAACCAATCGCAGTAGCTTCCCATCCCTGCACCGCCAATGCCCAGGAATGGTAAACCCCTTCTGACTCCCGCAATGCTTTTGAATTATTATCATAGATTAATAATCTGCCTATGTATGGCCAGGTAAAGTGTTTAAAGGGTTCATTGACTCCTCCTAAGCAGCACATAATCACATTTTCTTTGCTCTAATGCCACTTTATTCAGCCACTGGGAGTAAAGAAAATACTCTATACTATGCGATATGGAGAAGCAATTAGCTCACACACCTTCCTCTCGCATGACATTGCTGGTTCTTGGCATTTCCCAGCTCTGTAACATGCGTGTAAGTAGTCATAAACCTCATCTAAGTTCCAACTAGGGAGACTCAGTCGTTGTAAAGTCTTTTTCCTAAAAAAATAATAAACATGTCATACTTACCTGCTCTGTTGTAGTGGTTTGGCACAGAGCATCCCGGATTCTCCTCTTCTTGGGTCCCTCTTCTGTGCCCCTGACCCCTCCCTCCTATCGAGTGCCCCCACAGCAAGCAGCTTGATATAGGGGCACCTGAGCCGAGTCACAGATCCCTGTGTCCATTCAGACATGGATCCCCATCCCTGCCCCGCCCCCTCTCTCTCCTGATTGGCTAACTGACCTTGATAGACAGCAGCGGGAGCCAATGGTGCTGCTGCTGTGTCTCAGCCAATCAGGAGGGAGAGTCTCGGACAGCCAAGACACCCGTGGACATCTCTGGACAGAGATGGGGCTCAGGTAAGTATTAAAGGAGCCGAGGGGGGCTGCTTGTCAGGGCTGGGCTCAACCCTTCGTTCTCAGAGCTCTGTGCTCAGCTGTTGGTTAATTGCCAAAGACTCTTCCTTCCATAGTGACTCACCTGGTCTTCATTTCCTGCTCGTCAGCTAGAGCTGCTGGTTATATAAACTCCTTGGATCAGATCTTCTGTGCCTTTGTCTTGGTCAACATATCCGGACTCTCTCTGCTGTGTTTTCCTGTGAAAGACTTTTGCTTGGCTGACCTCCCTTCTGGTTCCTGATCCTATTTGCTGCACCCGACTTCGCTGATCTCTGGACTCTTGTTTGTCTGGCTTGTTCTGACTACCCATCCTGGTTACCGAAATCTGGCTATGTTTTGACTACGTTTGCTCTGTTTATTCCATTTTACCATTTTATTAAATAGTGTGATCTTTACTGCACTTCTGCCTCAGTCTAATTCATGGTTCCTGACACTGCTGCAAACAGAAGGCTTTTTATCTTAATGCATAGAATTTATGCCTCATTTTACCCATCCCTATGCTCAGAAAATGAAAAAGTCACACAATGTAAACATGACTTGGTGCCCCTACTGCAACCATACAGACAATACTGGGCTAATTTCTTAGTGAAAGACAGATAATCATTTAATTTTTTAATTTTTTTGCATTGTAGAATGAACCTGGAGCATCTAGAAGGACCTACCATTAATATGAGCAGTCTAAACTCCATGCATATGGTGTGTCATAGTGCTTACGCTTACACTTTTAATTTAAAGTGTATGTTATAATGCTAAACCTACTCTCAGCCACACTCTAAATCTAACCTATCTAGCACAGTAAAAATCGGTATACATACCTTTTCTGAAGCCGATCCAGTCCGGTCCCCAGCAGCGGCTGCTGTGTAGAGAGAGACAGCTGACAATGGCTGGGAAATGACGTCGCCCATAGAGTTACTATGGGGCTTCCGTTGTCCGCTACCTCTCCTACACACTCCCACACAGCAAAGTCACTGCTGACAGGTCAGCATGGGACTGGATTGGCTGCAGAATAGGTAAGTATAGCAATCTCTTCTTTACAGGGTTAGATAGATTAGGCTTAGAATGTGTCAGAGAGTAGGTTTAGAGTTAGGTTTTTGTCTTACTTCCACTTTAATAGGCAGATCTTGGCAAGATTATCAATTACATTTGAGGTCTAATGCACAATAGACATTTTCCTAATTCTCTTAGACTCCTTACCTCTTGGCAGCAGAGTTTTGGCAGAAAAAAAATGCTTGAGCTACTTAAAGCTACTTAAAGTTAATAAAACAATTTTACATAAATCAACTTGGTGTTCATATTTTTTGCTCCTTTATTTGTACTTTTGCAGAAAAATCTTATTATTGTTTCACATAGAGTTCCAGTCTGACTGCATAAAAAATGTTTAGCTTTGTTTATATAAATGATCCCATGTTGGTTATTTCCTAAGATATGAATTGGAAATTTCAGCATTCCAACGCTGATTAGCTACATTTACCAACTTCTATCTCATAACAGCTACATACTTGTACATAACTCTGAAAAGGGTCTGTCTTTTTCTGAAGGTGATATATGATTCTTTTATGATGCATAAACTTACATACCACAATTTATACATAAATGGTTAGGAGAATCACAGTAATTGCAGTGGCTGTCCCTTGTCTTCAACCTCAGCATTTTTCCTTTAATAATGATTGATAGAAACACTATGTTCAATAGCCAGCATCATTTATAAATGTATGAGGGAATCTTCTAGATAATAAATCAAATCATAATTTTTTGTAGCTAAAGTTCAAATCGATAAATCTTAATACCACAAAGCATTACAGCACTCCAGGAGGTAATGTCCTTGCAGTGTGCCAGTTAATTCTCAGTTAATTCTTCATCTGACGTCAAACACATGCAATTGTATACTGCGCTAAAGTCACATGACTTTTTGGTTCTTATCCTGAAATATTGCCCATCATAAGGAAGATTCAGATGTTATTTTATGTGCATGCAGAATGACCTGCAAACACCCAATTTTCTAATAATGTAAATAGAGTTGTTGAATTAGAAGAAAAACTAAGCCACATGCTTTGAAAAAAATGTATTATAAGAGTGGTCTTCTATTGGAATCCTTTGGGAGTATTACATTAAAACTTTCCCAAACTAAGCAAATGATGAAAAATGCTTCAGCCGCCAAAACAATCATATGGTCCCAAAAATAGACAGCTAAAGATAAATGCAAATCTTGATTTTTCTTGTAAAGTTGAACATAGCTCCATTGTTTTAACACCCCAAAACTCAATTTTTGCCAATAAATGTTGTGGGCAGCTTTGCTGATAAATAAGGAGGGGGAAGGAACAAGCACATCTTTATCAGGATGTAGTGAAATGTGCATATAAATCAAACATAAAATAGTGAGTTGCATACATTTCTGGATCTATTGACTGTTTTTACGTATGGCTTTCACTGACATTTACCTCTGCTAATGCATTTATTTATCACATGCTGTATTTAAAGGATAAGTAAACCTAAACTTTGAAATCTTATAAAAGGTTTAACATGTTATTGTATTTTAAGTCATTTTAATATTTTTAAATCCAAAGCTTTCATTAAAATAATACCTTATGATCTTGCAATGAAGGTTCTTGTTCAGGCACTTTTTGTTATTAGGTGAAAACACTCTGTCTCTGTCTCACAGTTGGGTTCCTGTATTGTGGCCCTATAACAAACTCTTCTAAAGGAGATGAGAAGTGGCCATAACAATGCACATTGCATAGACATGGTTCACTCTTGTCACCATCAGGAAACTCTGAGGAATGCCATGCAATGTCACTAGAGTGCACGCCTATAGACAGGAAGATACTGCAAGAGATCAGCAGTTCTAAGAGGCAACAAAGAGTGAAAAAGGCAAAAAGGTCAAAACAAACTTTTTATATGATACACAGGCATTCAGTCATGTAAATGGCATTCAGTCATGTAAATGGCATTCAGTCATGTCATATTTATTTAAAATAACATATAACAGGTTTTTGCATACAGATTTTTGTAACATTTTGTAAACATGCATTGGCAAGTGGTGATCGTTGTTAATGATTGACAGCCATAAACTATCCAATCCCATCTCCAGTTTAATACTCAATATGGCTATGCGTATAGCAAGGATTAATCATTTTAGGGTGTACCTGAGCAGGCCAGGGTAAGTGGTTCCATTTATTGGAAGTGCCTGTTATCACTCACAGAGAATTCCCAATTTGTCCCTGTGCAACCTGGTTAATCCTTAACTCTTTTTCACTCAAGGGTGGAAGCTGATAACCACATGTGTCCTTTTTGCCCATCAGGCGAGTCGAATGAGAAACAGCAGTGGGTCCCATTGTTCCGGAGACTAGGCAGATGTCTACCTGCTTATCATCGTTAGAGAAACATCTGCACATTTCTAGCTATCTAAACTCTGTTAGAATTAAAGACACCCAATTATTTTTTTTCTTTTTCTCTGGTCGAAAGATGAGAGGATTAAAGTAATTCAAAGCAATTAGATGAAAGAATGAAGTTTAGTTTATTTTTTTATTAGGGTTGTATTATTCTGCTGTTATAGATACAATTAATCTTTACCAAACAAAGATGGATATTTTCTGTTCCCGCAGATGGATGTTGAGTATAATAACATGCAAACCGTCAAGACCCGTTTATAGCTAGTGGAAATATTCAATAACATTTTACATTTGGATGTTTAATGTACATTGGATTGCTTTGAGGATGTGAATGACCAATATAGCAATATTTGCATTACAGTCAGGTGCGATTGTGGTTAGCCTTAGATCACTGTAAGTTTTGTAAGGTTTAATTTACACATTAAATCTTCTAAGAAGGAAACCAGAAACATGAAACAGATTAGAAAAACATGCATAAATAAATAATATGTGGCTGGTTCAGCAGGGCAGGGCAAGTAGCAATGTGACACAGTCACTGAAAAAACAAACAGCTCATTCACAAGAGGAAAAACATTTTTTGAATTTTTCTGTTTATTATAACTGGAAATGATAGTTATTTTGTTGGCAAAGAGCAAAGTGAAATCTTCCTAGCAACCAATCAGAATTCAAGTTGTACTGGTTTGCTTTACTAAAGTCCATTCTGACTGGATGCTATGGCTTACCGCATTTAGAATTCTGCACCACTTATTAAAAAATGTCTGTTGGAGTGATAAAAGTTCAGGTCACCATTTTAACTCATGTATAATTTGGATCATCCTCATTGGAGTCTCTTTACTAGCGAAACAGAGGCTGTTCACTTTGCAAAGTGACTGTTAATAAGTAAGAGGACACTGTGTTAAATTTGAATACCCAATAATGTATAAGTAAAATTAGATAAAAAACATTGTTTTGATAGGATTGGTTGGTTGAAATAAACTCATATTTTTATTTGTTAAGCTCAGTGAACCTTCACTTTGCTAAGGTAACAACCGTTACTCCTTTGGTAAACCAACCTTATTGACTTGTGATCTCATACAAATGCAAATTCATACACTTGTTAAGTTTCAGGAAATAACTTTTGTACCAAAAGGCAAGCACCTGGCTAAATGTTAGCAGCAAGAAATGTAGAAATAAATCATCTGACAAAACCTTCATCCTTTTTGTATTACATGTATGTGTGGTCAGTAACTGATTTGAAATTCTTGCCGCCGTTCTTTCCTTTGACTGTAAAGGAATGTGATATGGGAAACATATGTGAACTCAGTGTGTTAGAGTGAAGCACCTGTGTCATTGCTCTTTATGGAAACACTACAAAAACCCTAACAGAGGCTGTCCATACTAAAGCTGGACAATGTCATCTACATTTTTTAGGCACAAATTTGTGAATCTTACAATCAACAAATAGGCAGAACAAACAGGGTAGCTGATTATTTTGTTAAGATTTATATTCGACCTTAATTAATATTAAAAGATTTATAACAACATACAATATTACAATACACATTTAACTAGTGACAAAGGAAAGAGTGTACTATTGCCAGGTCAGGAGTGAACAGTTGTTCTGATATAAACAGAACCTTTTTTTTTTCAATTAATTAATTTACTTTATTTTCTTATACACCATTATATCTACTTTGCTTAACCGCTTCAGCCCCGGAAGATTTTACCCCCTTCATGACCAGAGTACTCTTTACAATTTGCACTGCGTCGATTTAACTGACAATTGCGCGGTCGTGCAACGCTGTACCCAAATGAAATTTGCGTCCTTTTTTCCCACAAATAAAGCTTTCTTTTGGTGGTATTTGATCACCTCTGCAATTTTTATTTTTTGTGCTATAAATAAAAGAATAATTTTGAAAAAAAACACAATAGGGGTTATTTACAAAAGACAAATCCACTTTGCACTGCAAGTGCACTTGAAAGTGCAGTCGCTCTAAATCTAAGGGGTAGATCGGAAACGAGTGGAAGCTCTGCTGATTTTATCACCCAATCATGTGCAAGCTAAAATGTTGTTTTTTTATTTTCCTCGGATCTACAGTGACTTTACTTACAAGTGCACTTGCAGTGCAAAGTGGATTTTCCTTTAGCAAATAACCCCAAATATCTTTTACTTTTTGCTATAATAAATATCCCACATTTATTTTCAAAAAACAAATTTTTTCCTCAGTTTAGGCCAATATGTATTCTTCTACATATTTTTGGTAAAAAAAAAAATGCAATAAGCGTATATTGATTGGTTTGCACAAAAGTTATAATGTCTACAAAATAGGAGATAGATTTATGGCATTTTTATTATTATTTATTTTTCTACTAGTAATGGCAGCAATCTGCGATTTTTATCGGGACTGCAACATTGCGGCGGACAAATTAAATACTTTTGACACATTTTTGGGACCATTGACAATTATACAGTGATCAGTGCTATAAAAATGCACTGATTACTGTAAAAATGTCACTGGCAGGGAAGGGGTTAACACTAGGGGGCACAAAAGTTATAGCGTCTACAAAATAGGGGATAGATTTATGGCATTTTTATTATTATTTATTTTTCTACTAGTAATGGCAGCGATCTGCGATTTTTATCGGGACTGCAACATTGCGGCGGATAAATTGGATATTTTTGACACATTTTTGGGACCATTGACAATTATACAGTGATCAGTGCTAAAAAAAATGCACTGATTACTGTAAAAATGTCACTGGCAGGGAAGGGGTTAACACTAGGGGGCGATCAAGGGGTTAACTGTGTTCCCTCTCTGTGTTCTAACTGTAGGGGGGATAGGACTTGCTAGGAGAAGAGAGAGATCGGTGTTCATACTTTGTATGAACACACAATCAGTCTCTTCTCCCCTCAGGAACCGGGATCTGTCTGTTTAGCGGCCAAAAAAAGGGTTAAAAGCGCCCGCAAATCACCGCTGCCGAAGCGGTTTGCAGGCGCTTTTGCAGCGCTGGCCACTGATTTCAATGACAGGGGCGTTTTGGGAGCAGTGTATTCACCGCTCCTAAACCGCCTCAAAGATGCTGCTTGCAAGACTTTTTTTAATGTCCCGCAAGTGCACCGCTTAAATGTGAAAGCACTCAGGCTTTCACACTGGAGTGACAGGAGAGGCGCTTTGCAGGCGCTATTTTTAGTGCTAAAATGCCTGTAAAGCACCTCAGCGTGAAAGTGGCCTAAGAGCACTTTCACACTGGGGCATTGGGGGCGTCGGCGGTAAAGTGCCAATATTTTTAGTGGCACTTTACCGTCGTTTTAGCGGCACTTTTCTGCCACTAGCGGGGCGCTTTTAACCCCCCGATAGTGGCTGAAAAAGGGTTAAAATCGCCTGCAAAAAAGCCGCTGCAGCGGCGCTGCCCATTGATTTCAATAGGCAGGGGCACTTTAAGAATGCGGTGTATGTTTTTTTAGCGTCCTGCCAGCGCACCACTCCAGTGTGAAAGCACTCGTGCTTTCACACTGGAGTGACAGGAAAGGCACTTTACAGGCGCTCTGCAGGCGCTATTTTTAGCACTATAGCGCCTGTAAAGCACCTCAGTGTGAAAGTAGCCTTAAAGCAGAATTAAACCCTCCTATCCTTTACAGCAGAGGAAGCTGCATCTGTTTGAACTGTAACTGCCATGGTGCTGCACATGTAATCAGTTAGGACACCAGCCATTTCATAGTTTGGCAGTTTGGTTGAGGACACAATCAAATCAAACTGTTTTTTGAAACTGCTGGGGCTTTGGGCTTCAGCAAAATGGCAGCCTCCAGCAAGAAGAAACAGGAGCAATGCTGGAGGCAATTTACAGCACATACTAATTTTGGTAGCATAATTATTAATGTGGAATGTATGTTCCTTGCTAAAGAACATTATTTTATATCAAGTTGTTATGGGTAAAGTTCCGCTTTAATTTCATTGTGGTGGAGCAATCCTACAGTAGCTTACAAATGATTGACTACAGAAATACCTAAAATGTCTCAGAATAGCTTTGTATGCTGGCTATTTGGGCCCTCTGGGGATGTAAATCTTAAAGTGTATGTAAATGATAACCTTGTAAAACAACCCATTCAGTTTAAAATAGAAATGAAAGGCAAAACATTTGCGTTTAGATATATTAAAAAAAAAAACAAAAAAAAAACATTATAAATACCTTTTCCCCTATTTTATAAGTGATCACATTCCTGCTGCATAAATGCTGGGGGGGGGGGACAACAGCACACTGATATTCCCAGTAAATGGCTGTTGGGGGGGGGGCAGGATGAGTATGATCATTGGAGGAGAGCAGGCTGAGTTCCCATAGTGTTTTCCTGCCTAGCGTGGTCAGTTTTTATTAGGACAGCAGAGGGACTGGCAGAAACAGCAGGGATTTCATACAAAGAAAGCAATACAAAGAGAACAGGATATTTCTCATATAAGTACGTGGTACAGCAGGCACATATCAGGAATATAAACTGTTGGGGTAACATACTCTTTAACTGACCCACTGTAGTGCTTACAACTACTGATTTTTTAAATGATATGCAATCTTTTGATTTGACAATTTTTTGGCAATTTGATTTAGTACAAGCCATTCAGCTTGTTCTTCATATTTTGGTATTGTATTCAAGATAGACTATAAGAGAATAACTTAGACCCCTTTCACACTGAGGCGCTTTACAGGCATTTTTTCGCTAAAAATAGCACATGTAAACTGCCTCTTCTGCAGCCCCAGTGTGAAAGCCGAGTGCTTTCACACTGGGGCGGTGCGCTTGCAAGACAGGGAAAAAAAGCCCTGCAAGCAGCATCTTTGGGGCGGTGAGGGAGCCGTGTAAACACAGCTCCTCCACCGCCCGTGCCCATTAAAATGAATGGGCGCTGCTTTAAAAGCGCCTTAAAAGTGCTTTGAAAGCAGCACTAAGTAGGCAATTTTAACCCCTTTTTAACCCCTTCTGGGGGATTAAAAGCACCCCGCTAGCAGCCCCAAAGTTCTGCTATAAAACTAATGGCGCTTTACTGCTAACGGCCGCACCGCCCCAGTGTGAAAGGGGTCTTATTGTGGTCCCTGAGGCTGATTCATATGCATATGCAAGATATAGTGTACACTTGCTGACTGGTTATACAAAATACATCTGTTATATTGTGCAACTGTACTCATCGTTAATCCATGTATTCTCTCATTTGCAAATTGTGTGGGTTCAGGGGGTAGGATCAATGGATAATGATTGTTCCTACTTTCCCTTTTCTGTTACCTTTTTTTGATTGTTATAAAACATAGAATACTTACAATAAAAATTGCTAGATTAAAAAAAAGATAAACATTTGTAGATTGGCCACCATGGGGAACTGTCAGGGGTTTGCTACAATTATTGTTTCCCTCTTCAAGGGCTTGAACTACACAGAGAATTAATGGGACATTTATAAGAATACCTGTAATTAGACTTAAGTGACACCTGAATGCAGGAGGTGCTATCTGCTCCAGAGTTCCGGGAAACACCCGCTAGTGGACACCCGTATTACAGCCAAAGGATCCAACAGTGCCACCAACAGGTGAATCCCTCCCTCCACTACAGATCCAGAGTGTTGGAAGACACCTGCTGGTGGACACTGGTTCTGCGATCCAAGAGACCAACAGCGCCACCAATGGGTGAACCCTTTCCTGACATCACCTAGTCCATCCAGAACTGAACTGGATGACAAGCCCCACCAGCTGAAAGCCACTCAGCAACTGAGTGACTGAAGCCCCCAAATGCCATGGCCTGCTCAATCATATTTTGGAAGCCTAAAACAAAAATGTCTAACAGGTGTACAACATCAGCTCTGTATAGACCAGGAAAGAAACCCTCAAGGTCTATGTGGTGGTAAGAAAAACCGCCTTGAGAAAGTGCTAAGTGCTATAGTTCTATTTTTACGCTTCCTAATCCTATCCAGATAATGAAGGTTGCTTGAATTTGACCAAAGGAGTCATGGTACCATTTCCAAAAATACAATGACAGTAAAAGGGAATAACAACTTAAAAGAAGATAAATCCCTCTTCATCTCACAAATCAAATCCCAAGTTTTAATCCTGCCCAGGTCATTAAATAATGGCGTGAATAATAAGTACATCAGGAGAAGGCCATTGTCCTAGTAAGAAAATTAAATGATCCTTAAGGTTTCTCCATCTCAACCCCCTTATTCCCCACCATAAGACCTGAACTCGTCCTTCATCCAAACTGAGATTGGCTTTGAAATTCCTGATGGAAGCTCTCCTTTTGGCCCAAAAAATAAAGGAATGTCCCGCTATCCAAATGACACGCTTGGTAGGTCCTAGGAAACATTAGACAACAACAAGATCAGGACGGACATACAATTTAAACCTATCACTATCCCAACATCCCAATTTTTTTAAACCATCATTAGAGAAGCCAAGAAGGCTGGCTTCAGTAGCCGCACCTATCCTGAAAGAATGTGAGGAGAAATGAAAGCCAGAAAGATTAAGTTTTTTAAGATAAGAAGACAGGACAGATGAAAACTGAAATCTTGTTAATGGAGACAGATTAATATGAATAAAAAATGAACCTGGAAAGGGGGTCTAACAGAGAGATATTGAGTAATCCTAAAAACTGGGCCAATAATTCAGAAGAAATTAGGTATCTACTGTCAATAGCTGGGGAGGATCTTCTGAAACCTTTCAGAACTTGTTTGACTGTAAAAAAGGAAGAAAGAGCAGGAAGTCCAGAAGTTTTTAAAAAGAATGAGGCCCCCGCTAAAATCTTGGTGACTGAAGAAGGACTAATACCCTGTACACACGGTTGGACATTGATCGGACATTCCGACAACAAAATCCATGGATTTTTTCCAACGGATGTTGGCTCAAACTTGTCTTGCATACACACGGTCACACAAAGTTGTCGGAAAATCCGATCATTCTGAACGTGGTGACGTAAAACACATACGCCGGGACTATAAACAGGGCAGTAGCCAATAGCTTTCATCTCTTAATTTATTCTGAGCACGCGTGGCACTTTATCTGTCGGATTTGTGTACACACGATCGGAATTTCCGACAACGGATTTTGTTGTCGGAAAATTTTATAGCAAGCTCTCAAACTTTGTGTGTCGGAAATTCTGATAGAAAATGTGTGATGGAGCCTACACACGGTCGGAATTTCCGACAACAAGGTCCTATCACACATTTTCCGGCGGAAAATCTGACCGTGTGTACGGGGCATTAGTCTAGCTTGGATTAGAGAGGAAACTAAACATAAAGCTGTATAGGCGTTAACTGAATTGAAAATCAAATCAAATCCTCCTTAATGGGACGGGTAATAGAAACATGGGAAAGAGGATTTTTAAGCTCCCTAGTGGCTAGGGAAAATCTCCAGGAAAAGATTCTGGAATCTGGAAAAGATTCTCACAGATGTTGAAAAAACAATTCAACATATCAGAACAAACTTGAACGTCAGCTGGACCTATAAATAAGAAATCATCTAAATAATGGATAGCGCTACCACAGGGGGAATTCTGTGACAAAACCCACTGTACAAAAGTTGAAAAGGCCTCAAAATAAAAACAAGACTTGGAAAAATCCATGGGCATGCACTTATCAAAATAAAACTGATCCTCAAAATAGAAACCAAGGGAATTAAAACCCATGGGATTGACAGGTAAGAGGCGAAATGTGGATTTTATGGCCACTTTTGCCATTAAAGATGATTCGCCATATTGTTTTAATAAGTACAAAGCTTTGTCAAAGGAAGCATATGAAACAGATGACTCAAATTCTGCTATATCATCATTCAAGGAATTGCCATGAGGAAAGGATAATTGATGAATCAAACGAAAGGAACCTGGCTCCATTTTTGGGACCAGGCCTAAAGGGGATAAACAAAAATTTATAAAGGGGGGGGAGAGAAAGGTCCAGCTATTCTACCTTCTTGCAATTCTTTTAAAATCTTTAACTATGTAAGGGTGCTCAAGAACAGAACGTAAATTTTTAACAGGAAGACAACCCTGACCTACAAAAGAAGGGACTAGAAAACCAAACTTGAATTCTTCATACAGTAGATCCGCCATCTTGTGGTCTGGGCATTGTTCTAGCCAGAAATGCATTTTTGACAATTTCACATGCGTCCATGCCTTTCGCATTATTGTCTCTTGACTGAGATGTACTAGCGGATTTTTTAAAAGAGCAGGATGCTGGATGGGTACCTGCACATAATGAATATTTGTGCTTGTACCTGCAGTTAGATAAGAATCTGCATTGGGAATCATTATATAAGACTGTTTAGTAGGAAGTGGATGGAAGGCGCGTGATCAGACGCTTACATCAAGAAATGTATGGTTTATTTATGTAAAAGAATACAGACATATAGTCATATAACTATAAAATCATACAAATACTACATAATATTATAAAAAAAGGAAAAACAGGTAACAAAATAAGTACTAGGAAGTTAAAATTGGGGTGTGCCCATATTGAGGCAGGTATTTAAGAAAGGCTGACGCGTTTCAAGGAAAACCTCTTCATCAGAGCCAGGAGAACTGGAGCACAGTCTGTATGGGCCGGTAGGCCGACATGTGTACATGGGGAGAGGTGGTGTGACTAGTAGGAGAATGTGTCCTGTGATGGACAATTGATTATTCCAAGTTCCATTCCCAGGTGTTCTATGGATGAAATTAGAATGTAGTATTTTCTTTTTGCGGTGCTGTTAGGCTGTCAGATGTGCCTGTCTCAGGAGAAGTGTGTAGACACAGCTGCAAACTGTAGAGATCCTTTGGAGTGGAGAGCCATGTGATCCTGGCAGCAGAAGGGGGGGAGGAGGAGGTGTCCTTGAGGCAGCTGATGCCTGGATAGAAAACGTCTTGTTGCTTAGGGATAGGAAAGGATAATTAATGAATCAAACGAAAGGAACCTGGCTCCATTTTTGGGACCAGGCCTAAAGGGGATAAACAAAAATTTATAAAGGGGGGGAGAGAAAGGTCCAGCTATTCTACCTTCTTCCAATTCTTTTAAAATCTTTAACTATGTAAGGGTGCTCAAGAACAGAACGTAAATTTTTAACAGGAAGACAACCCTGACCTACAAAAGAAGAGACTAGAAAACCAAACTTGAATTCTTCATACAGTAGATCTGCCATCTTGCGGTCTGGGCATTGTTCTAGCCAGAACTGCATTTTTGACAATTTCACATGCATCCATGCCTTTCACATTATTGTCTCTTGACTGAGATGTACTAGCGGATTTTTTAAAAGAGCAGGATGCTGGATGGGTACCTGCACAGAATGAACATTTGTGCTTGTACCTGCAGTTAGATAAGAATCTGCATTGGGAATCATTATATAAGATACACACTCCCTTATGAAAAGTAGGCTGGGGATTGGTTGCTTGAGGCATCTGTGTATATTGAGGTCTTTGTGGCAGCATCAGGTTCAGCCAGAGCCCTACATCTTTAATCCCCCCAGCGGAGGGATGGGTGAAGCTTTTGTCTAAAGCTCTCGTAGCTGAACCAAGAAATGCCTCCAAAGTGGCGGTATGCCTCAGCCACTATATCCAAGTGTTGGAACAATCCTGAGAATTTTTCAGGAAAACGCTCACCCATCACAGAAGAAAGAATACAGAAGACCTGAAGCCAATTCTGAAAAGTCCGGGGGATTGCCCTGCTCCTATCCTCCTCAGGCCTGTCATCAATTCTTTTATCAGATTTCAACAAGAATTCCTTTGATGATGAGAGCAAGGATAAAATATCTATGAATTCTCCACGCCATATTTTTTCTTTAACAGCGGAAGATAAATGATAGCCCAGAGGAGGCAATTCACAGGGGAGAGCCTCCTTAAGACATGATTCAGAAACAGAAGCTTTAACAGGTAAAGAAAGTGTAGAATTTAAAACAGAAGCAGGCATAGCAGAAACAACACTGGTATTATTAGCAGTAACAGGAAATTTATCAAACCTAGAAGCAATGGTATTCAAAGGATTAACACTCAATGGAGTGGTGGGGTTACCCTGTGAAAAAACAGCATAATCTGACGTAATTATACCACCAGAGCCATCGCCATTCCATACAGTACCAATATTATTCACTCAATTTAGCAACTACATTGGCTAAAGAACCAACTACTTTACTCAATTCAGAAAGATTTAAATCATTTCTCTCACCAGAACTGTGGTCCACGCTAAAAGGTTGCCCAGACGTTGCCTCTTCACTGGAAATGCCTGCAGAAACTAGCTGAGGTGATCCATTTCTGGCTCTGTTTGAGGAGCATGACCTGGCTTGTTTTAATACATTTCCTACAGGAGAAGAGTGAGAATCTTCCCTTCTCAACCTCTATCCCCTGTTACCTCTGCAACCTCTTTTCTGGGCAGTAGGGGGAGCTGGACGACTGCCATTCTCCATATCTTCAATGGGCACAGACTGGGCATGCTCCAAATCTGCAGAAAATGTACAAAAGAAGAGAGAGCGCAAATCTGCCCTAGTGTAATACTGTTTGATAATAAAATGTAAATAAAAAGATCGAGAATTGCACTCACAAACATTGAAGGTAAATTTGCATGTACAGCTCGATTCAAGCTTCCTCTCCTGGCCTGTGTAAATCGATTGGCTCACAAGGACTTGCGGTGTAGTGAAGGGATGTTAGTTTTGATTCTAGGAACCTACTTCCTCATCTCACACACCACTCAACACTCGCACGGAACCAGCCGGTGCTGCGTAACGTCACTCATGGCCAGAAAGGGGAATCGCGGTGAGTCCGCTATCTCCTCTAACACATGTGAAAATGGTTGTTATGACAGACCTGAAGAAGGAGGCTGCGCCTCTGAAACATTTTTTCATAGCAACCGCTTTCACGTGTGTTAGAGGAGATAGCAGACTCATCGCGATTCCCCTTTCCGGCTACTAGTGACGTCACGCAGCGTCAGCTGGTCCGTGCGAGTGTTGAGCGGCATGTGAGATGAGGAAGTAGGTTCCTAGAATTAACACTAACATCCCTTCGCTACATCGCAAGTCCTTGTGAGCCAATTGATTTACACAGACCAGGAGAGGAGGCTTGAATCGAGCTGTACATGCAAATTTACCTTTAATGTTTGTGAGTGCAATTCTCGATCTTTTTATTTACATTTTATTATCAAACAGTATTACACTAGGGCAGATTTGCGCTCTCTCTTCTTTTGTACATTTTCAGATTTATGTCCGTCACCCAGTGGATTTGTGAGTGAGCTGCAGCACCTAGAGCAAGAGAACATTCATATAGACTGATATTGTTGGAAAAGGTGTTGTGGGGACAGCGCTGATTTTGGTTTGTTTTGTTTGTTTGGACTATCCAAATCAGCAGAGTCTGATACAGATAGGACTGCCTCTTCTTCCAAACACCTCCTTAGCCACTCCGCCCCTCCGCAGACCTCAGCTTTGTGAATAAGGCAGCGCAACAGCTCCTCCATGTCTCAGGTAACACTGCCTGCAGCAGCAGCACGGGGCTCCACCTTCAGCGGGGGTCTCCTCAGGCAGTGAACGGAGCAGGAAAGCTGCAGATTTTATAACCTCTGCCAGGCTCAATTCCACCCAATTCAGTCAATCGGGACCCGTTGCTATGGTGTACTACATTCTGCCATAACTTGGAGCAACCTAAAATGAGAAGAGGGGAGGGGGGAGAGAATGGGAAAGAACGGCAGCCCTCTGTACTGTCCCATGGAACCCCGCATAAGCACTAGGGGCTCAGTCATTCTCTTTGCTACTAAGAGATTAACCATTTGTTGGCAGTTGTGTACTTTGCAGAAGACCAAAACCAATACAACTCTAATGAAATAACTGTTAGTAAACAAGTAAATCTCTTAGCAGGAAAAACATGTAATCACTATTGTAGATGATTACATCTCATTGTACCCCTAAAACCTGACTCATAGAGGTGGATTTACTTAAGAGGTACAGGATGTTCATTTTGCAAATTAATAAATTATTGTGAAGCTGTGTTCACTTCAGGTATGCACAAGGAAAAATTCTGTTTTCAAATTTGGGCATTTAAAGAATACACAGCTTCATGTTATTTACTGAGCTAAACGAATGTTCAGTTTGAAAAGTGAACATTCGGTAAGGTAGTAAATGAACCGCATAGACTAGGAATGTAAGAAGAAGCAGTACCCCATTGTGTAGCATTGCAAAGCAGAAAGAAGGGTTTACATGCCTTTTTAAGCAACTATGACTACCAAATGTAAATATAAATTACAAATCATACTTAGAAGCTTTAACCACTTAAGAACCAGAAGGATTTGCCCCCTTAATGACCAAGCCATTTTTTGCGATACGGCAATGCTTCGCTTTAACTGACAATTGCGCGGTTGTGCGATGCTGTACCCAAACAAAATTGATGTCCTTTTTTCCCCACAAACAGAGCTTTCTTTTGGTGGTATTTGATCACCTCTGTGTTTTTTTTTTTGCGTTATAAACAAAAAAGTGTGACAATTTTGAAAAAAAAAATATTTTTTACTTTTTGCTATAATAAATATCCACAAATTTTTAAAAAACAACAAATTTCTTCCTCAGGTTAAGCCGATATGTATTCCTCTACATATTTTGGTAAAAAAAATCGCAACAAGCATTTATTGATTGGGTTGCGCAAAAGTTATAGCATCTACAAAATAGGGCATATATTTATGGCATTTGTATTATTATTTTTTTTTTTACTAGTAATGTTGGTGATCAGCGAATTTTAGCAGGACTGCGACATTGTGGCAGACAAATCGGACACTTTTGTCACTTTTTTGGGACCATTGACATTTATACAGCGATCAGAGCTAAAAATAGCCAATGATTACTGTATAAATGTCATTGGCAGGGAAGAGGATAACACTAGGGGGC
Source organism: Aquarana catesbeiana (assembly GCF_042186555.1). Taxonomy (NCBI): domain Eukaryota; kingdom Metazoa; phylum Chordata; class Amphibia; order Anura; family Ranidae; genus Aquarana; species Aquarana catesbeiana. The sequence continues at coordinate 782,387,344 of NC_133324.1, read as the reverse complement.
GATCAAGGGGCTAAATGTGTGTCCTAGGGAATGTTTCTAACTGTGGGGGGATGGGACTGCCTGGAGGAGTAGACTGATTGCTGTTCATAATCAGTACGGAGATCTGTTTGTGTACATTGACAGATCTCCATTCTGTCTCTCTCAGGAGCGATCTCAGGTGCCCGGCGGACATTGCGGCCGCCGGGCACGTGCATCGGTTCCGTCGTCGTGCCACGGGCGCACGCGGCCCTAATGGTCTTAAATCCACCAACGTTCACCCAGGGGAGCCAACCAGCCACAGTATAGCTGCAGCGGCTGGTCCTTAACTGGTTAAAAAAAAAACACAGTATACAGATTATTTACATTAATCTATGTTAAAGTTAAAACAATGTAGAAATACTATACATTCCTTATACATTTAAGACAATGATAAAATCATACAGTACATGGAATTCATCTATTTAGTTTAAGTTTATCAGAAGAGAAATGAGCTTCATCTGTAGACTATGAATGAGATTCGTCTGTATTGACAGTGGAAAGATGAATAGAGGGGTGGCAGATAACAGTTATAGAATACAGGATGTTGGAGGAATTAACATTCCAGTCCAGACAAATATGTGTGATCTGGCCACAAAGTGTAACTAAAGACAGGTTACTATGTAGGTGAGTAAGGAGGTAATGTTTACAATTTAAGAAAAGGAAGCAAATCTTGAAGAATATCCCTTTCTCAGTTGTTGTAGACATTTGTATCTTAAAAAAATAAATAATAAAATACTAAACTGAGGTATTTTTTAGACTGGAAAGTGGTGATTTTGTATAGGACTAGAAGATTGAGGTGAGTATACATATTCCAGAAGTGGAATTTTTTTTATATGTGAATATGCTAGAAAAATAATTGCTTTCAATCTATTGTTTCGTTGCATTCTTTAAAACAATACCAAGCATTGCTGCATTAATAAATTATTATTTTTTTAAACGTAATATTAATTTTCTTAAAGTGCTGTTATGCCAAAATTAAAATACTAGACATTCAAAAAAGAAAAAAAAATCTCAGTGGCAGTTAACTCTGAAATTTGCTTTATATATTATACTAATCCATATGTCAAGTCAGCTAGAACTTGGCCAGCATCCATTAATACAAGAATTTAGGTGCATACATTTATGTGTAAATACTCATTTATAACATGTATCAGAAAAATAGCTGGACACCCACTCTGCACTGGTAAGCTGTAAATTATATACAGCATAGTGAAAATTAATGTTACTATTTTGCATTTAAAGGGGTTCCTCAGAAAAAGTGTTGTTAATCATTTACAAGCTGTACATGCCTTTTGTATTGTTGGGCATTTTGATATTTCTATTTATGTTAGATTTTGTGTATTAAAAGATAGGCACTTTAAAGGCATAGTAGAAATTTACCAAAGCTGCATAAGGTTTTGATCCAGCTGAATCAATCAGACTATACCGTGAGAACCCTTTCTAGCTATACTGATATCAACCACTCATAACATGACTTTTCATCTTTTGCAGTCATTTTGTCTTTGGTTTAAAAAGTACCTATAACCATACTTTATTTAGATTTCGATGGAGTATTGAACAATTAAAACCTGTGTCAGACTTCAATGCCCCCATTGGAAGATTTCCTAAATATTTCTGTTCAAAAAGCTATATGATTTTTGGATTTCCCAACATTTTATGTGGCAGTGTAAATGAAAGAGTTGGATTTCCTCAATTGAACACAGACTGCAAAACAAAAACCTAACAGGGTTTTAACCCTTACCGACTCTATGCATAATAACAACAAAAACAAAAATTAAAAAATTGGTTTAAAAAAACCTTGGTTGATAAAAAACTAAATATTGTAGCATACCTTATCTTACTGCTTGCTCACTGTCCCCTTTTTAGGTGCAACCCTTCTTTGAAGCAACATTGGCTTTGTAAATTGTGATGTCTATAACTTCTACTCCCAGGGTTGTTCCACTGCCTTGCAGGGTCTCCCTGGAGCCACAAGGAGAAAGGGGGAAAAGCGCCTCCACATGTAGAAAGTATAAAACACACATGCCCCCTGCTGGTGATGTCATCACATTGACACTGCGCTACAGAAAAGAGTGGCCAGCGTTCTCCTCTCTCAGTGTGGCTGACTGGTAGCCTACTTGTTGATATTCTGGCACCCTCCATCTGATGAGTACCCACTTGATGAGCTTGTTTTTATCCTGTACCGTGGCCCCTTTTATAACACCTAAATAAACATATTTTATACTTCTACACTTATAGGTGCTTTTCCCCCTTTCTCTTTGTCTGTCCTTCCATAGAGTTGACTTCCTCTCTGGGACAAGCTTGCCCTAACTGGACTATAAACCTACTTGGACTTTATAAAGGACACTTTAGGCCGTCCTTCTACCCTATGCGCCTACTATAAAATTTATTTTTTGTCCCCAGAGCCATCCTGATCTGTGTGCCCTTGGCCTCTACTACATCGTCACATGGCGATGACCGTTGTACCATCACACAAACAAGCAGCACAGAAGCCCACCATTCAAAGCCACTCCCCTGCAGAGATGTACTTCAATTTTAAATTATGATTTGATATACACTTTGATCTTGGTTTCAAAGGCAAGTGAGATTGATGCAGAGTTGACCAAAGTTAAACAGCCACTAAAGCCAATCTAGTTATACAATAGATGACATTTTTTTCAACCAGCGGGTTGAACAAAAAAAATAAATTTGATTCCCTCATCCACACATTCGAAGTGGATGTACAGAAGTCAATGTGTAGATTGACTTCTGTACAACCAAAGTGCCCAAACATAGATCAAAATTCAGCCAGTTTTGATCCATGTATGGCCAGCTTTATTCTAATGATCTGAAGCTTGAAGATTCAGCAATGGCAGCCTACATATTTTCTAAGTATATGTTTCCTTCATTATCTGCTGATGGTTATCTTGATGCTCCATAGTTCTTAAAATGAAATGTCTCCCGTTATCATCAATCATCCAGAGACACTGCCCGCATGCTTTTCTGTGGTACTACCTACAAACATGAAAAGTTTGAAAACCCTTTAAAATATTTTCTATTTTTCTTCATTGCTGACCACTCTGGCTCCCCTGTCTGGTCCATTGGTAAATGCCCATTATAATGCTTTGCAGTGGTGCTAATTGGAGCAGGCATGCTACATATGAAAGTCAAAGAAAGTCAGACGTCCACTGCCCTTGGAAGTCTGTAGATATAATGGTTGTTTAGACTGGGACAATTAAGGGCTGGCTTTATAAATATTGTAAATTATTATCACTCATATAGGTCAATTTGGCCCATTTGTCAAAGTCCATGATGGTGCTTTGCTGTGTTGCTAGATGGAGCAGAAATTCCACATATGAAAGTCAAAAGAAAGCCAAGATTTCACTGTACATGACAGTCTGAAATATGATGGTTGATTAGACTGAGTCCAGTAAGGACTGGATTTAGGAATATTGTAAATTCTGATTACTAGCTTCAAAATGCATTACCTCCCCTTTTACCTGTGAATAGTTGTATTTCCTGTTCCTGTGACATCACATCCGGTCCGGCGCCATCTTATAGTTCATGCTGGTCACAGCTGTGATCAGCTGCTTCAGGCTTCCTGCTTTCTGGCTCCCAGTACTTCCTGGATGATTACAAACACGCCATCCGTGCCCCAGGCTGCAGAGGATGATCAGGACGCTTTCTAGACGCTTTCTTGGAAACATTGCACTCAGTCAGGCGCCCCTCTGTTCCCCTTTCTACGCAGAGTTTACTGCTTCACTCTAATGCCCCGTACACACGGTCGGACTTTGTTCGGACATTCCGACAACAAAATCCTAGGATTTTTTCCGACGCATGTTGGCTCAAACTTGTTTTGCCTACACACGGTCGCACAAAGTTGTCGGAATTTCCGATCGCCAACAACGCGGTGACGTACACCACGTACGACGAGACTAGAAAAGGCCGGTTCAGAACCAAGCGCGGCACCCTTTGGGCTCCTTTTGCTAATCTCGTGTTAGTAAAAGTTTGGTGAGAGACGATTCGCGCTTTTTCAGACTCGTGGCTTTCAGATCGTTTTCTGCCGTTCAGTTTGTGCTTGTGGGTTTGTATCTGCTCTTCAATGCATGCAGTCAGTTCGTATCGGAGTTTTCTGTGCGATCTTGCCCGCTCGTTGCTGTTTTTCAGGTCGCTCTTCACAGGCCTTGCTGTTCTTCAGTGCGTTCTGTTACTTCGTTCTGAGCAGCCGACCGTTTTCTAGCCATGTTTCGTATGCGTACTCCTCGTAGAGTTCGTGCTGTGCGGGGGCTTGGTGTTGGGGTCCTGACCTTGACACAAGTTCAGTCCATGAACAGGGTGGGGAGGAGTTCATGGACCAAGAATTGGTTGCTTCAGCGTTACCAGTTCTCTCATATGCCTTTGCTCCGTGAGATCCGTGAGAATAATCCTGATGATTTCAGGAACTTTCTCCGGATGACGGACCCCGTGTTTCACCGTCTGTTGGCTTCGCTGACCCCTTATATTAGCAGGCAGGATACCTGCATGAGGCAAGCCATCACTACGGAGCAGAGGTTGGTCGCTACCCTGTGGTATTTGGCCACAGGGAGAAGCCTGCAGGACCTCAAGTTCTCGACAGGCATCTCCCCCCAGGCTCTTCTTTGTGGACATTTACTGCTTGTGTTTGTTTGAGCTGACCCTGACAGAAATGTGTGGAGTCCAGAAAATGTCGTGAATGTGTAACCTTATACAAAGCACTGTTGGCTGTTATTTACTAAATGCAAAGACACTTTTCACTACAAGTGCACTTGCAACTGCACTGAAACTGCACTTGTAGTGCAAAGAGGATTTGCCCTTAGGAAATTACCCCCATTTTCTCATAAAACAACAATTACATCACCCCAAAAGTGTTGTAGCGTTGAGACAATAATCCACACATTCTTGATGAGCAATCTTTTTAATACCTGCACAATCACATGTGCATTTACCAAAGGTTTTTCTGACAAACCAACATGTTTGTTGTATACCAATTTTTGTGGTGTCATTATCCAAAATCAAAATGTGCATTTTATAGAAAACAGGCCTGTGTAAAACCCACAAGAAAGACACAAATCTTGATCTTACAAAGTTCACATTTGGTAGAACTTGAAGGCAATATCAGACATGAGTATTTAGGAACTATGGTTGATATTGCGTTCAGATGGGGGGAAATCACCCCTGGAAAAGCCAAATTTGGAAAATGCACACAAATTTCACAATGTCAACATGTGCTAGCTGCCATCACGGGGGATCAAGGGATGTGTTTTGGGGGAGAAAGCCCTTCCTCACCGCTACTTTATTATTGAGGAAGGGGTTGCACCCCCAAAACGCGTCCATTGATCTCCCGTGATGGCAGATAGCACATGTTGACACACTGTGTGCATCCTCCAAATTTGGCTTTTGGAAAAATCACAAAAACATTTCGCACTTTGCAGCACACAAAAGAAGAAAGTGATTTGGAGGGGCTTTAAACTCGCCCCAAAACATAAATGATGTTTTTATATTTTGGAATAACATCATTGATGTTTTGCTTGATGATTTCCAATTGTAAATTACACCCCATGATCTCCCTGATCACGATCTGGGCACTTTCTGATGGAAAAGGATCTTCATCCACAACCTCACGATCACCTAAAAAGAGAGGAATCCAAAATAAATTAGGTCTAAAAAAAATGCCGCCATCCATCTCTTATCTGAGCCTGTGGTCGCAGACACTCACCTGTTGTGGTGACTAGTTCCACCACGTCTTCTTCCTCCTGTTCATCTTGTGTTGGGTGGATTTCCCCTTCTTCCAGAGGGGGGGGGGTCTCTGGTCTCCTCGGATGAGGGGTGTCCTCTGAGTCTTTTCTCCCCTATGTAAAACAAAAATGGTATAATTAGCACACAGATATTTGATGGCAGAACTATAAAGATGAAACATTGCTTGGAAGTGGGGTACAATGATCTATTTTAGCAGAGTTCCAAGATGTAGCATTTTTAGTGTCCTTTGTCAAGCTGCAATACTTTACCTGTTTGGTACAAGCTTCACAGATGTAGCCCCCCCTATAGTATACACTGGAGCACCTGTGTGGCCCCCCTAATAAAAATGGTGTTCTGGGGTCCCACACTAGTGCTCCAGTGTCCAGATGTGAAAACAGCTGCTCAGTGTCCTCTCCTTACACAGAATCTAGTTTGCATTTCATTCTAGTAACCAAGCCATCTACACAACCCAATTCTTTGAAGACAAGTATAGGGCCTCAAAATGGTGGCCAAATGCATATGGCCTAAACAATGGTATTTTATAGTCCGAAATAAAAATGTGTGATCCGAACGAATAATGTGCCCATGAACATGAAAGTTGCCATTTTAAACTGTACAACAGTTCCTAAAAGCACATGGAGCAGCACGAACGTAATAAACACAAGAACAATAGGAACACAGCACAACTACTTACTTTTTTGCAGCACTCTCCGGATCTTTCTGTACTGCTCATGTTCTCGTAATTTCAGGTCCGACCACCGCTTCCTGAGCTGATCTTTCGATCGTCGTACCCTGAATTTCCGGTGCAGACTCCTGACCACTTTCGCCATGATCTTGGCCTTTCGGACATTGGGGTTGGGGTAAGGCCCATACTTTCCATCATAGTCGGCCTTCTTCAGGATGTCCACCATCTCCAACATCTCCCCAAAGGACATATTTGAGTCCTTTAATCTCCTTCTGGATTGGGACGTTTCAGGCTCCGGCCTTTCCTCCTCCTCCTCCTCGTTGCTGTACTTAGCACGACCCTGCTGTCTATCCGCCATGTGCTCTTCCTCCACTGCGCCGAACGAAAAGGGGCGGGGAATAGAATAGAAAGAACGTCAGGGGCGGGTGGAGTTATACGCATGTGCAGTGTGTATAAATCGTAACGCGCGCGTCTTACTTACGATCTGTGAGCGGAGGAAGGAGCATCGGAGACGCCGATCGTGCTAACGAAGGTAGGATCTAAACTTGGGCCTATACTGCTTCGAAATGGAAGCCTATATTGTAACAAGATTAGGGGAGTTTGGCCTGACATTAGGCTTTGTCTTGTGTTGTGTCTTGCAGAGAAAATGGATGGGTTCAACGACCACAATTTCCTGCCCCTGTTCATAGACAAGTACAGGGAGCTGCCCTGTCTGTGGCAGGTGAGACACCCCCACTATAACCACAAACAAAAGAGGCAGGCAGCGCTGGAGAAACTGCTGGAGTTGGTGAAGCCGGTGGTCCCCACAGCAACCATCCCTTATTTAAAAGCTAAAATTGGTGGCCTGAGGAGCACATATCTTAGGGAGCGCAAGAAGGTCACAGATTCCCAGAGGTCTGGAGCTGCAGCAGATGACATTTATGTCCCCAGGTTGTGGTACTATGAGAGACTGCGATTTCTGTCAGACCACACTGAAGTCAGGGAATCCCTCTCTACTCTTCCTTCCACTCTTCCTTCCATCCCAGCTGAGGCTTCTGATGTCCAACCTGGGCCTTCCAGCCAGGAAGAAGTGGAGGAGCCCAGCTGGAGTCAGGTATAGCATTCTTCTACAGATTTCTGGGCAATAAAGAAATGATGTTTACTATAGATGTTATTATTGATCATTAATTGCTGATTAAAAAAAGTGTTTTACATATCAATAGACAGTAGTGGGCACCCAAAATTGGGACAAGAATGAAAAATGCTGGGCTCAAAAGGATAGTCTGTTATATTTGTTAACATTCAATTTGCAGCAGTCAGGAGGTGAAAATTGTGTGTGATTGATGTAAAAAAAACTAAAACTATGTCCCTTTTTCATACACAGGAAGACCTCAGCCAGGAGGAGGCTGTGGAATGTGGCAGTCAGGAGGAGGCGGGGATTAGTGTTAGCCAGGAGGAGGCGGGGATTAGTGGCAGCCAGGAGGAGGCGGGGCTAAGTGTCAGCCAAGAGAAGCCTGGGACAAGTCGCAGCCTGACTGAGTCTCAGGTTCCTCCCCTCCACCTGCCATACAAAAGGGCCAGGAAGGCTACTCCCAGTCCTGTGCAGGATTCAGCATACAGGCTGATCCAGGAGGCTTCTGCGTCCCTCAGAGCCTTCCCCAGTCCTGAAGAGGCCTTTGCCTGCATGGCTGCCACCAAATTGCAGGGCATGCAGGAGGGCCAACGCAAGATCTCTGAGGACCTGATTTATAAAATCCTACGTAAGGGGGAGAGTGGGGAACTGACACACAAGACGGATGTCATTGAGATCGACGATCCTCCTCCTCCTCCTCCTCCTGCTGCCACAACTCCACCACCACAGCCAAAGGCTGTAGGGAAGCGTGGAAGGAAGACCAAAGAGTGATTGCCCTGGGTTCAGTCTGGTCTGACAAAAGCTGCAGTCTCTCGTATGACCACAGCCTGGGGACATAGATGTCATCTGCTGCTTTCCGGATCTCTGGGACTTCTGGACCAGACTGCCCTCCCTTAGATATGGACTCCTCAGGCCACCAATTTTGCTTTTAAATAAATTGATGTCTGCCCTGGGGGTCCAAGGCTTCGCCCACTTCTGCAGTTTCTCCAGCGTTGCCTCCCTCTTTGTTTATAGTTGTGACCCCTTAATAAAATATTTTTAGGTAAATTCTACTCTCCTGTGTGTGTTTTCATCCAAAAAGGACAGTTTGTTGGTGACGATTCAGGTACATTTCTAACATAAAATGTGAAATTTACAAGAGACAACAACAACAAACAATCTCCTACAGATTAAATAGAACAACATATCAATGGTGTTGTGGGAACTTGTCACAAAAAACACACAAACATTTTCGGGAGTACAAATCAAAATCACCAAAAAAAAAATTAAAAAAGAGAAACACAAAAAAAGATTCTACATTAAAGTCAAAAAAATAAAAAAAATATGTTGTCAGATGTGAGAAATCAAAATATATTGAGGGAATCCCGATAAATAGTAACGAAAGAAGTTTGTGAGAAGTGTGTGTGAATATGAGCAGCAAAACTACTTAATTCTTGTCACATTATAAAGAAGAAGAGAGTGCGCTGTATTAAACCATTTTGAACATTGCAGCGTGACGAAAGTGCTGTATCCATTACGAACGCTAAGTTTACCAGAACGAGCTGTCCCGTGTCGGAATTTCTTCTAAGCATGCGTGGCACTTTGTGCGTCGGAACAGGCCACACACGGTCGGAATTGACGCGATCGGATTTTGTTGTCGGAAAATTTTATCTCCTGCTGTCCAACTTTGTATGTCGGAAAATCCGATGGAAAATGTCCGATGGAGCCCACACACGGTCGGAATTTCCGACAACACGCTCCGATCGGCAATGTCCATCGGAAAATCCGACCGTGTGTACGGGGCATAAGGGTGCTGCCTCCAGGTGCTGAACACACAAGAAAATTGACTTTTGATGGACTATTTGTTTTTAATATATGTTTTAAAACATTGGTTTATGTGTGTATATTCTCATACACATCTTTTCATGTGACAACATTCCAGTTGCTATATAACTATGCTATTAGTATCGTTTGTAACCTTTAAAGCTACTCTGTGGGATGCCTTTACAGATAAACCACCACCATACCTAACTAATTACTGTAAAGAAAAATAAAACAATCTTCCCTAAATTCCCCTTGTATTCACCTAAATCCATGGCCATGTGACATTCTGGCCCTAAGTCATCTCCCTTCTGTGTACAGGAGCTGGGGTCTTTCCTTGGTTGCTCACACCACTGCTTGCATGATGTGAACTCTTCCTATTGGCTGGTCAGTGGTGGGGTTCTCCCAGTATCCAGAAGAGGATGATGTCAGTAAAAGGGGGCAAGGGCGCCTCTGCAACACTCAATTACTGTTATATATGGTGGTTGTGAATGGAATGGAGAAACAATCAGCCTTCTTACTGTTGAGTACAACCAACCATCTTACCCCAGGCAGATCAGCCCCTGTTCCCCAAGCATACAGTTCTTTTGTGGCATAATGACATTGAATTTAGGAAGAGACATGCTGTGGTGGTTTTTATTGTCTTTTTTACTTTTTACTGGATTAAAACATTTATATGGAGTTGTTTCTTAAAAATAGGCTCAGCTTGCTGTGGCGTTACAGGTACTTCATGCATTTGTAAGAGCGATTCATCATACTACACCAAGACATTGCAATTCCTGTCCTCAGCAACTGAGGGAGCAGACCCATGGCACCTCCCTGGGCATCACCTAAACCCAGGTGGGTCACTCTAATGGAGGTGCCACACATATTGATATTTTAAGCATCTTTCACAGGAATAGATCTGATGAGATTGTTTCACTTAGGTCACATCACAGCACTACTTTACAAACTCACAGCTATTACCCCAGGAGTTGCCACCTTCCAACTCCTCTCCTGTGATTGGCTGAGTGGACTTCTTCAGCTGGCTTTTCACTCTCTACAGGTATCAATCCAGGACAGAGAGTCCAGAATATTTCTAGAATGACTGAGCAGAACCTGCTCTGTACACAAAGGAAACTCTTTCTGTTCAGGCAGCTTATAACACTATTTCTCTGCACCCAGACATGATACTGACAAGGGATATGGAGGCACATTAAGGTAAGTATATAGCTCCTTCAGAAGGTAGGTTAAGGCTACCCATAGATGAGTCAGTTTTTTTTCATTCAACCAGTGGGTTGAACAAAAAAAAAAAAAAAAAAAACCTGATTGCCCATTCACACATTTGAGGTGGATAGGGGACTCCTCCCTGCTTATGTCTTTCTATTCTGACCGTGGAGAGACTCCCTCACCATCAGAACACACAGATCAGCACTGCAGTCTATAGCCTGTGGTGCTGAATGAGCGGAAATTTTCCATCAGGGTGGTTGAACAGAAGTTGATTGGTAGATCCACTTCTGTTGAACTACAGTGGCCATACAAGGATCAAATGTCAGCTGGTCCCTGCTAAACTGGCCGGATTTCGATCCATGTATGGCCAGCTTAAAAAAAAACAAAAACAAGTCTGAATATATAACAGGGAGGTGGTAGGGAGATTTATTTTTTTGCCTGGAGATGAACTATAAGGAGAACAACATCCCTCTGTTATGTAACCCCCACTTTTAAGTACACAATGGGGTTTATTTACTAAAGTGCAAAATCAGGCTCACTTCTCCATAGAAACCAATGAGCTTCTAACCCCAGCTTGTTCAATTAAGCTTTGGTAATAAAACCTGGAAGCTCATTGGTTTCTATGCAGAAGTGAGCCTGATTTTGCACTTTCCAGCTTTAGTAAATAAACCCCATTGTGTACTTAAAAGTGAGGTATGCCTGTATTCTTTTGCTGATATCATAAACTAAGGCTACTTTCAGCCTGGGATGGACGTCGGCCGCATAGGTGTGCTATTTTTAGTGCCGCTTTACCGTCGTCTTAGCGGCGCTATTCAGCCGCTAGGGTTAAAACCGCCCGCAAAGTGCCGCTGCAGCGGTGCTATGCCGGTGGTTTGGCGGCGCTGCCCCATTGTTTTCAAGATGCGGCTTGTAGGACTTTTATCACCGTCCTGCAAGCGCACCGCTCCAGTGTGAAAGCCCTCAGGCTTTCACACTGGAGAGGCGCTTTGCAGGTGCTATTTTTAGTGCTAAAATGCCTGTAAAGCACCTCAGTGTGAAAGTGGCCTAAGAGCACTTTCACACTGGGGCATTGGGGGCGTCGGCGGTAAAGCGCCAACATTTTTAGCGGCACTTTACCGTCATTTTAGCTACACTTTTCTGCCACTAGCGGGGTGCTTTTAACTCCCCTATAGTGGCTGAAAAAGGTTTAAAATCGCCTTTACAGGCGCTATGCAAGGCGCTATTTTTATCGCTGTAGTGTCTGTAAAGCACCTCAGTGTGAAAGTAGCCTAAATACAGTTTTTTTTTCAGAATTCGTATTTGTGTATAGGCAAATTGAAGATATCAATGATTGATTCACAGGAAATTCTCTGTGCTCCAACATATACAGTTGTGTATGCATTTGTAAATGGTGGCATTGCTATACATTGGACAATTAATTACCGTAAGTACTAACTTTTTATTATATATCATTTAACAAAAAAAATTGAGGAATTTACTGAAAGTGCATGACAGGTAGATGTTAGCAGATTTAGTAGATTTATTCTAACAGGCAAGAGTTGGCACTGTTCCGGTGCTGACATGCCCCCTTCCAGTAAATCTGGAGCTTTGTGTATATTAATTATGTGCAGCCCCCCCCCCCCCCCTTGTCTCCGTGATGTACAAAAACGTGTAATAATAATATTTTTGTCTATTTACATTCAGTAATACTTTCATCATGCTATAGAATCTCCCAGCTTTGTAGTCATTATCCCATGAGTTGGAAAGCCAGATGGTAAATGAGAAACATATCTATCATTATGGTTTTTACAGTTTTAAATCCGTTCAGTATCATATTACAGGTACATACACCTTTCCCAGTGACCTTAGAAGAAGCTGGTTTATGTGGCTATGTGCTCTGGTTTGTGTCATCATCTAAAGGAATCATACAACAGCAGCAACATTGTAATTTTTGGTTGAATCAAAACATCATGACGTTTTCAACACTTTTTGTATTTTACAAAAAAAAAGTATGAATCTTAATGTCTAAAAAATGCCATGGTACATAGATAATAAAATGATCTGTTTTGTAAACAGTATTTAAATTATTCACTTACTGTACTTACTGAAAATGGATAAATGGATAATGAAATCATTAGCTTTGTAAATGTTATCTATGACTTATGTTGTTCACATATTCTTAAATTGAATTTTGAGATATCGATTAAATCCCTAAGGGAAATATTCAAACAGTTCCATCCTGGCAACAACGTGTTCCATATGGCACAGTTAATACTAAAAGTACAGTATATGTGAAGCCCAAAATGTTTTTTCCTAGTTTTGGACAGAGTGGAAAGGATTTGAACTCCTGTCAGGTTTTTACTGCTATCCAGGGTTTCTTTAGAGAGATTTCCTGTTCTTCTGACAATGGTTTCAATAGTCAGGAAATGAGGGAAAATTTGCAACAAGAATAAAAATAAAAATCTGACAGAAGTTGTTGAAGCCTTCTCCTACTCTGCTAAGGAAAAACATTTTAGCTCTGTCAGTGTTGCTGTTGGAAAGTTTCTGTAACGGAACGTCCCACACTCTGCTTGAGTGCTTCCGTCATATACCACTTCCTCCAGTCTAAATATAGATATTAGATATTATAGCCACAAATTACAACCAAGAACTAGGCAGGACTCATTTGGCTGCAAAGCTGGAACTTGAACAGTTTATTTGAACAGAGGCACACAGAGATATACACTCAGGGGACATTCCCCCTTCTTTGCATAATGACACAGGGTGGGGTAAACTACATTCAGTAACAGACACATAGGTGTATTCAAACTTCTCATCAGTAGACTGTCCTATTAGCAGGGAGAGCTGTTGGAGGAATTCCCGCTCCCTCCTCATAGCTAATCCACATACACATATACTGTACACCCCTTAATACTTTTATCCCAAGGCAGACAGACAAAATAGAACAATGGGATCCAAGCACTTAACAAACACATAGCAATCCCCACCCCACCTCAAACCATCTAGCAATGGTCTCTGATGAAAGGGGGACTTTATCTTCATATATTCTTGAGATCAGACTGGGGTTCTCGGTCACCCTGTGCCCTAATAGACACAGGCTAACTTACACATAGGAGGGGCCAGGGGAGCTGGACAAGGATTTTCCAGTTCTCCCCAAGAGAAGCTGGGTTCCACAAGCGCCCCGCCCAAAGTGACTCCCGTCACAGTTCCTTTTTGTGTTTAGTTCCATCAATATTTATTTTGTTGCTATTGCTTGTATCGTATTGTATTCTGGTGTATACTGACTTTTAGGGATAGCTTAGTGCCACTACAACTTGTTTATCCTGTATTTGGTTCTCCCTTTGTTGTCCCCTCCTGTTTAAAGATAACTGCCCCTGCTTTCCATATGTTTCCTTTGTTAGTTTCAATTCTTTGCAGAAACAGGGCTTAGGAAAGTAATTGCACTTATCTGATATAAAATGCATTGGATTAAATTCCTGTGTCATATTGAACAGTTAAGCTGGCTGTGGATTCTGCAAAGTCAGCAAGCGGCATACCATTACTAAAGACTGCATCTAAGGATGTATGTCATTGCAGATATTAGCATGTGAAAGAAAGCATTTTGGTTAAATGTTCTCAGCAAGACAGGGTAACAAGGGTAATAATCTCTAACAGCCCCACGCAGCTGACAGTCATCACTCTCTGCTCAGAGCGGAGGGGGAACTGAGCGATCAGTGGTGCTTGATTGCTGAGTTCTCAGTGTAGAGGTGGCAGGGACAGATGCAGCATGGGAGTGATGCTGCATCCACCTAGGTTAGTATACACAGTATATCATTTTTTTTTTTTTTTTTTGAGGAAACCCATACTTCTCTTTTAAACTCTGGTTTTGTGGCCACACTGGTCAGATGTAGCAATGCTTTATGAGCATTTTTTTTTTTTTTGGTAGTTGACCACTTTATCTCTCATCATCACTGTGCAGCCCATGGGTAGCCACAAAGCCACTTCTTTAAACTCTTCCCCCGATCCCTCACTTCTATGCTTGCTCGGAAAGATCAAGATCCTATTCATTAAAGACTTGGTGACCGCAATACGCATATATACATTGTGGTTTGCAACGTGGTTTACCAGGAATATGGCTGAAGATATCAGCCATAACCCTGGTATTGTTTTTTACAGCTGGCAGCTGGCTTTCTCATGAAAGCATTCAGAGTGGCTCATGAGCAGCTGGAACACTTTCAGATGTATGTCCCCCCTCCCGCTGCTCGCCATTTTTTCTCAGGCTTAATGTTTCTGCCAGTTCGCCTGAGAAACGATCCGACGGTGCCGCCGGCTGGCCACACAGATGATAAAAGAGTAGATCCGCTTTGATCGCCTCTATGGCCTCGGAGGACCGGAGCGACACCATGACGTTTTCGTTGCGAATGTTAGAGTAAGAGCAATACTTCTTGTGCTAGACCTCTAGTACCGTAGTTTGTCGCCATTCACACGCACGCACATTTTTAAAGTGTGACTTGTTAAGCCCCATACACATATCAGATTTTCTGCTGATTTTTGTCTTCAGATTTACCAAAACCATGTAGTGCAAGGGCCTTCCTGATTGCATACAAATTGAAACTCTTAAGGTTTGACTTCATATTACTGTATATGGTTTTGGTAAATCTGAAGGAAAAAATAAACAGAAAATCTGATAGTGTGTATGGGTTTTTAGGCATCTATTTACTCAATGTAACATTGTCTTTCACATTCAACCAAAAAATTGGGGTAAATATTGTGCTTTGATTTTTTTAAATTCATAAGTATATTTTTTCCAAAAAAATGCATTTGCAAAACCGCTGCGCAAATTACATAAAAAAATTGCAACAATCGCCATTTTATTCCCTAGGGTATATCATTTTGGGGGTTGTAAGTACTTTTCTAGCAAAAAATACTGATTTAACCACTTGCCGCCCGCCCACCGTCAAATGACGGAGGGGCGGTGCGGCTCTCGATCTGGAACGACGTCATGACGTCGTCCCAGAACGGCCGCTCTGGCTGGTGCTAGGACACGGCACGAGCCTGATCTCTGTAAAGAGCTGCGGCTCTTTAACAATGTGATTGGCTGTGTCCAATCACAGCCAGTCACATGTAAACACGGAAATGCCTGCAATCGGCTCTCCTCGCCTCACACTGACAGTGTGTGTGGCGAGGAGAGCCGATCAGCGGCATCTCCTCGCAGGGGACATCCAGACATGTAATCAGGGCACTGATCATCAGTGCCCTGATTACAATACAGTGCCACCAGTGCCAGCAATCAGTGTCCACCAGTGCCAGCAATCAGTGCCCACAAGTGCCACCAATCAGTGTCCATTAGTGAGTAGCAGTCAGTGCTGGCTATCAGTGCCACATATCAGTGCTGCCCATCAATGCCCATCATTTCTGCCCATCAGTTCCACCCATCAGTGCCCATCAGTGCCCCCTATCCGCGCCGCCTATCAGTGCCCACCAGTGCTGCCTATCAGGGCACATCAGTGCCACCTATCAGTGCCTCCCATCAGTGCCCACCAGTGCCTCCCATCAGTGCCGCCTATCAGTGCTCATCAGTGCCACATATCAGTGCTCATAAGTGTGGCATATTAGTGCCTCCTTATTCGTGCCACCTAAACAGTGCACATAAGTGCTCATCAGTGCCGCCTCATTAGTGCACATCAGTGAAGGAGAAAAATTACTTATTTACAAGATTTACTGACAGAAAACTTTTTTTTTTTCAAAACTTGGTCTTCAAGTGGTTAATGGAGAGGCTATCTGTCATTGTGATGCATAAAATATAGCCCCTCTATAGGAATGAATAGGAATTTCTCTGTACATACACAAAAGCGAGTAACCAACCAGAAAAATTGCAGTGGCTGGACATGTAGCCTGGACAAGTAAGTATAAAACTTTGGCGGTTGAGTGGGTAGACTTGTAACTGTAATGCCCCGTACACACGGTCGGACATTGATCGGACATTCCGACAACAAAACCCTAGGATTTTTTCCGACAGATGTTGGCTCAAACTTGTCTTGCATACACACGGTCACACAAATTTGTCGGAAAATCCGATCATTCTGAACGCGGTGACGTAAAACATGTGCGTCGGGACTATAAACGGGGCAGTAGCCAATAGCTTTCATCTCTTTATTTATTCTGAGCATGCGTGGCACTTTGTGCGTCGGATTTGTGTACACACGATCGGAAATTCCGACAACGGATTTTGTTGTCGGAAAATTTTATAGCCTGCTCTCAAACTTTGTGTGTCGGAAAATCCAATGGAAAATGTGTGATGGAGCCTACACTCGGTCAGAATTTCCAACAACAAGGTCCTATTACACATTTTCCGTCGGAAAATCCGACCGTGTGTACAGGGCATAAGGGCATAAGAATGACTATTTCAAAGGTATTATTTAATGCAGGTTGTAGGCCTGTTCACAACAGCCATCATATTTCCAATTTTGAATATTTTATTTAATTAGTAGATGTTAAAACTTGCTCCTATAAAGCACAGATATTAATTCACTAAAGGAGTAAAGAATGTTCACTCACCTTGTGTATAAAGTGACACTGACTGGAGAGTGCAAAATCTGGTGCAGCTCTGCATAGAAACCAATCAGCTTCCAGTCAGCTTCTACCTGGAGGTGTTCTGTACACAGAATGTGTACTGACCACTCCCCAGAAACATAATTTCAGGCATCCCCTGCAACAAAAATGTCATTTTTGGTGAAATACTCCCTGTAGGAACCCGTCTAAAGGGATGCAGGCCCAGCAGATTTCCTCATTAGTGCCCTGCAGGTGCACACCTGATAGATAATTATGAAACCATTCCCATTAGACCCACTTATCACAGGCGCACAGAGGAACATACAGGGATTTCTTCAGAATAACAAAAGATAGGAATCTGCAACAAAGGTTGTTATAATCCTTGCAATGCACATAGATCACCCAGAGGGGAGTATTTTTTTTCTCAACAAAAGTGGAGTTACGCTTTAATTTAACAAGCTGAAGATAAAAGCTAATTGGCTACCATGCACAGCTGCTCCAAATTTTGCACTCTCCAGTTTAATAAATCAACCCCACTGTTCACTGTGAAATACCCAATCAGTTGTAGGGGAATTAAAAGAGGAATATTTTGCCGTGCACTTGACTGGGTGACTGGATTGAAGGCAGCATCACATTTTTCACTTTGCTAAGTGAACATTCATCACTCCTTTAGTAAATCAGCCCCAGTGGGTGCGGTTGGATGAGGAGGCCTTGGCTTGCTCTTCTCTGGATCATTAACCTTTGCTAACAGAAAAGTCAGAACACATGCATACAACTCAGAAAGTTTTATTATATTAGGTTTGGATGCTGAGTAAGTGCTGACATTCTTTAGGCTAACAATAGAAAAACTGCTAGCCTAATCAAAAAATCATTTAATGTTGTAACCAGATCCACGATATTTATGAAAAGATATCACATTATACAGGATATTAAATATCAACATTGTTTCGTCTTTCAGTGAAAGGATTGGGAAGTAACTACATATGTAAGTATTGATCATTCTAGGACAATTATGAGAATAACATAGCATAACACTGCCTACTCTTTGCCAATAAGACTTATTTTTCTGACAATACTTATTTCTTTTCATTTTGCTCTATTGTTCAAATAAACATTTTGTAATTTTATAAGGCATCAGTATGTTACACAAAGGAAAAACCTATTCGTAATGTGGAGGGTGCCATTCCTTTTAAAGATGCTACCTGCCCTGCTTTCAAGCTAATCAAACGGCTTAATAACTTCTGAGGCTCTGACTTGAACAAACATGCAGACCTTGGGTTGTGACTTCACTCTTAAAGCTTCACTTTACCCATAACAAACTTGCTTTAAAAAAAAAAAAAGTGCGTTCTTTAGCAACGAACATATATTCCACATTAATAATTATACTACCAACATTAGTGTGTGCTGTAAATTACCTCCAGCATCACTCCTATTTCTTTTTGCCGGAGGCTGCCATTTTGCTGAAGCCCAGAGCCCCTGAACAGCAGTAAATCATACAAATAAAAAGAAAATGGATGCGGGACTTTAAATGAGGTTTGTCTCTGTAATTAAGGATATTGTAACTAAAATATATTAATAAACACTATTAATTGTAACCAGTCCCCAATGGGTAGTCCCTATAATGGATAAACCAAACAAATATTTTGTGTGTACAATATAGGCACGATATAACCATATTCAATGCACAATAGTCACATATTTATTCAAGTATAAACATAGAAGAACATGATTGGTACTAAAGACAATAGTGAGTAAAAATCTGATACATACTTGTAATAATAATAAACAGTGCATAATAAAACATAAAAATGTACAAAATATAATAAGATGAATTCATCATAATACAAGCCATAAACCTGGCACCCTTGAGTATGGACTCAACGCGTTTCATGGTGCTTAAAGCCAATCATCAGGAGTAGGATGCTATAAAAATGAACAAAATAAGGGAAAATGAGTAAATGGACCTAGGTATAGTGTATTAAATACATACGGCTCTACAGTGAAGAAATAAAATAATGATGGTACTAAACCTATAGATTATCTCAAGATTATGAGCCTGCAGTAGCTGTATATAGCTAGACATAGCCAGGAATAGTTCGTCTCCTCCAGGGTTGAGGCGGGAGAACCCAGACCAGTGAAAACTTCTCACTGTACCGCCCGGTGGATCGGGCAGACTGAATGGGAGATCACAAGGCCAAACAGCTGGGGGCAGGAGCGAACGACCACCAAGCGGGAAGCAGGGAATGAGGTCTGGAGGCCCAGGGTATGATGACATGCCTGAATAATGGGCACATCCATAGAAGGAATGTCCATCAGGTGACCCTACAAAACATGCAATGAAACAGCTAAATAAGCATGAAATAGATATAATAGGTCTGTATGAATGAATGATGCTAAGAAAGAGGTGTATGTGAATAGATGTATATGAAGGTAGGTAAGTTTGTATGTGTATGTATGTATAAGTGTAGTGTATCAGTTAGTGTGTGTAAGAGTGTATATGTGTGTGTATGTAAATGGATCTGTGGTCCTGGGAAGAACCCTGTTTACCTGGAGGACTGGTAGGATTGAGCATGACTCGTCCCATGTGGAGAGAACAGACTGAAGGCAGCCATCGGCTCCCTCCTGGCTGAAGTACCCGTGCAAAGGGGTGGGACGCCACCAACGTCATGTGTCAACGCAAAGCGGCAGGGGTTAAGTGTGTCCTAGGGAGTGATTCTAATTGTGTGGGGGAGGGGCTGTGTGTGATATGCACTGATCACCGCTCCCAATTACAGGGAGCTGTGATCAGTGAGAGTGTCATTAGGCAGAACGGGGAGATGCTTGTTTACATCAGCATCTCCCCATTCTTCCTCACCTTGAGACGGTCGCGGGTATCCCCACGGACATTGGGTCCGCGGGACCCACAATCACGGTCATGAAGCTCCCGGTGGGCATGCGCGCCTGCAAGCTGCCTCTTAAAGGGCAACGTACAGGTACGTTAATCTGCCTGTACGTGCCTTTCTGCCTCAGTATATCTGCGTGAGGCAGTCGGGGAGCGGTTAAGGTACGCGCGATGCACGTGCACGGCGGTCATCGCATCCGCGATTGCTTGTGATAGAGCTAGAACCAGGGTCTGTGTGTGTAAACACATAAATCTGTCAGGGGAGAGGAGACAGATCATGTATTCCTACCAAGTAGGAACAACGATCTCTCTCCTCCTCAATCAGCCACATTCCCCCCACAGTTAGAACACACATAGGAAACACATTTAACCCTTTGATTGCCCCCTAGTGTTAACCCCTTCCCTGCCCGTGACATTTATACAGTAATCAGGGGCATTGATCGCTGTATAAATGTCAATGGTCTCAAAAAAGTGTCAAAGTGTCCGATTTGTCCACCACAATGTCTCAGTCCTAATAAAAATCGCAGATCACCATCATTACTAGTAAAAAAAAAAAATAATATTAAAAATGCTATAAATCTATCCCCTATTTTGTAGACACTATAACTTTTGCGCAAACCAATGAATATACGCTTATTGCGATTTTTTTACCAAAAATATGTAGAAGAATACAAATCGGCCTAAACTGATGAAGAAATTTGTTTTGTTTTTTTTTTTTAACTTTGTATATTTATTATAGCAAAAAGTACAAAATATTGTGTTTTTTCAAAATTGGTGCACTTTTTCTGTTTATAGCGCAAAAAATAAAAACTGCAGAGGTGATCAAATACCAGCAAAAGAAAGCTCTATTTGTGGAGGAAAAACGACATACATTTTGCTTGGGTACAACGGCGCATAACAGCACAATTATCAGTTAAAGCGACGCAGTGCCGTATCGCAAAAAATGGCCTGGTCAGGAAGGGGGCAAATCCTTCCAGGGCTGAAGTGGTTAAAGGATATTGTAGAAAGAATGTACAGTCAGACTTTAGCATGTGTGGTGAGCTTTCCTTTCAAATCTATATACTTGTTCTAGGTCAGTGGGGTAGATTAACTAGAAGAGTAGAAGCTGTCCAGTGAGTAAACTGAATGTTTGCCTAGCTTAGTAATAAAGGGAAGCAGTATTTTTTTAAATACCTATTCATTTCCATTGGAAATACAGTGCCTTGAAAAAGTATTCATACCCCTTGAAATTTTCCACATTTTGTCATGTTAACAACCAAAAATGTAAATGTATTTTATTGGGATTTTATGTGATAGACCAACACAAAGTGGCACATAATTGTGAAGTGGAAGGAAAATGATAAATGGTTTTCAAATGTTTTTACAAATAAATATGTGAAAAGTGTGGGGTACATTTGTATTCAGCCCCCCGAGCCAATATTTTGTAGAACCACCTTTCACGGCAATTACAGCTACAAGTCTTTTGGGGATGTCTCTTCCAGCTTTGCACATCTAGAGAGTGAAGTTTTTGCCTATTCTTCTTTGCCAAATAGCTCAAGCTCTGTCAGATTGACTGGAGAGCATCTGTGAACAGCAATTTTCAAGTCTTGCCACAGATTCTCAATTGGATTTAGGTCTGGACTTTGACTGGGTCATTCTAACACATGAATATGCTTTGATCTAAACCATTCCATTGTAGCTCTGGCTGTGTGTTTAGGGTCGTTTTCCTGCTGGAAGGTAAACCTCCGCCCCAGTCTCAATCTTTTGCAGACTCTAATAGGTTTTCTTCTAAGATTGTCCTGTATTTGGCTCCATCCATCCCCCCATCAACTCTGACCAGCTTCCCTGTCCCTGCTGAAGAAAAGCATCCCCACAACACGATGCTTCCACCACCGTGTTTCACGCGGGGATGGTGTGTTCAGGGTGATGTGCAGTGTTAGTTTTCTGCTACACATAGCGTTTTGCTTTTAGGCCAAAAAGTTTAATTTTGGTCTCATCTGAACAGAGTACCTTCTTCCACATGTTTGCTGTGTCCCCCACATGGCTTCAATCAAACTGCAAATGGGATTTCTTATGGCTTTCTTTCAACAATGGCTTTCTTTCAACAATGGCTTTCTTCTTGCCACTCTTCCATAAAGGCCAGATTTGTGGAGTGCACAACTAATAGTTGTCCTGTGGACAGACTCTCCCACCTGAGCTGTGGATCTCTGCAGCTCCTCCAGAGTTAGCATGGGCCTCTTGGCTGCTTCTCTGATTAATTCTCTCCTTGCCCGGCCTGTCAGTTTAGGTGGATGGCCATGTCTTGCTAGGTTTGCAGTTGTGCCATACTCTTTCTATTTTCAGATGATGGATTGAACAGTACTTGTACGTGAGATGTTCAAAGCTTGGGATATGTTTTTATAACCGATCCCTGCTTTAAATTTCTCCACAACTTTATCCCTGACCTGTCTGTTGTGTTCCTTGGCCTTCATGCTGCTGTTTGTTCACTAAGGTTCTCAATTAAATTATACACAGATAGACTATTTACTAATTAGGTGACTTCTGAAGGCAATCGGTTCCACTAGATTCTAGTTAGGGTAGCAGAGTAAAGGGGGCAGAATACAAATGCACACCACAGATATTTATTTGTAAAACATTTTGATAAGCATTTATCATTTTCCTTCCACTTCACAATTATTTGCCACTTTGCGTTGGTCTTTCACATAAAATCCCAATAAAATACATTTATGTTTTTGGTTGTAACATAACATGATTGAAGTACTGTGAACACCTGCACTTCAACAGCTTTACACATTTAAATAAACTTCATTGGCGTAGAAATTTTAGTTCAAATTCAATTAAGCTTTGGTAATAAAACCTGGAAGCTCATTGGTTTCTATGCAGAAGTGAGCCCGATTTTGCACTTTCTAGCTTTAGTAAATAAACCCCATTGTGTACTTAAAAGTGGGATATGCCTGTACTCACCTCTGAACTCTATGTTAAACTCCACTGACCTCTGCACTCTGCATTACTTACTACTGACCCCTAAACTTTTTAAGACCTTCCTTACTTTCTAATGGGAAGTTGATAGGTTATTTATTTTAAAAAGTGTGCTGCACCCTGGTGATCTTTGTTCTCTACCAGATTCTTCAGGTAGGTCCCCACATCCCCAGGTTTGCCTACCCCTACCATACATCTTACTGCCACATGCACCTCTCTAGCAGCTGCAAAATTCCTTACACTACAAGGGTTCCCTCTTTCTTTTTATTTTGTATTTAGGAGATATATAAATGTATATATATATACTGCATTTATGCATATATACCTATAGAACAGGGCATCAAGGATGGGACCTCGATGCCCGAATGGAAACTGTGTTTCACCTCTATTCGGGTTGTGGTCCCTTTAAGGGGCAACAGGGCATTAACTTAACTGCAGAAAGTGGCTCTTAAAAGGCAGGAGGCTCCAGAAAGCAGTGTGAAGAGTGCTTGCCACTGTTGCTAACACACCCGAAGGCCTCTTATATATATATATATATATATATATATATATATATATATATATATATATATATATATATATATCAGGGTGCCCATTTACTCACCATGCTCAGATGCAGGTGCTGGCATTTTAACTCCATTTCCTACAACTTTATGGATTCTTTGATATGCCCAAGGAATTCCTTAGCTTCCCTCTCATAAAGCAATTCAGTAAATTGACATTTGAATTGGCAGAGGTAGTTGGGCAAGTGAGCTGCAACCACGTGCCTCAAATGTCAGAACTCATGTATGGACAACCAGGCCTGAGCATAACAGCATGAAAACTCCAGAAGACCTAGACCCGCTGTTACCAGTGTACCCCAGCTCCAGTAAGATTCTTATAAAGACTATGCTATGCCAACACGTTACTCTGCCTCAATCACAGGGACATTGCTGTGATGAGTCCATATTTGTGCATTTGTTATGTGTTTGTTCAGCTTTTAGTATCCTGCAGTGTTTGCTTGATTTTGCCACCCTGAACCTGTTTTACATTATGGCTTCTAGTATTGCACTTTTCTAATAAATTGCAACTTACAATTACTCTCTTTCTGAATACTTGGCCAATTACATATTCTGGTAAGTATGTATATCCACTTGAAGGAAACCTGCACTGAGAGATATACGTAGACAACCATTACTGATCTCTGCTTCTGAAAATGTCAGGGCCGGTTCACACGGGGGCGACTTGTCAGGCCACCTAGCCGCCTGACAAGTCGCCTCCCGTTCTGTACAATGGAACCGTTCTAATCGGAGCGACGCAAGTCGCTCCGACTTAGAAGAAAGGTTCCTGTACTACTTTGGGGGCGACTTGCATAGACTTCTATACAGAAGTCGTCTTGCAAGTCGCCGCGGCAGTCGTGTGCAGGTCGCCTTAGTTTCTTGGCTCTCTTGTAATCCAATGGCATCAGCAGTAATTACGTAATTGAGCCATAATGTGTGCAGGTCAGTAATTTCAACTAGATATGATTTTATTTCAAAGAAACCAAAGAACTTCTATGAAAGCCAGAATGCTGATATTTTCAGACTGATGTCAGAAATGGTAGCCTCCTAACATATTTTTTGATTATTTTTTCTTGAGGGTAAATAGATCATGTTTTTTTCATGACTGTGCTCCCTCACAGCTTAAACACCTTTCCTTTAATTTTTACAGTCTCATAGAACATTTAACAAATAAATGTTTCAAATTAAACTAGTTAGTCAAGATACAGCTATGCTGATGTATTTTAAAGGGGCAGAAGTGATGCCTCCCTCTCTCTAGATTTAGGAGGCCTGCTTTTGTAAAGTGTGAAGAGAACACAAGCATGCAAAAAAAAAAGAAAAGGTAAAGATTTTTTTTTGCCTATAATTGGATGTTTGAAGTTAATACTTTGGTAACAGAGACCACATAGATCATTTACTACAGTGGTAGATCAAGTAAGATCATTTCTGTTATTAAAAGAAGCAGCCCCAACAACATACTAATTTCCCGCATTACTAAAGTATCATAGGATTAGCACAATTTTATGTGCCTTCTAGTGATTTATTACATTATTTAATTTTTCTCATCTGAAGAATTTTCAATGTTTTTCTATGTAATTATAAATAGCATTGTGGCATTCATATTTTCAATAGTTTATAAAAAAAGCATCTGTAAACTAAACATGAATAAATATATTAACTATAGTATTCAGAAATGTTTGATTGCGGGGCATTAGAGTTTTAATGCTTCTGTCTGGAATATGATAAATAATGTAAAAGACGAGGACAAGGCAGACGTATCTGAATATGTTTATAACTACTGGAAAAATATGTTAGCATTATTAATTGAATACACTTGTGAGCCTATCATATCTCCATCTGATATGTTGCCTTGTATACTGTAAATAGATATGTTCTTAAAAATACTTTAAGTGCCAAAAGGAAAAATAATATTTATTTATGTAGCTATCCTGGACATAGACTCAAACTCACAGACCTGTCAACACATACACAGTTTCTCACTAGAATACTAAATTAATTTTGAGGAACTCTTCGAGCATAAGATGTTAGTGTTGGCTTTTGTACAAAAAATACATTTATGCTAGCAACACATTTTGCCAATTTCATTCTTCATCTGCAATTTCAAACAGCTCAATAATGAAATAATCAAAGTATGGCTGCATTCAAATAGGAGAAATTGTATTGCTATTGCTTATTATTTTAGGTTTATCTTATTGAAACCTTCTAATTCCAAAAAGAGTAATTTCTTAAGTGTCAATAATAACAGGTAAAATGGAACTCTGCCCAAAATGGATTTTAGATAGGAGGGCAGGCTCTCCTCAGCACTGAAAATTCATCCCTTCAGACTGAACGTATTCACTCTTGAAAAGAGTTCATTATGGATGGGATAGAATTACCTTTTAACACATAAATGACAGTATAGAAAACTTGATAGATTATTGTTCATATTAGAAAGATACTATCACCTTACCCATGCAGAGCTAAATGACTGTGTTTTTGCAAAGGGATTCTCTTATTCTCACCTTGGCAGCACAACCCCCATCACCCAGAGTGGCAATGGGCTTGCATTTACCTCAGTGGAACTTAGGTGAGCCAAGACAGACTATAGAATTGGCATTTACTAATTACAGCCAAGCGGTCTACATTGAGCAAAATATTCTTGCTTAAAGCAAGGTGACTACACCCACCTCCAAATTTAGATCTATCAAGTCTATCTATCAAGCCTAAGGCTGGATTCACACCTATGCAGTTTTAGCGCTTTTTGCATTTTGCAGATTTGCACTACAGTCCATTTAACATGGTTTCCTATGGAACACGTTCTGTAGTGCAAATCTGCAAAATGCAAAAAGCACTAAAAATGCATAGGTGTGAATCGAGCCTGAGTCTATCAAGCTTCTACTTCTGACAGCAAAAAATTGGGACAGAATATGGGATAGGAAAGAATGGAAACACATTTTACAGTGTTAATGAAAGAAATTATTGAACAGTTATACAATAAACACACTAAAATGTTCCTTAACTCTCTCTAACTGACTCTGCACAGCAAAGCAGATATTACACATCTTGTTTAAGGATCTTCACCTGCAGAGGAAACAAATACAAAAAAACAAACTGCAGCATCACTAAAACAAGGATGTAAGCCTCATTTTCATAGCAGGGATGCATCCTCCTAATAACATGATATATTGCACCTTAAAAAATAGAAATGGCTTTGGAAGTCCAGTACCTATAACAGGGTGGTGCTCAACTGCCATGCAGAATCAGAAGAACAGAACCAAGTCCTCACAAAAATGGTGCAAGCAATACATTTAAAGAGTTACTAAACCTGCAACAGTAAAATCATTCTATATATGCAGTAGGGGAGCAATTCACACTGACTAGCTCTAAAATGCATGTACATTTCCATCCATTTTAGTTGTATTTTAAAGTACACTGTTGTCCGTTGACATACATTTTGCATTTTAATGCAACGCAACACAAAGATATGGAGTGAAAAGAATACATTGGAAATTATTGTTTTTAAGAGTCAAACAAGAAAAAAAAAAGATATAAGTACTTTGAAGAATAACTTTGCTAGCAGATTACACAAAAACATTCTTGAACAACAGCAGTTGAACACTTTTAAAATGTATTATTTATAAAAACCAAAAACATAAGGCCCACTTATAAGATTACTCACCCCCTCTATTGAACCATTGATGAATTTGTATGTGGGGGGAGGGGTTCTAATTTAGTAGAAGACCACACCTGACATTTGGAGACATTTGAGGGGGTGGGGGAGGGGTTCTAATTTAGTAGAAGACCACACCTGACATTTGGAGACATTTGAGGGGGTGGGGGAGGGGTTCTAATTTAGTAGAAGACCACACCTGACATTTGGAGACATTTGAGGGGGTGGGGGAGGGGTTCTAATTTAGTAGAAGACCACACCTGACATTTGGAGACATTTGAGGGGGTGGGTAAAGCAGTACAATGGAGCTGACAATATACATTGTTAAAGGGACTACAGGCTAGAGGTATAAATGGACCCAGGATTGCATGGTGGGGAGGTTAGTGAAGGTAAATACGCATGTATGGCAAAAAATGATTTATGAAAATAACAGGCATGCATTAAGATAAAGGGGACATTCACAGCATATTCCAAGCATGGTAATTATGTAACAAGGAAATTTAGACAATACATTAGCAAACATTAAATACATATCATGTAATATTAAAAGATAAAAAAATTACCTTCATATAGTCTTTCTGCAGGACCTGAATTATAGCAGAACAAGTCTCTGGGATTATGATCCCCAGAGCCTGTCAAGAACTTCAAGTCCTGAAGACTTCTCCCAGTCGCCAAGTAACGTAACGTGGCAACTAGCCTCTGCTCCGACATGATGGCTTGCCTCATGCAGGTATCCTGCCTGCAGATATAAGGGGTCAGCATAGCCAGCAGACGTTGAAAAATGGGGTCCGTCATCCTGAGATAATTCCTGAAATCCTCAGGATTATTCTCACGGATCTCACGGAGCAAAGGCATGTGCGAGAATTGGTCATGCTGGCGCAACCAATTCTTCATCCATGAACTCCTCCTCTCCCTGTTCATGGACTGGACTCGGGTCAAAGTATTAACCCCAACACCAAGTCCCCATGCAGCACGAACTCAAAAACGAGTACGTCCATGCACCATGGCTTCAAAACGGTCGGCTGGTCAAACAAACAAACTTAGAACAAACACACTGAAGAACAGCAAGGCCTATGAAGAGCGACCTGAAGATCAGGAACGAGCGGACCAGAACGGCCTGCTAGGCAGGTTACGAACTGACCAACACGCACTGAAAACCAGATACAAACCTCACTAGCACAAACTGAACCGCAGAAAACGATCGAAATAAGCTGAAGTGTGAAAAGCGTGAATAGTCTCTAACCAAACTTCTACTAACACGAGATAAACATGAGATTAGCAGAAGGAGCCCAAAGGGTGGCGTAATGGGGCTTGAACTTCCTTTTTCTAGTCCCGTCGTACGTGCTGTACGTCACTGCGTTCAAAACCATCAGACTTTTGGAGTGATCGTGTGTGTCCAAGTCTGTCAGTTTGTAAGTCCGGCGCACCTACGCTACAAAGTCCATTGGAAAGATCGCCGGACCAAGTCTGCCGTAAAGTCCGATCATGTGTACGCGGCATAAAAGCCTCTCACCATACAGATGCTTTGCAGATGTCCTGCAAACAGCAATCAATCATAACACTGTCCCAGCTCCCCCTGCTGCCTGACTCTTTATCACTGGTTTGGGAAAGGGACCAGCAATGTGGGTTACAGACTTTATATTCTTCTCCTTGGTGTCTCTGGTGATGAGCAGAAGGCAAAACAGGATGTGAAGGTGCAATATTAAGGCTCTCTGATGGGTCTGTCTGTCGTCTGTCCCTCCCAACGCACAGGTCACTTGTGGCTCTTCTCCATCTGTACCACTTGCTTCCCACAGGATTTTTTGTACCCAGTTCTTTCTGCGGCCCTGGTTTTGAAACCTTTATCTCCAACATTAAAAATTTGAAAAGTGTACACTGTCTTTGAAAGTGTTGATCTTCAGAATTCTAATGCTGCGTACACACAGTCGGACTTTTCGTCTACAAAAGTCCGACGGACGCCGACGGACTGAAGCTGGCTGTCAATCCGATCGTGTGTGGGCTTCCCCGGACTTTCAGCGGACATTCAGCGGACTTTTCCAGCCTCAAATCTGACTTTAGATTTGAAACATGCTTCAAATCTTTACGTCGTAACTACGCCGGACCCAGAAATCCGCTCATCTGTATGCTAGTCCGACGGACAAAAAAAACAATGCATGCTCATAAGCAAAAACTAAATGGAAGCACTTGGTCTAGTAAAACTAGTGTTCGTATTGTAGATAGCACATTCCTCACGCTGCAAATTCTGTGATCGTTGAATGCAGCGCATTAATGTCTTCTTTAATAATGCTATAAGAACGAAGATGTTTTGCTGTTCATATTCAAACAGAGTTCTCCCAAACTGATTTCTGGATTCTTTTTCTCTTTGATCTCATGAATGATATAGTATTATTTTTCAAAACAATGTCTCCATACTAATAATAATTTTTATGAGGGGGCAGGCTCGAGGATGGGCGTGACCGGAGGTTGAGGGGAAGGGGAGGGCGTTGCGGACCCAGACCAAGCTGCTCCTCCTGATGTCCATGCTGGAAGCCTGAACTCCGGAGCGATACTTCCATGCTTGTGACGGCCTGATCCCGGGGAGATATCTGAGGAGCGGCATATCCGAGGATCAGACCGGCGTCTCTGTGTTTGCTTCTCCGGGTACAGGAGTGTATGCTCTATAGGACTCCTCTTCAGAGCCCTCGCTGAATACAAGCAGGAGGACGCTGCCGAGTAGAACAGCTGATTGGGGTAAGGAAGACCGCACAGGTACGCTGTATGCTATGTTCTATATGCCCTGGGAAAGCTTGTTTGAATATCCCCCTGGACGAGACTTTCTGGAAACTTTCTCCTGAGGGCACCCCTTGGTGAGCTCCTTTTTTGAAGAGTGGGGAGGAGGATATTGGGGGCTGGAGAGCAGTGGCGTCTCCAGCTTTCATATTTAGGGGGGGCACATGGGGGGACAGGGACAAAAATAGGGGGGCAATATAAAATGCAAATATATATATATATATATATATATATATATATATATATATATATATATATTATCTATCCTGGGGCCCTTTACCCCTTTACTACAATCCCACAATGGCCCTTTCACATGTTCTGCAGTGAGCCCCCTTCCTACTGGGGCCCCCCCAGGGTGACAGAGAACAAGAGATATATGTCACCAGCATACCAAGAAAATATAAGGGTCCAAAGCAGTGGGAGAACTATCAGGGTTGCAAAGGTTGTCTTGCCACCGGGCCCTGGTGTTCTGTCACTGTGGGGTTCCCCAGCCTCCTCTTGCTGTCCTGCCCCTGCTATTGACAGCGCTGGTCTGGCATTTCTTGGAATTTACAGGCTCGTTCTCCTGGGAGGGGGGTTGGGAGGGATTGGGGAAGGAGATGGATATATGGTGGTATGGGGGAAGGGAGGGGGGTAAGAGGGTATAGTGGTGTGAAGTAGGAAGTATTGAAGAAACACAAAAAGTAAAAGCACTAAAATTTCAATTATTAATTACAATAGTTTTGGGAATAGAGAATTATGTTGAGTCAAGACACAGGAATAGGTGAATGGTAGGCACTAAAATAGATAAGAGGGTAACCTCAGGTAAATTTAAATATATGAAGATATGTTCATGGAATGTGAGGGGGGTGAAAGATGTATGTAAAAACAAGCTATTTTTTCTATGGCCAGAACAAGGCAGGTCAGGATACTCTGTCTCCAGGAGACCCACCTAGATAAAGATACAGTGAACACTCTGAGGAATAGGAACTATCAAGAGCAGTATCACTCAACTCATACCTCGTATTCAAGGGGAGTGAGTGTGCTGATAAATACTGGGTTGGTTTTCTCCTGCAGGCAGAGTAAACTGGATAAGTATGGTCGATATGTTTTTCTCTACTGTAATATTGAGGGGCGGGACTGTATTCTTGCGAGTGTGTATATTCTTCCATCATTCAAAACAGAAATACTTAGCGAATTGATAGGCTTCATAGCGGACAAACCTGGGGTACCGGTTGTAGTGACAGGGTATTTTAATACGGCCATGGACAACTGTGTAGATAGATCCCCGACAAAGGGGATCCCTGGAGGGTCATCTAAGGGCCCACTTTCCCAATTCTGTGAGGAAGTAGGATGGGTGGATATCTGGAGGAAGTGGCTTCCGAGTGAGAAGCAATATTCATGCCACTCGAGGACGCATGCTACTTTATCCAGGATTGATTTAGTGCTCTGTAATGAGGAAGCCCTGAGGATAGTGGGAGGGATAGATTACGAGCCAAGGGGGCTTTCAGACCACACTCCATTGGTCTTTTCAGTTAGAATGGGGCTGAGCGTTGGAGGGGGGGAGTGGAGACTGAACCCCTTTTGGCTTGAAATAATTGAGGATGATGAGGGGATCGCTGGTAGTTTGGAAGAATTTATAAATATGAATTTAGGATCCGCCCCGCTAGGTATAACCTGGGACGCTTTGAAGGCGTTCCTTAGAGGGGTCTTCATTCAGAAAATCTCCTATGCCAAAAAGAAAACACAGGTCAGGGAATATAGAATAAGAGACAAGGTGAGGGTGGCAGAAGGGAGGTACTTGGAGGAGCCAACTATAGCTAGTTATGAGGCTTGGGTAGAAGGCCAGGAAGAATACAGGAAATTAGTATTAGAGAAAGAAGAAAAGAGCAGAATGTTTCAGAAACAGAATTTTTTTTGTGAAGGGGAATTAGTGGGTCGAACTTTGGCACTGATAGCTAGGGCAAATGGCCCCTCATCCACTATATCAGAAATATGGGATAAGGACGGGAATACTATTAGAACTACCCCTGGTATAGTGGAAGTGTTTAAAGACTACTATGAAAGTCTGTATAGGGCCCCACAGTCGGATGTAGAGGGGGAGATGTGGGAGTTCTTTGAGATATTGAAAATAACTCCGTTATCCAGTGAGGAAAGAGATGCCCTGGAAACTCCGTTGACATTGGTGGAGTTGCAAGGAGTGGTAAAGGAAATGGCGAATCAAAAAGCGCCAGGACCTGACGGCTTGCCCATAGAAACTTATAAGAGATATGGGGATGTCTTGTTACCAAAACAGCTAGGAATAAATTGTTACTATGCTAAAAAAAAAAAAAAAATAAAATAATAATTTTTACACTTGTTTTTTTTGGGGGAGTCATCTTTTATTTTTGATTTTCTCCAGATGTTTATTTTATGACTGTTGTCGAACTTATTTTATCTTTATCTACTTTTTTTTTTTTTTTTTGGGGGGGTTTGTAAAGTTACCACAAAGAACCATTTTATTTTTTTGTTTTTTTTTTTTTTAGTTTTGTATTTCTTAAATAGAACACAAATACATTTTTATTTCATTTTTGTCCGAGTGACTATTTCACAACAGACAGTGCCCAACGACTCATTTCTCAAATAATGGCCTGGAATGGGGAGATTGATCAAATGCGGAATCGGCTGGATCGTATGCAGCAGGAAATGAAGGACATGATCGATGTTTTGGGTCGAATCTAAATGCCCTTTTTCAACCCAAAAAACATTGATCATGTCCTTCATTTCTTTGTTTGCTGACCCCATTCTGGGCCTTCTCTTTTGTTGAAATTATATGCCTGTTTCACAAAAAAAAAAAAAAAAATGGAGGCCTGTTTTGAAAAAAACAAAAAAAAATAGAGGCCTGTTTTCCCCAAAAACAAAAAAAAATGTTTAAAAATAAATTTGAAAAAATAGAGGCCTGTTTAAAAAAAAACAAAAGAAAAAAGAGGCCTGTTTTTAAAAAAACCAAAAAAAAATTAAAAAAAAAGCCTGTTTTTAAAAAACCAAAAAATAAATAAAAACAAAGAGGCCTGTTTTTAAAAAATCAAGAAAAAAAAAAAATAAAAAAGAGGCCTGTTTGTTAAAACACAAATAAAAAAAATATATATTTTAAAATATAAAAAAATATAACTAATTATATTTTTCTAAATTTGTGAATGTATACAGAATATTAAAACATCTGTTTAGTAATTAACTAAATGTGTGGTTTGTTATTTCACTGCTCAGTATCAGTTTGTTTAAATTTAAAATAGTTGTTTACAGTGACAATGGTGCTTATTTAGTCAAGGAAAATACACTTGGCACTACAAGTGCTCTACCATAACCTAGGAGAAAGCCAAAAAGAAAGGCAAGCAATAAATATAATTCAAGATTTCATCAAGATTTTTAATTTTGATAATTTAAATATCCTGGGCCATTGCAATGGCCCCCCTACCCATAAAATAATTTACATATTGCTCTCGAACTTGACGGGCACTTTGGGGGGCCAAGCCAGTACGGACAGTATCCAGGCCCGTAAGATTGTCACTGATAAGTCCGGCCTCAGGCCCAACTGGCACAATATAATTTGTTGAATGTTTGTGCAAAAAGTTGTGCAGGATGCAGCACGCTAAAATGATAAAATTAAGTTTGTATTCCGCCAAGTTAATGGATGTTTGAAACAGGCGGAACCGGCTGGCCAGAATCCCAAACGCATTCTCAACAACTGTTCTCGCTCTGGCCAGCCGGAAATTAAAAACCCTCCTCTCCGGGGTGAGGGTTCTTTGGGGGAATGGCCTCATGAGGTGCTTGCTCAGAGCGAAGGCTTCATCTGCTATGAAGACAAAGGGGAGTCCTTCCACGTTATCCGCATCAGGTGGCAATCCCAGGCCACCACTCTGGAGACACTGGCAGAACTCCGTCTGGGCAAATACTCCTCCATCCGACATCCGGCTATTCTTCCCCACGTCCACATAGAGAAATTCATAGTGTGCCGACACCACCGCCATTAAGACAATACTATGGAACCCCTTATAATTAAAATAGTATGACCCCGAATGGGGTGGTGGCACGATGTGGACATGTTTCCCATCTATAGCCCCTCCACAATTGGGAAAGTCCCAACGGGTGGCAAAATGGGATGCCACAGTCTGCCATTTCTGTGGCGTTGAAGGAAACTGGGGAATCAAACAAGAAAACAAAACTCAGTAATTTGGAAAAGAACATTGCAACAACATTATACACTTAAAACATTATTGCCCAGCATCAGTATAACATTAAATAATTGAAATCTTCTTGAATAAATAATATGGAAAGGCACACTTATCAGATTGCTCACCCCCTCTGATGGCACATTGTTACATTTTAGGGGGTGGTGAAATTAGAAATTAAAAGTGTAAGGACACGCAGGGTTTTATTGACTAAAGGCTACAAGACTGTGCAGTTGTCGCACTCTGCAAGTGCAGTTGCTCCACAGCTTAGTAAATGAGGTAAGGTAAAAAGGCTTTCATGTTGCAAGGAGTACCCAATCACATGCAAGGGCAATTAATCCAAACACTTTGTGGCTTGCACATAATTGGATGATGGAAATCAGCACAGCTTCTGCTCATTTACTAAAGCCCTGGAGCAAATGCACTTGCAGAGTGCAAATGCATTTTGCAAAGTGCAACATATATTTGCTTTGTAAAAATCAACACCACAGAACATTATAGCAAATTATTAGGGGGGGGGGTGGAAATCAAGTTAATGACACGCACACTATTTGGATGGAGTTTAGGTGGGGGGAGGGGTTTGGAAATCAAGTTAATGACACGCTCACTATTTGGATGGAGTTTAGGTGGGGGAGGGGTTTGGAAATCAAGTTAATTACACGCACACTATTTGGATGGAGTTTAGGTGGGGGGAGGGGTTTGGAAATCAAGTTAATTACACGCACACTATTTGGATGGAGTTTAGGTGGGGGGAGGGGTTTGGAAATCAAGTTAATTACACGCACACTATTTGGATGGAGTTTAGGGGGGGGTGGAAATCTAGTTTATGACACGCACACTATTTGGATTGAGTTTAGGGGGGGTTTGGAAATCAAGTTAATGACACGCACACTATTTGGATGGATTTTAGGGGGGGTTTGGAAATCTAGTTTATGACACGCACACTATTTGGATGGAGTTTAGGGGAAAGAAAAAATACAATGCAGCTGACTAAATACGTTCAAACTGAGTAGACTAGGTGGATATGTGCCCAGCATTGTATGCTGGGGAGGTTAGTGAAGGCAAATATACATGCATGACAAAAAAGAAGAGGAAAAGATTCCAGCACGCGTGAGGAGAAAAAGGGGACATTCACACTATATTGCAATGATGGTAAGTAGTGTTTGAGTTAAGAAATACATTACATTATCAAAGATTAAATAAAATAACATGTGATGCTAATAAAAGAACAAAATCTTACCTTAATATAGTCCTTCTGCAGGACCTGGATGATGGCAGAACAGGTCTCTGGGATAATGATCCCCAGAGCCTGGGGGGAGATGCCTGTCGAGAACTTGAGGTCCTGCAGGCTTCTCCCTGTGGCCAAGTACCGCAAAGTGGTGACTAGCCTCTGGTCCGGAGTGATGGCTTGCCTCATGCAGGTATCCTGCCTGCTGATATAGGGGGTCAGCAAAGCCAACAAACGGTCAAAAACGGGGTCCGTCATCCGGAGAAAGTTCCTGAAATCCTTAGGATTATTCTCACGGATCTCACGGAGCAATGGCATGTGACAGAACTGATCACGCTGGAGCAACCAATTCTTGGTCCATGAACTCCTCCTCGCCCTGTTCATGGACTGGTCTTGGGCTGAAGAATGAACTACAGCACCAAGCACATACAATGCATGAGCTGGACGACGAGTACGTACAGGTAACATGGCTTTAAAATGGTCGGCTGGTCAGAACGCACTTAACAGAACGCACTGAAGAACAGCAAAGCCTGTGAAGAGTGACCTGAAAATCAGGAACGAGCGGACAATAAAACAAAGATTTCTCAATGCCAACTGACCAAACGCACTGAAAAGCAGATACAAACCTCACAAGCACAGAGTGAACAACAGTTAAAACGAACTAAAAAATACGAGTCTCACAAGTGCGAATCGTCTCTCACCAAACTTCTACTAACACGAGATAAACACGAGATTAGCAGAAGGAGCCCAAAGGTGTCGTACGGGCTATTGAACTTCCGTTTTATAGTCTTGTCGGACTTGGTGTACGTCACCGCGTACTAGGCTGTCGAATTTTTGTGTGATCGTGTGTAGGCAAGTCCGTTCGTTAGAAAGTCTGCCGCAAGTCCGCCGCAAGTCCGCCAAAAGTCCGCCGAAAGTCTGTCAGACGGGCTGTTGGACTTTTGTAGATGAAAAGTCCGACCGTGTGTACGCGGTATAACACCCAGTGTTGTATACAAAGACATTCATAGAGAGTGAAACTGGAGAAATGGGCCAGCCACACAGGAGAACAGGCCAGAACAGGATCAATACTAAGGCTCCTCACACCAAAGCAAAGGAGAAGGCCCTAAGTGTCATCCAACACAGAGTGCAAGATCAACACATGAGATCTACCTGGACCAGAAACAGCTCCAGACACTCTTACCACTCCCTCAAGCTCAGCACCCCAGAGCTTGAAACTTGCTGTGCACTTGTAGTGCAAAGTGGATTTGCCTTTAGTAAATAACCCCCAATGTCTCCTTCTCATATTGCTGTAACCCAGCACCTGCCTACATACAAGAAAGGTATTTTAGTCCATAAAAATTTCATAAAATATCTGGGAACAATACTAACAGATAACAGTCAACAAAGGCAGAAAACATAGGATGTTCGCAGCTCACAATTTCTGACAAGACCAAGAGGTGTATTATTGTCACTTATTGAACATACTTTACAAAAAACGTTCAAGCGTAAATTTAACGGATCGAAAGAGAGCAAAGTTCACTCATAGAGTTTACTGTATATACAGTACACTTTAACCATTCAATTCAAAAATAGGCTCTCTCAGTTGGGAAAACTTTATAAAATACCGCAGATTCCACACCATGACCTGTATTTTATGAACAGGCTGTAAAATGAAGGTTGTGTATTTTGGAGTATTACTGCAAGAGTGAATAGCAATATCTGCTCTCTGGTATAACTGGGCCCTATAATGCATTTGTATGTGAGTCCCTAGAGGAATTAAGAATAACAGACATACAAAAATCACCAACTGTGTAAACTATATTATATACCATCTAAAAAATACTTGTTATTACATTTCCCTATTTGTCATATGATGGCTATGAGTTTGTATGCTGTAGTTAACAACTCTTCAGTTCTTTCCTATCAGAAATCTCTACAAAATAAAGAGTTCATTTTACAAAATGCCATTACTAAACAGGTAAATAGAATTTCTGATAATTTTTTTTTAATGTAGAGTGTCATGAATCCAATGTAAACATTCTGTCAAAGTATTTTTCTTAAAACCCAATGAGATCTCGCAAATGCCTTCAAAGTGTCTCTGTGATATATTAAGCACCTTGTCTGTTTAATTGAATCATAAAAATACCAGTAGAGATCATGTCACCACTCCATAATCTTTTGTGTTAACACTTTATTCTGTTTTGATTCAGGGATTTTTTTTTTCTGGTTTCTAGTCAGTATAGGTCAATTTGCATATCAGCATGACAACTATAGAGTCTTGCTTTACTTTAGCCTAATCCCTCTTTATGTGGAGAGGGATTTACATTCCTTAATTGAATCCTATGGAATTTTACAACATAAAATGCTGTTACGAAGATTTAGCCTAAACCTCTTTTTTAGAAATGGATCACTTTTTTTCCCAAGTATCATAAATGTGGACTTATTTCTCAGTCTAATGCAACCTACGTTAATGGAGAATATTTTCTAGGTATTAAAATCCCATGATGAAATTGAATGTTAACTTAAAAGATGGTAGTCATTAAAACAGAGATAAGCTTCCTACAACTGATATTCTCAAGAGCCAGTGACCAGCCAGGATTCGATTCATTAAAGTCTATGCCAAGATACTGTTTTGTAATTAGTACAGCAAATGCAAGTGATTATCTTTAAAAAAAAAATAAAAACTGGTGATAAAAACTGGCAAGCTTATTACTTTCAAGGACATGGCTGGACTACAATCTGTTGTATTAAATTATATTGTATTGTAGAGCTAACTTTCACAAACTATATATTTTTTGGTAAAATAAATGTTTTTTTCCATCTCATTTTATTTCTCTCTGCACTGTGCATGTCCTATAGATTTTTGGCACTTGGGAATTGTGTAAAGAAAGGGTGACAATGCTGCATCTGAGCCAAAAAGGTGTTGTCATTCTAGGAACTAATTGAGGAAAAAGGAATACAAAGAAAAAATAGGCCATCGTACCTGGGTATTGAAATAGCATAGCCACCCTCATTATTTCCTCTTTGACTCCGTAGTAGTGGGGCTTGACCACGATATCCCTTGGGAGGCCATCCGAACAGGGAGGCTGAAGGGCCCTATGGGCTCTATCTATTTCCAGGCAGTGGCTAGGAATGTCTGGTACGAGGTCTTTGATAAACGTGCACACTGCAGAGTGGACATCCTTTACTGTTTCGGGAAGACCTCTAATCCTGAAGTTATAATGTCTGGATCTGTTTTCCAAGTCATCTATTTTAGAAAAGGCAGTGTTCAGTTGGTCCTGCAAGTCCTGAATTCTGGCAATATTTTCATTTGTTCTAGCCACAGTATGAACTGCTTTTTTTTCTATGGCTTCAATTCTAGTTCCCAGATTTTGCAGATTAGCCTGGATCGCAGATGTGATTTGCGTAGCAGTCTGGGATAGGCCCCTGGAAATCATTTTAGAGAAGATAGACAGTAATGCATTGAAGCTAATGGGGCTAGGAGGGCCGTTCAGTGAGTACTCCTCTGCTAGGCCTGGGCTAGCAACCAGATCCCCTATGGGGGAATGCAGTAGTTCCTCTAGGGTCCTCTCCAGCAGGGATTCAGTGGAGGCTGGGGAATGTAGGGCTGGGGCAGATGTACTCACTGCTGGGGTGGCTGGAGTAGCTCCATTCTGAGCAGCATGGTTCGGATTGGCAATTTCCCTCCTTCTCCTCCCTCTATGCATACACACCATGCTGAGCTGCGGTCGCCATCTTGAAGGCCCTGGGTGTTGGCTGCTCGGTGCTTATTTGTTGGGAGAGGTCCCTCCTTGCTGTTCCCCCGGACATCAGCGTACTCTCCGTGGTCTCCGGAGTTGCCCCACAGGTGTTGTGTGGGGCTGCGCTGTTTAGCTGCCGCTACAGACAGTAGATGGCTGGAGCGGGACGGAGCTCCCTGTCTAAGTGTCTATACACTATATTTAAAGGATTTTTTCCATTTTTATTGTTTCACTTTAAGCATAATTAAAATCACTGCACTGCTTAAAAATTTTTTTTTTTAAATGTTCAGGGTTTAAGTCCGAACTTTTGTGATGATTCGAGAGTTCTGGCTCGAACTGAACCGGGAGGGTGTTCGGCCCAACTCTAGTTGGCACCGGCACAAAGGACACTTTGCATTAAATGTATGTAACACCCTTTGTGTTAATTAAAAAAAAAAACTTAGGCTTTACAGTTGTAATTAAAGATAAAGCCATTAAAACAACTCTTTCATTTAGCGTATTGTGTTTATGATAAATAAGGCATGATCTCTTGTAGATGTAATCCCTCCAGGAAGATTTGCTTCAGTTAATGTGTTCCCAGTGGCTTTATTGGATAAGCATGCATCTGTTTCAGATGTAACTTAGAAGGGTCTCGCTGAGGCATTTTATTTTGTTTCTGAGGTGGTCAAAAGACAATCTGCATATTATAAGTAAGATTAGACATAATTCACAGAGACATGTAAATTACATACTGGAATGAGACGTGTTGTTGCTCATGTGTGGGTTGTATAGCACATGGAAAAACCATAATGTTGAGGAAGACACATTTTGAAAGCACATCTGAACAGATCAGATGGTGTACAGACTTCCTTCCAACTTTATTAAATACAAAAAGCTGTAGAAGGTAGAAACATTTGGCACACTTGGACTCAAGTAAATTGATAGGAAAGGGGATAAACAATATAAAAATAGAGCTAACATATAAACAAAATAGGATTTCTTTTACATTTTTTTAGCTGCTATATCCTTCACAAAAGTAAAACAGCACAGTTAGTCTATGATGTATATATTATGGTAACCACACACAATATGATTTGACTGCTACAGCTCCCTACCATGTAATGAAAAAAGACTACCTGATTTGATATAACTTAAATAGATTATATAGATAGGCATTTCTACTATACAGTATTTTTGTTCCTTAACCACTTCCCACCCAGCCACTGTACTGGGAAGGAAAAGCGTTGTTCTGGTAAGACATACTTGTACGTCCTCCCACTTGTGTAGCTCTTGCACACTCTTGGGGGTGGCCCTGTACCATGTGATTGATATGACCAATCACACTAAGGCAGCCCATACCTTGATCTTTTTTTTTTCATCCAATGGGTTGAACGAAAAAAAAATATCTGATTCCCCTATCCACATATTTGATGTGGATGAGGGAAGCCTTCCCACTGTGATATTGTAGTGTGACAGCGGGAAGCCTACCCAGCTGTCAGAATACAATGATCAGTGTTGCTGGCTATAGCTTGTACACAAGGCAATTGATAGTTATTTTTTTGTGTACAACCAGCCTGCCCATACATGGATTGAAATTCCGCCGGTCCCTGCTGAACTGGCCAAATTTCGATCCATGTATGGCCGGATTTACAGTAGTAAACAACATCTTTCATTCATGATGCCATTGTTTACTACTGTGATCTCTGGGATTGTTCACAGCAATCACAATATGATTGGCCTTGTACCATGTGATCACTGTGGCCAATCACAGGAGTACTTAATGGTTGCATAAGTGCAGCCAAACAGTGTTAGAAATGATTGCTTATACAGTCATCATGACTGTATAAGCAATCATTGTATTAAAAAAAAATAATGATCACACCCCCATAGCAGTACAGTGTCAATATAGTGACAATTCACTGCTCTGGTGACAGTATGTAAAAAGAAATGCAAAAATAAAAGGTCAGGAAAGGGTTCACCTACTGGTGCCCCTGTGGCTCACATATCTATAGGCTGCAGTTTCCGGTATCCACCAGCGGGTGTCCCTCAGCAGCCAGAAGCTCACATCATCTCATGTAATCAGTCATCACTTGATGCCGGTTGCAGGAAGTGTATTTTAACCCTGTCTATGCTTGTTCTCCCTGCCTTGGAGTTTGTCTCCATGTGCCCCTGACCTGCATTTCTGTGTTCCTGCATCTTGATCCTGGACCCTGATCCCAACCCTGCAGCCTGATTCCTTCCCACCTGCTCGCTCCATCTCCTGTTACCCTCTCCCTGTTCTGTCTTGTTCCCAGCCCCCTCTAATTGATCTCCTGCGTATGACCCTGCCTCTGTTACGACTACACTTCGCTTATCCTGCTTTGTGTATATACTTGGTTTGGGCAGTTGTTCATTTGGTGTCACTATTTGTTTGGCTATCTGGTTTGATTTACACAGTTTTGGTTTACTGGAGTATGTTTACATTTATGTTATTTACTTATTTTTAAATAAATTATTTTATTTTACACTTACGTGTACCTGATATTCTCTGTGGCAGTCCACACATTTCTGGTCAGACCTGTTCCTGACAGAAAAATTATATTTATTTTTTTACTGTCATACTGTCACCACAGAGCAAGTGTAGTGTCACTATGGTGACATTGTACTGCTGTGGTGGTGATCATGTACAATGGCTGGCTGCTCTGATATCACTGTATGTCAGTGTCGACAGCCATTGTCTCGCTTGTGCAATGCTCTCTGAAGAGCAATCTGTGTTCAGATCAATCTTCAGAAGGCAGTTGACAAGCAGTGAGGAGGTGTCCAATCCACCTACTTTAACTCCTTGGATACCATGCTGTATTCCCATACTCTGAAAGCATAGCAGAATGTGTTTTGGGGTGTAATTGTAAGTATGCCTATGCTGTGTGTGAGAAATAACTTATTAAACAAAACTTTGTGAAAAAAAAACATTTCTTAATTTTCCAAAAGATTGTGACAAAAAAATCACCATGCATCTTACTAACTACCCTAGATTGTCAACTTTCCAAAAAGGGTCATTTTTTAGGTATTTGTACTGTCCTGGCATTTTTGAACCTCAAGAAATGAGATAGGCAGTCAGTACATCAAAACAATTTTCTAAAAAATAGTAGACTGTATATATACACTTATATATATCTTTGCTCTTCTACATTAAATCTCTTTTCTCAATTATATCGTTTATCTAATAAACCCTTCTATACAATATCTAGAACCCACCATCCCCACCTCATCCAAACAATAAAAAAAAAAAAACCCAAACAAAAACCAACCAACCTAATACTTCCCAAGGAAAAAAAAAGGGGGGGGAGAAGAGGGGAGAGGGAAGGGGAGGAAGCGGAGGAAAAAATAATTACTACCTTACCAAAAATGTGCATGGAACCTACCAACAATGACGGGGAAGAAAAACAAAACAAAAAAACATTTTAAGACCCCTGTAAAAGAGAATCAATCACCTCTTAACTTATGTACAATCGTGTATCTGTTATAAGTGCATTACTTACCAAAAATGTGCATGAAGCCTACCATCAATGACGGGGGGAAGAAAAACGAAACAAAAAAAAATATTTTAAGACCATTTTAAGAGAACATAACCCCTCCCTAACTTATGTGCAATTGTGTATCATATATTATAAGTGTATTACTTTATGTTTGTGCCTTTGTCCATATATATTCCATATAAGGAATAATAATAAAAAAAATTCCCCTCTCCACTTTCCTGTTCCGTCCCCTCCCCACCCCCCAAAAGAAAAAAAACCCCACCCTACTCACCAAATTAAATACTCTACATTTATTTCCATATACTTTTTCTTAATATCTGGTAAACCGATACACTTATATACACTGAGTTGGGTAATTTTTACCAAAGAAATGTAGCAGAATACATTTGGCCCAAATTTGTAAAGAAAGATTATTTATTTGCAAAATTTTATAAAAAAAGCTAAAAAAAACATTTTTTAAACTGTTCTGTCTTTTTTCCTGTATATAGTAAAAATAAAAACTCAGTGGTGGTTAAATAACACCAAAAGAAATCTCTATCTGTCTCAAAAAATATATATATATAATGAATTTGGGTACAGCGTTGCACAACTGAGTAATTGTCATACAAAGTGTGACAGAGAAAATTGGCCTGGGCAGGAAGGGGATAAACAGTTTGGTCTTAAAGAGGCTAAAGTACAAATGTATTCCTCTATCACTTAGCACTTCAACCCTCT
The DNA here is from genome assembly GCF_042186555.1 of Aquarana catesbeiana. Lineage (NCBI taxonomy): Eukaryota > Metazoa > Chordata > Amphibia > Anura > Ranidae > Aquarana > Aquarana catesbeiana. The sequence goes on along the minus strand of NC_133324.1, from coordinate 782,344,140 downwards.
ACAGCTGTTTACTTACCTCCTTATGAAAGCCATGCCATGATCCAGTGATACTGGTTGATCTTCTCATCCCCTGCTCCACTTAGTAATTTAATCCACTGGCATCTTAATTAACACTGTGTCCTCTAGTGATTTAGGGGTCTGCTGAAAGAACCACTGATCGGGGATTAATTTTTTTCACTTTCTGTATTGGTAATCACACATCCCCAATAGCAACAGAAGTTGCAATAAAACATGACAGAGGTTCTTCAATTAGGTAAGGTTTAGAGTGCTTTGAACACACATGTATGCATGTTATCACTTAATTTTGGAGGGTTAGTTAATAAACATGGCTAAGTCCTACATTTTGTTTCTATAAAATGAAATCATCTAGAAGTTACAATAAAACATATTTTTAATTGTCTAAAAATATTTAGGTCTACTACTACTTTGCTCTTGTAATGCAAATTACTTGCATTAAGGCATTCTGATTGGCACCCTAAAGTACCTTCCCTCTGGACATGTGTTGCAGTGCATCACAGTGTGAAGTAATGCACTACCATGGGTTGTGCTACCAAAAATGGTACATGCATCTATTCTGTTGTGCTCTAGTGTGTTAGACAGCTTATTCAAATGAATGGGCTGTCTTAATGCGATGCACACTGACTCACAGCACATCACATGCCAATCAAAGAATTAATGCACCGCAACAGTGTGAATGAACCTTAAATGACCAGTTGGCTCCATTACAACTATATTGATTTTGGGTTGATATTTTTTTATTTTTTAGTTTACACTTTTTTAAACTGATGATATATATATATGTGTTCTTTTTGTTTTTCTTTTTAAAAGAACATCTTTCTTTTACAAATAAACATATATTGCATTCATAACACTGATGTCACAAAGCATTATAGGTTTTCTAAAGAGATAGCAAAGCAGAAGTTGTTTTCTTTCAGACTTTCTCTTTTCAAATGAAATTGCACAAAACCCATTTGACACAGAGCAAGCAAGGAAGAAAGTGAGGGCGATGAGGAACTGGTTCAGCATTTGGGATGGGAAGGGAAATCTCTCCAATAGGACACACTGGCAAAAAAAAATCTGCATTATACAGTAACCCTCTTATTCTTGCAAAATGAAAAAAAATAACTCCAACATTTTAAACTGTACTGGCTGAGATGATATTTTACTTCAGTTACAGTTTTGCAAATTGATTTCGTTACCTAATTTATTCCATTATATTAAATATAAAATATATTAAAGAGTCTCTTAATGGTCATATTTTGCTTGCAATGTGGTCCACAGTTGGAAACTCTGGAAAATGTATTATTATTAGTCTCACATGGCTTATAATAATTATATACTGGCTACACATGTTATAATGTTTTTGTAGACTGCATTTAAAAGGGTCAGGCCATCCAAAATTCAAATTTTTTGTCTTTGGTCAGCACTAGTGAGTTTTCTCCTCCAATTTATTCTCTTTCTGGGACTCCTTTGGTGAGATTTCCAGACACCATCTTCAGCTCAGTTCCTTTCACCCTGTAGTTCCTGCTACAATAAAAACAGGGAAGTTTATGCTACATAAACTTTAAGTTTTATTTAAGTTACATTCTCCAAAGTGAATACAAGGGAAAAGAAAAAACAGGTTAGGGTATGTGTAATGGCTTTAACAGGTGGGGAGTTCTGAGACATCAATAGCAATGAATTGTTCACCAGCGCTCTAACAATCCCTATACAATAGCTACCACAAAATCATGGGTTTTTGGACTCTTTCAAAATAACCAGGATTAGCATTCTTATATTTAAAAAAGTTAGATGAGTTCAATGAGATTTGAAATTGACAGTCGTAGCTAAAATTTAAATTCTTATCCTCGTGTTAAAACTTTGTTAATTAAGCTTATTGTCTGTTTGCCTACAGACAGAGGTGCATAGACTCTTAAATATAAGTGCACCTGTCATGAGAGAAATGTGTAGGCTGCCATTGATGGCTTTACCTTTTAAGGATGTTTATTTCTGCTAATACTTCAGCTTCAGTGCTTCCTGAGTTGCTTACATGTAGCAAGCATAGTGGTAAAGTATTCTAAGACTCATTTATGATTTGACTCTTTTTTAGGTCTGGTCTGTGTCTCAAAAGGATTTCAACCAGACACAGTCAGGCAACTAGCATTTTCAAGAAGCCAACAATGACACTCTTCTACTTCTGCAGTAAAAATGCCATATCAGATCAAGCTTTTGGGGTGTTCCCTTATTCTCGGTCCAAGTCGTACTGTAATTTTCTGACATTCCCACAGCTGACTCTAGAATGTGGATATCTGCTAATACATGCTGTAAATACAATATAAAGAGCAGAAAAGGTATACACATAATGTCTGAGCCTAATAAACGCAAATTAACCTGATGTTCTGTGTTGGTAAGTAACTCATTTTTAATTTACGTAGTTCCAGTAGATTTCGAAAATTCTGGATAGGTTACATAGACATCGGGTTTCTTTGCCATTTCTATTTTGTAAGAAAGGTATAAGAGCGCTACCCCAAAAAAAAAAAAAAAAAAACTTATATCAAATAGTGAGTACATAAAAATATATGATGAAAAAATAAATAAACATGTAAAAATATCAATCAAGAAAAAAAGTGTGTTACAAAAGGAAAAAAAAATCCAAATAAATTCCAAAAAAGTGTACAACCAGTGTTCAGAATCAACCAGGTGAGAGTCAATATTCACTCAATGTGTTCTGCTTCAAATAAATCAAAGTCGCTTACCAGACCGGTTGGATCTCAAATTATAGAGATCAATTGCGCTCATACAAAAGAATCCAGTATAGAAAATCCCCTCCTAGTAGTCCTCTGCACACTACACCTCCTCAATGGGACCGGGCTGTTTGGATAAGGGATATTCCTTGGATACAAATCTTCTGTCTTTGGATCATCTCAGACAAAGGGAATAATGGAAGGAAAAGACTTCATGGTGTAGTACTTCATACAAAATTTATAAAAAAATATGTAGCACTCACATTCAAGAAAGCAGAATCACATAGGTAACATAGCCATAGATCTTGCCAATAAGCTGTATGCGTTTCCCCGTAAGAGGCATCAGCTGGGACTGGAGGCTTATTTTATGCTTAAAGGACAACTAGCTTTTATTATGTCCCAGGATACCAAGAATTTTGAAAATATAACTTTTGCCTTTTTTTTTCTGTGCTCAAGTAAGAAAGTTATTTAATTTTTTTTTTAATGCAAGTAAGAGGCATCATAATTAATATCCCAATGTGAATAAAGTCTGGCTGGCCGTACTTCCATAAAATGAATTTTATTGATGCAGAAAATTCACAACGACAATCCACAATGTACAAACGAGGGGTATAGCATACAGCTAATGTGTTTCACGCCATCCTTGGCACTTAATCATAGCTCAAGCCAGGGCCAGTACCCATCTGTGTGCAGTGGGAACAGTGGCGACTCACCTGGAGTGGTGTTTCACTCTCATCATAATTAATATGTTTAAATGTAGCCAAGGCAATCATTAACATTTGGCAATTTGTTTACTTTATTCCAAGAACTGTACAAAGGACATGGAGACTTGTGTATGGAAGAGTAGCAGAAGAGTTCAAATCAGACCTTGTTGAGTTGATGTAGCAAAAGTAGTAAAATGCAATCAAAAGGTTGTATTACCCAACTAATGATTATGATCACTTTCTTCTTGCCTCAGGAAATCATGTCAAAACACAGACAACAAATGAGCAAATAATTAATTAATTTTTACAATACATGGATGCCTACTAGCTCATTATACCTTTGTCCTGTGGGGGGGTTTACTTAATTTACAACTACTTTAACATGTCTAATGTTATGTTTCCAGCTAATGAGGGTCCATTTTCAGCATAAAACAAGTCCAGGATAGTTAAAAGGAAAATACCTAACCCTCAGGAGCCATTTAAATCTTTTTGCACCACTGAAAACTGCTACACACTACCTTAATGTTACCATCACTGTAATGAGCTATAACATTGACATTTTGTGCAACTATCTTAATCTTTGTTGTGCAGTTGCACTGCATGAATATGAATGAAAAAATGCCACTGTTGGACAATCATTTTGTCAATAAAATTTCCCACAGAAGTTTTCTAATTTTGCATTCATGTAAAAAAAAAAAAATATACAAATGCTGGCCTCAGAAACCTCTGATTTAAAGCACACATTCTCAACTGTGAGCCACATAATAATTACAGGTATAAAACTGATGTACTTTAGCTTCATTGCTCACAAGCTAGTATGCCACCCAAGAATAAGAGAAGAACAACTTCTCTTATTTAAACAAGAATTTTGTTTTGTGATAGCTTTTCTTTAATAAGCAGAGAAAGTAAATCATTTATGTAACAAAGTCTGTCCAAAGCTGCTGAAGTTTGGCCGTAAGGATGTTTAATTAAATAGGCATAAAGCATTGTGGCCCTAAGCCACAAGGCTAGGAGTTAACCTTAAATAATCTAGCAAAGAAGTCGGAATGGTTAATTGCCTAAAGGAACACATTTCTCATCTTTGCAGTGTCCTAGGAAAACAAAAGTTTCTCCTTTTACAGTGATGGCACCAAGGGTTTCATCTACTAAAGCAGTAGAATGATCACATATCAGTGTTTTCTTCTAATCATCGATTAGATAATGTTTTTTTATAGGCTTAGAGGAGTCCGATTGTGACAAAAAAAATTTCAGGGTGGAACTCCGCTTTAAGCAGAGCTTCCAATCAAAAATAACAAGATAAAATCAATCACTTAATTAAAGCAGCAGGGAACCCCCTCCCCCCCTAAAAAAAATGCAGCTTACCAATCCTTAAATGTGGTGTGTTGCATGCTGATTTTTTTCTTCTTTTAGGCTGGGTTCACACTAGTGTGGATTGTATGTGGGTTTCTCCGCATCCAATTCGCATTACAGGAGTTTGTGACCGGCTCTCAATGGAGCCGGTTCACACATCACTAGAGGGGCTGTGGAGCAAATTTCCTGTGCTTCTTTGGCTCCGTTTAGGTCTGAATTCAGGCAAAAATTTGGGCCTGATTTGTCCCTGAAACGGAAACCAGGGATGCACCGAACCCCCTGCTATGAGCCGCATCCATCTGCAGTATGAACCCAGCCTTAGGGTTTTTGCTCCTTACCTTGCTAGTAACACACTTCCAGTCTTAAGGTGTCTTAGAGTAGAAGTGGAGACTTTAGACAGCAGCATTGTCAGTTCAGGGAAAAAGTAGTGTTATGCCCCGTACACACGGTCGGACTTTGTTCGGACATTCCGACAACAAAATCCTAGAATTTTTTCCGACGGATGTTGGCTCAAACTTGTTTTGCCTACACACGGTCACACAAAGTTGTCGGAATTTCCGATCGCCAAGAACACGGTGACGTACACCACGTACGACGAGACTAGAAAAGGCCGGTTCATAACCAAGCGCGGCACCCTTTGGGCTCCTTTTGCTAATCTCGTGTTAGTAAAAGTTTGGTGAGAGACGATTCGCGCTTTTTCAGACTCGTGGCTTTCAGATCGTTTTCTAACGTTCAGTTTGTGCTTGTGGGTTTGTATCTGCTCTTCAGTGCGTGCAGTCAGTTCGTATCGGAGTTTTCTGTGTGATCTTGCCTGCTCGTTGCTGTTTTTCAGGTCGCTCTTCACAGGCCTTGCTGTTCTTCAGTGCGTTCTGTTACTTCGTTCTGAGCAGCCGACCGTTTTCTAGCCATGTTTCGTATGCGTACTCCTCGTAGAGTTCGTGCTGTGCGGGGGCTTGGTGTTGGGGTCCTGACCTTGACACAAGTCCAGTCCATGAACAGGGTGGGGAGGAGTTCATGGACCAAGAATTGGTTGCTTCAGCGTGACCAGTTCTGTCACATGCCTTTGCTCCGTGAGATCCATGAGAATAATCCTGATGATTTCAGGAACTTTCTCAGGATGACGGACCCCGTGTTTCACCGTTTGTTGGCTTCGCTGACCCCCTATATTAGCAGGCAGGATACTTGCATGAGGCAAGTCATCACTCCGGAGCAGAGGTTGGTCGCTACCTTGCGGTATTTGGCCACAGGGAGAAGTCTGCAGGACTTGAAGTTCTCGACAGGCATCTCCCCCCAGGCTCTGGGGATCATTATCCCAGAGACCTGTTCTGCCATCGTACAGGTCCTGCAGAAGGAGTATATGAAGGTAAGATTTTTATCCTTTTATATCACATTTTATTGTATTGAATGTTTGATAATATATTGTATTTCTTTCCTCATTCCCTAATTACCATGATTGTAATATGCTGTGAATGTCCCCTTTGTTCTCATGCATGCTGAATTTTTATATAATTATTATTTTAGGTCCTTCATACATATTTGCCCTTCAATAACCTCCCCAGCATGGTGTCTCCTGGCCTATATTCACCTCATGTAGTCACTTAACAATGTATTTTATCTGCTCCATAGTAGTGCTTTACCCCAAACACCCCCTAAAATGTTTGGAAATGTTATTTTTGATTTAAATTCAGGCAGAGGGTCAGAGGCTTTTTTTTGTGGTGTCCCCAAATTTTTTGTAACCCTCCCTCCCCCAACTGCTAAGTCAGCTGATCCCAATTCTCTATCCTCAATCATCTATCTGCTGACTTTGCCAAACCCATACACACTATACCCACCTCTTTAGTGCTCAGATTTATGGATGAATTCCCCAAAGCATGTAGTGCAAGGGCCTGCCTGTATACTTTCCAATGGTACTGTTTAAAGTTCTTGTATCCTATTATGATCTTGATAGGTAATAGCAGAATGTCCAAATGTGCTCAAATGTGTACAGTGTGTATTTATATCTTTGTATTATGACACTTCTTACCTGTCCAGTGGGCTGCCAATAGTGTAACTAAGGAGGGGCTGTTCCAAGTAATACCCTGTATTTAGGCATTCATCTCTCAATGAAGTGAAGAGGGTTACCTGTCCAAGAGTTCCCCCCCCCCTATAATGTTAGAAATGGCCCATGAGAGGGGGGGAGGAGGAATATGATAGGTGTACCTTATACTTTGTTGTTGTAAAATTCCCCTTAATAAATGCTATCTGGAGGTTGACCCATAATGTTTGTGTCTAATCTGCTTGCCATGTTTCTGTGAAAAAATAGTAATGTTTATTGTTTTTTCCTCAACAGTTTCCTTCCACGCCACAGGAATGGCAGACTGTGGCCTCCCACTTTGCCCAGCGGTGGGACTTTCCTAACTGCGGAGGGGCAATTGATGGGAAACACGTCCACATCGTCCCACCACCCAACTCGGGGTCGTACTATTATAATTACAAGGGGTTTAATAGTATAGTGATGTTGGCGGTGGTGTCGGCTAATTACGACTTCTTGTATGTGGACGTGGGGAAGAATGGCCGGATGTCTGATGGTGGAGTGATCGCCCAGACGGAGTTCTACAGGCGTCTCCAGAATGGCAGCTTGGACTTGCCACCTCCAGAGGACAATGTTGAAGGTCTCCCATTTGTGTTCGTTGCTGATGAAGCGTTTGCGCTGGGGGACCACCTGATGCGGCCATTCCCGATGAGGACCCTCACCCCGGAACAGAGGGTTTTTAATTACCGGCTGGCCAGAGCCCGAAGAGTGGTGGAGAACACATTTGGAATCCTGGCCTGCCGGTTCCGACTATTTCTGACACCCATCCATATGGCGGAGTATAAACTGAACCATATTATACTGGCGTGCTGTGTTCTCCATAATTTTTTTAAGAAAACATTCAGCCAACTATGCTGGCTCAGTTGGGCCTGAGGCCGGAATACCAAATACATCAACAATGACGGCGCTTGAAAGCGGCCGTCCTGGCTTGCCCTCCCTGAGTGCCCGTGATGTCCGGTTACGATACCTGGAGTTCTTTGCGGGTAGGGGGGCTATCAATATGCCAGACAATCTGTGACACCTTTTTCAAATAAAAAACAACCAAAAGCAATTCTTGGTGGACATTTACTGCTTGTGTTTGTTTGAGCTGACCCTGACAGAAATGTGTTGAGTGCAGAAAATGTCGTGATTGGGTAACCTTATAAAGAATAGTGTTGGCTGGTACTTCCTAAATGCAAAAACACATTTCACTACAAGTGCACTTGCAACTGCACTGAACCTGCACTTGTAGTGCAAAGTGTATTTGCCCTTAGGAAATAACCCCCATTTTTGCATAAAACAGCTATTACATCACCCCAAAAGTGTTGTAGTGTTGAGACAATAATCCACACATTCTTGAGTAAGGCACTTTTTTATACCTGCACAATCACATGTGCATTTACCAAAGGTTTTTAAAACAAAACAACATGTTTGTTGTATAACAATTTTTGGGGGGGGGGGCATTATCAAAAATCGAAATATCCATTTCAGATAAAACAGGCCTGTGTAAAACCAACAAGAAAGCCAAAAAACTTGAACTTACAAAGTTCACATTAGGTAAAACCTGAAGGCTATATCAGACATCAGTATTTAGGAACTGGGTTTGATATAGCGTTCAGATGGGGGGAAATCACCCCTGGAAAAGCCAAATTTGGAAGATGCACACCAATTTACGAATGTCAACATGTGCTATCTGCCATCAGGGGGGATCAAGGGACGTGTTTTGGGGGAGCAAGCCCTTCCTCAACGCTACTTTATAATTGAGTAAGGGGTTGCACCCCCAAAACGCGTCCATTGATCTCCCGTGATGGCAGATAGCACATGTTGGCACACTGTGTGCATCCTCCAAATTTGGCTTTTCTAAACATTGTAAAAATGTTAGTAAGATAAAACAGGTGATTTTGTGGGGTTTAAATTCGCCCCAAAACATCAATGATGTTATTATTTTTTTTAATAACATCACTGATTTGTTGCTGGATGTTTTGCAATTGGAGATTACACCCCATGATCTCCCCGATCAGTATCTGGGCACTTTCAGATGTAAAGCGTTCTGGATCCCGATCACCTAAAAAGAGATAAAGAACAAAAAAAACAGGTCTCAAAAATCTGCCAACATCCATCTCTTTTACCTGAGCCTGTGGTTGCAGACACTCACCTGTTGTGGTGCCAATCTCCACCACATCTTCTTCTTCCTCCTGCTCAGCTTCTTGGGTTGGTATTTCCCCTTCTTCCAGAGGGGGGGGGTCTCTGGTCTCCTGGGATGAGGGGTGTCCTCCGAGTCTTTTCTCCCCTATGTAAAACAAAAATGGTATAATTAGCACACAGATATTTGATGACAGAACTAGAAATAGGAAACATTGCTTGGAAGTGGGGTACAATTGTCTATTTTAGCTGAGTTCCAAGATGTATATTTTTTATTGCCCTTTGTCAAGCTGCAATACTTTACCTGTTTGGTACAAGCTTCACAGATGTAGCCCCCCTATAGTATACACTGGAGCACCTGTGTGCCCCCCCTAATAAAAATGGTGTTCTTGTGTCCCACACTAGTGCTCCAGTGTCCAGATGTGAAAACAGCTGCTCAGTGTCCTCTCCTTACACACAATCTAGTTGGCATTTCATTCTAGTAACAAACCCATCTACACAAACAAATATTTGGCATCCAAGTAGGCCCAAAAAAAATGTGGGAAAATGCATATGGCCTAAACAATGGTGTTCTAGAGGCCGAAAGAAAAATGTTTGATACGAACGAATAATGGGCCCATGAACATTAAAGTTGACCTTTTTAAACGTTACAATTACTAAAAGCATATGGAGCAGAACGAACGGACTAAAGACAGAAAGAATATGAACACAGCACAACTATTTACTTTTTTGCAGCACTCTCCGGATCTTTCGGTACTGCTCTGGCTTTCTCAACTTCAGGTCCGACCACCGCTTCCTGAGCTGATCTTTAGATCTTCGTACCCCGAAATTCCTCTCCAGACTCCGGACCACTTTACCAATGATTTTGGCCTTTCTGATGTTGGGGTTGGGGTAAGGCCCATATTTTCCATCATAGTCGGACTTCTTCATGATGTCTACCATCTCCAACATCTCCCCAAACGACATATTTGTGGCCTTAAAACGTCTCCTTCTGGATCGGGACGTGCCTGGATCCGGGCTTTCCTCCTCCTCGTTGTTAGAATTATCACGCACCTGTTGTAACTCCGCCATCATGCTCTTCCCCCACTGCGCCGAACGAAAAGGGGCGGGGAATAGACTAGAAAGAACGTCGGGGCGGGCGGAGTTACACGCATGCGCAGTGTGTATAAAGCGTAACACGCGTGCGTATTACGTACGATCTGTGAGCGGAGGAAGGAGCATTGGACGTGCCGATCGTAAGAACGAAGGTAAGAGACAAACTTGGGCCTATACTGCTTCTAGATTGAGGCCTATATTGTAACAAGATTAGAAGAGTTTGGTCTGACATTAGGCTTTGTCTTGTGTTGTGTCTTGCAGTGAACATGGATATCTTAATGAGAGATACTGACTTCATGTCACTATTCATTGATATGCTAAGGGAGCTGCCCTGTCTGTGGGAGATTACCCACCCCCATTTCAAGAACCAAGCAAAGAGGAAGGCAGCACTGGAGCAATTGTGTGAAATTGTGAAGCAGGTGATCCCCACGGCAGGCATCACTTATTTAAAGATTTTCATTGGTGGCCTGAGGAGCACATATCTAAGGGAGCGCAAGAAAGTCCTGGATTCACAGAGATCCGGAGCAGCAGATGACATCTATGTCCCCAGGATGTTGTACTACGACAGGCTGCACTTTCTGGCAGGCCAGACTGAACCCAGGCCATCCCTCTCCAGTCTTCCTTCCACGCTTCCTTCCCCCCCGGCTGAGGCTTCTGACGCCCAACCTGGGCCTTCCAGGCCATATGTGGAGGAGCCCAGATTGAGCCAGGTATAGCATTCCTCTAAATATTTCTGCTTGTCCAATCAATGATGTTACCTAGATGTTAGTTGGGAGTACTAATTTAGGATTGTGATTGATGATGCAAAAACTAAAACCATGTCCTTTTTTCATACACAGGGAAGTCTCAGCCAGGAGGTGGCCGGGCCGAGCCGACTGGCTGATATCAAGGTCCCTCCACCCCCCCTGAAAACAGAAAGTGGCAGTAGGACGAGTGCCCTAGAGGAGGCGGCTATCAGATTCTTTTGGAGGGCTACAGAGGTCCTGGGAGCACCACACACCAGGCAGGAGAACATTGCTGCATTCATTGCCTATAAAATGCAGAGGATGGAGGAGGGCCAAAAAGCCATGTGTCAGGCCCTCATATCAGAGGCTCTGGAGAAAGGTGTGAGGGGCCAAATTACACCTCACACACAGCTTTGGGATGGTCCTCCTCCTCCTCCTGCAGGTCCTCCTCCTCCTCCTCCCTCTCCTCCAGGTCCTCCCAGTCCTCCTCCTGGTCCTCCCAGTCCTCCTCCTCCTCCTCCTCCAGGTCCTACTCCTCCTCCTGCCACATCTCCAACTGCACAGCCACAGCCCGGAAGGAAGTGTGAAAGGAAGACCAGAGAGTGATTGCCCTGGATCCAGTCTGGTCGGCCAAAAGATGCAGCCTCTTGTGGTACCACAGCCTGCGGACACAGATGTCATCTGCTGCTATCCGAGTCTCTGTGAATCCCGGACCAGACTGCCCTCCCTTACATATGGACTCCTCAGGCCACCAATTTTGATGTTTAAGAATTGATGTCTGCCGTGGGGGTCCCAGGCTTCACTAATTTCTGCTGTTGATCCAGTGTTGCCTTCCTCTTTGTTTGGTTCTGATCCCTTAATAAAGGATTTTTGTTTTGAATTATACTCTCCTATGTGTTTTACTTCAAAAATGACAGTTGGTTTGTGAGGATTCAGGTACATTTCTAATATACAATGTGAAATGAACAAGGGTCACCAACAACAAACAATCTCCTTGAGATTAAATAATAAAAGATATCAATGGTGTTGGGGTAACTTGACACACAAAACACATACAAAAATATTCTGGAGTAAAAATAAAAATAACATTGAACAAAGATCAGCCTTGGAAAAAATCCAAACATTAAAGAAAAAAAAAGGCTTAAAATAAAAAAAAAAAAAACATAAAAAATATAAAACTGTCAGATGTGACAACTAATAACAATATATTCAGGGAATCCCACTAAAAAAACACAAATAAAACTTTGTGAGAAGTGTGTGTGAATATGAGCAGCAAAACTACTTCATTCTTGTCACATTATAAAGAAGAAGAGAGTGCGCTGTATTAAACCATTTTCTACATTGCAGCGTGACGAAAGTGCTGTATGCATTGCGAACGCTAAGTTTACCAGAACGAGCTGTCCCGTGTCGGAATTTCTTCTGAGCATGCGTGGCACTTTGTGCGTCGGAACAGGCCACACACGGTCGGAATTGACGCGATCGGATTTTGTTGTCGGAAAATTTTATCTCCTGCTGTCCAACTTTGTGTGTCGGAAAATCCGATGGAAAATGTCCGATGGCGCCCACACACGGTCGGAATTTCCGACAACACGCTCCGATCGGACATTGTCCATCGGAAAATCCGACCGTGTGTACGGGGCATTAGACTAGCAGCTTTAGATGGACTTGACTAAGAAATTAAAGCCAAACTCCAACTAATACATTTTAAGCAGCTACAGCAACATTTTTTCCCCTTTTTTAGGATAAAAATTGTACAAAAATTAACAAAAAATTACCATTGTAAGCACTTCTTTCAGCGTTAAATGTTTTTTTGCAACACTTTATCTGACACATTTACTGGACAACTTGGTCTGTTAATGGAAGTTGAAAAATAACAGACTGGCTGGATCAACATATTAAAATACATTTTAAAAGGCCTAAAAAAGAAAACTAATGAAGTCATACGAGATCACTAAACTGCAATATATTACTATGTTTAATAATTTATGTTTTTAGGTCAAATACTGCTTTAACTAAACTTGCTGCAATATTCACCTTCAGCCTAGAGATATCCCATGGCATCATTCTACCCTGTTCATCTCAGTCCAGATCATCCTGGACCTGACACAGTCTATAACTGGCTGATACCAAGTCAAATTCCAGTACTTACACTGCTTACATTTAAACATACTGTACTTTCAATGATGTTTTAATTATTACAGAGCTGCAATAATAATAATAATAATAATAATGTGTGTATTTTATGTGAATTTAACTGTCTATTTCTGAATCTACTGATCATTTTGATACGCAGTCCAAAAAATGACATATCTGAAAAAGTTTTTTTTAAATATTACTGTATTGCTTTCCTTGCTTAGACTAAGGATTAAAACCTCTCTATTATTATTATTATTATTCAGGATTTATATAGCGCCAACAGTTTACGCAGCGCTATTATGTTATGCTTTAACATGGAACATTTCATAGGCTAATCCATGTCCCCCTTGTTATATTATCATTTTTAATACTAACAAATTTCACAGATTTTAATGTATAGCAACTAATATGTACATTTACATTGTGGTACTGTCATAAAAAATGCATAATGTCTTCTTCCAGGATTTAGGTCTGTGTAAGAAACCTCAGCACTTTATCATGAACAGTCTCCTGGCCTTTTTATGTTTTGAAGTGATCTTGTTTGGCTGTGTCCTTCTCTGCCCCAGAGTGGCTTGCCAAAATAGAAATTGTAACAGTTGATTTTGTTCTTCCAAGCAATCTTTTATATCAGCAAGGATTATTTTTATGGAGTAGGATCATTTCTGGGCTTATTCAAAACATCAAAAAAAGGAAAGAAACCCCTAGAGACCAATCAAACTTACGTATGCTGTTGTTAAATAAGCTTGGCTGAGCAAGAAAGCCTGCAAATAAGTTGCCTTTAAGAATAAATGGACATACTCTATCTATCTATCTATCTATCTATCTATCTATCTATCTATCTATCTATCTATCTATCTATCTATCTATCTATCTATCTATCTATCTATCTATCTATCTATCTATCTACTATTCATCTAAAGGTAAATATATGATTTAGACATATACAATATATACATACTTCCCAACTCTTTGAGATGGGAATGAGGGACACCAATCAGCAAAAGTATGCAGGCATAGGACACACCCCCTTAAGGGAGAATTGTACAAAAAAAACAAGATTGGTTAAACCCACAAGTGCTTTTTTTACCACTACTATTCCTTTATATTGACTTTTGAAATTTACAAATGCAGCAATTTAGAAATCAGATGAAAGGTTTAATGCTGGAAAACACATTTTGATAGATAAAAAGTGCATTTTATATACATCTATATAGATCAGACCAAAATGAGGGACAAATGAAGAGGAATGAGGGACAGAGGGACATTGCTCCAAATCAGGGACAATCTCTCCAAATCAGGGACAGTTGGGAGCTATGATATATATGCTTACTGTATATATACACAAATATATGCATACATATAGTTGATAAGGTTGAAAAAAGACACAAGTCCATCAAGTCGAACCTGTGTGGGCTTTTTATGTCAATATTACATTGTATATCCCTGTATGTTATGGTCGTTTAGGTACCTATCTAATAGTTTTTTTTTTAATTACCTATGATCCCTGCTGAAATCACTGCTTGTGGAAGAGAATTCGACATTCTTACTGCTCTTACAGTAAAGAGCCCTCTACGCAGTTTCAGGTTAAATCGCTTTTCTTCTCATTTTAGTGAATGGGCGCAAGTCTTTTTAAATGCCCTTTCATGGACAAGTTTAATCCCCATTAATTTGTTCAGATCTTCTTGCAAGGTTTCCACATCCTGCAGAGAAGCTATTGCCCTGCTTAGCTTAGTATCTTCTGCAAATACTGAAATTAGCTGTTTATCCTATCCTCCAGATCATTTATGAATAAATTAACATCTTGCCGACTGCCTCGTGCAGATATGCTGCGGCAGAGGGGCTTGTACAGGCAAAACCACGTACCTGTACGTTGCCCTTTAAAAGGCGTCCTGCGGGAGGCTCCATGATTTAGGTTGTGGGTCCCGCGGACTCGAACGCCGTGGGGATACCCGCGATCGCCTCACGGGGAGGAAGAATGGGGAGATGCTGATGTAAACAGCATCTCCCCGTTCTGCCTAGTGACAGTGTCACTCGATCTCTGCTCCCTGTCATCAGAGCATAGATCAGTGACGTCACACACTTAACCCTTACACTGCCACCTAGTGGTTAACCCCTTCACTGCCAATGTCATTTACACAGGAATCAGTGCATTTTTATAGCACTGATTGCTGTATAAATGACAATGGTCCCAAAAATGTGTCAAAAATGTCCGATGTGTCCGCCATAATGTCGCAGTCATGATAAAAATCGCTGATCGCCGCCATTTAAAAAAAAATTTATAAAAATGCCATAAAACTATCCCCTATTTTGTAAATGCTATAACTTTTGCGCAAACCGATCAATAAATCTCTTATTGCGATTTTTTTACCAAAAATATGTAGAAGAATACGTATCGGCCTAAACTGAGGAAAAAAATTGTTTTTTTATATATTTTTGGGGGATATTTATTATAGCAAAAAGTAAAAAATAATGCATTTTTTTCAAAATTGTCGCTCTATTTTTGTTTATAGCGCAAAAAATAAAAACCACAGAGGTGATCAAATACCACCAAAAGAAAGCTCTATTTGTGGGAAAAAAAGGACGTCAATTTTGTTTGGGAGCCACGTCGCATGACCGCGCAATTGTCAGTTAAAGCAACGCAGTGCCGAATCGCAAAAAGTGCTCTGGTCAGGAAGGGGGTAAATTCTTCTGGGGCTGAAGTGGTTAAACAGGATTGTGTCGGAAACCATGAAATCAGACCGAGACAGAAGTACAGTTAAATCACACTTATTTAATAATAAAAGTAAAAAGAACAAACGTAGTCAAAACATAGCCAAAGTTTAGTAACTGAAACGGATCGTCAGCCAAGC
Source organism: Aquarana catesbeiana (assembly GCF_042186555.1). Taxonomy (NCBI): domain Eukaryota; kingdom Metazoa; phylum Chordata; class Amphibia; order Anura; family Ranidae; genus Aquarana; species Aquarana catesbeiana. The sequence continues at coordinate 782,328,366 of NC_133324.1, read as the reverse complement.
CAGAAGTCAGGGATCCAAGTAGTGGAACAGCAAGCAGGATCTGGAGCCAGAAGAGATGTCACCAAAGCCAGTCTTTAAACAGGAACACTGGAGATAGTTTCTTGTGATGTGACCAAGGCGAAGGCAGAGCTCCTCTGAACTGGACGGCTTGAGTAGGCAGGACTGACGAGCAGGATCATCAACAGCTGAGTGAGTGTGGAGAGAGATGGGAGCTGGCAATTAGCCGACAGCTGAGCAGCCAGCTCAGAGAAGGAAGGGCTGAGCCCAGCCCTGACAGTACCCCCTTCTCCCCCTCCCCCTCGGAGGACCACCAGGCTTGACGGGAAAACGTCTATGGAAATCACGGAGGGGGACAGGGGCATGTACGTCCGAGGATGAGACCCAAGAGTGTTCCTCCGGGCCGTACCCTTTCCAATGCACCAGGTACTGTATGCGCCCACAGGACCTACGGAAGTCAACAATAGACTGTATTCATACTCCTCATGGTTCTCAACCTGTACAGGGTGAGGACGTGGCACCGAGGTGGTTGCGGGCCAAAGGTTTAAATAAGGAGACATGAAATACATTTGAAATACGCATATTAGAAGGAAGGTCTAATGCGTAAGCCACTGGGTTAATCCTGCATAAATATGGAAAGGCCCAATAAACAGAGGTGTGAACTTCAGTGAAGGAACACAAGGTTGGAGGTTGCAAGATGACAGCCATACCCTGTCTCCAACCTGGTAGGAAGGAGCAGACAGGCATCTGTGGTCAGCATGGAGTCTGTTCCTATTATTAGCATGACGCAAAGCCTCTTGGACTTGTGCCCAAGTGGAACAAAGACTACGGAGATTCTCCTCTAATGCAGGAATACTCTGTGGAACAAACGAGTCAGGCAACATGAAAGGTTGGAAACCATAATTCGCCATAAACAGGGACAATTGGGAAGCAGAATTCAAGGCACTGTTGTGAGCAAACTCTGCCCATGGTAATAGGTCTGACCAGTTGTTATGATGGTCAGAAATATAGCAACGTAGGAAATGCTCCAAGAACTGATTGTTCCTTAGAAGTGGGCAACTTCTTAAATGGAATACAATGTCACAACTTTGAGAACCGGTCAACCACCATAAGGATAACAGTGTTACCTTGGGAGTTGGGTAACTCCACAATGAAATCCATAGACAGGTGGGTCCAGGGCCTCTCTCCATTGGGTATGGGTTATAGGAGGTCCACTAGAAGGTGTTGTGGAGTCTTAACACACACGGAACAGGCAGCTATGAAGGTAGTTACATCAGCACATAGACTAGGCCACCAGAATTGTTGGGAAATGGCCCAAACGAGTTGATTCTTCCCAGGGTGGCCAGCTGCATTGGGAGAATGGTAAGTCTGGAGCACGGCAGTACGGAGAATCTCTGGGACAAAGCAGCGGTCACAAGGTTTCTCAGGAGGAGCATGGACCTGAGCAGCAAGAATTTTGTCACCCAAAGGAGAAGTGAGACTGGTGCGAACCATAGCCAGAATACGATCAGGAGGAATCATAGGAACCGGAACCGACTCCAACTTGGAAGTGGAGGAAAATTGTCATGACAAGGCTTCAGCCCTTACATTCTTAGTACCGGGTAAGAATAAGACAATGTAATTGAAACTTGACAAGAAAAGAGTCCATCGTGCCCTTCTGGGAGAGAGGCGTTTAGCCTCAGACAAGAATGTGAGATTCTTATGGTCAGTAAGAATGAGAAACGGCACAGTGGTACCTTTGGGGAGATGTCTCCATTCTTTCAGGGCTAAAATGATCGCCAACAGCTCTCTGTCCCCAATGTCGTAATTAGACTCCGCAGGCGACAATTTCTTGGAAAAGTAGCCACAAGGATGCATAGTGCTCTCAGAGGTAGGATGTTGAGACAGAAGGCCACCAACACCAGTCTCAGAAGCATCAACCTCAAGGATAAAAGGTAACGTAGGATCAGGATGTGACCAACACAGGAGCAGAAACAAAGGCAGCCTTGAGACTCTCAAAGGCCTTAATGGACTCCAGAGACCAACTCTGTGGGTTACCGTTCTTTCTTGTCATATCAGTCAGGGGCTTGACCAGAGGCGAGAAGTTACGAATAAACTTCCGATAATAGTTGGCAAAGCCCAGGAAACGCTGCAGAGGATGTAAACCCACCGGTCGGGGCCACTGTAGGATTGCCGAAAGTTTTTCTGGGTCCATCGAAAAACCAGTAGTGGAAATGGCCCAGGAATTTAACCTGTTCACAATGGAACTCACACTTCTCCAATTTACAATAGAGATTGTTCTCTCTTAGTTTCTGAAGCACACGACAGACATCTGTGTGGTGGCTCTCCAGGGACTCGAAAAATATGAGGATATCATCGAAATAAACCACCACACAACTGCAACAAATCTCGGAGGACATTGTTAATAAATTCCTGGAAGACAAGGCATTACGAGGTACTCATAATGGCCTGTTCTGATATTAAATGCAGTTTTCCACTCGTCGCCCTCCTTAATCCTCATGAGATTGTATGCCCCTCTCAAATCAAGCTTCGTGAAAATCATTGCTCCTTTGAGGCGGTCAAATAACTGTAATCAATGGTATCGGATAGGCATTCTTAATTGTGAAACAATTGAGACCCCTATAATCAATACAAGGTCTCAGTTCACCACTCTTCTTCCTCACAAAGAAGAAACCAGCACCAGCAGGAGACTAGGATTTGCGGATGAAACCTCAAGAAAGTGCATCTGCAACATACTCCTCCATGGCCTTTCCTCCAAGACCTCCAAAACCCAGCCACGAGGGGGTATGGCACCAGGTTGAAGGTCAATTGCGCAATCATACGGCCGGTGTGGATGCAAACTACCGGCTTGACCTTTGTCAAAGAAATCGCTAAAATCGCGGTACTCCTCCAGCAGGGAGGAGAGTGAAGAGGTGCGCAGGCCTTCGCCTACTGTCAGAAACCATGAAATCAGACCGAGAAAGAAGTACAGTTAAATCACACTTGTTTAATAATAAAAGTAAAAAAGAACAAACGTAGTCATAACATAGCCAAAGTTCAGTAACCGGAACGGATAGTCAGCCAAGCCAGAAGTCAGGGATCCAAGTAGTTTAACAGCAAGCAGGATCTGGAGCCAGAAGAGATGCCAGCAAAGCCAGTCTTTAAACAGGAACATAGGAGATTTTCTTGTGATGTGACCAAGGCGAAGGCAGAGCTCTTCTGAACTGGACGGCTTAAAGCGGAGTTCCACCCAAAAGTGGAACTTCCGCTTTAATGCCGCGTACACACGACCGGACTTTACGGCATACTTGGTCTGGCGAACTGGAGTCCGTAGGACAATTCGATCGTGTGTGGGCTCCAGCTGACTTTTTTTTCTCAAAAGTTTGACGGACCTAGAAATGAAACATGTTTCAAATCTGTCCATTGGACTCGGCTTTCTAGCGTACAAACCGGTCGTCTGTGTGTTAGTCCAACGGACCAAAACTGACGCATGCTCTGAAGCAAGTACAAGACAGAAGCACTCGGTCTGGTAAAACTAGCCTTCGTATTGAAGCTAGCACATTCCTCTTCTGTGATTTTTTAATACAGCACATTCTTTTTTTCTTTATAATGCGAGAGGAATGAAGTTGTTTTGCTGCTTATATTCACACAGAGTTCTCACAAACTACTTTCTTCATGATTTATCTTCATGCCATGACTAATATTATAGTTTTTAAAAGCCAGATCTCCTGAAATAATGTATAAAATTATTTTTTGGACTCATCTTTATTATTTTTAGATTTAATTAATATCTATTTTCCAATTTGTGCTAAATTCTCAAAACTGTTTTTTTTAACCACAATAACCTTAATATTTTGTATTGTTTTAATGAACCTTAATGAGGTTGGTGTCCCTTGTTAATTAGACATAGGGGGGTTATTTTCAAGAGGCTAATTCATTTTGCACTACAAGTGCAAAGTGTACTTGAAATTGCACTGAAAGAGCATTTGGAAGTGCATTCGCTATGGATCCAAGGGGCGCATACAAGGAAAACCAAAAAAAAAAATGTATCTTGCACATGATTGGATGATATAATCTGCAGAGCTTCCCCTAATTTCATATCTTCCCCTCAGATTTACAGTGACTGCACTTCCAACAAGTGCACTTGCAGTGCAATTTCTAAAGTGCACTTTGCACTCGTACTTTGCACTTGAATTGCAAAATGATTTAGACTTTTGGAAATAACCCACATAGTCTTTTTGACATGTACTTGCCTACTCACAAACAAAATGTCCTTTTTGAATCAAAAAACATAGTCAATAATGTAAGGTAAAGAAAATATCCATTTATTTTTGGAAAAACATAAATGAGGAAGGTAACACTGGAGACACATTTGGAATGTGTGGAATTTTGTCCCCCAGGACACACATCAAGTTCTTGGAAAATAAAATTGGGATATTGTGACTAGGAAGCACAATCTGCATCTTCTATCAGACCAGACAGAAGCCAGGCAATCACCTTAGACTCTTCCCTCTTCGAGCCTTCCCTGCACGCTGCCCTGCAGCCTTCCCTCCACGCTTCTCTGCAGCCCTTCTTGGAGGCTGTGCCTCTGGTGGTGTACTTGGGGCAGGAGGAGGAGGAGGAGCAGGAGGAGGGGATTCATCTGCAATATAGCTTGTTGGAGTAAGCTCCCCTCTCAACCCTTTCTGAAAGGCCTGAAAAATAAGCCCCTCACAGAGGAGGCGTTGCCCCTTTTCAAGTTCCAGCAACCTGGTGGCCTTATACGTTCCATAGGCCTCTTCAGCATTGGGTGGGGTACTGAGTATTTGGCTGGCTTCCCGAATGAGTCAGCTCATGACTTGCAAATATAATTCTAAACAAATAGAAAAGGCTATCTTTTTGACCACACCATTATTCTAGCTGATCACCAATATTTGAAGTACATTTTTGGCCACTACTGTCTAGTGATATGTATACATATTAATAATTGTGATGAAATCATTTTTGGGGAAGCACTTAAAACATTTTACAGTTTACATCATTAATATTTACACAATCCCAAATTCTCAAAAAAAGTATACCTGGCTGAAGCTGGGCACATCCACTTCATCAAAGATGAAAGGGCCCAGTTCTTCCTGGGATGCCTCAGCTGGGGTGGAGGGAAGGGTGGAGGCAAGGGTGGAGGGAAGGCTGGAAGGAAGGGTCGAAAGTGATTGCCTTGCTTCTGTCTGGTCATCCAGAAATAGCAGTTTTTGTTAGTACCACAGCTTGGGGACATAAACCTGGTCTGCTGCTGCTCCTGATCTGAGGGAATCCTGGATCTTCTTGTGTTCCTGCCTGTACATATTGCGCAAGATCACAATTTTATTGTCCACAAACTTAAGGTCTGCCTGGGGGACTCGAGTCTTGACAAATTCCAAAAGTGTCCCCAGTGTTGCCTTCCTTACATGTCTAATAAAATACAATGGGTGCTTGACCTCCCACAGGTTTCTGTTATCTTGATACAGCTCAATAAAACGCGACAAAAATTCTTCCTCCTTAAAGGGATTAATTTTTGCTGAAAGACAGGACAGAAGCGAAAAACTGTAATGTCAGTCCAAAATCCCAGTATTATTTTTAGCAGAATCTAGGGTACACATACACACACACACACACACCAAACACATTCACCAAACACACACCCACGTTTAAATCTTACCTTCATTTCTGCCGCTCGCTACTTCCGCTCAGACATACGTAGGCCAGAGTAATAGCATTATATACACTGCGCATGTGTCATGCTACGCCTGCGTCGCCAAGCCCCTGACATTCTTTAGTACGATTTGTCCCCGCCCCTTCACTCTTCGTTGTGCAGAGGGAGTATACAGAGAAAGATGGCGGAGAGATTATCTGGAACCAGCGCGGAGAAAAGCCCAGAGCCACAACCATCCAGATCCAGGAGGAGGAGATATAAGGCCACCAACATAGCCTTTGAAGAGATGGTGGAGATGGTGTCCATATTGAGAAGGGAGGACTATGATGCCAAAAAAGGACCGTACACCCGACCCAATATGCGGAAGGTCAACAAAATGTTCTCAGTTGTCACAGCTTTTGAACAAAATTTGGCATTAAACGGGCTAAAGAACAATTGAGGAAGTGATGGTCTGACCTCAAAACTAGGGAGCCTGAACAATATTGGCGAATAAAGAAGCTGCTTAAAAAAAGTAAGTACTTGTTGTGTGTTCCTATTGAGATACTTAACTTGCATGCTGATCCATATGCTTTTCGTTTAAACAGCATTGTTTGTAAAGACCGTTCTTTCGAAACTACATATGATAATAAGAAAATGACGTTTGTTTTGCTAGAAATACGATGGTACAGGGTTGGACATACATTTAGGTCTTGATAATTTGTCGTATTCCAAAAATGTGGGGATGTTGTGTAGATGTGTTTGAAACTAGAATACTTCTTAAAAAATGATTCAGTGTAATGTAAGGACAGGACGCAGCAGCTGTTTCCACATCTGGACTCACTAGTGTACTATGTGACACCAGAGAAAATTTTTGTGGGTAATACACATAGGGGCACCAGGGGATACTTGAGGTGTCTGCATCTATGAAACTTGCATGAAAATGTGTATTGTTTTGCGTTTTTGGTCAGAGTGAATTTTAATCCTGTCTTTAAAAATTTTGGGGGAACAAAATGACAATTGTCCCCAACTTCTAGGCAACGTTTCATATTCCTTTTTCAGGACTGAAATATCACTGTGTTTTAAGTATACCTTTTGTTTCATTCTCATACGGGAGAAAAGACTCAGACAACAGTCCGAGGATCCCAGGACCCCCCCAAGTCACCAGCCTGAAGCAGGAATTACCCCAAGCCCCAGGCCAAGACCACACCCACCCGACGATCTTGAGGAAGAAAAGGTGGAGGAAGTGTGCGATATTTGCACCCCACCAAGTGAGTGACTGACACCCTAGCTTAAGGCAATCTATTTAGGCATGCATATTTTTATAAAAAATTTTATCCACACATTTTAGGTGATGGTCTGGTTGTGGAAGGGCAAGCGGCGGAGCCATTTAGCACAGACAGTGCACAAAGACCGATTGGGCAGATAATGGTGTGGAATGGCCAAATTGACAGCATGAGAAATCGGCTGGACAGAATGCAACAGGAAATGAAGAACATGATTGATGTTTTGGGCAGAATCTAATAACTTTTGTTGTCAAGTTTTTCATTTTTCTAATTTTTGAAGTTGTGAAATAATAATATCAAAATTTAGCAGATGCACACGGTGTGTCATCATGTGCTATCTTTCATCAGGGGATATCAATGTACTTGTTTTGTGTTTGCAACCCCTTCATGAGAATAATGTTAGTTTTGAGAGGAACAAAGGGATTGCACACACAAAACACGTCCATTGCTCCCCCATGATGGGAGATAGCACATGTTGACTTGAACCTTTTTTACTCCCAATTTGTGTGCATCTGCTAAATTTAGATTTTACATGGGTGACATCACCAGCACCGTTTTTGACATGTTGAACTTTGTAAGTTCCTGTTATTTTTTTGTATTATGTTTTTAAAAACCCTGTTGTCAAGCCTAATTTTTTAAAATATATTTTTGTGAAATATGCCTAAACTAAAAAAAATAAAAACAAAAAATTATATTGTTCCCAAAAAAAAAATCCCTAAAAAAACCAAAAACCTAAACACATTAAAACAAAATGCACCTTTCAATGTGCGCACAGTAAAATGTTTTTACTACTACAATGTGTGTGGCTTATTATTTATCAATAACAGTTTCTTAATTTTTTGTGTGTTTACAGTGACAAAGGGCCTTATTAACTAAAGGGAAATGCACTTGCCATTACAAGTGCACTAGGAGACAGACAAAACTAAATGCAAACAAGAATAAAAACAAGAGATTTTTTCCAAAATAATTTGTGTTTATTTGGTAAAAGATTAAAGTTGTTCTTGCATTGCAATGGCCCCCCGACCATTAAAATAATTGACATATCTGTCACGCACTTGACGGCGGTTTGGGGGGCCAAGGCAGTACGGCCAGTATCCAGGCCTGTGAGTGGATCTTCACCACTAAGCCTGGTCTGAGGCCCAACTGAGGTAATATATGTAGATGAATGTCGTCTCAAATAATTATGAAGAATGCAGCAAGCCATTATGACATGATTTATCTTGTATTCCGCCAGATTTATGGCAGAGAGGAACAAACAGAACCGGCTGGCCAGAATCCCGAAGGCATTCCCCACAACTCTTCTTGCTCTGGCCAGCCGGTAATTAAATACCCTCCTCTCAGGGGTGAGGAACCTTTGGGGGAATGGCCTCATCAAGTGCTCGCCAAGAGCAAACACTTCATCAGCGATGAAAACTGAGGGGAGTCCATCAACGTTCTGGTCATCAGGTGGCAATCTCAGGCCACCAGTCTGGAGACACTGGCACAACTCGGTCTGTGCAAAGACTCCTCCATCCGACATCCGGCAATTCTTCCCCACTTCCACGAACATAAAATCCAATTGTGCCGAGACCACCGCCATCAATACTACACTATGAAACCCCTTGTAGTTAAAGTAGTAAGACCCCGAATGGGTTGGTGGCACAATACGGACATGCTTCCCATCAATCGCCCCGACACAATTAGGAAAGTCCCAATGGTCAGCAAACTGGGAGGCCACAGTCTGCCATTCCTGTGTGTTTGAAGGAAACTGTGGAGTCAAACAAGAAAAAAAAATATAAGTACTTTTAAACATAACTTTGCTAGCAGATTACACAAAAACATTCTTGAACAACGGCAGTTGAACATTTTTAATATGTGTTATTTCAAAAAAATAATAAACATAAGGCCCACTTATAAGATTACTCACCCCCTCTGATGGACCATTGATCAATTTGCATGTAGGGGGAGGGGATCTAATTTAGGAGAAGAACATACCTGACATTTAGAAACATTTGAGGGGGTGGGGGAGGGGTTCTAATTTGGGAGAAGAACACACCTGACATTTGGAAACATTTAAGGGGGTGGGGGAAGGGTTCTAATTTGGTAGAAGAACACACCTGACATTTGGAAACATTTGAGGGGGGCGGGGGAGGGGTTCTAATTTGGGAGAAGAACACACCTGACATTTGGAAACATTTGAGGGGGTGGGGGAGGGGTTCTAATTTGGGAGAAGAACATACCTGACATTTGGAAACATTTGAGGGGGTGGGGGAGGGGAAAGCAGTACAATGGAGCTGACAATATACATTGTTAAAGGGACTATAGGCTAGAGGTATAAATGGACCCAGGATTGCATGGTGGGGAGGTTAGTGAAGGTAAATATGCATGTAGGGCAAAAAAAAGATTAATTTAAAAAAACAGGCATGCATGAAGATAAAGGGGACATTCACAGCATATTCCAAGCATGGTAATTATGTAACAAGGACATTTAGACAATACATTAGCAAACATTAAATACATATCATGTAATGTTAAAGGATAAAAAACTTACCTTCATATAGTCCTTCTGCAGGACCTGAATTATAGCAGAACAGGTCTCTGGGATTATGATCCCCAGAGCCAGGGGGTAGATGCCTGTCGAGAACTTCAAGTCCTGAAGACTTCTCCCAGTCTCCAAGTAACGTAACGTGGCAACTAGCCTCTGCTCCGCAGTGATAGCTTGCCTCATGCAGGTATCCTGCCTGCAGATATAAGGGGTCAGCATAGCCAGCAGACGTTCAAAAATGGGGTCCGTCATCTTGATATAATTCCTGAAATCCTCAGGCTTATTCTCACGGATCTCACGGAGCAAAGGCATGTGAGAGAATTGGTCACGCTGGCGCAACCAATTCTTCGTCCATGAACTCCTCCTCACCCTGTTCATGGACTGGACTCGGGTCAAAGTATTAACCCCAACACCAAGTCCCCACGCAGCACAAAATCGAGAACGAGTACGTCCATGCATCATGGCTTCAAAACGGTCGGCTGTTTAAGCGAACAAACTTAGAACAAAGGCACTAAAGAACAGCAAGGCCTATGAAGAGCGACCTGAAGATCAGGAACGAGCGGGCCAGAACGGCCTGCTAGGCAGGTTACGAACTGACCAACACGCACTGAAAACCAGATACAAACCTCACAAGCACAAACTGAACCACAGAAAACAATCGAAATAAGCTGAAGTGTGAAAAGCGCGAATCGTCTCTAACCAAACTTCTACTAACACGAGATAAACACGAGATTAGCAGAAGGAGCCCAAATGGTGGCATAGTGGGGCTTGAACTTCCTTTTTCTAGTCCCGTCGTACATGCTGTACGTCACCGCGCTCAAAACCATCAGACTTTTGGAGTGATTGTGTGTGTCCAAGTCCGTCCGTTTGTAAGTCTGGCGGACCTACGCTACAAAGTCTGTTGGAAAGATCGCTGGACCAAGTATGCCGTAAAATCCGGTCGTGTGTACGTGGCATAAGTACTCCTTGCCCCCTGACATGCCACAATTGGCATGTCATTTTTTGGGGGGGCTGGGTACCTGGATTGGAGTGGAACTTCCTGTCCCACTACCTCCTTTCGACTTCTGGCCACCTAGGTGTCTCCCCTCTCTCCCGGCAATCTTCTGGGACACGTCACAGGTCCCAGAACATTGCCTGGCCATTGACGGAGTGCAGTGCGGCTTGTGCATGTGCAGTGCACTCCCGGCTGTGAAGCCGCAAACTGTCACAGCCGGGCGCCCACACTCACAATGTCGGCGCCGTGAAGAGGAGGGGGAGAGAATGGAGGCTTCAGGCGGCCGCATCGCTGAACTGTGGAACAAGTGAGTGTCTGTTTATTAAAAGTCAGCAGCTATACTTTTTGTAGCTGTTGACTTTTAATAAACTCAAAAACCAGTGGAACTCCACTTTAAGTAGGCAGGACTGATGAGCGGGATCATCAACAGCTGAGTGACTGTGGAGAGAGATGGGAGCTGGCAATTAGCTGACAGCTGAGCGGCCAGCTGAGAGAAGGAAGGGCTGAGCCCAGCCCTGACAGATTGGTCCCAGGACAGAACCCTGGCGGACCCCACTCTCCACAACGGACCATTCCGAGTACTCCCCATTTATCATTACCCTCTGAACTCTCCCTTGTAGCCAGTTTTCAATCCAGGTACTCACCCTTTGGTCCATGCCGACAGACCTTTTGTACAGTAAACGTTTGTGGGGAACTGTATCAAATGCCTTTGCAAAATCCAGATACCCTATGTCTATGGGCCTTCCTTCATCTAGATGGCAGCTCACCTCCTCATAGAAGGTTAATAGATTTGTTTGGCAAAAACGATTTATTTATGAATCCACGCTGATTACTGCTAATGATACCGTTTTCATTACTAAAATCTTGTATATAGTCCCTTATAATCCCTTCCAAGAGCTTGCATACTACTGATGTTATGCTAACTTGTCTGTAGTTCCCAGGGATATAGCTTGGTCCTTTTTTAAAGATTGGTACTACATTGGCTTTTCTCCAATCAGCTGGTACTATACCAGTTAGAAGACTGTTCGTAAAAATTAGGAACAATGGTCTGGCAATTATTTGACTGAGTTCCGTAAGGACCCTCGGGTGCAAGCCATCCAGTCCGGGTGACTTATTTATGTTACGTTTTTCAAGTTTGCTTCTAATTTTATCCTCTGTTAACCATGAGGGTGCTTCCTGTGTTGTGTCATGAGGATAAACCTTGCAGTTTTGGTTACTGAAGCCCCCTGTTGCCTAGTTTCTGTAATTATGTGCATACACCATAATCATTGTAGTAGTATGGACATATACATATTTAGATTTGAGAGATCTTACACAAAAGAGGTAGTTCCATCCACAATACACATTTATTGATAGGGTTACATAATATATACAAATTACACACCAGTCTGTATTTACAACACAATGTACAGTGTAGGTCCCCTGGCTTACATGATATTTACAAATTACCCACAACAACCATATTTACAATGCAATATAAGATGCAAGTATAGCGTTAGATTACCTGTTAACTTCAGGATGGCCCATGGTGACTGCTCTCTGTCCCCACACCAAAGAGGGCCTTAGCTTGGTCACAAAGCATTATATCCCCCCCTCCCCTCCTTTCTGTACTGTGGCTAATATAATTCTCCCTAATTGACCACTGTACCTAGTAAATGTATATTGGGCACAGCCTGATTGGATGAGTCAAAGAAGGCTGTTGTTTACTACCCAGGTGAGATGTTACCAGGGAAAACAAAGGCAAACCTTTGAAGTTGAACTAATTACCGTAACACCAACACAACACTCAATACTTTAAATATATTTCCTTCTAACTGAAATATATTTCTAATTGCAATAATATTTACAGCTGTTAATGGAGATTTCACATAAACCCATTATGTAACAGTTGGCCCCTTGTGGCCAGTGAAAACTAAGGCCATACATAAAATAATAGTTTATGGGTAATCTTCTTTAATATTTGGAACTTTTTGCTTTGCCTTCTGAAATAAAAACTCTTTGAAATAAAAAAAAAAAACTTTTAAACTCTCTATCTCTACAGTCCACATTTCTGGATCTCAGTATCAGTAGTCATCACTTGTCCTGTATGTGATAAGTCCATAATAAAAATAATAAGAGACAAAACACACAAAAAAAAAACAAGAAGAAAAAAAACCCTTTGTTCTCAACAGTCCAATAATAATAGTACGAAAGTCCATAGTGCCAATCTGGTCATGTTGCCCTTCTGGGACAGCCTTCCATGGTGATTCCAATTGGATACAGCATACAGTAACAGCCTTCGGACCAGCTTTCCTGGCTTTCTGAGATTCCCTACCTTTGTCCACATTAATAAAGTATAAAGAAAAACATGCGTACTTCTAAGACATATGCATTCAAAGAAATGCTTATCTTGTAATTCAGAGTAGTAAGGACCTTTGATTAGAACTGCCATAGATATACTGTGACATAATAATGAGACCCTTCCCCAGTGACACGTGTAACAATTTGAATGGTTACGCCCTTCAGCCAGGTTGTCTGATTTTCATCACCCATCTTTCCTCCTCCATTGTCATATGCCTGCAAGTAACTCTGCCTGCTTTCTGCTGAATACCACTGTGTGTGTGTGTATAACCCTTCAAGTGTCCAGGAGATCTTGTTGCCATCGGAACTCACCACTAACTCCTTTTACTGAAACTGTGTTCAGTTATACCAACCCTGATGGGCTAAAACCTTGGCTGGTGCCAAACATTTGTGCATATAGCTCCATCATTGGCTACTGTGTGTAGCTACTCTATGAGTCCTGCCTTTAGCAGGCTACGGAACAGGTCATCACTTTAAGAGGTCTCAGTGCAGATTAGGTAGTGTCAACTAAGCAGACAAATAACTTGATTTCAGAATATGGATAAGTGTGATGTCACCAGTTACTTGTTGCTTCAGGAACAATCAAACTAAATTACTCTTAAGTACAATTGTACTATTTTCCTTGCTATTTGCAAATCACTATGAGTCTCACAAGTCCCATTATATCTTTATAATATTCAAGCAATGCTCTTTAAACTTAGTTATGGCACAAAAAAAAATTTGACCAACAAAATTTTTTTTTTACCAATGACCACATATGATGACTGCCACATATTAGGATATGTTGAGAGTACTGTGTGTCACATATACAAAGAAAATAGTCACATGACTGTTGCTAAACCCTGGTGTTACTGTTACTATTGTCATAGTTGGTAATATCTCCAATGACATAAATTTATATAAAACAATTATCCAATGTCGAAAGAGAAAAAAAAAGGGGGTTGGAACTTGGCCCAACCCCAAAATGCTATAGGGAAGCTTTAATATTCTATATCAACATTTTTAACTGTTTTAAATGTTCTCCATATAATGTTCCCCTTACTCCCCTATTTTTTTTCTTCATTTCACCATAGCAAAACCAAACTCCAAAATCACCAAAAAAATAAAGGTGATATAGGAAAGAAAGAAAAATAGTTAATATTAAAAGAAAAAGAAGAAAAAAAATGAAACCAAAAAAATAAATAAAAAAGTTACAGATTTAATGCTGCTTCAGCATGAGTTTTGTGATACCCTGTCTCTTTAAATTCTTAAAGAGCATTGAATCTGTATTTCGTTTAAAAACAAAAACAAAAATACAATTGAAATTGCTTCCAAACATTACAGCTATACAAAAGGCAACGCCCTTTCTCGGTTGTAATTAACATATTAATTGATCTTCCATTGAAGACCAATTTGCAAGTCAAGGAGGCAACAACAAGTATTAGAGAGAGGATAGAAACTCTGTTTAATGAAACAGACAAAAAAAAAAAAAATATATATATATATATATATATATATATATATATATATATATATATATATATATATATTAGAATTTAGTTAGTAGTTAGACCTGACTGAAATTAATTCCATTCAAGGCTTCTTCCTAAAACAAACCTTAAGCCCGGGTTCACACTACAATGGGCTGTGGATCGCACAGGAGCGCTGTGCGTCCCTGTTCCCCGTTTCAGGGACGAATCAGGGCCGATTCTGTGCCTGAATTCGGCCCTGAAACTGAACCAAAGATGCACAGCGTTTTTGTGCAGTGCGCTCTGCAGCCGCCCCGGAGATATGTGAACCGGCTCCATAGGGATCCGGTCACATTCTCCTGCTATGCGAATTAGATGTGCAGAAACGCACATCTAATTCGCATAGGTGTGAACCCGGGCTAAAACTATGCTTTAAGGTCCTCTGTGTTTTAAAGTATTTTGATAATATCCTGCTCTGGATTGTCCGTCCATGTTTGTGTATTTACCCTAAAATACAAAACTCAAAAACCATTAATAACACCTCACTCTACCTCTCTGAGAGGTTCCTAATGGACTAAACTAGTAGTGGATGCTTGGAACAGACTTCCAGCAGAGGTAATGAGTCCATCAACAGTAACTACAGTCAAAAATGTACAGACACACCCACATATCTATACTCTGACAGACAAAAAAGTTATAGGAAAACTTGGTGGGTTTGTAAGTACTTAGAGTCTAAGAAGACAACATGAACACATATGACCTTCACACATGTTAATGAGTCAATTTGTAAGGAAAAACAAAACACAACACATACTGAATCCATAAGATGCCATAAATTGCAAAAGAATGTATTAACCGTCAACCCCCCGGCCGCGGCCCACTACCAAGACGTGGCCTTTCTGCAGGCGGGCCATGAGTGCGGGTGGCTGGCATGAGACACCTTTGCAGACGGGCATGAAAGAGCCGGGCAGCTGGCATAAGTGAGCCCCAGATGGAAGAGGCGAGCGGGCAAGCAGAGATGACATAATTTCTCTCTGCCCCCTGCATCACTGCTCTTCTGCCCTTATAGCTGGTGTCCTGTCAGCCTCAGTGTCGGAGGTGCGGCAGGGAGCAGAGAGATGACATCACCGCTCTCCTGCCTTCATTCGGAACCCACCACTGCACAGAGGCCTGCCTCTGTGCTAAATGGACCAGTGCTGCCACCAATGCAGTGACATTCCACATCTGGTGACAGGCAACATGGCAAATGGCGTGGCAAGTGGCATTCCGCATCTGGTGACAGGCAACATGGCAGGTGGCGTGGCAGGGGACATTCCGCATCTGGTGACAGGCAATGTGGCAGGTGGTGTGGCAGTTGATATTCCGCATCTGGTGGCAGGCAACGTGGCGTGGCAAGACACATTCCGCATCTGGTGACAGGCAACATGGCAGGTGGCGTGGCAGGTGACATTCCGTATCTGGTGACAGGCAACGTGGCGTGGCAAGTGACATTCCGCATTTGGTGACAGGCAACATGGCAGGTGGCGTGGCAGGTGACATTCCGCATCTGGTGACAGGCAACGTGGCAGGTGACGTGGCAAGTGACATTCCACATCTGGTGACAGGCAACGTGGCGTGGCAAGTGACAATCCACATCTGGTGACAGGCAACATGGCAGGTGGTGTGGCAGGTGACATTCCGCATCTGGTGGCAGGTGATGTGGCAAGTGACATTCCGCATCTGGTGACAGGCAATGTGGCAAGGTGTGGCAAGTGACATTCCACATCTGGTGACAGGCAACGTGGCAAGTGACAATCCACATCTAGTGGCAGGTGACATTCTGCAACTGGTGACAGGCAACGTGACAAGTGACAATCCACATCTTGTGGCAGGTGACGTTCCACATCTGGTGACAGGCAATATGGCAAGTGACAATCCACATCTTGTGGCAGGTGACATTCCCCATCTGGTGACAGGCAACATGGCAGGAGGTTTGGCATATGACAATCCATATCTGGTGGCAGGTGACAGTGGCAAGTGACACGATCAGGGCTCCCACTGATTCTGCATTATGGTGAGTTGAACTATTTCATTTATCATTACAATGTAATAATAGAAAGAATGTGCTTCAATCACCCTGACACCATATCAAGCATGGTGCCGTGATGACAGAAGTGCTAACACCAGCCATTGCCCGCGAAAAATCGCTTACCCTGGGTGACAAATCCCCCCCCGGTCCTTGGCACAATGTTCCTCGCATCCGGTCCCCAGTGCCAAAAAGGTTAGGGACCACTGTAATAGACAAATGTTATTATTACCCTTTTCCCTTTTTTTGACACACAAAGAAAGCAAACACTGACACATTGTTACATTTACATATTTACATTGGTATATGTTCACTGACATTCACACTTGGATCTGGTGAAAATAAATTAATCAGATCATAGACATCTGAATGACACACTAGATCTTTCGCTGTTTCTACATTGCTTATATTTAAGTTTTGTTCCCAGTAAGGTGAAGTCCTAGCCAGGGTCGCCATCAGGGGGGTACAGCCATCACAACTGTAAGGGCCCATCGGGGCCAGAAGAAGGCAGGACGGGTGAAGGGGAGCCATGCTGTGCATTACAGAAATGATCTCACAGCTTCTGCTGTTCTCGTGTCACTGAGCTCAGACATCGAGCTCTTTACTGTCACCTCTGGCTACTATGTATATGTGCACCCCTCGTGTGATTTGTACTGAGCTTCTCAGAAACATGTCAGCTTTGTGAAAACGGGCTGAGACCAGGTAGGAAGGAATTCTTTACAAGTAGGGGCTGTGAAGGAAAGGGAGGGGGGCTATTTGTGTACAGGGATGGGCCAGAGCATTGTGTATTTACAGGTTTGTGTATGTGAGGGGCTGCCATATATACAGGTTTGTGTATGTGAGGGGCTGCCATATATTCAGGTTTGTGTATGTGAGGGGCTGACATATATACAGGTGTGTGGGGGGTGCTGACATATATACAGGTGTGTGGGGCGCTGACATATATACAGGTGTGTGGGGCGCTGACATATATACAGGTGTGTGGGGCGCTGACATATATAGGTGTGTGGGGGGGGTGGGGCGCTGACATATATACAGGTGTGAGGGGGCTGACATATATACAGGATTGCGGGGGGGCTGATAGCATAGAGGTGAGGTGGCCAGTGTGCGGATTCGGTAGGATGGCCCGTCCATTATTTTATTGGTATTTTCCCAATTATGAATATGTGACTTCAGTAGTTCAATCTCATTTTCAAGAGAGGTAATTGTGGTAATTAACTTAAAGTGGTTGTAAACCCACTTTTTTTTAAAACTAATACCTGCAAGACATAGCATACTAGCTCATTATGTAATACTCACCTGAGATCGAAGCCCTCGCTGCGGTGACCATACACCAGTCCGGTGGCCGACATAGTTCCCAGGGGTTACTTCCGGGTATCACGGCTCCGGCGCTGTGATTGGCTGGAGCTGCCATGACGTTGGTAACTTCACAGTCTCACTGAAGCAACGGCACGTACATGCCATTGCTTCAGTTTGCTTCAGTGCGTATGTGCTGATGACGTCGGCACATGCAAATGCAGGTTTAGGAGATATCCTGGGTTGCCACAGGTAAGCCTAACTATAGGCTTACCTGTAGCAAAAAGTGGTCTGTAAGGGTTTACAACCGCTTTAAGTTCTTTCAGAACTGATCTCCTGTGCTGTAATCTGAGAGCTCTTTCCATGGAATTTACATCCAAAGGGGAGCATGAGGCTATTTGCCCCTGACTAGTAACTGCGGGGCCATGCCTATAGATCTTATCTTTGGAAGCATTGTAATTGTAATGGTGCCTCTTTCTGTTTGTTTGAAAAGGTGCCCAATTCTCCTGTAGTGTGATTTGCTAAACAGGTATTGTTGTTTGTACTCTGGTGATATATCTTTGATTTCACAGAATTAGACCTTCTAACTACATGAAAATACTTGTGCATACATGATGCATTGATATGAATCTTTAAGAGGATTTATAAAAAATCCACATTAAATTTTACATTTTGGATGGGCATTAGATATTAGGAGGGTTTTGTACTCCGGGTCCTCTCTGTGTCCGTTTCTCTGTTTGCCTACATAGTAAGCTGACCATAGCCTGTTTGCATAAAGAAGTGGATTCTCATTATTTCCCTGTTTTGTTCTATACACTGCTAATAAGCCTAGGTCAAAGGGATATAATATTTTTTGCAATTCATCTACAGTTTCATTGTAATCTGCTCTTCCTTCTTTACCATGGTCTGGTAGGGAAGACCATGTGTCTAAGTTAACTGTTAATAGTAAAACTTTAACCTGATCTTTGGAGTTGGCAACTCCCAGCTATTTACATCATTGCAAGACATTATCTGCATGAAATGTTATGTGCACTCCTGGCAATAGTTTGCCAATATTGTTAGCTACAAGTAGCACATTTTCTAAAGACTGTCTGTCCTCCCTATCCATCTTTTGTGCTGTGCTCTCAATTCCTGTTGATATGCATGCACTTCATTCGCTGCAGGAAACATCTTTCTGGGCTTTCTGCCTATGCTTTTCGGTGTTTGATTGAAGACTGCATTGGCTGTCCTTCATCATTTTTCCTATATCCTCTGCACTCTTCCTTTCCCTCTGAACAGGTATTCCCCCTTTATTTCGCTATTTCCACACTTCATTTGTATCCACTTTTTATCTTGGTGTTGGGCTCCATTTACTGTTCAATACTTTTCAATAATATAATACACCTTCATATACTCTATATGTAGATAATTTTGTTGGACAGATTCTAGGGATAGAATATAGCATCCACATCCCTATTGTGTAGATAAAACCAAGAGAGAATGAGAGAGAGAAAATCTGTCCCTCAAAGAGTGATGGGATTTTCACGAATGCATATTTCTGTCACTAAGATAATATCACGTACCTGGTGGAGACTGGAATGTGATGGAAGCCTCCCTTGCTCCTCCCGCTTACACTCCTGAAGGTGGGAACAGAATGTGTAAAGGCAAGGAGTGGCACGAGTGCCGAGTAGCTGGCTGGTAATGTCCCCTCCGAAGGTGGGTAGAGCTGGCAGTCAAGATCCTTGGAGCAGGAAGCAGAAGCAGCTGGGCACCAGAGCGTGGACAGGAGCAGAACCAGAAGAAGAGCAGTAGTCAGCAACAACTGGGCAGCAGGGCACCAAATCAGCATGCAAAAGGAAGTCCAGAGGGCAGGCCAAGGTTGGGTAATAGCCAGGCAAAGCAGTACCAAGTCAGCAGGCAGATCAAGTTCAATAAACAGGCTGAAGTCAGCATACCAGGTAACAAGTAAAGGAGAAAGCAGAGGGGAAGTCCCAAGACGAGCCGGGTCATACACGAATAAACAGGAACACAGGATCAGGACTTGGTAGTTCAGGAACAAGCTGAAGATCATCCAGCACTTGTTTGCAGTAACAGAGCAGTTTAAATAGGCCACTGGGTGCCAAGTGCTAATTGGTGTGTGCATGCGCGTGCACGCACCCGCTCACTCGTTCGCGCACCAATGGGAACTGGCGTTGCGGGCATTCTGTTGGTCCTTTGCTCATGAATATTAGCACAGGTGCAATGTGTGCGAACATGAGCAGGTATCTGCACTGGCCTTTTGGTGGTGGAGGTTTACCTTACAGGTAAACACAACCACAGAGGGATAAATCAAAAAAATATAATTTATTACAAAGTATACATGATTAAAATAGTAACAACATTCAGTCATATATGTTTGTGACCAAAATTGCTCCTCAGTTCCAAGAGCTTGAACAGATGCTTGTGTGTATGGATAGCCAACACATTTCACAGAGTGATTTGCTGTTTCTTTGGTGCTGTTCCACATGCATCTATATCATTGTCCAAGTTGTAAAGAGATATAACATTAGTATCAAAAATAGACAACGTTTTAATAATCATCATAATCTGTATGACACCCGATACCAGAAACCAGTGGCGGGACAAGGTCATTCGGTGCCCAGGGCAAAGATGGCAAACTGTGCCCCCCAGATGTAAAGAAAAAGTCAATGTCAGTGGGAATCAATTATGTTTCCTGTGTGTGCTTCTTTTTACTGCAGATCGATTTGTTCTTTTTCCTGCTTTTCAGGGAAAATAAAAAAGTGATCATTCCCTCTGTAAAGAGCCCTGTATTAATTATCAGTACAGGGCTCAGAGCAACATGTCACTTACCACCGTCACCTGCTGCCAGATGTCATGTGTCATTTGCCACTGTAACCTGCTGCCAGATGCAACGTGTCATTTTCCACCGTCACCTGCTGCCAGATACAACATGTCACTTACCACCATCACCTGCTGCCAGATGCCACGTGTTATTTGCCACTGTCACCTGCAGCAAGATGCCACGTGTCATTTACCACCGTCACCTGCTGCCAGATTCAGCATGTCACTTACCACCGTCACCTGCTGCCAGATGCAGCGTATCATTTGCCATCGTCACCTGCTGCCAGATGCCACGTGTCATTTGCCACTGTCACCTGCAGCAAGATGCCACGTGTCATTTACCACCGTCACCTGCTGCCAGATTCAGCATGTCACTTACCACCGTCACCTGCTGCCAGATGCAGCGTGTCATTTGCCATCGTCACCTGCTGCCAGATGCCACGTGTCATTTGCCACCGTCACCTGCTGTCAGATGCCACGTGTTATTTGCCACTGTCACCTGCAGCCAGATGCCACGTGTTATTTACCACCGTCACCTGCTTCCAGATGCAGCGTGTCATTTGCCATCGTCACCTGCTGCCAGATGCCATTTGTCATTTGCCATCGTCACCTGCTGCCAGATGCCACATGTCATTTGCCACTGTCACCTGCTGCCAGATGCCACATGTGATTTGCCACTGTCACCTGCTGCCAGATGCCACATGTCTTTTGCCACTGTCACCTGCTGCCAGATGCAGCGTGTCATTTGCCATCATCACCTGCTGCCAGATGCCACGTGTCATTTGCAATCGTCACCTGCTGCCAGATGCCATGTGCCATTTGCCACAGTCAACTGCTGCCAGATGCAGCGTGTCATTTGCCATCGTCACCTGCTGCCAGATGCCATTTGTTATTTGCCACTGTCACCTGCTGCCAGATGCCACGTGTCTTTACCACTGTCACCTGCTGCCAGATTCAGCATGTCACTTGCCAACGTCACCTGCTGCCAGATGCCACGTGTCATTTGTTGCCATCACCTTCCACCAGATGCAACATGTCACACTTACCACTGTCACCTGTTGCCAGATGCCACATGTCATTTGCCATCATCACCTGCTGCCAGATGCCTTGTGACACACCTGTATCACTTTAATTAACTGCCACTGGTCAGCCAGTAATGCATCAGTGACCAGTGGCAGTACATTAACCCCCCCATGCTGCATATTACAGAAATTAAAAATAGGTAGCATTGGTAATTATCCCCCCTCAGCCTCCTCCCCTCATCTGATCCAGAAGTTCATTTATTAATCTTCAGATGGCATTTGGCAATCATTATCTGTTTAGTGCTTAATTTGGTGCAATCATACACACACTTTGCTGACCTGGTTCCTCCTCGGCGGCTCCTCCACCTCCAGGTCGCAGCTTCAGCAGCAGCTCTCTATGCTCCTCCCATCCCACCTCCAGCCATGAGTGATGCCACGCCGCCGGGACAGGACTACGAAGTGTCTTCATAGGGGAGTAAAGTGCTGACAGGGAAGGGCTGGTGCAGTCTGTCTCTGTCTAGGCTTGTGCCGGGTGCAGACACATTGGCACATTGTTACAGAGACAGGTAAAGATGACTAGAGTACAGGCACAGCTTTTCAAGGCACCAGCTAGTGTTTACTGTAAAACACACTGCCGACACTTCACCTGCACTTCCCTCCCTCCTGCAAATTGTACCACCCAGGGCAGCCGTCCCTTCCGCCCCTGCCTTGTACCGGCTCTGCCAGAAACTATCGGGCGACAAGGGGGATTTTTTAAGTTTTTGCGAACGTTCGGAAGAGCGTAAAAGGTTGGTATAATCGGCCATTTTACTTCCGGGTATTCAAAAAGGTCCTTATCAATAAGGGCCTGTTGCTATGCCTCAGTTATGATGGCTTGATATTGTACTCTAAGATCAGTCAAGTTGTCCCAAGGGATCTGTTGATACCATTCATTGTTATTTAAGATTGTGTCGCACATCTTTATATATTGATCTCTAGCCATTATGACCACATTCCCGCCTTTGTCGGCCGATTTTACAATGATCTGGTCATTTTGGGTAATGTTTTTAAGGGCAGATTGCTGTCCTTTAGTGAGGTTACTCACTCACTAAGGAAATCCTCTCTATACGCTTCATAGTCTGCTTGATTTATAATCAAAGAGCAACCAGTCCGCCAGGAATGAATACAGCATTATCCTTTAAACCCTTTCTATAGGGGATGCCCCATTAGAAATCCTCACACCTTTGATTATCTCCCCGCACAGTTTACGATCATGCAATCGTTGCGATCTCTGTATAGGGAGAAAGTTTTAGGCAGCCATATAAGCTCACTATTGTTAATATTGTTAGTTCTCTGGTTATGCAATTGTATTTTATTATGATGGATATTTATTTCAATATTGTAAAAATATCTTGGCTGGCGGCTTTGGATCGCATATGCATCACCGAGAGCGGATGAGTCATGTATTGATAAATTGTTGTGACATTCGGGTGTCCCCTGTGGACGAGGAGGTGTTTTTCTCCTTGATAACCATCTGTTGTTATCCATTCTGGCAGCTTGGTGGTGCCTCTGGCCCCTCATCCGCCGTTCATTATGGTGGCTGGTGGGTCATAACGCATGCGCAATACAGGGGGCACACGCACCGGAAGTGATGTCGGTGAGCTGACCTTTGCTCATTCACTTCCGGTGGGATCATGTATTTAAGGGCAGTCCTGATGAGCGGTCCGTTGGGACACACATCACGGCACATCAGCCTGACCATAGGTGGAAGAGGGGTTTTATTCAGCCTCCAGCCAGGATGCACAGATTGGTGACAAGCTAGGACTGGCCTCAGACAGCAGTGCTACTGCACTTTGACCATCAGTACTCTATGGTTGACCCCTTGTTCCACCTGGCGGACACCGATCAGGTAATTCATTACACTTCCAGCCCTCTCTTTTTTGTACCTTTATGTTGTTCCTATGTGAACGTTTTCTGGTTATATGCAACACTGTCCGGTGGCCGTGTATTATGATGATCAGCAGTGTATCTATTCTCCTTCTTTTTACCTTCAGTTCAATATATTAATAGTGATATTATGGGGATGTGGGATGACTGTCTGGCTGATGATACCCATATTCCGTTTTTGCTGTTTGATATAAAAGTATGGGAGGAGGCTTTTGCCATTGAGCATATGCGAGCTAGTAGTGTGTTGAGGTTTTTTTTCCTCATCTACAGGTACATCAAAATATGCCACTGGACAATACACATTTTGAACCAGTTCTGTAACTACTAGGTACATATATGTCGATCCATGATGCTTTTGCATCTCAACATATATGTCTTGAACTTTTAGATTATCATTGATCCAACTATCAAAGCCCTATATATGGTCCGATGTCCACAAGACCATATTGGTGATTCTGACATCGCCTTATTTTCACTGGATGTGACTTACCTTTTCTCTCTCTGATGTTGCGGTTACCTTTTTCGGTCAATGCCAGGGTGTTTTGGTGAGCACGTTAATGAAATGTTGTTAACATTGCTAATATGATTATTAAAACTTTGTCTATTTTTGATACTAATGTTATATCTCTTTACAACTTGGACAATGATATAGATGCATGGTGAACAGCCCCAAAGAAGCAACAAATCAGTCTGTGAAACACGTCGGCTATCCATACACACAAGCATCTGTTCAAGCTCTTGGAACTGAGTATCAATTTTGGTCACAAACATATATGACCGAATGTTGTTACATAAGTTATGTGTTCCTCAGTATACTAACAGTAGGCTCCCTATTGATTACACACTGTACAACACAGCTATTTCTTAAAGCCCATTTCTATATTGAGCACATAGAGCACCCAATGTTCATTTTTAGCATTCTAATGAAAAACCCTTTCATAGTGTGTAGATATTGCAACCCCTTGAGATATTGCTGAAAGAGACCACCAAATTTTTCCGTCCCTTCATTGGTCGCCATTTGTTGCCTAGTTTCTATGTTTATGTGCATACACCTCAATCATTGTAGTAGTATGGTCATATACATATCTAGATCTGAGAGATCTTACACAAAAGAGGCAGTTCCATCCGCAATACACATTGATTGATAGGGTTACATAATATATACAAATTACACACCAGACTGTATTTACAACACAATGTACAGTGTAGGTCCCCTGGCTTACATGATATTTACAAATTACCCACAACAATCATATTTACAATACAATATAAGATGCAAGTATAGCATTAGATTACCTGTTAACTTCAGGTCGGCCCATGGTGACTGTTCTCTGTCCCCACACCAGAGGGCCTTAGCTTGGTCACAAAGCATTATATCCCCCCTCCTTTCTGTACTGTGGCTAATATAATTCTCCCTAATTGGTCACTGTACCTAGTAAATGTATATTGGGCACAGCCTGATTGGATGAGTCTAAGAAGGCTGTTGTTTACTATCCAGGTGAGATGTTATCAGAGAAAACAAAAGGCCAACCTCTGAAGTTGAACTAATTACCGTAACACCAACACAACACTCAATACTTTAAATATATTTCCTTCTAACTGAAATATATTTATAATTGCAATATTATTTATAGCTGTTAATGGAGATTTCACATAAACCCATTATGTAACACCCCCATTTCCCTTGTGAAGACTGAGGAGAAGAATACATTCAAAACCTTCACCATCTCACCCTCCTTTGTAACCAGATTCTCTTCATCATTCTTTATGGGGCCAATATGATCTATCCTCCCTCTTTTACTATTTATGTACTTAAAGATTTTCTTGGGATTTTTTTTTACTTTCCTCTGCTATGTGCCTTTCATGTTCTATTTTAGACACCCTGATTACACCTTTACATTTCTTATTACATTCTTTGTACAGTTGGAATGCTGATGATGAGAAGGCCTTCTCATTTGCTTTTATATGAATTTTTATGTTGGTGTTGAGCCACCCGCTTTTATTAACTCTTTTAAATGTATTACCCTTTGGGATGCACTGGCTAATACCCTTATTTAATATGCTCCTAAAGCACACCTATTTTTCCTCTGTGTTTTTTTGTTCCTAGGATTTTATCCCATTTAGTATCTTCTAGCAAGGAGCGTAGTTTCTGGAAGTTGGCTCTTTTATAATTCAGTGTCTTTGTATTCCCCTTACACTTTGTCATGTATCAGTGCTTGGGTATTTTGGTGGCACAAATGTGGAGAGTTACTGTGCTGATGTGGACTTTGTTAGTTTGTTTGTGAGTTGGATTATATAACGACAATAAGCATTCCATGGCAAAAACTGTTGATGGGCTCGTCCAACAGATGACACTCAATTTAATTGTTCTTTTGTGGGGCAGCCTAGTTGCCCAGTGTCCAATCAAAAAAGAGATATTATCCGTGCTACCAGATTTCCAGAGTGAATCCTTTATTAGAAGGAAAAAGGCTGCTACTATCTTTATCACTGAAACTTCTGTGAAAAAGTGTTTTTTCTTTGGCTGTTGCTAAAAGTTTAAGGTTGGCTTTACATCTATTGAGGTAACGCACAGTATAACACACATTGTGTGTTTTCTTATGGTGCCTTTCATTTAAAATGGTGCCCCATCATACAGTTTCAGTAACCTGCAACATCCATGTTCTGCACGGCTCCACAAAGCACATTCCATGCACTGTCATACGCTGACAGCCATTTAATTAGGCTATACTAATGCAACGCACATTAAAACGCAAAATGCCACACATTAACATGCACGGCGTTACAAACCACAGACCAAAAATCCCCCTAACAGGAAATATCCTCCTGGTGAAGTTCACTCTTCCTGTGTGTTCCCATGAGTGTTGGGTGTTGGTATCACAGTTACATATGCATAAAATCAAACTGCAGATCAAGGATAGCTTAGACTTCATATTCATTATGCAATAAGTTGTAGTGGATGCAAGTGAACTGGCCAAGGCATTAATGTGTAACCATAAACTGAATAGAAAATAACAAATCCAGGCGTGCGCAGCTTGTCTAAAATATATTTTCCATATGGCAGTGTGGTTCATGAAGACAAATATCATATATGTCCAAAATTCATTGTAGTTTCATTGATCTCCCTCCATTGAGGAAGCATATATTTTATTTCACCCTTCATATGTTTTTTTGCCTAGTGTATCAAGTGACAGGTGTGTTAACTCACACCATCTACTAAGCAGTGCTGCCTTTTTTTCCTAAATTATGTATGTCTCTGACACTGTTGGTAATAAAAAGACCACCCAGGTGATAATATTAATAGTAGGGTGAGGATTACACATCAGATCTGTAAATGGAACTTTGTGAAATAATGAGAATAAATGTATGGAAATTCTTGTTAAGTGTGATGGTCCAGAAATAATGATATAATTATTTTCCTAAATATAGCTAATGCTGTGAAAGATATTACTATTTCAATGCAATAAACACTATATTACAGTATATCGTGTTATATTATATATAAATATTTTTCTAATGGGCATGAAATATTGTATGATCAATGATGATCAAGATGATAATTTTTGGTATTTAATACAGCTATCAGAATGTAAAAAAAAATAAAAATAAAATCAAAAGTTAAAGTGGTTGTAAACCCAGCCTCATAATTTTTAAACTAATGGAATACTATTCATGTATATGTATATACATGCCTCCTGCATCCGAAATCGTTGGGCAAGTCTATTGTCTGGAGCTCAGTGGGTGGAATTGGGACATCACAAGACTCCCCCGCCCACCTCTACACCCCCCCTCGCCCGGCAATGTCGCAAAGGCAGAACCTCGCACAGGCAGAGTGCGCTTATGGCCACCATCGATGTGCGCATGTCATCTGCTCGGCGCCAGTGTTCTGTCAGAATCAGAGACCCATCGTAATAGGTAATGGAAGCGGCATTCCGCCACAAGACCTGCGGCGGCCATCTTACTACACCTCGCACTCGCCTGCAGTCATGCACGAGCAGAGGAAGAAAGCAGATGTCAGTCACAGCAGTGGGGGATGTGGTGATATAGATTTCTCTGTGTGTTGGTTTTTAGCCTAGCAAAAAAAGGCAAGAGGATTGCTCAGCGCTGGATTAACTCTTCCTGGCAAGACTGGGCACAGATGACTTTACATCCTCTACTATACCAGGTAGAATTCAAAAAAGGAAAATTTGGGACTTTAAATGAGGCTAGCACCAAAGGGATGCTCGTCTCCATCCCGGTCATTGGTTAAAAAGAAAAAGAGAAGTGGGACTTTAAATGAAGCACACAGCAGCACAAATGCAGGTCAAGTGACTAAAATTAATTTATTTGGCATAATCCATGGTATGTAAAAAACATTTTGGGCATCCAACCTCTAAAATACTGTGGGCATCAAGCCTCTATATAATAGACCAGGGATTGATTATACATAAAATACACAATAATTCATGATCCATTGTCACACAGAGAGCAAAGATAACAATCAATATGCATGTGTACATTTGTTACTGTGATTAGACCCGAAAAGAGCCATAAAAATTGGGACAAATAATTAAAATAATAAAAGAGATTTAATGCCATGACAGATACTTATGGAGGTAAGTGGAATAATTGAAATCTTGGTATTCCATGATATGGGAAGATTGGTAATAATCAAAGCTCTACGCGTTTTTGCGGTATAGCAACCACTCATCAGGAGCATACGTCATGGAATGATTCTAAAAAATATTTTTAAATAAAAATAAATAAATAAATAAGTAAATAAATAAAAAATATTTTCAGTAAATAAGCAGGAAATGAAAAAAGGTTTTGTATACAAATATTTTACTTATATAGAATGAATTAAAGGTTGTGCGTCCAAACTCACGTCTGCATCAGCGATCCAGTGAAACAGCATCCAGAATAGCAGAGAGCTGCAAAGCGACGCCAGGGTGATCTGCGGGAATGGGAATAACAGCCATAGGCAAAACCATTGCTGATGGGTGCAATGAGTGTAGGATGCAGACCTCCATGTGGGAAACCTATATGAAACAAATTATAGTGATGATGTGTAAGTGTGAGAAAATGTAAAAAAGAGTGATGTGATGACAACGTGGAAATAAGGAGCGAGAGTGGGATAGGAAGGAGTGGAGAAAAAACAAAGAGAAACCAGGTAGAAGTCTTCATTAACTGCTTCCCGTCCAACTGCTGCAGTTTTACTCCCCTGCGCGAGCCGTTGTAGCTATACATCGGCTGGCGGGGTCGGGATAGCAGGCACACGCCCGCCGGAGGCGCGCACCCGCTGGACAGCGCGGGTGACGATGCTCGTGCCCGACGCTTGCGATGACCAGCCGGCCATGAGCGATCGTGAGCAGGAGACACAGATCAGGGACAAGTGTGTGTAAACACTCACTTTTCTCTTCTGTTCTGTTCTGACAGGAGTGACAGATCGTGTGTTCCTATTAGCTAGGAACCACAATCCGTCACTTCCTCTAGTCAGTCCCCTCCCCCTTCAGTTAGAATCACCTCCCAGGGAACACAGTTAACCCCTAGATCACCTCTAGTGTTAACCCCTTCACTGCCAATGACATTTTTACAATAATCAATGCATTTTTATAGCATTGATCGCTGTATTAATGCCAATGGTCTCAAAAATGTGTCAAAATTGTCTGATGCGTCTGCAATAATGTCACAGTCATGATAAAAATTGCAGATCACGGTCATTACTAGTAAAAAAAAAAAGTAATAATAAAAATGCTATAAATCTATCCCCTATTTTGTAGATGTCATAACTTTTGTGCAAACCAAACAATATACGCTTATTGCAATTTTTTTTACCAAAAATATGTAGAAGAATACATATCGGCCTAAACTGAGAAAAAAAGAGCTTTTTTTAAAAAAAAATTGGGATATTTATTATAGCAAAAAGTATAAAATATTGTGTTTTTTTTTAAAAACTGTGGCTATTTTTTTGCTTATAGCACAAAAAATAAAATCCACAGAGATGATCAAATACCACCAAAAGAAAGCTCTATTTATGAGAAAAAAAAGACGTCAATTTTGTTTGGGTGCAACATTGCACGACCGCGAAATTGTCAGTTAAAGCGACGCAGTGCCGAATTGCAAAAAGTGCTCTGGTCAGGAAGGGGGTAAATTCTTCCGGGGCTGAAGTGGTTAACATATTTTTTTTTCGGGTTTACATCCACTTTAACTAAAATTAGGCACGCAAATCTGTTGTTGCTTCAAACAACCCCTCAGTTTAAGTGCAAGCCCCCCCCAAAAAAAACACAGATTACCAGATTACCCTAAACAGATATGTCTCCCAACTGAAATTCTTCAATTAAAGCAGAAAGTTGTACTTATAAAACCCCATTGTAACAGTCTAGTCTCTTTATTACTTTGAACATTCTGGAACATGCTGTTTTGTATATATGCAATTGTTTTATTAAAGTTCTTTTTTAAAAAAAAAATAAAAATAGCAGAAAGTTAAGCAATCTATGCCAAGGTCTAGTGATGCATTTCTGGTTAACTTTCACAACAGGATATTTTGTTGAAGGAGAAGTTACCCAAAAACCTAAAACTTTTTTATGTGGGTGTATTTAAAGGGAGAACACAACATACTGGATGAGGTTTTACCTTCAACAGCACCTTTGACAGCAGCATTGATCTACACCAGGGGATGGCAACCCCCAGCACGAGTGCCTGAACTGGCACATGAATGCATTGGCTATAATTGGCAGATCCTAATCTGCCAATTACAAATTTGGACCCAACAGTATCCCTGGCATAATTGAGAACATGGGCATGCTGTCAAATCCTGCTTGTCTTCTCACCAGGACACACACTCGCATGCCCGCCAATTCTGAACGGCTGCATGCCCACCAGCAAACTTGTACACTTGCACACAACAGTACCATAAGCATTGGTCCATCTAGGTAGGGGAGCTTAAGTAGTGTTTAGAAGCTGTTGTAGATTATAATAGATTCTAAATGGAATAAATTCTCATGCAAAGTATTTCCCTGCACTGTAATGTCCCACACTCCTTCCCACTATGTCACCCGAATCTATAATTACAAAGGACAGCCAATTGGGGCAGAAACAACTAATCGATTAATCGACAACGAATCGATTATGAAATTAATCGATTACTATTTACATAATCGATTAAATTGGCCAGTAACATAATGGGATTAAAAATTATAGTACAAAAAGAGCAAATAATCGCTACTGTAAATATTGCTTTCACAGTTCTACAGTAAAAAAATTAACCCCTTACAGTAGCGATTATCTGCTTTTTTTGTACTATAAAGGGCTAATTTTAGATTTTTTAACCCCATTATGTTACTAAACGCCTTGGACCTGGTTCACATCTATGTGTTTTTTGATGCATTTTGCAGAAACGCACTACAGTTCATTTACATGGTTTCCTATGGGACACATTCACATCTATGCTTTTTTCAGCTGCTGCGTATTTGGAAAGGGTCAGGGACTTTTTTTTAACACAAAACGGTACCTTTTTGGTTCAATATACTTCAATGGAGAAGCTGCAGAAAAACATGTAATGCGTTTTTGCAGAAATTTGTGTTTTTTAATCTGCCCAACAACAAATTGGCCAAAAAAATGCAAAAGCGCAAATCGCAGCAAAATTACATGCGCAAAAATCAAAATGCACAGCAAAAATCACTGCAGAAACAGATCAAAAGCAAACTGCATAGGTGTGTACTGAGCCTTATGTTGGCCAAATGGATCAATGTTCAGACGAGAATATTCAGACGAAAAATCTTTGTATATTCGCTGAATGAAAGAATGTTTGAAAACTTCACTTGTTTTTAACATTCTGTTTTTAAAATGAATGTAATTTGTGAACGAAAACCACATACACTGTCTGAAAATTCCTATGACCAAGAAGTTTTCTATTTCCAAATTTTCCCATCACTGTGGTTGAAAATGAACATCGATTTGACCCCACTAACGATTAGAAAATCAAACGAACATTCTTACCCTCCCTGGCAGTTTTCTCAAGTGTGACTCGGGGTTAAATTTCAGCACCATTAGCGGTAACCCCGAGCCTCGGGATTGCATTGCACGATCCTGATGCAGTGTACTTACCTTGTCCCCAGGATCCTGCGATGTCCCCCCACTGTGTTCGTGAGCTCTGTCCTCCGCCACGAAGCCTCACTGTGCCAAGCTCCGTTCCCTGCGAGCGTCGCAACATATAGGGGCGGAGCCTGGCGGCAAATTTTAAAAAGTGAAAAATCATAATACATACAGTACATTACTGATAATAAACAGTGCAGCGCTGGACATAAATTAATAATTATACCAACAAATAAAAATAAAGAATATTATTGCAAAAATTGTGAAAGGCAATGTGCTAATAAAATGCTGTGAGCAATCAAAATAATTGACCATCAATATAAGAAAACCAATTAGTGAAAACAATATAAGTGTTCATAGCAAAAAATGTTCTAATATAATAATAATAAAGTTCAAGGAGAAGAAGATCCCAAAAAAACTGTAGAGTGAACGATGTGAACTCCAAAATCCAGTAATCCACTTGCGAGTGACGCCCACCACCAAGAGAGAAAGATGGAGGCTTACCAGAAAGCCTGCGACCGCCCTTATTCAGGGGGGTCAAAACAGGCTTAGTAGATCACCGTAGATGTCCTGCCAGAATAAGATCTATGGCTCCTCAGACCTCCCTTCACGATGGCTTATGGGTGATGGCCAAAAGCACTCAGGAACAATAGGTGACAGGATGGTGAACTCAGCGAACAGTCCGGCAAGGGTATATCATGTAAAAGAAAAAGGAACTCCCATAGTGTAGATAATCAAATTCCGTTTATTCCAGAAAGGTAGATACAATAGCAGGCACACTGCATTAAAAAGGCATATACAATGCCCAAACGAAAGCAATATAAAAACCTGTAAAAAAAGCTCTACCGCTGTTTAAATTAAAACCGCGCATGCGCGATGCGTGTTCACGTTGTGACCCACTTGTACCGATTTGAGACGCAAAAATCTGACATAATCATACCGCCAGGGAGGTTTTTGAGGGAAGACATTGCTTGTTTGTTTTTTAAATAAAAACATTTAATCTCTGAGTCTGATGATATTCACCCTTTAATAGTATATACAGTATATTTCTCCTCTAATAGTATATACAGTATATATCCTCTAATAGTTTATACAGTATATCTCTTCTAATAGTATATACAGTATATCTCTCTTCTAATAGTATATACAGTATATCTCCTCTAATAGTATATACAGTATATCTCGCCTCTAATAGTTTATACACTATATCTCTCCTCTAATAGTATACAGTGGGGATGGAAAGTATTCGTACCCCCTTAAATTTTTCACTCTTTGTTATATTGCAGTCATTTAATTTCATTTTTTTCCTCATTAATGTACACACAGCACCCCATATTGACAGAAAAACACAGAATTGTTGACATTTTTGCAGATTTAACCACTTGACAACTGGGCACTTAAACCCTCCTCCTGCCCAGACCAATTTTCAGCTTTCAGCACTCTCACACTTTGAATGACAATTACTCAGTCATGTAATACTGTACCCAAATTAATTTTTTGTCCTTTTTTTCATACAAATAGAG
Organism: Aquarana catesbeiana; assembly: GCF_042186555.1. Lineage (NCBI taxonomy): Eukaryota > Metazoa > Chordata > Amphibia > Anura > Ranidae > Aquarana > Aquarana catesbeiana. The sequence continues at coordinate 782,295,429 of NC_133324.1, read as the reverse complement.
CTTTCTTTTGGTGATCTTTGATCACCTCTGGGTTTTTTATTTTTTGAAAAAAAAAACGCATTTTTCTGTGATAAAATTTAGCAAATTATTAATTTTTCTTCATAAATTTTGGCCACAATTTATACAGCTACATATCTTTGGTAAAAATAACCCAAATTAGTGGATATTATTTGGTCTTTGTGAAAGTTATAGAGTCTACAAGCTGTGGTGCAAATCATAAAAAATTGATCACACCTGATGTACTGGTGGTCTCATTTCTTGCGACCCGAACAAGCCAGGAAAGTACAAATACCCCCCAAATGACCCCTTTTTTGAAAGTAGACAACCCAAGGTGTTTAGTAAGATGCATGGTGAGCTTTTTGATGTTGTCATTTTTTTCCCGCAATTTTTTGCAAAATGAAGATTTTTTTTTCCCCACAAAATTGTCATTGTAATAGGTTATTTCTCTCACATGGCATGTATGTACCACAAATAACACCACAAAATACATTCTGCTACTCTTCCTGAGTATTACGATACCACATGTGTGGGACTTTTTCACAGCCTGGCCACATAGAGAGGCCCAACATGCAGGGAGCGCCATCAGGTTTTCTAGGAGCATAAATTACACATCTAACTTATTGACTACCTATTACACTTTTGAAGGCCCTAGAGCACCAGGACAATGACATGTGACACTGACGTGGCACTGATGACAGATGGCACTGATACGTGGCACTGATGACACTGATGTGGCACTGATGACAGATGGCACTGATACGTGGCACTGATGACACTGATGTGGCACTGATGACAGATGGCACTAATATGTGGCACTGATGACAGATGGCACTAATACGTGGCACTGATGACAGATGGCACTAATACGTGGCACTGACAGATGGCACTAATACGCGGCACTGATGACACGTGACACTGATGACAGATGGCACTAATATGTGGCACTGATGACACGTGGCACTGATGACAGATGGCACTGATGACAGATGGCACTAATATGTGGCACTGATGACACGTGGCACTGATGACAGATGGCACTAATACGTGGCACTGATACAGATGGCACTAATACGTGGCACTGATGACAGATGGCACTAATACATGACACTGATGACAGATGGCACTGATATGTGGCACTGATGACACGTGACACTGATGACAGATGGCACGTGACACTGACAGTTGGCACTGATGACAGATGGCACTAATATGTGGCACTGATGACAGATGGCACTGATGACAGATGGCACTTATACATGGCACTGGGGACAGATGGCAGTGGGGACAGATGACAGTGGGGACAGATGGCAGGGACATGACAGTGGGGACAGATGGCAGGGACATGACAGTGGGAACAGATGCTGTCTCTGTGTGAGGAGGGAGAGCCGGCGATGAGAGATGATCTCATATGTTTACATATGAGATCAATTCTAATTGGCACCGCCGATCGCGCTGAAAACGGCCGCTATGATTGTCCGTTTTCAGCGATCTGTGACTGGCTGTGTCCAAGGGACACGGCCAGCATAGAACTTCCCTGATGCACGCCGGCGGGAGCGCGCATCGTGGAAGTAAACAGGAGGACGTCCAGGGATGGCCTCCCGGCAATTAGCATCTGCAGCCGTCTTTCGGCTATAGCGCGGGCGCGAAGAGGTTAATAAAAAAGAAAAACTGAAATATCACATGGTCCTAAGTATTCAGACCCCTTGCTCAGTATTTAGTAGAAGCACCCTTTTGATCTAATACAGCCATGTGTGTTTTTGGGACAGATGCAACAAGTTTTTTACACCTGGATTTGGGGATCCTCTGCCATTCCTTCTTGCAGATCCTCTCCAGTTCTGTCAGGTTGGATGGTAAACGTTGGTGGACAGCCATTTTTAGGTCTCTCCAGAGATGCTCAATTGGGTTTAAGTCAGGGCTCTGGCTGGGCCATTCAAGAACAGTCATGGAGTTATTGTGAAGCCACTCCTTCCTTATTTTAGCTGTGTGCTTAGGGTCATTGTCTTGTTGGAAGGTAAACCTTCGGCCCAGTCTGAGATCCTGAGCACTCTGAAGAAGGTTGTTGTCCAGGATATCCCTGTACTTGGCCGCATTTATCTTTCCCTCGATTGCAACCAGCCATTCTGTCCCTGCAGCCGAAAAACACCCCCACGGCATGATGCTGCCACCACCATGCTTCACTGTTGGGACTGTATTGGACAGGTGATGAGCAGTGCCTGGTTTTCTCCACACATACCGCTTAGAATTAAGGCCAAAATTTCTATCTTGGTCTCATCAGACCAGAGAATCTTATTTCTGACCATCTTGGAGTCCTTCAGGTGTTTTTTTAGCAAACTCCATGTGGGCTTTCATGTGTCTTGCACTGAGGAGAGGCTTCCGTCGGGCCACTCCCATCTCCCGACTGCATCTCTGGAGCTCAGCCACAGTGATCTTTGGGTTCTTCTTTACCTCTCTCACCAAGGCTCCTCTCCCCCGATAGCTCAGTTTGGCTGGACAGCCAGCTCTAGGAAGGGTTCTGGTCGTCCCAAACGTCTTCCATTTATGGATTATGGAGGCCACTGTGCTCTTAGGAACCTTAAGTGCAGCAGAAATTTTTTGTAACCTTGGCCAGATCTGTGCCTTGCCACAATTCTGTCTCTGAGCTCTTCAGGCAGCTCCTTTGACTTCATGATTCTCATTTGCTCTGACATGCACTGTGAGATGTAAGGTCTTACATAGACAGGTGTGTGGCTTTCCTAATCAAGTCCAATCAGTATAATCAAACACAGCTGGACTCAAATGAAGGTGTAGAACCATCTCAAGGATGATCAGAAGAAATGGACAGCACCTGAGTTAAATATATGAGTGTCACAGCAAAGCGTCTGAATACTTAGGACCATGTGATATTTCAGTTTTTCTTTTTTAATAAATCTGCAAAAATGTCAACAATTCTGTGTTTTTCTGTCAATATAGGGTGTTGTGTGTACATTAATGAGGGAAAAAATGAACTTAAATGATTTTAGCAAATGGCTGCAATATAACAAAGAATGAAAAATTTAAGGGGGTCTGAATACTTTCCATCCCCACTGTATACAGTATATCTCTTCTAATAGTATATACAGTATATCTCCTCTAATAGTATATGCATTATATCTCTCCTCTAATAGTATATACAGTATATCTCCTCTAATAATATATACAGTATAGCTCTCCTCTAATAGTATATACAGTATATCTCCTCTAACAGTATATACAGAATATCTCTTCTGTCTGTTATTCTGAGTGGATTAGATAATTTGCTCTCTAACCATATAGTTGGTTATTTATATTTACCACTGCATAGAGATATTTATGAATAAATTGCCTTTCTTTTTAAACTTTACATATTAACTAAATTATACACCACACTTTTTTTTAAGGTTATTAATCGATTAATCGATTAATCGAAACAATAATCGGCCAACGAATCAATTATGAAAATAATCGTTAGTTGCAGCCCAACAGCCAATAATGTATAATTGTATTGCTATAATACTTTTTTTTTAAGTGGCATATAAATTAGCAAAGTGCAGCTAATTATTTCAAAACTGTTATCAAAGGTATAGTGTTTGGCGTTCACATTAGGTCTAAACTGTATGGATTGTGGCTGATCTGAGGTGTTACAGTAAGTGCTTGTTTTGGGGGGTATTTAAAGTCTGAAGTGCATGCTTGTATTGGGTCTGGTTTGAGCTCTGAAGTGCCTGTCCACATTAGGACTAATCTGAGGTCTAAAGGTGAAGGATTTTGAGTAGGGATGCATCAAATGGGTTTTTTGGTGCCGAAACCGATACCGAAAATAAATCTTCCTTGATCCCAAAAACTGGAACCGATACCGAAACAGCACCGAAACCGAAATAGGCTTTTTTTTTTATATATTACACAAAAAAATGATTGGATATACAAAATTGTGTTACATTCATATTCGTTATATTATTTATATTCAACTTAATCATTAATTTTATGAAGAAAAGAATACTACAATCCAGTAATGTCAAAAAGTACTTTAATAAAAAGTAACCCACATAAAATTGAACAGTGGATACAGAAGATAAAAATAAAATAAAATAAGACTGCAGTCAGTGCACATTGCACCACCATACCAAATAAAACAGGCATAAAAAAATAAAATAAATAATAATAATAATAATAATAATAATAATAATAATAATTAATATAATAATAATATAAAAATGCCAAAGACTGACTTTTTTATATTTTATTAATTTCCAACTTACATCAGAACTAGTAATTCAGTTCTCTCTCCCTAAGGTGTCAGCGGCTGGATGTGCGATAAGTGTATGTATGTAGCTGCGTGTTACATACATAGTCATAAGTAGACTGCACTGTGTTCCGGCCCCGGGCATGGGCAGAGACATCCTGGAACACAGACTAGTCTACAGCAGCGGTGCTCAGCCAATCACAGCAAGCAATGTAGATTAGTCTGTTTTTATGGAAGTCACCGCCCATACCCGGAACACAGTGCGGTACTGTAGTATGTAGACAGCCACAGATCAGGGGCTGATCCGGGGGGGGCAACGGGGTAATTGCCACCCCCGAGAAATCTGTTGCAGACGGGCGGGGGAGCTCCGCGGGCGGCTCCAAGAGCGAGCGGCTCCGACGCGAGCGGCTCCGAGAGCGGGCGGCTCCACCGCGGGCGGATAAGAGAGCAGGTGGCTCTGCGGGAGTGCCGGGCAGCTCCATTGGAGGGCGGGCAGGCAGGCGGGAGAGAGAGCGGATTGGCCAGGCTGCTGGGTGGCTCCGTGTGTGGATGGGGCGGGTGAGACTGAGCAGGCTAGGTGTGTGTGTGTGGGGGTGGCTGGCCAATCAGTGAGCCGACGGGCAGGGGAGCAGAGAGATGACATCATCTCTCACCGCCCCCACATCTCTGCATTAACTTCCGCCCTCACTGTGCAGGTAGCGTGGGCAGCAGGGAGATTACATTATCTCTCTGCTGCCTGTCTCTGGGACAAGGAAACAAGAGACAAGCAAAACACCACCTTACCTGGCACGTGACAATCCGCATCTAGTGGCAGATGACATGGCAAGTGACAATCCGCATCTAGTGGCAGATGACATGGCAAGTGACAATCCGCATCTAGTGGCAGATGACGTGGCAAGTGACAATTCGCGTCTAGTGGCAGATGACGTGGCAAGTGACAATCCTCAATGTGTGGCATATGACATGGCAAGTGACAATCCGCAATGTGTGGCATATGATGTGGCAAGTGACAATCTGCATCTAGTGGCAATTGACGTGACAATTCGCAATGTGAGGCATATGTCGTGGCAAGTGACAATCTGCATCCAGTGGCAGGTGACGTGGCAAGTCACAATCCACAAGGTGTGGCAAGTCACAATCCGAATCTAGTGGCAGCTGATGTAGCAAGTGACAATCCGCAACATGTGGCAGGTGTCAATCTGCATCTGGTGGCAGGCAAGTGACAATCCACCAAATGTGGCAGACGACGGTGGCAAGTGACACGCTCGGGGTTCCCACTGATTCTGCATTATGGTGAGTTGAATGATTTCATTATATATTACAATGTATTAATAGAAATAATGCGCTTCAATCATCCTGACACCATAACAACCATGGTGCCGGGATGATTAAAGCACCAACAACAGCCATTTCCCCGATAAATTGTTCGCAAAAAAAACGTATTTTCTGGCAGTGCCCCTCCCGAGACTAGGCTCTGGATCCACCCATGTCACAGATACAGAATATACAGTTTTGCACATGCAGCGGGCTGACAGCTTAGGGAGAGACAATGACATAGTTTGGCCCAACAACAGAACAAACTATGTATAAGTAAGTAGTACTTTAAAGAACAACTCTCTCAACCATAACAGAAATATGGCAGAAGGCCATTATTCTGTTTCACAGTTTCTGTAAATATAACATAGTACAGTGCTATCTGCTATGCTATAATAACATTTTTATTTTATTATTTTCTTTCAACTTAAATGAGAACTAGTAGTTTTTTTCCCCAAGTTCTCTCCCTAAGGTGTCAGCGGCTGGATGTGCCATATAAAAGTGTATGTATGTAGCTGCGGGTTAGATACATACTAGTCATACAATAGACTGCACTGTGTTCCGGCCCCGGGTATGGGCGGAGACATCCTGGAACACAGACTAGTCTACAGCAGCGGTGCTCAGCCAATCACAGCAAGCAATCTAGACTAGTCTAGTCTGTGTTTATGGAAGTCACCGCCCATACCCGGAACACAGTGCGGTATAGTACTGTAGTATGTAGACAGCCACAGATACAGAACATACAGTTTTGCATTTGCACATGCAGCGGGCTGACAGCTTAGGGAGAGACATAGTTTAGCCCAACAGCAACAAACTATGGTACAGTAGTTCAAAAGCTGGAGTTCTCTCTTAAATTGAAGTGCAAAAAACTGTAGAAGAACTACAATGAACAACCAACAAATTGCACAACTAGACAATTGGAATATACTAGGTAGTCAGTCATACTATGTTGTATGTTCCAATTGTCCAATAGCACAGCCCAATACCAATTCATTTACTATGCTATGGATTTTTAAATCTATTTCAGTAAAAGTGGCAGATTTCGCTTTAAGAACAAAAGGTGTTCAGCTTTCTCACAGGAGAGACGGTTTCTCTTCTCATCAAGAATATGAGATGCTAGACTGAATAGTCTCTCACTCTCTGTACTGGTGCTTGTTTTAATAAAATAAAATAATACTACCAGTTGCATTGTTTCTGTCAGTTTAAATACGGCAAAATGCTCACCGGCGAATAGTAGTAATGGTAGCCATGCAGGAGGAACAGTGACCACTCTTGTACTTGAGTATGCTATGTGCAGCCCTCTATGAAGCCGTCTCTCAGGTCCCAGCAGCGTCTCTCGGGTCCCAGTAGTGTCTCTCAGGTCCCAGCAGCATCTCTCGGGTCCCAGCAGCGTCTCTTGGGTCCCAGCAACATCTCTCAAGCATGAGGAGGGTCCGCGGGGAAGGTGCCAGCGTCTCAGCAGGGAACGTGCAGAGAACGTGCTTACGAGTGCAGCATCTTAACCGTGAGGAACGTGCACGCCGCCCACCACTACTCCGCATGTGCGATTTTCAGCGCCATTATCGGCAAGAATTCTCTTTTTTGCCAAAAAGGTTATTTTCGGCCAATATGTTTCAGCGGCCGAAATTTCGGTGCAACACTAGTTTTGAGTTCTAAAAGAGCAGAATTTAAATCTCATTTGAGGTCTGAAGGAGCAGAAATTTGGGATAAGCTGATGTCTGAATGAGCAGAATTTAGGGCAGATTTAAAGGAAAAGTGTGGGGTTTATAAAAAACCTCGAGCTGTCCCATCATGTCAGCTTTATAACAGAGAACTAGAACTAAGCATCAGATGACCTCTGATCACTCAGTTCTCAGAGCGGAGAGCAGTGACTATCAGTCACTGCCCTCCGCCCTGCCCCTCCAGCGCTCATCAAAGCATCCTGCTGGGGAGGAGGGGCACAGCTGGCTTTGTCTCTCAGCTAAGCGCTGAAGGACAGAGCCAGGCAGCAGGGTGAATTTCAACAAGATGTTCGGGATCCTTTAGAGCCTGGAGTAGCTCTGCCATGTCAGCTCACAGCGGGCTATAGCACATCCCAGCACAGTGACCAGGTCTCACCAAGAGCCCCTGGCCCGTTCTAACAATTGGGACCTGGAACGTCCAATTCTGGGTCACCTGATAGCTGTGATAGACTCTGATTGGCTGTCACAGTGATCAGTCACTGTGAAGCCCGCCCCCGTGTTTTCTGTCTCTGTAATTGGACGAGAAAGATACATTGTATCTTTCTCTGTTCTTGCAGAGATAGATAAAAAAGGGTGTGTAGAAAAAAGATAATAATTATAATTTAAAAAGTAAATAAAAAAATAAAAAAATACCTAGATCAAGGTTTGATCTAGGTCAATGCCAGGGTTAGCGTCAGGGTCAAAGGTCAGGGGTCAATGTCAGAGTCAAAGGTCAGGGTCAATAATTTTTGGATAGAATTTTTTTTTTTAATTAGTATCAGTGTCAGTGTGTTTTAGGTAGGATAAAATAAAAGCAAAATGTGCACTATTGTTTCTGGGCTGTAGTAGGGGTACATGCAACAACCAAAATACACATATGTGGTATTGCTGCAATCGTCAGGAGTGGGAGAATTTGTTTTGTGTTGTTCTTTGGTGGAAGGTTATGGTAATAGCAAGAAAGATACAGGTAAGCTTAAAAAAAAACTTTTTTTTACTATTTTGGGACAGTTTTCCTTTGATAATAAAAAAATCAGGAGATATCCATTACCATTTATCACCAAATGAAAGCCCAATTTGTACTGAAAGAAAAACAAGGTATAATCCACCTGGATGCGCAAAGTAGTTGTGATGATATGTATGGTTTTACTAACACATGTCAAGGTTGCAAAATTGGGCTTAGGCATTAGAATTTGTTTTACCCTTAGGCGCGAAGGGGTTAAGGTCTGGAAGAGTAGAAATCAATCTCTGCAAATAATATGCTGTGCTCTATTTTATGTACTACTCTCTAACATGTTTTTTGTTTCAACATTTGTTGCTTACCAACAATATAAACTGTAGATAGATTTAGCTTCCTTTTAACCATACCCCTTTAAATCATGCTGCATCTGGAACTCTTGATTTCTTACAAACATGTTTTATCACACTAAACTCAAAAGGTTGCCTACCCCTGATCTATACTGAGCCCCTGACTATTGAGTCCAGAATAGGTTTTTTCAGTGTTCTTCCCCAAGCCTATTATCTGCCCATTATACATTATATGTATAACTATGATGTGATTCCTTCTCTTCTATATTTTACATTATTATTATTATTATTATTATTATAGTTATACAGGATTTAACAACAGTTTGCTTAGCACTTTACAACATGAAGGCATACAATACAGTTGCAATACAATTCAACACAGGATGAAGCAGAGGGCCCTGCTCGTTAGAGCTTACAATCTAGAAGTATGCCAACAATTTCTAAGCAATACCTTTGTAAAAGAACGTATAATTCTTACTGTTTCTGGTTGTTTAGCTTGCTGAAGGCTTCATTAGATACCGGCTAAAATGTTATTTGAAACAATACACAGTTGCAACAGAGGCATGGCTCTTCTTAATTTTGTTATTTGGATGTATCCCTAACTTCTGATGAAACCTACCTTGTGTATATTATAAAAAGTACTGCTGACAGATGTTCAAAGACATTATGCTGTTTAGCGACAAATGTAGTTCAGGATGCGAATGTCAAATCTCAAGCTGTATTGTTTTTGAGTTTGGACATCAACAAAGCATTCAATAGTGTTTTGTGGAAATATCTAGATATGGTCTTACAAAATATGGTTTTCAAGGGGAATTTGTACATGCTTTTTAAGCATAATCCTCATACAAGGGTAAAGTTACCTGGATGCAACTCAATAAAATGTTAAAGTCGGCAGAGGAACACGCCAAGGCTGTCCCCATTCCCCCCTTTTATTTGCGCTAGCCATAGAACCTTTAGCTACAGCAATTCTATTACACCCAGATATTAAAGGCTATACTTAAAATAACACCACATATAACTTGAGTATGTACACCGATGATATGCTACTATTTCTGACTCAACCCCACATTACATTACCAAACTTATTACAAACATTTCAATCTTTTTTACTGATCTCGGGTTTATCAATAAATGTCTCAATCTATAGGCATGCCAATTAGCATACTGCCCCCACAACTGAATGCCATCCGCAATTCGTTCAACTTCACATGGTCCAAGGAATCTCTCTCTTATCTAGGTATCTGTCTAACCCAACGATTTATATTCCAAAAATGACCTCCTATTGCCTTTTATGGCTTTCATATTAAAATTACTCTTTATATGTCAATTACCCTTAGTGACAATATCTAACAAACTCCCTTGGCGGAGCAGTCTGACCATCCCATATAAATCAATATCTTAATAGCAAAAACCTAATAGTGATACTATATATACCATATATATTCTTTGCACTCATACTCTGGAATTCTGCCACAGGTGTTGACCCCACCCGACCTGGTGGGCCTTGGGAGTATCAACGCGTGACTCCTTGCAAGCCGCACTCAGTGGGGTGCCGTCTCACCTCGAGAACATTTTGCCTACCATTACGCAGGATTATCTGACAGCATTTATGGGAATTCTGGCTGGGAGGTCCCCACTGCATGCACTTAGGTAAATATATGAGATGGCTATTATTGCATATATATGATCAGTTATGCATTTTTCCCATTTGATACGCTAAATGCAATCTCTTTGCAGCAAACTTATCCTCTGAAGAAGACCCTAATGAAACAAGTCGAAACGCGTCAGTTTTCCATACATTAGACATGTTTACTATGTAATGCTATGTATATTTCTGTTTTGCAACATTTGCACCCTTTGGGTATACCCCTCTGTCGAGCTCATATTTTAACCTTCAAGGTAAATTTTGTACGTCAATACATTTTTATTAAAGAATCATTTCTTTTGAATTACTTATTACTTATTCATCTCGTTGCTAAAAAAAAACCCTTTGGGGGAACCTTCCCATATTATATTATTCAGGGTGTGTAGCAACTTCATCTCTCTTTATATGTATCTTTCCCATGTTATGACTTCCTATTATTACAAAAATTAAGAGGGATGCTTAAACTATGGAAATCATAACACATTTCCTTTTTGGGCCAAGTTACGGCAATAAAGATGACAATATTACCAAAATTATTATATTTATATAGAGCTCTCCCCATTGGAATAAATAAAATGAGTATAACTAAGTTTCAATTGGTAATTAATAGGTTTGTTTGGTCAGATGCCCACCCCCCGCTTTTCCAAAACAATTTTATATACACCACACAATAGAGGTGGATTGGGCCTACCAGATTCTTGGTCCTACTATTTGGCCGCAGGCTGGTCACAAATGGCTCAAGGGCATATACATAATTTGAAGATTCCATGGGTTAGATTTGAAAGAGGTTCAATCCTTGCACATTCAATCTCAGGATTATTGTGGGGCAATAGTGTTCCACAAAACTCTCTTGCAACACATAACCAACTGGTTCTCCAATCGTACCAACTCTGGAGACTACAAAATAAGAAATATGGAATGATCTCTAGCACTCCCCCACTATCCTTCATAGGAGACCACAAGTTTTCTCCCAGAATGCATGTTGCTACAGAGTTTGCTTGGTGGATCAATAACGACATAGTAACTCTCCCAAAATGTATTGAAAATTATAAATCCACTACATTTTCATCACTAAAATCAAAATATAATATCACCAATGATGAACTCTGCAGATTTCTCCAAATTAGACATTTTTATACCACATATTTTCAAACAACAGGCAGGAACCCTCCAACAGAGGTAAAGGCCTGATTTCTGAGATTTATAACAATTTGGTCAATAATGACAAGGAAGAAAACTCTCATACATGCACAAATGGGAACTGCAGTGCAGTCTCTCCCTTTCTGCGGAGGAATGGAGAGTTTGTATCAATAACCTACAAAAATGTACAAGATCCCTCACAGTGAGAGAAACAGCCACAAAACAGTTTACAAGATGGTATTACACACAGATGAAACTACTTGCCATTTTTGCTACCGTACCTCGAACTTGTTTTAGAGGATATTTATCCCCAGGCTCATTCTCAAATATTTTCTGGGACTGTGAAAAAATCACAAATATGGAAAAATGTAGAAAACTTCACCTCCAGCATCTCAGGCATTCAGATATCCCTTAAGCGTTCTAATTGTTTACTATTCACACCTATCATAGGTGTCTCCACTCATCACATGAGACTTATCCACACTATTAGTGTATTCATACATTGGCTTATCGCTATTCACTGGAAATCATCATCTGTTCCACTCATACATCTAAAAACGAGAACAAATAATATAAATATTATGGAAAAATTATATCATACATTATACAATACAATGCATATATACAAAAAAAAATGGAACTCCTGGTTTGAACATTCTGAGGTATTACTTAGCTCCTTGAATAATTAACTTTACTCAAGTGACCTCTTATTTTCAACTAAACTTTATTGATTTCTCCATTGGTGTTTTGTATGTTGTTATGAACATATCAACAGCTGACTTTCTTTCAATCACAGTGGACCTTAATCATACCTTGTTTTCTCTTTGTATCACCACTTTATACCAAATAAAAAAGTATGTAAACAAAAAAAGACATTATGCTGTTGTATAGTATGGTGGTCTGCCTTGTGTTGGGCTGTGTGATCATCACCTGTACTCAATAGCTCATTCATGCCCAAACAAAGAAGTGGTCCCCCAAACACACAGTAATACTCTAGATCCAGGACTCTTGGGGGTATCTTGGGGACTGAACAGCTCCTAAGACTTGCCCCCTTTGCCTTAGCTCACTCCATCAGAGGCATCCAGCCTGACCTATGCTGCATTCTGCAGCTGGGCTTCACGATTCCTGCTAGAGTCCTTCGAGTAGCAGATCCACACAGCAGCTTACATGCAAACCAACACGACTTTCCATCTTAAGGGCAGGAGAATGAAGTGCCCAGAATCAAGAAGCTAATTAAGTATTTACTTGAACAGTTAGTCACACCCATATATACATACTTACGGTCATCTTGGTCTCAGGAGATGGCATGTTCCTTCTGTTACAAACAAGAGCATTTGATAAAGAGAGATGAAAAGTGTATTGAGGAGTAGCCCATACCTTCCAGGGGGTTGCTCAGAGTCCTGCATCCCTAACCAGGGATATGCATAGCCCATAACATCCAGCTCTTCTACTTGCCTGCTTCCCCCAAAAGAGGGAGCTCTAAATTAGTGAAACCTACATGTTGCTGTAGCTGGAACCTTAGTGTTTCCAATAACCAAGACAGACAAAAAATCATTTTTTTTCCCACAAATAGAGCTTTCTTTTGGTGCTATTTGATCACCTCTGCGGTTCTTATTTTTTGCTCTATAAACAAAAAAAGAGTGACAATTTAAAAAAAAAAACACAATATTTTTTACTTTTTGCTATAATAAATATCCCCCACATTAAAAAAAACAAAAAAAAAACACATTTCTTCATCAGTTTAGGTCAATATGTATTCTTCTACATATTTTTGAAGAAAAAAAAACTCAATAAGCATATATTGATTGGTTTGCGCAAAAGTTATAGCGTCTACAAACTATGGGAAAGATTTATGCCATTTTATGGCGTTTTTATTATTTATTTATTTATTTTTACTAGTAATAGCGGTGATCTGCGATTTTTAACGGTATTGCTACATTGCGACGGACAGATCGGAGACTTTTGACACATTTTTGGGACCACTGACATTTATAGAGCGATCAGTGCTATAAATATGCGCTGATTACTGTGTAAATGTCACTGGCAGGGAAGGGGTTAACACTAGGTGGCTATCAAGGGGTTAATTGTGTGTTCCCTCAGTGTGTTCTAACTGTGTGGGGATGGGACTAACTAGGAGAGATGACAGATTGCTGTTCCTACTTTGTAGGAACACACGATCTGTCTCCTCTCCTCTGACAGCACAGGCATTTTGTGTGTTTAGACACACAAATCCCCATGCTGGTTCTTGTGCACGCGATCGCATGTGGTCGGCAGCAATCGCGCCCGCCAGTCACGCCCATCGGGTCCCCCGCTATGCATCTGGTGCGTGCCTCCGGCGGCGCTCGCGCTCCCTCTGGTGGCTCTCCTGGGCAAAGCTGTATATATACAGGATTTCGCCCAGGAGAGCCATTATGCCGCAGTATATCTGCGTGAGCCAATCGGGAACTGGCTAAACCCCTGTTTTTAACGCATACTGTTGGACAGGCTAATTAGGTTGGTAAGCAGATTGATTGGTGAGCTGAACTGGGACTTTTCTCTGGTTTTGTCTTTCATGCGTTTGCCCTCCCATGTGCTCCTTGCTGTGATTGCCAGTTATAGGTGGGGGCAGGGGCCATCTCTTTGTTAGAGGTATTGAGTAGCCTTAACTTTGGTTTTAAGTGGTAATGGAGGAAATTCAAAAGTATCACATAACCAGGAAAGGGGGAAATAATGGTATAGTCAGTATCGTGATAACAAAACTAAAGCAGGAGACAAGTTGTGCATCATGTTACAGTGAAAAGGTGATAAAATATGGAAAAGCCGCATGACTAATAGATTTGATGTGATCACTGAAGATAAGTAAATGCAAAGCATTGGTAAAAGTAATTGTAGTCAGTAGATGGCAGTGCAGCAACAGTGTCAAAATGATACTTTCACAATTAAAAGAAAAATACATGTTCACTCTATATAGGGGCATATTTGTAAAGACATTCACTGCGCATTCATGACTCATTTGCTGCAAATTCATCTAAGAGGCATACACTTTAGTAGTACAACAAAATTTGCCTAGCACTTCACCGTGTCAAATCACAACCACCCATATTTGGCTCCATTTATCAATGGAAAAAAAGTGATTGATGTACTATTTGCTCTATTTAGGTCCATGCAAAAGTCATCACCTGCTGCACATTCACTGGGCAAATTTCATTTTCACATACTATATGCCAGTGTGAAATGACAATTCTGTGTTTTAATGGTATTTAAGCTGGGGGAATTTGGCAATTCCAAACCTTGTAGTGATGTTTCTTGCTATCCCTGCTGTATCCTAGCAGATATTGTTGAGTTGCTTGATTTTTTCTTTTTTTCTTTTTTTTCTTTAGTCTCTTTTTTTTAACAGAAACGTTTTTATTTATCATAAACACATACAAAAGAAAACTGTAAGGCACACAGTACAGCACATCATACATACAGAGTAAATAACATTGATCATTAAAGAAAAATAAATAAAATTCTTTAGCAGTATACATTATACATCAATAAAAGGATCAGTGCAAGAATGAAGAGGGGGGTGAAAAGAGAATGGGAGGGAAGAAAGGAGGGGGAAGCAGGAATATAGTACCTTCACACTAGTCTTCACATAAGCATCTCAGCATATCGTCTGCATTAGGCAATCATTAGGTATCCACAGGTCTGGCCTTCACCCACTCTCCCCAAATCTTGTTAAACTTTTGGGGCTCATATAGGTGAGTTTGTAGAGGGGTAAGACAGGGTCAATAGTCAACCTCCACTGAGACCGTGCAGCGCGGGGGGGGGGGGGGGGGGGGGGGGTCAGCCTGCTTCCATTTGGTTTTCCTGGCATAAAATGCTGCATAAAAAACAAACAATTGTTTGTGCACACTGGGAGTGATAGTGTCACAGATTCCCAGGAGGAGTGTCCTAGGATCTACATCCACAGATAAATCTCCTACTGCGTTAATTACTTCTACTCTGTGCTGTATTTTGGCCTAGGCCGACAAGGCCCAGGCCTAGGGTGGCATTTGGCAGGGGGGCAGCGCCGCCCCCAGCCTGATTCAACATTTTTCCAGCACAACAGAGCACGGTGACAGGCAGCACGCCCCGGAAATACGGGATGCGGAAGGGCCAGAAGCTCTGGGCGTAATAATTAACTGGAAGAGGGTGTGCACAGGTAAAGTTCGGTGTGCAGGCAGCCCTGGGGTTAAAGTCAGCTGAAGATACAGACAGATAGCAGAACTGCAGCTGGGTACCGAGTGCGCTCCTGTACCCGGCACCAGTGTGTACATACATTGGGATCTCACTCCGCCTGACAGGTGACTTCTAGTCCCGGCCCCTGAGGTGATGTCATTCAGATGTTACAGGAAGGGAGCGTGTCGCCGATAAACTGAAATAAGTGCTGTACTAAGTAAACACTGCAGCAGCAGATCTTGCTTTTATGGTGCGGTATATGGAGAATGTAGGGTGGGAGGAGCTGAATGTATGGGGGGGGCAGGGGTGAGAGAAGAAGGATGTGCTGTGTCCTGGGGGGTGAAGCTCAGGATAAGCTCTGTACTGTGGGAGAAAGGGGGGGTGAGGCTTGTAGTGGGTAAAGGGGGGGGGGTCAGAGTTAAGGGAGGAGCACTGTACTTGGGTGGAAGAAGGGTGGGCAACTAGGGGGTGAGGGGAGTCAGTACTGGGAGGTGGGCACTCTGTGTAATGGGGGACTAGGGGGTGAGGGGAGTTAATACTGGGGGGTGGGCACACTGTGTAATGGGGGGACTAGGGGGTGAGGGGAGTCAGTACTGGGGGGTGGGCGCTCTGTGTAATGGGGGGACTAGGGGGTGAGGGGAGTCAGTACTGGGGGATGGGCGCTTTGTGTAATGGGGGGACTAGGGGGTGAAAGGCGTCAGTAATGGGGGTTGGTGCTCTGTGTAATGGAGGGACTAGGGGGTGAGGGGAGTCAGTACTGGGGGGTGGGAGGAGAGGGGAGCTCTGCAATTAGGGGAGAATGAGGGGTAGTGGCGTACCTAGGGAGTGTGAGGAGGGGGGATGTGGCTCACACCAGGTACTACAGCTCTAAGGTTGCCAATGCAGATCAAGTCTAATGTCACACACTGTTGTCAGCCTGTCTGGTTACTCACAGTGGTGCCAGCACCTCACAGGGCACCATTGCTAAATCACTCTGCTCCTCCTGCCCACTCCATAGAAAAGCATTCTTAGTGACACTGCAACTACTGTTGCTTAATAGCTAAGCAATAGTAGTTGCAGTGTCACTAAGAATGCTTTTCTATGGGGTGGACAGGAGGAGCGGAGTGATTTAACAATGGTGCCCTGTGGGGTCACACTCCTCCCGCATCCTGCCCAAATAGCATCATGCTGCCATACACATTCTCTGGCAGAAAGTGTGACACCCAAGCCACAGCACAAATATAAAGGTTAGAACCTGCCTGAAACTGTAATGCCCCGTACACACGGTCGGACTTTGTTCGGACATTCCGACAACAAAATCCATGGATTTTTTCCGACGGATGTTGGCTCAAACTTGTCTTGCATACACACGGTCACACAAAGTTGTCAGAAAATCCGATCGTTTTAAACGCGGTGACGTAAAACATGTACGTCGGGACTATAAACGGGGCAGTGGCCAATAGCTTTCATCTCTTTATTTATTTATTCTGAGCATGCGTGGCACTTTGTCCGTCGGATTTGTGTACACACGATCGGAATTTCCGACAACGGATTTTGTTGTCGGAAAATTTTATCTCCTGCTCTCCAACTTTGTGTGTCGGAAAATCCGATGGAAAATGTCCGATGGAGCCCACACACGGTCGGAATTTCCGACAACACGCTCCGATCGGACATTTTCCATCGGAAAATCCGACCGTGTGTACGGGGCATAAGACCTATATTAAAGTGGAACTTTAGTCTTGTTTTTTAAAATGAGCGGACAGGCAGGGATTTTAATGCAGAAGAGACATGCTTTGTCTCTTCTGCATTAAAGTTACTTACCTGTCTGTCCGTTGCTGTACAGTGCACCATGCACACCCTCTGTGGAGCCCATTCTGCTCTATGGGCAGTCAAATGTAAACAAACTCTGCTGTCCATTTACACCCGACTGCAATCTGATCCGATCCACCCAGACGGAGGGGAATAGATCCCCTTCCGTTTGTTTTTAGCAGACTGGAATGGATTGGAGATTGCACCTGCTGCTTCATAGAGGAGAATGGAGGGTCCAATTGGGTCCGCCTGAAAAACAGACAGGCAGATCCAATTGGACTGCTCATGTGAAAGGAAGTGGTGGGTCAAATCCAGATGCGGGGGGGGGGGGCATCCAATGGAGGTCTTGCCTAGGGCAGCACAAAATCAAAATACACCACTGCTTCTACTACCTATCTCCAGAATTCCTGAATCAGGAGACATGACCAGACAACATGTATAAATGTTCCTGTATCACTCAAGCATTTAGGGCAATGATCAGACTGTGTAGGGTAAATCTTAGAGAGTCTCTGAGGGGTGTAGTATGCTCTATGGAGAAACTTGAGCTGAATATATCTATCTCTAGAAGATATCACCAACGGGGTATATTGTTGAACCCCTTCATCCCAATCCTCTGAATTAAGGGAAGGTATATCCTTCCACCAGATGGTAAAAAGCTGGGAATTTTTACCAGTATCTCTGGCAGAGATTCTAAGGTCGAGGGATGTCAGGATCTTGTCAGCATTGCTAGAGGTCAGGAAACTCTCCACAGTGTGGGAAGTAACCGTTGGGACATCAGGAAATTGTGATAACACCGCATGTCGCAGCTGTAAATACCAGAAAAACATCTTTTTGAGTCTCTTTAGCAGGTCAAGCATGTGTTTTTTTTTTATTTAGCTCCACGGAAACTGCTCTCCTTAAACTCTCAAATGACCTACTAATGGCTAAAGCCAATTGACACTATTCTGTACTACTTCTCCTGGATCTCTCTGCTGCCTTTGACACAGTGGACCACCCCCTCCTCCTAAAAAAACTCCACTCCTTTGGTCTCCGTGACTGTACTCTTCGCTGGTTCTCATCCTACCTATCCCACAGCTCCTTCAGTGTCACTTACAACTCTACTTCCTCCTCTCCTCTTCCTTTCTCCGTTGGGGTCCCCCAAGGCTCTGTTCTTGGACCTCTCCTTTTCTCAATCTACACCACCTCCCTGGGTCAGTTGATTGCCTCCCACGGCTTTAAATATCATCTCTACACTGATGACACCCAAATCTATCTCTCCACCCCCCAGCTCTCTCCATCTGTCTCCTCACGCATTACCAACTTACTAGCAGACATATCAGCCTGGATGTCACATCACTTCCTCAAACTCAACCTATCCAAAACCAAACTCATGATATTTCCTCCCTCAGGTGCCACTTCCCCTGATTTCCCTGTCAATATCAACGGCTCAACTATCAACCCATCTCCCCACGCCAAGGTCCAAGGTGTAATCCTGGACTCTGAACTAACCTTTCGACCCCACATTCTATCACTATCCAAAACTTGCCGCCTCAATCTCCGCAACATCTCTAAGATACGCCCCTTCCTAACCACAAAGCTTCTAATCCACACCCTGGTCATCTCCCGCCTCGACTATTGCAACTCCCTCCTCATTGGTTTACCTCTAAATAGGCTATCTCCACTTCAGTCCGTCATGAACGCTGCTGCCAGGCTCATCCACCTCACAAACCGCTCAGCGTCTGCTACACCCCTCTGCCAATCCCTCCATTGGCTGCCACTCAGTCACCGAATTAAATTCAAGATACTAACTATAACTTACAAAGCCATCCACAACCTGGCCCCCAGCTACATCTCTAACCTAGTCACAAAATACCAACCTAATCGTTCTCTTCGCTCCTCCCAAGACCTCCTGCTCTCAAACTCCCTTGTCACCTCATCCCATGCTCGCCTTCAGGACTTCTCCAGAGCCTCCCCCATCCTCTGGAATGCTCTACCCCAATCCGTCCAATTTTCTCCTACTTTATCCACTTTCAGACGATCCCTGAAAACTCATCTCTTCAGAGAAGCTATCTGGCCCCCACCTAACAACTGTACATTTATCTTCTCAATCAGCACATCACCCACAGTTATTACCTCTTGTATCTCTTGACCTTCCCTCTTAGATTGTAAGCTCTAAGGAGCAGGGCCCTCTGATTCCTACTGTATCAAAGTGTATTGTATTTGTACTGTCTACCCTCAAGTTGTAAAGCGCTACGTAAACTGTTGGCGCTATATAAATCCTGTATAATAATAATAATAATTTAGCTGAAACAGATGATTTGCTGTTTTTCCATTCGGCTGCAGGTGAAATTAGCAAGGAGACATTTATCTTAAACCCTTTTAGGTTCATATCACCTTGTGCTTTTCATTTTGATGAACTGTCTAAAGGTGAACTAGTAAAAGGTAATAGGGCCTGCAGCCTTCCATTCAAAACCTTTTTTGGTCATGTTGGAAAGGGTCTTCAGCTGCAGGCAGGTACACATTGAGTTCCACTGAGTGCATTCTGCAAGCTGTTTGCAGTTTTATTTTGTTCTTTGCAACCTGTTACTGCACACTGTTTTGGCATAAAGGAGCTTACCTACTCAGGGCTGATTTTAGACATAATATGGCCCTGGTGAAAAGTAGGACCCCATATATTGAAATATTGTACTGTGTCCCAACAAAATGAGGAGCCTAAAACAGTGTACATGTAGGTGGGGTGCAGAGTGGTGTAATGGCAATAATCCACACAATCAGATGTAATGCAGCAACAGTTCACAACAAACCTGGTGGGAAGACTGCCCAACCAGGTGCACTCATTGTTTCCAGCAACGTAAACAGAGTGGGTTCCAGCCAGACTGACAGCATCCAAGATGGCAGAATGCAGTCTGGCCATTTGGGCCCAGTTGGGAAGATGTCCAGAACAGTTGCGTCCCTATGCTTTCCCTCCTCATCGGGAATTTTTCCCTACCTCTAGTATTGTCCCTAGAAAACAGGGTACCTCTCCCTACACTGCCTACTTGCATAAAGCATGCCAAGCTCAGGGGTCTGGGCCACACCTAAGATGGCCACCAGAGTCACATGGGTGGCCAGCATCAAATTGGTGTCACTGCCCCAGTGACTCAGGAAACTGTAGAGGAACCCCGTTCCTCATGACTTCCTCCCCCTCTGCATTGCTGCTGCGGCTCAGCGCCACCTACAGTGGAGACAGAAGACTGCACCTGTCTACCTACAGACCAGCACTGAGGCCTATATGTGAATGTGTTATTTGTTTATTTGGCTTGAGCTGCCAGTTGCTGCATGCAGACAGCCAATGTAAGTGTATAGGAATGCAGCGACTGCGCACACACAGTTGCTCATCCTAATTTGACAGGTGTGCGTGTGTGGGTGAGCAGCCCTGACCACAGACAGTGTGCATTCATGGCATGGGAAAGAGCTGCCATGTCCATTCAGCTGCTGCCAACGTTTTACCAACCCACCCAGAACAACAGTATATTATTTTAATTAATGTTTGGCATTTCTGTGTATTAGCTTGAGTTTGTAGAAGTTTTTTTTAAAGTGGAACATGAGCTAATTATGCTTATCAGGGTAATTTATTGTTTGTAATTAATTATGTGCATGAAAGCAGCAATATTTACCTATTACATAGACACTCGCTATTCTTCTGCTTCATGATGGCCTGCTAATCATCTGCTGCAAGTCTACCAGATACATTAAAAATGACATAAACTGCTTCTAAAAACACAATAAATCCACAATGCTCATGGAAAGACTTTTCTCTGGGCTAGAGGCCACATCAATCGGTAATACCACAGTGAATTGATAACTCTAATGTGTGCCCTACTAAATCATGTTTTATAATCAGTACACTTTAAAGCTGAACTCTTTCAGTTCAGTTCAGTGATGTAAAAGTAGCTGTGACATCATCACTGTGCTTTCATAGTCTGGGCATGGTACAGAGCTGTGGGAGGGACCCAGCAGGCTCCACCCACTACAGGCTTCCTGCAGAAAAATACAGCAGAGAGCACCTTATACAAGGAGAGAGATCAGAAGTGACTTTATTATAGGAAGCTTCTACACAGAGGCAAAGTTTCACACTGGATTGCTGCACAAATTTGGAAGAAATACACATACACATCGCTTGTATTTAGACAATATTTACTTATCCTGGAGTTCAGCTTTAAAAAGACAGGGGAGGGGGTATACATAGGCCCAGACTGTTTATGGATAATAATCAAACATGTCATGAATAGAACTTGAATTAGGCAATGCCATTGTTTCAAGACATGGCTATGATATAAAATCACACTGTAAGTATTTTAGGACCACAGATGCATTTAGAGATGGTATTCATTTAGCCAAAACCTTATTTGCAGGACACTTGGAGACTCTGACAATCAGGATGACACTCTTGAGCCTTTCTACTGTTCAAAACCCAAAATGCAGCAGTGTAGATAAGTGAATAAATTGGTAAATTGGCAAGAGGAGAATCTGCTCATGTCTTCTCTATAGCTGTCATACAGGAAGATTCTTCTGGGATAGGTGACACTTTGTAACCTTTGCCTATCGCTTGGAGTCTCAGAACTAAAGAATTTTCATGTTGTAGAGGAGAAATTAGATACAAACAATATGACTTGCAGATAAACAGTTTTAACTTTACTGTAGCTTTGCATGAGGTTGGTAACAACATGCATTTACATTTTCTTCATCTTTTTTCAGTATTTTCCCTCATAGCATTGTTCTCACCAGCTAATTACTTGCTGACACTTTATATCAACAGCAGGTGTTCTAGCCCCTGACACCCTTTTATCTCTTCTGACAGATTATTGTCTGGGAGCAACGGGCTGCTTGCAGGCAGTGATAACACCCCATTTAATGTTTTCCTATAATCTCTCCCATCTTGCTTCACTCTGTTCATCATTCTGTTAGTCCCAATCTTGCACAGCTAGTGCCCTGGGCCTATCTCAATGGCCAGGCATATTCCTCTCCAAAAATATGTGCTATACAGCTGGGCTTTTTTCTGCGTACCTGGAAAAAAATCTATTGAGTATAAGATTCAGCAATAGAACTACCTAATAGCATTAGCAATTTCCTTGTCATGATAATAGTTGCTGGTATCCTGCAGTGCTATTGGGACCAGATATGTGTTACCTACACAAAGGAATTAGAGCAATTAGACTCAAACTTAAAGTGATTGTAAAGGCTCGTTTTTTATTTTTTTATAATAACAAACATATCATACTTACCTCCACTGTGCAGCTCATTTTGCACAGAGTGGCCCTGAACATCCTCTTCTGGGGTCCCTCGGCAGCTCTCGTGGCTCCTCCCCGCATCAGATAACCCCCAGGAGAAGGGTTTTCCTGGGGGGGGAAGCGTGCTCCCGAGTCCAGCATTTGCGTCCATAGACACGAATGCCGGACTCGGCCCCACCCCCCCGGCGCCCGCGTCATTGGATTTGATTTGATCAATCTACAGTATCCAATCAAAGGCCGAGAACCCCAGTCAAAGGAAGAGCGCATTAACGGCGTGTGAAATTCCTGGGGTCAGGTAAGTAAAACGGGGGGCTGGGGGGGCGGTCACTGCTAGGTGTTTTTTCAGTTTAATGCATAGGATGGTTTACAACCCCTTTAAGTGAAAAAATACAATTCATTATAAACAAAAGTGACATAAAACATAAGTACAGCCCCTTATACACAACCCAGTGAACACAAAAAAAAGTGTATAGCTATCCAACTACCTATGTGCAAACAGAGGAGCAGGGGTATCAGGGGAATCAGGTAGAGCAGAGTCAGGTGAGAGTACAAAGTAACAGAGAGCAAGACAGGTAAAGAACGGGGGCCAGAACAGGTAGCAAGGTAAGAGAGTAACAGATCCAGAATATACAGACACACAGGTAAAATGCACTGTTTGAGCCTTGAGGTGGAGCTTTATACAGCAGTCACCACTGGTGGAGACTGGAGCTATACTTTTTAAACCTGGTGACCATAGTGACACCAGCAAAAGTTCAAGTGGCCCCCCGTCCCCGACCCCCCCTTTCCACCGACTGAGCCAAACATCTGTTAAAGACTACAGGACACCTATATAATTTTCTGGAGATATCCTGTCTGACCTAGAAAAAATATTAACCAGCTTTTAACACTGTTACAGACATACAGTACCTTAAAAAAGTATTCATACTCCTTGAAATGTTCCACATTTTGTCATGTTACAACAAAAAAGGTAAATGTATTTTATGTGATAGACCAACACAAAGTGGCACAAAATTGTGACGTGGAAGGAAAATAATAAATGATTTTCCAAATTTTTTTAGAGAAAATTGAGTACTGTCCGTGATACTTTTTTTATTTGCACTAACATACAATTTTTCAGGACAAGCTTTCGGGGTATGTCCCCTTCTTCAAGGTCCAAGCAGTACTGATTCACAAATTTTTAAGCAGAATGTTAATTAAAATTAAAAATTTGTGAATCAGTACTGCTTGGACCTTGAAGAAGGGGACATACCCCGAAAGCTTGTCCTGAAAAATTGTATGTTAGTGCAAATAAAAAAAGTATCACGGACAGTACTCAATTTTCTCTGTTACAATTGCACTAATACGGCTACAACAAACCAAATTTTTTTACAAATAAATATGTGAAAAGTGTAGCATGTTTAGGGTCGTTTTCCTGCTGGAAGGTGAACCTCAGCCCTAGTCTCAAGTCTTTTGCAGACTGTAATGCTGCGTACACACGAGCGGACTTTACGGCAGACTTTGTACGGTGTACTTTTCGACAAACTTTACGACGGACTTTCCGAATGAACGGACTTGCCTACACACGGACTTAGCTTAGTATTTGCAGATGATACTAAGCTAAGCAGGGCAATAACTTCTCCACAGGATGTGGAAACCTTGCAAAAAGACCTGAACAAATTAATGAGGTGGGCAACTACATGGCAAATGAGGTTCAATGTAGAAAAATGTAAAATAATGCATTTGGGTGGCAAAAATATGAATGCAATCTATACACTGGGGGGAGAACCTCTGGGGGAATCTAGGATGGAAAAGGACCTGGGGGTCCTAGTAGATGATAGGCTCAGCAATGGCATGCAATGCCAAGCTGCTGCCAACAAAGCAAACAGAATATTGGCATGCATTAAAAAGGGGATCAACTCCAGAGATAAAACAATAATTCTCCCGCTCTACAAGACTCTGGTCCAGACGCACCTGGAGTATGCTGTCCAGTTCTGGGCACCAGTCCTCAGGAAGGATGTACTGGAAATGAAGCGAGTACAAAGAAGGGCAACAAAGCTAATAAAGG
Organism: Aquarana catesbeiana; assembly: GCF_042186555.1. Classification (NCBI taxonomy): domain Eukaryota; kingdom Metazoa; phylum Chordata; class Amphibia; order Anura; family Ranidae; genus Aquarana; species Aquarana catesbeiana. The sequence goes on along the minus strand of NC_133324.1, from coordinate 782,270,828 downwards.
GTCTGGAGGATCTTAGTTATGAGGAAAGGTTGCGAGCACCGAACTTATTCTCTCTGGAGAAGAGACGCTTGAGAGGGGATATGATTTCAATATACAAATACCGTACTGGTGACCCTACAATAGAAATAACAATTTTTCGCAGAAGAGAGTTTAACAAGACTCGCGGCCACTCATTAAAATTAGAAGAAAAGAAGTTTAACCTTAAACTACGTAGAGGGTTATTTACTGTAAGAGCAGCAGGGATGTGGAATTCCCTTCCACAGGCGATGGTCTCAGCGGGGAGCATCGATAGCTTCAAGAAACTATTAGATAACCACCTGAATGACCGCAACATACAGGGATATATAATGTAATACTGACACATAATCACACACATAGGTTGGACTTGATGGACTTGTGTCTTTTTTCAGAAAAAAAAGGGTGATAAAAGAACCAGTACACTCTGCAATCAAATATAATTATAACAGACTATTGGCAAGGAATGACCGCGTCTGTATGGATTTAGAGACAATTACTAACACCAACCATTATTTAGGTGTGTTCCTCTGAATTCGTGCGTCATATAGCAAAAAAACAAGAGGGAAAGAGAATTCATAAATGAGGGACATGCAATGGTCAAATTAAATGTATAAATGCTATTTATTGAAAAAACTCACTATAAGCACCAATCCAAAAATATACTGTAAAAACAGGTACCATCACCATCAGTTTAAAAAGGACAACATTGTCATGATCAGAAACAGATGACCACCTATCACATACCAACCACTCACACTAAACATATGAACTCATTCAGGATGGTTGTACATGAATGATTTCAAAGTGACTTAAATATACTAAGTTGCTGGAAGACCTTGAGGCCTCAAGGGAGAACAGCAAATGATGACAAGTAGAAACTGATAGGGTGGTGGATGATGTGATGACAGTCCTGATAGGCACAATGAGTTAAGCTTGAGAACGGGAGAACCGGAGATGGGGGAGGGGGAGGGGGGGCCAGTTGTGGACGGGCCGGAGATGGAGGGGCACAGGACTGGCTCAGCAGCGGCCTCGGGGTATTGATGAATGCAGACCTCTATGGTAAAAAGTCTTTCTGGGCTAATGGTGGCTCACAGCATTAGAGGCCAGGATGTAGGAGTGGAGAATGTGAAAGACTGTGGCTGGTAGATCCAGGCTGAGCTAAGTAACTGACATTGTGGACCAAATACCATGTGGTGGATACTGGGTGTTAATAGAAATATCTGTCCCAGACTGGGGATACAAACAAGTAAGGTCTCACCCAGTGTTGACTGCAGTCCACGTCAGGAGAAGAGGTTGAAACTCTCACCGTCTCCAGCAGGTAAAGTGCATTGTTGCATACGGATCCATCCTACAATAAATCATCCGTGGTTCACCTCCATTGATGGTTCCCAGAAGCAAGAGGGGGGTAAGCCCGGGGAAGTGCAGCGGGCGAAGTCAGGTTACCTCATGCCGTCAATCCTCCCCACATTCAGATCTCGCGGTTAAATTCAAGCGGCCGCGGTAGTAGTAGGCAGGTTATCAGGGCTGGTGGGTGGGTCTGTTAGTCTGCAAGGACACTAAGGATAGCGTGATGGCGTCATGCTGACGCGTTTCATCCGTAGATCGGATTTCATTAGAGCATGCGCAGTAGCAAATATCATCGTGTTATATAGCATCGAGACGGGACCACGTAAGGGGTTGTCAAGGCTACGGCGTAGTTCACTGACGGCCATACACATAAACAAGACATGAGACGTAAATAGCAGGGCGGGTCCATGAACACAAACATCAAAAGGGAAAGGAGACAGGAGCACAGCGTATATGAGAACCAGAATGGGGAAAATCAAACGAGGGGAGGGAAAGATGAAAGGAGAAGAAAGGGAGGGGGGGGCAGATTATCACAAAAGAAAATGGAGGAGAAAGCAAGATAAAAGAAAAAGAGACGGTGAAAGTGGATTTACCATTAGGATGACAAAAAAGTAAAAATAAAAAATAAAAAATAAAGATTGAATTGCATTATTTTAGAGAAATTTTTAAACCCGGAATACTGTGGAAATCTAGAGGGACTTGGGACAGGATATTCCGACCAGAGGCGTCAGAAGGGGTCTTGTACCTACAATCTTACCCAAGGTGGGCGACTCAGACAGAATGTGCCAATGTTGAACATTTTAAAAATTTCTCTAAAATAATGCGATTCGATCTTTATTTTTTATTTTTTATTTTTACTTTTTTTGTCATCCTAATGGTAAATCCACTTTCACCGTCTCTTTTTCTTTTTCTTTTTTCTTTTATCTTGCTTTCTCCTCCATTTTCTTTTGTGATCATCTCCCCCCCCTCCCTTTCTTCTCCTTTCATCTTTCCCTCCCCTTGTTTGATTTTCCCCGTTCTGGTTCTCATATGCGCTGTGCTCCTGTCTCCTTTCCCTTTTGATGTTTGTGTTCACAGACCTGCCCTGCTATTTACGTCTCATGTCTTGTTTATGTGTATGGCCGTCAGTGAACTACGCCATAGCCTTGACAACCAGACGCGGAAGCCCTTACGTGGTCCCGTCTCGATGCTATATAACACGATGATATTTGCTACTGTGCATGCTCTAATGAAATCCGATCTACGGATGAAACGCGTCAGCATGACACCATCATGCTATCCTTAGCGTCCTTGCAGACTAACAGACCCACCCACCAGCCCTGATAACCTGCCTACTACCACCGCGGCCGCTTGAATTTAACCGCAAGATCTGAATGTGGGGAGGATTGACGGCATGAGGTAACCTGACTTCACCCGCTGCACTTCCCCGGGCTTACCCCCCTCTTGCTTCTGGGAACCATCGATGGAGGTGAACCACGGATGATTTATTGTAGGATGGATCCGTATGCAACAATGCACTTTACCTGCTGGAGACGGTGAGAGTTTCAACCTCTTCTCCTGACGTGGACTGCAGTCAACACTGGGTGAGACCTTACTTGTTTGTATCCCCAGTCTGGGACAGATATTTCTATTAACACCCAGTATCCACCACATGGTATTTGGTCCACAATGTCAGTTACTTAGCTCAGCCTGGATCTACCAGCCACAGTCTTTCACATTCTCCACTCCTACATCCTGGCCTCTAATGCTGTGAGCCACCATTAGCCCAGAAAGACTTTTTACCATAGAGGTCTGCATTCATCAATACCCCGAGGCCGCTGCTGAGCCAGTCCTGTGCCCCTCCATCTCCGGCCCATCCACAACTGGCCCCCCCCTCCCCCTCCCCCAACTCCGGTTCTCCCGTTCTCAAGCTTAACTCATTGTGCCTATCAGGACTGTCATCACATCATCCACCACCCTATCAGTTTCTACTTGTCATCATTTGCTGTTCTCCCTTGAGGCCTCAAGGTCTTCCAGCAACTTAGTATATTTAAGTCACTTTGAAATCATTCATGTACAACCATCCTGAATGAGTTCATATGTTTAGTGTGAGTGGTTGGTATGTGATAGGTGGCCATCTGTGTCTGATCATGACAATGTTGTCCTTTTTAAACTGATGGTGATGGTACCTGTTTTTACAGTATATTTTTGGATTGGTGCTTATAGTGAGTTTTTTCAATAAATAGCATTTATACATTTAATTTGACCATTGCATGTCCCTCATTTATGAATTCTCTTTCCCTCTTGTTTTTTTGCTTTGTGTCTTTTTTCAACCTCACCTACTATGTAACTATGTAACTATGTAACCAAAGTCCGACAGATTCGTACGTGATGACGTACGACCGGACTAAAACAAGGAAGTTCATAGCCAGTAGCCAATAGCTGCCCTAGCTTCGGTTTTTGTCCGTCGGACTAGCATACAGACGAGCGGACTTTTCGACCGGACTCAAGTCCGTCGGACAGATTTGAAACATGTTTCATTTCTAGGTCCGTCAAACTTTTGAGAAATAAAAGTCAGCTGGAGCCCACACATGATCAAATTGTCCGACGGACTCCGGTTTGCCGGACCAAATATGCCGTAAAATCCGGTCGTGTGTACGCGGCATAACAGGTTTTCTTCTAAAGTTGCCCTGTATTTGGCTCCATCCATCTTCCCATTAACTCTGACCATCTTCCCTGTCCCTTCTGAAGAAAAGCATCCCCACAACATGATGCTGCCACCACCATGTTTCACTGAGGGGATGGTGTGTTCAGGGTGATGTGCAGTGTTAGTTTTCCACCACACAAAGTGCTTTGCTTTTAGGCCAAAAAGTTCAATTTTGGTCTCATTTGACCAGAGCACCTTCTTCCACATGTTTGCTGTGTCCCCCACATGGCTTCTTGCTAACCGAAACAGGACTTCTTATGGCTTTCTTTCAACAATGGCTTTCTTCTTGCCACTCTTCCATAAAGGGCAGATCTGTGGAGTGCATGACTAATAGTTGTTTTGTGTACAGATTCTCCTACCGGAGCTGTGCGAATCTCTGCAGCTCCTCCAGAGTTACCATAGGCCTCTTGGCTACTTCCCTGATTAATGTTCTCCTCGCCCGGCCTGTCAGTTTAAGCGGGCGGCCATGTCTTGGTAGGTTTGCAGTTGTACCAGACTCTTTTCATTTTCGGATGATGGATTGAACAGTGTTTCGTGAGATGTTCAAAGCTTGGGATATATATATTTTGTAAAACCGAACCCTGCTTTAAACTTCTCCACAACTTTATCCCTGACTTGTCTGGTGTGTTCCTTGGCCTTCATGATACTGTTTGTTCAGTAAGGTTCTCTAACAAACCTATGAGGGCTTCACAGAACAGCTGTATTTATACTGAGATTAAATTACACTCAGGTGGATTCTATTTACTAATTAGGTGACTTCTGAAGGCAATTGGTTCCACTAGATTTTAGTTAGGGTTATCAGAGTAAAGGGGGCTGAATACAAATGCACGCCACACTTTTCACATATTTATTTGTAAACAATATTGAAAACTATTTATCATTTTCCTTCCACTTCACAATTATGTGCCACTTTGTGTTGGTCTATCACATAAAATCCCAATAACATAAATGTACGTTTTTGATTGTAATATGACAAAATGTGGGAAATTTCAAGGGGTATGAATACTTTTTCAAGGCACTGTAGGTGAACTGCTTCAGTTCTGAAGTAGAGAAGCTCAAGGGTAGGAATTACATCTTACAGAATGGAAGTTGCACACCACAGAATTAATAGAAAGCTACCTTTGTCATGATAATAAAATATTATAAACTTGTGCATTTGGAAAAATAGTAATATTACTTGGATTCATGGCTCAATTTGAAATTATTAACATATTCTTAACTATAAAAGAAGGCAAAATACACTTAGTATTCAAAATCATCTCATACAGTCAACGTTTTGTTTACATTTTAATTTGTTTTATGATTGATATGTCCATATAATATAACAAAAAGCTATCAGAGGTCTCCAATAGGCATATACAATATTGATCTGAAATCTTCTGCTATTTATGATAACTGGATGTCTATTAACTGCTTGCTGCCCGCCCACCGACAAATGACAGCGGGGCGGTGAAGATCTCGTTCTGGGACAACGTGCTGGCAATCAGTGCCACCTATCAGTGCTGTCCATCAATGCCTATCACTGCTGTCAATCAATGCCCATCAGTGTCGCTCATCAGTGCCACCCATCAATGCCTATCAGTGCCCATCTGTACCACCTATCCATGCCACCTATCCATGCTGCCTATCTGTGCCCACTAGTGCCGCCTATCCATGCCCACCAGTGCCGCCTATTAGTGCCCATCAGTGCCACCCAACAGTGCCCATCAGTGCCTCCTATCAGTGCTCATCAGTGCCACATATCAGTGCCACCTATAAGTGCCCATAAGTGCGGCATATTAGTGCCTCCTCATCAGTGCCACCTAATCAGTGCCCATCAGTGCCGCCTCATCAGCGCACATCAGTGAAGGTGAAAAATTACTTAATTTACCGACAGAAGAAAAAACATTTTTTTTTCAAAAATTTTGGTCTTTTTTTTGTAAAAAATAAAAAATCCAGCAGTGATTAAATACCCCCAAAAGAAAGCTCTATTTGTGTGAAGAAAAATATAAAAAATGTGTTTGGGTACAGTGTAGCATGACCGCACAATTGTCATTCAAAATGCGACAGCGCTGAAAGCTGAAAAATGGCTTGGGCAGGAAGGGGTTAAATGCCTGGTAGGCAAGTGGTTAAACCACTATCCTAACTGTCACCAAAACTTCACTTTTCCAGATATTCAGTTCAGAGTTTCCTAGCTACATGTATATTTTCCTAGAAGTTGGACTCATGATCCATATAGATTAGCAGGATTAGTGTAAATATATTCCTATAGCTCTTTTATTACATTTGGCATCTAATAGGAAGCATGATGTGAGCTTTATGGCTCAAGCAAAAGTATTTCAATGTAGGTGTTCTTGTACTGTTCTAGGAAGGGAGTCATGCCCATTTTAGTGCACAATCCCATCTCAATCAAGCGGAGTATAAGACAATAAATAAAATGTATCATTCTGAACTCACAAAGTGCTAAAATCAATATCATTTTATAACATGTTAGGGAGATGTTTACTTGTAGGTCTTTGAAAACATAAGTGTTGAATCTTGCCTGTATCTATAACTATAGCAGTCTACTAGCAGTTACTATTGCGACAACACATCATCAGTAGGGTAAAACTAACCTGTCTCACGATGGTCTAATCCCAGCTCACGTCCCCAATTAGTGGGAGAAAAATCCAACGCTTGGTGAATTCTGCTTCACAATGATAGAAAGAGCCGACATCGAAGGATCAAAAAGCGACATCGCTATTAATGCTTGGCAGCCACAAGCCAGTTATCCATGTGGTAACTTTTCTGATACCTCCTGCTTAAAAACCAAAAAGTCAGAAGGTTTGTGAGGCTCCGCTTTCACGGTCTGTAGTCATCCTGAAAATCAAGATCAAGCGAGGTTTCGCCCCTTCTGCTCCACGGGAGGTTTCTGTCCTCCCTGAGCTCACCTTAGGACACCTGCGTTACCGTTTGACAGGTGTAACACCCCAGTCAAACTCCCCACCTGCCAGTGTCCTCGGAACGTGTCCTTTTTTGTCCATCGGACTAGCATACATACGAACGGATTTTTCAACCGGACTCGAGTCCGTTGGAAAGATTTGAAACATGTTCCAAATCTAAAGTCCGTCTCATTTTAGACAGAAAAAGTCAGCTGAAGGTCCGATGAAGCCCACACATGGTCAGATTGTCCGACGGATTAGTTCCGTTGGGCCAGTCGGGTCGAAAAGTCTGGTCGTGTGTACACGGCTTTAGGCATAAAGGTACCAAATACCTTTTTAGTAGGATGAGTCTATGATTTCAAATCTGTTGGTGGCCATATACTCTGCTTTTGACTGTCAAAGTGTAAATGATTGGACAGGCTACTATTTCTCATCATTCCTCATTCTTTATGTCTAATGACATAAGTCTGAGACATAGTTTGTCAAATTCATCCACAGATAGTAACAGGGGAGGCAGAAAGTCTTTTTGAGGTCCATCAACCATAACAAACAAGGAATCAGTACAAAGGAAGGCTGATGTAGCTTGAAGGTAAACCCAAACAGCCCTGCCATCATCTAATGCCGCGTACACATGAGCGGACTTTTCAGCATCAAAGGTCCGATGGTCTTTCCGACGGACTTTCGACGGAGTTACGACGGACTTTCGAACGACTGGACTTGCCCATACACGAATGGACTAAATTCCGTTCGAAAGTCCGTTGGTTTGAACGTGATGACGTACAAAGGGACTAGAATAAGGAAGTTCATAGCCAGTAGCCAATAGCTGCCCTTGCGTCCTTTTTTGTCCGTCGGACTAGCATACAGACGAACGGATTTTTCGACCGGACTCGAGTCCGTTGGAAAGATTTGAAACATGTTCCAAATCTAAAGTCCGTCTGATTTTCAACAGAAAAAGTCAGCTGAAGGTCCGTTGAAGCCCACACACAGTCGGATTGTCCGGTCGTGTGTACATGGCTTAAGATGTGTAAAATAACCTGTTTAGGATGGGAAAAAGTTGGATAGAGCAACTGGAGCACAGTATCCTTATTAAAGTGAAAGGTAAAAACTACCTTAGGTCAAAATACTTAAAACCACCTGTACTTCTGCAAAATAAAGATGAGGAATTCAAAGGACAAGGCTGCCAACTTAGAAATGCCTATGGCTGAAGTTATGGCAACCTTTTTCGACAAAATCTGTAAAGGAATCCCCCAAAAATCCTTTAGCCCTGGTTCACATTGGTACAATTTGACATGCGATTTGACATGTCAAATTGCATGTCAAATCGGGGGCCATTGCCAGCAATGGCACTGTCCTAATCGGTGTGCCGCTGCATTTGCGGTGCCGCACCGATTTCAAAAAGTAGTTTCTGTACTACTTTTTGCTATTTCGGGCTGCGATTTACATTGACATCTGTGCAGAAACCTGGGACTGACATGCGGGAGTGAAATCATACAAGTTCAGCTGAACTCGCAAGGCTTCATTCCTGCAGCTCAGTGTGAACCTGGGCTAAAAGAAAGTCTTTGTAAGATTGAAATAACCAAATTAAGGTCCCGCAAGGGAAGCAGTGGTCTGATAAGGAGGAACAACATGGGTAACTCCCTGAATAAATGTATAGATTAAAGATTGATTTTCCAAAAGGTGTTGATAAAAACAGCCAAGGCTGAAATCTGTCTCTTAGTGGTATCAAGAGTCTAATGTTGATCCATACCTTGCTGAAAAATGGAAAGGATTCTTCTAATCAAAAAGGCCAGAAGCAGAACATCTAGACCATGGGTGCTTAACCTGTGGCCTTCCAGCTGTTGCAGAACTACAAGTCCCGTAATGCGTCTGCCTTTGGGAGTCATGCTTGTAACTGTCAGAGGCTTGCAATGCCTTATGGGACTTGTAGTTTTGCAATAGCTGGTGGGCCACAGGTTAAGCATCCATGATCCAGACTCACGCCATTGGAAGTATGATTTTTAAGTGTGATGATAAATCTTAAACAAAATAGACATATGAGCCTGCTACATAGGAGGAGAAACAGAGAGACCTCTATCCCTCAATACCTGGACTTTAATAGCCAAGCCAGCAACTTAGAAGCAGGATGGACAATCTGGATGGTGCAAAGATTCATCTACTAGCAGACAAGCCAGGTTTGCATACCAAGCCCCTTGAGGCCAATCTGGAGCCATGAAAATTACCAGGTGTTTTCCACCTCAATCCTGAGAAGAAGTCAGGATAGAAGATGGGAGGCTAGGCATAGGTCACAGCACCACCAAGGCATCCATCTCTATAGTCTGCGAATCCTTCAACCTGGAGATAAACATCTCCAGTTTGACATTTAGTCAAAAGTCTAGTAGAGCCACATCAGAGCAGGAATATACCTCTCTTACCAAAGCAGATTGCCGTAAACCTCCTGCCCTGCTGCAGAATTCTTTGTACCATCTTATTAATTCACATATTCCCCTACCGTGGCATTGTCCAACTGGATCCCAAAGAGGAGACCCTGTAGAAGGTCTGTCCAGTCTGGTAGTTCCAAAATATTAATAGGAATATACATTTCCTCCTTGGACCATAGATCCTGAAAAGATAGAGTACCCCCCCCCCCCGCACGCTAAGGATTTGCATGTCCTTGCATAGGAACAGAGACATTGACCACTACAAAAGTTATTCTCTGAAGCTGGGACTGAGACAAATTTCTTTGTACAGGGACAGAGGAGATCTGTTCTACTTGTACATGATTATCCACTGGAGAGTCTGAGTATGGAACTGAGCAAAGGAGACCGCTTTGAAGGAGAAGATCATCAGGCCCAACATCCTCATACAGGATCAGCCTCAGAGAGGAGGAGGGGTGCATTAGTAACACTGGCACACAATATATCTTAATAATATATCTTTTATATATCATCCTTTTGAATTCATGTATAAGTGAAGATTTAGATACTAACTACGGATATTGTATTGTGTTCATTATGATCAAATTAGGAATTTTTTTTGGCTTATCATATAACTTCTGTTTCTTTCTTTTCTTATTAGATTGGTTCGAGTGTATTCATACAGGGTTGTGTTAACTAATTAGACTTATATGCAGGGTTGTTTGTGAATCCTGTGTAATAAGCCAGGGGAGAAATCGACCATAGCCTTATATTTATTTATTGTTTTTAATCATGATCACTCTTATATCTTAGAAATATATATATAGAAACTACCACTAAAGGACGGAAGATTAGCATGTAGTGTTTCCTTGTTTGTAATGCAGATATGTTTTAAGTGTTTAATAACAGTATTGTTAAGGTTTTAATTGTATTAGATTGCTTAATAAAGTTTGTATGTAGCATATTTAGGATAAGTTTGGTGTAATGACATAATGATGATCCAATGAATACCGCTGTCTCTGACGCTAGCCACAATATATAAATGGAGACTCAGGTGTCACATGACTTACCTTGAAAAAGTCACGTGTCGTGTGACGCAACCCCAAGCGCCTAATTGTTTTTTCGGAGGAGTCAGTGATGTGTAGTATTGAGGCCGGTCAGCAGCGTGTTACGAGTGGTGTGAAGACTCACCGCGCCCCAAGTGGCTGATTGGTTTTCTATTCATCCAGACATTTACCATCCAGGCTCATGTGAGTGTATGCAGTGAAGTGTTACTATTTTAAAGTAATTACTTACTGCGGCTTTCAACAGACATTTTTTCTACACTATATGATATTATTTATTTATTTATATGTATACATACCTGATATCACAGGCGGCTGCTTGCGATTCACTCTGTGGATTATAAGATCGTTGCTTTCTGGTTAAGTGTTTCTGACCTGACCAGACCTGTATATATTTAGTTTATCATTATATATTTTATTTTTAATGTGGAGGGATTATTTTAATTATCAACTGTGCACAGATAGACTGGGTTAATATCAGCACAACTATTATTTTAATTAATTACTTGATATAGGTGTCTGAGCACTTTGCAGCTTTTAAAAATTTTTTCAGTCACATTTTAGATATACATTTCACAGGATTTATTCTCACTATATCCATTTCAGCGCTTTAGTATTTTTTGCATGCATACATACATTAGTGCAGAATAGGGACAGCTCATATAGTTTCAGTGTAGTGTAGTGAGACCCTGTCAGTAATCTTTACATTAGTGTATAGATAGAGTAGGGACAGTTCAGATAGTGTCAGTGTAGTGACGGTTGAACACCGTCTATTTGATTGCGATACTGCCAGTTTAACGCCATTTACTTCTGTGTGCGTTACTGCTAGTTTAATGCCATATAGTTTCGTGTGCGTTACTGCCAGTTTAACGCCATATAGTTCTGTGTACATTACTGCTAGTTTAACGCTATATAGTTTTGTGTGCATTACTGCCAGTTTAACGCCATATAGTTCTGTGTGCATTTCTGCCAGTTTAACGCCATATAGTTCTGTGTGCGTTACTGCCAGTTTAACACCATATAGTTTTGTGTGCGTTACTGCCAGTTTAACGCCATATATTTCTGTGCATCACTGTACATTTGGCGCATTATATTGCAGTATATTATAGTGTATCCGTGGAGTGTGTCTGTGTAGTGTGAGTACTCAAATTAAAGTGCACCAAACACCTCTTTACATTGATTAAAGTTCATCTACATACAGAACTTCTTCTTTACATTTTCTTATAAGCAACGCCCCCTCCCTCCCAAAAATGTCTGGGAGGACAACAAGGAGAGGCAGATGTTCCCTTGGCACTGTAAGGGGGCCAGCAATAAATGTGTCCACAGACAAATGTGGACGTGGTGATCAGTCCTCAGGTAGGGCATCATTTCCTCTGTTTAGTGGGTTTGATCATCCTATCCAGCCACAGCATGCAGAGGAGGTGGTGGACTGGCTTACTGAACCTTTGTCATCCTCCTCATCTTCTGTCACGCAAGCAGGGACAAGTGCGCAGTCCCCCGCAGTTGCCAGAGTGGATAAACCTGCCTCCTTGTCCACATCTATTCCTGCCATAGCCCCAACATCAGCCATTGAGGAGTCAGCTGAGTTATTTGACCACAGCGTCAGCCACTTGCTCCTTGATGATGCCCAGCTATTACTGGATTCAGATGTTGGTTCTGAGGTTGAAGATGACAGGAACATGAGCCTAGAGAGAGGGAGGAACACTGGTAGACAAATTGGCATTCATGTTCCCCAAGCTGCAGCGTATTGCCAAGTTGTCTCCAGTGGTAATGATGAAGATGGAGGAGATGGAGATGATGATGATGATGAAGTCACTGATGCGACTTGGGTGCCAGATAGAGCAGAGGAGGAAACTGAAGGTGAGGTGGCACAACCCCAAGGAGGCCGACATCAAGAAAGAGTAGAGAGCAGCCACCCTATTCCATTACATTCTGCAGCTGTTATCTCCCGGCCCACTCTCCAAAGCTCAGCTGTCTGGGTCTTTTTCAGCACATTTGCAGCAGTTCGAAACTGTTGATATCTGTAAACTGTGTCTCAGGCATATCAAACATGGCAAAAACACCAACCATTTGGGTACCACATGCTTAACAAGGCATTTAACGTTCAACCACTCAGCCCGTTGGCAAGAGCACCTAAAAGCCACACAAAAGGGGCACAAATCGGTCCCTCCTCCTCCTTCTCCTTCTCCTTAACCACTTCAGTCTGCCCCTGCTATACCAAGCCATTACCTCTCAGCAGCCTCCACTGACAGGGATGATGGCATAGAACAGGTTGTCCCAGGTCCTAGCAGCACATCTGCCAGCAGCAAACCACCAGCTTTAGACTGTAGCCGGCAAATTTCTCTGCCCCATCTGCTGCAGCGGAAAAAAAATACAGTCCCTGCCACCCACATGCCCAGTGTCTTAATGCAAGCTTGTCAAAGCTGTTGGCTCTCCAACTTCTGCCTTTTAGCCTGGTGGATTCTGCCCCCTTCCGTGAATTCGCACAATGTGCTGTACCACAATGGCAGGTTCCCAGTCGCTACTACTTTTCATGTAAGGCCGTTCCATCACTCTACCATCAAGTGGAATGGGAATGTTCTGGAATCGTTGGGCAAGGCAGTCAGCCATAAAATCCACCTTACTGCTGACACGTGGTCCAGCAAGCATGGGCAGGGATGATATATTGTGTTTATAGCACACTGGGTAATGCTGCTTGCAACTAGAAAGGATGCAGGACAGGGCTCGGTGCTGCAGATTGTTGTGCCCCCATGTCTCCATACAGCTGGTGGTAATGATTCCAGACCTGTGAGCTCTACCCCCTCCTCCTCTGCCACCTCGATGCCCTCCTCTGCAGAATTGTCCTATGATTATCAGGTACCCCCAGCCCATGTCTCCATACAGCTGGTGGTAATGATGCCAGACCTGTGAGCTCTACCCCCTCCTCCTCTGTCACCTCCATGCCCTTCTCTGCAGAATTGTCCTATGATCATCAGGTACCCCCAAGCGTTCAAAGGGCTATTCCATTAGTCAGGCTAAAAGGTGCCATGCAGTGCTTCAGCTGGTGTGTTTAGAGGACAGGAACCACACCAGAGCAGAGATTCTTGCAGCTCTGCAGGGACAGGCCCAGAGGTAGTTCACACCACACCAACTGGAGCCAGGAATGGTGGTGTGCGATAATGTCTCAAACCTCCTGTCTGCCCTTAGACAGGGAAAGTTGACACATGTGCCATTCCTGGCACATGTCCTCAATTTGGTGGTGCAGCATTTCCTAAATACGTACCCAGGGTTGCAAGATGTGCTAAAGCTGGCCAGAAAAGTCTGTAGCCATTTCAGGCGGTCATACACAGTCAGTGCTTGGTTGGCTGAAATTCAGTGGGAATTCCACCTGCCCACTTGACAATGCTTCAGCGGCTATACATGCAGCAGAGGGCCATCAACGAGTACCTCTGCGAGTAAGGCACAACGACAGGCTCAGGCCGCTTCAGATTTTTTCCCCCATGCCAATGGCTGATCATTAAGAATGCATGCACTGTATTGTCACCATTTGAGGAGGTCACAAGGATGGTGAGCCGTGACAGTGCATGCATCAGTGACACAATCCCTGTTGTGTTCCTGCTGGAGCAGACTCTGCGTGGCATTATGGACAGGGCACTGGAGGCAAAGCAGCAGGAGGAAGAGGAGGACTTCCTGTCACAGAACACACAGGAGGAGAGAGGGGAGGAGGATGAGGAGGAGGATTCTGGCACTTTCATAGGCTTCGAAGAAGAGGAAGACATGCGTCAATCTGTAAGCGATGTCTTTCTAACCCCAGGACCCTTGGGAGTAGTATGTGGCTGGGAGGAGGAAGTTCCAGATGCTGTCATCCTGAGTGACTCTGAGGAGTCTGCTTCTCAAGCCTCAGCCTGGGCAACCTCATGCTTCAAAGAAAGGACCCAAGAATATGTGGCATAAAGGAGAAGGCTGATTACTGGTTGGCAACTCTCCTTGACCACCGTTTAAAGGGGAAGGTCTCAGAACTCGTCACAAGGTGAGTGCGGCATTTTTCCATCTGGGCGCCAGTGGATGTACGGGTCTAGAATAGACATGCCGGATGTTAGCTCTGGTCCCTTCCTTTTCCTCCTATGACGTTGGCGGGGATCCACCCTGGATCTCGGCATATAAGCTCTGATGAGCCAGTGGCATCTCCTCTGCTTTCTTCACATGAGAGTCAAGTTTATCCCAGAACACCATTATTTTTCGCACCAGTAAGTCCAAGGGTTTATAACACCTTTCTTTCACAGAGGCTGCCTCCCCTACCTCCACGATCCCCCTGGCCCCACTTCCCATGCACCCTCACGTGTCATAGATGCAGCAGAGACACTGTAGATGGTACTGCAGCGGGGACGAGCGGAGAGCTCTCGGAGAGCTGAGACCTCCCGGCCCGTGGGAGTGAGCGAGACGAACCAAAATCTGGCTGTAGATGGTCCGATGTGTCTGGGGAAGGCAGCGCTGTGACGGCTGGTCACCGAGACACAGAGTGGTAAGCACGTACACGCAAACACGCAGCAATGAAGAGCAGCAGAGCGGAGGATAAACGGGGGGCAAGGCTTTCGTAGATGGGAACCCTGTAAGCATCTGTCAGTGTAAGGGTAAGTGAACTACAAGATGAGCAGCAAGCAGCAACCCTCCTCTATACAGCGGATCCACTGAACGCCAAGTAAACAGTTCATTAATGCTGAAGGAGTGATTTTTGTGCAATATGCAGAGAAGAGAAAGACTTCTGCAGAATGTGCTTTGATGTAAGTTTACTGATTGTTGAGCTTTTATGAACTGCCACACATACTGCCTGTGGTACACGAACTACAAGAACTGCACCTAGATTTCACACTACATACAGATATTAATAACTAGATGGGGGAACAAGCTGTGGAAATAGGTATGTAAAGCTGAATTAGGGGAGGAGAGAGGATGGAAAGAAAAGAAAAAAGAGGGGATTGGAAGATACTGGTGGGAATTGCGTCATTAGTCGCAGGTGTTTATCTAAGTCGTAGCAGTCGCATAGTTGCACAGCTTTACATTGGCGGACAAAAAGCTTGAATTTCCACTCCTACAAGTTTATGGCTAAACACTACTAAATGGCTAAATACTAACTACCCAAAAAATCATCTTTAACATATCAGAATACCTAATACTTGATTAAGATAAGGCTACATTGACAAGGAAAGGGAATAAGAAAGAAGAGATACCCCCCCATCGTCTACCCGGGACTGCGTATAAAACGAAGGGGTAAAGAAGGAACGAGGAGTAAATTAACAAAAGGGGCTGCTGCCAACCCACCTAGATTAAGTGCCAGCCTGGGAACCATCAGAAAATATATGGTACAGGAGGGCGCCAAAGAAACCCCCGAGAGTTCATCAAAGACGGGCCTGAGAAAACAGTTGGCCGAGGTAGATATCCATACTGTAAGCAGTGAGAGAATAGAGGAAGAAACAGCAATGAAACTCAAACAAAAAAAACAGCTACCAACAAAGGGTGAAATGGTAGAAATGTTCGCGAGGTTGGAAACATCCATAAAAGGGGAAATAGCAGCTCTTCATGAAGATGTGAACCATATACTAAAAAGGGTTGAAGATGTGGGAACAAGGCTGAATTTGCATGGGGACGAGATGAAAAGGCTTAAGAACCAGATAGAGGAGATGCAGAAGGAACAGAGGAATATAATGTATAAAATAGAGGACCAAGAGAACCGGAATAGAAGGAAAAATCTCCGAATCAGAGGAATACCAGAGATTCAGGGAGGAAAAGAGGATCTACAGGAAAAAATGGACAAAATCTTTGGCCATATGATAAGTACATCTGTGGCAAGCAGTACAATAAACTTTGAAAGAATTCATAGGATCAGAAAACCTGCAGAAATAGCAGGGGATATCCCAAGAGACGTCATCGCAAGATTCCACAACCACCAAAACAAAGAACAGATAAAAGCATGTCTGAAAAATAATCAACCAGCGAAGTTTGGAAAGACTAACCTGCAGATATTCCTAGACCTGGCAGCGGAGACGTTGGCCAGGAGAAGAACCCTGAAACCTCTTCTTGACCTGTTTAAACTGCATAATGTCCAATACTTATGGGGCTTCCCAGCCTGCCTAATCGGACGCAAAGAAGGTCGATTGGCTACGCTAAGATTCCTGGAAGATACACCAAAATTTTGCAACCACTTAGACGTGCCAAAAATAGAGATACCGGGTTGGTGGGAAAGAACAGAAAATACAGCAAATACAGTGGAACAGCAAGCTTGGCACCCAGTCTATAAATGTACCTGAAAATAATTCCATGAGGGGTGCCGGGTATGGGGGGAGGTGGGCAGAGCCGGGGAGGGCGACAGGGAGGGAGGTGGACGGGCACGGGAGCCCCTAAATCTTCAGGGGAAGTATCGGAACCAATGGCGACCACCCCGAGCTCAACCTCTAGGGGGTCAACCGAGGAGGAGTAGGTGGGGCCACGGTGCACTGGGCTATGGGGAGGCCTATTACCCCCAATTGGGAGGATGAGGGGGGAGGCTTTGGGGAGGGGAGGGGGGTAGAGGCGGGGTGGGAATTGGGGGGATAGGTGGGAGGGAGGTTAGAGAGGTTTTTCATTGGGGGAAGAAGAATATCAGTCCACACAGATCCCTACTCCTATAGCTGGCTCAGCATAAAAAAGGCATACAACGGATAATTGATGTCTAGCCTAAAATGTATTTCATACAATGTACGTGGCTTAAATTCCCCTATTAAGAGTGCTAATATAATGGGCGAACTAAAACATCTTAAAGCAGAGGTGGTACTGCTGCAGGAGACACATTTTTTTCTTGGGAAAATGCCATAAAATTTTCTCAAAAGACTTCCCAATATGGTACTATGGAGATTCTCCCATCAGTCAAGCAAAAGGAGTTGCTATAGGGTTTGCCAGGGGGGTAAGGTTCGATTTGGAAGAGAGAAAGTCTGATCCTAAAGGATGATATTTTTTTCTTAGAGGAAAACTAAATGGAACTGAATGCTCCTTGGCAAACATATATGGCCCTAACAAAAATCCAAATCGATACCTGTTGGGGGTCTTGGCGGAATTTATGGCATTTAAGAAAGGGGGGGCCATAATGGCAGGCGATTTCAATTTTTGTTTAGAACCAGGCAGAGATAATACGTCACATGCACGGGAGACAGGAATGGTATGGATGAATAAAGTGAAAAAGAAATTACATCAGTGTCAATTGGTTGACGTGTGGAGGACGCAACACGTCAATGTAAGGGATTACACATTCCACTCCCCCGTGCATGGGACGTATTCTAGACTAGATTTTTTTCTGGTGGAGCATAGACTACTGGAGGCAGTGACTAGCACAAATATTGGAATAATGACCTTTTATGATCATGCGCCTGTCAGTCTACAATTGAAAATTGGGGAAATTCAAATAAAGAGCAATATATGGAGGTTAAACGAAGAACTATTACACGATAAGAAATAGAAAAGCGAATAAAGGAAGAATTCGAAATTTACTTCAAAATAAATGAGGTAGGGGACACATCAGACACATTTCACATCTTACTCCTGATGAGTGGATATTACTTCATGAAACGTGTAGAGTTCCATTATACCAAGGTCATCTGACCCTTTATTATTGTATTTTTATGAAATCGCTCATGCCTACAGTATCATGTATCTGTTTATCATGTATGCTTTTTACCAATCATGTGTCCAAATTACAGGTCTGGACTGCCTGATATATATATATATATATATATATATATATATATATATATATATATATATATATATATATGTACTATTATTTATTATGTTCTTTTTATGTATAAATTTATTATGTACTGTATACTATGAATTAATCTATTTAGTATGTGATATATGTCGGTTTTTCCATGGCCTGTCATGAATTTATTACTTTATTGCAGCATGTACTCAATCATGATATGGTTTGATTCCAATTTCAGAATAAATTATATTTATATTTTTACTTATTTTCACTATATTATTTTTTTTAAATTCCATGACCAAAGCTTTTTATTGTTTCCAAGGTCTCAGAACTCATCCCATCCCCACAGAGAGTGCAGAAGATAAAATCTCTTGAGGACACGTTAAAGAGGATTTTATTGAATGTTTTTCCTGACTCCAGTAGGTTACAGTGTTATTATTATTATTATTATTACAGTGTGGTGGAAAATGTTGTTTTGAGTGTTCTGTTGGTCAAGAGAGGAGCGTTGGAGAAGGCATCCGCCTAAGTGAGGCATTTCAGAAATTTTTAGTCCTTGCCACCCAGGGCTGTCAGCTTCCAAACCCCATCAACAGCACCTGCATCACATGGTGAATGATTACCTGGGGGCCAAAACACAGATGGAGAGCTTTCCAGCTGACGATCCACTGACTTACTGGGTCATGAGAATAGACCACTGGCCAGAACTTGCCCAATATGCTATTGAGTTGTTGCGCTGCCCTGCATCCAGCGTGCTTTCAGAACGGGCATTCAGTGCTGCAGGAGGTTTTGTTATTGATCATAGAATGCATCTGTCCACAGACTCCGTGGACTGTTTGACTTTTATAAAAATGAATCAGTCCTGGATTACCAGCTATGAAGCCCCTGATGCCGATGTCACCGATTAAGTCTTTTTTGGCATGTGGAATCTCTGCAGGACTTTGAGACTGCCTAGCTTTGAGGGTGTTCAATCATTTCATCTGGAAGAATGTTTTTGGTATAGGTTTCATGGGCACAATTAACACCCAAAGACCAATTTTTCAGCACCTGTTTGACAGGTGCATATCATTGCAATTTTTTTTGCCTTCATTAAGAGCACCTCTATAGGGTTACGGTGGGAAGGTGCCCCCAACACCCAAAGAGTAATTTTTCTGCACCTGTTTGACAGGTGCATATCATTGCAATTTTTTACAGCAAGGCCAATTCTTGCTTTCATCAAGAGTACCTCTATAGGGTTATGGTTGGAAGGCGCCACCGACACACAAAGACCAATTTTTCAGCACCCGGTACTTCTATCGAAAGCCAAAGTGACACTAGAATGTATCCAAAAATCTCTAATTTTGTTCCCAGTGCACTACATTGTGGCCTCATCATACACACTGGCTCCCCAGCTGTTGCTGAGCAAAATAAAGGCATCTTGCAGGGAAAATTTAATTTTTTTGGGCTTTATGCAATTATTGCTGCAGCAGATTCTAGACATGGTACAGATCTGGCTCTTTACAGGTAGACTAAGGGGACATCCCAGTCATTATATTGGAAGGAATTTTTCATTTTTACGTTTTCACTTTAAAAATTATTATTTTACTGTAGGAGAAAAAATAAATAAGTCACATAAAAAAAAAGATGCAAAAGGATGACACAGAGGCTAGCAAGCAGGACACTTGCTGTTGACACAGAAAAATAAATCCCAAGAAGAACAGTTGTGAACAAGGAAGGAAGGGGGGTACACAAGTGTTCAAAACCCTGCAATCGATATTATAGTGCTATATATTAGCACAGTATAGCCCTGTATAGCAAAGTATCTCACACTACAAAGATTTGTCAGCTTTCCCCAACCAGCTATAACACACACTAATAATATAGCTGCTGGGAGCCCATCTTTTTATGGTGAGAGGGCTGGCTTTTCCATTCTTTCAGATATTGGCTCTCAGGGACCCATCTGAATAGGGTTTTAGGTCTTTTTAGCTAACAATTGGGAGTTTTGCTGAACAATGAAACCATGAGATTCACTTTGAATCATCCTTATCCCGGGTACAGACGATCGGACATTCTGACAACAAAATCCTGGATTTATTGCCGACGGATGTTGGCTCAAACTTGTCTTGCATACACACAGTCGGACAAATGTTGTCGGAAATTCCGATCGCCAAGAACGCAGTGACGTACAACACGTATGACAAGCCAAGAAAAATGAAGTTCAATAGCCAGTGCGGCTCTTCTGCTTGATTCCGAGCATGCGTGGAATTTTGTGCGTCGGAATTGTGTACACACGATCGAAATTTACGACAATGGATTTTGTAGTCGGAAAATTTGAGATCCAGCTCTCAAATTTTTGTTGTCGGAAATTCCGACAACAAATGTCTGATGGAGCCTACACACGGCCGGAATTTCCGACAAAAAGCTCACATCGAACATTTGTTGTCAGAAATTCCGACCGTGTGTATGCAGCGTTAGTCACAGAAATAGGCAGGTCAAGATACTGGCAACATTCTTCTTACCCTACACCATATATTCAGGGACATGCAGTCAAGGGAGGCAGATGAGGCAGAGCCACATGATCCCTTCCAACCCAGCCCTCTTAACTACAATGAAAAAATATGGGTTTATGGATATAAGGTTTACCCATAATCCCATGTTTTTCTTACACAGTTAAAGTGGATGTAAACCTGATTCATGAAATTTGAGCTGGGCACTAGGGATGAGCCCGACGTTCAAGTCGAAAGTTCGACTCAAACATCGAGTGTTTGCCTGTTCACCGAATACCGAACATTATGGGGCGTTCGCAGGAAATTTGAGTGCCCGCGGAATGCGCCATAATGAACGGCAAGACCGTTAATGCACTGTGAGATTGCACTGCATTGGCGGCTGCTGATTGGCTAAAGCATGCACCTGACCTGCATGCTTTGGCCAATCTGCTGTGAGAGCCATGATTGGCCACAGGCAGGGTGCCTGCAGTCAATCATGGCTCAGGGGGCTGAGTCCACCCCCCACACTATGTAAGGCTGCTTACACAGCAGCCATACATAGTTTTATGAATGAGAGCAGCAAAATTACATTTCTAAGGAAAAAAAATGTGTTTAAAACTGCTTTCAGCTGTAATGTATTGCCGGATCCCGGCAATATAGATAAAAATCATTGAAAAAATGGCATGGGTCCCCCCCCCAGTCCATTACCTGGCCCTTCAGGTCTGGTATGGATATTAAGTGGAACCCCATGCCAAAATGTAAAAAAAATGGCGTAGGGGTCCCCCCAAAATCCATACCAGACCCTTATCTGAGCACACAACCTGGCAGGCCACAGGAAAAGGGGGGACGAGAAAGTGCCCCCCATCCTGAACCATACCAAGCCACATGCCCTCAACATGGGGAGGGTGTTTTGGGGTCCCCCCAAAATACGCCTCATCCCCACAACCCTTGCCTAGTGGTTGTGGGGGTCTGCGGAAGGGGGGCTTATCGGAATCTTGAAGTCCCCTTTAACAAGGGGACCCCCAGATCCCGGCCCCCCTATGTGAATGGATATCGAGTACATTGTAACCCTACACATTCACAAAAAAAATTGTCAAAATGGTAAAAATGACAATAGACAATTTGGGGCAAGTCCTTTATTAAAAAAAATTTAAAAAGTGTCCCGCGATGTCTATTCATCTTCAATCACAACGTCCGACGGACTGAGAAAAAAATAAAAATGGAAAAAACTCTGCCTCCATGGGAGGCTCCCGCTGACTGCAGGCTTTCTGCATTGACAGCTGTTATATAGCTGAGGGCAGGGCCACCTGGTGACGTAATTGGGTGACCCCACCTCCTCTGATGTTACATGACATCACGTGTGAAATATTATATCAAGAATTGTAATTACACGCCCCTGTTAAACAGGTTAGAAAAATTGGGCCTTGGGTTGTGGTGGTGGTGCCACAACACTGTAATCACTCACAGATACTCTTGCTGGGCACAGGAATGGGTCCTGCTGTGAAATATTATATAAAAAATTGTAAAAAAAAAATGTTAAACAGGGGCAGAACAATTGGACCTTGGGTGGTGGTGGTGGTGCCCTAAACCAAAAATATTGTTGGAAGCAACGGATAGTCAGCATAGGCAGTCTTCAAGGGATTCCACATCTATAGCAAATTCAATCAGTTACAGCATCAGGTGCTTGATAGCTGCTGATCCAAGACTGATTCATTTTTATGAATGTGAGCCTATCAACGGAGTCTGTGGACAGGCGCACTCTTTGATCCATTACAAACCCTCCAGCAGCACTGAATGTGCGTT
Organism: Aquarana catesbeiana; assembly: GCF_042186555.1. NCBI lineage: Eukaryota > Metazoa > Chordata > Amphibia > Anura > Ranidae > Aquarana > Aquarana catesbeiana. Next base: position 782,248,444 of record NC_133324.1, on the reverse strand, counting down.
CAGAAAGCAGGACAGGCCAGTAGCTCAACTGCATATTGAGCAAGCTCTGGCAAGTGGTTCATCCTCAAGACCCAGTAACCCAGTGGATGTTCTGTTGGAAAAGTCTCCAAGTCTGCTCTTGCCCCAGATATTCCTGCACCATGTAATGCAGATGCTGGCGATGGTTGCTTGAACCAATCAGACCTTGGCACTGAGGACTGAAAAATTGTTTAAAGGCGTCATTCAGCCAGCCACTTTCTCCACCGCTCTTCCTCTGACTGAAAAAAGTATCAGCAACACATTGTCCAGCACCAGGAAATTGTAACCTTCCAGGGTCTGGAAATGTGTTGCACTAACCTTTCTTCAAGGCCCCCTGAAGATGTTTCATCCTCTGCTCCCTCTGTGAAGGCAGGATGAGTTCTGCAACCTTACCCTTGTAACGTGAATGAAGAAGGGTGGCCAGCCAGTAATGATCCCTCTCCTTGATATCACAAATCCTAGGGTCTTTTTGCAGGTTTTGCAGAATCAGGGGGCCATGCAGCGTAAGTTTGCAGAGGCATTTGATTCTGAGTCCTCTGGGTCACTAAGGATCACATGATCTGTAACTCCCAGCCATATACAACTCCTTAGGTTTCTGGGGAATGAAAAACCAACCCTTGAAGACTGCTACTGAGTGTTATCCTCTACATCCATGCTGACACAATCCTCCCCTTCCTCCTCTTCTTCCTGGGCCCGCAGGGATGCTACCTGGATAAAGGTGGCCTTGAGAGGTAAGGAAGTCCTCCACTACCCCCCCCTGTTCTGCTTCAAGTGCCCTGTCAATGATTCCACAAAGCATGTGCTCCAACAGGAAGACTAGAGGGACATTGTCACTGATGCATACATTGTCGCTGCTCGCCATCCTTGTGGCCTCATCAAATGGTGACAGGACAGTGCGAGCATCCTTGATCAGTAGCCACTGGTGTGGTGAAAAGAAGTCAAGCTCCCCTGACCCTGTCCCAGTGCCATACTTGCACTGGTACTCATTGATGGCCCTCTGCTGTGTGTGCAGCCGCTGCAGCATTGCCAATGTTGAGTTCCATCTGGTGGGCATGTCACAAATGAGGCAGTTGGTGGGCAGGTTGCATTCCCTTTCAATGTCAGCCAGCCGAGCACTGGCATTCTATGACCGGAGGAAATGACCACAGACTTTTCTGGCCTGCCTCAGGAGATCCTGTAAGCCTGGGTACCTGCTCAAGAACTGCTGCACCACCAAATTCAGGACGTGTGCCAAACATGGAACATGTCCCTGTCGGAGGGCGGAGAGAAGGTTGGTGCCATTGTTGCATACAACCATTCCTGGCTAAAGCTGGCGTGGTGTCAACCACCTCTGAGCCTGCTCCTGCAGAGCTAACAGAATCTCTGCCCCAGTGTGGCTCCTGTCCCCTAAGCAGACTAACCCAACACTGCATGGCATCTTTTTGTCTGAGTGCTTGCATAGGCCCTTGAATGCTTACAGAGCACCGGTAGTTCATAGGACAAATCTGCAGAAGAGGCCATAGAGGAAGAAGAAGGGGAGGGGGTGGAGGAGAGAGCTGTGGCAGAATCTCCACTAGCATTTTGGAGGCGTGGTGGCGGAACGAGCTCCAACAACAATGAACCCTGTCCTGCATCCTTCCCAGCTGCCAGCAGAGTTACCCAGTGCACCGTGAAGGAAAGGTAATGTCCCTGCCCATGCCTGCTGGATCATGAGTCAATGGTAATTTGCACCTTACTGCTGACCGCCCTGTCCAACGAGGCCAAAACATCGCCTTCCACATGCCAGTAGAGAGTCCAAATGGCCTTCCGTGAAAAGAAATGGCATGTTGGAACCTGCCACTGAGGTACAGCACATTCCACAAATTCACGAAAGGGGGCAGAGTCTACCATATGAAAAGGCAACAGTTGCAGTGCTAGCAATTTGGCTAAGCTAGCATTTAGACACTGAGCGCGTGGATGGCTGGGACCAAATTTCTTTTTACGGTTCAGCAACTGGGGTAGGCAAATTTGCCTGCTAAAATCGGATGGTGGTGTACTGCTAGCAGATTGGCTGCAAGTACTTGGAACACCTATTGCTATACCTTCATTCATCTCAGTGCAGGTTTTTGAGAGGACTGGAGGTATAGTAGGGTTAGAGATCCCCGATGAGGAGCAAGGAGAAGTCAGCCTTTTTCTTTGATGTGGGTCTTTCAAGTGCTGTTGCCAACGGACTGCATGGCAGGTCATCATATGTCTGGTCAAGCATGTGGTGCCCAAGCGGCTGCTGTTCTGGCCACGCTTGATCTACTTCAGACATAGGTTGCAAACAGCAACGGTGCGATCTGCTGCACACGTGTTGAAAAAGGACGACACCAAGGAACTTTTTAAATGTCAGCGGGGAGTCAGCAGCGCCCTGCACTTGTGGAGCTCTGCGGTGTGATACAACAGGGTAGCTGCCCTTAAGCTGCCCCCTAGAGGATATCCTGCCTCATTGGAGTTCAGCCTACAGAAAATTTAACCCCTTTCCCTTTTTGACTGGAGGGGGTTACATTTTTTGAAGGCTGTTAGCTGTTAGTGGTGACGATTAGATTGTAAACATGTGTGGTAACTTGTTGGGTGTGGATAAAAGTGAGGGATTGTATCAGTGTCTTCACACAGAGCCAGAGAAGCCTGAGGAAGAGCAATCAATGCTCGATACTGTACAGTTGCTATTGCTTGCACGTTTGCACTTTTCATGTATTTTGGATACTTCATTTTGGATACTTCAAGTAAAGTTATATTGCATCAAGCATCATTCCTATCGTTTTCATTATCTATTTTTGGTGGAGGATTGGGAGTCCACTTTGATTGTGCTTAGATTGACTAATATATACATATATATGTATATATATATATATACACGAGTGTCACGAGGCCCACGTACCAGATGTGAGACCGAAGAAGTGGGGAGGCCACCCTTGCACCTCGGGTCCTTGAAGCACGGGTGGCACGGGTGCCAGGGGTGCGGGGCACCATGCAAGCCTTAGTCCAAGATCCGAGCCAAGGTCAAGTGCAGTTTGGCAACAAAGTATAAAAGGGTTAATCAGAAGAAGAATGATCGAGATTCAAGCCAGGGTCGGTTCCAGTCTGGCAGCTGAGTACAAAAGGGACAAAAAAGTAGAATGGTCAAGGTACAAATCCGAGGTAAATGGCAAGCAGCAATCAAGAGTAGTCAAATAGTTTTCCAGGTCATATCAAGTTCAGACAGATCACACACTAGCACAGGAACAAGGGGGGACTGAAGATAATCCAGCAATTTGGCAATGTCTGAGCTGGGCTTATATAGGGAAGTATGAGGTCACTTCCTGTGCGCCTCCTGGGCATTTTTCCGCCTTTTTCCATCGGGTTGAGGTCACTTCCTGTGTGCCTCCTGTGCATTTTCCTGCCTTTTTCCATCAGGTCTTCTGCACAGATGCGGGTTGGCGCACGCTCAATTGGCATGGATTTCCTCTTGCGGCAACGCGCCATTGGTGCATGCGTAGTAAACCCTGGACTCTTACAATGAAACTGTATGTATATATATTAATACACCGCCTGAAATGTATTAGAAACAGTACACCGGAATGCACTGCAGATATAGGTTACATTGGATACAGAGTGTATAAATATATATATACAGGACTGTATATATATATTAATACACTGCCTGCACTGACTGAATATAGAGTATACACTGAATATATGGTCTATGCTAAATGCCGAGTATGTACAGTATCGCACAAAAGTGAGTACACCCCTCACATTTTTGTAAATATTTTATTATATCTTTTCATGTGACAATACTGAAGAACTGACACTTTGCTCCAATGTAAAGTAGTGAGTGTACAGCTTGTATAACAGTGTAAATTTGCTGTCCCCTCAAAATAACTCAACACACAGCCATTAATGTCTAAACCGCTGGCAACAAAAGTGAGTACACCCCTAAGTGAAAATTTCCAAATTGGGCCCAAAGTGTCAATATTAAGTGTGGCCACCATTATTTTCCAGCATTGCCTTAACCCTCTTGGGCATGGATTTCACCAGAGCTTCACAGATTGCCACTGGAGTCCTCTTCCACTCACTCATGACAACATCACGGAGCTGGTGGATGTTAGAGACCTTGCGCTCCTCCACCTTCCATTTGAGGATGCCCCACACATGCTCAATAGGGTTTAGGTCTGGAGACACGCTTGGCCAGTCCATCACCTTTACCCTCAGCTTCTTTAGCAAGGCAGTGGTCGTCTTGGAGGTGTGATCATCATCATGTTGGAATACTGCCCTGCGGCCCAGTCTCCAAAGGGAGTGGTTCATGCTCTGCTTTAGTATGTCATAGTACATGTTGGTATTCATGGTTCCCTCAATGAACTGTAGCTCCCCAGTGCCGGCAGCACTTATGCAGCCCCAGACCATGACATTCCCACCGCCATGCTTGACTGTAGGCAAGACACACTTGTCTTTGTACTCCTCACCTGGTTGCCTCCACACACGTTTGACACCATCTGAACCGAATAAGTTTATCTTATCAGACCACAGGACAAGGTTCTAGTAATCCATGTCCTTATGCCCCATACACACGATCAGAAAATCATACGGAAAATACCGCTTTCGAAGCGATCGCACGAGAATCAGATCGTTAGTACAGAGCTTTCGAGAGGCGATCATGACAGTTCATCCGATATTATTCTATCGGACATGCACAAAAAATGTTTGCGTCTGGTGCCAGATTGTACGATTTTTGTTTAATCAGTACAGCTATTGTTCTAAAATGCAGTACAAATACATTACAACACATGACATCACTTTGGAATTTTTTTTCTGTCGTACGGGAATTTCTTGACTTTAGTAAACTCATCAGATTCGATCTGAGATTTGCATACAAAGAAAAATGGACGATCATTCGTCCGATAATCTCATTGTGTGTACAAGGCACTAGTCTTCTTGTCTTCAGGAAAATGCAGGCTATCTTCTGCAGCATCTTTAGAAGAGACTTCCTTCTGGGATGACAGCCATGCAGACCAATTTGATGCAGTGTGCGGTGTGAGGTCTGAGCACTGACAGGCTGACCCCCCACCCCTTCAACCTCTGCAGCAATGCTGGCAGCACTCATACATCTATTTCCCAAAGACAAACACTGGATATGACGCTGAACACGTGCACTCAACTCCTTTGGTTGACCATGGTGAGGCCTGTTCTGGGTGGAACCTGTCCTGTTAAACCGCTGTATGGTCTTGGCCACCGTGCTGCAGCTTAGTTTAAGGGGCTTGGCAATCTTCTTATAGCCTAGGCCATCTTTAGGTAGAACAATAATTCTTTTTTTCAGATCCTCAGAGAGTTCTTTGGCATGAGGTGCCATGTTGAACTTCCAGTGACCAGTATGAGAGCGTGAGAGTGATAACACCAAATTTAACACACCTGCTCCCCATTCACACCTGAGACCTTGTAACACTATCGAGTCACTTGACACCAGGGTGGGAAAATGGCTGATTGGGCCCAATTTGGAAAATTTTACTTAGGGGTGTACTCACTTTTGTTGCCAGCGGTTTAGACGTTAATGGCTGTGTGTTGAGTTAGTTTGAGGGGACAGCAAATTTACACTGTTATACAAGCTGTACACTCACTACTTTACATTGTAGCAAAGTGTCATTTCTTCAGTGTTGTCACAAGAAAAGATAGAATTAAATATTTACAAAAATGTGAGGGGTGTACTCACTTTTGTGTGATACTGTATATATACAGTGGGGATGGAAAGTATTCAGACCCTTTTAAATTTTTCAATATTTGTTATATTGCAGCCATTTGACAAAATCATTTAATTTCTTTTTTTTTCCTCATTAATGTACACACAGCACCCCCATATTGACAGAAAAACACAGAATTGTTGACATTTTTGCAGATTTATTAAAAAAGAAAAACTGAAATATCACATGGTCCTAAGTATTCAGACCCTTTGCTGTGACACTCATATATTTAACTCAAGTGCTGTCCATTTCTTCTGATCATCCTTGAGATGGTTCTACACCAGGGATCCTCAAACTACGGCCCTCCAGCTGTTGTGGAACTACACATCCCATGAGGCATTGTAAAACTCTGACATTCACAGACATGACTAGGCATGATGGAAATTGTAGTTCCTGAACAACTGGAGGGCCATAGTTTGAAGACCCCTGTTCTACACCTTCATTTGAGTCCAGCTGTGTTTAACTATACTGATTGAACTTGATTAGAAAAGCCACACACCTGTCTATATAAGACCTTACAGCTCACAGTGCATGTCAGAGCAAATGAGAATCATGAGGTCAAAGGAACTGCCTGAAGAGCTCAGAGACAGAATTGTGGCAAGGCACAGATCTGCCCAAGGTTACAAAAAAATTTCTGCTGCACATAATGTTCCTCCATAAGCACAGTGGCCTCCATAATCCGTAAATGGAAGACGTTTGGGATGACCAGAACCCTTCCTAGAGCTGGCCGTCAGGCCAAACTGAGCTATCGGGGGAGAAGAGCCTTGGTGAGAGAGGTAAAGAAGAACCCAAAGATCACTGTGGCTGAGCTCCAGAGATGCAGTCGAGAGATGGGAGAAAGTTGTAGAAAGTCAACCATCACTGCAGCTCTCCCCCAGTCGGGGATTTATGGCAGAGTGGCCCGACAGAAGCCTCTCAGTGCAAGACACATTAAAGCCCGCATGGAGTTTGCTAAAAAAACACCTGAAGGACTCAAAGATAGTGAGAAATAAGATTCTCTGGTCTGATGAGACCAGGATTGAACTTTTTGGCCTTAATTCTAAGCGGTATGTGTGGAGAAAACCAGGCACTGCTCATCACCTGTCCAATACAATCCCAACAGTGAAGCATGGTGGTGGCAGCATCATGCTGTGGGGGTGTTTTTCAGCTGCAGGGGCAGGACGACTGGTTGCAATTGAGGGAAAGATGAATGCGGCCAAGTACAGGGATATCCTGGACAAAAACCTTCTCCACAGTGCTCAGGACCTCAGACTGGGCCGAAGGTTTACCTTCCAACAAGATAATGACCCTAAGCACACAGCTAAAATAACGAAGGAGTGGCTTCACAACAACTCTGTGACTGTTCTTGAATGGCCCAGCCAGTGTCCTGACTTAAACCCAATTGAGCATCTCTGGAGAGACCTAAAAATGGCTGTCCACCAACGTTTACCATCCAACCTGACAGAAATGGAGAGGATCTGCAAGGAGGAATGGCAGAGGATCCCCAAATCCAGGTGTGAAAAACTTGTTGCATCTTTGCCAAAAAGACTAATGGCTGTATTAGATCAAAAGGGTGCTTCTACTCAATACTGAGCAAAGGGTCTGAATACTTAGGACGTGTGATATTTCAGTTTTTCTTTTTTAATAAATCTGCAAAAATGCCAACAATTCTGTGTTTTTCTGTCAATATGGGGTGCTGTGTGTACATTAATGAGGAAAAAAATGAACTTAAATGATTTTAGCAAATGGCTGCAATATAACAAAGAGTGAAAAATTTAAGGGGGTCTGAATACTTTCCGTCCCCACTGTATATACTAGACTGACTGTATATATATATATATATATATATATATATATATATATATATATATATATATATTACACTGTCACTAACTGAATAACCTGCCTGTTTAATCTAAATCAAGCTATCTCTCTGTCCACACCAACAACCGCTGTGTAAGCAGCCTTATATAGTGTGGGGCATGGACTTAGTCCCCCTGAGCCATGATTGGCCTACCTTTGGCCAATTATGGCTCTCTTAGCAGAGGGCGCTGTGATTGGCCAAAGCATGCAGGTCATGTGCATGCTTTGGCCAATCATCATACAGTAATGCACTGCGATCTCGCGGCACTTGAATTTGTCACGAACGCCACAAAATGTTCGCTCATTGGTGAACGTGTGAACACCCGATGTTCGAGTCAAACTTATGTTCGATCCGAACATCAAGCTCATCCCTACTAGGTATATGTGAGGGTTTACATCAACTTCAGGAGGGAGAATCTGCTGTTGCTAAAAAGGTACTTTTTTAACCACTTCAGCGCCAGAAGGTTTTTACCCCCTTAATGACCACGTCATTTTTTGCAATATGGCACTGGTTAATTTAACTGACAATTGTGCTGTCATTTAATGATGTACCCAAATAAAATTGATTTCCTTTTTTCCCCACAAATAGAGCTTTTTTTTGTTTGGTATTTGATCACCTCTGCAGTTTTTATTGTTTGCCCTCTAAACAAAAAAGTGCAACAATTTTGAAAAAAAAACAATATTTTTTACTTTCTGCTATAAAACATATCCAATAAAAAATAAATAAAATCTAATTCCTTCATCATCTTAGGCCAATATGTATTCAGCTACATATTTTTGATTTAAAAAAAATCCCAATAAGTGTGTATTGATTGGTTTGCGCAAAAGTTATAGCGTCTACAAACAATGGGATATTTTTATGGATTTTTGTTTATTAATTTTTTTACCAGTTATGGCGGTGATCGGCGGTTTTTAGCGGGACTGTGGCATTATGGTGGACAAATTGGACACCTAACTGACACTTTTTTGGGGACCAGTGACGCTAATACAGTAATCAGTGCTGAAAATATGCACTGTTGCTTTACTGGTGACACTGGCAGGGAGGAGGTTACTATGGGGGGCGATCAAAGGGTTAAATGTGTCCCTAGAGGGTGCTTGCTAACTGTGGGGGTGTTGCTCTGACTGGGAAAAGACAGAGATCGCTGTTCCTGCTTAGCAGGAACATAAGATCTCCATCTTCTCCCCTGCCTTGTGCCTTGTGTACATAGGCAGTTCGTCATTCTGCCTTTCCCAGGAACGGTCACGGGTGGCCAGTGGACATCGGGCCCACCGGACCCGCTGATTGGCATCCCCTGTGTTCAATCAGCGTGCGATTGCACCTCCAGCAGCACGTGCACCACCCAGTGGCTATTGCATGGAAAGGTAATACAGGTAAGTGATTTTGCACAATAGACTTAGACCTGACGCAGTAAATATGCGGTAGGCGGTCGGCAAGTGGTTTTTAATCAAGCTAAATAATATAGTTCTATGCTATTAGTTATAACATAATAATTTATTATGTATTTATTTACTGTGAAATTACTGGTTTGAAGCTATAACTTCAAACTTCAGTCATTTGTCCGTTAAGCCACCTGCTTGAGTACAGTTTTTGAAAATATAGCAAATTACCTTAAAAAAATCAAAATATAATAGTTATTTGTTGTTATTACTTACATATGGTAATTAACCGCATGCCACCCATGCCAATTCTGACACTTCTCTCCTACATGCAAAAATATTTTTTTTGCTAGAAAATTACTCAGAACCCCCAAAAATTATATATATATATATATATATTTTAGCAGACAGCCTAGGGAATAAAATGGTGGTCGTTGCAACTTTTTATGTCACACGGTATTTGCGCAACAATTTTTCAAATGTGTTTTTGACAACTGGGAATACAGGAAGGTAAAGAGCTCATCCCAGCTCCATAGAAGTCAATGGGGAAGGAAAAGAAGTCCCCGAAGCCACACATCACACAATATATATATAGCTGAACTAAGAGGCACAGTAAAAGTTGACTATTCATTCCATACATTTGTAGCCTGTGGATCTTAAAGGATTATTTTATGTAGTCCAATTGACCTGTATTTGTCACTGATATACAAAGAAGGACTGATTTTACATGTAAAATAGTAAGGAGAGAAAACAGGAGGCATGTGAAGGGCTTGTGTAGAAGAGTAATGCCGCGTACACACGATCGCACATTCCGACAACAAAATCGATGGGATTTTTTCCTGACGGATGTTGGCTCAAACTTGTCTTGCATACACACGGTCACACAATGTTATCGGAAATTCCAAACATCAAGAACGCAGTACAACACGTACGATTTCACTAGAAAGAGGAAGTTCAATAGCCAGTGCACCACCCTTTGGGCTCCTTCTGCTAATCTCGTGTTAGTGGTGGGAGATGATTCACGCTTTTCAGCCTCGTGCTTTCCGATCATTACTGCTCTTCAGTTTGTGCTTGTGGGTTCGTATTTATATTATGTATTTGATTTGCAGTGCATTCTTGTCCACTCATTTCTGATTTTCAGCTCCAGCCTTTCTGTTTTTCAGTGCTTTCTGTTAGTTCGTTCTGACCAGCCGACTGTTTTGAAGCCATGAAGACCCTCACACCGGACCATAGGGTTTATAACTACCGTCTGGCCAGAGCCAGAATTGTGGTGGAGAACGATTTTGGGATAATGGCCAGCCGGTTCCGCCTATTCCTTACGCCAATCAACATGGCGAAATATAAACTTAACCATCTAATCCTTGCATGCTGCATTCTACACAACTTTTTAAGGAGAAATTCAATGAACTATGTTGCCTCAGTTGTGCCTGAGGCCGGACTTCAAGAAGAAACCCTGACGGCGCTTGAAGCTGGCTGTCCTAGCTTGCCCCCCCCAAAGCGCCCGCGAAGTAAGACAGAAGTATGTTGAGTACTTTGCGGGTAGGGGGGCCATTGATATGCCAGACACTGTTTAAGAAACATTTTATCAAAAAAATGTTTTACTTAAACTGAAAGAAGATTTCCTTTGATTTACTGCATAGGTTTCTTTTAGCTGTCTCCTAGGTTCTCCAATGGGCTTTTCTTTTTGGCCGTTTTCGTCAATAGTGCAAATGTAATTTATTTGATACATGAGGTGACAATCTTTTCTTCAGCAAAATATTATTATGTTGTGGGTCTGTTACACACACCTTGTTTTTGTTGTTAATGTATGTAATGCGTTACTGAGAAAAATATTCATCATTTTCAGCACCATGAATGAATTTCACGAAAGTCACGAAAATGGCGTGTTTGTGGCAAATTATAAAGCACTGTGGGAGTTATTTACTAAAGGAAAATCCACTTTGCACTCCAAGTGCATTGCAAAAGTGCACATGAAAATGCACTTGAAACTGCACTGAAGGTGCACTTGTAGTGCAAAATGGATTATCCTTTAGTAAATAACCCCATTTAAGTGTAAACACCAACTTAGTCCAAAAAATGATATTGAGCATTGAAAGAAGAAGCCACACATTGTTGAGTAGAAAACTTTTTACCCTGTGCACATTCACATGTAGAAAATGGTTTTTGAAACAACCAACATATTTTAGTAAGAACATTTTTTTTTTTGGGACAGTACAAATAGCCTTTTTTTGTGTTAAAACAGGCATGTTTAAAACCATAAAACAATACACAACTGCTTGGAAGTGTCGTACAATTGTTTTGGCAGAGTTCAAAGCTGAACACATTTTTTCTCTTTCTTCAAGCTGGAATACTTACCTTTTTGGGTAAAGTTTCACACATGGAGACACTCCTAGTACCCACTGGAGCACCTGTGTGGGACACCCTAAAAAGTTTGTTCTGGTGTCCCACACTAGTGCTCCTGCATCCAGATGTATCAACAGCTGCTGAGTGTTCTCTCCTTACACTGAATTAAGTTTACATTTCATTCTAGTTACAAACCCATCTAGACAACAATGTACTAAACTTCTTTTAAGACAAATAGGAATGACCAAATGTAGTTAACCTGCATCTGCAAAAAACATCGTCTTAGTGGGCGAACGAACAATGTTTACTACAAACGATTACTGTGCCCACGACCCTGAAGCTTGCCATTTTATACTGTACAACAGTAAAGAAAAGCACATGGAGCAGCACAAAACGTAATAAGAAGAATAGGAATGCACAACAAAATACTTACTTTTTAGCAGCACTCTCTTGGTTCTTCTGTACTGATCCTGCTCCCTCAATTTGAGGTCTGACCATCGTTTCCTCAGTTGATCCTTGGTTCGCTGTACCCCAAAATTCTTCTGCAGACTTTTCACAACTTTAGGCATGATCTTGGCCTTTCTCACATTTGGGTTTGGGTACGGTCCATGCTTCCCATCATAGTCGGCCCTCTTGAAAATGTCCGCCGTCTCCACCATTTCTATAAAGGCCATATTTGAGACCTTCAATATCCTCCGGGATCCGAACGTTTGTGGCTCTGGGCTTTCGTCGTTGCTGCTACTCTCAGGCACCTGCTCTGTCTCCGCCATGTGCTCTCCCACGACGCCGAAAGACAAGGGGCAGGGAATAGACTAGAAAGAACATCTGGGGCGGGCAGAGTTTCACACATGCACAGTGTATATAAGGCATAACACGCGTGTGTCATACGTACGATCTGTGAGAGGAGGAAGGTGTATCGAAAGCGCCGATCATTTGAACGAAGGTACAATTTAAACTTGGTGCATCAGTGGCCTATACTGCTTATAGATTGAGGCCTATATTGGGACAAGATTAGAAGAGTTTAGCCTGACATTAGGGTTTGTCTTGTGTTGTGTCTTGCAGATAAAATTGATCTATTGAATGATCAGGACTTTATCCCCATATTCATTGATATGTACAGGGAGCTGCCCTGTCTGTGGCAGGTAAACCACCCCTTTTATAACAATAAACCAAAGAGGAAGGCAGCGATGGATCAATTGTTGAAAATCGTGAAGCCACAGATCCCCACTGCAGACATCCCCTATTTGAAGGCTCTAATTGGTGGCATGAGGAGCACTTATAAAAGGGAGCACAAGAAGGTCCAGGATTCCCAGAGATCAGGAGCTGCAGCAGATGACATTTATGTACCCAGGCTGTGGTACTATGACAGACTGCATTTTCTGGCAGGCCAGACTGAACCCAGGCCAGCACTCTCCAGTCTTCCTTCAAGGCTTCCTTCCACCTCAGCTGAGACTTCTAACTTCCAACCTGGGCCTTCCAGCCATAAAGATGTGGAGGAGCCCAGCTTGAGCCAGGTATAGCATTGTTTAACATATTTCTAGTCAAATCATTAATGATGTTAACTAGATGTTATTATTGATCAGTAATTTCTGATTTTACAAAGTGTTTTACATATCACTAGACAGTAGTGGCCACAAATGATTGGGACAAGAATGAAAAATGCTGGGGTCAGAATAATAGTCTTTTCTATTTATTAACATTCAATTTGCAACAGTCATGAACTGAAAATTGTGTGTAATTGATGAATGAAAAACTAAAACTATATCCCTTTTTCATACACAGGAAAGTCTCAGCCAGGAGGAGGCCGTAGAAAGTGGCAGCCAGGAAGTGGCGGGGGTAAGTGGCAGCCAGGAGGTGGCCGGGCCCAGTAGCCAGCCCGAAACCCAGGTCCTTCCCTTCCGCCTTCCACAAAAAAGTCCCAGGAAGAGGAGTAACCTGGAGGAGGCAGCACCTGGCCTATTTTGGAAGGCTACTGCGGCCCTCAGATCCCCCCCAATATTCTAGAGGACTATGCCTGCATGACAGCCTGCAAAATGCTGGAAATGGAGGAGGGCCAATGCCTCTTATGTGAGGAAGTTATGTTACAAGCCCTAAATAAGGGGTTGAGGGGCGAACTCACAAGCCAAAGCCAGATTAGTGAGTGCAACCATGGTCCTCCTCCTCCTCCACCACCTGCCACAACTACAACACCAGAGCCACAGCCTGGAAGCAAGCCTGGAAGGAAGACAAGAGAGTGATGGCCTGGGTTCGGTCTGGTCTGACAAAAGATGCAGGCTGTTGTAAGACCACAGCCTGGGGATAGATATGTCATCTGCTGCTGTTCCTGATCTCTTGTAGTCCTGGACCAGATTATGCTCACTATTATAAGGACTCCTCAGGCCACCAATTTTGACTGTAAAATAATTGATGTGTGCCCTGGGGTACAAAGGCTTTGCAAATTTCACCAGTTTCTCCAGCCTTGCCTTCCTCTTTATTTTGTTATGACCCAGAATAAATGGCTATTTATTTTTCACAAATACTTGCCTATGTGTTTTACTTCAAAAAGGACAGTTTGTTTGTGAGTAGGCAGGTACATTTCCAAAATACAATGTCAAATTAACAAGGGACACCAGCACAAACCAACCTCCTTGAGGTTAAAAAATACAAGATAATAATGGTGTTGTGGTAACTTGACACACAAAACGAAAGAAAAAATTATGGAGATCACTATAAAAAAAAAAAAAACACTATAACCAAAAATTATAAACATTATTATGGAGAGCTGACGGAAAAAAAAAACAATTATTCATGAGATCACGAGAAATAATAAAGAAATCAGTTTGTCAGAACTCTGTGTGAACATGAGCAGCAAAAAAACTTCATTATTCTAGCATTCTAAAGCAGAAGAGAATGTGCTGCATTAAAATATTTTAAAATTTGCAGCGTGACAAATGTGCTATCTCCATTACGAACACTAGTTTTACCAGACCGAGCGCTTCCGTCTCATAATTGATTGAGAGCATGCGTGGAACTTTGTGCGTCCGAATTGTGTACACATGATTGGAATTTATGAGAACGGATTTTGTTGGAAAATTTGAGATCCAGATCTCAAATTTTATGTGTCGGAAATTCTGATGGAAAATGTCCGATGGAGCCTACACACGGTTGGAATTTCTGACAAAAAGCTCCCATCAAACATTTTCCATCTGGAAATCTGACTGTGTGTATGCGGCAGTAGGAGGATCAAGAAAAGAAAGGAAATACCCAGAGAGGCTTAAAACAAGGACCACACTATTCTATGATTAATTTAATAGTCACCTGTCTAGTTAAATTCTGAGGATGTAATGGGTGATCCAAGATGTCCAAACTTTGTTATATTTATGTAGGAATTGCGGAGTACTGCTGAGAGCTTTTCATTTGTCAAGTACCATAAAATGTTCTCTTTGACCTATGCTACCATTGGCATTGCCAGTTTCTACCAATGTCTACTTCCTGCAGCAAAAATAAAAATTAAAAGTTTAAATTAAATGTTATTAAAACCCTATGGCTTTAGGTTCAAAGAATCCTCCCAGGGATTTTTAAGGATACCTTTGCCTAGAACCAAGTAAATAAGTTGATCTTTCTGGATTCCTCTGCCTAGAACCAAGTAAATAAGTTGATCAATGTCATTTTAGTAGCATTTTATTTTTGGCAAGTTCCACCTTTTTTTAAGTGTATCAATTTCATTACATTCTCTAAACCAGTGAAGGGTATCCCTTTGTGCACATTTAGTCCTTTGGGGCACGATGTACCACAATGGCATTCATCTGTAGTTATTCACTGATGTCGATTTTAAAGAGCAGTGGGCTATTTCAAACTTTATTTATTGATATCCCTTTCCTACTGGCCATTTTTCAGAGAATATGAATGATAACATAAAAAAATTTCTTCACTCGTGATTAGTGTTTGGCTGAAGCCATTTATTATCAATCAACTGTGTTTACTGTTTTTAAATCATAATGGCAACAGAAACTACACAAATGACCGTGATCAAAAGTTTACATACCCCAGTTCTTAATACCGTGTATTGCCCCCTTCAACATCAATGGCAGCTTGAAGTCTTTTGTGGTATTTGTGGATGAGGGTCTTTATCTTCTCAGATGGAAAAGCTGCCCATTCCTCTTGGCAAAAAGCCTCCAGTTCCTGTAAATTCTTGGGTTTTGCATGAACTGCACATTTGAGATCTCCCCAGAGTGGCTCAATGATATTGAGGTCAGGAGACTGAGATGGCCACTCCAGAAGCTTCACTTTATTCTGCTGTAGCCAATGACAGGTCGACTTGGCCTTGTGTTTTGGATCATTGTCATATTGGAATGTCCAAGTATGTACCATATGCAGCTTCCTGGCTGATGAATCCAAATGTTCCTCCAGTATTTTTTGATAACGTACTGAATTCATCATACTGCATTGACTAAATTGATCAAATTTCCTGTGCCTTTGTAGCTCACACATCCCCAAAACATCAGCGATCCACCTCTGGGTTTCACAGTAGGAATGGTGTACCTTTCATCATAGGCCTTGTTGACTCCTCTCCAAATGCAGCGTTTATGGTTGTGGCCAAAAAACTCAATTTTGATCTCATCACTCCAAATGACTTTGTACCAGAAGGTTTGAGGCTTGTCCCTGTGCTGTTTGGCATATTATTAGCAGGATACTTTGTGGCATTTTGCGTAGTAATGGCCTTCTTCTGGGACTCAACCATGCAACCCATCTTTCTTCAATTCCCTCTTTATTGTGCATCTTGAAACAGCCACACCCACATGTTTTCAGAGAGTCCTGTATTTCACCTGAAGTTATTTGTGGGTTCTTTGCATCCCATACAATTTTCCTGGCACTTGTGGCTGAAATTCTAGTTGGTCTATCTGACCGTGGTTTGGTTTCAACAGAACCCCTCATTTTCCACTTCTTGATTAGAGTTTGAACACTGCTGATTGCCAATCTCAATTCCTTGGATATCTTTTTATATCTCTTTCCTGTTTTATACAGTTCAACTACCTTTTCCCGCAGATCCTTTGACAATTCTTTTGCTTTCCCCATGACTCAGAATCCTGAAACCTCAGTGCAGCACGGAATGAAAGATGCAAGGGTCTGTCAGGAGTCCAGAAACTCATTGACCTTTTACACACACTAATTACAAGCAAACATATCACAGGTGAGGAGGGTTATCTTTAATAGCCATTCAAACCCCTTTGTGTCAACTTATGTGCATGTTATCAGGTCAAAATCACCAAAGTATGTAAACTTTTGATCAGGGTCATTTGGGTAGTTTCTGTTGCCATCTTCAGCCAAAAGCCTCATACACACGATCAGATTGTTGGCCAACAAAACCGTGGAATTTTGTCGAAAGGGCGCTGGCCCAAACTTGTCTTGCATACACACGGCCACAAAATTTTTGGCCAACAATTCCGAACATAGTTACGTACTAGACGTACTACGTGGTTTTTCAGCTCTTTAGCGCAACCCTTTGGGCTCCTTTTGCTAATTTCGTGTTAGTAGAAGTTTGGTGAGTATTGAGTAGCACTTTTCATTTCGCACTTTTCAGTTAGTTTCTGAATGGCCGTTTGTCAACCAGACATGTTGCGGAATCGGAGGAGATAACGTGTTATTTATTATTGGCCTTGACATTATTTTTTTGGTTGAAAATGATTTGATTTGGTATATTTTCTATATTGTTGGATGAATAAAATGCACTTTTTGGTTAAGTTCTATTGGCAGATAGCATGTCTAATTTTATTTGTTTTATTTTTTTAATGCACAATAAAAACATTCTGAAGAATAATACCTGTTTTACTTCAAATGACAGTTTGGGAGTAGTCAGTTACATTTTAAAAAATACAATGTAAAATTGACAAGGGACACCAACATAGTTGTATCTTTGATCTTAAAAACTACGGGATAACGGTGTTGTGGTAACTTGCCCAAAAAAAAAAAAAAAAAAGCATAATAAAATTATTCTTGATATCACTAGAAAAAAAAAGCTTTTGAAAATTTGTTTGCAATAACTCCATCAGTATCACCAGCAAAGCAGCTTCATTATTATCCCATTAAAGCAGAAGAGAATTGTGCGCTGCATTTCGAGATCTCATAATTTGCTACGTTACGAATGTTAATTCTCCATTACGAATGCTACTTTACAAGACCGACCGCTTCTGGCTCGTCCATGCTTCCGAACATGCGTGTTTGTACTTTGGACTTTTGTCTGATGGACTTATCTACACACGCTTGGAAAATCCAACAACAGACATTTGTCTGCGGAAAATTTTAAAACCTGCTAGCCAACATTTGTTGGCGGAAAGTCTGACAACAATTGTCTGATGGAGCATACACACGGTCGGATTTACCGCCAACAGCCTGTCATCGAACATTTCCCGTCAGAAAGTCTGATCATGTGTACTCGGCTAAACACTAACTATGAGTGAAAGAAATGTTTTTGTGTTATCATTCATATTCTCTGAAAAATGGCCAATGAGCACAACTATATATATATATATATATATATATATATATATATATATATATATATATATTTATTTATTTTACTTTTGTTCAATTGCTTATACAATTGTACAATTTGTACTTTTGTGCAACAAGCAAATGTTCTGGTCTGAACTCTGAAATTTTAAGCAGGTTTCCAACTAAACATAAACAAACAATTTCCCACAGACCATAGACTTTCCCTGCAGGAATTTTGTGTGTGGACTAATAGGGAATTTTTCCCATCTTACTATTCTAAAAATATAGTAATAAATTAAACAGGTTTCACTTTGCCTCTCTTTTCACATATGTCTCTTTTTGCCTGAAAGGTCCTTGGATGACTTCTTTTGGGATTCTTAATGAAAAAATCATCCAGTTGTCCTTGCATATTCATTTCTAGTCAGGGAATGAGGACACAGCCTGTGATCTTGTTATAGTATACAGCCATAAGAGGCAATAACATTGAATCAGACAGCATTAGGGTTAACTTTTTTGGGAAGTTCATCGAAATCTCTATAGTCAAAATGATTTAAACATAAAAAGACCAACAGACAATTGTTAATTTTATTCAATATTAATGCCACAGTTGAAAAGAATTTAAAAAAATTTAATCAAAGCTATAATTTTCAATTTGCATATTTACCAATTAAATCCTTATTAAGTGTAACACTACTTAATCCTTACCCCTAACCTTTATAGATATCACTCTACTAATATATGAGATTATACTATATATACTGTACATATACAGTATATATCATCATTATATCCAATCCACCATGCTTGTTTAGAATAAACAACCTTGTGCAATCTTGACACACATCCAATTTCAGTTTCTCAACTCAAACCAAGTTCATTGTATATATATATAATATGTATGATATGTATGTGTGTATGTATGGACATACTATGTATGTCCTTCTGTGTCCACTTCAATCCACAACAATCCACCAATCCACTCCTTACTTAAATTCTGATCACACTTTTCCCAGGTAGAGCGCTTACCTTTTATATATAGACCTTTTAGAGGTCAATTATACCCCCTTCAGGGGTTAGAAGCACTTTTCCACCTCTCATTTGCTGTACCTCCTCCTCTTTACACCTCTCACCTAAAGTGGAGCTCCACCCAAAAGGGGAAGCTCCGATTGTTTGCCTCCTCCCCCCCTCCGCTGTCACATTTGGCACCTTTGACAAAGTACCCCTCCTCCTTCCCCTACTGCCGAGTCATTCACAAAGCGCAGCATGCTTCGTGCATGCGCAATAGGGAACTAGCTGTGACGCCACAAGGCTTCACTGCTGGTTTCCCTTAGCTGAGATGGCGGCCGCAGCACCTGAGAGCCAATTGAAAAATTGGCTTGGGTGAAGATACTGTTGGATTTTTGGACAGGTAAGTGTAATATTAAAAGTCAGCAGCTACAGTATTTTTTACTGAAGGAGCGTGGAGCTCTCTCTGCTTTAAGGCAAACATTTAACATACTCTTAGTGCTTTCCTTAAAACCTTAATATTTATTTGAAACACTTAAAACCATAAAACTCACGTTCTTTTATGCACCAGTCCTTGTACACATAGGAATCCTGTATGTATTGAAAACAGTGTAGGATCACAACAGCATTTGCTGGATACCACCACTTGGTCTTGTTGTGTACCCATTTACTACCTCCGTTAACGTAATGATATCACCAGACTCCGTCCTAGGCTCTACATCATTTGACTTCCTCAGTGGCTCCTACACTGTTTTCATTACATGCAAGGTGGTTACTGAGCCCAAGTGCTGCCAGAGACCTCATCCCTTTGTTCCTGTGGTCCTAGCATCTAAGTGTCTCCGCCGAACTCTGTACACTTCTGTGACACCATTGTCTCCAGCAACCCCTGCACTATAAGCCTCTGGTGATTTCTGTGTCCCCCAGTATCTTCAAGTCCAGTGTCCCTGAGTTCTGGTGTCCCTGAATTCTCTTGTTTCTGTCTCTTTGGTTATAGACCTCCGCTGTCTCCACAGACCTTTGGCATTTCCTGGTTTCTGAGAGTTTATCAGACCGTCCTGGGCGCTGTACTTTGTATATATATTATACAGTATACCTGTATATAGTACTGTGCATAATTCAAATTTTGACTCATCACCTTGACTCAGCACCTGCTGCCATTTTTCTGCACCCCAGTTCCTGTGTTTTCATGCATAGTTGTGTAGCTTAGCTTTATTTCCACATCCTGTGCATGAAAACAGGAACTGGGGTGCAGAAAAATGGCAGCAGATGCAGTAGACTAATGGGTCCAAAGTTGAAATATTTGGCTGTAGCAGGAGGCAGTCTGTTCATGAAGGGCTGGAGAGTGGTAGAATAATGAATGTCTGCAGGCAACAGTGAAGCATGGTGGAGGTTCCTTGCAAGTGTGTGGCTGCATTTCTGCAAACGGAGTTGGAAATTTGGTCAGGATCAATAGTGTCCTCAATGCTGAGAAATACATGCAGATACTTATCCATTATGCCATACCATCAGGGAGGCGTGTGATTGGCTCCAAATGTATTCTGCAGCAGGACAACAACCGCAAACATACAGCCAATGTCATTAAGAACTATTTTCAGTGTAAAGAAGAACAAAGAGTTCTGGAAGTGATGGTTTGGCCCCCACAGAGCCCGGATCTTAACATCATCGAGTCTGTCTGGGATTACATGAAAAGACAGAAGGATTTGAGGCAGCCTACATCCACAGAAGATCTGTGCTCAGTTCTCTAAGATGCTTGAAACGACTTACTTGCTCCTTCAAGACAGAAGGATTTGAGGCAGCCTACATCCATGGAAGATCTGTGCTCAGTTCTCTAAGATGTTTGAAACAACCTACCTGCTGAGTTCCTTCAAAAACTGTATGCAAGTGTACCTAGAAGAATTGAAGAATTGTTACTGTTTTGAAGGTAAAGGATGGTTACATCAAATTTTGATTTTATTTGGATTTCTCCTCTGTTTACTTTCCATTTTCCTAATTGTTAAAAATAAATTATTAACATTTCTATTTATGAAAGCATTCTTTCACACCTGCCTATTGTATGGTAACTGTACTTTTGCTAGTAGTGATACATAGACCACAGAAACAATGTAAGACACAATGCAGACATGTGGGATTTTACACCTGACATAACATACAAACAGTGTAATAAAATGATTTAATATTGTTTAGCAAGCCGTTGCTAGAAGCATTTTGACTTTTATTGAAATAACACTGGGATATTAACTGGGCTAGGAGATGGGATTAACCAGTAAATTTAACACTTTTCCTGTTAATAATTTTAGAAACGTTTATTTAAATGGTTGACTAGTTTAATCTTAGTAGGTGTAAAAGAGGTATGTATCTTACAAGGAATGCATAGCATTTTTCTAAGTAATCCAATGTTATTCTATCACTATGTATCTATCAATTGTAAAGAGTAACTCAAGTGGTCAAGTTACAGCTTTGTTTTACCAAGAAAGGTCAAATGATTTAGTCTGTGCTTTCACCTTCTCTACTTTCTCCTTTCACCTTGTCCTGATTAAGTGGCAGTGATGAATTGGCTGTTTTATATCTTTTAAATTGGCGTCCATGATTGTAACTTTTTTACGTTGTCTTTATACACATGTTTTATATATATAATACTTATTTATATAGTAATATATTATTTGAAAATTTGCACATCAGTGAAGTGTTTTAATATATTTAAAATGCATACAATATATTTTTAAGGCATGAAAATGTGAACATAGTTTGAAATTGTTTATTCAATTTTCTACAATTTTCCCATTGTGTAGATTTCTAAAATAATTTCTTTAAAGGGACAGTCCATCTTTGACTTATAATTATCAGTGGAAAATAGTGGGCTGGCTTATAAACTTACTATATTTTTGAAAGATTATACCAAAACTATTCTAAAATCCAAAACCTGTCTATAGTCATACAAGTTATAAAAGTACTTAAAAACAGTCATAAATGTAACTTTAATGTAGTTTCACACTCTGGTCCCCAGGCAAGTAATACTAATATAACTGAAACACCTAACTTTTAGCCATTTAAAGCACTTGTCCATCAATTAAAACTTCCACCAGTAGCATCACTGGTATTGCAAATTAAACACATTAACCACTTGTTTACTGGGCACTTAAACCCCCCTCCTGGCCAGGAAAATTTTATCTTTGAGCGCTCTCACACTTTGAATGACAATTGCGCGGTCATGCTACACTGGACTCGAATGAAATTTTTATCATTAGGCAGGTGTGAAAGAATGCTTTCATAAATAGAAATGTTAATCATTTATTTTTAACAATTAGGAAAATGGAAAGTAAACAAACAGAAGAGAAATCCAAATAAAATCAATATTTGATGTAACCATCCTTTACCTTCAAAACAGTAACAATTCTTCAATTCTTCTAGGTACACTTGCATACAGTTTTTGAAGGAACTCAGCAAGTAGGTTGTTTCAAACATCTTAGAGAACTGAGCACAGATCTTCCATGGATGTAGGCTGCCTCAAATCCTTCTGTCTTTTCATGTAATCCCAGACAGACTCGATGATGTTGAGATCTGGACTCTGTGGGGGCCAAAACATCACTTCCAGAACTCTTTGTTCTTTTTTACACTGAAAATAGTTCTTAATGACATTGGCTGTATGTTTGGGGTTGTTGTCCTGCTGCAGAATAAATTTGGGGCCAATCACACGCCTTCCTGATGGTATGGCATAATGGATAATTATCTGCATGTATTTCTCAGCATTGAGGACACTATTGATCCTCACCAAATTTCCAACTCTATTTGCAGAATTTTGCAAGGAACCTCCACCATTATATTAATCAAAAGCACTAATTGGTTCTTCTGTTAGAGGCTGCCAATCGGTGCCTCTATTTCCCACTCTGTTTCATAGCGTGGCCTAAAGTGGACCTTTTCCCCTCTTTCACTAAAAAACACATTGCATCAGCTTTCAGCTCTGAAATGATCTTATAGTGATTTGTTAAATTAAAGATTTGAGCAATTACAAGCAGTCCCTGAGTTATGAACAAGTTAGGGACTGTAGGTTTGTTCTTATGTCAAAATTGTTTGACATGCTTTTTACTAGGATACATTGGTCTGGTCTAGAAGGAAGCTTGAACCTATTAAAATGTAAAGTTGACCACAAGCTAAACGATCTAATTGCACTGTTTCTTTACAATGTCTTTTAGATTTACCAACTAGTATATAGTGTGGAGCTCTAACTAAACAAATGATTAATGTGTGTCCATCAGTTAGGCACTTGCACTACAAAATAATGGATAAAAGAACATTTTAACATATGTGGCATGGAAAGGGCCCTATGCTCCAGGCCCTGAAAAACAAAATGGCTTAATTACTATTATTATTATTATTATACAGGATTTATATAGCGCCAACAGTTTGCGCATCGCTTTACAACATGAGGGCAGACAGTACACTTACAATACAAATCAATACAGGAGGGATCAGAGGGCCCTGCTCGTTAGAGCTTACAATCTAGAAGGGAGGGTCAAGTAGAAACAAAAGGTAATAACTGTGGGGGATGAGCTGATGGAAAAAATGAAAATACAGTTGTTAGGTGTGGGTAGGGTACCCTTCTCTCAAGAGAAGGGTTTTCAGGGATCGTCTAAAAGCTAATAAAGTAGGAGATAAGCGGACAGATTGGGGTAGGGCATTCCATAGGGTTAGAGGCGAGCATGGGAGGAGGTGACGAGGGAGCTAGAGAGCAGGAGGTCTTGAGAGGAATGAAGAGAACGAGTAGGTTGGTATTTAGAGACTAAGCTAGTGATGTAGCTGGGGGCAAAATTGTGGATGGCTTTGTACGTAGTTGTTAGAATTTTGAATTTAGCTCTTTGGCCGAGCGGAAGTACAGAGAAAGAGGAACTGACATTGTTCCTCTCTCTCTGTAATCCTGGAAACCGGGAGCGATGAGCCATTCATCACGTCCGGTTCCACCCCTTTGTTTACCTGGCCAGCAATGGCCAGGTAAGGAGGCGATCAGAACGATCTGTGTCTGATAGGCTACATGGGAGGCCAGAGGAGAGATTTGGGGTCTAATAGACCCCAAATCCCTCCATAAAGACCTGTCACGGCCCATGCTTTCACAAGGGATGTTGTTCATCCTATGTGATAGGAATAAAGTTAGTACAAACAAAATGTTTGTACTAACAAACAAACAAAAAAACATTTTTGTATAAAATGTATTGTGCTTACGCGCAAATGCGAACGCATACATTACTCCCGCTC
Source organism: Aquarana catesbeiana (assembly GCF_042186555.1). Taxonomy (NCBI): domain Eukaryota; kingdom Metazoa; phylum Chordata; class Amphibia; order Anura; family Ranidae; genus Aquarana; species Aquarana catesbeiana. The sequence goes on along the minus strand of NC_133324.1, from coordinate 782,224,427 downwards.
GCATATGTAAACTAGTAACGTGTAAAGACATTTAAAGCATCGCCTATGGAGAATTTTAAGCACCATAGTTTGCCGCCATTCCACGGGCAGACCCAATCTCAAAGTGTGACATGTTAGGTATCTATTTACTTGGCGTAACATCATCTTCACATTAAACAAAAAAATTGGGCTAACTTTAAAAGTTTTTCTTGTTTTAATACATGAAAAAAAAAATTTTTCCCAAAAAATTGCATTTATAAAACCGCTGCACAAATACTGTGTGACATAAAAAATTGCAATATCCACCATTTTATTCTACAGGGCCTCTGCTAAAAAAATATATAATGTTTGGGGGTTCCAAGTAATTTTCTAGCAAAAAAAGTAGATTTTCACATGTAGGAGCAAAGTGTCAGAAATGGCCAGAGATGTGAAGTGGTTAATGTAGTTTGAAATGTTAATTTAGGTCTGCTCTAACCAGCTTAATTTTCAAAACAATATTTGGCTTTAGTGAAATATAATGCCTACACTCTTCAAAAGGAATCTGCACTTTAACTAATTTCTGTGGTGTAGGTATACTTTCACCCCCAGGCTTATTAGTTAACTGTTCTCACATTTATATGCATGTTTCCACTTTTTGACATTGATGTGATAATCAAATGATCCACCAACTGTTCCTTCTGAAGTCTTCTGCTCTACCATGAACAAAGTGTTTGCACTAAATCACTATTAACCTTGAAGGTCACAACTTAAAGGCATTGTTGTGTCCTCCTCAAGTTGTGAACTGGTGAACCTTGACAACTATGATACCACTCCTCACAGAAGATGTTATTGTAGTTGTTTGTATTTGTCCATGTGTTTAAAGTACCAAACCAAGGGAAAACTCTGTAACTAATGTAGTAAATAAAACGTATCTTTACATATGTTTTAAGTTATTATTTTCTATTTTGTATCTGTATTTTATGTATCTGTATATCTGTATATTTTATCTTGCACACATTTGAATAGCTATTTTGGAATGGGGCTGGGAAATAACAGGAATCTCCTTATTGCAAATGTTAATTTTTGTTTATATATTTTTGAACTGTTACATTACTTTTTTTACTAGTCAATAAAATATTTTACAAATATGGGTTCATCCATGACACTGGTGTCACAGAGCAGAGGAAACGCTATAACTAATGTAATAAATAGCACTGAATTGTGACAAATTGTTTATCTTTAAATATGATTTAAGTCTTTATTTTGCATTTTGTATCTGTATTTTCTGGATATTTCCTTGTCAAAAGAAGTTTATTGAGTATACAATGTTATAAAGATACATAAAGTAAGTTTACAAGGATCTATAAAGTAAGCTCATTGTTTTACAGTAGGGTTTATATAGGTAAATATCATGAAATTTCAAATATTAAACATTGAGTTCACGTAAACCTAAATTAAAGATATATATATCATTTCCTTATTTACTTTTGTAGGTATTTAAATGATTTATACCTATTATACATATTGTTTACAATTAGAGTGTATATAGGTCAAATAAATTCTGATAATGAGCTTTAATCGTAAGGTGGAGAAAAGGAAAGAGAAAGAAGAAAAAGGGTTGAAAGGTAGAGGTATGGTCCACAAGGTTGTCCCGCTCGTCAGTTTATTATTCTTTTTAGTTCTCTTTGAAGCCTTAGAATGGGTGTCTCTGTAAGTCATTTAATCTGTTACCATGGCAACAGGACAGAGTCATTGAAGTTTGACAGGAACTGTTTTTTTATCCAAGGATGCCAAAGTTTTTCAAATTTTGGAATTTGATTTTGATCGATGGCTACCATCTTAGCATGGGACATTGTATTATTCATTCTGTGAATTGTTTCTGCTAGTACCAATGTAGGAGATTTCCATGCCTTGGCCACTGTTTGTTTTGCAGCCGTTATTAGTTGGATCATAAGTTTGAATTGAGAGAGTGTTAACCATTCCGGTTTTAGATTAAGTAAAGTTAAATATGGATCTGGTTGTATTATTTTTTTAAATATTTTAGATGCAATCACGAAGACTTCCTTCCAGAAGGTTTGGATTACTGGGCACGTCCACCATATGTGTAAATATGTGCCTATTTCTGGGCATCCTCAAAAACAAAGAGCTGAGGTATTAGGTGAATATTTTGCCACTCTAGCGGGTACAAGGTACCAGCGAGTTAGGACTTTATAATTTGTCTCCAGTGCTAAGATGTTGGGTGAAGATGACTTAGATGTGAGCCATATGTTAGACCAGTCCGTGTCTTCTAAAGTTCGTCCCAGGTCCTCCTCCCACCTCTGAACGTAAGAGGGTCTATTAAGATTTGCTACTCCATATAATTGATTATAAAGTGATGAAATTGTACCTTTAGCAAATGGATCTTTTGTACAGATTGATTCAAAAATGGATAATTGGGATAATGGTGTATCCCCCTTTAGGAATGGTGTATAGAAATTTTTGATTTGGAGATATCTAAATATCTCAGAGTTTGGTAGATCATATTTTTCTCTAAGCGATGGGAATGAAAGGAATGATTTAGATGCTATGAAGTCATTTAGTGTCTGAATGCCTGATGTTGTCCAAGCTTTAAAAGAGTTTGGGTAGATCCATGCCGGATAAAAGGCCGGATTTCTGATAAAAGAAAGGAGAGGATTGTGTGGAGATTGTAACTGATATTTGGTTTTTAGTTTATCCCAGAGAGATAAGAAGTGTTTAGTTATGGGATTATGAATTTTAAAGCGGTCTTTAGGATCAAGCCATAACAAGTTTGATATTAATAGAGGGTCATTTTCTGAAGCCTCTATAAATACCCATAATGGGATTTCCTGTTTTGCATGGTATTTGGACAGACTGGCCAAATGTGCTGCTCTGTAGTAGTTAGTAAAATTAGGGTATCCCAGGCCTCCTTTATTTTTGGGAAGATGTAGTGTGTGTATAGGTATACGTGGTTTAGAAGAGCCCCATATAAACGAAGTTGCTCTTTTTTGTACTATTCTCAAAAAATAGGAAGGAATTGGAATAGGGAGGACTCTGAATAGATAAAGCAATTTGGGTAGAATAGTCATTTTGATTGCATTAATCTTCCCTATCCAGGATAAAGGAAGTTGCGACCATTGTTTTATTAGATTTGTGATCTGTCTTAATACAGGAGGATAATTGGTTGAGAATAAGTCAGAATGAGATGCTGTTAAATGAATTCCAAGATATGGGATTGATTTTTCTGCCCATGTGAATGGGAGTGCAGCCCTAGCCGGGATCAATTCCATGTTTGTGAGTGAAATATTAAGCACTAGGCATTTCTTAGGATTAATCATAAGGCCGGATAGGGCTGCAAATCCATCAAGAGCTGGTATTAAGTTAGGACCAGAGACCTGTGGTGATGATAGAAAAAGTAATATATCGTCTGCAAATATACATAATTTGTGTGTAATACCTCCTACTTCAATGCCAGTTATAGTTTGGTTTGTTCTGATGTATTGGGCCATGGGTTCGAGTATAAGGGCAAATAATAAGGGAGATAATGGGCAACCCTGTCGGGTACCTCTTTCGATATTAAAGGCTTCAGATTTGTATCCAGCATATTTTATATAGGCTTTGGGTTTATTATATAATGCTTTGATCCATGTTAAAAAGTGGGGTCCAAAACCCCATTTTTGTAATGAATATTGCATATATTGCCAGGATACTGTGTCAAATGCCCTCTTAATATCGAGAGATAGAAAACATAAAGGGATTTTCCGTTTTTTAGCAATATGTGCCAATAACACTGCCCTGCGTATATTATCGCCTGCCTGTCTATTTGGCATGAAGCCTACTTGATCTCTATGTATTAATTTTCCTATAATGCTATTGAGGCGTTTTGCTATTATTTTTGCTAATAATTTAATATCGAGGTTTAACAGAGAGATAGGCCGATAATTCACACAGGAAGTATCATCAGAAAGGGGTTTTGGGATCATACAAACAATTGCCATTAGTGTTTCTTGCCGAAAAGAATGTCCATCTAGAAGTTTGTTAAAAGTTTCAGTGAGAATGGGAGAGAGTATTTCTGAGAATGTTTTATAGTATAAAGCCGAGTAGCCGTCTGGGCCTGGTCTTTTGTTAAGTTTTAGGTCTTTTATGGCGTTAGCAACTTCATCTATAGTTATAGGCTCATCCAAACTGCTTTTTTGATTCTGAGATAACTCAGGTAAGGTTATTTTTGAGAAGAAGGATTCAGCCTCTGTAGGATTAAATTTATTGTTTGTCTTGTATAAAGTTGCGAGATGTGAGTGAAATTTATGGACTATTTTAACTGGATTACAAGTGTAAACATTTTTTGATAATTTCAAACGTATTGGTTTGAAAGATTTGTTAGTTGAATTTAATGCCCGAGCCAAATATGTACCTGGTTTGTTTGTATTCATGTAGAAATTGTGTTTGGAGCGTTTGAGGGATTTATCAACTGACTCAGTGAGAAATAGATCGTATTCCAATCTAGATTTTTCCAGATGAGATTTTGTACTCTGAGATGGATTATCTTGAAATGATATGTAGGCTGCATTAAAATTGAGTTCTAGTTTTTTTGCTAGATTTTTGCGTTCCCGTTTAAATAGTGCCATTTGTCTTTGTATTGTACCACGCAAGACAGGCTTATGAGCTTCCCACAGTGTTATTGGGGAGATGTCTGTTGTATTATTAATTGATATGTATTCCTTTAAAGCTTGTTCAATGGCCATCTGATGTAGTGGGTGTTTGAGCATTATGTCCGGTAAGTACCACGTTGGGTCATGCGCTTTTGGTATGGCTGAGGCTATAGTAGTGTATACTGCATTATGGTCAGACCACGGAATCGGAATTATATCTGATGCAATAATTTCTGGTATCATTCCTATTGTTAGAAAAATATGATCTATTCTGGTGAAGGTTTGATGAGGGTGCGAGAAATAAGTGAATTTCTTTTTCATTGGGTTACTTTCTCTCCACGAATCTACCAGATTGTATTTGGAAAGAAGTTGAGAAAAAGGTAATCTAGAGGTTATTTTGGATGGTGTAAAAGGTGATTTATCTAGAAATGGGAGGAGGACCTGGTTCGAATCCCCGCACATTATCACTGTTCCTATTTTGTGTGTATTAATCACTTGTAATATATGTGAGAGGAATGGTGTAGGTTGTTTGTTAGGAGCGTAGTAGGAAATCACCGTGATTGCTGTATCCATTATATAACCCATGAGTATCAGGTATCTACCTTCTGGGTCTTTAATTTCTGATGATAAGGTGAATGGTGTGGATCGGTGAAATGCAATTAGAGTTCCCCTTTGCTTGGTACAGGCAGAAGCCGTGTAAATTTGTTGATAAAAAGGAGAAATATATTTTGGAGTAGAATCTTTGGTGAAGTGTGTTTCTTGGAGGCATACTATGTGAGCCTTCTTGTTATGGAAAGTACGGAAGGCTTTGGACCTTTTTTGAGGGACATTTATTCCCTGAACATTCAGGGAAAGTATATTCAGTGGTGCCATGGCAATAGATCAAATAGTTTTGACTTACTTTTTGTTATGCAGAGCTGACTGCGCAGATCAACCTGTGTGGACTGAAGAGATGAATAGATAGAAAAGAAACCAGTGAATTCTGGAGTAAAGAGTAAACAAAAAACATATGAGTTTAGATGATACATTGTATAAATTATTTTTTGCAAGTAATCACTATTTACCCGTGAAAGAGAATAAATATCTCTCTCAGGGGAATAAGTGCCTTCGTCACACTCCCACATAATATGGTTGGGAGAATGAGGAGGGCTAATGGGGGTACACGGATCTTCCGCTTACAGGAGAGAAGTGCTATGTCAAAAGACATCAAAATGATGTTTCATTAATTGGAGTGCAGAATATAGTTTTTGTTGAAATTATTTATTCCAGGGTGGTTGTATATGGTTAGTCTTGCCCTAGGCTTAATAATGTAGTTAGAAAGGTACTGTTAATAACTTTGGTATTGATGAAGATAGTTTGAATTATTTTGGGATTTTAACCCTTTTAGAGTAAACAATTACATATTTTATTCATATGTAACTGTTTAGATATGTTAACTCATAAAATTGAGGTTGTATTGCTTCAGATTAGAATAAACAAAAACATAATTCTAGGAACTAGTTAAGTAATAATATATTTGTTTTAAGAAAAGAAAGAAAAAGCTTCCATTACTTCTGGATTATTGAACATATTTGTCCTAAAAAGTAATAAATCTATTGTTATTACCTGATGATATATAACTGAACAAGAATTTCCTTATTTCACTTATATATTCTAAGGCTATATGAATCAGAAGTATTAAGAAAAATAACTGGAATGTAACATGATCCCACACAGTGTGTGACTATCAGAATGCAGTTACATTCAGTTATAAATACAGGTTTTTTATAGAGAACCATCTCTTAGTATAATAAATGAAGAGATATCAGGAATTAGGATGTCAGTCCATTGAATCTTCTTGGTCCATGGATGATGTGGCATAACGGCCTCTTTTATGAGAATGATGATTCCCATTTTGTTCTGAAATTTTCTGGGTGCTGCCTGAAGGTGAAGATGATGCCATTCTTCTGCGTGTGGGAGTGTTGCTGCTTGTGGGTTCTGTCAGATTTAATTTTAAAAGGGTTTGTTGTAGTTCATCTGCTGATCTGCTTCTGTAAATTGTACCTTGGTAGTTAAATCTGACTGAAAAGGGGAAGCCCCATTGATACATAATGTTGTGGCGTTGCAGTTCCATTAGTTGGGGTTTCATGGATCGTCTTTTAGTAATAGTAAGTTGGGATAGGTCAGCAAAAATTTGATAATTGTGTCCTTGAAAATTAAGTTCCTTTTTTTCTCTTGCAGCAATTAGTATTTGTTCTTTCGTTCTGTAATAATGAAATTTTGTGATTATATCACGTGGGGGTCCATCTTTCTTTTTGGCTGTGAGGGCTCTGTGTACTCTGTCCAGTTCTAAACGTTCAATAGGGATATCTGGCTTTAGTTCTTGTAATAGAGCAGTAATAGTAGATTGCAGGTCTGTCACAGTTTCAGGTATTCCCCTTATGCGCAAGTTTGAACGTCTGGCTCTATTTTCATAATCTTCGAGCTTAGTTTGAAGTATTAAATTCTCTTTTTTTTAATTGTTCCAATTCTGTTATATTTTCTTGGGTTGTAATTTCAATTTCATCCATTTTTATTTCTAAGGCTGCGGTGCGGTTTCCCAGCTCTCTTATTTCTTTGGTTAGTCTTTTTGTTATTTGGTCTGAGGTTTGTTTTAAAGCCTTATGAAGCATCTTTTCAAATTGTAATAATATTACTGGGGATACTGAGGAGGCTTGTGGAGAAGTTTGTGAGAGGATTTGTTCTGTATCTGACTCAAATGGAGAGTCTTGCTGTGACATTTTCTGTCTGTGAGAGCGCCCTGATGCTGTATCTTGTGAGGTGACTGGAGCTGCTTCAGCTGCAGTGAGTGCCTGTGAGCTCTTTGTGAGGTGATTTTTATTTCTGCCACGGTTTCCTCCCAGTACCATATTTCCTGCCCAAACTTTCACAGTTTGTTCCCTGGGGCAAAAAGGTTCAAATGGATACCTTTTGAGCCTGCAGGCTCCGCTTTGTCCTTCTCTTCTCTCCTCAGCGGTGTGGAGCTCTAACAATGCATGTCTGCTCCGCTAGGCCCTGCCTCCTGCCCCCCTCTTTTCTGGATATTTCATCTTGTACACATTTGAATAGCTATTTTGGAATGGGGCTGAGAAATAACAGGAATCTCCTTATTGCAAATGTTAATTTTTGTTTACATATTTTTGAACTGATAATTTTTTTTTTTTACTAGTCATATTAAATATTTTACACATAAGGGTCCCTTCATGACACTGGTGTTGCTAAGCTGAGGAAACTGTTTTCTATGTTTGCTCTCTAATTGAATCTCCGTATAACCCCATAGGAACAGAGCAGACATGGAATTAGGATAAGTCACTCAACCGTTTCATTCGATTGTATGTGTAAATGTAAAATTATATCACTAAACTCTAAAAACAAGCAATTAAGATTGACCTGGCAAACTTGTGAAAATAAGGCTACAGCTCTGCCAGTTGAATATTTACAGTAGGTACTTGAAAATTCGAACTTGTTTTCTCCCATCTTTGCAACCCCTACAACCTCACCAACACCCCCTTTCTTCTCTCTGACCACAACCCCATCACTTTCACAATGTGCTTGTCTCCAATCACCTGTCCCACCAATCAGAAAACAATTATTTTGGATAGAACAAAGGAGGGTTATAATCCCTGTCAGATTTTTTCTCCGCCATTTGTGTCCCATTGCAGAGATTTCCCTTCACTGGTCCTACAGCCAAACAGGAAATGAGCAGAGATCCTTGCAAATTAAAGGAATTCCTTGGGGACCCCCAGGTCATCAGAAATAGTGTTCCCATCGAAAGATTTCCCCTCTATTACTTTTCTGGGGACAACCCAAAATTTAGGATATTCTTTCACTTTCACTTTCAATGTTAAAGGTAGGGTTGTCCCGATACCGATACTAGTATCGGTATCGGCACCGATATCGAGCATTTGCCCAAGTACTTGTACTCGGGCAAATGCTCCCGATGCTTCCCCCAATACCTAGAGGACAGCTGTGATCGGCGCGTGGGGGAGTTACAAGATTCTCCCCCAGCGGCTTTCACCAGCTTTAGTTACATACAGCGGTGATCGCTCACAGCTGACTGTCACTGCATCCTCCTCCGTGCCCCCTCCGTTCCTCTGTCCCCCTCCGCTGTCCCCTGCATTCCTCTCTTCTTATCTGTCCCCCTCCGTACTCCCCCTTCGTTCCTCTCTCCTTATCTGTCCCCCTCCGTTCTCCCCCTCCGTTCCTCTCTCCTTATCTGTCCCCTGCATTCCTCTCTCCTTATCTGTCCCCCTCCGTTCTCCCCCTCAGTTCCTCCGTCCTCCCCCTCCTTCCTTTGTGTATGGATAGAGTCAGCTGACTCTGTCCATTCACATAACTGAAACATTGTAATCTCCTGTGATTACGATGTGTCAGTTTATGAATGGAGAGAAGCCGCTGTCTTCTCTCCATTCATTCTCAGTGCAGCTGACGCTGCAGAGAAAGGAACTGGGGAATCTCTATCCTCTGTCTCTTTCTCTGTCTCAAGGGGGGGATTTCAGAGGTCTGTTAAGACCCCTGATATCTCACCAAAGCCCCCCAAAAGGGCTGATTTAAAAAAAAAAAAAAAAAAACCAATAAAGAATAAAAAAATATTATTGTAAAAAATAAAAATTGTAAAAAAAAACAAAAAAAACACACACACATACAACGTTCACCCCCCCCCCCCCCCCCAAAAAAAAATAGCAAAAAGAAACTGTCACGTGACATTAAAAAAAAAGTATCGGTAATCGGTATCGGCGAGTACTTGAAAAAAAGTATCGGTACTTGTACTCGGTCCTAAAAAAGCGGTATCGGGACAACCCTAGTTAAAGGGGTTGTAAAGGTAAATGTTTTTTCACCTTAATGCATCCTATGCATTAAGGTGAAAAAACACCTGGCAGTGACCGGCCCCCAGCCCCCCGTTTTACTTACCTGAGCTCTCGAACTTGTCCCAGACGTGCCTTCTCTCGGCTAGGGGGTTCTCGGCTGTTGATTGGATAGACTGATAGCAGCACAGCCATTGCCTCCCAATGCTGTCAATCAAATCCAATGGATGCCAAATGCTGGACTCGGGAGCGCGCCCGCAAGGTTATCTAATGCGGGGAGGAGCCGAGAGAGCCGCCGAGGGACCCCAGAATAGCAGGTTCGGGGCCACTCTGTGCAAAATGAGCTGCACAGTGGAGGTAAGTATGATATGTTTGTTATTTAAAAAAAAAAAGGAACCTTTATTATCACTTTAATGTTAAATACAACAAATAGAGAGTGTGAATCTCCCTAATGTAGGCACAGACAGTATTAAAAACCGACAGGGGTTCTATTACCTCTCCACTCCATCCAAAACTAAAAAAAAAGTTTTACCTTTAGTTATACTTTAAATTCCTACTGCTATAAGCAATACCTTTCTTTACCTTGGAATATTATTGCTCCTAGCCCCTGAATGCTTGTGTTTTATTATATACGTTTTAAATCCTTCCAGATAGAGTGACTGCATAAACCTAAATCTGGCCATTCACATTTTATTTTAGTCAGTCTACAGACTGAATTTAAAAAAAAAAAAAATTCTTTCATTTACTGTATGCTATACTGCATAGATTGGCGAATCTGTGCCTAATGTACTTTGCCAACTGGTCCTGCTGACAATTTTCCACCCGGCTCCTTCACAAAAATATATAACATTAAGTATTTACTGGCTTTTGTATAATCTGTTTTCTTTACAGTTACAGATGCAGAAATGATAGTTTTTCACAGAACAATATTGGGTTTGAAACATTCTCCAAATCAACAGGAAAAATGTAAAGAGTAATCTAAATAATAATCTCTTTATTAACTTATCCATGTGTTTCAAGAAAGATGAAGATGTATCAGGTGAGCGGGCAGGCCGGCCGGTGAGCGGGCGGGTAAGCCAGTGAGCGGGCCGGTGATGAGTGAGCAGGCAGGCCAATGAGTGGACCGCCGGCTGAGTGGGCAGGTGGGCAAGCTAGCAGAGAGATGACATCATCTCCTGCCCTGCATCACCACAGTCCTGCCCTCATTGTGCAGCCACAGGTAGCAGAGAGAGATCACATCATCTCTCACTGTCTGCCCTCACTCTGGGACACAGCCACTGGAAAGTGACAATCCGCATCTTGTGGCAGGTGACAATCTGCATCTGGTGGCAGGTGATGTGGCAAGTGACAATCCGCATCTGGTGGCAGGTGACGTGGCAAGTGACAATCCCCATCTAAAGGCAGGTGATGTGGCAAGTGACAAGCTGCATCAAAAAGGCAGGTGACATGACAAGTGACAAGCTGTATCTGAAGGCAGGTGAAGTGACCATCCGCATCTGGTGGCAGGCGACGTGGCAAGTGACAAGCTGCATCTGGTGACAGGCGATGTGGTAAGTAACAATCTGCATCTGGTGGCAAGTAACATGGCAAGTGACAAGCTGCATCTGGTGGCAGGCAATGTGACAAATGACAATCCATATCTGGGGGCAAGTAACGTGGCAAGTGACAAGCTGCATGCGGTGGCAGGTGACATGGCAAGTGACAAGCTGCATCTGGTGGCAGGTGATGATGGCAAGTGACACACTCGGGGCTCCCACTAGTTCTGCATTATGGTGAATTGAACTATTCTATTTTATATTACTATGTAATAATAGAAATAATGCACTCCAATCACCCTGACACCATATTAACCATGATGCCGTGATGATTGAAGTGCCAACACCAGCCATTGCCCCTACAAATTGCCTGCAAAAATCTTTATTTTCTGGCAGTGCCCCTCCCGAGACTAGACTCTGTTGACTAGAGCAGGTCATTATGCTCAGTACATTTCCAGCTGCACAATGGTAAAAGGGGTGGGGATGGTACAAGGTAGTTAGAAATAACTTTGGGGAGAAAATAGGATAAACCCAGCCCTTTACAAAGTACCACAATTAAGCCTGTGAATTGTATTTATTTAACATGATGTACATCTTTAAAACCCTTACAATATATTACCAACATCATTATATAGACAACATTCTGATTAAAAAAATCTTCTTTACTGCCTAATTTTTCCTGCCAATTAGTGCTCTTTTATTTTCATTGTCATTTTCATAAGCTAAACATATCTGTATGTTTCTGCCAATAAATCCGGGCATAATGTTATAGGAAATCCCACATTTTACAGTTTTCAGGGATACATGAGGTAAGGAAAATCTTCCAATGGGGACACCTGTTTCAGTGACAACTGACTTTGGAGAGATTTCTTGTTCCTTCCTGATGTGCTCCCAATAGTAAATCAAAAAAACTAAAGAAGAATTCTCAGACTTTACTGGCACAAAAAGGAGCACATATATTTTAGTAAAAAAGTGTAACTAAAATGTATTAAAAAATACTTAATAAAATGACACACTGACTCATTACAGGTAATGTTCCCAACAGTACAATGGCACACAGATAGCAAACAAAAAAACTGTCATGGAATCTACCCCTCCTTCACTCCATCCAAAACTATGAAAAAAACCTTTTGGTTTTAGATATCCTTTAAAAGTGTTGCAGAGTAGGGGTGAGCTAATCTTAAAGGGGGCCTCCAAATGTAGATGCACCCACCGCCTGCCTGCAGATTCCACAACCACTGGATCAAGGTTTTGGGGAAGAGGTCCTTGTCCTCATCAACATTGGGTCCCCCCTAGAAAGGTTTTCATGTTGAGGCTAGTTGGCCTAGTATGGTTTAGAAGGAGGCCCGAGTGTGTATCCTCCTTTTCCTGGTGAGCCAGTCCCCCATTATCATCTAGGATGAGGGTCTGCTATAGAGGAGTGAATCCCCAGACTCTTATGCCCCGTACACACGGTCGGACTTTGTTCGGACATTCCGACAACAAAATCCTAGGATTTTTTCCGACGGATGTTGGCTCAAACTTGTCTTGCATACACACGGTCACACAAAGTTGTCGGAAAATCCGATCGTTTTAAATGCGGTGATGTAAAACATGTACGTCGGGACTATAAACGGGGCAGTGGCCAATAGCTTTCATCTCTTTATTTATTCTGAGCATGCGTGGCACTTTGTCCGTCGGATTTGTGTACACACGATCGGAATTTCCGACAACGGATTTTGTTGTCGGAAAATTTTATCTCCTGCTCTCCAACTTTGTGTGTCGGAAAATCCGATGGAAAATGTCCGATGGAGCCCACACACGGTCGGAATTTCTGACAACATGCTCCGATCGGACATTTTCCATCGGATAATCCGACCATGTGTACGGGGCATAAGTTTAAAAACATAGTGGCCAAAGCTGTAAGTTGCTGGCAATTTAACAACATTTTTTCATGTATCGTACAAATACACTATATTACAGGCAGATTAAGGGCATTGCCTAGCTATGTTATTTGAAGGAATTGAAAATCTATCTATGAATGAACGATAGGTAGATGAGTGAAACGTGTGCCTCCTCCATTCATAGAGTGCTTTTCATTCACGGAAGCTACAGTACAGCTTCTATGAATAAAGGAGGGGCAAAAGGGCGGGCATAGTTGGCACTCTTGATGAGTGCCTGTGACATGTTCCTTGGCTCGATTAACCTCCACAATACAAGAAAATTGTGGCTGCAGTGAATAGGAAGGGCAGAGGACACAGGATTTCAACTATGACAGCTGGCACCAGCACAAGGGACACTTCAGATTAATTGTAAGCATTTTCTCTTGTGCTGATTTTTTTTATATGTTTTAAGTTTTATCCAAAGAGCAAAAATGCAGCGCTAAATAAATATGATAGTCCATAAAAGCCAATGAAGAGTAGAGATGAGATGAAACCTCCACTAAACTTCCGTGTGCAAGGGAAGAGCCCACCACACCCAAGTGCTGTCAATCTGCTTACCAGAAGGTTATGAAAAACAAGCGATGTATTCATATAATGCAAAGGCTCAACAGTGAATCCAATTGGCACACTCCATCATGGACAGACAGATTAGGTTGTCACATATCACCAGGAACTCAAGATTCACATGGGACGATGAGTGAATAATGCGATCATCAGCAGGATAACCCAATAAGAAGAAAGTAACAATAGTGAAGCCCGTATAGGTAAAACACATGTTTTTATTGTAGTCTACTTACAGGTGTCAATTGAACATCATCACAGAATAGAAAAGATAATCCGCGGCTCAAAAGCGTGCTTGCATCGGCCATCCCAGGCCTATTATCTTTTTTATTCTGTGATGATGTTCAATTGACACCTGTAAGTAGACTACAATAAAAACATGTGTTTTACCTATACGGGCTTCACTATTGTTACTTTCTTCTTATTGGGTTATCCTGCTGATGATCGCATTATTCACTCATCGTCCCATGTGAATCTTGAGTTCCTGGTGATATGTGACAACCTAATCTGTCTGTCCATGATGGAGTGTGCCAATTGGATTCACTGTTGAGCCTTTGCATTATGTGAATACATCGCTTGTTTTTCATATCCTTCTGGTAAGCAGATTGACAACACTTGGGTGTGGTGCGCTCTTCCCTTGCACACGGAAGTTTAGTGGAGGTTTCATCTCATCTCTACTCTTCATTGGCTTTTATGGACTATCATATTTATTTAGCGCTGCATTTTTGATCTTTTGTACTTGTGTTTGATGAATCAACAAACTATGCTGGCTGCTTACTATATGTATATCTATCTCAGTTAGCACAGATATTTGTTCACCTTTTTTTTATAAGTTCTATCTAAGCCTAGGCTTTAATGATTCTTTTTGCTTTGTAACATGCTTTATCCAATATGGAAAATGGCCATTACCGGTTTTTTCAATTTGGCTCCAATTGACCTTTTAAAGGGTAAGGATTTATCAGTTGAACTTCAGTAAAGTCCACCAAACCCACCTTGAACCAAACCCAGATATGTTCACCTTATCCATATTGTAAAGCTCTTGACTAACATGTATGTTTTAAGTTATTAAAACAAAGCAGTATGTTTTATGTGTCCCAGTGGTTCTGTAGGCATTTTTGAAAATCCACTTTCTTGGGCTTCTGTTTGAAGAGCTTACTGCTATGGTAGCAACGGCCTTAGCTTTACCACAGTGGAAGTATTTTCTGTGTAACATGCATGGGGGGAATGGTTACAACACTAGGACTGATCAGGTCCCTCCTTCTATAATTACTACATAATAAAAGAACAAAGGATCTGCAATAATATTTGTTAAAATCTTTACAATGTAGGTTGTCAGGCTGATTTTTTTCCTAAGTAAACTGGAGTTTCACTTTAATCCTTTTAAATGTTATTGCTATCTTCCAATATGTTATAAATACTTCTCAGGAATTTTGGCAAATAGCATTATGCTTTAAGCATAACAAATGGATTACTTCATTTTATGCCCTGGTTTGACAAAGAAAACCAGGAAGCTCCCCTGCTGTTAACTTGTTATTCTAAAATATCTGTGAAAGTGGTAAAAGGAACTTCTTCACAGGAACCTGTCAAAGAAACTAGTAACAGATGTTAGTCCCTGTGTTCAAGGATGGATACCAAAAGGATTTATAGACTTCTTATGTCAAGGTTTAAAAAATAACATCTTCTAAAACTTCATGTGCAGTGCTATAGTGCATAGCTCTGAAACCACTGAAGTGAAAATGTGCACGGTGAACATGCTGTTTACTCAGACTAGACTGTAACATGGCTACATAATAACCTGGATCATTGCTCACTTACCCAGCTTTTTTTGTATTCTCCGTAATATCTATTAAGTTAGAGTAGAATTCCAACCATTTCTTCTTTTTTTAGTCTTGAATGGTGTGGAGAAGGAATAGTCCCCCCCCCCCACACACACACACACACATTCTGGCATAATCACTTAGTGAAAAAAAGCATACAAGACATATTTAGAACCCTTCCACAGGCTTCAAGAAGAAGAATTAGTAGCTCAAATTGAGGATTTGCATAATTGACTCAAAAGCAGTCAGTCGGCTGGCAATCAGCACAATGAACTAAACAAGGAGGCCAAATATTGCATGGAATTGATCCAAACAGAGCTGTAATAAAAACAACCTACAATGTATTACAAACAAGTGACCTGGAGATAGAGCATCCTTCAGTACCTAAGGGCTTTTAGGTGTATTCAGTTTGTATATGAGATTGGTTTGACATACTTTTGAGAGCGTTCTGACTTCCTTTACAGGTGTATTTGACCTGCTGTTCGCTATCTTTTTATATGAATCAAGCTGCTTTTGTAGTGAATTGCATGAAGAAAAAAGTGGTTCTGATGCAAAACAAATCCCATGTACACAGATCCTAAAAAAGTCCACCTACAGTTTCTTCTCCCTGACATTCTAAATTAATCCAGGAAAAAATAATGTTTATGTCAAGCAAATTTGCTGTTATTCATTATTAATAATAATAATCACTGATTACCTATAAAATATTTAATTATAGCTGTCAAGTCAGTAGTTGGTTCTTTCAATGTTCCTCATGCTGAAGGCTGACAAATATTTCTGTAGGTAATCCTAAACATGCCATTTAAATAATGCAGCCTGTTTGTGAACTATGAGGCTGCTTAAGGTTACCTAAAATCGTTATGTTAAAAAAAAGCAGCTGGTAGATATTTATTGTGAAAGTTTCTGCAAGTCTCTTCTTCTATTAAATCTATTCTGCTGCCTGCTAGCAGTTTTTCTGATTTACTAATTGAACACTGACAGTTGTGCATGTGCATTCATTGTTGGTATAGAGAAAGTGTCGAGTGTAGAGATGAAGTAACTCCCATGTGCATATGTGGGAGTTTTGGCAACCCAGCCTTGCCAAAAGATGAGGAAAGACCTTGGACCCAGAAGGAGGGCAAACAAAGATGGCAGAGTTGGTGATGGAGCAATGAAAAGCAGTACACAGGTTGCAGAGCTGAAGGAGGGCATTTTGCTAGGTAAGTGTGGCATTATGTGAAAATATGCTTTCTGGGGGCCCATAGAAGAGTAGTCCCGATTTAAGCCCTTACCCATCCTGTCTGAACACATTTTTTTACCTTTTAGAAAGGCTACAGATTTATAATGTATTTTTGTTAGTCACTAGCGTTTTTTCAATTCTCTTACTTCAAGAGCCAGTGATAACTCTGACAAAGCTGGTACTCAAGGATAAAAATAGTTTTTGGAATGCATGCCCTAGTTAGTTTTAGGCAAAATAAGAAAGAGAGTTCAGAAGGGCAGTTAGGCTCAAAGGAACAATGATGGCCACTCATCCATACTAATGTTTTGATGGTCAGACTACTTTAAACTGATGAAAAGTGTAATATGAATGGCTGGTGTACAGGACTAAGTTTGGACCACTTACCATTAGTAAAGCAAGTACATAATTGGTTAATAGTTTCTTGGCTAGACCTAATTGGTCTTTTGAAGAAGACACTGTAAATTCAAATAATAAAACATTTAGCATTTACAACAAATATTTCAACGCCTGAGTAACGCAAAGGCGTACTGGACATTCTACTGATATCCTTTTAAGTAAAATATGTGCTGATGACCTGAGCAAACAGCACCATCTGGTTCTTCTTACTTACTCTAGCTCTTGTATGGCTATAAAGCTGATGATGTACCAGGATGATGGAATTTGATAAAAAGCAGCTTCATTCATTGTTACAATACAAGCCATTTTAAATACTTGTGTAAGTTTCTCCATTCACCATTATGTAAGCACTCATGATATAAAGAACAGATTAAAAGCAGAAACGTTCAAGTGTTTTAGATGCACAGAAACAAATGCATGTACTCTTCCATCAATTTTTCTGTTATTTTGGAAATACTTACTGTATGTTCATTCTGTAGCTGGCTGGTTAAAATATTTACACATGCAGCCATTTACAAATGTGTTGGGCTGATATTCTTGGAGCAGGTGACATCTGCACAAAATCAATTTACCTAAAATAAGTTAAAAAGTATATACAGTATAGTATGTGTAGTTTTGGATAGAGTAGTGATGGGTTTATACTTTTTTATTTTGCTGTTTGTGTCCTGTTGAGGAGATTTTTCATTACTTCCTGTTCTAAAGATGCAACAGGAAGTAAAAGGATATTTCTCCAAAATAGAAGATTCTTTTAACAGTTGTCACAAAAACACATCTCCATTGAAAAGTTTTCCCTCACCTCTTGTTTTGGTGGCATCGGTGGCATCACTTTTTGTCTTATGCCGTGTACACACAAGCAGTTTTTCCATCGGAATAAACTCTGAAGGTTTCTCCGACGGAATTCTGATGGAATTCCGCTCAAGCTGTCTTGCATACACACGGTCACACCAAAGTCAAGAACGCGGTGACATACGACACGTACGACGGGACTAGAAAAAGGAAGTTCAATAGCCAGTAGCCAATAGTTTCCATCTCGTACTTGCTTCAGAGCATGCGTTGTTTTTGGTACATCGGAACAGCATACAGACGAACGGTTTTCCCGATAAGAATTGGTTCCCTCAGAAAAATTTAGAACATGTTCTCTTTCTAGGTCCGTCAGAATTTTCTACCTAAAAAGTCCGATGGGCCATACACACGATCGGAATATACGATGAAAAGCTCCCATCAGACTTTTTCTGTCGGAAATTCCGCTCTTGTTCACGGCTTTAGTGACAATGGCCAGAGAAGGTATATCTACTCTACTCTGACCTAAGCATTAAAAAGTTTGGCTATGCATGCACAATAGCTTATTGTTAGAGAGACATTAATCTCAAAAAGTGAGGATTTGCTCTGTTATAGGTGAAATTTAGAAATGTAAATTGTGCCTGGTGTATGGTAAGTCAGTAAAGCGACAAAGATCGGCTGCAGGGAGACAGCATGCAATACTAGTGACTAGCATTTTACTCTCTACCTGCAGAGTGCAATTGCACTTGCAATGTGCAGAGTCTATTTGCCTTTAGTAAATGAACCCCACTGTCTGGGGAAAATTGTCAATTAACAAAGTCTTAAAGATCAGCCAAAATGTTTTTTTTTTAATAGAGTCTGGAAGAGTTATGGTTCCTGTCAGGTTGTTATTGCTGGGTTCATCTTCTCTAGATTCATCCTTAGTTCCTATCAGAACAGGAAGTGATGTGAAATCTCTCCAGCTGGGGCAAACAAAATTGTTGTAGTGTTAGAAGGCATAACAATGTTTTATTGGTGTTTTTTTTTCTTCCTGTCCTTGTGATAACCACCCCACCCCATTTCTGCCCTGTTTTCACAGAGACAGGAAATAAGGAAAACTCTTCTGATGGGGATGACAGAAATTTTAGTTTTTCACTATTTATGAAAGCATTTGTGTCATATGACAGCTTTCTGAGTGTCTGTAATTGGGGCTAAGCTCATGCAGGTGATAGGATAACTTTACAGCCTGGCATTGCTTTGACAGGGAGAGAATACAAAAAAATTGAGTAAACCCTGAGAGGAAAGCTATTACAATAATACAAGAGTGGATATTTGGACCACTACAAGTACCCATTGGTGGTGTACTGATTGATTCTAATATGCCTGGACTTGATCTTTATTCACTGTAATGTAAGCAATTGTATATACATTAAGCTTCATTTTTCCAAGAATGCATCTCTATGCATTTCTAATCCCGTGGCATAAAGCATTTAGCTGAGCAGCTTGCTTTAGTTAGTAAAGCTGTTAATTCAAGTTTACACAAAATCATTCTACTGTCCCCAATAAAAGAATCTGAAATATGATCTAGTGGAAAGCACATTTACAGTAGCTAATGCAGGACATGACTGACAACCACTTGTATCTATTTCTCAGATCTCAGAATAACACCGTGAACCTGAGATGCCTAACACGGGCAGCACCATCCAGCAAGCCGTGATGTACCTAGAACATCAGCTGTAATCTAAGTCATCAAAAAACTGTCACAAATGTAAAAATATAAAGCATTAACTGGATCCAGCTGTCCAGTGTGCAGTATAAACAAATGCTGCTGCTGAGCATCCATTCACTTTCCATTGTTGTGTACTCAGATGGAGCCCTGTAAATTTCACGCTATGGAGTATTCTACATTAAAAAGGTCACTGGGTATTAAAATGAACCTTACTTGAAGAGGAACTGAACTCTGAAATCCGTCCCCAAAAAAAGCCAGACAGAGGGCAAAGCACTACTCATCAGAATTGTCTGTGGCTTGCCTGCAATTGGTCCTTCCCTGATCACTGATGTATCATATCTGGTTGTGAACTGTGTCTGGTTGTGAATTGTGTCTGGGTGTCCTTGTGTGGAGGTGACCATCTTGGCAGAGACAAGGGAAGTCCCATCCATGGTCTCCCTGCCTCATCTGGCACTAAAAAAAAGGAAGGGGGGGGGGGGGGTTTGTTCTACTTTTTTTTAGGATACTGCTTAAGCACAATTAACATTTCTAGTTGTTCCCTATAACATATCAAATCTTCTCTTTTCGAGTTTAGGTACAAATGCAGATTAGGATGGCCGACTCCACAGAGAGACACAGTACAGAGCAAGGCATTATACTGTAATTCAGTAATGCGGAGCAGATCCTCTGCAAACACCACAGGCATTGCTGGAGACTAGTCCTTTGCCCTCTGCCTGCCTTTTTGGGCACATCTTCTGGAGTTCAGTTCCTATTTAATAGTGACAAATTTGTGTAGAATAGAAAGCACTACCTGCCTGGAGTTTGCATGTTTTCCCTGTTCCTGCTCTGTAAATTGACGGCACTATATCAAAACCTGTAATAAATAAATAAAAGCTGTGGCATTTATTTACTAAAGGCGAATTGGGTGGTTTACTTTGCAAGGGAATGTATCTTTAGCTTAGTGACAGCCGTGAATTTACAAACAAAAAAACATTTTCGGCCTGCAAAAAAAAACAAAAAAAAAAAAACGAATTGACTTTGTCTAACAACTCACGTTAAAAACAGATTTTTGTTACACACATTTGCAAATATACTGTAAGTGGCAGCCTCACTATCTCACCTACCTCACCTACCTCTGTATAGTGTATAGTCTTAACTCATATTTTTGAGAGACTGCAAGTTGGAGCATATATAGATAAATTACGGGCAGACACGCCTGGAGGAACCGCCCCTCCTTAACCACTTCAGCTCCTGAAGGTTTTACCCCCTTCATGATCAGGCCATTTTTTGCCAAACTTCACTGCACTGCTTTAACTGACAATTGTGCGGGCATGCAACACTGTACCCAAATAAAATTGATATCCTTTTTTCCTGGTGCCTCCATGGCAGCATACATATGATAGTAGCCCCGCCTACTTTCGCCCACAGGACCAGTTCATAGCTACAAAAAGTTAACACCCACAAAACAGGCCATTCCCTGCGCTCCAGGGGACTGTCCCGGGGATTTGAATGTTGGTGCAGATGGGGAGGGTATCGCAGATGGTGCTCAATTTGTTTTCTACCAGGCAGACCTTCTACCTTCTCTGAAGCCAGCTTCTCGTATAAGAATTATTGCGGAAGCTCTTCGAGCTGCAGGAAGTTCACAGCCTTGCTGTTGTCATGGCATCAAGGGCCTGTGGGCTTATGCTTGCCTATCCCCTAGTTAGATGTCAGCCAACATGGCAGGCAGGGGAACCAATCTGGTTCTATTATGGCCCTATTTTTTCAGCACTACTGATGGGCTTAGTAGTCCTCACTACACCTGTCTTTGGCAGGCGGCCAGTAGCTTACTCACTATCTAATTTGCTGAAGCTTCCCACCTTGATTAGCTAGTTTTTGATCTATCATATGCCATGGAGGCACCAGGAAAACAGAAAATTGTATCCTACCTACTGTAATTTTCTTTAAATGGTGCCTATCCATGGCAGCATACCGAACCCACCCAGTTCATTCCTAGGGATGTACAGGGAATGGCCTGTTGTGTGGGTGTTAACTTTTTATAGCTATGCACTGGTCCTGTGGGCGGAAGTAAGCAGGGCTACTATCATACGTATGCTGCCATGGATAGGCACCAGGAAAAGAAAATTACAGTAAGTAGGATACAATTTTCTGTTTTTCCCACAAATTGGTATTTGATCACCTCTGTGGTTTTTATTTTTTTTGCGCTATAAACAAAAAAAGACCGACAATTTTGGAAAAAAAAAACAATATTTTTTTACTTTCTGCTATAAAACATATCCAATAAAAACATTAAAAAAATTAGAATTTCTTCATCAATTTAGGCTAATATGTATTCTGCTACAAGTTTTTGGTAAAAAAATCCCAATAAATGTGTATTGATTGGTTTGCGCAAATGTTATAGTGTCTACAAACTATGGAATAGATTTATGGACTTTTTATTTATTTATTTATTTTTTACTAGTAATAGCTGTGATCATTGATTTTTAGCGGGACTGCGACATTGCGATGGACAAATCTGACACTAAGTGACACTTTTTGGGGACCAGTGACATCAATACAGTGATCAGTGCTAAAAAAATGCACTGTCCCTGCACTAATGACACTGGCAGGGAAGGGGTTAACATCCGGGGCAATCAAAGGGTTAACTGTGTTCCCTAGGAGTGCTTTCTAAGGCTACTTTCACACTGGGGTGGGGGTGCGACAGTGGTAAAGCAGCGCTAGTTTTAACAATGCTTTACTGTCGTTTTAGAGATGCTTTTCGGTCGCTAGCGGGGCGCTTTTATCCCCCCACTAGCGGCTGAAGAAAGGGTTAAAAGTGCCCGTGTTGCAGCGCTGCCGAAGAGCATTGCAGGCACTTTGGCAGCGCTGTCCATTCATTTCAATGGGCAGGGCGTTGTGGGAGCTCCCACGACGCCTCAAAGATGCTGCTTGCAGGACTTTTTTTCCCGTCCCACAAGCGCACTGCCCTAGTGTGAAACACTGGGGAGGCATCAGAGGCGCCTTTCATGTGCTTTACAGGTACTATTTTTAGTGCTAAAATGCCTGAAAAGCGTCTCAGTGTAAAAAGAGTCTGTGTGGGTAATGGTTGCACTGCAGGGAAACAGAGATCCGTGTTCTTGCTTAGCAGAAACCCAAGATCTCCATCTTCCTTACTAGCAGAATGGCAATCTGTCTTGTTTACATAGGCAGATTGTCGTTCTGCCTCTCTCCGAAGATCACCGGGTTTCCTGCATACATCGGGTCCACCAGAGTGGGACTCCGGAGGTATACGTGCACCCTAGAGCCCTTAAAAGAAAACACATACAGATACATGATTTTGCGCTTAAGGGCCGCCCTGCAGCCTTAAATGTACGTCCTCAAGCGGTTAAAGGCACAGGGGAAACATGAGAAGCCCAGCATATACAAAAATGGCAACCACCCCAATTTATAGCTAGCCTTTGACGTTCACATGTAAGGGCCTTGCACAAAAAATGTCCCTGTATGCTTACCATCTAGCCTGAAAAAAAAACAAAAAAAGCAAAAACAAATTGACCCTGTCTAACAATTCATGTTAAAAACAGGGTCTAGTTGCACACATGTGTAAATATACTGTATGTGGAAGTTGCATTGCCTAAGCTAAGGCCCCCCTGTATAGTGCAACATGCCTGCCCTTAATTTATGCACTGTTATATATCTTTAACTTTACAAGTTAGGACCACACTATACAGAGGAGTTTAGCAAGACAGTGCCTGCCCCCAAGCGTAATAGCCCAGTTAAAGGGACCTTTCTGCTCCCAGGTGTAATAACTCAGTTAAAGGGATGGCAGGTCAGGTGGGAAGGGGTTAATAAAAACTACTACCCCCTATACCAATTCATTTTAAAGGCAAAGCATGGGGTATTGTCAATAAGGATGCGGTGTGCTGAGTTTGCATTTGATACATATCTTTTACATTTATCACTTGTCCATTTATTTTTCTCCAGTTATAAAGTCTCCTTTTATAGGTATTCTGTCTGCAAGTTGTAACTAATGCTGTTACAGTTTCTTTGAAGTAAAATAACTTCCACCATTGCTATTTCATCTGCTACAGGTTTAGATTTTACAGAATTAGAGTCACAAGTAGTCACAAGTAGACAACAGTCTGCGCTGGGAAAGCTGTAAATGCATTCTGTAGACACAGCTGCTTTTCAAGAATTGATTATTCATAGTCTCCAATGCAGTACAGAAAAAGCTGCTTGGTCATTTTCTTCTGGTTACCAGTGGCGGCCCGTCCATTAGGATTCCAATTGGGAGGGAGTGTTTTTTTTTAAGCACTCCGACCCGGGGGGGGGGGGGTGTTTGCCGCCCCCCTCCCTCCCCCAAAAAAACAACGGCCGCCACTGCTAGGTTACATTTGTTATTACGTCAGCAACCTTAATAAGCAAGGTAGAAAATAAATTCCATTTAGAAAGTTGATGAAGTCCACGTCTAAAAGAAAGGCGGAGGTATGATTAAAAGAATATGACAATGTAAATAAGAGAGCGATAAAATGAAGGAACACATAGAAACTTTGAAAAGACCAGGCCGTTCTTTTCAAACCATGTTTGTTTTTACTTTTACATCATAGAAGGAATGAAGATTAGACAATACCATCATTGCTGCCAACACTTTGACTAGTGGGCTTCATTTACTTTTAAGGGAATTCATTTAGAGACAGGATATTGTTGAGTTTTATCACTGGCCTAATTTTTGTGGTCCAGGCTTTGGAACATTGGACCTCATTAATGTGGTAATTTTACCACTATTCCCTGGCGAGTGGGATTGGAAGAACTGTTTAAAGGAGAGAGATGCCAAAAAACAAATTGTTTAACTTATGTTTCTTATCCATGGTTATTTTTGCAAAACAGCACCTAATTAAAAAAGTAACACTTTTCACAATGCTAATGTTCAGTTGTGATGACAGATTTCACTGTGAGTTATATACCTTAAGACATAAGATACCTGTAGATTGATACGGAACTGTTATTTTACTGGGGGTAATATAAACAATGGTATGTAGCTTGCAAAGGTGTAAATTTGTGGTAGGACATGATTCCCAAGCTAAAGTCCGTCCCCCAAATCCAGTGCTCCACTGCAAATATTATGTCCTACACTCCATTTACAGGTACTGGCTTCATAAGTGGTCTATCATCTGCCAACATCTGAGCAATAAGAAAAAGGCAGGAAGTCACACACTGGAGTCAAAGCTGCTGATAAAAGTTTATTTTTCCATTCAATGCTGTATGAGTTCACCTGTACCTCTGAACTCTAACATGTTTCCCCGGGAAAATAATTTAGCGGTAGAGTGGCCCTGTCCCCCTTGTTTCTCCTTATTGTTAGGATATGTGCACTCAACTTCTTTACTTCAATTTTTGTTACATTTTTAACATGTTCTCATGTTTTTAACAGCAGCACAGAACATGCCGGTTTGGCCACTTACATGTAAACATTATTTTTCTTTACAGGGGTTGAAAATCCTCAAGTTTTTTCACCTTAATGCATTAAGGTGAAAAACCTCCTGTGATGCAGCAGCCCCCCAGAGCCCCCCGTTTACTTACCTGAACCCGGTCTTTCCAGCGATGGGGACAAGCACACCAGCTCCAGCCAGTGACTAGGGTCCTGATTGGATAGATTGATAGTAGTGAAGCCATTGTCTCCCGCTGCTGTCAAGCAAATCTAATGACTGTTGTCTGTGTCAATGGACGCAGCAGCATAACACGGAAGCACGCCCCCCCCCAATTCCCCAGAGGGAGAGCGGCTCTCCAATGGGGCACTCAAGAAGAGGAGGAGCCATGAGCACCGCTGAGGGATCTCAGAAGAGGAGGATCTGGGCCACTCTGTGCAAAACCAACTGCACAGAGGAGGTAAGTATGACATGTTTGTTTTAGTTTTTTTTTTTTAAATGAACCTTTACATATGCTTTAACCAAACAAGCGTTAATTATGTTGGTTTTCATAAAATACATTTGTGTGTATTTAGCTCACAATAGCACATAAAAAAGAAAAAAGGAAACCTGCACTCTAGAACTGTTGCCTCCTGTCCAACTCTGGTGACTTGTATCGAATGAGGCATGAAAATGGCGTTCTCTTGTCAGAATTAAACAAGAAATTTTTTGGCTGGAGTATATTAGCGCTATTGCTTTTTGAGATTTTCTCTTCAGCTGAAGGACCAATAAGAGGTTGCAGTGGATGGAAGAAGGTGGATCAGCCATGAACATTCTCAGAAAAGATGACATTTGCATATCATTATACCCTGGGACTCAGGGCTTCTATGTGTAGCTCTGGAAAGCTATGTGCAGGCAACAGGAGGTCACTGTTTTGATTGAGGGGTCAGTTCAGGTACTTATAATGAGGAACAGGTATACTTTAATGACCCCTACTGTTAATATGCGAATAAAATGTATTAAATCAAACACATAAGAAAACCTTTCTGAAAGCAATTGTGAGTTGCTTTAAGGACAGGATGAAGAGAGCCAACATACCACAGAATATAAAAAAAAGAACTATAAAGTAGAAGTATGCTGTAATTTCGATATGAGTATACACCTTGCCAAATGATTATCCGATACCACAATAATGCACGCACATTGTCTTTCCTGCCAGGATTAACAGCTTCCTACTGTAAAAAGAGGCATAAAATATATTTCCATTAGTTCTCTATCACTTATTTAGGAAATATATTAAATAAAACCTAAAATATCAATTTCAAAGACTATGCAAAACTCGAATCTTTTCCCTGCCCTGGAGCCATTGGTGCAGGCGTGCATTATAGACATATTAACACAAAAATATATTTGGGGATAATTCCCACATTTTTTACTATTTAAAGAGAACTATAACACAACTGGCTTACAACTGAATATTTTGTTTCCATATGAAAAATGTACATTTGCTCTCTTTGTTAGGATTATTTTCTCAGTGTCTTAATTCAAACCTATGCGTAACCATTCAGGGACAAGCAATAGGTTTCCTTTAACCCTTCGCTCCACAGCAGCATATATGATCCCGTTCTGCACCGGGTGTAGAAGAGAACACCCAATACGTCCAATTATGGTGGAGCATGTGACAGCGCTGGGCCAGTTAGTGCTGGAATAATCAGTGCTGTCACCCTGGGAGTCCATAGCTCTGTGTAAGATATGACATCAACAACTCATAGTTTACACAGGGCTTTCTTTTCTGAATTGATTGGTGGGAAAGTGAAAGGAAGTTAAACTGAATTAGAGCGAACAGTTAATTTTGCCCTGCATGAACAAAGCACAGGTTTATTTTAAGCTTAACGATTTGGGGTCAGAGGTTACCCAAAAACTGAAGGTTAAGCTATCAACTGCTTCACTTCGTACAAACACTCCTGGTGCATAACAGTGTCACATTTCAGTACCAAGGAGAAAACACACATGAAGCTTAAAGTGTAATTAAAGTAAAATCGTTTTTAATTTTTGGATATGGTAGGGAACGATTAAAACCCTCAAACCCTTCTTTAGATACACAATAGAAAAAACTACAGTTAATAAAGTAACTCCCACCCCATGCCATTACAATGCTTCAAGAATATGTCAACCTAGAATTTCATATTCCTGGTATGTGCCTGCTGTACCACGTAATTGTATGAAAATGCACCATGTATTGCTTCCTTTATGTGAAATACCTGGTGTTCCTGACAATTCCCCTGCTTTCCTATTAAAAACTGGCCACACCAGGCAGGAGAGCACAACAAGATCAGTTTTCTAGCTGTGCTGAGAACTCAGCCTGCTCTCCTTCAATGGTCAGACTTGTGCTGACATACATCCCTGCACAGCCCACCCCCAGCTCTCTAAGATCCCTATGCAGCTGAGAACAGAGGGTATGTGATCACTTATGAAAAAGGGTATTTCTAATTTTATTTTATTATATGTATACTCTAGTACTTTAGTACTGGGTGGGAACCCTGGCTCTGACATGTGATAGCTATGGTGACAGTAACCCTTAAAAGAGTAACAATATGTTCAAACGTTATTTCTCTACATTAGCTAGTACCAAAAAGAAATGTAGAGAAGGATTATATTACTAAATGCCAACTTCCACTAAAATTGCATACTGTTTAAAGATTGCATCAGTAGGCTTCATGTTGAGCTTCAACTCGAGTTCAGGTGGATGGCTGGAGCTTACAATAAATCCAAATTTTCATATGGAAGCCACCTTCATTTCTAAACAGCATCACAAATCCATTAATTTCCCACAGCAATTTACTTTTTGAGCATGCATGATTCTTAACATCTGTAAGTAATCCTTAACTTTTTACATAGGAGTAGCTTGAGGAAACCTGCATTTTTATAAGATCAAATAGAGTCATATTTAAGGTTGAACAAGTTGGTGGTGATTTGATTTCTTTGCAAGAATAATGATAATTTATAAGGAAAAGCAATTGCTTCATATGGATACAGTTTATAATAGTCAAGGCAAATTTGTAGACATGCTTGTGTTTTGCTATGTTTATGGTAATTTGGGGGGCATTATCTTGTCATACATTGAATAAGTATTACTGCAGATTGTATCCTGACTTTGGAATCATATAAAGCAAAATTAAATAGGTAATAAAAATACAAGTGTTGCCATTTCTGATGCCTTTTAGAAGTTTCTAGTCCCCTGTCTGTCATGTTCATGGCTTCGGTGTTTAAGAGTCCCTAACCAAAAACAAGTTTGCAGACTGTGAGTTCTGACCTAACTCATTGGGGTTGATTTACTAAAGACAATAAAAACTGTGCACTTTGCAAAGGGCAGTTGTTCCAGAGCTTAGTAAATGAACAGAAGCTCTGCTGATTTCCATCATCCAATCATGTGCAAGCAAAAATGCTGTTTTTTTTTTTTCATTTTCCCTGAACGCGATTAAATATTGTTTTCAAAGTGCAGCTTTACCTCATTTACTAAGCTCTGAAGCAACTGCACTTGCAAAGTGCAAAGCCCAATTGCCTTTAGTAAATAAACCCCACATATTTGACTTGTATTTGCTCAAGTCATTGACCTACTGAGTACTTAAACCAGAGGGTCAGAACGATAGATAGGAATCTAGCAGATTCTAAAAAAGCCAACATTAATGGTTTATGTATTTCTATATCGAGCAGCTCGTTTTGCCCCCGAATCTTGTCTTCTGGGGTCCCCCGGCGGCTCTCGCGGCTCCTCCCCACATCACATAACCCCCCAGGAGAAGCGCTCTCCTGAGGTGGTTACCTTGCGGGCGCGCTCTCGAGTCCAGCAAGCCGCCGAATGTATGACAGAGCCCCGCCCCCGGTGTCTGTATCATTGGATTTGATTGACAGCAGCGGGAGCCAATGGCTGCACTGCTATCAATCTATCCAATCAAGAGCCGAGGACCCCAGGCACAGTGACAGAGCATTCCCGCTGGGTCAAGTTCCAGGGCTCAGGTAAGTAAGATGGGGGGGCTGGGGGGCCGGTCACTGCTGGGTGTTTTTTCACCTTAATGCATTAAGGTGAAAAAACACAAAGGTGTACAACCCCTTTAACCTTTCTTAAAACATTGCTAAAAACCTTTTTAATACATTGTTAAAAACCTTGCCACTTAATATTTACTAAATTTCGTTGACCTGTCCAAAAATGCTTCTAAAAAAAAAATCGCTATTTTCCTTTAACTGCTTGCCGACCAGCCGCCGCAGTTGTACTGTGGCAAAATGGCACGGCTGAGCGAAACGCTGTTATCTTACGTCGCTTTGCCTTTTGGCCTTTTGGCCACTAGGGGCGAGTGCGCGCCGCTGGAGGCATCATGTGCCTGGAGCCGATGCGAGTGCCCAGCGAGCGCGATGACCGCCGGGCACCCGCGATCACTCGTGACAGAGTGAGAACTGAAATCTGTGTGTGTAACCACACAAATCCTGTTTTTTTTAGTGGAGTAGAGACAGATCGTGTTTTCATACTAGGTATGAACACCGATCCCTCTCTCCTCCTAGACATTCCCATCCCCCCTATTAGAACACACTAAGGGAACACAGTTAACCCCTTCATCGCCCCCTAGTCTTAACCTCTTCCCTGTCAGTGACCTTTATACAGTAATCAGTACATTTTTATAGCACTGATCGCTGTATAACTGTCAATGGTCCCAAAAATGTGTCAAAAGTGCCCAATTTGTCCTCTGCAATATCGCAGTCCCGATAAAAATCGCAGATCGCCGCCATTACTAGTAAAAAAAAAGAATAATAAAAATGCCATAAATCTATCTCCTATTTTGTAGAAGCTATAACTTTTGCGCAAACCAATCAATATACGCTTATTGCGATTTTTATTACCAAAAATATGTAGAATACATATCGGCCTAAACTGAGGAAAAAAATTAGCTTTTTTTTAAAAAAAATGGGGATATTTATTATAGCAAAAAGTACAAAATATTGTGTTTTTTTTTCAAAATTGTCGCTCTTTTTTTGTTTATAGCTTTTTTTGTTTATAGCAGAGATGATCAAATACCACCAAAAAAAAGCTCTATTTGTGGGGAAAAAAGGACGTCAAATTTGTTTGGGTACAACGTTGCATGACTGCGCAATTGTCAGTTAAAGCAATGCAGTGCCGTATCGCAAAAAATGGCCTGGTCATCGAGCAGCCAAATCTTCTGGGGCTGAAGTGGTTAAAAAGAAACTGCCTATAAAAGTACTAGTGTTAGGGTTTGTACACAGGGTGGAGGAAGAAAAATGCTGACTCCGACCCTAAGAACACCATCCCTACAGTCAAGCACAGAGGTGCTTTGGGGCTTTATCTCTGCTAAAGGTACAGGCTGACTTTGCCGCATTGAGGGGCCGATGGATGGGGCCATGTATTGTAAAATCTTGGATGAGAACCTTCTTCTCTCAGCCAGAACACTGAAGAAGGGTCATGGATGGGTCTTTCAGCATGACAATGACCCAAAACATACTGCCAAGGCAACAAAGGAGTGGCTCAAGAAAAAGCACATTAAGGTTATGGAGTGGCCTAGCCAGTCTTCACACCTAATCCTATAGAAAATTTATAGAGGAAGCTGAAACTTTGAGTTACCAAGCGACAGCCAAGAAACTTTAAGGATTTAGAGAAGATCTGTAAAGAAGATTTGACCAAAATCCCTCCTGAGATGTGTGCAAACCTGCTAAACAACGACAAAAAACGTCTTACCTCTGTGCTTGCCAACAAGGGTTTCTCCACCAAGTATTAAGTCATGTTTTGCTTGGGGATCAAATACTTATTTTACTCACTGAACTGCAACTTAATTTATAACATTTGTTTTATGTGTTTTTTTCTGGATTTTTGGATGATATTCTGTCTCTATCATTTAAAATACACCTATGATAAAAAAAAATATAGACCCTTCATTTCTTTGTAAGTGGTTAAACTTACAAAATCTGCAGGGAATCAAATATTTATTTTCCCCACTGTACAGTAACTTACATTGTGGTAATAGGGGATGATTTATATGAAAAACTGTAAATGGGTTTAGTTACACTTTAAAGTGGACTAGCATCAGCTATATTTCCTGTTAATTGCATGCATTTTAATGAATGTGTAAATGTAACACTTACAGGTATGTAGTACAGAAATCACAGTATCGCCCCCACAAGGCCTTTTATCTGCTTTTCACTGCAGAAGGACTTTGACGTCTTTGTTCAGGCATCATACAGGGTCAGCATCCACTTCCTGGATTAAGATGGTTTTTTTTTTATAGGTGATTCAGTTACGTATTCTGTGATATGGAGGTTAGCAGGAGGAACCACAGAATGCAGTGGGAAACACAAGAGTGTGGAACTCTCAGAAGTATCAAAAGAAACTTTGAGGAGGAATTTCTATGCATTGGAGACATTGAATGATGTTCAGAAGCACGGTCAGTAAATGAGGTGGGTATTCACCTGCTTCTGTACAGCTTTTTTTTCAAGTAACTTTGTTTAAATGACAGAGTCGCTTTAAATGGAATATAAAGTCAATATATAGCTTATAATAGCTCAGCTGTAGATGGTGGGGAATGTTTACTCATTACTTGTACAGACTCTGCTCCCTGCTTTGCAGTGGTGCCCAGTGGTTGTTAGCTACTGTTGCACAACTGAACTGCACCACGTACCTGTTCATTTCCAGCCTAAAGTATAACTAAAGACAAAACTTTTTTTTTTTTTGGATAGAGTGCAGAGGGATTAAATCCCCAGTTTTTATTGCTGTCTGTGTCCCCGTTAAGGAGACTTTCTATTTGTCCTGTTTACCATAATCATTGAAAGTAAAAGTAAAAGAAAATCCCAAATTTTGGGTTGTCCCCAGAAAATTAATAGAGAGGAAATCTTCCAATGGGAACATTAATTCTGATGACCTGGGGGTCCCCAAGGAATTACATTCATTTGCAGGGATTTCCTTTCACTTCCTGGCTATGGGACAGGAAGTGAAGGGAAATCTCCACAATGGGACAAAAAAAATCTGACAGGGGTTATAGCCCTCCCTTACTCTATCCAAAATAAATAAAAAAGGTTGTCTATAGTTCTACTTTAAAGAGAGAGAAGTGGACCCCCAAAAGCCCACACTCTAAAGCAGATGGTCTCCTGCACCTTGAGTGACCCAAGGAGGATCCCACTTTAAGCCACTTCAATACTGGACACTTTCATTCCCCTCCTGCCTTACCCAATTTTCAGATTTCAAACTTTGAATGA
This sequence comes from Aquarana catesbeiana, assembly GCF_042186555.1. Classification (NCBI taxonomy): domain Eukaryota; kingdom Metazoa; phylum Chordata; class Amphibia; order Anura; family Ranidae; genus Aquarana; species Aquarana catesbeiana. The sequence continues at coordinate 782,192,454 of NC_133324.1, read as the reverse complement.
CAATTGTGTGGTCATGCAACACTGTACTTAACTATTTCAGCCCCGGACCATTTGGCTGCCCAAAGACCAGAGCACTTCAGCACTGTGTCGCTTTAACTGACAATTGTGCAGTCGTGCAACGTGGCTCCCAAATAAATTTGACATCCTTTTTTCCCCACAAATAGAGCTTTCTTTTCGTGGTATTTGATCACCTCTGTGGTTTTTATTTTTTGCGCTATAAACAAAAAAATAGCGACAATTTTGAAAAAAAGTATTAATTTTTGCTATAATAAATATCCACAAAAAATTATAAAAAAAAAATAGTTTTCCCCAGTTTAGGCTGATACGTATTCTTCTACATATTTTTGGTAAAAAAAAATCGCAATAAGCGTTTATTGATTGGTTTGCGCAAAAGTTATAGCATCTACAAAATAGGGGATAGTTTATGGCATTTTTATTAGTAATTTTTTTTTACTAGTAATGGCGGCGATCAGCAATTTTTATTGTGACTGCGACATTATGGCGGACACATCGGACAATTTTGACACATGTTTGGGACCGTTCACATTTATACAGCGATCAGTGCGATTAAAAATGCATTGATTACTGTGTAAATGTGACTGGCAGTGAAGGGGTTAACACTAGGTGGCGCTGTAGGGGTTAAGTGTGTCCTAGGGAGTGACTCTAACTGTGGGGGGTGGGGCTACGTGTGACACATCACTGATCACCGCTCCCGATTACAGGGAGCTATGATCAGTGACAGTGTCACTAGGCAGAACGGGGAAATGCTTGTTTACACTAGCATTTCCCCATTCTTCCTCTTTGTTAGACGATTGCGGGTATCCCCGTGGACATATGTATAAGTACATGCGGCGGTCGGGAACCGGTTAAATTGAATTTTTATCAGTTTTTTTTTAGATAGAGCTTTCTTTTGGTGGTATTTAATCACCCCTGGGATTTTTTATTGCTTGCTAAATAAGTAATTAAGTTATAAAATTTTGCAAATAAGTATTTTTTCTTCTTCATTCATGGGTACAGATGAGGCTGCACTGATGCACATTGATGAGGCTGCACAGGTGGGCACTGATGTGCACTGATGAGTCTGCACTGATGTGCACTGATGAGGCTGCAGTGATGTGCACAGATGAGGTTGCACTGATGGGCCCTGATGAAGCTGCACTGATGTGTACTGATGAGGCTGCACTGATGAGGCTGCACTGATGGCCACTGATAAGCTGCACTGTCAGGCACTGATAAGCTGCACTGATGGGGCTAAACTGATAATCAGGGCACTGATTAGGCTGCACTGATGATCAGGGCACTGTGTGTCAGTGTAAATGATGTACAGTACTCACTGTGCCCCTCTCAGATTGGCTTTCCTCTCCTTTCTCCTTTCTGTGAGGAAAGGAGAGTTGATAACCAGCAAAGGAGATTCAGTCTGCTTACATCTGTGACAGCTCTGATTGGACACAGCTGATCCCATGGTAAAGGGCCATTGTGATTGGCCCTTTACCCTGATCTGTGATCCACTGTGTCCAAGGCACACAGTGGTCACAGAGTGCACCAGATGTGCGCCCCAGGGGATGCATGGGAGCTGTGCATGTGGGAGGACATCCAGGGACACCCGCCCAGAACAAGGAAGCCACGCTGTAGCTGTATATTGGCTATAGCTGGGGCGGCAAGTGGTTAAGGCTGCCCAATCTTATGAGGTGTAAGTCTCTGCCCCATAAGCTTCAGATGCACCAAATTAGGAAATATAGTTCTTTATCAGTGATGTCAATTCGGGGGTCTTTGTGATTTGGCAGAGAACATTTTTCATCATTTGCTAACTTGAACATATATTTGTTTTCTACAGTCTGTTTCCTTATGAAAATAGGAAAACTGTATCAGCTTTAGTCATTTGGATATTAGAACATTGAGAGTTCTTTATGCAAATATGATCATTGCAGCTATTCTGTCTCAAGGCATATGGATCTATTTAAAATGTTTAACACATCACACTTTAAGTGCAATAGTTGGCATTGTCAGTAAGCTCTGAATTCTCAGTTATATATGTCCAAGTAGTTAAAAACGTAAGGTCCATAAGATCTCTTTACAGATAAATATGACACCACCAAGTAGATATTGTACATTCCAGCTAAGAGAATGTAGGATGAATACAATAATGGTGAAAAGTTCCTCTAGTCATTTTTTTTTTTAATTACAGAAACCTGTACTAATTAATCTGTGAACAAAGAACTTTTTAGCAATGGCAAATTCCATATGTTTACTCTTAACAATGTCACTGGGCTCAATTAAGAAAAAGTTAAAGGATAGAAAATTTTTCATGTGGCTTCAATGCTACATTGAAAATACACAAATCGTTTTAAATAACAAACTTGGTATTCCTTGGAGCACCAAAAGATATGCATACCACCACTGATATCCTAAATATAGCACTGCAAAACACAATATAGCACAGTATCTCTCTCTACAGAGAACTGCCAGCTCTCCTTAATGGCTCCATTTTTACCATATGGCTACTGTGAGCCCATCCTTTTAAAGGGGAGGGCTGAATTTTACATGGTGTCAGTCTCTTGCAACCCCATGTACAGCAAAACTCAGTCTAGGAGAGGCAGAAGCAGCAGAAGGCCCCAGTCAGTTGTGCTGTGGTGTTCATGTGCTAAAAAGAGCATGGTGACAGCAGTAAAGAATGTAGTGACAGAGATATGAGCTCATTAAACTGTTGCTTTTCCTTCACTATCCAGTCACCAGCTTGTAGGGAAGTAGGTGGTTGGACAGTTGACACTTCCTCCATGTTCTTCTTCTTGTTTGGCACCAAGTTAGAGTCACATAAGAGGCCTACCCTGGGTAGGTTCTTCTGGGTTATACTGGGCACTTTTGAATAGGGTCATGGCCTTACACGTGAGTTAACTTTACATAAACAGATGAACTTGAGTAAACTCTCTTGATATAGAGAAACACCACCATGGCCACTGATGCATTTAGTAGGGACATGTTGAGCCAATGCTCTCTAAACCTGTCCAGCGTATCTCTGCTACCTCACTCCCAGTAACAGAAGAGGGTCCTGCCATGCACCCAGTGGGGAACTTGCTGGGGACCTCTCTGGTGCTGATCTGCTCCCGTTGCTTTGGGAAAAGGCCCTGCTCATGAAGAGAGTGCTGCAAGAAGATACCTCACCTGCCTCATATACACGCTTATGACAGGCTGCTATAGAAACCGCCATTATCCTTGGTAACCACTTATGTCTTCACATTGCATTATTCTTAGTCTGCTGGCTTCATACCCAAATGTGTATAACTGACCCAGGCTGTAGACTATGTGTGCTGGTTAATTGCATTACACCCTTTTAGTAACTTCAGACCAGGCAAAAGCAAAGTTTCAAAAGTTTTACTTAAATAATGTGGCAGGACACTAGAGCAAAAGCAACAGTCTTTCCCTAAACTAATCCCTAACTCTGACTAGTGGCTGCCCCAGTGTACCTGCACAAGAAAGAGTCCATTATGGCAGAATTCCAGCATTGGTGTCTTCTGGGCATTTTGTAGCTCTCAGTTGTCCCGTACTCGGTAGAGGTTCTTCAGCCATAGGTGCTCTGGATTCGGCAGAAGGCTGTGTGGACTGACCCCAGTAACAGCGACATGTCAAGTAATTTGTACACCTACTCACTCATCACTCCCCCCTTAGTCCCCCCTGTCCTATTTTATACAATACTGGACCAATGGGTTGGAACCAGAAAAAGCCCACCAAGAAATAACTGGGAAATATATTAGCACTAATGTTTCTGGCTGGGGCAGCATAACCTGCTTACAAGCTGATGCAGTTACAAAACCTAGTTGTATTAATTATCTGTAGTAGAAAAAACGTAGGTCCCCAGGCTGGCATTGATGTCAGGCAAAGCTGTGCAAATCTCAAGCATGGACAGAAATAGAAATCCTTTGGCAAGTAAAACACCTCTTATGTATTTATTATACCTATTTAGCTGTTTGCCTGGAATTCAACTTTACATATATCCTTCCTGTGCTTTCTGGGTCTCTCTACATGTGCAAATTTACTTTACAGCCAACAATATAGTCATTATTTATGAGGTTTTGTGATCAAATTTTACATGATGGATATTGGATTATAAGGTAATCTATAGCAAGAAACAAGGAATGGATATTCTATATGTAGAACTCATATGTTGGAACTTACTTCTGTAAGAGAATAATAATGGTGTATTCATTTGTGAAAAATCACAGATTACATTTTTTGAACTGTAAATTTAAATTTGTACATCTGTTTCAACACTTGAGGCAAAGACGTCTTTTGAAATATTTTATAAACCAACATGTAAAAATGTAAAATAAACAATGAGCTAAAGTAGTTTCAAACTTGGCGTTTTTCAGCAACAGCATCTGGACAGGTGCAATCCTTTCTAAAAACCCACTTAATTGTAGTGGTGAGCTGACATTTGGGATGGTCAAATGGAAAATGATCAAAAGTTTATACACTGAATATACAAAGTCCACTGTAATTATCATTTGGTCTTGAAAGTGTGGATTTCAAATGTGTAAGCTGAGAAAGGGAATTTTTCCAGGAATCCATTAGTGTTCACAGGAAAGGTATAGATAATGGAATACAACCAAATATTCATTTATGATATCACGTACAGAAATGCAATATGTACTTCATGATTTATTTTCATAACTGCTGACAGAAATTTATGAAGTGTATTTATTTCCTAAAACAACTGAAATATTTCCAATGTATGCATAATACGTTAGGTTGTTGTAGCTGTACTAGTGCACATGCAAACAAAAACAATAGCGTACTGTTCGAGATACTATTTTTTATATGTCGGTATATGGACGTTAGTGAGAATAAAAGAAGTATATTGGACAGTACTCAATTGCATTGTCTGCATAAGAAATTTTTGCATCATGCTTCTTAATGGACATAGACATATCCAATACTTATTTTTGATAATTGGTAAGTTTGACTAAATGTTATTATTATCATTTGTTTTCACCAATAAACTTTGGTACATTAAGTGGTAAATAAATACTGGCCAAACCCCAATGTATTTCCTGTTCATAACTGTAATGATTAATTATGCCAACCTTTCTGTTTAGCACACAAATCTTTCTTCTCTTCATTCTGAACCATAGTCATGCTCCATTCTGTTAGATCATGTGCTTTCACATGTTTTAAAGTGTTTTTATAATAAGGCTCACCTACAATACTTTATTGCCAGGCAAGCCATGCCCTGTTCTTAAAACAGTACAGGCACACACTGGAGGTGTTATAGGGAAGTCATTGGAAATGGAAAAAGAAAAGAATATGTAGGGGTAGAGTAAAGATATACAGGCCAAGGTAACAAAGGCTTTGGGGAAAGCACCATTGGAGGAATGTGAACTTGTTTGAATAAAGCAAATCTGAAACATTCCTAAGGGAAAACAGGTAACATTGTGGTAACTGCAAGTACCTGCTTTAAGATTCAGACTGATCTCTTTGTCCCTACTCAGCCCCTGGGGTCCTGTACATAGTGCCTAAAATTTAGCCAAAACTTTACATTAATCCCTACCTGAACTGAGTTCCACCCTATGACAAATATCTTTCTAATATTAGAACCTCTACTGACCATTGCAGTTCTGATATTAAACATTTGAAATACAGGGGCAGGCTTAATGTCCGTAACATTTACTATGCAAATGTATCAACATTCATGCAAGTGAATAATACCCATAATGTTTGTCATACGTGTTCAGTAGTTTTATTGTTGCTTTTTGCTGGGTGAATGTAACAAAAAAAAGGTTTGGGAACAATGACTGACAGGTTAATGTAAACAAAAAGTGTTAAAAAAAAAAAATGAAAATTCACACCAGGCTCTTTAGGGTTGATATTATGTCAAGGTGGTTGAAGCCCTCCTCTTCTAGTTTGCTGGAGCAGTATGCCATTTATGAATCAGAGTAGAAAGTGGATCCTACTCAATTTTTTTGGTTGTCTATGATGTGGGAGGGTAGCCAGAGATCTGAAGGGAAATTGAACAAAGACTTGAACACACTTGCCTCAAACAATTCCTCCAGTCCCCTGCATTCATTTGACTCATCTTCAGTTGCATTTTACACTACACTATGGAAGCTAACTCCTAGCATCAATAATACATAAACCTCACCGCTGTGATGATGTGTTTCCTACTTCCCTCCATCCGGGTTCCCACTGTCATTTTTACACTGGACATGTAGCTCAAATTACACTTTCGCATTGGAGCTTCTGGAAGTATAATGTCATTTCGGGACAATTACTGCAAAGCCTTCTCACCAGAAGGACTGCTTTCCACTGAAGGAAACATGTTTTGGAGGACCTTAGATTGAACTTCCCTCATGAGAAGAGCACATAAGGGCAATAGAATCACACAAATATTGACATGGGTAAGGGAAAACTCAGGGGACAGCTTCAGTCACTAAATTACACAACACTCTATGGCTGTCAAAGGGTCCCTTTATAATGAAGAGCCAGAAATTCTACTCATAGGATGCTAAGGCTGACACTGAAATCACATCCCTCTGCCCCTTCATCTCCTTACTTTTGCAAGAGGTTGGGGCTCACCATTGGCAGATATCCCACATCCATTCAGAAGAGGGAAGAGACAACCAAGTACAAGACCAATGTTAATTGCCCTTCTCAGATAATGAAAAAGTACCAATTAAAATCCTCAAAAAAGTCCCACGATATAAATCTATCATTAATTACATCATCCAGTGTTGCAGATCGACACCAATCACTGTAAATAACATTACTGAACACTATTCACTCTCAATGGTAACAACCATTAATAGAGAAAGCTGTAATATATAGTAGCAGTATATCATTTAGAAAAAGGCTACTATATACAACGTTCAGCTCCTGTCAAACAAGCTAAAGATTCTGTGTTCAGATGAATGCCTAAACAAACAAAGTTTTGTCCAAGCCTGTGTTTAATGAGTGTGGGATACACAGAGGAGGAAAAGGGTGCCAAACACAAAAGTGAAATGCAGTTACTGGTTACTGCAACAGTCCATGAACAAAAGAAGTGCAACTTGGCTCTCCATGTTAACCCTTGGGTATCTTGATAGGGCTACAGTCCTTAACTACCATGGTGGTCCCGCAGTCCCATCATCTGAGGAACAGATGTTAGAGACCAAACCTATGTAGGTCTTCACACTAACAGTGGGCATATCTCCTAGGGAGTTTTCAGGGACAGCGTTCCACCAGTGTATGAACCATAGCCCTGATCCTGTACAGCATCCCATGGATAACTCACCATGTTGCACTAAGTGCAAGATCCAGTGCCCACAGCAACATTACAGACCAGTGCTACATCTACTTCTTGGCAGGGCCTAAGTAAAATCCCCAATTACCCAGACGAGTAGTAAACTGATCCATGAAGCTGCAAGGTGAAAGCCACAGAGGCTATGAGCAGCTAGTGAAGTTGTTAGAAAAGTCTTGATGTAAAAAATCGCAAAGGAAAAATTTAAATAGCAAAGAAAAAAGTTGGTATCTTTCAGATAAGAGAGAAAATGTCAATTCACCTAAGCACACTAGAAAAAACAAATACTCTGCTAAAGTGTAAGGGCTATCCTTAGAGCTTTGTTTGCCAGTGTCCATTCACCTGAGGGTAGCTTCATGGTCCAAGACTAAGGTGCTGTGTCCTGTAACATATAATTAAATAAGGCCAGGTATCTGTGTTTGCCCATCCAGACTCCTCCTCTGCTGCCTGTCATGGGTTACTTCAGTTTGTATATAACCATTGTTCTTCCCCTAGTACGTCTGCAATACCTAATCATTTACATCCATTTATTTCAGATTATAGAAAATAACAAAGATTACAATGTTATATAATTGATTTGGCTAGATAATATGGCATTAGTGTCCCTGAATATTACTGATGTTCCGGATGATAGCAAAAGCCCTATAATGCATGACCCAATCTGCTTAAAAAGTGAAGGAAAAAAAAAAATCTTTCCTAAAAGCAGCATAGCTATGGAATAGATCAAATAGACCATCTTTCTATTATGCCACTATAACATATTATCTGTGCCTCTGTTATAATCAACAAAGGGTCTATCTGATAAGTGATGCACTATGCAAGCAAAAAATAAATCACTGTGGCTGATGGCAATTATATCAAATTTTTAATGATATGATCATTCCATCCTGTTATGAGCCTAAACACCTGCCGTTGACAATGTAGAGTATAGTTCCAGTGTCTGCCAGTGGGTGTCCCCCAGCAGGTCCCAGAAATTAGCCTTTTCCTGGCGCTGGCTACAGGGAGGGTGTTTAGCTCCTCCTAAGTAATCTCTCAGTGCCTTAGCGTTTTTATATGCCCATTTGCTCTGTTTTGCTGGCAGTTATTCATTTCTACTTCCTGTTCTTGCCTCATGTGAACCTGATCCTCATCTTTGCCCTGTACCTGACTCATCTTACCTGCTATTCCTTGCCAGTCATCCTTACCCTGCTGCCTCCTGTGTATCTGATCTGATCCTTCTGACCCATTGTACCCACAGTTTCTTGTACTTCTCCCACCTGACCCTGCTTTTCTGTTTCCTCCTGTTTCTTCTACTGTATGTAGGCCTGACCAGTGGCCTCCTTAAGATGTGGGAGTCATTATGTCCCCACTGCAGCTTGTTCCTCCTCCTCACTAAGAAGGAGAGGGATGGTATTAGCCACATTGTTAGCTGAAAACCTAGGCCCCAACACACAGATTTTCCAGGGGAGAGAAGTGAATAGGAATGCAAGCTGAAACTGTAGGAACCAGGGAGAGAATAGAGAACACATTTTCCTAACCCCACTCAGCCCCCTGCATCATAACAGAAGCTGTGTGGAACAAGAGAGGTAGACCTACCAGCTGTATTGTGGCCTACCTCTTATCCACCTCCATCCATCCCACCAGAGTGCCCATGAGAGGATAATCAGTATCCTAGTGGACACTAGTAGGATATCAGATTCGTGGGCTTCCCTTAGCCCCACCTTGTGCTTTGAAGCTTGACTACACTTATTTGTGGGCACTAGTACTCTGGCAAACTTTATTTAAAGGTAGTCTACCCGCCCTTTCACTGTCGGTTGTATAAGGACACTTTGCAATTATAACTTTACACTTTGGGATTACAAATACCTTTATTTAATGGTTACACACACCACCATTGATTTTAAATGGCCCCACCACTGGCAGACTCTGCCAATAAACACCAGTATTATTCACGTCTCTGTCATGTTGTAATAAAGCCCAATTTTCATCATCAGTGTGTCAGTGTGTTGTAAGGTCCAGTTACGGGGTGGGATACTACTGGGAATGATAGGAGAGACCCTCATATATCAGCAGCTTCTGCAAGGGTAGTGCTACATTAATAATTTTTAATCAGAGAATATCAATATGTAAGATACTGATTCTCGTATATGCCAAAACAAAGTGTGTTATATGATAGTTGCACATAATCCACCTGTTGTAAAACTTGTCTATTTATAGTGTTACAAAATACAACCTTATCCAGTCTACAGTTACCACTATTCATTGTCCAACATTTGATTTGCTCCTCTGAGCAAAATATAGTTTTTGCTTTTGATCTAAGTAATATAAAATATTCTGTCCAGCTTAGGAGGCAAAGCAATGGTTATACAAAACAGAGGATTATAAAACATGATACTCATTTAATAATATAATGTTCAGCAACAACTATCCCTAAGGGACATGAAGTATTTCAGAAAAATTCTTTCCAACAGACTTAAGAACGCTTTGCATGGTTTCCATGGCTGTATATGTAAATACTTCAAGCTTGGCCTTATTCCATTAAGACATTTAGAATAAAAAAATAGTTTTAGACATAACATGATTGGACAAATTTATAATGCTCCTGGGAAAGTTTACCTGACAATCAACCAACTCATCCTTTAAGCTGAACTATAGGCACACACTAACAACCAACAGAAGATAACTTAAATGCTGTTGAATATGAACTTGATACCAAAAAAAAAACCATTATAAATACATGCTTTATTTGGTAAAATTTGTTTATATTATGCATCTGTGCACCAGCACCTTCAAAAAATGCATCGGTGAAGCTGTGCAGTGAATGCAACTTCTTCCACGCCCTCTACTGAACAGCTGAGAGGGGGGGGGTTTGGGACTTTGAATGAGGCACATTGTATGTACCTCCATCCTGGGTACGAGTAGGTGAAAAGAAAATGGAATGTGGGACTTTAACCACTTCAGCCTCGGAAGAATTTACCCCCTTCCTGACCAGAGCATTTTTTGCGATTCGGCACTGCGTCGCTTTAACTGACAATTGCGCGGTCATGCAACGTGGCTCCCAAACAAAATTGACGTCCTTTTTTCCCACAAATAGAGCTTTCTTTTGGTGGTATTTGATCACCCCTGCAGTTTCTATTTTTTGCGATATAAACAAAAAAATAGCGACAATTTTGAAAAAAATTGCATTATTTTTTACTTTTTGCTATAATAAATATCCCCAAAAATTAAAAAAAAAATTTTTTTCCTCAGTTTAGGCCGATACAAATTCTTACATATTTTTGATTAAAAAAAAAATCACAATAAGCGTTTATTGATTGGTTTGCGCAAAAGTTATACAAAATAAGTGTTTACAAAATAGGGGATAGTTTTATGGATTTTTTTTTTACTAGTAATGGCACCGATCAGCGATTTTTATTGTGACTGCAGCATTATGGCAGACACATCAGACATTTTTGACACAATTCTGGGACCATTGTCATTTATACAGCAATCAGTGCTATAAAAATGCACTGATTCCTGTGGAAATGACACTGGCAGTGAAGGGGTTAACCACTAGGGGGCGGGGAGGGGTTAAGTCAGTACTAGGGAGTGTTTTCTAACTGTAGGGGGGATGGGCTAGCTGTGACACATCACTGATCTCTGCTCCCGATGACAGGGAGCAGAGATCAGTGACACTGTCACTAGGCAGAACGGGGAGATGCTGTTTACATCAGCATCTCCCCGTTCATCCTCTCCGTGAGGCGATCGCGGGCATCCCCGCAGTGATCAAGTCCGCAGGACCCGCAACCCGACTCACAAATCTCCCGGCCGCCGCGCGCCAGCGGCGGTGCGCATGCAATGGCACGGCGGGAAATTCAATGGGACTTACCTGTACGCCCATTTGCCCAGCTGTGCCATTCTGCCGACGTACATTGGCGTGCGCCGGTCGGGAAGTGGTTAAATGAGGCAATTGACTTGTGGAGGTAGAGTGCTTGTAAAACATTATTTATTTGTAACAATAATATAAAACAGTTAAAAAAAGTATTTTCATATATCTGGCATACAGATGGCATAAGCGTAATAGATACATATATGTCAACTTGGCAGCACATAAGAGATAATAAATATTAATAAAGTATAATACAAGGTATTTCCTATTAGAAGGCATTGGTAACCCATATGCAAAAGAGCTGCTGTAAGATAGATGCACATACATGAGTGGTTACATACTACAATTTTGAATATATAAAAGATATATATGGGCCAGATAATAGGTAGTGAGCCAGGCTTGACTGAGCACCCCATGGAAACTCAACGCGTTTCATGGCATCTGCCATTCATCAGGAGTTGGGTACAGAAGTAAACCGTAAATACCCCACCCCAGCCAGGAATACACCCACATGGCATGCCCGACTGCCACAGCATATTCCACATGTGTGGGAAGGATTGCAAGTATGATGTTCTGGAAATGTGATAAAAAATGTGAAAAACGTGAAAAAAGTGTAAAAAAGTGAAAAAATGTGAAAAGTGAAAAAACATGATAAGGGTTTTTAGAGAAAAAAAAAAAAGAAAAATACAGTGCGGACGGAATGTATTCAGACCCACTTACATTTTTCACTCTTTGTTATATTGCAGTCATTTGCTAAATTTAAGTTCATTTTTTTTTCTCATTAACCCCCATAGCAATATTTCCGAGTCTGACTCAGCGTGGATGTTCAATACCAAAAGCGGTATCCCCGAGCGAGACTCGGGATCGCATTGCAGGATCCTTGTAGAGGATACTTACCTTGTCCCCTGGATCCTGTGATGTCTCCCCGCTGTGATCTGCGAGCCGCCGTTTCTCGCTCGATTCACAGTGCCAAGCTCCGTTCCCTGCGAGCGTTGCAACGCACGGGGACGGAGTTCGGCGCCAAATTCAAAAAGTAAAACACACAGTACTGATACAGTATACTGTAATCTTACAGATTACAGTACTGTATCAAATAAGTACACATCCCCTTTGTCCCTAGTGGTCTGTCCAGTGTCCTGCATGCAGTTTTATATTATAAAAACTGTTCTTTCTGCTTAGAAACTGGAGATTGTCCATAGCAACCAAAGCTGTCCCTTTACATCAAAAGTGGTTTTAGACCAGCTAGAAAACAGCAATAATAAATTAGAATTGTGGGGAAATCCATCATCAAACACTAAAAGTAACGAAAGCGACAATTCTGCAACTGAGCAAATTACAGTGTTTTTGATTTGATTACATTATTGAATATTTTTTATTATTATTATATTATTATTTGTTATAATTATTTATAGTTATTTATTATATTATAATTTTTTATTTCGTTTTTCAAACTTGATCATACCCGGGATGTCTACTAGACTCTTGTTTGGACAGATTTAAGTAAATTATTCCTAAGAATTACAGTCCTATAATATAAAACGCCAAATTTCTCTGCAAAATAATTGTACTGCTTTCAGCATCAAAAATCTGAAATAATCATACCGCCATGGTTTTGGATGACATCATTGTGTGTCACCCTTACATCTTTTCTCATGACTGTCTTTTCATTTATAGACATGTATTTATCGTGCTGATCTCAATCATACCACCCCCTGAAGAAGAGTAACGCTCGAAACGCTTCGGGCTTCTCCCGTATCCATGTTCTTTTACATAATACGGAGTATATGATTGTATTTTTTGCATTGTACTGTATTGCATGTTCATCGTCTATGCATCCTGTGTATTTTACATTTCTGTTCCTCCCTTTGCATCATCCAATCTTGTATACCCACATGTTTTTTTAATAAACACTGTACTCACACTTACTACAAGAGTAGTCGTTTCCCTTTAAAGTCCCATAAGAGGAATAAATTCCATATACATAGATTGTCCGGGATGTGGGTAACTTTACTCTCCAGACCAACCTAGCACCTCCCTCCCCATTTCTCTTTTCTTTTTACGTACTCTACTGACCAGCTGACTGCCTTCAAACTACAGTTCCCAAAATACACTGTAACACTGTTTTGTTGAGGGATGTGCAGAGAGTGGTAATTTAGGCTTCGTTTAGGCTGGGTTCACATTGCGATAGGATTTTGATCTGACTTTCAGTGCAAATATGTAGTGCAAGTTTGATAAGGTTTGTTTATTCCACAGGCCCAAAATCGCACTGGAATCACACCAAAGTAGTACAGGAACCTTTTTTAAAATCACTCAGTCCTAAGTCACATTGATGTGAATGGGCTCTATTATAAACAACGTGATTTACATTGTCATGCGATTCTGTGCAACAAGGTTTTTCCTTAGCATTGACAAGCTTTCCCTTTGTTATTGCTTGTATAGCACTCCAAAACCGACATGCTGTCAGAGAAAATACTCTCAATAGAATGACATGACTATGCTTTTAAATTCCACTAATTAGGAAAATAATACTTTGTCATTAGAAAGATTTTCCAGCTGTCTAAATTTAACATTTAGATTTTTTTTTCAGTATTTCAGGCATGTTGTTGAGCAAGTGTCATAGACAAGGAAAACAAATATACAGTCGCTCTGCCTGTGCATAGAAAAATACCACATCTTAATGTGTGTATACTTGTCCAAGTAAGAGATCTCCACAAATAATAATTTATAAATAAATACCTACATACATAGAGTGTATAGAGTACATGCTTTCTATTAATAATAAATTACTCCAATGGAAGATCATAGATGCTCATGTGATACAGTTATAATATTTTTATTTGTAGTTGCTTCATAGTTCTGTGTTAGAGGACCACACTCAATTATTTATCCAAGGGTGAGCCAGTGACCAAGTGACCAGAATACTATTTGGATATAGTTGGATTTCATGCTTTTTCCGGGGGAAATGTTTTAACCCGGTCTCATGCATTGCTCAAAATTCCCTATTTGTACCCATTGTTTGGAATAATATTTATAATTGTATTAATGAGACAGTTTCCTTGTAACCAGTGTTCTCCTGCTACTCTGTACTTTTTAGGAGCATCTTAAGTTTCCCCACTATCAGAAGGTCAAAACCGTAATTCATGATGGGAGATCCTGAAATTGACAGTGCAAGGCCAGAGATGAGTGGTGCAAGGCCACCTACTGCCAAGCTCAGTTCTCTCCCAATTTTTTCTCCATCATCTACCAGTGCAGAAAAGACAGCACTCTGGAATAAAGTGGAGCCTGATACAATAGTAGTGTATGACCCTCCATTTTCACAACCTAATTTAATAATGCTTCACAAAATATTTAAGCAAAATGTTAGGAAATTAAGAAATTTAGAGACAAATTTAGCCATCACTTAAAGGATAAGTTCACATTTGGGAACACATGTTACATGTTCCACCTGTTTTTAGGGTGGAACATGTAACATGTTCCCAATGCTGCAACCACTGCCCACTGTGACAGCAGTACGGGCAGAAGTTTCCCCTACTGGTTGTCACTTTAAAATCAGCACCGCCCACACGGTTGTGTCATTTATTCACACAGCTCTGTGTGTGGATGAACTACAAGCCCCAACATCCTTTGTGGTTGTCGGCTTGTAGTTCTCAAAGAACTACCACAGTGCTGTGGAGTGCCATGGCAGTTCATTGATTTCTTCCTGTCAGTATATCTGCCTGCCCATATGGGATGTACGGTATACAGATATACTGACAAATTTGAAGGAGACCTGCATGGCACCAGCGATGCAATGCTTTACAGGTTCCAAAAGAAAAAAAATAATGAGTGCACATTTAAGCTGTCAGCTTGGAAACTTTGAGCTGAGTTCCACCCAAAAGTGGAACTTCCACTTTAAGGCCTCTTCCCCAGCTCCTGTTTATGAAACTGAGCTTTTGGGGAAGATGTGGGGAGCGGGTACCAGGTTTTGACAGGTACCCGCTGCCACTATCGTTCCGGTCACCTTAGCCCCCCTTCCCCCTACCTCCCGATCTCTTCTGGGACATATAACAGGTCCTAAAAGACTTTGGGACCAGTCACAGAGCGCAGTGCCACTCGCGCATGTGCAGTGGGCACCTGGCTGTGAAGCCGCAAGCTGTCACAGCAGGGTGCCCGGAATAGAGACGCCAACACCGTGGAGTTAGGAGAGAGGGAGAAAACTGCTGGGGTGAATGCATCACTGGATCGTGGGACAGGTGAGTGTGTGTTT
This sequence comes from Aquarana catesbeiana, assembly GCF_042186555.1. NCBI lineage: Eukaryota > Metazoa > Chordata > Amphibia > Anura > Ranidae > Aquarana > Aquarana catesbeiana. The sequence goes on along the minus strand of NC_133324.1, from coordinate 782,177,094 downwards.
ATTAAAAGTCAGCAGCTACAGTTTTTGAAGCTGCTGATTTTAATAAACACACAAATGACTGGAACTCTGCTTTAATTCATTGTCTGCATTATCCATGTTTCATATTATCCGTATTCCATCTTACCCAGTCTCCTTCTCAGAGTTTAATCCCTGCCCTAATCTTCTCTGTAAACTGATTTTTATGCTTATCACCCACTTATTGTAACTTTTTTACTAAGAAGGGGGAACGCTGTTCTCTAGAGCAATGTCCTTTCCCCCAATGCAAATACAGAAGCATAATGACATACTAAGAGGAAGGAAAAGGAAAGCCTAAGACCTCTAGACTAAGAATGCAGCACAGCCAAAACCAAGAAGTCATAAAGAATCCAAAGGCCTGCACTGTGCCTGCAAAGTATTTGGGAGACCTTCTTGAAAAGCCAGAAGACAGTTTTATAAATGTGCATGTATGCACTATTTTTAACTTGCAATTTCAGAGTTTGCATTTTGCACTTTATCTGTGTTTTAAAAGGAAAACTATAACTGTTCTGAGTTAATTTAATTTGAATTGTTTTTAACCACTTCCATACTGGGCCATAGTAATATGATGCCAGCAGAAACATCTCCTCCCTCTGGGTCATATGACATCCTCCGGTTCTTGCCGCTCCTGCGGGCCTCCGGGGGGCATGCAGTGCGGCAATCAGGATGGGGTGTATCCCTCGGACACAGTCCATCCATGATCAGAGTAAAGAGCCAATGAAATTGACTCTTTAACACATGACCAGCTGTGTCCAATCACAGCCAGTCACAAATGTCAACAAACGGCTGTAGTGCAGTTTCCAGGTTCTCCTCCTCAGTTTGTGAAGAGGTGACCTGGAAGAAATATATGTGCTACAGTACAGTGATGTGCCCTGATTGCCCCACAAATAAAAAGGGCTTGTCACCAGCCTATCAGATGACCGGTCACCAGCCCCAGAGTACCTGTCACCATCCCTGGAGTAACTGTCACCAGTATCAGAGTACCTGTCACCAGAATCAAAGTACCTTTCACTAGCCCCGAAGTAACTATCACCAGCATCAGAGTAACTGTCACCAGCATCAGAGTACCTGCCACCAGCCCCAGAGTACCTGTCACCAGAATCAAAGTACCTGTCACTAGCAACGAAGCATCAGAGTACCTGTCATTAGCATCAGAGAACCTGCCACCAGCCCCAGAGTACCTGTCACCAGCATCAGAGTACCTGTCACCAGCATCAAAGTACCTGTTATTATGACAATTTTGTGTAGAAAAAAAAAATGTATCCATTTTCCCAAGAATTGTGGGCAAAATGACAACTTCAAAACATTTACCATGCCTCTTACTAAATACCTTGGACTGTCTACTTTCCAAAAAGGGGTCATTTGGTGGGTATTTGTGCTGTCAGGGCCTCAAGAAATGAAATAGGCCGTCAGTATATCAGGTGTAATTAATTTTTAATGATTTGCACCAGGGGCGTTGCTAGGGGGTGGCTACTGGGGCTATAGCCCCGAATCTGGGGGCAATAGCCCCGAGTCTATTGCTGCAGGGTCCCTGCCTAACCAGCGGGTTGCGACTGCTACGGCGGGATGGGCTAGCTGCATGAGAGAGGCAGAGGAAAGGAGAGAAGCGAGTGGACGGACGAGCAGAGATGACATCTCTCTTCGCCTGCTCCACATCAGCGCTCTTCACAGCCAGGCCTCTTCAATTTGGAAGTGAGGTGCGGCGAGCAGCAGAGAGATGACATCATCTCTCACTGTCCTCCACACATCAGCACTTTTCCGCCCTCACAGCACAGTGGAGTGGAGGTCATGTGCTTCCTGTCATCGTGGAGCTCCACTTTGCAGCCAGACCCGGTGCGGCGGGGAGCAGCGAGATTACATCATCTCTCACTGCCCGCCCCCCGCATCACCGCTCTCCTGCTCTCACTAAATGGACAAGTGCTGTCAGCCTGCCACCAATGCAGCATCAATGCACATTTGGTGGCACTGGCTGGCATGGCAAGTGACAATCCACATCAGTTGGCAAGTGACATGGCAAGTGACAATCTGCAAATGGTGGCAGGAGATGTGGCAATCTGCAAATGGAGCCAGGAGACGTGGCAAATGACAATCTGCAAATGGTGGCAGGTGACGTGGCAAGTGACAATCTGCAAATGGTGGCAAGAGATGTGGCAAGTGACAATCTGCAAATAGGGGCAGGAGACGTGGCAAGTGACAATCTGCAAATGGTGGTAGGAGACGTGGCAAGTGACAATCTGCAAATAGTGGTAGGAGAACATTCAAGTGACAATCTGCAAATGGTGGCAGGTGACGTGGCAAGTGACAATCTGCAAATGGTGGCAGGTGACGGTGGCAAGTGACAATCTGCAAATGGTGGTAGGAGAACAGGCAAGTGACAATCTGCAAATGGTGGCAGGTGACGGTGGCAAGTGACACACTGCATCTGGTGACATGCCCAGGGCTCACACTGATTCTGCAGTATAGTGAGTTGAACCACTTCATTATATATTAGAATGTAACAATAGAAATAATGTACTTCAATCACCCTGTCTCGCCCCCCACCCCCCCCCCCGCCCCCCGGCGAACATGCAAAAAGATTGGTGACTGCTGCTATGGGCTCTAGCTCCAGATCTTTTGCAGACCTAGCTACGCCCCTGATTTGCACCATAGCTTGTAGACTCTATAACTTTCACACAGACCAATTAATATACACTCATTTGGGTTATTTTTACCAAAAATATTTAGCAGTATAAATCATGGCCCAAATGTAAGAACAAAAATTACTTATTTGCAAAATTTTTTAATAGAAACCACCGGGTACCCTCTCCGCTCACCACCAGGCGCGCCACCTGAAACCCTCAATCCAGAACGCTTTTGAGTCGTATCATCAAGATATGTCAAGAGTAATAGGACATAAGTTAAGTAGTGTTTTGTATCAGCTCCTGTTCAAGTTATTTTTTAATGAATTAATGTATTATTATTATTAATATTATTAGTATTATTTTAAGTTTCCAAAAGTTACAGAGGCAATATTTAGCTCATCATCTGATGCATATACAGTTTTTGTTGACATAATTGCATAATTGTATGTTTCAGTCATTGACTTTTATTTTACATATGAACATTTTATGCTGAAGTATCAAATTATGTTGTCTTGGTCTTGGTAAATATTTTTTGTGGTAATGCCGGTCTGCTGTATAAAGAATCACTGTGCAAACAATGGATATGACAGATATATGACAATATATTAACAAATATGCGGATTTGTCTGTATTGTGTAGTTACCATGATTTTAGTTCAAGTTGCATTTTGTAAACCTTTTCTCTTTAAACTTCCTATAAACAACCCGACTGCCAGGTATGCATGCTCATGTGCTCTTATTAGAGATGGGGTGATCATGGGATGATCTCATATTATGTTTCTTTTTTTAAGGAAACCAAGGGTTAGCCCATGCACTCACATACATTAATTCCATATTGGGCATTATGGCTGCCCATCTTTTTGAAGAATGGATAGAATGTCACAGGAGGTGTGAAAGGCTGGTGCTTGAATTCCTCAGAATATTAGCATTATCTGAATATAGAGATTTCCAGGGGGGCTTAAAAAGCTGACAAAAAAAAGTATGTAGAGGGACTGAAGGTTATTGCATTGTACTTATGCTGCTAGCTTACTGGAATTTTACAGTGGAAATGTGCACTGTAAGGGTTAAAAGATTTAACACAAAATACCGTTATAATTAGGTAAAAACTATTTTATCACCTCTGCAGGACAATAGTAGGACTACGAGGTGTGTCTAGAGAGTGATGAGAATGAAATTTTAAAAATTAATTTATTGGAAATGTTTCATTGTCTCCTTCACCTGCACCTTGTGAGTGTACACAATGCTCCCAGCGATTTTTCTCTTCTTCCTAGTATCCCTGGAAGTCTTCAAGAAGATTGCAGAGGAAACGGGAATTACCAAGTCAATTGTTCATCAAATCTTGACTTAGGATTTGAAAATGAGAAAGAACAGCATTTTGGTAGTGTGGATAACATCCAAAGAGCCACTATGCACGCTCTGAAAGCCATCCCACTTGAAGACTTCCAGGGATGCTATGAAGAATGGAAAAATCACTGGGAGCATTGTATAACCTCAATAGGTGCATACTTTAAAGGAAATAATGTTCAATTGTAAAATGTTTCAATAAAATAATTTAAAAAAAAATAGAGATTTCATTACTTGCTGGACACTCCTCATATTTTTCTTAAAAAAAATGATCCCAACAGATAATCATGGTCCACTAATGTCACAAAAAATGCAGCAAGAGAAGGTTGAAAATTTTGAGATTGACCCTATTGTTATATCAGGAGCACAGGTTATAGTATACAAACTGCATAAAATGGTTTTGTTAAGGGAAAACCAATGACTAAGGGAATGACTAATTTATGTATAGCTAGGCTGGAATGTAAACAGTCTTGTTTATCAAAACTGGGACTGCAAGATATAGCTATTAAATAGTTTTGTAAATACTATTTATTACCTTCATGCTTGCAGAAACTCTTGAAACGTGTTGGACCCAGTGGGAAATGCTTTTATTTAAAATATAAAAAATACTTTTTATTTTGTTACTACAACTTTTCTATAAAAAATACAGAGATCTGTTGATAAAAAAATTGTAAATAATTGTAGCTGTGTCCACTGTAAAAAAGCAAAAGCTGTAAGTCACATAAAACAAGTGTGATTGTGTTGTGAAAAATAATCAAAAATGAGAAGTTATGTTTTAGATTATTTTAATTTAAATTTGTTTATAGAAATAAACAGTGTAACTTTGTAAGCTTGGCTATAATGTTACAATCTCATTGTTTAATGTACTTAAACAGATGTATGTGAGCTTCACATTTTATTTCACAAGCAGTGACTGTTAGCCAGGAAAGGTTAATGGGGTCAGCTCTAGTATATTTCTGACCATGAAAAGGTATTTCTCAAGAATCACAAATGTATTTTTATCCAGCAGAGCACAGGTGGAGTCAGAAAGGCAGTGGAAGGGCATCATCATTATTATCATTCATTACTAGAAGACAAGCAATCTACACACATAAGTGTGAAACAACAACCAGACATTCTCCACGTGTAACCCAATACTATCTTCACTTTCTGGGTATTTCCGCCTCTTCTTTTTATTATGGTCTGTTTCACATACTAATAAGAAAGAATGGTTCAAAGATCAAGTTGTAACAGAAACAAAATTCTGATCATCAAAACTTAAAATTTACAGCTCCAAACATTAAGTACATTTAAATTTAGATTTTTTTTAAATGTTTTATTTTATTTTATGTCTGAATACAATTCATGTGAAGGTGGATTTATTTAACAGCAGCTGGATCACATCATTTCATAATATAATGAAATTATATGAAACCCAATGGGTATTAAAATAATGTGTAATATTTCTCATATGCTAGTTTTCAGTGTCATTTAATTCAACTTGCTTATACAGTAAGCTCTATGTACTTTTCACATGTACTTTCTATGTACATTTTGTAACATACCTGATGAAAGGGTCCTGCAAGGCTCTGTTCTGCAGATTCTTGGTGTGCTGGTGATATACATTTGCTTTAAATGTCTTTGGTTTCCAGCTGGCAGTTGCTGCAGCACCCATTCACATTTACAGCCATTTTTCAGTAATGTGTACATTGGCAATATTGTGTTTGAACCTATGTACTTTTCTGATGCTTGCTCCCCTATAGGGATAAGCAAATGTGTTTTGGTTCATGCTGCCAGACATTCTTTAAATACATCCAAGTCCAAAAATTGTGATTTTAAACCCCCTTTAAAGTGGAGTTCAACCCAAAAGTGGAAGCTCCGCTTATCTGTCTCCTCTCCCCCTCCAGTGCCACAATTGGCACCTTTCAGGGTACTGCAGTGAGGGAACACGAAGTCGGAGATTGCAAGATGACAGCCAGACCCTGTCTCCAACCTGGTAGGAAGGTGCAGGCAGGTGTCTGCGGTCAGCATGGAGTCTGTACCTATCATTAGCATGAAGCAAAGCCTCCTGGACTTGTGCCCAAGTGGAATGAAGACCACAGAGATTCTCTTCTAACGCAGGAATACTCTGCAGAACAAACAAATCAGGCAACATGGAAGGTTGGAAACCATAATTCGCCATAAACAGGGACACTCGGGAAGCAGAATTCAAGGCACTGTTGTGAGCAAAGTCTGCCCACGGTAATAGGTCTGACCAGTTTTCATGATGGTCAGAAATATAGCAACGTAGGAATTGCTCCAAGGACTGATTGGCTTGTTCTGCGACCCCATTAGACTGCGGGTGATACACAGAGGAAAAAGCAAGCTGAATTCCCAACTGTGAACAAAAGGCTAGACAGAACCGTGACACAAACTGACTACCCCTATCCGAGACCATCACCTTGGGTAGCCCATGTAATCGAAAGATCTCCCGAGCAAAAATGAAAGCCAGTTCCTTAGAAGTGGGCAACTTCTTAAATGGAATACAATGACACATCTTTGAGAACCAATCAACCACCATAAGGATAACTGTGTTGCCCTGGGAGTTGGGTAACTCCACAATGAAATCCATAGACAGGTGGGTCCAGGGCCTCTCTCCATTGGGTATGGGTTGTAGAAGGCCCACTGGAAGGTGTCGTGGAGTCTTACTCTGAGCACACACGGAGCAGGCAGCTATGAAGGCAGTTACATCAGCACATAGACTAGGCCACCAGAATTGTTGGGAAATGGCCCAAAAGAGTTGATTCTTCCGAGGGTGGCCAGTAGCCTTGGAAGAATGGTAAGTCTGGAGCAGGGGCTTGAGCAGAGATGAGAAGTTACGAATAAACTTCTGATAATAGTTGGCAAAGCCCAGGAAACGCTGCAGAGGACATAAACCCACGGGTCAGGGCCACTTTAAGACTGCTGAAAGTTTTTCTGGGTCCATCAAAAAACCACCAGTGGAAATGACATGCCCGGGAATTTAACCTGCTCACAAAGGAACTCGCACATCTCCAGTTTACAATAGAGATTGTTCTCTCTTAGTTTCTCAAGCACACGACAGGCATCTGTGTGGTGGCTCTCCAGGGACTTGGAAAATATGAGGATATCATCGAGATAAACCACCACACATACCTGCAACAAATGTCGGAGGACATCGTTAATTCCTGGAAAACTGCCGGGGCATTACAAAGGCCAAAAGGCATTATGAGGTACTCATAATGGCATGTTCTAAAGCCAGTCTTTAAACAGGAACGTAGGAGATGTTTCTTGTGATGTTGACCAAGGCAGAGCTCCTCTGGACTAGACGGCTTAAGTAGGCAGGACTGAGGAGCAGGATATCAACAACTGAGTAACTGCGGAGAGAGATGGGAGCTGGCAATTAGCCAACAGCTGAGCGGTCAGCTCAGAGAAGGAAGGGCTGAGCCCAGCCCTGACAGTGTGTCTCTGAGCACATACATAACATCAGTATAGGGTACAAAGACCATAGTATCTCTTTTCATTTTAGGCATAAACATAAGGACCCCTCGGGTCTTAAATTTCGGGGTATCGAGAAATTTAACCCAACTTGGTGAGGATCCAATAGGGTGAGAGACGTATCTAAATGTGAAACTAAATGGATCTATTTAACTGACACATTTTGTCCTAAGGGAATGAATGTTAAGTTAGATCTGAATTGTTTTATAAGTAATTATTATTAATGATTATTAATCATTAATAATGATTTTTAGAGTACCCTTTTTCTGTATTTTTAAAATGTTGAATTATGTTTTTTTATTGGTTTTAAAAATTATTTTTATGAAGTTAGTTTATGTGTGTTTTACTTATAATCATAGATGCTTTGAAGATATGATTTAATAAGTTACTCGTTATATGTTTATTTCATGATGTTTATGCTTAGTAACATGTTAGAACAGCAATGTACAGACTGTCTTTTAGTCCGATGTAATTATGAAATAAAATCTATTGGTTTATTTAGCTTTAGTAAAATTATGCAAAATCTTGGTGTCCATACATGATTCGATTTTACGGATCGGTCGTGCTGAGATCTAATCTGTGCAGCTTTTTACATCTTTCTAGCTGCTGGCAGTGATAATTGGAGAGATATCTTGCTGTGAGAGCTGATGGGGTTAACACCTCAAGCAGTTGTAAATATACACCACGCCTATTGACAAAGACGGAAAGACGAAACATGTCTGGACATGACCACGTGGCTTGAGATCCTGCCAGCAGCTACGAACTCTACCTGGGAATCATTGTGGATAGGAGATCTAAGGATCGGTGAGAGAGAGTGTGCAATGCTGAGCGGTTATTAATACATATTATAAAAGGTTGTCCTTAATGAATGAAAATTAAAATATGAATAAATATATATATACAAAAAAGTGACAATATAAATATATATGTAAGATCCTTCGCGCTATCAAAGTAAATATATGCTAATCTGATACGTTGCAGCTAGATCTAAAGTGTATAAGTGCACTTAAATGATATAAAGTAAATAATGATCAGCGCAACTTGATGATATATATAAAATATTAACAATAAGTGATAAATGATGTGCAAAATCGCTAATTGTGATTATGCAAATTGCTAATGATGCTGTACAAAATAACTGAAGCAACAGTAGCCCTATGTTCAATGTAGATGAATACTAAAGTGCTTGTGTTGTAACTGTGCAAAACCGCATAATGATGCTGTGTAAAAATCGCTAAAAAAAACAATAAACAGTGCCGAACAAACCAATCTGAGTATGTGCACGTAGTGTTGTGCAAATGCAATAGTGATTCTTGGTATTCATATACTAATGTAAACACATAGTATATATTAAAGTGCCAATAGCCCTATGTTCAGTGTACATAAACATAGAATGACTATGTTGCAACTGTGCAAAAACGCATGATGCTGTTATGTAAAATCGTTGAGTATATGCTAATCAGATAAGTTGCAGCTAGATCCAAAGTGTGTAAATGCATTTAAATGGTATAAAGTAAATAATAATCAGCGCAGTTTAATGGTGTATATGGAATATTTAACAATAAGCGATAAATGGTGTACAAAATCGTTAATTATGATTATCGCTAATTGCGATTATATAAATAAATAAATAATGATGCTGTGCAAAATAACTGAAGCAACAGTTGCCCTATGTTCAGTGTGGATGAATACTAAAGTGCTTATGTTGTAACTGTGCAAAAACGCATAATGGTGCTGTGTAAAAATCGCTAAAAACAACAATAAACAGTGCTAAACAAACCAATAGCCCTATGTTTAGTGTACATAGACATTGAATGACTATGTTGCAACTGTGCAAAAACGCATGATGCTGCTATGTAAAATCGCTGAAAGCAACAATAAGCAGTGCTAAATAATACAATCAGAGTGCGTGCGCTAAGCGCTGTGCAAATGCAATAATGATCCTAAATATTAATACCCTAATTCCAGTGTAACCACAAAATATGTGAAATAAATAAATAATGATGTATAATACCAATAAAACAATGCTTGTGCTAAATATTGTGATTGTGTGCTGACAATTCCCAATATCACACAGTTACCACAATACAGATGCAAAAGTTCACTTATTTAAAATGATAAAGTCTATGATAAATGAAAGTGCAAATAGTGCTCCAATGTGCTCTTCAAAACATCCGCCGGCGTATCACTCTTCGTGTGTGACACTCAGTGTGTACTAGCCTCTTACCTCCATGAAAATGGTAAACGGCAGTGGAGATGGGTGTGGCTGGAGATCTTTGCAGGGTGTTGTAATGGATATCCCTCTTAAACCGTGGTATGGTGGATGGTGGCTTAGGATGTGTTCATTTCCAGCAGATACATGCAAAGGATAAAGAAGAATCTCCCATAGTGTAATACTGAATAAGTTAATACATTTATTTAAAGCCAAGTGGGTACTTACAACAGTGTAAAATAAAAACAGCAAGTCTGTAAATTGTGCGGCTTTACAGGTGCCTCTGTGCGTCACCTCTGGTTCTCGTGCGGTCCGGTTACTCCCTATGCATTGCGTCACTTCACTCCTGTAGTAGGTCCACTACTACATTCATTCATTCACCACTCGCTGACAGCTGTACGCGGATATTCGTCGGCACAATGGCAGCAGTGGGCAAATGAGCGTACCTGTACGTCCCCTTTAATTGGTGGGGCTAGCGGGCCCGCGTGACACATCGTGACTCTGTCAAGGATCGTGTCACGGAGCCGCAGAACGGGGAAACAAGGTAAACAAGGCATTTCACCGTTCTGCCTTGTGATATGACAGAGATCGCTGTCATGTGAGTTAAAGCCCATCCCCCCCACAGTTAGAATCACTCCATAGGACACACTTAACCCTTTGATCGCCCCCTAGTGTTTAACCCCTTCCCTGCCAGTGTCATTTACACAGTAATAAGTGCATTTTTATAGCCCTGATCGCTGTATAAATGACAATGGTCACAAAATAGTGTCAAAAGTGTCCAATGTGTCCGCCATAATGTTGCAGTCCCGATAAAAATCGCAGGTCGCTGCCATTACTAGTAAAAAAAAAAATTAAAATAATAAAAAATGCCATAAAACTATCCCCTATTTGTAAACGCTATAATTTTTGTGCAAACCAATCAATATACGTTTATTGCAATTTTTTTTTACCAAAAATATGTAGAAGAATACATATCGGCCTAAACTGAGGAAAAAAAGTATTTTTTTTTTATATTTTTGGGGGATATTTATTATAGCAAAAAGTAAAAAATATTGCTTTTTTTTGAAAATTGTCGCTCTTTTTTTTATAGCGCAAAAAATAAAAACAGCAGAGCTGATCAAATAGCACCAAAAGAAAGCTCTATTTGTGGGAAAAAAAGGACGTAAATGTTGTTTGGGTGCAACGTCGTACAGCCGCACAATTGTCAGTTAAAGCGACGCAGTGCAAATCGCAAAAAGTGCTCTGGTCAGGAAGGGGGTAAAATCTTCCGGGGCTGAAGCGGTTAAGCGCGACATTTTGCCTTTATTATTTTCTATTTTGCATGATTATATCTCATGTTTTTGTGTCACTGCTATTTGCACTGTTTTTTTACTTATTAGCGCAGTATACCACTTCCATTTTTTATTAATACATATTCAATGGTTTATTTTTATTGAATCATTGTTAGTGCACTTTTAAAAGGAGGGTTTTATGGGAATAAAAGCTTTCCTTAACTGGATTACGCTATGAGGTCAGTTTCCCTTTGTTACGAGATACTGAGACTGGTGGAGATCCCAATCCAGAGTGATTCTATGATGACAAAGATATGACCCAAAGCCGTATATATTTTGGAAAACTGGTGAGTTTAAATTTTGAGGGGAGCGGTTTCATGTGATGTGGTGACACAGAGACAGACACAGAGACACAGGATCCATGCTTTCCCTCCTGCCATTCTGCCTCTCTGCTAGATCATCGGTGGGTGCTGGCAGGCATAGAGTCCACGATACCTGCTGCCAGGCTCCCGCTGTGTGTGGTCACAGTGGGAGTGAGCCGATGGTGGCGCGCATGCACTCCCCCAACCTGGAAGAGCCAGATCATGTATATATACATGATCCAGCGCACAGGTGCCGTCCTGTAGCAGTGAAACTGCTATGGGGCAGACCTGAAGTTGTCAAGGAGTGAGAGAGGCCAACAGTCCTTTAATATAGAAAGGACAGAAGCCTGAGCTTGAACCAGAACCAGCAATTTGTCCACCCTCCCCTGCTATTTTTACATTTTAATTTTTTTACACTAGTTACAGTTTAGAGGTTTTTTTTTTTTTCCTTTTAAAGCCATCCCTGCCCTGCATAAGAAAACACAGTGGACAGTGATGGCAGAGTTGGAAGTGATACATTTACAAGTAATTATATCTCCTGAATTAAAGGCAGGACAACAATTTCCTGCTGCCACTGAGGTGTATATCAATGGAATGATTCTGCTATAGCTCTGCATCAGTAACAATATATAGTATACTACTGTCCTCTTTCCAGCTTACTTTGTTGTGGGAACTGCATGGGGTCCAACATTTTCTGATTGCCAAAGCAGACATTACTCCTTTGTCTGAGAAAGATGAAGCGTTTGATGAAAATGCATCAGCTGACTTTGCGTAAACAATCCAATCCTTGCTCAATGTGTAAGACCTACATGTTTTAAGGTAGCTACTGTAGCTTGCTGTTTTGTAAATGCCTTACAGTTATATAATTTGTGACTTTTGTTATACTTGTTATTTTAATTTACCTGTCAGTAATGACATAAAGAAAAAAATTACAGTATTGTAAAATTGGCCAGCTGCAGGGCAGTTTTATCAGGGATAATAGGCCTTACTGTTGTAAGGTGAACTTTTAATTGTATCTTTGGGATGCAGCCAATGTGAGTAATATCATATGGGGTGGCTTAGATGCACACTGTCAGCAATAACTTCTTGATGCACTCTAATCAACCCAAGCTTAAAATTTAAATCTAAAGAAAAAATAAAAGAAAAATACTCCGCTTAAAAGAAAGAATAGGAGATAAGATGTTGATTACTAAAGAGCTAGCTATTAATCAGTTGTTAAGAAAATATAAAAGGAATTTTTGGGTGTACATATCATATCAGAAAGCATCAGAAAATGTACGTCAGCATTACAAATCAAAGAACTCAAGCATGGGTCTTTAAGGTAGATGTAAACCAAACCACTAAAATGTCATATAATTTTTAACAGTTATGGGGTGACAATGCTCTTCCCCATCTCCCACAATCTTCTGCCTGCAAATCACCATATCACATGTCTTCCAAAAGGAAAAAATTAATCTCTATGCTGATCCACATTGCATACAGAATATTACTGTGATGTGAAGTGGGCTGCTGGTGGGGACTCTGATGTGAAGTGGGCTGCTGATTGGGACACTCTGATGTAAGGGGGATGCTGTTGGGGACTCTCTGATGTAAGGGGGATGCTGTTGGGGACTCTCTGATGTAAGGAGGACGCTGTTGGGGACACTCTGATGTAAGGGGGACGCTGTTGGGGACACTCTGATGTAAGGGGGATGCTGTTGGGGACACTCTGATGTAAGGGGGATGCTGTTGGGGACACTCTGATGTAAGGGGGACGCTGTTGGGGACACTCTGATGTAGGGGGGGCGCTGTTGGGGACACTCTGATGTAAGGGGGACGCTGTTGGGGACACTCTGATGTAAGGGGGACGCTGTTGGGGACATTCGGATGTAAGGGGGATTCTGTTGGGGACACTCTGATGTATGGGGGAAGCTGTTGGGGACACTCTGATGTAAGGGGGACGCTGTTGGGGACACCCTGATGTAAGGCGGACGCTGTTGGGGACACTCTGATGTAAAGGGGCGCTGTTGGGGACACTCTGATGTAAGGGGGATGCAATTGGGGACACTCTGATGTAAGGGGGACGCTGTTGGGGACATTCTGATGTAAGGGGGCGCTGTTGGGGACACTCTGATGTAAGGGGGACGCTGTTGGGGACACTCTGATGTAAGGGGTATTCTGTTGGGGACACTCTGATGTAAGGGGGGCGCTGTTGGGGACACTCTGAGGTAAGGGGGACGCTGTTGGGGACACTCTGATGTAAGGGGGACGCTGTTGGGGACACTCTGATGTAAGGAGGGATGCTGTTGGGGACACTCTGATGTAAGGGGGGTGCTGTTGGGGACACTTAAAATTAAAGTGGGCCAGTCATGAGGAAGTCCAGGGCCAAATTTTTGTCCCAGTCCAGCCCTGCCCCAGGTACACATTTTTCTCCCTAAAGGACATTCAGTAAGGGTTTATATCTGCTTTAACACATCAGTGCCTACAGGCCCTACAGTAATCTCTCCCTGTGCACTTCATTAGCAGCACTAATATGCTTTCTCTATACCAGTTAATATGGCTGCTGGGAACCCATCCTTTTTACCGAGGGAATGGCACATAAGGAAGCCCCCATTATTGGCTGTTCTAAGCCACAAGTTCAGAGGCCAGGAGGTGCATTATTTGTAGTTGTTTGCTATGGGTTCATAGTTGGTTGCTATGGGCTGAGTTTGCTGCAGAGTTGTGCTAGATGCAAACCCAACGCTCATCCCTATTCCTATAAACTTGATCAAAGCATATGACTTAAACTTAACATAAACATATGACATAAACGCGATCACTAATGTTAAGGTAACTTCAAAAGCCATTTTTACTATTTTAAATTTTATTAAAATTATATAGAGGTAAAGAAACCAGATAGCAAAAAGTTTAAGAAAGATATCAGGTTATAGTTTAAAAAGGTGTAACCTGTGAACTGGGGGAAAATATAAAACAAACAAATTCATTTTCTGTAACATCTAGAACAGCCTTTTTTCAACCAGGGTGCCTTGAGGTTTCTTCAGGGGTGCCTTAGCAAAATACCTAAAAATTGCCCAAAAATTGTATACAAGCCAACGTGTGGATTAAGCCTGCCTTTTAATTACACAAAGCCACAGGTTTTCATTGTGCATCAGTACAGCCTTCTAGCTGTTGGCATACTTACAACCAATGGCTTCATAAGTTGATATGGCGGATGTCAGTCGCCTGCATAGCATCCTTGTTTGACCCTCCCCTGCCCCTCTCCATCAGCGTTGGGGTCACATTAGCTGAGTGAGGGAGAAGAGAAATATTGGAATACTAGTCAGTACCAGTTTGCAAAAGTGTATTTGCTTTGGAAGAATAAATCCCTTCTATCATTGGGAGTCCTACTTGTGTGGATGTTGCTGCATTATGTAAAACTATTAGAATAGTTTTTACATTTTAGAATGAGTTGCCTGGAAACTATCCATGATTTTTAAAGGGTGCCTCATGATTGTCCATAATTTTAAAGGGTGCCTTGACTGAAAAAAGGTTGAGAAACACTGATCTAGAATAAAAGTTATATTTTAGAGTCCAGTGGTTAAGACACATGGAGATTGCCTTTACTGTGTAATCCGCCTGCAGTCACTAAACCGCCCCAGCTGTCCTTGATTAAGGGGAGATATTGAGGTGGACCACATGGTTCCCACACTTTCCATTGGAGGAAGTCTAGTTTTTCCAGTTACTTCATGTTGACTGTATCTCAATTTGGTTAGATATTTATTTATTTTTGTTTTGTTGTTCTATGTTATATTCTGACTTCATGTGTGCAGGTAGTGGTACTGTATTTTTATCACTGTATTATCGCTCTGAATCCACTGCTGTCTGTCTTGCCTATATGATCTATAATATGCTGTAAAGTTATTTGCAGATAAGACATATGGAGATTAAGACGGTCGTATCTGCATATTTAAACACTAATGCCGCGTACGCACGATCGCTTTCCGACAACAAAACCGTGGATTTTTTTCCGAAGGATGTTAGCTCAAACTTGCCTTGCATACACACAGTCACACAAATATGACAGAGAAAAAGGAAGTTCAATAGCCAGTGCGGCTCCTTCTGCTTGATTCCGAGC
Organism: Aquarana catesbeiana; assembly: GCF_042186555.1. Classification (NCBI taxonomy): domain Eukaryota; kingdom Metazoa; phylum Chordata; class Amphibia; order Anura; family Ranidae; genus Aquarana; species Aquarana catesbeiana. The sequence continues at coordinate 782,161,703 of NC_133324.1, read as the reverse complement.
ATGCGTGAGCTTTTGTGCGACAGACTGGTGTACACACGATCGGACTTTCCAACAACAAGTGAAGTTGGCGGAAAATTTGAGAACCTGCTCTCAAACATTTGTGGCCGGAAATTCCGACAGCAAATGTTCGATGGAGCATACACACGGTCGGACTTTCCGACAACAAGCTCACATCGAACATTTTCCGTCGGAAATTTCGATCGTGTGTACGTGCCATTACACTTCACCAAATAAAAAAAAATAAACAGTAAATTATATACCTAATTATGATTTCAATTATTACTGTAGGTTGGAGGTAGGTTGGTGAAGAGTTTGGTGATAATTCTTTACTGTGAAAACCAATACTAAATGCATAATATGTCAAATTTTTACAAAATCAATATCTATTATCACTGGAGCCTGTAATTTCAAAATTAAAACATAGATCATAGTAAGCGTGTCCAACTTAAGCACGTCCAACTGCTCTTGGACATCTGGATGAGACAGAAAGTAGCAAGTAGACAAATCACTGGAATGCAAACTGTTTAATTATGATGCCATAGTGATGAAGTGAAAATAATGACTTATATTTTATGGCTTGAACATATTTATACAACACTGATAACCAGGATTTGTTATATTGCTTCTTTGTCAAGTTAAATATGTTATCCTCTTATCCTTATCAGGGCGTGTATATAAAAATTTGTAGAATATTTACAAAACATTAAACATTTGTGAAAACGTGTCTTTAGAAGCTTTCCCTTGGTTTATAGACTATGTCTTCTGAAGAAAATGTTTTGATGCCTATGCACCTTATCAAGAATAAAACTATACTTAAGACTAGGAAAGGCGACCTTTTTGGTGCTGGATCTTGGCAGTGTGTAGAATCATAGAATATATTTATCACTGTGGACTAATAGCATGCTCTAAATCTTGACTGATGCTATAAACTGGAATTCTCAGCCAAAAGCCAAGATAGATACTACAACCCAATGGCTCTGGTCCCAGTATCAGATTGCCAGATGTGAGTTATGTGATGAAATGAAAGTACACTGTACTAAATGATATCTAGCCAATCAGCTGTTCACTGAGTGCAAGCTAAGGCTTTGACTGTTTCCTGGAAAAGGAAGTAAGCAACGGAGAACCTCCAAGAATGAAAGAATGTTGTCATCATTATCTGAGGTAGGTAGTGCAATAAATTTAAAATGCACATTTTTTAATATTAGTCATATGTTTTTACTTCACTCCATTGTGTTAACCCTGGAATTAAAAGATAGCAAGGTGCAAGATGATGTGAGGACATCCCTGGGCATTCAGTCTTCATTTGCTGGACAGCACATAGGCATAAAGCAGAACCTGATACATATAGTGACCCTCCTACCTTCCAGTCTGGGCTCTACTATATAGAGTTACAGGAAGAAGATATCAGGATTAGTCCAATAGAAACTTTTTTTATAAGTGTACATAAAATGTTGCTTTCATATCTACTTGGAGTTCAGCTTTAATGTAGTGGTGGTTGCAAAGAACAATGTGCCTATAACAATATGGTAACCACTCTTTAGGGCTTAACTTGGGCTGAAGAGTTTGGCTTCATTCACACATGTGACTAGGGGGGTAATAAAATGAGACAGTTGAGCAGTGGTTTTGCAACCCACCTGAACCTTGGTATGGATGCAGCTGGTCAGGGCTGTACAATGCCATGGCTACAATGCTGTGCTTTGCGGCTACAACAAAAATGAAACAGTATGTAGTATTTGGCAGGCGTTACCACCACAATATAATGCCTCCTCATTACCTGTCAAATGCACTGTACGTGTGCATGAGCCCTGTGACAGACAGCACCTCCTGTTAAACTCATCCATTGTGACGCGGTCCCACAATGTAAAACTGCCTTTCAAAAATTAACAAAAAAAAAAAAACAAGCAGCAGGAAGTGGCAGTAGCACCTGCAGAACGCTTGCCATTTGCTGCTATGCTGCCCTCTGTAATGTGATTCACCACTGGTCACTTTTCAGAGGGAGGTAAGCTTACTGACTGTCTGAAAGAGCCATATAAGAAACCTAGCCATCCTTATTACTGTTGTAATCTATCCAAACCAACCACTACTTCTTTACCCAAAGTAGGCTATATATGACTTCACTGCACACACAGTACAAAAAGCTAGCTTCCATTTCTAAGTGAGCAAATTAACTATCCTTAGTAAACTGCAGAGATTTCATGATTTGTAATAGAGCTTGCTCTTTAGCCTATGCACAGGTCAATTATTGCTCGAGACAACTTATTCAAAGTTGATGTGATGATAAACTGAGTTTTAGAAGAAGCAACTGTGATTAGTTATCAGATGCTAAAAGGTGCCTTACCTGGTGTCTGGGAATTTTGAGATCCATTATACTTAGACAGCATAGGGAAGCCTTGCCACCTGTACTGCTGCAAAGAGTCATGCCTACCTATGCTTACTGGCACTCTTATTGAATATGGGGAAAAAAAACAGCAGGTTACTGAAACAAATGTTACTTTACTTGTTGATAATAATATGCAAAAGAAATAGTAATGGAGGTGATGGATGAGGAAATACCAGTGTAGGTGTTGGCATTGATTTTTTTTTATTGTTTATTTAGTTCAACAGCACTGGGCATTCTGACAGTGTCAGATGCCAAATCCCTATAGCTAACAGATGAACCACTCAACTGCTTTTAATATAAAATATGTTCTTAATTTTATAACATATCTGAATTGAATTATAAAGTTGGGTTCGTATGTCCATATGGCAGGAAGTGAAGATGGCGCTGGATAAAATGTTGATCTATGTTGTGGAATAAATATTGATATCTGTTATCTGAAAGATGTTCTCATTCATAACACAAAATATAGAGTACAATCCAGATGTGATGTTCTAAATCCAGCACAGCGGCGTTATATTTTTTTTTTAAATGTAGCACTTTAAAAGTATGAATAGGCATTCTTAGAAATGTAACTGATATATATGACTGTAAACTGTATTATATGTATCATTGTTTATCTATAGTGTTAGAAGCAACTGCTAACAAAGAAGAAAACAATAATTATATATCTTGTTGCCACACATCCTCAAATCACAACAGATCCTCAGCCATGTTTAACAGCAGGCATGATGTACATTGTTTAAAATGCTTTTCTTGTTTTTCCCCACACATAGGGGTTATTTACTAAAGGCAAATCCACTTTGCACTGCAAGTGCACTTGAAAGTGCACTTGGAAGTGCAGTCGCAGTAGATCCGAGGAGGACATGCAAGGAAAAAAAAAAAAAAACAGCATTTTAGCTTGCTCATGATTGGATGATAAAATCAGCAGAGCTTCCACACATTTCAGATCTTCCCCTCAAATTTACAGTGACTGCACTTCCAAGTGCACTTGCAGTGCAAAGTGGATTTGTCTTTCTTAAATAACCCCCATAGTTTTGTAGGCAAACAGTTCTTTTTGGTTTTATTAGATTGCAGAACAGATATATAAAAATAAACTTTGCAATGTAGGTTATTTTTGAGCAAGAAACACTGCATTGTAGGCTAGTGCACCAATACTCTTGTATCAACTAAATCATCATTGGATCCTTTACATTAATATGGAGGCTTTGCATATCTGACCAGTGTGCAAACAGCGCTGCCAGATATTTTTCTTGGCAATATTAATATTCTCTTAATATAGGCATTTTTCATTAAAGTTAATGTCCTAAAGTTGCTCTATCTGCTTGTAAAAATGCAACAATAATACTTAATAGTACTGCCACCAATTAAACCAATTTTTGCTTTTTACAGAACTACACCCACTATTGCAATCACCAGCATTCATCACCCCAGGTGTGCTGGATGAATGTATTTCCCTACTGTATTTCCCTTTTGCTGGTGAACACTGCAGCCCTCAGCAAAACATTTTTTCCAAACAACTCTAAGCAGGAGGGCAATGGTAACAAACACACATTTTTTAAGAAAAAGTGTTCAAAAATGTGTCTTCTAACAAGAGCTATGCAGTAAGGTTAAAAAAAACCTTCCGCACTCAGCTTCCCCTGCAGCCCCCCTAAATACATGAGCCTGATCTTGATTCAGCAATGTGCATGAGAGCGGCGGCTCCATCGATCTCTCGCTACTCATTGGCTCAGGTACAGCAGCAGGAGCCATTGAGAAGGGAGCAGTGGAGGGGCCCACTCAGAGTGTCTTATGGGGCTCGGGAGTGAGCACACACAAGTGCCCCATAGCAAGTGGCTATGCTATGGGGGCATTCAGCAGGAGGGAGGAATCAGGAGCATCATGGGGGAACCCAAAAAGAGAAGGATCAGGGCTGTTCTGTGCAAAACTATTACACAGAGCAGGTAAATATAACATGTTTGTTATTTTAAAACAAAAATAACAGAGCCTTCAGGCCTTAAAGTGGGGTTCCACCCAAATTTTGAACAATATCTGTATGTATTCTCTTCCTTGCCTAGATGCTGACATGCCGTTTAAAAAAATTAAAATCGCCGTAATTACCTTTTATTTTTCTATTCTTCTTTGCACTTCCTGGTTCTCCTCCCATGGGAGTAGGCGTGTTTCTAGCCTCTCCCAGACTCCTGGGAGCTAGTCTCAGGCTTCCCAGGATGCCACTGAGCATGTGCGGGAACGAGCGGCGAATGCTGGGAGCACAGCATTCACCACATCCAGGAAATAAATGCTTGTGGGCTTCAAATGCCCACAATGAAGATGGAAACCGCCTGCAGTGAATAATATAAGTTATTCTTTCCGACTAAATCTGACATAGGCGGACATATTACACACAATATGTGAGTATGTAATGCTGAGAAGAAAAGTTTGTGAATGAACTAAAAAAAAAAAAAACGATAGATAGGTGGACCCCCGCTTTAAGGTAACATGTGGGCAATAAATGTGCAATCATGATAAAAACAAGGTCAACGAAAGAGCAATTGTGACATTATGTGGGCAACAAACAGGCAGTTGTGGCAACCAATGGGCAATCATGAAACAAATTGTCAATGACCATCATGGGACTACATGGGCTGTAAGATGCAATCATTAAAATTTGTGAACAACACACAGTAGTGGTACAAAAGTAGGAGCACAGTGGCATGTACAATCAGATGTATTAGTTTTTCTACTTTAATAAATAAATAAATACGGTAAAAAATACATGTTAGAGGTAATTGTATACATTATTGGAAAAGCTAGAAATATTACATCAAGTAGTTTGTATTTATTTAAATACTGCATTAACCATGTGGTTACTCTTTCCTTTAGTTCAGAATATTCTTTTGTTGTTGTTCTTTTGGTGTCTGCTGCTATGAAGTAGTATGTTTGATATTCCATTTATCAATATACAGTATATTGTCACATAGCACGTATCTATAACATATTTGTGATTACATTTGCCGATGCATCATGTTATGTTACATGTAGTGTTATGACTGATGAGACCTTTGATTTGTTGATCAGTTATGCATCTTCTCTTCTATTTCTACTAATAAGCTAAATATATATATATTTATATATATATATATATATATATATATATATACACACAGAGTATCTCACAAAGGTGAGTACACCCCTCAAATTTTTGTAAATATTTTATTATATCTTTTCATGTGACAACACTGAAGAATTGATACTTTGCTACTATGTAATGTAGTGAGTGTATAGCTTGTATAACAGTGAAAATTTGCTGTCCCCTCAAAATAATATAACACACAGCCATTAATGTCTAAACCGCAGTCAACAAAAGTGAGTAGGCCCCTAAGTGAAAATGTCCAAATTGGGCCCAATTAGTAATTTTCCCTCCCTGGTGTCATGTGAATCATTACAAGGTGTTACAAGGTCTCAGGTGTGAATGAGGAGCAGGTGTGTTAAATTTGGTGTTATCGCTCTCACTCTCTCATACTGGTCACTGGAAGTTCAACATGGCACCTCATGGCAAAGAACTCTCTGAGGATCTAAAAAAAAAGAATTGTTGCTCTACATAAAGATGGCCTAAGCTATAAGAAGATTGCCAAGACCCTGAAACTGAGCTGCAGCACAGTTGCCAAGCCCATCCAGCGGCTTAACAGAAAGGGGTTCCACCCAGAACAATCCTCACCATGGTCGACCAAAGAAGATGAGTGCATGTGCTCAGCGTCAAATTCACAGGTTGTTTTGGGGAAATTGACGTATGAGTGCAGCCAGCATTGCTGCAGAGGTTTAAAGGGTGAGGGGTCAGACTGTCAGTGCTCAGACCATACCCTGCACACTGCATCAAATTGGTCTGCATGGCTGTTGTCCCAGAAGGAAGCCTCTTCTAAAGATGATGCACAAGAAAGCCCGTAAACAGTTTGCTGAAGACAAGCAGACTAAGGACATGGATTACTGGAACCATGTCCTGTGGTCTGATGAGACCAAGATAAACTTATTTGGTTCAGATGGTGTCAAGCGTGTGTGGCGGCAACCAGGTGAGGAGTACAAAGACAAGTGTGTCTTGCCTAAAGTCAAGCATGTTGGTAGGAGTATCATGATCTGGGGCTGCATGAGTGCTGCCATCACTGAGGAGCTACAGTTCATTGAGGGAACCATAAATGCCAACATGTACTGTGACATACTGAAGCAGAGCATGAGCCCCTCCCTTCAGGGACTGGGCCGCAGGGCAGTATTCCATTATGATGACGACCCCAAACACACCTCCAAGATGACCACTGCCTTGCTAAAGAAGCTGAGGGTAGAGGTGATGGACTGGCTAAGCATGTCTCCAGACCTAAACCCTATTGAGAATCTGTTGGGCATCCTCAAATGGAAGGTGGTGGAGCGCAAGGTCTCTAACATCCACCAGCTCCGTGATGTCGTCATGGAAGAGGACTCCAGTGGCAACCTGTGAAGCTCTGGTGAACTCTATGCCCAAGCGGGTTAAGGCAGTGCTGGAAAATAATGGTGACCACACAAAATATTGACACTTTGGGCCCAATTTGGACATTTTCACTTAGGGGTGTACTCACTTTTGTTGCCAGCGGTTTAGACATTAATGGCTGTGTGTTGAGTTATTTTGAGGGGACAACAAATTTACACTGTTCTATAAGCTGTACACTTACTACTTTACTTTATAGCAAAGTGTAATTTCTTCAGTGTTGTCACATGAAAAGATTTAATAAAACTTTCTAAAAAATGTGAGGGGTGTACTCACTTTTGTGAGATACTGTATATATATATATATATATATATATATATATATATATATATATATATATATATAGCCTGGTATAGAGCTAGGAAGCATAAAAGCTTTTTGTTGATGATTATACAATAAAAAAAACATACAATACTTGTTGCCCTAAAAGATTCCATCATGCTGGATCTTCTTAACAAATACATAATGTTCATTGGGTGCTCCAAGTTAGGAATATTATAATAAAACTCCATGGTATATAGTCAAGCTGTAAGAACAAAAAAATGTCACATGTCAGCTACAGTACCACTACAAGGCTGATATTTTAGTGAGCATGGTGCGTTCTTAATAATACTAAAATCTGCGTTTTATATGACATCTGCTGTGACCCACTGTGGAGCTGCAGTCTTTATAGATCTTCCTAAGCATATGATAGGTCTGAATTTTCAGTGGCATTTTAGCCATTTCCTTCCTGGCAACAGTTCAAGTTTAACTACACATCTGCCTTGACAATAACCTTGCTCCACATGCTTCACATACATAAAGTCTATCTTCTCTGTCTGGAGGATATATACAATTGCCAGGCAATTAGCTGTGATTACATGGGAAATCCTATGTTCCATCCACCTTTGCTCCAAGCATCCTTGCTTTAATTTTCTGGCTGTAAGGTGACTAATAAACTCAATTATAAATACATTAAGGTCATTCTCATAAGAAGCAATTATTTTATGAACTGTATCTGTAGGTAAGGCATAATGAAAAACAGCAGAAAGTAATACATAATACCCATATTACAAGGTTTTCATAGATCTTTGAAAACATTTCCTCAACCTTGAATCAACCTTTTCATTTTCATTCCCTGATCCCCTGGTTACAGAGAATGTTTTACTCCTGAGTTATAATGTGTTTGTCCACCTTTCTTATGACTTGAAACATTATATTTAGACTTCCCAAGTTTTATGTTTTATCATTGTGGATGCAACCAACCACAGGTCATGGATAAAATGCCTTCTTTTTATTCACATAATACTAATAGGCTGAAAGGTGACATCAGTAAATGTAATAACAGAATTTGGTTTTGCAAAATGGTTTTGGCTTTTTCAAGTGAGGTGCTTTACTAACAAGTGACACACAATCTTTATTTTATATTTAAGGGGATTTAAAGTCTTTTGTTTAATATTCTTTGTTTGAGTAGCAGCCAAGTTAGAGGGGTGTTAAGCTACAGATGCACAACCAATCATGTTAAAAAGGTTATTTGGCATAAATGCTCACAAAGATAATTTCTGCTGTTCTTATAAATGTAAATTACATTATTTATTTAGCACTCAAACCCCAAAGATTTGGATCCCATATTATTAGAATAATTAGTACCCAGAGAAAAAGGTTGCACTAACTTGAGTAAAAGCTAAAAAACAAAAGGAAATAAGAAATGTATTGCCCATGGCAATTCATTTGTTTACCGCCAGGCTCAAATATGTAGATTGTCAGGGCCTGGATTTGAACCCAGAACCTTTGTTTGGGTCAGGCAATGTCTCTTCTTGCTGAGCTACCTAGAACGCTGGACATTTCCTGAATGATCCTGTCTTAAACATTGTTTGTCTTGAACCGTGAGCTCTTTTCTCCACCCATGAACATCATGATTTAATCCATGTTTCTGCACTTCCTGTTTGCAAGATTATTGTGCTCTGTCCAGCCAGTATCTTACGTCTGTCTTCCCTGCTGCTGTCCAAATTCTGCTACCACTTGTTATCGACTCTTGGCTTGTTCCATAACTACGCTTCTGCCTGATCCCAATCTGCAATTATTATTGTTATCAACCTTTGGCTTGTTTACTGACTACCCTTCTTTTTGATCCCTTCTGCTTATCCGCTACTGGACCCCAGGTTGTTCACCTCCTGGTGGGGCGAGCCTGAGGACCGCGACCTTGTACTAACATGCAGCAAAACCCATCTCCATTCTCCACCATCAGGGGTTCTGGTGAACACTGGTTAGTACTTAGACTCTGCACCTTAGGTGAGCCCTTCATTCACCAGGGTGACTGCCTGTGTACTTATCCTGCTGGTTAATGGTAGTTCCACTACTGCTATAACAATTGGTCTTCGAGCCTGACCCCTGATCGTGACCCAAAAACTCAGCACAGACTATGACCAGGGGACTTATTGGAATGACAATAAGAAATGAAGAATGAAGAAAATGACAATGAAGAAAATTCATGCCCTTATTAACTATTTGTAATACACAGTTTACTTCTGTTATACATCATGATGGAAAAGTGTGACAACAAAGATATGTCATCAGAACTGTTAAAAGCCCAACATAGGGTTATTAAAAAAAATAAGCTCAGGCTGCAATACTCATCAATCCAGAGCTGACACCCATAATACTCACCTACCCTCTGAGGGGGGATGCATCACCATGGCACCCTGCATTACCTATCCCCCCCAACAATAATTTAGACTGGGGTCTTGCAAAGATAAATTAGAGAGTGGTCTGAAATACAGCCAACATACAGCTATAAACCAGAAGGAAACCAATGGTGATATCAAATTTAGGACCCCACTGCTAACTATAAGGCCATTGTGCATTTTTACTATCATAGCGGATTTCATACATTCATATGTACAGTTCCCATTTTAATTTTTATCAAATGTATTGGGAGAAAAATGTTTTTACATACTTTGGTCTTTTGTAATACAGATTCTTGTTTGCTTCTCCTTTGGGCCTAGCGTTTTCATTATTGCCTATCTACATAAATGCTCAAACCTGGTTATCTAGGACTAGCATATCTGAAGATCTTAAACAGTCACTCAGTTTAATAATTCATGTTACGTGCCTGGAGAATAATCAGTGAGCCTATAAGTAATAATTGACATCATACATTACACATGGATTTAGAGTAAAAATCTTTTGACAGTAATACTTTGATCTCAAACCACATTACAAAAGCAATGCTCTTTAAGGGTCTTATGTGCCTCTTTTGAGAAGTGGATGTAAAATGCAGCCTGCATCAAATATATTTATGTTACCATCAGGGGATCTGTCCAAAGGATACATTATCAATGAATAAAACTTAAAAAGTGGGGCTCTATTAAATTTACACCATGCTGCATGTAAAGCTATGATTCATCTGACTTATTCAGATGCAAGTCCCCTGGGTGGCAGCATAAGCAGGTTTGCTAAATACAGTTTAAAGGAAATTTTTATGGTTGACAAGTATATAGCATGAAAATTAGTCCATTGAGATAAGCTATATTTCTTGGCCGTTATCTCTAAGACCATTTGTTTTGTCAGTAATGTTTAATGTCACAATAAATTTTCTAGGAAGTTCTTTAGGGATTTGTATTTTATGCACTGATACAAAGAATTCCATAACGCATTGAACTTATCCTACTAAATTTTTATCATAAATACATTAATTGATATAGTGCATGGACAACAACTTGGCTGAAAATATTTAATAAAATGCTTTCCTCCTAGAAAAAACACATAATAGTTTAAAGATGAAAAGTTCAAATTAGGTATATTTTTTAATGGTGTGGTCATGAAAATAATATTAAGAAAACGAGGATGTAATTGGTCTCTTAATCTCTATTTACTAGTATTTGTCTATCTTTCTTCTTTTTTTCGCTTTAGCTAATTACTGAGAAGTTAAGGAAGAGTTTCAGGCAGATATTAAACACGACATTTAATGCAGTTATTTATTCATTAAAAGTATTGTTAAATGCAACAAATGTTGCTATATCAATATGTCTTGATGTCAGCCTCTTGTAGTTCCTCACACAGCAGGCTGGGAGAGGGAGGGTTAGCACTAGACGTCAATCAAGGAATATCCCTTCAAAAGAAATGAGAAGGGAGCTTATCTGATTAGTCTGCTGCTGCTACTTCATTGTCCAATCCCAGGATGGGGCAGGGAGGTCACCTAGAGGTATTGTTTAGCTACAGTAGAGAAAAGTCAGGTTATGAATTCAGCTGTGTCATCTGGTAAGATTGTATAAATCTCAGGACAGGCTGATTTGCAAGTCTTTGCTGGACCCAATGTGCCCACTGTTCTACTTTCTGCAGGAGATTCTGATTGCTTAAAATTACACTGAGAACTAAATTGGGTCACAGTATTCTGTGGCTAGCATTTTGTAGCTAGCAAGGACTTAGTTGTATAATTATAGCAATAAAGAATGTCTTACACTGCAACCGAGTACGTCCTTAATGTACAACAGTCCACTGTAAAGTGCTACTAAAGACACCTTCAAAAATACATATTTGACACAGTCTGTCGCTAGCATTAACAAAGAAGTCCTTATTTCTTCCCCCCTCCCAATAACATTGTTGTATTAACTGATGATCCAGTCAGTGAGCCTATCATTTTTCAACTTCCTTTAACAGTCCAAGCTCTCCACACAAAGTGGACGTTGTAGGGTTGGGACAAACCATTGAACACTGACAGGGGTTTTGCAATGGTCAGCTTTTATTCATTTAGTTAACATTTTTATCCCAAAAGGAAAGTTAGGTTTTAATTAGTTAGATATTATATAATGTCCATGCAAATCTACTAGTTCATCAGCCAATATCCTCTCCAGAAAGTGCAGCTGTCCAAGGGTGCTGGTGTCTCTATTGAGCCACCCCATAAAATAGGAAACATGTTACTGACCAGATCACCAGGTGAAAATAAAGGAAAAGAAAGAAAACAAACTCAGCCATGACATTGGCTGGTAAGGATTTGTAAGCTGCACTATATTGCATTTTAGTTTATTTTAGTTTATGGGTTTTGATACTATTTAAATGAAAAAAAAAATCACAAGCTAGCCATTATTTCAGCATGGGATTCCTAAAAAAAATATTAGGACCCATTCTTGAATCTAAGAGGTGCTTATTTATTTTCCAATCCTCTTTTATGACACATACATGCTTTTTTGGTTAACCCTTATCAAATGAATGGAAGACATCTTTATTTTTATACTGTTTACAGCATGTTAGCAACATAGATTCTTCTTTAGCTATGCTAACTGGAAAATACAATCAAGAATTATTTAACTTGGGACTGTAGGATGTAGTGTATAACATATTAACAAGATTCTGGTTGTAACATGAATGACTAAAAATGGCCCAATTTTTAAATACATGGAATTTACATAGAAATTTGTCCTTGTAACAAATCACTCATCTTACAACAAACATATATAACTGTGGTTAAGATATACTATAAATTAATTCCCTGCAAAATTTCTTCGGACAGAATTATGTTTCTGTAGCACAATACCTAGACGTGCGACACAATTTACTTCAACATGGAAGCATTTCTTGTGAATATGTTGCAGCCACAGCTCCAGAATGTATATGTAGCACATAAGAACTACCCAAATTTAATGCACATGTTGGAAGTAGCAAGAAAACCATTGTAAATGTGACACAGGACTTTCTATCACAGCCATAATACCAAAAAAGGTTGCAAAAGATTTATATAATCACCCCAATTGTTTGCTAAAATATATACCTGGACTATGTACGGACAATTTGTTGATAAACAGTTAGACAATTTCCTTAATTGCAAAGCTTTTTTAAATCATCCTTTTCAGGTTATTTTACTAAACACGTGGCCAATAATCAGAGATGCACCTGCTATGAATAAGAAAGCCATGTTAATTGGAATCCAATAAAGGCAGATATAGTGCTACTAACTCATTGCCTCCTTTTAAATGCAGCTCTACCTGAAGGGGATGTGAGAGAAGATGTTCTACAGAAATGCCAACCATTTTTCACAGAATACATTTGTGGCTGTGCTTGTGATTGCAAACTGTTATTTAAGAAACAGAGAGGCATGAGCAGAGTTATCGAGAACTAGCTGCAGAAAAACATTTTTGTAGGCAGAAATTAGACGTTCATTAATGCTTCTTCTCCTAACCACCATCAAAGTGGTAGAATATAGTCTCAAAAGTGTTAAATAGTGAGTTTTCTTGATGACATAAATGTATTAGCCCAGAATGGGACAGAGCTCCTGATTGATTTTTTTTTCATATTTTGATTGCATGTGAAGATTTTGACCTGGGCTAAAGAGTACCAGAAATATGATGTTAAAAGAAAATATAACGTAAGAGCATCAACTCATATATTGAACTGGATATGGAAAAGTAAGCTGTAAGTAAGTAAAAAGTAAGCTGTAGTGAGTCACTGGATAAGCACTGTTTGTGTTTGAGTGGCTGCTGATCCTGTCAGGTTGTGCAGTAAGATGGCAATCCCTCTTGAATTATTGATTTAAAACCTCAGCAGGCAAGAAAATTGGTAACAGCTGAGGTTAGCATGTCTTAGCTGTATACATGCTGCTGTCCAAGGTTCTGCAACACTTAAATGTACCATGCTACAGAGACAAGGTATATTTGGTTTAGGGTTGGTTGAAACTGGTGACAAGCACTCATTGGATTCTTTACACAATTACCTATACAGATAAAAATATAGCATGTTTTCCTTGCCTCTTAAGTTTGTGGTTATATATACAGTATCCCACAAAAGTGAGTGCACCCCTCACATTTTTGTAAATATTTTATTATATCTTTTCATGTGACAACCCTGAAGAAATGACACTTTGCTAAAATGTAAAGTAGTGAATGTACAGCTTGTATAACAGTGTAAATTTTATGTCCCCTCAAAATAACTCAACACACAGCCATTAATGTCTAAACTGTTGGCAACAAAAGTGAAAACACCTCTAAGTGAAAATGTCCAAATTGGGCTCAATTAGCCCTTTTCCCTCCCCGGTGTTATGTGACTGGTTAGTGTTACAAGGTCTCAGGTGTGCATGGGGAGCAGGTGTGTTAAATTTGGTGTTATTGCTCTCACTCTCTCATACTGGTCACTGGAAGTTCAACATGGCACCTCATGGCAAAGAACTCTCTGAGAATCTGAAAAAAAGAATTGTTGTTTTACATAAAGATGGCCTAGGCTTTTGAGCCCCCTCAAAATAACTCAACACACAGCCATTAATGTCTAAACCGCTGGCAACAAAAGTGAGTACACCCCTAAGTGAAAATGTCAAAACTGGGCCCAAAGTGTCAATATTTTGTTTGGCCACCATTATTTTCCAGCACTCTTCCACTTCTTCATGACAACATCACGGAGCTGGTGGATGTTAGAGACCTTGCACTCCTCCACCTTCTGTTTAAGGATGCCCCACAGATGCTCAATAGGGTTTAGGTTTGGAGACATGTTTGGCTAGTCCATTGCCTTTACCCTCAGCTTCTTTAGCAAGGCAGTGGTCATCTTGGAGGTGTGTTTGGGGTTGTTATCATGTTGTAATACTGCCCTGCGGCCCAGTCTCCAAAGGGGGGGATCATGCTCTGCTTCAGTATGTCACAGTACATGTTGGCATTCATGGTTCTCTCAATGAACTGTAGCTCCCTAGTGCTGGCAGCACTCATGCAGCCCCAGACCATGAAGCTCCCATCACCGTGCTTGACTGTAGGCAAGACACACTTGTCTTTGTACTCCTCACCTGGTTGCCGCCACACACGCTTGCACCCTTGACACCATCTGAACCAAATAAGTTTATCTTGGTCTCATCAGACCACAGGACATGGTTCCAGTAATCCATGTCCTTAGTCTGCTTGTCTTCGGCAAACTGTTTGCAGGCTTTCTTGTGCATCATCTTTAGAAGAGGCTTCCTTCTGGGACAACAGTCATGCAGACTGTCAGGGACGTGCTGGTACCTTGCAGGGGAATATGCATGCATGGGGTCTGTCCAGAGTTATGCAGCAGAATTTACCCACTGGTGTGCACCAGCGCGATCCCCATGCGTGCGCGCGTGCACGTGCGCACGCCCGTGCGCGCTAGCGCTGTTTGGCGCCAAGGTGCCTTTAAAAGTATGACAGATGCACTCATGCCGTGCTGTTCGTCTGCAGATCTGTATCTGTGTTCCTGTATCTACTTGCTGATTGTTACTACCATTACCGACCCGGCTTTGTCTGACTCTTCTACCATCTCCAACCTGACCCGGCCTGCCTGACTCTGCTATCTTCACTGTGACCCATTGCCGAACTCCTGCTTGCCTGTCTACTCTGCTGTTTAACCATTTGAACTTATCTGCCTGATCTCCTGCCAACCCGGACTGTCTGACTCTGCCTTCTGCCTGTTGCCTTGTGTTGCTGCATTCCCGGCCTTCTCATCCAGCTCCAGGTGCCGCGTTCCAGCATCTTCTGCCTTCCAGCCATCCCTGAAGGATCTCTACTTAGTTCTTGTGCCGGCCACTGTAACTTCCATCAGGCACTCCTACCCACTGTGCTCACGACACCACTGTTCCCACTCCAGTGGCTCCTGAACCAGCGTTGTAAGAGGGGTCTTCTCCTACAAGTCGGGCTCAACTATCAGGTACCTAACAGTACGAACAGCCATGACTGAGCCTGCAGGAGAGACCTCCCCTATAAAGGAGATTTGCACGGATCTTGCGGCCCTCACTCAGGCTGTGAAAACCCTGCATGATAGCTACACTAGATTAGGGGGACAAGTTCTGAACCTTACCAGCCCTGGTAATGTGGCTTCTGCTTCAGCTGCCGCCCCAACACAGACTGTCTCCTCTCCCTCTGTTGTAATGCTTCCACCTGAGCTAAGGGTTCCCATTCCTGAAAGGTTTTCGGGGGACCAAACCAAGTTCCAGGCCTGTCAGCTTTACTTTGCCCTGAAACCCCGGACCTTTTCCCTGGAGGCCACCAAGGTGGGGTTTGTGATCTCCCTCTTACAAGGAGAACCTCAGACCTGGGCTCACCGTTTCCTCGAAACAGACTCAGTTCAGATCCATTCCTTGCTTTCCTTCTTTGAGGCTTTGGCTCAGCTTTATGAGGATCCTCAGCGGACTGCTACAGCTGAGTCAGCTCTATTTGCGCTCCAGCAAGGCCGCAGACCAGCCAAGGACTATGTCATGGACTTCAGACGCTGAAGCGCAGATACTCAATGGAACAATGCAGCCTTACGTCATCAATTCCGCATGGGCCTGTCCGAGGGTTTGAAGGATGAGCTTGCTCGGGTTGGTATGCCTGACAAACTTGAGGATCTTATCACCTTGACGATTCAGATTGATCGCCACCTCCGTGAACGCCGGTCTGAAGTTCTTCCCAGCAGACCCGCCCAATGTGGATGACCGCAAAAGCTCCAGTTCCTGCTTCCCGTTACTTACCTCCAACCTGCTTGAACCCGGTCAGTTCAATGCCTGATGCTCCCGAACCCATGCAGCTAGGGCTGATGCGACCTACCTTATCTCCAGAAGAACGAGCACGCCGTCACCAGCTAAACCTCTGCCTCTACTGTGGTGGAATAGGCGACTATGTGCACAGCTGCCCGGCTAAGACCCGTAAGTGTCCACTTTCTGTTCCTGCCAGTTTCTCTGCTTTGACCGCTAATGCAACCCATCTTGCTCTCCCTCTTTCGTTACAGCTCCTGGGAAGGACAATTCAGGTCAATGCCATCATTGACTCCTTGGCATGCAGTTGCATTGTGGACTCCGTCTTTGCCTCCCAACAAGACATTCCCCTACAAGAAAAAATGCATAGACTTTCCGTTTTCTTGGCAGATGGCTCCCGCATTAAATCTGGGCAAGTCTCTCAGGAAACTCTTCCTCTGCCTGTCACCATTTCTCAGCATAAAGAAATCCTAACTCTTGACGTCATCTCTTCCCCACTATTTCCGATTATTCTGGGCATTCCCTGGCTCCAGGCCCATAATCCTCACATCGATTGGACTACCGGCAAAGTTAAGTTTCTATCTTCCTACTGTCAAGAACACTGCTTACAGAAACGCTCCAGACCTCCAGCCACCTTACTATGTATGGACACTGATCAGGACTTACTTTAATCCGTACCAGAACCTTATCAGGAGTTTTTTGATGTGTTCAGTAAAAAGGGTGCAGACTCCCTGCCACCCCATCGCCCATATGATTGCCCAATCGAACTTCTTCCTGGGGCCAAAATTCCTTTCGGGCGCATCTTTCCCTTATCTGAAAAGGAGCAAGAAGCACTAAAGTTATACATTAATGAGAATATGGAGAAAGAATTTATTAATCCCTGTACGTCCCCAGCTGGTGCCGGAATATTTTTTGTTTCTAAAAAAGATCAGACCCTTTGTCCATGTGTGGAGTATGGAGAGCTAAACAAAATTACGGCCAAAAACCGCTACCCGTGGCCTTGATACCTGAACTGTTTCAGAAATTGAGATCTGCTGTTATTTTTACCAAGCTCGATTTAAGAGGAGCCTACAACCTGGTCTGCATCCGGGCCGGGGATGACTGGAAAACGGCTTTCCGGACTCGGTTTGGGCATTATGAGTACCTAGTCATGCCCTTCGGCCTATGTAATGCTCCTGCCACATTCCAGCATCTTATCAACGATGTATTCAGAGACTTTCTAGACATCTTTGTAATCGTCTACTTAGATGATATTTTGATATTCTCTGAGTCACTTAGTCAACACCGGGAACATGTTCGCAGAGTCCTGGGCCGTCTTCGTTTGCACAGACTATACGCAAAGGCAGAGAAATGCGAATTTGAGCGAGAGGACATTCAGTTTTTAGGCTTAGTGATCTCCCCAACCGGTATCAAAATGGACCCTCAGAAGGTATCCGCCGTGCTAGATTGGCCAGTACCCTTGGATAAAAAGGGAGTGCAACGCTTCATAGGGTTTGCAAATTTTTACAGGAAATTCATCAAGGGATTTTCCGCCATAATCTCACCCATTACACAATTAACCAAACAGAACTTTTGTTTTCACTGGAGCCCGGAGGCCCAGGACCCCTTTGAAAAACTTAAAGGACGCTTCACTTCAGCCCCAATTCTCAGTCATCCTGACCCATCTTTGCCTTTCATCCTGGAAGTTGACGCTTCCGAAGTGGCCATGGGAGCAGTCATTTCTCAGCGGCAGGGCAACAAGGACCTAATGCACCCCGTTGGATTTTTCTCTCCGAAACTCTCGTCGGCGGAACAGAATTATGATGTAGGTGATCGGGAACTACTCGCTATCAAAGCAGCACTGGAGGAGTGGAGGTATCTGTTAGAGGGCGCTGTTCATCCGGTATTAATATATACCGATCACAAAAATGTAGAATACTTGAGATCTACTAAACGATTGAAACCTTAACAAGCCCGCTGGGCCTTATTCTTCACACGCTTCTGCTTCAAAATCACGTATAGTCCAGGAACAACAAATATCAAACCAGATACGTTGTCACGAATGTTTGACAATCCTAGAGACTCATCTGTACCTGATACCATTCTGCCTGCAAACAACTTTTTACTCTTTCAAACGGACCTGCTGTCTCTGATTAAGGAAGCATCCACAGATTCTTCAAACCTCCAGGGAATCACCTTAACACCTCGAGATGGTTTATTGTGGAGAGGAAGCCAAATCTTTGTTCCAGAAAGTGTTCGAGTCAAAGTGCTAACCCTACTTCATGACCATCCACTTGCAGGACACTTTGGGGTCCGTAAGACTTTTGAACTCGTGCAACGCATGTTCTGGTGGCCCAATCTGAAGGAATTCTGCAGAGAGTATGTCAGTTCTTGCCCTGTCTGCATCCAGAATAAGACCACAAGAAACCGAGCCTTGGGGCTGCTTAAACCTCTACCGGTACCCAACAGACCCTGGAAAATGATAGCAATGGACTTCATAGTCGAACTTCCATGCTCAGAGGGGTGTTCAGCTATCTTTGTGGTCATCGACCGCCTGTCTAAAATGGCCCATTTCCTACCTTCGAAGGGAACACCATCGGTTGTGGAGATGGCCCGTATATTAATTAAAGAGATCGTCAGGCTGCACGGAGTCCTTGCAAATATAGTGTCTGACAGGAGGGTGCCGTTCACGCTTTTGGAGAGCCCTATGTGAGATTCTGCGGATCGAACTAGCCCTGTCCTCAGCATATCATCCTCAAACTAACGGGCAAACAGAGAGGACAAATCAGACTCTCGAGCAATACATTAGGTATAATAATGCTAGCCATTCCATCACTGGTCAGTCCCCCTTTTTTGCCAATTATGGTTTTTATTTATCCTTTTTGCCTGACTTTCTTCCAGAATCCTCAGTTCCGGTGGTCCAGGATACATTGCAGTTTCTCAGCCACAATAACCAGGTATTACAGGAGGTGGTATCCAAGGCACAAGCAGACAGTAAGAAGACCTTTGATCAGAAGAGAAGAGGGGAGCTGAACCTTCGGCTTGGTGATCAGGCATGGCTGTCTACGAATAATATTAAGTTGACTTGTCCTTCCAAGAAGCTTGCACCTAAGTTTATTGGTCCTTTTTCGGTTAAAAGGAGGATCAATGAAGTGTCTTATGAACTATGTCTGCCTGACTCTCTTAAAATCCATCCAGTGTTCCATGTGTCACTATTGAAACCTGCTGTGCCTGATCCTTTTCTTGATAGAGGAACCAGGGTTCCCGAACCTGTCCTAGTAGATGGAAGTGGGGAGTATGAGGTGGAAGCCATCCTCGATTGCAGGAAAAGACTGGGGCAAGTACAATTTTTAATCAAGTACAAGGGGTATGGTCCAGAGAACAATTTGTGGGAACCTGACAGCAATATCCACGCTAAATGCTTAATCCGTGCTTATTTTTCTGCTCACCCTGAAAAGAAAAGTTACCTGGGCATCCGGAGGCTGCCCGTTGAGAGGGGGCAATGTCAGGGACGTGCTGGTACCTTGCAGGGGAATATGCGTGCGCGCATGCGCACGTGGGGTCTGTCCAAAGTTATGCAGCAGAATTTACCCACTGGTGTGCACTGGCGCTCTCCCTGTGCCCGTGCGCGTTAGCGCTGTTTGGCGCCAAGGTGCCTTTAAAAGTATGACAGCTGCACTCATGCGGTGCTGTTTGTCTGCAGCTCTGTACCTGTGTTCCTGTATCTGCTTGCTGATTGTTACTACCATTACCAACCCGGCTTCGTCTGACTCTTCTACCATCTCCAACCCGACCCGGCCTGCCTGACTCTGCTATCTTCACTGTGACCCGTTGCCGAACTCCTGCTTGCCCAACTACTCTGCTGTTTAACCATTTGAACTTATCTGCCTTATCTCCTGTCAACCCGGACTGTCTGACTCTGCCTTCTGCCTGTTGCCTTTTGTTGCTGCATTCCCAGCCTTCTCATCCAGCTCCAGGTGCCGCTGTGCCAGTATCTTCTGCCTTCCAGTTTGCTGATCCTCTCCGGCCTGTCATCATCTGCAGCACAGCCATCCCTGAAGGATGTCTACTTAGTTCCTGTGCCGGCCACTGCAACTTCCATCAGGCACTCCTACCCACTGTGCTCATGAGACCACTGTTCCCACTCCAGTGGCTCCTGAACCAGCGTTGTAAGAGGGGTCTTCTCCTACAAGTCGGGCTCAACTATCAGGTACCTAACACAGACCAATTTGATGCAATGTGCGGTGTATGGGCACTGACAGGCCCCCACCCCTTCAACCTCTGTAGCAATGCTGGCAGCACTTATACGTTTATTTCCTAAAGACAACCTCTGAACATGACGCTGAGCACATGCACTCAACTTCTCTGGTCGATCATGGCGAGGCCTGTTCTGAGTGGATCCTGTCCTGTTAATGGTTAACGCTGTATGCTCTTGGCCACCGTTCTGCAGCTCAGTTTCAGGGTCTTGGCAATCTTCCTATAGCCTAGTCCATCTTTATGTAGAGCAACAATTCTTTTTTTCTGATCCTCAGAGAGTTCTTTGCCATGAGGTGCCATGTTGAACTTCCAGTGACCAGTATGAGAAAGTGAGAGCGATAACAACAAATTTAATACACTTACTTCCCATTCACACCTGAGACCTTTCTATCACTAACGATTCACATGACACCAGGGAGAGAAAATGGCTAATTGGGCCCAATTTGGACATTTTCACTTAGGGGTGTACACTAGGGATGATCCCAATGTTCGAATCGAAAATAAGTTCGATTTGAACATCGGGTGTTTGTTGCTCTACATTAAGATGGCCTAGGCTATAGGAAGATTGCCTAGACCCTGAACCTGAGCTGCAGAATGGTGGCCAAGACCATGCAGCGTTAACCATTAACAGGACAGGATCCACTCAGTACAGGCCTCGCCATTGTCGATCAGAGAAGTTGAGTGCACATGCTCAGTGTCATATCCAGAGGTTGTCTTTGGCAAATAGACATATAAGTGCTGCCAGCATTGCTGCAGAAGCATCAAATTAGTCTGCATGGCTGTCTTCCCAGAAAGAAGCCTCTTCTAAAGATGATGTACAAGAAAGCCCGCAAACAGTTTGCTGAAGACAAGCAGACTGAGAACACGGATTACTGGAACAATGTCCTGTGTATTTTGACTACATAGGTAAGATTATGAGAAATAAGATAAAAATTAAAATAAATATAAATAAAAATTAAATAACAATTAAATAAAAATATATATTTTTAAAATATATATTATAATACATGTTACTATACATGAAAATACCTATATAAAAAACAAATATATGCAATGAACAAAGTGCTAAAATAATGAAATCGATTTGTCATGGGCGAAGCCTATGGGTATATTTAAAAGGGAGACTAACTTGAACGTACCTAAATAACTAAAAGGAAGAAATGGTGATGCCTATATAGGGAAAAATTGCACAGATACACAGCTCCACATTCCATAATCACATATGCATATCTGTGTGCAAGAGTGTGCATAACCATGCACGCGTATGCATGTGTAAACGCACATACACATATGCGCACATCAAGCATGTGGAAAAAAATTATATTAATTATCACTATGTGGGCTTTAACATTACTGTACTTACTATGGTGGTGGATCATGGTTGTAATATAGATGGAATGGGTCTGCTACAAGAAAAATGACATAGCGGTATTAGTTAAAGAGGGAAAATACACATGCATGTACATATACATATATACACACATACACATACATATGCAAACACGTACAGGTGTACATGGAGGGTCTCATCAGGCAAAAAAGCACACAAGACTGTGTGTACCTCAATGTCCTCCTTCAACCCCCCTGGCGTTAAATAACTAAAGTTTCTTGCTGAAACAGGCGTTTATATAGTTCGGCTGCAGGAAATTACCCTGGAATGGACTCAATGATCCATACCCTGAGCCCAACTGTGGATTGGTTGTGATGTATTAAAAAATGTTTAGAAACAGTATGGTGGTCATAGCCCTTTTCAATAAAGCGCCTGTGCTCACTAAATCGTGCTCTGAGGGCCCTAATAATTCTCCTGACATAAAATAGTCCACATGGACATGTGAGACAATATACAACATAGTCCGTTGAACAGTTGTAAAATTATTTTAGTGTGTGGTTTTTCCCTTTTACTGTAAAATTTTTTGGTCATGGTGAATAAATTTACATGTCAGACAAAGAGGTTTTTTTGCACTGGTACATCCCTACTAGTGGAATGAGAACCGGTGGTACGTGACATAGCTCCAAATCCAAAAAGGCTAGAGTATTGGCATCGGCAACATGAGTAAATGATAGGCAAATAGTGATCATATGGGATGGTTCATCTCAGGACATAAACGCCTTTGTGCAATACTTCAATCAAAAATCTTTGGGCCTATCATTAACTCATGTTGCCAATCCCAATACTCTAGCCTTTTTGGATCTGGAGCTATGTCACGACAATGGAGTCATATACGCAAAAAACGTTATCAAACCCACAGCAGGGAATTCTTTCATTCATTTTAATAGCTGCTATCATCCCTGATGGGTCAGTAACATCCCGTGTAGCCAGTTTTGTCAGCTACACCGTAATTGCACTAGAGACACGGATTACGACTATCATGGACCAACTTCTTGCAAAAAAATTCACTGACAAAGGTTACCCGATCTCATTAGTAAATCAGGCTTATTATCATAGCCTGCCGACCGATTCTCGTACACCATCATCACCAACTGCAAAACAACCCACAAGATTTATCACACAATTTCATACCAAATATAGAAAAATGGAAAAAATTACACATTGGTGTATCCTACTTGAAGATCCTCATCTACAGTTGCCAATAAACCCAAAATAGCATATAGGAAGGCGAGAAATATCAAAAGCCGAATCGACCCTAGTAAAATTAAGCCCACCCAACCTACTTCTGTACCACCAGTTCTCATCCCACTAGTGGGAATGTACCAGTGCAAAAAACCTCTTTGTCTGACATGTAAATTTATTCACCATAGCCAAAAAATGTTTACAGTAAAAGGGAAAAACCACACACTAAAATAATTTTACAACTGTTAAACGGACTATGTTGTATATTGTCTCACATGTCCATGTGGACTATTTTATGTCGGGAGAACTATTAGGGCTCTCAGAGCACAATTTGGTGAGCACAGGCGCTTTATTGAAAAGGGCCGTGACCCCCATAGTGTTTCTAAACATTTTTTAATACATGACAACCAATCCACAGTTGGGCTCAGGGTATGGGTCATTGAGTCCGTTCCATGGTAATTTCCTGCAGCCGAACGATATAAACACCTGTGTCAGCAGGAAACTTTTTGGATTTATTCCTTAGGTACTTTAACGCCAGGGGGGTTGAATGAGGACATTGAGGTACACACAGTCTTGTGAACCTTTTTGTCCCATGAGACCCTCCATGTACACATTTACATGTTTGGATATCTATGTGTGTGTGTGTATATATGTATATATATATATATATATTTTAATTTTATTTTTATTTATATTTTTATTTTTATTTTAATTTTTATTTGTATTTTAATTTTATTTTTATTTTCATCTTATTTCTCATAATCTTACCTATATAGTCAAAATAACCTTTGTTTGTTTTAAAGTTAGTCTTTTGGTTGTCTTCATACATTGTTATATACTGTTAGTTATCTTTAAATATGTGCATAGAGATTTTTTTATTATGGTGTATTTGTTGGTGTATTTTCCATATCACAATCTATTAGGACGCACTATTTACTTAATTTGTGGCCGTTCAGAGATAGTCCGCGCTGTGATTTGTTATCCCACAGCGCAGACACATAAATAGCACCATTCAGTCTATTCCACTCCAGGCCAATAGAAGGAGCTGAAGCTCCGAGTGCATAGCCTGCTAGTGTTCTTTCCTTCCTGTGACTAGCTCCCCCGGATGTGACCCCGTGACCCGTTTCGTCACTTCTGTGCATTCCACGCTGGTTCTGGCTCCTTTCCTGTGGCCACAGGATGTGCTGCGGACCCGCAATCTACACACTACGCACCAGGAACCATTTCCGGATCCAAGGAGCCTCCAGAACTATACACACAGATGAGCCTGTGCCCTACCTACTATTTGTGAGTGTTTATGTATACTGTGCCAGTAAAAAACAGCTTTTAATACTGCACTTAGGTGGCCCTTCCTTTGTTCTCTCCCCTTCTTTCTGGAAAATAATGGTGGCCACACAAAATATTGACACTTTGTGCCCAGTTAGGACATTGTCACTTAGGGGTGTACTCACTTTTGTTGCCAGCGGTTTAGACAATAATGGCTGTGTGTTGCATTTTTTTGAGGGGATTGCAAATTTACGCTGTAAAACAAGCTATACACTCACTACTTTAGGTTTTAGCAAAGTATCATTTCTTCAGTGTTGTCACATGAAAATATATAATAAAATAGTTACAAAAATGTTTGCTGTGTACATACTTTTGTGATATACTGTATATATACAGTGCAATCAGTGCAGGGTATATAATATAGTGCATTGAATTGGTTAAGGGGAAAAAAACGTCATGGAGCCCCCCCCAAAATCCAAACCAGGCCCTTTGGGCCTGGTATAGATTTTATGGGGAACTCCATGCCAACATTTTAAAAGTTAAAAAAAGTGTCCCGCGATGTCCAGCCATCTTCAATTATGCCGCCGAATGGACCGGAAAAATAGAAGAAAAAAAAGCTCCGCCTCGGTGGGAGGGCTCCCAGTGACTGCTGTCTCTTTGCTGTGACAGCTGTTATATAGGCAAGGGCAGGGCCCCCAGTGACGTAACCGAGTGACCCTGCCCCCTTCTGATGTCATGTGATGTCAGATGGGGCAGGGTCATTGGTTACGTCAGCGGGTGGCCCCGCTCTTACCTATATAACAGCTGTCATAGCCAAAAGACAGCAGTCGCTGGGAGGCCTCCCATAAGGCAGAGTTTTTTTTTTTCTGTTTGTCGGGTCTGTCAGGTGGCGTGATTGTTGATGAATGTACATTGTGGTTTCTTTTTTAATAAAGAAATTGTCAAAAACTGCCTATTGTGGATTTTTTTACTTTTTAACACTTTTTTTGGTGAATGGGTAGGGGTACGTTGGCTCCCACTACTGTCAGTAGCAGCAAGTGAGCCAAAGAGGAAAGAGTGGTTGGGGCAAGCCGTGCTTGGTGTGTGAAGGGACACACAGAGCAGTGGCTTGTGAGCAAGCTTGCTCGGGTGTCCCCATACCAAGCTGTTTGCTATGGGGGCACTCAACAGGAGGCAGAGGTCGGTGGGGGACTCAAGATGAGGAGGATTGGGCTGTTAGAACAGGTAAATATGACATATTTGTTATTTTTTAAAATTATTTTAACCTGTTGGCACCAAGTGCATGCAAATATGCAGCCTCTTGGCGGCCGGGCCTTGGCGCTGAGCGGCCATATAGTTGCGTGCAATAGCACCAACAGTAAACAGTGGCTAAAGAAAATCTCACATCAGTCACATGTCCATAAGCCCCGCCCCACCTCCTGCCATTCTAAAGCCCTTAAAGGGCCAACGAGAGTCGGTGCCAAGGGTTTAATCTACCTTTAATATCACTTGAACACTGGCCCCAGACAGCATGGCACTGTGGTGGTTGGAATGTTTCAATTAGATTGGGTTGCTTTCCTCACTTTGCACCTCCACTCGTCTACTTGAGGAATCGATTTCTGCCTTGACTCATTTCTTGACATTGTGGAGGTTAAGGTGACTGTGTTGCTATAAATGATATGTTGTGTTCCTTACGCTCACTTAAAACTGAGGAAGCCATTTGGATGGGTGACAAATCATCTTTAACACTACATAAGTCCAGGTGAATGTGGCTACTGCTAGCCATTCCGATAAATGCTTCTCTATTCCTCTAACATTCTTTAATAATTGAATAGATTTTGGGTTCTCAAGCCCAAAGACCAATATACTCTCACGTCTGTGCATGCCATCGTATAGTGCACACTTCTTATTTCCCTGTGTGACATTGTTCTCTCCCTTCAATATGCTGGTGTTGAACAAAGTACTGATCTGTGCATGGTGCATGATAATAAAAGTATACAAATTGTTGCAGCATATTGTGTAGTTTAATGTCTTGCTTTTGGCTGTCCACTGAGCTATATATATGTGGCTTGAGAGTGAACTTGTGGTGACTTATCCATTACAACCTCAGCAACAGAATGCTATCATTTGGATTTTGCAGATACATATGATATTCATATGCCAAATAACCAACACTTCCTAGTTCACAAGTAAACAGAATATGGAAGGCAGAGTCTTGTATACTAGTAACATTTTCCTTAAGTTATAAATAAAGCATGTTTGCTGAGTTCCCTAGCTTGAAATTCTCCTTTAATGACAGACATCCCATAATTGTCTCCTTTTCAGCCAAAGTGAGTTTTTGTATAGTAATGTAGACAATAATTTGTATGTCTGTTCATAATAATTTTTATTCGGTTTGAATCCGCTTGCAAAGAATCCATCAAGCTATTCCCATGATAGCTTTTGAACATATGAATACTTGCTGAATTTAAAATCTCATAATATCTAATTTCACTATTAGATGAAAATCCATCTTCTTCCAATTAGAAAATATTAAATGAGCCATAATTTCTACTAGTAATTCAGCCAACAAATATTTTACCCCTGGAGACTGTCTGTTTAGTTCATAGTACTCTAGCCTAATGAGTGTTTCCATATAATTAAGACTTTTAATAAACAAATTACAAAATAAATTGAGGAAATGATCACTACCCATCTGTTTGTACCAATATCTTCCATTGATATAGATAGAATTAATGTAAACATTTCTCTGTCCAAGCATCTCCAAAGCTCTCACAACCTCACTGATGTGGCCAGCCTGAAAAATGTGTTAACCCATAAATTAATGAACGTTAAGGTCAGCCTATCTCATCCGCTGCCCAAAGACACCCATGATCAAGAAGCCCCCCCCCCCCCCCCCTTTATTGTCATTAATTTCTAACATGTATTGGTAAATAATGTTGCATACCATTAGAAAATATTGTTTATCCTCTTTTGATTGTTATGCTAATCTCCTAGGTACAGCATGTCTGTTTCAGAGCTTACCCAACTACCTGCTTTGGTACACAGTCAAATAATGCTTCTTTTAAAATACTCTGACAGCTAGCTGAGATGGGGAGGCAAAATATCTTCACTTCACTGTAACCACTGAATCTCACAAATCGCCTGAATATTTTTTTTTATTATTATTATTTTTATTGCAGGTTTCAAAGTTAACAGTACATAAAAGAGCCTATTGGGCATACCCAGGCTCAATTGCATAGCAAAAAAAAACAAACAGAAATAAAAGCACAATAAATCATACTAAAAACAACCTAGCTAAAATTAAGGCACTCTAAACTATCAAAAAATTGGTACGCTCTAACCGCCCGAGCAGGCTGAAATATTAGGATTCTTTTTGGCCACCCTCCCTTTCAAGCATCCTACAGAGCTAAACTCAGGAATTTATGAAAATACGCACTCTCCCATATCTTATGTGTCAGGAAAGACTCCCTTTAATGAAGCATAAATGTAGAGTTGTACAACAATATATACCGGTAATTACTTATCCAAGTGTTAACTAGTCATCCTAAGAATCAGCATTAGTATAAGTGAATTCCACCCAAATGTTCCACACTTTCTAAAATTTCTTGACACAACCTCTAGACAGATAGGTGGTTTTGTATAATGGCAGGGCTGAATTGACCAGACGTTTCCATAAGTTAATTGATGGTGCAGAGGAGAATTTCCATCGCATGACAAAGACCTTGCGTCGTTAATAAAGTAGTATCCCCAAAAGAGTTCTAACTGCTCGGCTAGGAGCCAGTGGATCTACAAGCCCTACCAAACAAATTTCTACCCTCAACGGAATCTGAACCGTAGTGACTGTCCAAATAAATGTGGTAACCTCATTCCAAAAGGTCTCGACTAAGGAACAGCTCCAAAAAATATGTATAAAGTCCGCCACAGGTGTGGCACACCTCCAGCAGGAACCTGAAATAGATGGGTATATTCTGTGTAGGTGCATGGGTGTAAAATACACTCTATGCAAACTTTTGAACTGGACCAGTCTGTCTCTGGCAGACCAGTTGCGAGAAGGAGCACTCCCATAGGTCTTCCCACTCTTCCGTGTTCATTTTAGGGAAGTCCCCCACCCATTTAGCTTTTAGAGCTTCTAGTCCCATGTGCACGTTGGGCAGTAATGTTTTATAAATGCTGGACAAGGGCTTAGACATAGATTCGTCCCCAGAGTCTATGTATATAGGGCTACTTGGGAATGCTCAAACTGAGTATTGAAGGCATGCCTAAATTACAGAAACCAAAACAGATGTGAGTAAGGGAGGTTGTATTTAGTTTTAGTTCATCATAGGTTTGTAGTTGGCCCCCAGAACCTATCTGGTTCACATATTTAATACCTTTGAGTGCCCACAGATTGAGATCAGGTATTGACATAAACTCTGACAGCTTTGGATTAAACCAAAGAGGATTATGTGGTGAAATATGTCCAGGGGTACAGGGCGAAGAGACCTAGCTACTAGCCATGCTTTCACAACAGCCTTCATAGCCACTGTCAGGGGAAAAGATGCACAGGGCCCATGATAGATCAGGTTCCACAATGCCTCATAAGAACCCAGGCAGGCTGTTTCCAGCACCACAGCCGAATTAGACTCATCGGAAATTAACCAGTTTTGTGCGGGTTACAACATAGCAGCCTGGAAATATTTACGGAGGTCAGGACAAGCCAGACCTCCTTCCCCCCAGTGTATTTGCAATACCGTCAACTTAAATCTAGGCTGTTGCCTGAAAATTTAAGCTAGAATGTTTCAGGACAACTCAAACATACAAAAAAATCCACACACTACGTTACTCTAGAAACTACAAGGAAAATGCGGAAAAATCCATGTACTTTTAAAGTCCTGCAAACCTCATTATTTGGTTGCTAAATCTAGAGCTTCTTTATTACATGTTGATATACCATTCTCCAAATTCTTGTTTTTTTTTGAGGAAATACATTCTCTTACACAATCAATATGTGAACCATGTTTGTTTGTGACATTTATGCTGGTCATAGAGTATACGAAAAATCGGCCAAAAATCGGTCATTTAGACTGTTCGTTCGTTTTTTTTCGGCCTGTTAATGGGCACAAAATTGATAATCGTTGGGACATTTTTGAGCCGAAAAAACAAAGGACAAGGTTGGAAATTTTATGCCGAAGGAACGATAAATTGAAAGGTTAATGTGTTTCCCGTCCGAACTGTCTGTGCTAGGTATATGTAAAAAAGAACAACAAAAATGTATTTATTTATGTCCACTGAACGATTTATCGGTGATTACATGATGGCACAATCGTTTGCGGTCACGGCCGAACGTTCGCTTTTCGAAAATGGGTTCAACCGATTTTTCGTATAGTGTATGGCCAGCATTAGTTTGCTAAACAATAGTGTATCATAAATAATAAAACTACAATAATTGTTTTCAACTTGTAGTTTGAGCCACTTGTAGTCTTCATCAGAAACCCATGTGATATGCAAACACAGGAACACAATTGGAAAATAGGGACAGACCATTGTCACTATGGGGTTGATTTACTAAAACTGTAGAGTGCAAAAACTGGTGCAGCTCTGCAAAGAAACCAAACAGCTTCCAGGTTTTTTTGTCAAAGCCTAATTGAATAAGCTGAAGTTAGAAGCTGATTGGCTGCCATGCACAGCTGCACCAGATTTTTCACTCTTCGGTTTTAGTAAATCAACCCCTGTATGATAAGATGTATCTAAACAAGAACCTTCATGACAATATTATCACATATTATTTTATGGAATGTTGTATATTTAAAAAATATTGACAGTACTATTGATAAAACAAGTGCATGCCAACACCAATCTTTTATACCTTTGTCCCATACACTTGCCACTTTCTTTGGATGGTCTTCAGTTATATCTACAATCATTTAAATATTTACCCTAACTGAATGACTTTTAGGCAAAAATTTTGAGCATGCCTACACTTATATTGTCAAGTCACAGGCTAGGGTGGCTTCTTGACTAGGCTGTATTGTTTAGGGTCAATATACAGTGGGGTATGCCTGTACTGTAGTTTGCAGGGAGGTCACAGACTGGGCTCTGCAGTTTGGTACCAGAATCACACAACTGAATTAACTGAAAGTGTAAAATCCTTTGATAGGTAACACAGCTAAATATTTCAGCTGCATATTTAGCTATTTGCCTGGAGTTCAAAGTTAATGTTATAAACTACAACAATTTCACTGTGGACACCAATGAGATAAAAAAATTGTTTAAATGTGGAAAACTGGATGTATGCTCTAATAGTTTCTGATGTATAGATGCAAAAAACTTCAAAAAATAAACATTTTAGAAAGAAACCAAAATGAATACTCACTAAGTTTTACAAACTCATTAATTTACAAAAACTGTAGGGCTTGTGTATCAAATTCAAATTGTTTCTTTAATGAATAAAATATATAATTCCAATGCATTCAGAAGTTAATTAAGTAGTGATTATACACTTCTGGACTGCCCTATAGAAAATTAACTGTTACAGGGCAGCCCTCCTGTGCAGGATCATATATATATATATATATATATACGTGTTTCTACACTTCCGCCTACAAGGGATGTGCGCACACCGCTGATGGGCCATTTCTGCTGTGATTAATCACAGCAGAATCCGATCTGCGGGTGCCAGAAACTGGATGTCCACTGACACCCGCCGATCTTCGGTAAAACACACACAACGGACATCTGACTAAGTAAACAAGGCAGATCTCTGTTCTGACAGGTTCTGACACTCTATTAGTGTCACTGGTTCCCGCAAAGTGTCAGTTAGTGTCTGATTGCCCGCCACAATATTGCACTCCCACTAAGTCACTGATCGTCCCCATTACTAGTATAAAAAGAAAATAAATAAAAATTCCACAAATATATACCATAGTTTGTAGATGCTATAATGTTTGGGTGAATCAATCAATATACGCTTTACTAAAAACATGTACAGTGGAACCTCGGATTATGAGCATAATACGTTCCAGGAGTATGCTCGTAATCCAAAGTACTCACATATCAAAGCGAGTTTTCCCTTTGAAGTCAATGGAAACAAAAATAATTTGTTCTGCATTGACTTCAATGGGATGCAATACCACATGCGGCCAGAGGCGGGGGCGCCGGAGAGCCTCGGAAACGGACGAAAAAGCCTGAGGACACTTCTGCTGACCGGCAAACCTCGGAAAGACTTCCCGAAATTTGCCGAGGTCAGCCGTGCTGTACTCAGGCCTTTCCGTGCATTTCCAAACGTGACGTTAGGCTCTGCCTGGCTCCGGTGCCCCCCCACCTCAGGCCAAAAGCAGTACTGCACACCGCTTTGGCCTGAATCATGCTCATTTTGCGAGACAACAGTCGCAAACCAAGTTACGATTTTTAAAAATATAATGTGCGTATTGCGAAACGCTTGTTAACCGCATTACTCGCAATCTGAGGTTCCACTGTAGCAGAGGTTTGACCTAAATTTATGAAGAAATTAGATTTTTAAAACATTTTTATTGGATATGTTTTATAGCAGAAAGTAAAAAATATTGCTTTTTTCATCATTTTCTGTCTGTTTTTGTTTATAGCACAAAAAATAAAAAATGCAGAGGTGATGAAATACCACCAAAGAAAGTTCTATTTATGGGGAAAAAATTATATAAATTTTGTCTGGATACAGCATTGCATGACTGTGCAATTGTCAGTTAAATTAACGCAGTGCCGTATCACAAAAAATGGTCTGGTCATGAGGGGGCAGGGCCGATCCTAGGGTCACAGGCGTCTGGGTGCGCCTGGGTGCAGAAATATTTCTGGCGCCCCCACATGGGCGTGGTCATTTTAGTAACCCCTCCCCTTTACAAATATTTCTATGGCAACGACTCAACCACAGAGATGCTCCACCACGAAGTCTTCATTACCCTGGGATCCTATCAGGTACAATAAACAAAATACAGGAAGAGAAGCAAGAATACTTTATTGGGACCTGGAGGGGGGCCTCTCTGATGGGGACAGAGAGCGTTTCTGTTAGAGAGTCTGTTAGAAAGAGCCCCCAGAAATACTACAGACATGATACAGGTGATGGTCAGAGACAGCAGACATAGTACAGGAGATGGATCGGAGACTGCAGACATAATACAGGAGATGGTTGGAGACTACAGACATGGTACAGGAGATGATCAGAGACTGCAGACATAGTACAGGAGATGGTCAGAGACTGCAGACATTATATAGGAGACGGTCAGAGACTGCAGACATAGTACAGGAGATGGTCAGAGACTGTAGACATAGTACAGGAGATGGTCAGAGACTGCAGACATAGTACAGGAGATGGTCAGAGACCAAAGACATAGTACAGGAGATGGTCAGAGACTGCAGACATAGTATAGGAGATGGTCCGAGACTGCAGACATGATACAGGAGATAGTCCGAGACTGCAGACATAGTACAGGAGATGGTCAGAGACCGCAGACATAGTATAGGAGAGGGTCAGAGACTGCAGATATGATATAGGAGACGGTTAGAGACTGCAGACATGCTACAGGAGATGGTCAAAGACTGCAGACATGATATAGGAGACGGTTAGAGACTGCAGACATAGTACAGGAGATGGTCAGAGACTGCAGACATAATACAAGAGATGGTCAGAGACTGCAGACATAGTACAGGAGATGGTCAGAGACTGCAGACATAGTACAGGAGATGGTCAGAGACTGCAGACATAGTACAGGAGGTGGTCAGAGACTGCAGACATGATATAGGAGACGGTTAGAGACTGCAGACATGATATAGGAGACGGTTAGAGACTGCAGACATAGTACAGGAGATGGTCAGAGACTGCAGACATTATATAGGAGACGGTCAGAGACTGCAGACATAGTACAGGAGATGGTCAGAGACTGCAGACATAGTACAGGAGATGGTCAGAGACTGCAGACATAGTACAGGAGATGGTCAGAGACCAAAGACATGGCACAGGAGATGGTCAGAGACCAAAGACATAGTATAGGAGATAGTCCGAGACTGCTGACATGATACAGGAGGTGGTCCGAGACTGCAGACATAGTACAGGAGATGGTCATAGACTGCAGACATAGTACAGGAGAGGGTCAGAGACCGAAGGCATAGTACAGGAGATGGTCAGAGACTGCAGACATGATATAGGAGATGGTCAGAGACTGCAGACATAGTACAGGAGATGGTCAGAGCCTGCAGACATAGTACAGGAGATGGTCAGAGACTGCAGACATAGTATAGGAGATGGCCCGAGACTGCAGATATGATATAGGAGATGGTTAAAGAATGCAGACATAGTACAGGAGATGATCAGAGACTGCAGACATGATATAGGAGACGGTTAGAGACTGCAGACATAGTACAGGAGATGATCAGAGACTGCAGACATGATATAGGAGACGGTTAGAGACTGCAGACATAGTACAGGAGATGGTCAGAGACTGCAGACATAATACAGGAGATGGTCAGAGACTGCAGACATAGTATAGGAGATGGTCAGAGACTGCAGACATAGTACAGGAGATGGTCAGAGACTGCAGACATACTACAGGAGATGGTCAGAGATTGCAGACTAAGGATGAGCTCCGGCGTGTTCGCAAGCTGCACGTGCAGAGCCTGCCAGGAAGTCGGCAATGCGCTGTGCTAATCGCAGGCAGTGAGACATTTCCCGATCTCTGCAGCCGCACATCGGGAAATGTCTCACTGCTTGTGATTAGCGCTGTGCAGTGCCGAGTTCCTGGCGGGCTCGGCACGTGCAGCTTGCGAACACGCTGGAGCTCATCCTTACTGCAGACATAGTACAGGAGATGGTCCATTAGACCCCTTTCACACTAGAGGCGTTTTACAGGTGCTTTAGTGTTAAAAATAGCGCCTGGAAAAAGCCTTATCTGCAATCCCAGTGTGAGAGCCCGAATGCTTTCACACTGGAGCAGAGCGCTGGCATGACGTCCAAAAAATTCCTGATAGTAGCTTCTTTGAGGCGCTTTAGGAGCGGTGTATACACCGTTCCTAAAGCGCCCTTGCCCATTGAAATCGGCAGTGCCTGCAAAGCGCCTCTGCCGTTGCACCTTTGAACCCTTTAGTGGAGGTTAAACGTACCTCTAAAGCGACTGTAAAGTGCCACTAAAAGTAGCGGCGCATTACCGCCAACGCCCCCGCACTGTTGGTGTGAAAGGGCTCTTAGTACATCTCATTATACATCACATCTGTAGATGGACTACTGAGGCACAGAAAGGGACAGGGGCTGTGTATCCTATGTAATCTATCATGCCATAAAACATCTTCTAGCAGGGGCAGCCCAGAGCACATCTAAAGGTGTGCTGGGGATGCCATTTCTACACACTGCACACTGACTCACCTCGGTTCTCTCTCCGTGCAGCCTGAGATAGAGATGGGGAGGCATTCCAACTGGAGTTGGTAGAGACAGTGCGGGGTCCCTGTGTGAGGAATTAATTCCCGCACATCAGCACTCAGCAGCCACTGACTAGAACCCTCGTTTTAGGAAGAGGAGCGCCCCTCTCCCCCAGCACTGCCAGGCTGGACGGGCTGCCCTACGCTCACACTAGTGTTCTGGACAGACACTCACAAGGAGAGAAGGAGGGAGGGGTGAACTCTGGCTATTTGGCGCCCCCACCTCTGCAGGCGCCCGGGTGCAAAGCACCCTGCGCACCCCGGGTAGGATCAGCCCTGTGAGGGAGTAGGGGGTAAATATTCCGGAGGTCAAGTGGCTAAGTAATCATGAAGCCACATAAAAACATAGGTGAAACAGAGACATAGGAGCTTTTGCATGCATTTTGCATCCACTGGTGCTTTGCTAAGAGATCTGCCTGTGCTTGTGGAGATGCTGAACCCACCATGAAAGTTTTTTGAGCATGTGTGCAGTGAAAACATCACCCCTTTCTTCTGGGAGTTATGTAGGGGGAACATGCCTTGTCAGACAAAAAGAGTTTTGAACATGTTGGAAAACTGTATCACTGATTCTGGAGATTGCTGACTCAGAAATGCCTACTACTGGTTTTCAATCAAGCTATAAATGCATAGAAACAATCCATACAAATTCATCTTAACACTATGTAATTATTGGGCAAGATATTGACTTTCTTTCGCAAAGATCTGATATCTTTTTTTTTTTAAATTCTTTTTATTAATTTTCAAGCACAAACAGACATATACTTCTAAGGCAACATGCCTTCAAGGTTGGCCACACAGGGCCTAAAACTGAACTAACATAGTTCAACCTAACTCCCCCCCTCCCCCCAACCCAACCAGTGTCATACATCAAAACACATATGTGACAATAACTGTTTTGTGCACCTTGTGGTTGAAAAACACAGATTATTAAATTACAGACCTTCTATATTTAATGTACTTATGTCATGAAAATAAACCCACTCAAGTTTGCCAATGAAGTTCACCTACAAGAGTCCGGATTGTCAATGCAATAAAAATTAAACTCTATGACCATATGATTTGTTGTTTATTAACTTATCCCACTGTAGCCGTGGAATCTAGCCAGGCCTGCCATACCTTGTTGAACTTTTTAGTGTAACCTCTAGCTCTATAAGTCGCTTTATACAAAGGAATGACTGAGTTCACCAGTTTTTTCCAATAGGACAGTGTGGGAGCAGCCGTTTTTTTCCAATGTAACAGAATGGCCTTTCTACCATAAAATAACGTTATATTTAGTAAGGTTCTAAGTGCTCTAGAAGGAACCACCTCCTCCACTAACCCAATAAGACACACCCTAGGTGTCAGTGGGACAGGTAAACCAAGCACCTCCACCAGACATTCTGCAATGCCCGACCAAAAGATCTGAACCTGAGGGCACTTCCAAAAAATATGTTCTGCATCAGCTGGGGCATGAGAGCATCTCCAGCACTGGCTAGTAGCCATTGGATGTATGCGAGACAACCTAGCTGGTGTAAAATATACATGGTGAAGAAACTTAAAATGGAATAAACGGTCTCTTGCTGAGACTAAATGTTGAAACGGGTGGTCCCACATATCTTCCCAGTCCTCTCCCTGTATGTCAGTGATTTCTGTCTCCCAACGTTCTCTACACCTGACAATGCCTGCAGGTGTTTTGTTAAATAGAGATTTGTAGACTGATAGCGGCTTGGCTAGTTCTTCATCTGCTAAAAGATTCTCCAATTCAGAGGATAGATATTCAATTCTCTGATTTTTAAATTGTTCTTGAAAAGCATAACGCAATTGCAAATAACAAAAAAAAAGGAATTTGGTAGGTTGTGCCGGGCCTTTAACTGATCAAATGTACAAAGCTCTCCCTCCCTAGTGATGTTGTTCAATATTTTAACACCCTTACATACCCAGATCATAGGGTCAGGAAAAGAGAACAAATGCAGGAATTTCGGGTTCATCCACAGAGGGGCCGAAGGAGTTATACCCGAATAGCTAGGGGACCTCCAGGTAGTAGTAATTTCCTATGCCTTAATAGTAGACTTCATCGAATCTGTCAGAGGGAGACATGATTTTGGGCCCCTGTAAAGGGCCAACTTTAAGCTTTCATATGATCCCAGGAGTGCTGCCTCAACAACCGTAACAGAATCACCACTATCTGCTATCAACCATCTCCTGGCAAACACCATCTGACCCGCCAAATAGTATTTTTGCCAGTCTGGTAAAGCTAGCCCACCCTGACCCCAAGGCTCCTACAGAATTTTGATACTTATACGTGGCGATTGGGGTGACCATAAGAATGAGCCTATGATACCGTCTATGGATTTGAAGAAGGATTTTGGGATCCACAAAGGGGAATGGCGTAGGAAATACAAAATTACTTCCCAACAATGATAAAGGCAAGTTCTTCCAAGCTGACACTTTTTGCTTAAGCCTATTAACTAATGGGAGGAGATTGAGAGACATATAGTCTTGTACATTGGCCGCTATTTTAACCCCAAGATATGTGATTGAGGACACCCACTGAAGCGGTAACGTGTCATCTATTGATTTCTTTGCTTCCCTGCCCAGAGGCAGAATCGATGACTTGCTCCAATTAGCCTGGAGACCCGAGAAGGCAGCAAATTTGTCGAGGATCAATAGCGCAGCCCTAAGAGAAGGCCCCGGGTCCCTGAGAAACAGGAGCACGTCATCTGCATATAAGGCAATGCATTCTTTTATAGTTCCTACATGAATTGCTCCCACCTCCTCTGACAGCCTAAGAGCTCTAGCCATAGGTTCCATCATTAACGCGAAAAGGAAGGGGGGGAGCGGACACCCTTGCCTGGTACCCCTCCCTATCTGGAAGAAATCAGAGACCAGTGAACCCAACCTTATCGCCGTTTTTGGCGCTCCATATAGGAGAGTGACCCAGCGGCAAAAACCAGGACCAAACCCCATGACCTTCAATACTGTCTGAATATATTGCCAGTCTACAGAGTCAAAGGCCTTCTCAATGTCTATGGAGACAATGACTCTGGCCGGAAACTCTGAATTCATATCCATTTTTAGATGGGTGAATAATCTTCTAAGATTCGTATCAGTTGACATGCCGGGCATAAAACCTGTTTGGTCTATATCAACCAGGGTCGAAATGACCCTAGCCAATCTTGTAGCCAACACTTTAGCCAATATCTTGAGATCCATATTAAGCAGCGCTATTGGACGATAAGAGGAACACAGCAGTGGATCCTTGCCTGGCTTCAAGAGAAGTACCATGTATGCCTCCATCATTGAGGCCGGCAACGCTCCATGTTCCCAACAATGTGCAAATAGTAAATTCAATCTATTGGCCAGTTGTGACATATAGAACTTATAAAAGTCAGCTGGAAAGCCATCAGGACCTGGAGCCTTACGCGGCGGGAAAGCAAGTATTGCAGCCTCATTCTCTAGCGCAGAGATTGGTTCATCTAGCTGAACCACATCTGCGTCCGCCAGTTTTGGCATTGAAAGACTAAATAGTAACCCCTCCAGCTCAGCTAAATCATAAGGCGGTATAGGTGAGTCAAGGGATTTATAAAAATTTACAAATTCATCTAAAATACCCACTGGGTCCGTGATGGTATCCCCAAGGCTATTTGTTATCGCTGGGATGCTAACTGGAATTCTTTGTTCTGCCGCCAGATTGGCCAAAAGCTTCCCATTTTTGTCTCCCTCGGCAAAGATATTTTCCACCCTGTGCCTCACTTCAGTATGAGCCAGTTCAGTGAAATGCAATTCCACCGATCTCCTATATCCCAAAAGGGAAGCATAATTAGATTCAGAGGGGGAGTCTGCCTGAAGTTTTGCACACTCCCTCTCTTTAGCCAAAAGAATTTCACACTCTACATTATGGTCCCTTCAAGCCACCTTTATGGATGAAATACATTCACCCCTTGATACTGCTTTAAAAGCATCCCATACTATATGGGGGTCAGCTGAGAGCACATTTGTTGCCCAATACATATCCATTGCAGTTTGTATCTTCCTGCAACCATCCCAGTGCTAATTTCCAACCCCCTCTCCGTCCCCCGGAGGGGAAGGCCAAGGTGACCAACATTGGATTATGGTCTGAGGTCCCACCAGCTAGATATTCTTTTTTATATAAGTTGTTCAAAATAAAGGCATTCCCAAACTCTAAATCTATTCTGGCCGAAGACTTATGTGTGGTAGATAAGTGAGAGTATGACACTGTAGTTGGATGTTTCCACCTCCACATTTCAGTTAACCCCGCTACCGAAGCCCAAGATGACAGGTCTGCTGAAGCTGGTCTATTCGCATTTGATGAATCCAGTGTAGAGTCTAAAATATTATTAAAGTCACCCATAAATAGAACAGGTAAATACATGTGAGGTGCCAAAGTTACCAACAGATCGTACAGTAGTTTCACCTGGAAAGGAGGAGGCAAGTAAATATTCACTAATAACACTTTTTGGAAGGCCACTTCCAGGATCAGCGCCACATATCGTCCCCCCGGATCTGTAAACACCTGATGAATAGTACAGGCTATAGCCTTGCTAATCAAAATAGAAGTTCCTCTAGCATAAGTAGAATATGAGGAGTGGAAGGACCTCTGTATCCAGGGCCTATGCAAAGATAAAATGTTATTACCTTCCAGATGTGTTTCCTGAAGGAGGACGATATGAGGCTTAACCTGTTTAAGATATTGGAATACAGCAGCCCTTTTAAACTTATTATTTACCCCCTGAACATTCCAGGACACTATTTTTATCCTGCTATCCATTATTTTTTAAAAGTGAGTGTAACATTCGGATACAACCTACTGACAGCGCGCTAATCTGTAAACTGTACAATATAATTGTACAAGGTGCACAACATTCCCAAAATGCATGACATTGGTTAACTCTCCCCCCCCCCCCCCCCCCGCTGTTATACTAGAAACCCAAAAAAACAAACTAAAACATGTCCAGTATGTAGCTTCAACCCTGAAACAAAAACACCCAGAAAGAGTCGACCAAAAGTGTCGATAGTTCGGCATAATAAAAACTTAAAAAAGAAAAATTCTTTCGTCGGTGGCTTCCATTGTGAATCCCCGCTTAATCTTTAATTGGGACATAACAGCCATTTGATGAAGTCAATAGATAATGGTCAGTAGAGAGAGCGGTCCATGGTCACCGTGGTAAGTACAGTATTCCAATAAGGGTCTCCCTCTTCAGAGATGCCATTAGATCTTGTATGCAAAGTAAAGGTAGACGCCCCAAGGACGGCCCATAACAAAAAAAAAAAAAAACTGAAGTGTCTTCCGTCTTTTAGCCGCCTTGCAGCAACTTTTTATAGCGACAGCATGGCAATAATCAGTCCATCAGCATGTTGAAAGAGCCAGCAAAAAAGGAAAAGGTATAAAGGAAATAAGGCCTACAGAGGCAACAGAAAAACCAGTAACCAAAACTCGAGGCAAAAGAGGAACCACAATACGATCACAGGTTCTGATCCAGCCAATCACTAGCATCCCTTGGGGATTCAAAGAATTTTACAGTACCTTTGTTTTGTACACGAAGACGACTGAGATAAAGCATACTATATTTCAGCTCTTTTTCTCTCAATCTCTTCTTCACATCATTGAAAGAGCGATGTCTCCTCTGCGTTTCTGCAGGGACAACAGGGATTTAAAAAACTGCTCTGCAAATGCGGATGCATTGGTTCCCTCTGCTCCCTCCAGTAACCCCACCACCCGTATATTATTCCTCCTCTGGTGGTCCTCAGCATCGTCGGCTCTGCGCTGCAACGCACCCACCATTTCCTATAACTCCGTCAGTTGAGAGCCATGAGACTGCGACGTGTCCTCCACTTCCGAGATGCAATCCTTCGCTGTAGTCAATCTGCCTCTGATTTTGTCAAGATCGTGGCGAATGAGGTTGCATTCGGACGCCAGCAGATCTATGCGACCCATGAGTTCAGACTTTGACCCCCTAATGGCCTCCAGGATGGGCCCTGTTATAGCCTCCGCATCAACCTCCAGCTCCTGGGTCAAATGAGCAGCATCTCCCGCACTCTGCGATGAAGCTGTGTCCTTCTGCGCCATCTTAAGTTTTGGAGCTGTGGCGCGCAGCGCTGCAGACACAGGAGCAGGACAAGATGAGGAGGAGTGGGCGGGGCTAGCCGCCATGCTTCCCGAAGAGCGGAGATTCCTCTGATCTCTCGGCGGCTGTGTATGCGGATTCTTCTGCTTTTTAGCTGCGGAAGATGGCATATTAGGGAGCCCAGTGACTTCCGCTGTCAGTAGAGAACAATGGATAGTGACCAAATTCCCTCAAATGGCCATTAGCAGGATAATTACCGGAGAACAGCAAGGAGCTTAGGGAAACCACGTCCTGCCTCGATCACATCTGGTCACACCCCAAGGATCTGATATCTTAATTGGCTTCTGTGAATTCAATATTTTTTCCAGCACAGTCCTTCATCTACATCAGGGATAAGCAATTAGCAGACCTCCAGCTGCTGCAAAACTACAAGTCACATCATGCCTCTGCCTCTGGTAGTCATGATTGTGGCTGTCAGAGTCTTGCTATGCCTCATGGGACTTGTAGTTCTGCAACAGCTGGATGCATATCCCTGATCTACATCATTAGGCTCACAGGTGGATAAAGTCAACAAGGGGCCCTATAAAAAAAACATGTTCTTCCCTCACACACACAAAACTTCTTATATAGAAAACAGTTTTTTGTAGTTTAATACGCCATGCAGAATAAGCATAAGAATGCTGCCTTACTTTGGTAAGTATGAAAAAGAATGCCCCCCCATATATCGGTGGTCAGTAGAAGGAAACATTCCCCCTTATGCTGGTGGCCAGTAGGAAGAAAAATCTTCCCTATACATTAGTGGTCAGTTAGAGAAAGAATAGGAGGAAGAATGCCGACTTATATTGGTGGTTAGTAGAAGGAAGAATGCCTCCTTACATTGACGGTTAATAGGACGAATTACATGTTATTACAGTCGTTAGTTTTCATACTATTGTTTATAAACAATGTTTATTCATACTTTATATCTAATATAAATATAGAATGTATATTTTATTGTATCTTTACTCTGTACTTTTACAAAACAAACCTTTATTGAGAAAAAAAATAGGAAGAAGACTGGCTCCTTACATTGGCGGGCAGTAGAAGGAGGAATGCCCCCCTACATTGGTGTCAGTAGAAGGAAAACTGCTTTCTTACGTTTGTGGTCA
This sequence comes from Aquarana catesbeiana, assembly GCF_042186555.1. NCBI lineage: Eukaryota > Metazoa > Chordata > Amphibia > Anura > Ranidae > Aquarana > Aquarana catesbeiana. The sequence goes on along the minus strand of NC_133324.1, from coordinate 782,119,734 downwards.
ATATGAGGAAGAATTTAGAAATCCCACTTAGACCCCCTACTTGCACTGGTGTATTTCACAGAGAGAAAGAGAGTTCTCCTTAGAGCCACAATCAGTATCTTAGTGAGACAATCAGAAACATGTCTACGGAGCCACAATCAGTATCACTAACTATAACACATACATGCTAAGGCTCATTTTTTTTAGCGATCCTGTTTCTGGTGACAAACTACCAGTGAGATGATCACTAGTCAGAGTAAATACTTATTTGGCTACATGAGTCACTACCTCGTTGACCAGATTAGTGTCAAGTGACATTGTGCATCACGTTAGTTGATGACACAGCAGTGTGGAGAAATGCTTCAAGTCGGATGAATATTTCCTTTAATCAATTTTCACACACATATGCAGCTTCCTTGAGGTGGGCCTTCTTTCAAGGCACCATAAACTCTATATGTGCCCCCGCATTTGTTATGGTCATTTGTAGCATGTTTTATAGTGTGCTTCTAGTAAAGAGACTAAGCTGTCACCGACAACTCCAGGTCTTTTACTAATGATCGGATGTCAGGAGGATCATCTCCCTTTCACATGATGGCTGTGATAGCCTATGATTGGTAGGGAATTACAGTAATTACTCAGTAAACTCAGCCCTGTACAAGCTCTCTTTCACCTCTGAATGACGGAAAAGATGCATTGAGGAGAATTTACTAAGACTGGAGCAGCCAGAATCTGGAGCAGATGTGTGAATGGCTACCAATCAACTTCTAGCTTTCATTTTGAAAACTTAACTGGACAAACTGAAGCTAGAAGCTGACTAGTTGCTGCTCCAGATTCTGTGTGCTGCAATTTTAGTTAATTCCCCCCATTGCATCTTTTCCTCCATTTATGGTGGTGCCTAGCCAGAGGAGAAGAATTTAAATATTAAAAAAAGTTTGTTTGTAAAAAGGAGAAAAAAGCTACATCAGGGCTTGAATTAGGTTAGTGTCAGGGTTAAGGTCATGGTCAGGGTCTGGTCAAGGTAAGTGTGTTTTAGGTAGGAATAAAAAACATTTTTTATTTAGCGTCAATGTGCACTATTGTTTCTTAACCCTACTATGGGTACAAAAAACAAATTATGCACGTGTGAAATTTCTGCTAAAGTCAGAAGTAGGAGACTTTATTTTGGGAGGCTTTTTGGTCATGTGTTTTTTTAGCCAGTTTTTCTTGGATAATAAAACAAAAACATGACATACTATTTACCACCAATTTACAACATAAAAGTGTGAGCGCTGGGTCCAACACAATTGGAAACAATTGTGGCCCCCCAACCCTGTTGCTCTCAATGAACAGAGAAAAAATTAGTATACAAATGTTGACATAAAACCAAAGCTAGGGTCTAAAAACAGGAATAATATAATGAGTAATATACAGCAAACGGGCAGTTAACTGCCAAAGACTGAGATCACTAAATTATAGTCCATGACATATGCTGGCAACTGTAGAAGGCAGCCCTGTAGATGTAGTCTTATTTTTAAGATCACAGCAATTTATATAAAATTCCACCAATAATAATTTGTCCCATTTATATCCATTTTTACTTTCAAATTTACACTTATTCTCATCTGCATTTACATCTATTCCTATTTTAATCATTATTTTCATTATTCATTTTCACTTTTATTTTTTATTTATTTATTTTTTTTATTACTGTTCTTTATTATTATTATTTTTCATAAATATTTTTTACTATTTATCATATATATGTTTTCATTATCATTATCTATTTTTATTATTTATTATTTATTTTTTATTTTTCATTTTCACTCATTTCGTTTCATCTGAACACCATTTATATATGTACATTTTTATGTGTATGTGTATATTCACATTTATTTCTTCATTTATCTCATTCTATCATATCAGTCCTTTGTATCTCCCAATTTTTTATTATTTTTGCTTTCAATATTCATTTTCTCTCATTTTCATAATTAGCAATCTGATTATTATCCAATCTCTCCTTTACACCTCTTTCATATCTTCTTAATTTTTCATAGACCATAATTAATAATTTTTAATTAATTTTTCATAGACCATAATTACAGAAACACTCAATATATTGCAATTTACACACACAGTGCTGCTCTTTTAGATCTGTCACAGCAGACATATGCACATTACACCAGACACGTCAGTACCCAGTTCTCACCACACAGCTCCGTGTCCCAGTCAGACTGACGGTCCTCCCCTCCAATCAACACTCTGCATAGATTGTATAAGTTTAGACCTATCACGGGTCACGTTAGGCCTGAGGAAGGAGCCTAGCTCCGCAAACGCGTCCCCTGTTTATCCCTGCACGAACCCGGAAGTGACCCCTTTCTCCTGATTACGAGCAGTGCGCTCCCCGCAGCAGGAAACATTGACCATCCAGCAGTGAAGCCTGTTCTGCCAGAGACACCGCCACTGAAAGATGTGATTGGACACTACCCCCGGGATATCTATCATCTTAATATTGCTATCTACATGCCTGTATACGTGTACTTTTGTGAGTACCCATTTTAAAGATATATTAAATCTGTTTTTAAATACTGCACTTAGAGTGGCACCCTTGTTGTTCTTTTTCTTATTTACCACCAATTGAAAGCCCAATTTATCCAGAACAAAGTATAACTTACGTGGATACCCTAAGTAGTTATAAAGATATTAAAATTTTTACTACCACATGCCAAAGTAAAAAAAATTGGGTTTAGTTGCTAATGTTTGTTTTACCATCTGTCTTGAATGGGTTAAATTACATAGTGGTCCTGTCCCTGGCTAGTTACCTCACCAGTGACAGGAATGCTAGTGTGACATGGCCCTAACACATGTACAATACATATATACACACGCACAGACAGACACTAAACACACACTATACACTAAGATAACTAGATTTTGAAAATGAAATATAGGTGCACCCTACTGACCACACCCATATTTAACTACACCCACAAAATTATGCCCCCCTTCATTTGTAGCCACATCCACAAAATTCCACCCCCATTTTTAACTTACTATCAAATAATTGTTCACAGACTTGGAACAAGAGGTTCAAGGTATAAGGACAAAATAAACATATGGCACTAAAATATGCATTCATAGTTAGGAGGCATGCCTTAATGGTATCAAGAAGAAAAATGTGGAGTGCATGGTGCGTGACCCACTGAATACCTGAAGGGGTATGCAACTTTCCTCCTGCCAACCCCCATATTATTGCTGGAACTATATAGGCAGGAATTGATCTTACAGAGTAAAACTGGCCATAGATGGATTGCTGCTGTTGAGCCAAGATTCAAACCATGTATGGGCAGGCTGGTTGTACTGAGGTCGATCCATCAAACCATATCAGTTATTTGCCTTTTCCCCTACCCAACTTAAAATGCATGTGAACCCTAACAAATAATTCATCTTATTGGGTCTTTTTTAGTCTTTTGACTTTACATTAAAAGCATTTTGCTATAGATGTTTGACAAGTTTAAAAAATACCTGTACTGACAGTTATCAACTACATTGTTTTTTGGGAACTACAGAACCACCCTTCTATGTTATGTACAGTAGGAGAGGAGTGGGGCTTCATAGTCCAATCTGGTTTCTGTTGTCCTAATACAGAAGAGCGAAGGAGTGCTGTCATCCTAGGACTGTAATGCCTCGTACACACACAATAAGATTTTCCGACAACAAAACCGTGGATTTTTTTCCGAAGGATGTTGGCTCAAACTTGTCTTGCATACACATTGTCACACAAATGCTGTCGGAAATTCCAAACATCAAGAACGTGGTGGCGTACAACGCATACGACGAGCCGAGAAAAATGAAGTTCAATAGCCAGTGCGGCTCTTCTACTTGATTCCGAGCATGCGTGGACTTTTGTGCATCGGAATTGTATACACACGCTCGGAATTTCCGACAACAAGTACTGTTGTCAGAAAATTTGAGAACTTGCGCTCAAACATTTGTTGGCGAAAATTCCGACAACAAATGTTCTATGGAGCATACACATGGTCGGACTTTCCGACAACAAGCTCACATCCAACATTTGTTGTTGGAAAATCCTATCGTGTGTACAGAGCAATAGTGTTTTACTGACAGAATCACTAAGTGAAAATAAAGGTAAAGTAGATTAAACTCCCTTGGGAGATACTGGAAATAATTCAGTCCTCTTACCTGCCCCATGGCTATCTGCCTTGTATCGTAATCCAACAAACTCTGATAAACTCTGGCAGTAAACAGGTTCCAGTCACTTAGGGTCTTCTTACTATTTATTGCAGCACTCAAGTACAGGAGAGAGGGTTTTTGGTTGTAGGATACCCAAAGTACAAAATAGGAGGGCAAATAAATTAATCAGCAATAGGTCCTATGAAAGCGACCTCTAAAGTTGATGCTGGTACAGTAGAGAGCCAGATATATCTTTGACTTTTTGAGAGCAGTTGTCATGTTTGCTTGCTCCTATATCTGATTTCCACACTTCTGTAAACAGACCTAAATACCTGGGTCCACGGGTAATGATCCAAGGTCCAGATGGCAGCTAGCCTTCCAGCTTTTTTGTGACACTCCTGAGACAAGTGTATCTCTACTCAGGCCAGCTTCTTTCAGGCATCTACTCCAGCTCTAACTTAGTTTCCAAAGAGCTCAGCACATGGTACACGGATCTCTGGCTCAAACAGTCGCTTTTACACTTTGCACCCTGGTAGGGTGGAAGGCCAGGGGGAAAGAGAGCTTTAGAAATGTGTTTCCACATATTTATGATCTCCCCAAGCCTTACCATTTATCTGCTCAGGGAACGACTGGGCTAGATAAATATTCATAATCTAGGGTTTGTCTGTCCCACACTAACTACTGGAACCTCCTTCCAGGAACAGGCTGAGGCAATCAACACAAAAGGCTTAAGGAAAACCTGCAGAGCCCAGAAATGTAAATATTTGTTCAGGCAGATTACAGCCTAGCAGTAACACATTCTATTTTTTTTAGTGACACAATCGCATAAGGCAAGGTCGCTACGCTGGCAAGTTGTAATATATTATATTTTTCTTTTTTGAGTTTGGATATGCTTCAACGCTTTTGTTGCTTTTGTTAAAAAAATACCACTGTGATGTGGAACACATATATGAAAGATAAACTTGTCTGTCTAATTTTAGAAGTATTGGCAAAAATGTTACTGTAAAAACATGTCATTGTGTATATACAGTACCTATTAAAACCTAAAATGAAAATTAAACCAGTTGTTGGTGTCTTTTTTAGTACACATTTGCCCATTGAGTAAACCTATAAGCTCAAACAAATGTATTCTCTTTTAAAGGTAACTGATTTGTTGTAACAGCCAGACACACCAGTAAGAAAAGGAACAAAGATGAAGTGACTAAAAACTAAACAGAACCTATAAAAGTAATTTTTAGCAAGTTTATTGTATTGGTTGTACAATTGCCAACATTATTGAAGTATTTATGTGGTCTCATCCTGTCCTCCTTTCACATATCAGGTAATTCCAACTGCTTCTTGCATTAAGACTTTGGCAAAATAAAGAGTGAGTATTGTGTTCTGCCAGTGAGCTGTAATGACAAACACCATCAGTGTTCTCATTATCATAAGTCAAGGCTTTCTGTTGTCTCATATTGCCTTCTGACAAGTCATTCCTTTTAAGGAATGGAGACATTTACCAAACCTGCTCTTTGTTAACACCTCTAAAACAGTGGTGTAAATGTCTCCATGCTAAAATACAAAAAGTACCGGAAATGTATTTGTGAATGCACAATGCTTGTTAACCTCTTCCTGGTGGCCGTACACATATATGTGGCAGCATGGTGGTGGCCTTTAATGCTGTGCTGCCAGTTATATGCATACAGTCAGAGGTTCTGCTCTATTTCGTAGACATGCTCACTCAGCACTCCTAGCATTGTGTGGCCATAATTTCACTGACAGCTTCTGGTCACCGTTCACAATCAGGAGCCAGTAAATCAGGATCCCAATCACGTGACCACTGTGATAGACAATCACAGTAATCACATGATCAAGAGCCCCACCTATTAGCCTTCAGCATTAAGTTCCCCTTCAAGGATGGCTGGAAGCATCAGAAGCCCAGGAGCTGTCTTTCAACTGGCAGACTTGCCATCACGGACAGCCTGTGATTCCATTCTAAACTTTCAGGAGCTGCCCATTCCCAAACTAATAGTTGCTCTCCCAACATTGTTTTAAAATGGTGGTCAGGACTCAGGTGGGTAATGTTGCCTATACCATTTATTTTTTATATTGAAGGGCTGGCAAGTATTTGTATGCATTTTTTTTACTTACTTCACAAAAAGACCAAATGCACAAAATCACAAGGTATTATTTGTATTTTGGCCAAAATTTGTAAGCTCACACCAGTAGACTACAGTGATGCATGGTAGTGCACATCATGTGCATTAGTGCAAAGTAGTGCCATTCATTGTAAATGGTTTCCCAATTTACCTTCCCAACACATGTGTTGCATCACACCACATGCCATAACTCACTGCTCCTGAAAGTGCTGCAGGAGCATTTTTTGGTTCATTGTTTCTTTTTGTTTTACAGGAAATATGAGCAACTTTTACATAGCATGCCCCCTTTTACCTGCCCCTTCATATACAAAGAATCAACAGCACCATATGCTATTTATCATCACTTTAGCATTCATAGTTAGCCTTCTTTAGCAGATTCGCTACCCAAGGGCTTTGACAGTGTTGATGGGCTTTTGTTTGCTTCAAACTGTATTTTGCACTCCCATACAATTCTATGAGATAGCAAAAACCTGCTTGAAGCAGGTCAAAAGAAGGAGATCAACTTCAGTTTAAAGCGGTAGTAAACCACGGCATTGAGGGAAAAAAATCCCCTGCAAGGCAAATACAAAAACTGCTAGTATGCATCGCACACTAGCACAATATGAAATACTTACCTTAGAACAAAGCCCTCCAGCGGTGCGCTGTCACTGCTGGCAGGGCAGGGCGTCCACCTTCGCTTGGTCTTTCTCCTGGGTTTGCGGGCTCCGGCAGCTTCAATGGCAGAGCCGCTATGACGCCATTCCTGCACAGGCTCGTGGGAGTCAAGGCCGTGGCACAGTGCTCCAAAAGAGCGGCACAGGTATGCTGTTCCTTCAGAGCACACGTGCCGGTGACTAAATATACCTAAATAACCCGAATATCTCCGGTGCACGTTTAGGAGATATTCATTTTACCTACAGGTAAGCTTTATTATAAGCTTACCTGTAGGTAAAAATCACAAAGCGGACTTAACTACCACTTTAAAGGTACCTGTTGATGAATTCGAAATGATCTCTGAAGTATCCCAAACTGATGCTAAATTAAGGCAAAGAACACAAACTAAAAATAATCCCCTGTGGTAGTGAGATATTTCTCATTTACCAACCATTTTGTGGCAATTTCTATGCATGAATGAAATATATGACTAACAATTACTTAAGAGACAATATCAAAATTTGGCTTTCCTATTTAAGATAATGGCCAAGGTATGTTTAAAGTATTAGGTTTGCTGCCAGAAACTAGTCACACACTGAATTTAGTAAGATGGCTCTATGTTTACGTGATGAAGTATGAGACTAGTTCAGAGTCAGAAGTCAAATATAATATAATGCCAGACTGATGATTGTATCTACCCCAGGGACACATAAAGCCTCATTAGTTTTTAGCAATTGCTATAATACTAAACTGAAAAAAAGGTTTAGGACAGTTCTTAGAAAAATGTGGAACATTACAGTTAACATTATTCAGACATTTATTTGCAATCAGAAATTTACCAGCCATAAAACAAGCATTCCTTAATCCAATTACTTGTATAATCATAGATGCATAACTTGACACATAAGGGACCAATACATAATCCTAAACATTTAACTAGGGAAAGTATAGAAATATATATTACCGTGCCAAAGTTCTAGGCAGGTGTGAAAAAATGCTATAAATTAAAAATACTTTCAGAAATAGAAGTGTTCACGATTTCTTTTTTAATCAGTTAACAAAATGGAAAGTAAATTAACAGAAGAGAAATCCAAATCAAAACAATATTTGGTGTGACCACCAGTGGCGGCTGGTGCTCAAAATTTTTTTTTTGGGGGGGGCACAGACAAACTGAAAAATTCTGGAAAAAAAAACATCAATTTCAGCCTCTCTGTGTCCATCAAACGCAGCCACTGTGCCCATCAAACGCAGCCACTGTGCCCATCGATTGCAGCCACTGTGCAATCAAATGCAGCCACTGTGCCCATCAATTGCAGCCACTGTGCCCATCAAACGCAGCCACGGTACCCATGAATTGCAGCCACTGTGCCCATGAATTGCAGCCACTGTGCAATTAAACGCAGCCACTGTGCCCATCAAACGCAGCCACTGTGCCCATCAAACGCAGCCACTGTGCCCATCAATCGCAGCCACTGTGCAATCAAATGTAGCCACTGTGTCATCAAATGTAGCCACTGTGCCCATCAAACGCAGCTACTGTGCCCATCAATTGCAGCTACTGTGCCCATCAATTGCAGCTACTGTGCCCATCAAACGCAGCCACTGTGCCCATCAATTGCAGCCACTGTGCCCATCAATTGCAGCCACTGTGCAATCAAACGTAGCCACTGTGTCATCAAATGCAGCCACTGTGCCCATCAAACGCAGCCACTGTGCAATCAAATGCAGTTACTGTGCCATCAAACGCAGCCACTGTGTCATCAAACGTTGCCACTGTGCCCATCAAACGCAGCCACTGTGCCATCAAATGCAGCCACTGTGCCATCAAACGTAGCCACTGTGCAATCAAACACAGCCACTGTGCCCATCAAACGCAGCCACTGTGTCATTAAACGCAGCCACTGTGCCATCAAACGCAGCCACTGTGCCATCAAACGCAGCCATTGTCCCCATCAAAAGCAGCCATTGTGCCATTAAACACAGCCACTGTGCCATCAAACGCAGCCACTGTGCCATCAAACTCAGCCACTGTGTCATCAAATGCAGCCACTGCCTCCATTGGAGGGAGGAGTCTGCAGATGGCGCCGGAAGGCTGCGTGCTGTGAGGTCTCCATGATCTCTCCTCCTGCCTCGAGATGAAGGAGCGCTGTTAGCTGGCCCCCCCCCGGTCCCCGTTGCTTACTACCTCCATACCTTCCCGCTGTGGAGCCTGTCCCTCTGCTCGCCCCTGTGCATCCACGGAAGAAAGAGAAGATCTGGCCGGTGGCTGCAGTCGGCGTCTTTCCGGAGCAGCATACGGGAACGCTCGGTGCCCCCGGGTTAGCTCTGGTCGGGAGCTCGGTTGCGGGATAGTCCCTCGCTGGGCTTTCGGCTGTGACACCGGGGAGCTGCTGCTCGTGGTGGGTCCGCTCGCCGTCTGGCTGTCGGGGGAGCCGTCGGAGAGCTGACAAGAGTGCGAACAGAAGTGGAGATTGTGCCAGAGGGAGACAAGGGCGGCCAAAGAGGATTCCTGAAGGGGATTCCGCAAGGAGCCGAACGTGTGGGCGGACAGAGGTTACAAGATCGAGACTAGCAAGCACTGCGGGAGAAGTTCCCTTCCTCCCCTTCCCTACAGATAAGTACATCATGTCTCGTCTTTCCTTCCTATTACATAATAAGTGCAAAAAGTGAATAGAAAAAAGAACAGAGGAGATAAGTTCTAAACATTTAAATAACAATTGAATGTAAAAGTGTATGTAATAAAAGGAAGAAAAAGGTAAAGAGAGGAGAGAAACGGAGAGATAAAAGGAGGAGGTGAGGAGAGTAAAGAAAGAAGGAAAAGAGGAAAAAGTTGGAATAACAAATTAAAGTACTATATGTTGCAAGGAGAAGGTACACGGATGGGATGGAATATAGATGTGGACACATATAATAAATATAGGCTCACATGACTGTTAATGGTGCACAGAATATATTTTGATAGATCATTGAAGTATTGGATAACAGTTATATATGTAAAAAACAACAGTAAAATATTAAGATACCGACCCAGAGACAAGTTTGATAAACTAGGAATGTCAAACTGATAGACCCATGATCGGGAAAATACTTGAATGACATAGGACGTGCGATTGATGAATAATTGATTGGAAAAAAAAAAAAAGAAAGGGGGAAAGGAAAAATTTGTTTGGAGGTGTTTTTTTTTCTCTTCTTCCCGTTCAAATCCGCCCCCTTCTGATTTGTACTAAATGAAGGGTAAAACGTCAAAAAACGCCGGAGCAATAGCAAAATCACCTCGGACCAGCTTGGGCCCTAGTCCTAGCCCTGGCCCTATGAACAGATACCTAGCTCAAAGAAACGGAGAAGAAGAGAAGCAATAAAGCACAAAAGGCCGACAGACAGATAATAACGAAAAGAAAGATAAAAAAGGAAAAAAGGGCCAAAACAAGACAACAACTGAAAACAGCTTACTCTCAGAATCCAGAATGGAACAGGATCTAGAAATTGGAGGTGGAAGAGAAGGGGGGAGGGAGAAGATCACCATATAACACAACTACCAACAAAATCCGATATGGAAAAAATGTTTGCGGAAAGCTCTCTGAAGGTACAGATAACAACAATACATAAAGATTTGGGTCATATTCTGTCAAGAATGGAAGAAGTGGAGGTTAAAGCAGACTCTCACTCAAAAAAGATAAAAGAACTGAGAGGAGAAATAAATTTAGTAAGAAAAGAACATCAGGAACAAATGTACAAAATAGAAGACCAGGAAAACAGAGAACAAAGGAAAAACTTGAGAATAAGAGGTCTTCCTGAGTCCACACAAGAAGAAAATCTAACAGAAATAATGAACAAGATTCTCAACCCCATCCTGGGGAAAGAAGACACCAACATAATAAAAATAGAAAGAGTTCACAGAATAAGAAGACCCCAAGGGATACCAACAGAGAAACCGAGAGACATAATCGTTCACCTCAAAAAATGGGAAGAAAGAAACCAAATTTGGATAAATTTGAAGAGAAAACCACCAATCAATTATGCAGGAAATACCCTACAAATCTTCCAAGATTTATCACAAGAAACGTTAAAAAGAAGACGGAAGTTAAGACCTCTATTGAAAACCCTCCAAGAACAGGAAATACAATATAAATGGGGTTTCCCTGCATGTCTGATCGCAAGAAGAAATGGAAGAAGTGCTAGATTAAGATTCATAGAAGAGATTCCGGACTTCTGCAATAATTTAGAAATCCCGATACCAGAAGATTTCAGGAACATGGGTACTAGACAAAAACAAGCAGCGACACAAGATGTTACACAATGGCAATTGAGCTGAAGATCTTTTCCGCATCAAACAGTACCATAGACTGAAAATAAATGGAGTCTAAGAATACAAAATAAAACAAAGTTCTAGAATTATTTTGATAGGACTTCTTATTCTTACTGATTGAGGGGGGGGGGGGCAACCGGTGGAACTGGGGGAGTAGGAAGTGGGAAAATGATGGAGGCAGGAGGTGGGAGGTGAGGTCTCGGACCTACAGTGTGCACAGGGGGTCTTTTCTTTCTTGAATAAAGGAGAGGGGAGCCCAGTGCGCCACATAGATATCCACCTCGGTAGTAGAGAGCAGAGGGGACAAGGTGTACCCCACAAAATAAAAATATAATTCTATTCTGCTCTCAGGACCATGAGGTCAAATCACCAACATCAAAAAGGGAGGAGGGGGAGGTGGGGGAGGGAGTGAAGGGGAATGAGAGGGAAGCGGGAATCAGAAAACTAAATGGGAGGGAGGATAGGGGAGGGTATAGAATTGCCTTACCAGTGAAAATATTGTTGTTTTACCGACCTCTTGGATGGAGGAGCCTGTCTGGCTGCTGGCTCTCAGGTGGGGGCCCCCCGTGTCCCTTTCGGGGGGTCGGGGCGGGTTCTCCTGTGGGGGGCGTATGCAGGCAATCATAAACGCAAATGGCAGGATCAAACAAAGTTAAAATTCTGACATATAATGCCCGAGGTTTGAACTCACCCCAAAAAAGATGTGCAATCTTGAGGGAACTGGAAAGACTAAAAGTCGATACAATCTTTTTCCAGGAGACACACATAACGCAAGATTCAAACGTGAGAATATATTAAAAGAACATCCCCAAATGGTATTACGGAGATTCACCAATCAGAAGATCAAAAGGGGTCACTATAGGCTTTGGTAAAAAGATTGGATTTATTGTCGAAAAAATAAAAGCCAATCCAGAAGGATGTTTTCTCTTCCTTGTAGGGACTATACAGGGTATAAGGTACACATTTGTAAATATATATTGCCCTAATAAAAACCCTAAAAAATTTTTAGCTGAGAAACTGACAGACTTATTTGAATTTAAACAGGGCAAATTAATAGTAGCGGGCGACTTTATATTATAGTTTTCTGTATGCAATAAAAAAACAAGAAACAACCCAACAAATGGAAAGCAGAAAGAAACAGATCCTAAAGTATTTAGAAAAAGCAAATCTCCCAAAAATTGAACCAGAGACCTTAATGGACCTAGAAAGAGAGATAATGCAAGAAGAGATCAAGATGGCATTAAAAGAAACCCCTACCGATAAGAGTCCAGGGCCAGACGGATTTACGATCAGATATTATAAACAGTTTCAAGACCAATTGATTCCAAGACTATGTGAATACCTAAACAAAATAGGAGAAGATGAAGACATCAGAAAAGAATCACTTCTGGCACATATCATCATAATACCCAAAGAAGGAAAAGACAAGGTTACAGGCCCATAGCTTTATTGAACACGGATACGAAGTTATATGGCAAAATACTTGCCACTAGAATAAAAAGATTGATGCCACTATGGATAAACCCGGATCAGACTGGGTTTGTCCCCGGAAAAGAGAAGGAAGGGACAACAGCATAAAAACAATCTTGATGCTGCGAAGGAAGAATACCAACATCTCCCCAGATCTACTCCTGTCAATAGATGAAGAAAAGGCATTTGACCGGGTAGACTGGGGATTTATGATGGCCACGCTACAATATCTCAGTCTGGGGCCTAAAATAATGAAGTGGATCATGAATCTCTATAGAGGGCCCACGGCTTGCGTAAAGGTAAGCGGCAAGACGTCGCCAGTGTTTGAAATGCTTAATGGAACATGGCAAGGATACCCGCTCTCGCCCCTTCTATACGTACTATCATTGGAGCCATTCCTTGGGACCTTGTGAAATAACCGAGGGATAGAGGGGGTGAGAGTAGGAGGAAAAGAACATAAAGTCGCGGCTTATGACGACGATATCCTTGTGTACGTGACTAAGCCTAGAGAGACCCTCTTAAATCTCCTGAAAGAAGTCGATAAATATGGAGAACTCTCAAATTTCAAAATAAATCCCATTAAAACAGAAATATTGAACCTGAGAGTAAGCAAAAAAGACACTCTGGCCCTTCAAAAAGAATTTCCATTTACGTGGGTAAAGGGGGAGCTATCCTACCTAGGAATTAAACTAACAGCATCACTGGAGAAAATCTACCCTGCAAACTACATCCCACTATTAAACGAGAGTAAGTAAAACCACGCTTCACAAAAATATTTGGATATTAAATAAATTTAGAATACTAGACCCCAACGCACATGAGGTGACAAAAAATGTATTTAGAATTTGGGATGCACTACACCGGAAACAAAAATGGGCATACAATTCACCGTTGACGCCCCTCAGGGGAACAAAGTTTTTCACTCCGGGTGAGGATATTTTTCGAAGACTCAAAATAAAAAATCCACTAATTAAAGATATTACTAGAAGAGGGAAGTTGGAATCTGCACAAAAATTGGAGAGTAAATTTGGTGGGAAACTACAAGAATTGGAATATTTTCAACTAAATCACTTAATAAAGACATCACCGCACCCGTTTAGAGATGGAGAAAGTTTAAACCGGTTGGAAAAGCTCTGTATGACAACAACGACTTCAAAGGGAGGCATCTCAAAAGTTTATGAGTTCCTGACAGATCTGAAAGGACAAGATAGGCCTCCCTTCATTGAAAAGTGGGAAAGTGAGTTAGAAATAAAGTTGGAAGAACAACAAATCAAGAGAATGATTGCAGGAGGATATAATCAAGCATGGGATACAAACACCATCGAGATGAATTACAAATTCCTTGTCAGGTGGTATATGACCCCGGAGAGACTCCACAAAATCAACCAAACGGAAACACCAATGTGTTGGAGAAACTGCGGACAAAAAGCCACAATGATACACATTTGGTGGGACTGCCCGCAAATTAGCACATATTGGCAAGAAATAATTACAAGTATAAAGGAAATTACGGGCGAGATTATAGAGAACAATAGACTGACCTGCCTGTTCCATGACACCAACTCCTCTAGTAAGCAATACACGGAAAAAATAACATCAAAATTACTAAATGCAGCAAAGGGAGCGATCCCAAAAAACTGGTTAAAGAGCGAAGGCCCAGACTTAAGAGATTGGATTAAACAAGTGGAGTACTACCATAAAATGGAACTTCTCTGCTGCAAAGATAAAGAGCAAATAGAAAAATGTAATTCTATCTGGATTGGGTGGGAAAGATATAAAACCTCAGACAAATTCTGGCAGAAGAAACTGGAAGGTACAAAACACTAAGAAGGAAAAATATTAGGGAGAAGAGGCAAAACCCAGGAAGTAAGGCGGGGGGGAGGGAAATTAGAAGGGGTGGGCAATAGGTGGGTGGTGTAGAACGGGAAAATTTTTATACGGTTATTAATAAAGGAGGGAACCTGTGTTTCCCTGGTTCTTTTTTGTTTATTCTTTTCTGCAAAGAGGCCACAATGATGTGAACTTGAGAAGAGGCGAGTTTTGAACGTCAAGTTATAAAGGGTCTCTCAAAAGAAAACACTGAAGTGGTTCGAATGAAAAAAAAAAAAAAATCAAATGCAGCCACTGTGTCATCAAACGCAGCCACTGTGCAATCAAACGCAACCACTGTGCCATCAAATGCTGCCACTGTGCCATCAAATGCTCCCACTGTGCCCATCACATGCTGCCACTGTGCCCATCAAATGCTGCCACAGTGCCCCATCAAATGCTGCCACTGTGCCCATCAAATAGTGCCATTGTGCCCCATGAAATATTTCCAGTGTGACTCCCCCTGCCCAGTTGCCTTCTGTCTGTCTCGGTGGCAGGTCAGGCATGTGGGTTACGGCGGCAAGCGGTGGGACATTGCAGTGGGTCAGACAGCTCCTGTGTGGCGGCTCCTGTGTCCTCCATGCGTCTCCTCCCCTGCTCCCGATAGGCATCCAATCGTAGTGCCTGTCCTTTCAGCAAATCAGGTGACGGGTAACAGTGTTCAGTGTTAGGAAAGCGAATATTCATTCACTTTTCTAACACACCTTGGTGGGCTCGTAGTGCAATGCTTTGCGCCACAAGTCCACCTTTTTTGAAGCATATTAGAGCCTATGGCTCTAATCAGGTAATTCAAACCCACCCCCCCTGCTGCAATTTAGGCACCCGACGTCCGAAAAGGGACCGGACGCCTGAATAGGGGGTGGCAGCGGTGGCCAAAGCCATTGTTAGATTCAGGCAATGCATGAATCTATCCATTATACAAAGAGGGGGGTGGCTGGGGAGAGGGAGCGGCGCCCGTGTGCCCTTAAAGGACGCATCGCCACTGGTGACCACCCTTTGCCTTCAAACAGCATCAATTATTTAACACTTGCACACAGTTTTTGAAGGAACTTGGCAGGTAGTTTGTTCCAAACATCTTGGAGAACTAAAAGAGAAAAAGTGTAATGCCCCGTACACACAGTCGGACTTTGTTCGGACATTCCAACAGCAAAATCCTAGGATTTTTTCCGATGGATGTTGGCTCAAACTTGTCTTGCATACACACGGTCACACAAAGTCCGATCGTTCTAGACGCAGTGACGTAAAACACGTACGTTGATACTATAAACGGGGTATTGGCCAATAGCTTTCATCTCTTTATTTATTCTGAGCATGCGTGGCACTTTGTCCGTTGGATTTGTGTACACACGATCAGAATTTCCGACAACAGTTTTTGTTGTCGGAAAATTTTATATCCTGCTCTCAAACTTTGTGTGTCAGAAAATCCTATGGAAAATGTGTGATGGAGCCTACACATGGTCGGAATTTCCGACAACAAGGTCCTATCACACATTTTCCGTCGGAAAATACAACCGTGTGTACGGGGCATAAAAGGGAAGGGCTTTTAAGCGGTGGTCCCCATAGATATGTTGAGGTATATCATATATATGCTTCAGTCATCTTTATAACGATACAAAAATGTATTATTTAATACATACACTATTCATACAAAAAGAGAAAAGAAAGGGACAATTGTAGGCCCATATGCATATAAAAATACACATACATATTGTAAAGACAAACACAGTATTACACATGTTACACGGGATCTGCCAACATGTTTTGCGTCAAAACATCTAGTGTATGTACAACAAAACAAAATAACTGTACATTTAATGGTACATTAAAATATATACATGTAATGTTCTGTCCCCAAGTAGAAAAAGGGGGGAGAGAAAGGGGGGGGAAATAAATAAATAAATATAAATATAAATATACCTAGGGTGTTGGATGTGTTCGAGCAGGGGGGAGACAAAAAAGGCGCTTCATCTTTCTGATATAGTGCATGGATAAAACTCAGTCATCATATATGGTACCTGTTATAAAATATAGGAACACCTGATGGAACCAAACCAAAAGCATGTAGGAGAGAGCCAAATGCTACATTTAACCACCAATATCCCGCAGACCAGCCTCATGAGCAGGTCTGCGGGACAGGAGCAAGGCAAGCCAGGAGCAGTGCTGTCAGTGCAGTTTGGACTGGAGTGGACTGTGGAAGGGACCACCTGGCGTGGAGACAGATTGTCACTGTGACTCAGGAGGAGACGTGTCGTGTCGGTGAAGTGTCATCATTATCTGTGCTGCTCACCACTGATCACTGTATTAGTGTGTCACTGGTTCCCACAAAGTGTAAGTTAGTGTCAGACTGCCCGCATTACTATCACAGTCTCGCTGTAAGTCACTGATTGCTGCCATTACTAGTATAAAATAAATAAATAAAAATTCCAATATATACAGGTATACCATAGTTTGTAGACACTATAACGTTTGTGTAAACCAATCAATATTCGCTGATTGGAATTTTTTCACCAAAAATATGTAGCAGAAAACATATTGGCCTAAATTTATGAAGAAATTCGATTTTTTTATTTTTTTATTGGATATGTTTTAAACAAGAAAGTAAAAAATATTGTTTTTGGTTTTTTTTCCAAATGTTTGGACTTTTTTTGTTTATAGCGCAAAAAAATAAAAAACTCAGGGGTGATCAAATTCCACCAAAAGAAACTTCTATTTGTGGAGGAAAATGACATAAATTTAAATTGTGTACAGCATTGCATCACCACGCAATTATCAGTTAAAATGATGCAGTGCCAAAAAGTAAAAAATGGCCTGGTTATGAAGGGGGGTAAATCTTCCGGAGGGCAATTGGTTACATACATTTAATATTAAATGTAATATTTATATACATTTAAAGACACATGGAGGGTCTAACCTACTCCATTTCAATTCTTGCCTTATTAGTAGGAAAGATGTTCTGCATTTGGGGCAGTAGCTGCTATTTAACTATAATTTCCCTTCTAGCATAGGATGCTAGGAAAATTAAGTTTTTGGCTCCTCCTGTATTCAAGGGAGGAGTGATTGTTTGTTTTGGTCTGTTCAGGGTTTCACAGGCTGGGAGTTTGATTGCTTCCCCTTAGCTCTGAAAGAACCTTCCAGAACACAGGGAGGGTGATTCAGATGACCAGCCTTAATATTTATCATGGCCTTGACCATGCGCAAGGTTACTGGGGAGGTGATAAATAGCCTGAAGCCCTGGAGAGATTGTTTTTTCTCCCCAGGAGGGTTCCATGCCTTAGGGGGGCTGCTGCCCCACTGAGGGACCCTGTGGACTTTTAGTTGTTCTTGAAGCCTCAGAAGTGTCAGAGTTTAGGGGCTAGAGTGGTCTTCCTGAGGAGCTGGCTGTGGGACTTTACTATAGAAATCTGGTCTGGAGAAGGATTGTGCAGCGTTTGGGGTATCCCATGCCCTAACTACTCTCCTGTTAAAAGTTATGCAAGCAATAAACTTAAAAAAGACTTAGTTATTGGAGCCGTTGTGAATGTACTGGTGGGCAGCCTCTGTACTATTAGGGAAGAACCAGTTATTACCAGCAGTCCATGCGGGGGTAGAGATACACTTTCATGACCAGAGGTCATTAAAACCTAGAAGACAAATTTTTCCATTCTGCATATGTCTAGTTTTAATAAAGACCCTGCTCTTTTTTTTACAGGCTGAAACATGCACAAAAATTAAAAAATAAATAAATGAAACATAAAATAAATTTTTAGCACCCTAACAAGTGGCAGATAAACAGTCAATCATGGGGACCTGTTCTTTTGAATTAACATTTTAAAATCTCCTTAACTGTACATGCACGCTAGGTGTGCTCAAACCGAGGACTCTAAAGAGTCAGTCAAAAGGGCACTATACATGTGAACTAATCACAGAAATCAGTACAAAATTTAATAAAAACACATATCAATCCCTTCCCTTCATCTCACAATGGAAGCAGATCACAGGTCAAATTCAAAGAAGATCGCTCTGCCACTGCCACTGGGCAGCATGTAAGTACTGTACATACCCTTTTTTTACATGCATAGGTTTAGCCCATGGGACCTGTGACATATACAGTAGTTATGCCACTGGGTGTTCCTTTTCTGTACTGAACCTCACCCACAATTGGAGATTGGGAAGTGGCAACCATATAAAAAGTCTAAAGAAACTGAGTTCATCATAAGTCTGTACACAAAGCATTAAAGCATAGATTTATATTGTATGTCAAAGCTCAAATTATCAATTGAAACTTTTGTGGCTAGGGCTCTAGAAACAAATTGTTTCCTGTAAATAAATGATCTGTCCTTTATATTGTATGGTACATGTGTAAGCATGATAACCCAATTACAAAATACATGTTGGTCCAAATTTATGAAGATCAATTATTTTATGTTTATGACAGAAAGTAAGGAAAACACGGGGTTTTGCTACATGCGTGGTATTTTTTCCTATATGTATTAAAAAACAGGGTTAGGGGCGTGACCGGACCTCGCGGGAAGATGGACGCATAGCAGATTAGCTCCCGCTACCTCCTAGCTGCTCTGCTTCAGGGAAACCCCTTTGTGCCTTACCGGCGATGGGGACTGCATCGCGGACGTCCTCTACCTCCCGCTCCCGCTCTCCGAGAAGACAGCAGAGCGGTATGAGCCAGAGCATCCCCAAATTATTCCGCTCACAGAGGCCCAATATGGCGCCATCTTGACAGTCTTCCTCACAGGCTCCAGCGCAGCTGCCACCTGGTGTGCCTGGAGCATCACAAGACCTCCTCTCCACCGACCAAGGGACACAGGCTGCTCAAGCACTGATCCATCCGAGCCTCCTGGATCTCAGAGCAGTGGCTGCGGACATTAAAGAGACTCTGTCAGCGGCCATTGCAGACCTGCGCATTGACATCTGTGCCATTGCTGACAGAGTTCAAGAGGTAGAACACACCACTGGCCATCACAACACGATTCTACGCAGGGCCACTCACAGGGTGGATGCTCACACTTTACAACTGAGAGACCTCCAGAGGCATATGGAGGATTTAGATAACAGAGGCCGAAGACATAACATATGTGTCAGGGGACTACCAGAAGCTGTGGATAATGAACAACTACCGGCCACCATTTCAGCTATTTTCAACAATCTGCTGGACAGACCGGCACACACCAACATAGAGATGGAGCGCATACACCGCGCCCTGAAACCTAAAGGCAGAGAAAATTACCCCCCTAGAGATGTCGTGTGCTGCCTGGTTGATTTTAAACTGAAAGAAGATATACTCCGCAAGGCGAGAAACAGAGTCCATATTACACACGGGGGCTCGGAGTTACATATCTACCAGGACCTATCCGGCATTACTTTGCGGAACAGAAGGGACTTGAAGCCTCTCCTGGATACTCTGCATGCCAAAAACATACTTTACAGGTGGAAATTCCCCTTCGGGCAGTTATGGATTATATGGTGATATCTGAGTATGCACTTTGTTACTGCTACGAACAAGCTTAAGTAATGTTATCAAAGTAATGCTCAGGATAAGCATAACAGTCATATGTAGAGTAAATATATTTGGGCCAGCGGAGGCCTTTAGGCCGCCAGATACTCTATTAACAAGATGTCATGGTCACTCTAGGATTAGGAAATTCCCTGACAATAGAGGGCGCCACATCAGCTGTCGAGATACACGAGATACAACACTCGTAACACTTTCACTATCCTCATACCTCATGTACATAAGGCTAAAGGGTTTGGTAGAGAAGGACAGGCCTGATCCACACTACCAATTATGTATATAATGTCCCAATCATTCATTACCTCATACCCTATTGCAATCCCTGTACTTCATAGGCCGGAGTGATCGCTTAATCTATACGGAGGGAGAGCTCATCACACTCCTCCCGTAGAAGGGCAAAACCCCGGCCTTGCTACACTCAAGAAAATCAGATGCATTATACCGTACTGCACCCCTTATGGAAATCCCAGTCATCCACTATCAAGGGGGAAGCTTCACAGGATCTCGTTGCTCCCGTGCACCAACACACATATGAAAAAGCACTGCAGCCCCCACGTTATCATAAGTATTTGACACCAGATATAAGGTTCAGGATTTGACCAATGACCATATTAACTATTATTTCTGTGTTCTGATTTTGCAGAGAGTTGTTATTTACAGTGTTGTAGTATTGCTAAATTATGCATAACTGTTCCTTTCGTTTTTCATCTTACCTGACTTACGAGGCTCATCCACCCCTCTCTTTAGAAAACCGGGTACTTCTCGCCTACACCTAGACTTGACCCAATCCACCTACCAACACACATCGGATTATCAGAATTACCAATTAAACCTTACTCCTCTAATCACACTAGGCCTGTGACCGATATAATTGACACTATATCACGGTTTCCCACAAAACTACTCTCACCTGCTGTAGGCAAGGACAATAGCGGACTACCACTAAATCTAATTACCTCCTCCGTGCGTGGTCTCTTTCAACCCCCACACAGTAGCTTGGACCAGAGCCTGCTTGCCTAGGACAGGCACCCTCTGACCTCACTCTGTACCTCTCCGAATACACTTTCACGGGCTCTTGGATAATCCCACAGCCTGTTCGGTTCCAGCCCTAGAAATATTACCCTTTTAAACTCTCCTACTCTCCACCCCTACTACCCTTATCCCTCCCCCCAACTTTCATAGCTTAAGCTACCTTTACAGCAAACGCGGAACACAGAGGACAGATCTTCACATGCCCTCTTCCAGGTCACAACCCCCCTCCCCAGGTCAAACTGTACTCCATAAACATAAAGGGACTCAATACCCCCGAAAAAAGATCACGGCTACTTCTATTACTACAGAAAGCTAAAGCGGATGTGATCTTTATCCAAGAAACGCATTTCAAATCAGACAACATCCCCAAACTTATCAATTTAGCCTACCCAACTGTGTACCATGCCACCAACCCAGACTCTAAATCAAAAGGAGTCTCCATTTTGATATCCAAAAATTGTCCCCTGCAAATACAAGACACAATGATTGACCCCAATGCTAGATATATCAAACTTCACAATACACCCATAACACTTGCCAACCTATACGCCTCCAACAAGCAGCATGTCCCCTTTTTTTGCGACACCCTACAAAATATAACTACATTCTCCACAGGCATGCTGATTGTCGGGGGCGACTTCAATTTAGCCCTTAACCCCTCTCTGGACACTTCTTCAGGTGCTTCCTCCATCACCTATCGAGCTCTTCGAGCAATAAAAACGCAACTCTCTAACCTCACGCTGCATGACACATGGCGTACACTGAACCCAAATACTAAAGACTTCACATTTTACACATTTTATTCCCCTCCTCATCAAAGTTACACGAGGATAGACTACTTTTTCCTGACCCAACCGGTCTTGGACTCATTACTAAATGCCACAATAGATCCAATGGTCTTATCAGTCCATCACCCTATCTCCATTACCATTACGCTCCCGACATCTCTCAGAAGACACGTACCCTGGCGAATGGACAACGCTATCCTCACAGTCCCAGCACACATGACAAGAATAAACGAATGCCTATCGCTTTACTTTCAAGAAAATGCATCTGCCGAAACCTCCCCGCTAACCCTTTGGGCCGCACATAAATGCGTTGTGAGGGGAGAACTAATTGCAATTACTGCACAACAGCGTAAAACCAGACAAGCACTAATATCCAAGCTCTCTGACAAAATTCATTATCTTGAAAGACAGCATAAGCAATCGCTAGCAGATCAAACTCTTCAAGAGCTGTTGAAAGCCAGGGAAGAACTTTTAGAGGAGCTAGGAAAATCAGTCAGACGCAAATTCACTCTCTCACAAAATGCTCGCCAGAGCCCTCCAAACCAAAAAAGCGAACTCTACCATCCACTACATAACGGATTCCCAAGGGAAAAAAATATAGTCAACGACAGGTATAGCAAACCAATTTGAAAAGTTTTATTCCAAACTTTACAACCTAACTTCTCAATTGATGACTGATCCAACCAGTGACAGGAAGAAGATGATAGGAGATTTTCTCACACAATACAGCCCACGCCCCATCACTGATGATGAGGCGGACGATCTGGACAGACTGCTCACTAAGGAAGAAATTGTTGAAGCCCTCAAACAAACGAAACCGGGCAAATGCCCTAGCCCAGACGGCCTACCCGTCAGCTACTACAAAACCTTCGCAGACACTCTTATTCCACATTTCCTATCAACTTTTAAATCCTTAGACGCGCATCCTGACAAATGTAGAGATCTCCTCGAAGCTCACATTGTAGTACTACCAAAGCCAAACAAAGACACAAGCATAGTCTCCAACTACAGGCCTATTTCGCTAATAAATGTAGATGTAAAACTCTACGCAAAAGTCTTAGCAAATCGTATACTGCCTCTACTCCCTTCACTGATATCTTTAGACCAAGTGGGTTTTGTCCCCGGTTCGAGAAGCCAGGGATAATACCCAGAAGGCAATTGATATTCACCACTGGCTCTCATCCTCTAACACCCCGGGCTTCTTCCTTTCCCTCGATGCAGAGAAGGCGTTCGACAGAGTGTTTGACAGAAGTTTTACGTAAATTGGGATTTAAAGAATGCATGATGCAATATATTTTAGCTCTATACTCATCCCCAACAGCTAAAATCAGAGTCAACGTTAACCTGTCGGACGCTTTCTCTGTATCGAACGAAACTAGACAGGGATGCCCTTTATCCTCCCTCATATTCATTCTCACGATGGAACCCATCCTTCGGAAAATTAGACACAACCAAGACATCAAAGGAGTAGAAATAGCCACCACCCAATACAAAATTGCGGCTTACGCCGACGAAATCCTATTGTTCCTTATGGACTCCATCACCACACTCCCTAACTTATTGAAGGACTTTTCCCTCTTTAAAGAACTGTCCAATTTTCAAATACATTTTTCCAAATCCAAAGCACTTAATGTATCCCTGCCCTATCCCTTGGTAACTTTATGCAAAGCTAACTTCCCGTTTGGTTGGGATGCAAACGCCATAACCTACCTAGGGATTCATCTACCATCTAAACTAACGAACCTATATCATCTGAACTTTGCCCCCATCCTAACAACTATACAGAAAAACCTTCAGGAATGGAACAGAGGCAATTTCTCATGGTTTGGGAGGGCGGCGATTATAAAAATGAACATTCTCCCTAGAATTCTATACTTACTACAAACAATTCCAATTAAACTACCACCAATATTCTTCTCTACTTACCAAAGACTATTCCTAAACTTTTTATGGGCCGATAAACCAGCGAGGGTAAGTTGGAAAAAACTTGTAACCCCAAAATTAAACGGTGGAATAGGCCTCCCTGATATGCAAAAGTGAAATTGATCATGTCATCTAGCCAGAATACTAGATTGGCACGTGCATTCCAAGACCAAAGCATGGATAGGTGCTGAGGAAGTGTTCTCTCCACTACCTATCCATCACCTACCATGGATAGACATTCGCAGGATACCACAAGAACACAAATCACACCCTCTATCGGGCCCCACGTTACAGGTCTTTCTAACGGTTTGCAAGAAACTGAACTTTGCCTCGACACCGGGCCCGCTAACCCCTGTAGATCGGAACCCAGACTTCCCACAGGACATTGCACCCCATGTCGACATGGGTCAACTAGTAAGGTGTTCCATCAAAGCAAAAGCTTTCTACAATAACGGAAAGTTGCTATCCTTCCAAGAAGTCTCAAAACATCTCCCCAACGCAGATATTCCTTTCTACAAATATCTCCAAATAAGACATTTTTTACAAAACACACAACCACAAACTCATTGGTACAGAGATCACACGCCATTCGAAAACCTTTGCTCCAAACAAGACCCTCAACAACACATTATATCTGAAATATACACTCTGTTGTTCCCCGAGTCACCCACCATAGAAGATACTACATGCTTAAAATGGGAAAAAGAATTAGCTAAGAACTTCACACAGGAGGATTGGCACATCTTCACACACATTCATAAAGGCTCCCTGAATGTTTCTGCACAAGAAAACGGGTATAAATTATACTCCAGATGGTATAGAACCCCCAGATAAAATACACAAATTCCACCCTAATCTTCCCCCACTTTGTTGGAGATGCAATTCCACTCATGGCTCTTTACTCCATATATGGTGGGAATGCCCCCTAATCCAACCTTACTGGAACGAAGTTCACCGCCTCACCTTACAGATCATGACATATACCCCAGACTTCACATCAGCCCAATATCTTCTGCACCATACGTCCATGCCACAATCGGCATATAAAAAATCCCTAACCCTGCACCTCATAAATGCAGCTAAACTCTGCATACCCACGCATTGGCGATCCACATCTCCCCCCAGTATAGCTGAATGGCTCCGCAGAGTAGGGAAGATAGAGGAAATGGAGGACCAAATTCATCAAACAAATGATACAACAACCAAATTTCAGAAAACATGGTCATGTTGGCTACATTTCAAAGGAACAACTGAATACACCAACATCATGTCCAAAACTGTATAGATTGACCTGAGGGGGTCTCATGAGCCACCTCTGAAACACACCTTACCCTCAACCAAGCCCTCCCACCCCCCCCTCCCCCATTTCTCCACCCCTCCCCCATTTCTCCCCCCCTCTCCCATTTCTTCCCCCATTCTTGCCCATTCCATCCCCATATACAGTCAATAATCCAACAGACAGATTATATCTAATGAACAACAATATACTCACCTTCAGCGACAAAGCTTATGGTTGTCATGACAGTTATACCCCCGAAAGACCTACATTTCCTAATCCTAACTCCAAATGGTTACAAGTATCGCCCACGCAGAGTTAGCTCCCGTTGGGGGTGCGTGTGGCAGAGAAGAGATACCAGTTTCTAGAATGTAACCTCTAGATACATTCCATCAAGGATTCTTGAGTTGTGCTTGTCTGAGGGGTTAATACAACCTCACTGGTGTACCATAGACTCCCATAGAATGCCGTAAGCATAGCTGTGTCATCTTATATCGTATTTCCGTTCATGTTTATTTTATCACTACCTATTCAACCTTACATTGCGAATGTACACCAACATTTTTGTTATTGCTGTATTATATAGCCACATGGCTACATGTTATGTTGTATTATTCTTTGTAACCTGCATTCTTTTCAATAAAAAATGTTGAAACAAAAAACTGTGGTTATTAAATACCTCCAAAAGAAAGTTATTTCTAAAAAAGTGATATCAAATGAATTTGGGTGCACTACTGCATGATCGAATACTTGTCAGGAACAGCTATCACACACTGAAAACCCTAAAAATGGTCTGTAAAGGAAAGGGGTGTAAAATGCTGATATTTAGTGGGGTGGTTAACATGTTTTTATACTGATCAAAGGTAAGCCACCCGGTAAATGGGAGGTATTTAACTTTTACTAGGTACCATCATCCTTAATATGTATAGAGCAACGTTGATTGAAAAAGGGGAAAAAAACACCTTAGGACCTCTCCAATTTGGTCCTACCTTTTTCTAAGGGAGTTAGGACTATTGCGGTACCAAAGGGATATAGACCAGGAGTATATAAAATCTTTTACTTTATTAAGAGATAAGACATTAAAAAGTCCATATTAGGACACAATTAAAGCTAGACAAAAATATAATAACAAAAACTTTTTACAGCAAAGTTGACCCTAAATTGACATTGATAATGCCTGCTCAGGTGAATGAAGGCAGGTTGTTTTGTACATGTGGATGTGGCCTCTACAGTTTCGCGGTCAAGCCGCTTCTTCGGGAGGCGTCTAGTACAAAATCTACAGAATGGAGAAGATCAACATTACAACGATGCAGCAAGTATTCATTACATATTACAAAAATATACATGTATACATTGTTGATATTGGAGAAATAGTGATTGATGTTGCACTCACCACCCTAGGCCCACAAGGGGCTTGAACAACACTGTGAGACGCCCGCAGCGGGCGTTCCCCCGGGGGCAAGCAAGGGGGGCACTTTGGAAATACTATTGTAGAAAAAAATATATAGATTGTATAAATAATAATGTACAAGGGGTTCAAGGGGAACAGAGGGACCACCTGACTGCCGGGGGAAAAAAAAGGGGTGAATACAGGGGAAAGGGAAAACAAGGGAAGGGAGACAGAACAAAATGAAGAGAGGGGGGAAAAAAAGAAAAAAGAGAAAAAGAATTGGGGAAAGGGGTAGGAAAGGAGAAGAGAAAGGTAAGGGGCAAGGAGAGGGGGGGGGAGGGGGAAGGAGAGGGAAAGAAAGAAAAGGAGAAAAATAAAGAAGGGGAAAAGCAGAAGGAACTGAGAAAAAGGGGGAGGGGGGGGAAACGAAGAAGGAAGAAAGAAAGGAGGACAAGAAAAGGGGAAAGAAAAGTGGAAAAAGAATAAAGGAGGAAACAAGGGAAGAGGGGAAAACAAATTGAATAATAAGAGAGGGAAGGGGGAAAGGGTAAGGAGGGACAGGGAGGGAAGGGAGGGGAGGGAAAGGAAGGGGGGGGGAGAGAGGGGGGAGAAGGGGGGAAGGGGGGGAGAAGGGGGGGAGAAGGAGGAACCCTTGCACCTTGCTAAAGAAAGCGGTAGTAATAAAACAGACTGGAGGGTCAAACACCTTCGTACCCACCGTTGCTGTGGTATAAAAAAACTTGGTAAATTAGGTTTGTTATCCACACACCGAAACAATGGTAAAAGAGCAGCAGCCACTTGAGCCAAGCATTGATGCCGTTTGTAGGAAGCCTTGAGGGATAAACAAGTAACATGGTATTTGTATCCACCTTTGCCAAACAGGACTGCTTGAAAAAGGAGAGAGGTAGGGAGGCTTCCAGATGGGTGACAGCAAATAATAAGATATGGTAGGGGGGAGGGAGAAAAAGCAGCATAATAGAGTCCCGCCTAATTTGAAATATACTTACAGGCTATCAAAGTGGGGAGCTGGTCGGCAGGGTGTGTGTCACTCATAGCAGACAGATAAAACTGCTGCCTTTAAATGCCCCCAACCCAGAAACTCAGCGACACTGCATCCAACAGCCGCCGTTGTTTCCGGGTCCGGCTCCCCACTAATGCGCATGCGCACGATGTGTTCGGCGCATGCGCGTAGCTCCATACCCGATGACGCTGAAAGCGTCAAATTGGAGAAGCAGTGGCGAGGTTAACTGGAGCCCCGCCCACTGCTGGAGAGACGCAAGCCCGCCGCAGGGGGAGAATAAACTCCTCACGTCATTCAACAGGGGAGGAGAACGAGTGCAACTGCAAACATAGAACATAATTACTGATGTTTACAAACAGTACATAACTGACAGGAGCGCACTCCAGCTGTTCCGGGAGGAATTATACTCACCGGGGATGAAGTGCAAAACTTCTGTCAAACAGCAAAAAACAGATACATTAAGTCAACATAACAGTGATAATAACAACTGTTCATAATATGCTATGTGGTGTGCCAAGAGTTTATACAGCCAAAGTATATTATTTTACAAAAGGTAAGGTATGGGGAATCTACTCGCAAGCAGTCAAAGGTGGAACCTGACCACTGCAATTCAAGGAGGTGGGGATAGATTACAGCTAAAATATATACATAATCAAAGAATATACATTTACAATGTGAAAATGACAATTGAATATTTTGTTCCATGGAAATGAAAGAAATGAGAAACGGACATATCAGAGGAGAGAGCCACGGCAGGGATGGGTGGACTTGTCGATAGACTAATCAAGAAAATATTTATAAGTATGTGCCTCATTAATACCCGGTGGGGTCAACGCGTTAAGTCGCTCAATCCAGAGTGATTCTCTTCTTAAAATTTTGCGGTCCCAATTGCCCCCTCTGGGGTCCTCAGGGACAACTTCCAATACGGTGAATCTGATATAGTCGAGATTGAAACGATGATGAATGCCAATATGATAGCCTGTAAGTATATTTCAAATTAGGCGGGACTCTATTATGCTGCTTTTTCTCCCTCCCCCTACCATATCTTATTATTTGCTGTCACCCATCTGGAAGCCTCCCTACCTCTCTCCTTTTTCAAGCAGTCCTGTTTGGCAAAGGTGGATACAAATACCATGTTACTTGTTTATCCCTCAAGGCTTCCTACAAACGGCATCAATGCTTGGCTCAAGTGGCTGCTGCTTTTTTACCATTGTTTCGGTGTGTGGATAACAAACCTAATTTACCAAGTTTTTTATACCACAGCAACGGTGGGTACAAAGGTGTTTGACCCTCCAGTCTGTTTTATTACTACCACTTTCTTTAGCAAGGTGCAAGGGTTCCTCCTTCTCCCCCCCCTTCTCCCCCCCCTTCCCCCCTTCTCCCCCTCTCTTCCCCCCCACTTCCTTTCCCTCCCCTCCCTTCCCTCCCTGTCCCTCCTTTCCCTTTCCCCCTTCCCTCTCTTATTGTTCAATTTGTTTTCCCCTCTTCCCTTGTTTCCTCCTTTTTTCTTTTTCCACTTTTCTTCCCCCTTTTCTTGTCCTCCTTTCTTTCTTCCTTCTTCGTTTCTCCCCCCCCCCCCTTTTTCTCAGTTCCTTCTGCTTTTCCCCTTCTTCCTTTTTCTCCTTTTCTTTCTTTCCCTCTCCTTCCCCCCCCCCTCTCCTTGCCCCTTACCTTTCTCTTCTCCTTTCCTACCCCTTTCCCCAATTCTTTTTCTTTTTCTCTTTTTTCTTTTTTTTCCCCCCCTCTCTTCATTTTGTTCTGTCTCCCTTCCCTTGTTTTCCCTTTCCCCTGTATTCACCCCTTTTTTTTTCCCCGGCAGTCAGGTGGTCCCTCTGTTCCCCTTGAACCCCTTGTACATTATTATTTATACAATCTATATATTTTTTTCTACAATAGTATTTCCAAAGTGCCCCCCTTGCTCGCCCCCGGGGGAACGCCCGCTGCGGGCGTCTAACAGTGTTGTTCAAGCCCCTTCTGGGCCTAGGGTGGTGAGTGCAACATCAATCACTATTTCTCCAATATCAACAATGTATACATGTATATTTTTGTAATATGTAATGAATACTTGCTGCATCGTTGTAATGCTGATCTTCTCCATTCCGTAGATTTTGTACTAGACGCCTCCCGAAGAAGCGGCTTGACCGCGAAACTGTAGAGGCCACGTCCACATGTACAAAACAACCTGCCTTCATCCACCTGAGCAGGCATTATCAATATCAATTTAGGGTCAACTTTGCTGTAAACAGTTTTTGTTATTATATTTTTGTCTAGCTTTAATTGTGTCCTAATATGGACTTTTTAATGTCTTATCTCTTAATAAAGTAAAAGATTTTATATACTCCTGGTCTATATCCCTTTGGTACCGCAATAGTCCTAACTCCCTTAGAAAAAGGTAGGACCAAATTGGAGAGGTCCTAAGGTGATTTTTTCCCCTTTTTCAATCAACGTTGCTCTATGTTTTTATACTGAAAAATTACTGTATAGCACTGATTGCACTGCAGATACCACTGCAAGTTGACTGAGGCTTTATTTTCAAGGAAGCCTTCAGCCTACAGTATTTGGGATCACTTTTAACCGGCTGAGAGCAATTATATGATCGGGAAGCTGTCAGGATTTAAAGCTACCAGCCCCACAAAGTGTTTGGGGCAGGTTTATTAATGCATGACCAATGCAAGGCATTGTGCTGAGGGACATTTAGTCACACATTGCATGTGAGAAGTCATTGATGTTCCAAAAACCCATGGCTACAGTACAACCAGATTGATAAGAAAAGTCCAGTCAACAATTTGTACTTTTTGTCTTTAATAGGATTTCAATTATGAATGCTACTCCAAAAAATAGTAAACAGATCAACAATATTTTTATTTCTATATGAAAAACGATTTAGGTAAAATCAGCTAAAAGTTGGGCCAAGACTTATCAGTAACATAATAATGCAGACCATTGTCTATGCACATAGAGGAGATATAGAACCCTGTGCTCCTTAAAGAAGTTACTTTGTTAGGCTTATATTGAGGTCAGTAAACAAGATAAGGCTAAGGCAGGGCACAAAATCTCTTTTGCCAAATGAAATATTAATATAAGCATCATGAATCTTTATCATAGCATCTGGACCCCGTTTAACTCCACATTCCTTTGGTCTGATATCTGCCTGTTTCAAGTCAAATTAGTCAAACACATTGACCTGTCACCTTTTCTTGCCATCTTCTGAATAGCCCCCACTGCAAATATTTTCTGCCAGTAATTCAGTCCCTGTATATCAGTCTCCAATAGTTAATATGGTGTTTATGGTAGTCCAGAGGAGCATTCTATGACCCAGAATTGCTCATTTGTTTGCATTTGAATATATCTTTATACCTTGAATCTTTGGTGTTTTTTTTTTAATTTGATTTAAATGAGACATTTATACAATACCTTCCTAATGGTTAAATGTGATGGTCCTGGTCATTGCTTGGGTGTACTCATTCCTCAAACAGACAGGGTTAAACCTAGAGCGCTACAGAATAGCTGATAAACAATAATTCAATTATGTTATGCTGGCCTGGGCCTCTTCCCTTCCTGGTGAACCCCCTCTCCTCCATCCCCCAACTATCTTCCTTTTTTTTTCTTTTCTCTTTTTCTTTTTCTCTTTCCTCTCACCTTTCTGTTTTTTCACTCCCTATCAAAGGGCATGGGGTTCAGGTCTCTGGCCGGCAGCCAGCGGGGAGTCCATTCTGTGTTTTCGAAGGTTTCCTCTATGTTTGTCCATATGTCTTTTCAAACCTCTGATCTGTTGTTAATATTACCAGTCTTTAAATATTATGGGTCTGTAAACTCCCATTTGTTGTTGATGTAATATTGACTATGCTTTGATTCCTCAACTGTTTCTGAGCTGCCATGTCAAAATGTGATGGACAGTCACATTTGCAAATAAAAAGGTTTCATGCCAGGATAAGTTGGAACAGTTATTGGCAAGGAGAGTTCCAGGAGTTTGGGGCTCTCTGAAGATAAACTGAGACAGTAAACAGGAATCGAGAGATTCCTGCTTTCTGGACTTTGGGAAACCACACCAGTGAATTCATTGCTTACCTATAGCCAAAATGTATTTATTTTTTGTTTTGGATATCATAGGATAGTTTAAAACCACTGTCAGCTTTTGTTTTTCTGTCTTTGTCTCAACTGAGGAGATTCATCCTCTCTATTTGCCCTGGTGACCACTGGAAAATTGATGTAGCAAAAAGATTTTTTTTTTGTTTGTTTCATAGATATTTATTACATTTTTAACATACAAATAATGCACGGTACGTAATGTGTAAATGGCAGCAAGTGCAGTACCATGTATAAGCAAATAAAATAATAACAGCAAGAGTCGTGTGCCACGCAGGGCTCAAAAGAGCAACAATTTACAAAGTGGATCAGAAAAGAATATTAGATATGTAGATGAACATGCGCTGAAGAAAGCACCTATCTTCTATGCAGAGTTACCTCATCTTTCCAACAGCTCCAGTGTTTATCAAAGTATGAGCAAGAGTGTCAGGGAATTTAGTAGACCAGACTGTGTGGACTGCACAGAGGAAACCAGAAACGTATGTAAGTGAAAAAATATTGGTGTTTATTAAATAGGTGACAAGTAAGTGAAATATAAGCAGTGCAAAAACCAACCACAGACCCACAAACAACAAATAGTATATACAGATAAATGGAGATACCGGAATCATAAACAAAGCCAGGCCGAGGTCATACACAGGGAGGTCAGCAGATGGGTAAGGATGGGAAACCAACAAGACAGGGAGAGGATGGATGGATGGATAGGCTGCAGGGCAAGGATCCAGGGAAATCAGGAAACAGGAGGGACAAGTCCAGGATGGGCTTAGGATAGGGATCGGATCGGGTCAGGTCAGGTCAGGACAGGACAGATGCAGGATCAAGATAACAAACAGCAAGATTAGGGCACAGGGAGAGAGACACCAAGGCAAGGATGTGAGGGCTTGCTGGGTATTTATCAGACTGCAGTGATTGACCTCATGTTACACCTGAGCGCAGAAGGTGCTGCCTGCTCCACACTGGTGGAGACCGGTACTACGGCCCAAGGATGCAACCGTGCCACCAGCAGGTAAGTCCTCTTATTACAGGTCCTGGATGTTGGAAGACACCTGCGATCCAAGAGACCGACAGCGCCACCAACAGCTGAACCTTCTCATGACAAAAAGGTTTCCCTAATAGCTATGAGCCTTTAATACTGGTAGTTGAGGTTTACCTGTTCCAGGACTTCTGATGGGTTAGGAGTATAGGTGTTCCTCCAATGCCTGGCAATAACCAGTTTAGCTGTAATCAGTATATGAATAACTACTATGCGAAATGTTGGTGGATATTTGTCTATTTCTTAATGTAGGATTACTCCAGGGGTAATGAAATTCCAGTTATGTCTGCTATAATACTGAATATTTTCCTCCAGAAGACAGGTTCTTCCAATGCCCAAAAATATGCAGGATTGTGCCAGAGTTGCCGCAATCTCTCCAGCAAAGTGAGGAGTGGGAAGATAAAATTTTGGCTAGCAAAAAAGATTTTTGTACTTGCTATAAAATGTTTTTCTTGAGTCCATTATGGGACACATGAATAAAGATATTTATGACAGTTAAAAAAATCTTATTTTCTTTTTTGCTGATTGAGGGACGCAGTAATGTAGTAATTCTTAGACATTTTGACCGACCAAAAACAATTGAGGGGTAGGCAATAGCCGCTAAGAGATTCAATGGGAATGGAAATCTTACTGTAGCAATAACTCTCGGTGGAGCTGCTGGTTTAAAACGGGCTGTTACCTTCACTCCTGCCACTTCTGTTTCACCGGCACCGGTCTAGGGTCCCGTTGAGTTTACCTCTGGATGATGTAGGCACCAAACACTTGAGTATGTTTTCCAATGCTTTATGAACAAGTAATAAAGGAAGTAGCAGGAAAGAGGCAGAAGGAAAGTTGCAGGGAAGCTCAAATACACTCCTTTAGTATTCTTTAGAACATTATTAGGAATTGAACACTTGTAGTTGAATGCACTCCCCTTGTGGGATTCAATCTTTGCCCGCCTGGATAGGCCTCTCTCACTTGCCTAGCAGCCAGTACGCAGCATGAAAAAAAGTCTCTGCCACAGACTTGTTTGGAACAAAACCCGTACGATCCTCTGCCACAGGATGTAAGAGTTTACGATGAGTATCAGACACAGCACTTGAACCTTTAAGCCAACCCGGCAGTACTATGCAGCAAGATTACTTCAGGATACGTCCTTCAACTGAGTCACCAGGCCCCTCTCCAGACCAGCACTCTGCATGATCCTTCCATGACGGGTCCTCCCCTGGGATCTCCTCAGTTGTCCAGCTTCTTCACTCAGGATAGACAGCCCAGGATCATTCCTCTGCCACTGTGGTAGGCCCCAGACAGGCCTCTGGGCCCACCCACACGCCACAGCGAAGTGGGCCTCCGGAATGGAGGACCACAAGGTGGTATTCCTAATGCATACCTGTCGGCCAGGATGGCCAGCAGGTAGCTGAAAACGAACCCCTAAAAATGGCGTCTGTCCCATAAATACCCTCTCCCAGAATGCAACTCGGAGGACCACCTCCACCGAGTTGTCAGTTGGACAGAGGAGCACTCATACGCTTCAACACGTTGCCTTTCCAACACCGGCCTATGGGGACAACGACACCCACCGGCGCAGTGTGGAATCACACGCAACTCAGCCAAGCTGGAACAGAGGCAAACCTAACCTCACCTAACAAGTGACCCACTAGATTTACCTATCAGCAGTAAAATAAAAATCTACCAGCGCTACATTACTATAAAGAGTATTTGAAGGGGTAGACATCTAGATGAAAGCTAGATAAAAGAAGGATGAAAATAAATATGGAAATTGCCACAACCGAGAAAAAGCATTAACCCGGAGAAAAAAAATTAGACCAACAGCTAAGGTGGTCAGCAAAACAGAAAGGATGCTCACTGGCTGAAGCTTAGGATACCTACCTCTTGACTGAAGAGAAAGGAAAATTGGACAGACAAGAAATATAAAAAAAAAACACCAACCAGGTAACAGCTAAAGGCTGAAGTGGAACACCCTTATTAACCCTTGACACCAGGGAAAGGAATTTTGAGTAAACAAGGTACCTCTTAAAAACTAGCCAGTTAATAGCTGAAGGCTTAAATGAAATGCACTTAACCTTCAGGGTTCAGGGAGATGGAAGGTTCATATAAAATGAAGGTTAAACCTGATAAATAAGATATCTTTCTAGAAATTTGCATTCATGCACTTGTCCTGTCTGCAGCAATATAAAGGGAAAACCATAAACTGGAAAAAAAAAGAAAAGTGTCAATAAATAAAGTTTGAGGCAATCCACACCACCTTATTTACATAATAGGATACATTGTAAGGAAATTTTGTGTAAAAGGACATGCCCAAAAGGTGGGGTGGGGGATAGTAACCACTGTATAACCTGCCTGACCATTTATTAAATATATGATTCTAGGAGCCAAGTAAAGGGAAAACTTTTATCCATAGGGGATAGACAAAGGGAAGAATAGCCCGAGAGAGGAAGATAATTTGTTTCCCATCAAGTAGGCCCCAGGAAGGCCTCCAGCACTTACGCCATCCCACCATCCCACTGAGGGGATTGCAACAACTGACTGATAGAATTTCCTGTCAGTTGACCTTAAGATAGATATTTCCAGGAAGGAGGAAAGACCTCACTGTTTAAAGGAAAACTTGAGTCTAGAAAAGAAACAGTGTAGAATATGAGGTCCCAGTTAAAATGGTTGTAAACCCCTGAAATTAAAAATGAACAAAGCATATCCTGTAATGTATTTTCCTCAATCTATAGCACTGTGGTTCCTGTCTGCTCTTTCCTTCCTTTATAATATGCATGAGACACTTTTGACAGTTTTCCCTGACACTAGGCAATCCTTGGAGAGGCCCCTGTCCCCCAAGCCCACAGCAGGTGATTGACAGCCTCAGCTGTGTGTGTTTCCCTGTGATATCGTGTAGAGGGGAGTGTTTCCATTCCCTCCCCTCTAGTTTCAGATTACTTTCAGCTCTCTGCTCTGTGTTAAGAAGGGTGTGGCATCAGATTCCTGCCCCCTGCCTCCTGGAAGTTCAGAAATATCCTTAGACCTGTGTACAATGGAAGGCCGCAGATGAGAGTATACTGCAGATAAAAAGGTACAGCTTATGTAGGAGTATTTAATTCTTCACTGTGAGTCACCTTACCTTAGAATAGTCACTTATCTGCTATACTCAAGAATGTGGAGGGCACTGAATGTGTTCAGACAAGATCTCCTGGGCATTCCACAATGGAGAAGCTAGGAAAAATGTTAGACAAGGCCTTGTATACTCAGAAACGCAAGCAGTTGATGCTGAGTAGGGCCAGAGGTGACCAGGTCATTGTAGGTGGACATTGTAATTAAATTGGACATCAGAAACTCTTCAAGTTATCACAGAAACAGGGGCAGGAACCCCAAGATGCTAACTCAAGTCTGAATGATAAGACAAAAAATGTGAAGTGTGTGCAACACTCCACCCAGAGAAGGACATACGTGCCTAGTACTACCCATTACTGTAGGTAAATGTTATTGGTGAAAAAATTTAAAATGGCTCCCAATGGTACCAACTGTAAGATAGCACTCAGTGCTTCAGCCCTGCCAGCTATATTCATTATTTGAGGCCTCTAGTACTGGGTCACACCAGAGGCTTTGCCACATCCCTGAACCTCAAAAGTGTTCCATGTCTAACTAACGCAGTACACAGAGGTCTGGAGGAAGCCACAATGCTGAGCTCGGTGCCCGAATGGCACATTTAAGGCAATCCCATGTATGTCAGTTTAGCTAGGTCAAAATACAGCTTCTTAATGCCAAACTTACTTCATACTGGAGAGCTTTACACACTGTATGAGTTTTTAGACATTGAGTTATCTCCAGGCCTATCTAAAATAAATAACACAATACACAGGGTTCTGGAAAGCACCGCAACGCAGATCCCAGTTTTCATCAGCAGAGCTATAGGAAAGGGCATCCAAAAAATTGAGGCAAGAAGGCTGAAAACAGGGTTATATGGAGATTGGCCTTACAGTTGTTGTTGGCTGGTCAAACCTCCTGCAGGCCACGGTATAACCCTAATGTTTAAGAATTACTACTAAGGATGAGCCGAACACCCCCCGGTTCGGTTCACACCAGAACATGCGAACAGACAAAAAATTTGTGCGAACACACAAACACCATTAATCACTTCCTGCCCGGCCTATAGCAGATTGACAGCCGGACGGTGGTTCTGTTATCCTGACTGGGCGTCATATGATGTCCAGCAGGTTAACATGCTGAAACGCACGTGGAACAGAGGTGCTGTGTGTCAGTCTGATACACTGCATCTCCAATCGTAGTAAGGAGCCTCTGAC
The DNA here is from genome assembly GCF_042186555.1 of Aquarana catesbeiana. Taxonomy (NCBI): domain Eukaryota; kingdom Metazoa; phylum Chordata; class Amphibia; order Anura; family Ranidae; genus Aquarana; species Aquarana catesbeiana. The sequence goes on along the minus strand of NC_133324.1, from coordinate 782,082,828 downwards.
AGAGGCTTCTTACCATGTGATCAGCTGTGCCCAATCACAGCTGATCATCGCGTGAACCAGGAAGTTCCGGTAAACAGCATTCCTCTGTTCGCGCTGACAGGGAGAGCCAATCAGCGGCTCTCCCTGTCAGAGGGGGGGTCTGTGCTGATAATCAGCACATTGATTATCAGCACAGCCCCCATCAGATGTGCCCATCAGCTGTCAGTCAGTGCCCATAAGCTGCCAGTCTGTGCCCCATCAAAAACGTCTATCAGTGCCAATCAAAGTGCCAATCAGTGCCCACAACATTGCCAATCAGAGCCCATCACAGTGGCAATCAGTGCCCATCACAGTGCCAATCAGTGCCAAGCAGTAACACTTGTCAGTACCTCATCATCCATGCTGCCCATCAGTGCCATCTATTAGTGTCCATCAGTGCCACCTGGCAGTGCCAATCAGTGCCGCCTATCAGTGCCAATCAGTGCCGTCTATCAGTGCCCATCAGTGCCGCAAGGTCAGTGCACATCAGTGCTGCCTGTCATTGCCCATCAGTGCCGCCTGTCAGTGCCCATCAGTGCACCTATCAGTGCCCATCAGTGCCCATCAGTGCTGCAAATCAGTGCTGCCTATCGGTGCCCATCAGGGCTGCATATCAGTGCCACCTATCAGTGCCCATCAATTCTACATATCAGTGCCTCCTCATCAGTGCCCATCAGTGCCAACTTACCAGGACCAACTCATCAGTGCCGCCTCATTAGTGCCCATCAATTCTACATATCAGTGCCTCCTCATAAATGCCCATCAGTGCCACCTTATCAGTGCCACCTCATCAGTGCCCATCAGTGCCACCTCATCAATGCCCGTCAGTGAAGGAAAAAACACAATTTTATGACAAGAACCAAGAAAAACGTTTTTTTTTTTCACAAATTTCAGTCTTGTATAGTTTGTTTAGCAAAAAATAAAAACCTCAGAGGTGATCAAATACCACCAAAAGAAAGCTATATTTGTGGGAAGAAAATTATAAAAATTTAGTTTGGGTACAGTGTTGCTTGACCGCGCAATTGTCATTCAAAGTACGAAAATTGTCCTGGGCAGGAGGGAGCGAAAGTGCCTGGTATTGAAGTGGTTAAAGTCTATAGGACACGAACGTAAAAAATCAAAAGTGTTAATTTTAAAGGCTTATATGCAAGTTATTGCCATAAAAAGTGTTTGGGGACCCGGGTACTGCCCCAGGGGACAATGCAAAAAAAGTTTTTAAAACATCCATTTTCTCAGGAGCAGTGATTTTAATGATGCTTAAAGTGAAAGAATAAACATGAAATATTCTTTTAAATATCATGTCTGGGGGTCCCCTTAGTCTGCCTGTAAAGTAGCGCATCTTTCCCATGTTTATACCGCAGAAAATTGACATTTCTAAAGGAAAAAATGTCATTCAAAATTGCTTGCGGCTGTAATGTATTGCCGGATCCCGGCAAGAGACATAAATAATCATTAAAAAACAGCGTGGGTTTCCCTCCCCCAGTCCATACCAGGCCCTTTGGGTCTGGTATGAATATTACGGGGAATGCCACACCAAAATGTAAAAAGAAATATGGCGTGGGGTCCCCCCCAAAAATCCATACCAAGCCCTTTAGGTCTGGTGTGGATTTTAAGGGGAACCCCGCACCAAAATAAAAAAAATGGCGTGGGGGTTCACCCCAAAATCCATACCAGACCCTTATCCGAGCATGCAACCTGGCAGGCCTCCCCAAAGCACCTTTTCCCCATGTTGATGGGGACAAGGGCCTCATCCCCACAACCCTTGCCCGGTGGTTGTGGGGGTCTGCGGGCTCCCACCCCCCTATGTGAATGGGTATCAGGTACATTGTACCACTACCCATTCACCGAAAAAAGTGTAAAAAAGTAAAAACCACAATACACAGTTTTTGACAAGTCCTCTATTAAAAATGAAAAAAGAAAAAAAAAGTTTCTCATGATGTCCATCCATCTTTATGGCGCCAATGGACCCAAAAAATAGAAGAAAAAATCCTCCACCCCGATGGCAGGCGTCCCATCGATTGCTGTCTCTTGGCCGTGACAGCTGTTATATAGGCAAGGGCGGGGCCACCCTGTGATGTAACCAAGTGACCCCACCCCTTCTGACCTCATGTGTCATCAGAGGAGGGCGGGGTCATCCAGTTATGTCAGTGTGTGGCCCCGCCCTTGCCTATGTAAGAGCTGTCACAGCGAAAAGACAGCAGTCGGCGGGACGCCTCCCATGGAGGTGGAGGATTTTCATTTATTTTCTATTTTTCGGGTCCGTTGGTGCCGTGGTTGAAGATGGACATCGCGGGACACTTTTTTTTTTTTAAATAAAGGAATTGGCAAAAACTGTCTCCTGCCGTTTTTTTTTTTTAACATTTTTTTGGTGAATGAGTAGGGATACAATGTACCCGATACCCATTCACATAGCGGGGGGGCGGGATCTGGGGGCCCCCTTGGTGGCGGGCTCACTGGCCTCCCCCCCTTCCTTCTTTTACATTGCTATACTCTGATGTATAGTCTATTCAAGCAATGAGATATTTTTTCTCTCCTTTTTTAGTCCTGCACCATGAGCCAGTGAGGATATCTAATTGAGTCTCCATTCTTGGGCTATATATATATATATATATATATATATATATATATATATATATATATTAATACCTGTATATGATTACCTATGATACAGTCTTTTTATCTATACTTATGGTTCGACATCCACAAGACCATATATGTGATTCTGACATCACCTGTTTGTCACGGGATGGTGTCTGTCCTTTCTCTTTGATGCTACGATGTGATCAATGTCAGTATATTTGGGTGAGCACTGAAAAAAAAACAATTGTACTTCTACAAAATTATTGTGTATACTTTGTGATACTAATGTCATATTTTTTTGTAACTTAGACTATGCAGATGCATGGGGAAAAGCCCCGAAGAAGCAGTAATCGACACTGAGAAACGTGTTGGCTTCTCAATACACACAAGCATCCGTTCAAGCTTTTTTGAAAATGAGTATTATCTTGGTCATTTGTTTTATGACTAAAACTGTTTTAAACTGTATATTTTGTAATAAATGATCTATTTTTTGAACTACTCTTTGTGGTTGTGCTTGCCTCACGACAAAAATATGCATCCTTAAAAATCCCAATTATTTTTGAGGGACAGATTTGATCTGTTTCCTCTTACTATTCTCTTCTATTTACCTCATATCCAGAGGTTGTCTTTGGGAAATAGATCTGTGAGTGCTGCCAGCATTACTGCAGAGGTTGAAGGGGTGGGGGGGGTCAGCCTGTCAGTGCTCAGACCATAAGGCGCACACTGCATCAAATTGGTCTGGATGGCTGTCCTCCCAGAAGGAAGCCTCTTCTAAAGATGATGCAAAAGAAAGGAAACAAACAGTTTCCTGAAGACAAGCAGACTAAGGACATGGATTACTGAAAACCATGTCCTGTGGTCTGATGAGACCAAGATAAACTGTTTTGGTTAAGATTGTGTCAAGCGTGTGTGGCTCCAATCAGGTGAGGTGTACAAAGACAAGTGTGTCTTGCCTACAGTCAAGCATGGTGGTGGGAGTGTCATGGTCTGGGGCTGCATGAGCGCTGCCGGCACTGGGGAGCTAAAGTTCCTTGAGGGAACCATAAATGCCAAGATGTACTGTGACATGTGGAAGTAGAGCATGATTCCCTCCCATCAGAGACTGGGCCGCAGGGCAGTATTCCAACATGATAATGACCCCAAACACACCTCCAAGATGACCACTGCCTTGCTAAAGAAGCTAAGGGTAAAGGTGATGGACTGGCCAAGCATGTCTTCAGACCTAAACCCTATTGAGCATCTGTGGGGCATCCTCAAACGGAAGGTGGAGGAGCGCAAGGTCTCTAAAATCCACCAGCTCCATGATGTCGTCATGGGTAAGTGGAAGAGGACTCCAGTGGCAACCTGTAAAGCTCTGGTGAACTCCATGCCCAAGAGGGTTAAGGCAGTGCTGGAAAATAATGGTGACTGTGACAGACCTAGCTGGGACAGAGGCTGTTGGAGAGGACTGAATGCAAGCCTGTTGCCTTTTGATTATGGGCCCTAGCATTTGGGGGAATGGTGCTCTCTGTGAGCTGTATGCCTGGGGACCCCTGGGTTGGTGTTACTTTGGATTCAGCTCCATGTCCCCCCAAAACACACAGACTCTGGGAACCCTTTATATGCCATATTAGAATGATAAGACTTAATTATACTGTTGGGACACATCCTGTGAGGAGATGCTGGTGTCATCCACTCCAACTACCTGTGTTTATGTTAATTGAATGAGCTGATCACATTGTCCTCTATACAATGTAGGAGACGGGACGACTCCTATTGGAGCTGCTGCTATTGTGAGAAGGTGTCCTGTGATAATTAACTCAGTCTGGGCAAAAGGTCATGTCTCAATCACCTAGGCTGTATAAAGGATTAGTTAATTAGCTCATGTTAATTAGGTTAATTAGGTTACAGTTGTATTGTTAGAGGAGGTTCCAACGGCATATAAAGTCTTGTAATTTTGATTCTAAATAAAGTGAGTTCATGGTAGCAACAAGCAGGTGTCGCCTTGTTTTGTGCTCAGAGAGGTTGGAATATCTGATATCTGTATACAGACTGGGAGGAAGTGGTATATGATGGAAGCACTCAAGCAGAGTGTGGGACGTTCCGCGACATTGGTGGCAAGCAGCGGGAAAGCTTCCTGCAGTCTGGGACATCCAAACTTCCATCTGGATCCAAGGTCCAGATAGCAGAAGAGAAGAGGTACAGATACCAGCCGCCATGGATGAGGAATTCAGAAGGAGGTTGCGAGAGATGCAGATACAGCACAGAGGACCAGTATCGGAGCAGGTCCTGCTGGGATGGTGTGATTCTATTCGCTGCAAACTCTGGAAGGAAGCGCTAGCCCGTGAGCAGCGACACCAGGGAAAAGTTCTCCCCTCCATCGAGGAAAGGTACTGGTCGCAGTACGGACTGCGGGTGCGGTTTTTGGGAGAAAAACCACACAAGAAGCAGACAGCTGAATTAAGCAGGCTGGTCTGGGCAGAGATAAAGCTGGATGAGAGCTACAGAGCCCTCTGGTGGCATGTATCCCAAGCATGTCCCTGGATAGCGGATGACAGCCCAACGAAAGGCTTAAGCTACGGCGGCTTGGGACTGTTGTATGTGAAGCTGACAGGGGACCCTAACTTTGGGAGTGATTTTGAGTGGTGGGTGGACGAAATCATGGATTTCAGAGAAGGGCTACTGAACATTTCGGAAGTGCACTGGGCACAGGAAGATTCGGAGTTTCTGGACGTTCAGGAATGGAAGCTAGAGATCACCTACAGACGGCTGCTAGACATTGCTCAGTGCCAGGGCTGGGCTCCCTTTGCCTGGGACTATCAAGAAATACCAGCTGACAACCCTGAAATCCTGGCTGAAGAGTCGGCAATGTGGCAGAGCAATAGTGTGCTTTGCCAACCTGCCCCCGCAGCTATGGAGGCGGAGGTCTTATGGCGGATGCAGCAAGTGCTGACTGACCTTGATGATCCTGTTTCTGCATGGGATGATCTTGGATGGAGGAATGTGTCTGTCCAGCAGCATGCCAGAGAATCTGCAGTGGAAAATCTGGAGATTGCCATCCCCAAACCTGAAGTGCTGACAACAGGGCAGAGCTCTGCTAACCTCTGCCCAGCACTGATAGCATCTTCTGGATTCCATGGACAGGAGATGGTGAACCTCCATCCCCAGACACCAGTTGCAGAGACAGGGGATTTGATAGACTTTTCTGCTGAGGAAGAACCATCGGGTGAGCCCCCAGCAGAAGAGTTGGGATTAGGGCCAAACTTCATTGCGCTCTGCTCAGCACTGATGGCATCTTCTGAGTTCCACGGACAGGAGATGGTGAACCTCTATCCCCAGACATCAGTTGCAGAGACATGGGATTTGATAGACTTTTCTGCTGAGGAAGAACAACCTGATGAGCCTCCAGCAGAAGAGCTGCTATCAGGGCCAAAGTTCACTGTGCTCTGCCCAGCACCAACAGTGGCTTCGGCCTTCTTGAGAGAAGAGGTAGTCGGCCTTTCTCCCACAACACTGACAGGGACATGTGATTTTCTGCCAGCAGCATCTATGGAGTTACAACAAACTTCTCCAGCTGAAGATCTGGTAACTGGACAGAGGGTCCAAGACCTCTGCCCCACACCTGCAGCAATTGTGGAGGCCCAAGTTGAGGAGGTGGCAGTCTATCGTGATCTGCAGATCAGGATCCAAGGAGAGAATGCAGTCATCACCTCACAACTGCAGCTTGATCTGGTGTCGGTGGATGGGGCTTCAGTTCCCACCTGTATACCCCAGGGATGCTGGGCAGTCGGCCCAGATCCCCAACATCAGGATGGAGTGAGCTCAGTCCCCCTGTCTTCTCTCCAGCGGCAGAAAGGACTCCAGGGAGAAGGGCCAGTCCAGGCCTCTCCCCAGCGGCAGATATGTTCTCTGAGAGAGGCAGAGGTTGGCTGGGTGAGTAATACTCTGTTTGGAATAATTTATTTGGGGTACTGTGTGGGTACAGGCAGTAGAGGACTGGAACTATGGACTAACTTCGGAGTCAACCCGTCTGGGGTCTCCTCCTGTGTTAGTCGCCTGCCGAAAGGGGAGAAATGTGACAGACCTAGCCGGGACAGAGACTGTTGGAGAGGACTGAAAGCAAGCCTGTTGCCTTTTGATTATGGGCCCTAGCATTTGGGGGAATGGTGCTCTCTGTGAGCTGTATGCCTGGGGACCCTGGGGTTGGTGTTACTTTGGATTCAGCTCCATGTCCCCCTAAAACACACAGACTCTGGGAACCCTTTATATGCCATATTAGAATGATAAGACTGAATTATACTGTTGGGACACATCCTGTGAGGAGATGCTGGTGTCATCCACTCCAACTACCTGTGTTTATGTTAATTGAATGAGCTGATCACATTGTCCTCTATACAATGTAGGAGACGGGACGACTCCTATTGGAGCTGCTGCTATTGTGAGAAGGTGTCCTGTGATAATTAACTCAGTCTGGGCAAAAGGTCATGTCTCAATCACCTAGGCTGTATAAAGGATTAGTTAATTAGCTCATGTCAATTAGGTTAATTAGGTTACAGTTGTATTGTTAGAGGAGGTTCCAACGGCATATAAAGTCTTGTAATTTTGATTCTAAATAAAGTGAGTTCATGGTAGCAACAAGCAAGTGTCGCCTTGTTTTGTGCTCAGAGAGGTTGGAATATCTGATATCTGTATATAGACTGGGAGGAAGTGGTATATGACGGAAGCACTCAAGCGGAGTGTGGGATGTTCTGTGACAATGACCACACAAAATATTGACACTTTGGGCCCATTTTGGACATTTTCACTTAAGGGTGTACTCACTTTTGTTGCCAGCGGTTTTGACAATAATGGCTGTGTGTTGAGTTATTTTGAGGGGACAGCAAATTTGCACTGTTATACAAGCCGTACACTCACTACTTTACATTGTAGCAAAGTGTAATTTCCTCAGGGTTGTCACATGAAAAGATAATAAAATATTTACAAAAATGTGAGGGATGTACTCACTTTTGTGAAATACTGTATGTACTATACGGACTGCACAATATACTCTGCAGAAAAATTGGGCCTTAGGTGTTGGTGGTGCCACAACACTGTAACCCCTCACAGTTACTCTTGCTGGGCACAGGAACGGGCCCTGTTGTTAAATATTATTTCAAAAATTGTAATTACATGACCCTGTTAACCAGAAGCAGAAAAAATGGGCCTTGGGTGGTGCCACAACAGTGTAACCCCTCGCAGTTACTCTTGTTGAGCGCAGGAACGGGCCCTGCTGTTAAATATTATTTCAAAAATTGTAATTACTTGCCCCTGTTAAACAGCGGCAGAAAAATTGGGCCTTGGGTGTTGGTGGTGCTCTAAACCAAAAATATTGTTGGAAGCTAGCATCATCAAGATTCAGGAGGAATAGGATAGGCAGCATAGGCGGTCTTCAAGGGATACGAGATCCATAGCAAATTCAATCAGTTACATTAGGATCAGGTGCTTGATAACTGCTGATCCAGGACTGATTTATTTTTAGAAATGTGAGCCTATCAACGGAATCTGTGGACAGGCGGACTCTTTGATCCATTACAAACCCTCCAGCAGCATTAAATATGTGTTCAGAAAGCACGCTGGATGCAGGACAGGCCAGTAGCTTGATTGCATATTGAGCAAGTTCTGGCTAGTGGTCCATCCTCAAGACCCAGTAACCCAGTGGATGGTCTGTTGGAAAAGTCTCCAAGTCTGCTCTTGCCCCTAGATATTCCTGCACCATATAATGCAGATGCTGGCGATGGTTGCTTAAACCTATCAGACCTTGGCGCTGAGGACTGAAAAATTGTTTAAAGGCATCGGTCAGCAGGCCACCTTCTCCACTGCTCTAACCGAACAAAGCCTCAGAAACACATTGTCCAGCACCAGGAAATGGTGACCTCCCAGGGTCTGGAAAGGTGTTTCCCAACTTTTAATCAAGGTGAAGACGTTTCAACCTCTGCTCCCTCTGCGTAGGCTGGATGAGTTCTGCAACTTTACCCTTTTAACGTGGATCAAGAAGGGTTGCAATCCAGCAATGATCCCTTCCCTTGGTATCACAAATCCTAGGGTCCTTTCACAGGCTTTGCAGAATCAGGGAGGCCATGCAGTGTAAGTTTGCAGAGGCATTCGATTCTGAGTCCTCTGGGTCACTAAGGATCACATTAGGATCACATTATCCGTATCTACCTCCTCCCAGCCACGTACAACTCGATGAGTTTCTGGGGACTGAAAACCATCCCTTGAAGACTACTACATGTTATCCTCTACATCCATGCTGACACAATCCTCCTCCTCTTCTTCAGGCTTGTACATATATAGTCTAGCCAAGCCTATACCTGACTGTAGGCCATTCCTGGAGTGCGTGTTCAAAGACACTTTCAGGCAGGCAGGCAGGCAGGTGACTCAGTGAGCTGCAGTTCATAAAATATATATCCACTGCATTGTAGTCCAGCCAAGCCTATACCTGACTGTAGGCCATTCCTGGAGTACGTGTTCAAAGACACTTTTAGGCAGGTGACTCAGTGAGCTGCAGTTCCTACAGTCCCTGTCTTGTTTGCACCACCCGTATACTGCTGTTCAGAGTATATAGGGCCTGGGGGCCCAACGCCTTGTCTTTTTTTAATTTGGGTGCGTGGTTCCCCTTAATATCCATACAAGACCCAAAGGGCCTGGTAATGGGCTGGGGGGTACCCATGCCGTTTGTCTCACTGATTTTCATCCATATTGCCGGGACCCAACATCACTTTACAGGCATACTATTGACACCCCCCAGGTACGATATTTAAAGGAATATTTCACTTTTATTTTTTCACTTTAAGCATCATTAAAATCACTGCTCCCAAAAAAATGTCCATTTTCAAAACTTTTTTTTCCATTGATACATGTTCCCTGGGGCAGCACCCGGGTCCCCAAACCCTTTTTAGGACAATAACTTGCATATTAGCCTTTAAAATTTGCACTTTTGATTTCTCATGTACAAGTCACATAGACTTTAACAGTGTTCGAATGTTCGCGCAAACTTTCGGTCCATTCGCATGTTCTGGATGCAAACCAAACCGGGGGTGTTCAGCCCATCCCTAGTGACAACACTGAAGAAATTACACTTTGCTACAATGTAAAGTAGTGAGTGTACAGCTTGTATAACAGTGTAAATTTGCTGTCCCTCAAAATAACTCAACACACAGCAATTAATGTCAAAACCGCTGGCAACAAAAGTGAGTACACCCCTAAGTGAAAATGTCCAAATTGGGCCCAAAGTGTCAATATTTTGTGTGGCCACCATTATTTTCCAGCCCTGCCTTAACCCTCATGGGTATGGAGTTCACCAGAGCATCACAGGTTGCCACTGGAGTCCTCTTCCACTCCTCCATAATGATATCACAAAGCTGGTGGATGTTAGAGACCTTGCGCTCCTCCACCTTCCGTTTGAGGATGCCCCACAGATGCTCAATAGGGTTTAGGTCTGGAGACATGCTTGGCCAGTTCATCACCTTTTACTCTCAGCTTGTTTAGCAAAGCAGTGGTCATCTTGGAGGTGTGTTTGGGGTTGTTATCATGTTGGAATACTGCCCTACAGCCCAGTCTCCAAAGGGAGAGGATCATGCTCTGCTTCATTATGTCACAGTACATGTTGGCATTTATGGTTCCCTCAATGAACTGTAGCTCCCCAGTGCAGGCAGCACTCATGTAGCCCCAGACCATGACACTCCCACTGACATGCTTGACTGTAGGCAAGACACACTTGTCTTTGTACTCCTCACATGGTTGCCGCCACATACGCTTGACACCATCTGAACCAAATAAGTTTATCTCATCAGACCACAGGACATCGTTCCAGTAATCCATGTCCTTAGTCTGCTTGTCTTAGCAAACTGTTTACGGGCTTTCTTGTGCATCATCTTGGACTTCCTTCTGGAATGAGAGCCATGCAGACCAATTTGATGCAGTGTGCAGGGTATAGTCTGAGCAATAACAGGCTAACCCCCCACCCCTTTAACCTCTGCAGCAATGCTGGCAGCACGCATACGTCTATTTCTCAAAGACAACCTCTGGATATGACACGGAGCACGTGCACTAAACTTCTTTGGTCGACCATGGCGAGGCCTGTTCTGAGTGGAACCTGTCCTGTTAAACCGCTGTATGGTCTTGGCCACCATGCTGCAGCTCAGTTTCAGGGTCTTGGCAATCTTCTTATAGCCTAGGCCATCTTTATATAGAGCAACAATTCTTTTTTTCAGATCCTCAGAGAGTTCTTTGCCATGAGGTGCCATGTTGAACTTCCAGTGACCAGTATGAGAGAGTGAGAGCGATAACACCAAATTTAACACACCTGCTTCCCATTCACACCTGAGACCTTGTAACACCAATGAGTCACATGACACTGGGGAGGGAAAATGGCTAATTGGGCCCAATTTGGACATTTTCACTTATGGGTGTACTCACTTCTGCTGCCAGCGGTTTAGACATTAATGGCTGTGTGTTGAGTTATTTTGAGGGGACAGCAAATTTACATTGTTATACAAGCTGTATACTCACTACTTTACATTGTAGCAAAGTGTCATTTCTTCAGGGTTGTCACATGAAAAGATATAATAAAATATTTACAAAAATGTGAGGGGTGTACTCACCTTTGTGAGATACTGTGTATATATATATATATATATATATATATATATATATATATATGCATATAGAAAAATGCAGCGCATTTACAAAGGAACATAGGTCTTTATAATGGTGAAACAGTAAAGAAATCACTAATTAACCACAGGTGCCTTGAAACACAAACGTCCATAGATGGATGTGAATGTCCAACCGCACAGGAGGTGTAAGTACTCCAAGGGGTGGTGATGGTCTGATGGTTGTCAGAAAACACCTGGCATCATACAGCGACTTCCCAACCGAGAAACTGGGTCCCAATGGGTCATTCAGAGAAAGTGCAAAAAAGCCTCTTACCAGATCCTGTGGATTCCCATGTCAGCGACAGGGAATCGCATGCGCAGTTTGTCACAAATGACGTGGAATGGGAGCTCAGGAATCGCCAATCCCTTGGATTGTGGTCTGTATGGATCTCGGCCGGCAACCGGATGGGTCCTCACAACGAACCGTCCTCACACCGAACCGTCCCAGCGTGCATCAGAAGTTTCACAAACGGTCCCCCGAAAGGAGCAGTTGGAGGGACTGGATCTCATGCGGTAAATGTGGAAACAAAAAGAATGTGCCTCCACATGGTGCAGATAAAAAAAGGGTGTTTTTATTGACAAAAACGACCATACACAAATAAAAGCGTGATCACGGTGGATAAAAACAAATGGGCAACAAGGAGAGTGGTGTATGTACCCGACGCGTTTCGACCTAGGGGTCTTCAACAGGGGCATAGACCACTCACTCCAAGTTGCCAAATATATATAATAAAATAAATATATATATATATATATATATATATATATATATATATATATATATATATATATATATATATATATATATTGATACACTGCCTGCACTGACTGAATATAGAGTATACACTGAATATATAGTCTATGCTAAATGCAGAGTATATATATATATATATATATATATATATATACATACTGACTGTATATATATATATATATATATATATATATATATATATATATATATATATATATCAAATACACTGCCACTAACTAAATAACTTTTCTGCTTAACCTACCTCAAGTTATCTCGTCTCTGTCCATGCCAACAATACTACACGCGACCACTATGTAAGCAGCCTTATATAGTGGGGGGTGTGGACTTAGTCCCTCTGAGTCCCTCTGAGCCTGCCAAGATTGGCCAAAGGCACCCTGCCTTTGGAAAATTATGGCTCTCTCAGCAGAGCGCACTGTGACTGGCCAAAGCATGCAGGTCAGGTGTATGCTTTGACCAATCATCATACAGCAATGCACTGTGATCTCACAATGCATTATGGGGTGTTTTGCAGCACTCAAATTTCCCGTGAACGTCCGATAATATTCACTGTTCGGCCAATGGGCGAACAGCCAATGTTCGAGTTGAACTTACGTCCAACTCAAACATCGAGCTCATCCCTAATTACTACCATCTTGTGTCCCTCAATGAACGATAAAGAAAAATGGCTTCTCTATAAAATGGAACTCTACTAAGTATGGGGTACAAATAACAATAATATATTTTTAGACAATTAAGTTAAAAGAATCCAAAGGGCTAAATGCATTGACCAGTTACCAGTAGTTCTCTATCGTTTGTGGGCTGTAGGCTTCTCAAAAAAATATTGTTGATTTTCCATGGTGACCAGAAGTTTCTCCAGTGCCTCTGACTCTATAAAGTTAAAGAGAGGGCAACCTTGTATTACTTACTGATAGCTCTCAACTGCCCCTCATTTGGATGCACTGTACTTCTTTTGCAACCAAATCATTCTAATTATTTCTAATTCTCCTTCTATCACTTATGTTTCCATTTTTCTTGGTCTGCATAATTATAAACAAGGCAAAGGCATTTTCCTTTACCTAGATACTTTTTAGTGAAAGATGTCTCTCTTCCACATTTTAGAAAATGAGGAGGTATGCCTACAAAGTGGTCCAACACTATGCCTTGTAATAGTTTTTAAGTTATGAAATAAATGCATATTATAACAAATTTATTGTGGGATACTTGCTTTGGATATTGTGTTATTTTTGATTCTGTGGTAGATTTCAGTTATTGGCGCCTCTATATCTCTGCATTTCACTCATTCTGCCAAGTGATTGTCAGCCGCAAACATGGTGGGGTTGAAAACTGCTAATATTACTACAAGGAGGTATAAGAAGCATTGGCAACATTTCCCCTGGCATATACCTTTAAACAGAAACACTGGCATTAATAACTGCCCTTTCAGAGTTTCATATTTTTCCAATAAATGCATATATTTGTCCACACCTCAGACATTCAACAATCTTTTGCTCTCAAAGTGCTAGAGCAGCTTCACACACCCTTACAGCACAGATTAGAGGCACAACCTGTCTACAAATTATTTACAGCAAAAATGTTCCAGACGCATACTGACTCTATCCTAAATCAGTAGCCAAGTGAAATATATTCTAATTAAAACAGTACTTGGATGCAGAATTATGATTTCAATTGAACAGGGTGTTAGACATGCCATGAAGCAATTTAAATTCCCATTGTATATATCATGGCATAACTGAGGAATTCTCTGAAATATAAATAAATAAATACATGATGAATTGTAATAAAAATAATGCATTAGTGTTAATGGATTCCTACATGTTTTCATATGGATTGGGTCACCTTTTGTGTAGGCATGTCCTTAAAAAATTAAAGTTCACAGCGGGGTCAAAGTTAGAGGGAAAATGCCCTAAAAAATTAGCCCTGAATAAAGAATTTAACACTGTACTACTCAACCAACTAGCAAGCTTGACTGTTACAAGACTCAGGGCTGCTTTGTGAACTACGTACAGTATATGCAGGTGAAATAGAAAATGATTTTCTAAAAACATTTAAAAATATGTTAGCATCACTGATTTTGTTTTATAGGTATTTCCCCTAAACTGTTAATCTAATCTAAGTCATCCATTTTACAGTATATTCAAATACACTAGTACTTGCAAAAATATAGAAAAATGCAACAGTTTATTAACCCAGAACTGTGCTTCTGTAGTTGTCACTGGATGTGATCTTATCTGCATGTGAGTGAAATATTATCATTGTCAAAATAAATACACATCAAAAGGCTCTTCAAATACATAAAATAATATGCTAAACTACCCAGTCTATTACCACAAGAACAGAACTAGGTGGCTGTTTATATGTCATGGTTGGCACGCTATTTGCTGCATACACTATCACTAATATGCATGTTGTCATCTTTAGACCATTCAATAATAACTAAATATAACCAAATCATTTTTCATTATGTACGGTTGAATGAGCAGAGTGCAAAGTGTTACCGTTGAAGAATTGGGAATCATTAGGTATAGCTCCCAACTCTCCTTCATTTTCAGGGACTCTCTTTTAAAGCTAAATCCCTCTTTCATGCTTAGATATCCCTCCATTTGTTCCAGAGTTATGCTGCGTACACACAAGCGGAATGTCCAACAGAAAAAGACTGACGGAAGCTTTTCATCGTATATTCCGATCGCGTGTATGCCTCATCAGACTTTTTTTAGAAAATTCTGACGGACCTAAAGATAGAACATGTTCTAAATATTTCCGACGGAACCAATTCCTACCTGGAAAACCGCTCGTCTGTATGCTGTTCCGACAGACCAAAAACGACGCATGCTCTGAAGCAAGTACGAGACGGAAGCTATTGGCTACTGGCTATTGAACTTCCTTTTTCTAGTCCCGTCGTACATGTTGTACGTCACTGCGTTCTTGACGGTCGGACTTTGGTTTGACCGTGTGTAGGCAAGACCGCTTGAATTGAATTCCGTCGGAGTTCCGTCGGAGAAACCTTCGGAGTTTATTCCGACGGCAAAACCGGTCATGTGTACAGGGCATTATAGACCTCTATAAACCATATATATTTTAACTACTAAAACTATTGTACTATGCCAGCCTTTTTCAACCAGGGTGCCTTCTAGGTTCTTCAGGGGTACCTTGGCAAAATGCCTAAAAAGTGCCCCAAACTGACCACAAATTGTTAACAAGTAGGTGGATCAGGTCTGTCTTTTTGTTAAACAAAGCCACAGGTTTTTATTGAGCAGCACTAGAACCTTGAGCACTGTGTGGGCCACATGCCAGCATCTTTGAACCGATGACATCATAGGTTGATAAAGTGGACATCAGGCACCCGAGGACACCCTGGTTTGCCCCTCCTCTGCTCCATGGCCCTCTCCAAACAGAATATTGTGCTAAACATGTAGGTAAATAAGAGAATAATAAAGTTGGCAGTTCCTTCCCCCCGGTCAGGGCTTTCCTTTCTGGGAAATTGACCAGTTATCTAATCAAAGAAATTGGGAGCAGATGTACTACTGCAACCAGCATATAACATTAGCCATAAGTATATAGATGCATAAAAGAATGGCAACAATACAAGCTTTGTATAAGCTATGGCAGTAATACAAGCTTTGTATAAGCTCTGTATAAGAAAAGATTAATAACAGTATATACATTCAATGTACAAACAGGTATTATCAGCAAATGGTCCAACAGGGCCTGGTGACATTGTGCATATATAACCGGGTATATATAGTTATTAATAAAGCTACCTCCAGATGATTGTTGCAACAAAGTTTAGTTGCAGGGATCTCTGACGTTG
The DNA here is from genome assembly GCF_042186555.1 of Aquarana catesbeiana. Lineage (NCBI taxonomy): Eukaryota > Metazoa > Chordata > Amphibia > Anura > Ranidae > Aquarana > Aquarana catesbeiana. The sequence goes on along the minus strand of NC_133324.1, from coordinate 782,066,972 downwards.
ATCACAATGCAGCATCCATGTTTGAAAAGATCAAAGGTGATGGGGAGATCCTCCAACCAGCCTGGAGCACAGCTTCTCACCAGCAGAAACTGTGGTGTTGCACAGGAAATCATGGTCGCCTATCAACCCTGTGCCTTAGTCTCTGGTAGTTTCCAATCTGTCATGCAACTGGATCTCTAACTACTAAAAGTGTTGGATGTCTAACCTGGCTACAGCCTATGCTGGTTTTTGAGCCGTAAGCTAAAACTAGCTATAGCATCCCAGAACTGAAGAGTAGACATGGGCCGAACACCTCCCTGTTTGGTTCGCAGCAGAACTCCCAAACAGGGGAAATGTTCTAACCCAAATGGCGAACCTCACTGAAGTCTTTAGGAGCCAAACGGGAAAAATCCCCTGTTAATCACGCCACCTAATGCTAATTGCTAATAGGTGTCCCTCATTCTCATCTCAATACCGCAATAACTCCTCTATAAACAGTAGGCAATAACCACTTTAGAGTGAACTCTATATGAATGGCAGTGATACAATTTAAGACTCCTTTACTATACCTGATACTACTTATAGCCCTGTTCAAGGGGACAAGAGAACTATGATTAAGCCCTGATGGGCGGGGCAAAAAAGCATCAGAGTCACTGCTCAGGAGGAGCTCCAGGCTCAGGCCGTTCACATTTCTTTTACCTGCTGAGCTAGTGGTGTGTGTGGTACTTCTCAAATCCACATTACCTTTCTCCTTTACTATGGACAACAGACAAAAGTTCTTGTGAAGCAGTTATCTGAGTGAGCAGCCTTTAGCCCTATTTCTATTTAGCGTTGGGGCCCAGTCTTTATGTTGGTGCACATGAGTACAGTGCCAATAAAGTCTGCATGCAGTGAATAATACTGCTAGTTAGATGGCCAGTCCGTATGTGATCAGTCTCTGCTAGCAGCAACAGATTAATGGCAGCAGTGTCCTCTCACCAATCCCAGCGATACAGCCATGTTGGTCCTGCTGTTCAGGTGTCAGTTTGTTTCCTGGTTTGCCTGGGGTGACTACAGTCTCTCTCTCTCTCTCTCTCTCTCTCTCTCTGGGTTCCCAAGTCCATTAAGTGTCATAGCAGAGTTCCCTTCTCAAACTCATGATTCATTGGTCCCAACATTAAAGTCTCCTGACCTCTTTCTGATTGTTAGCTTCCCCCTGGTATGGGAGCACAGCACAGTCTCCTAAATTGCTTTCTGTCTCTAGCCAAGCACCTGGCTACAGAGATACATGCAGAAGCTATAGGCAACAATGGGAAACTATTCAATTGTCTGTGGTCAAATTCTGATTCTCACATGCTCATTGCAGGCTCTCTAGGCTGTGGACATGGGTCAGCATGGCTACCCTGATCAGTCTGCAGCTACACAGCCCCATGCATAACAAACTGTGATCACTGTGTGTTCTGACACCTTTCTGTTGGAACCAGTATTAACTTTTTTAAGCAATTTGAGCTACATAAGCTCTTCATCAATGAGCCTTGGCCATCCATGACCCTGTTGCCGGTTCAACAGTTTTCCTTCCTTTCAACCACTTTTGGAAGGTCCTGAGTCCTGACCACTGCAGACCAGGAACATCCCACAAGAGCTTCAGCTTTGAAATTGCTCTGACCCAGCTATTATAGTTTGGCCTTTGTCAAAGTCGCCCAAGTCTTTATGGCTGCCCAATTTTCTTCTATCAACACATCAGCTTTAGTGACAATATGTTTTCTTGCTGCCTATTATATCCAATCCACTTTCAGATGCCATTGTAACAAGATAATCAATGTTAATCACTTTTCTAGTGAGTGGTCATAACGTTATGACTGATCAGTGTAAATACTTGTAACAAATAATCTCTTTTTTTCAAAGTGCTATTCACTTTCATGCCAAATTCTGGGTGTGAAGACTCTTTTATATTATAAATGGGTGGTTCATAGAGATCAACCACGGAGAATCCATTGTAGGTATAGGATCCTGTATATGGGGGTCTTCAACGTATGAATTTATTTATTAGTTTTTTTGTTTATTGGTTGAACTCAATAGACTTCTGTCTTTTTTTTAAACTGACTAACCATGTAGCTACGTAATTGTAGTGACCGTAAATATAGCCCTGGGTCGTTAACTGTCAGCAATTTCTCACCAAATGCAAGGAAAACTTTTATTAATTTGTGCTAATAACTACGGTTTGTCCAGTGAGCCGGAACCATGGAATTGATGGAATACAGACATCAATACAGACCTGTTTAGTAAATGCTGGTTACTGTTAGTGGGGCAGCCAAATGTGAAATTTGATTGACTAGAGTAAAAACAGACAATGAAGAAGTAGACAGGTAACAAATAGGGCAGTGTTTGTGTTTAACTTACCTTTAGCTTTTTTCTGTATTTAAACAATGTATTTACTGGCATGATAGAGGCCCGAATTTTCTAATTGGATGTCAGTGCCGTAGAAATCAAGTTACCTACAGTAACTTGTAGAGCATACTTTATCTCATCTGTCTGTCTGAATAACAGGCCTCATTTAAAGCTTTTTAACCCAAAAAAAATATTTATATATATCTTGTTCCTTTAAAGCATGTTAAACAGCATAGTGCTTGTGCTGTGTAATTTATCCCATTGTATGATGTAAAAATACCTGGTTGATCCTGCCAGTTCCTGTGTCCTCCTGTCTCTGCTGACAATGGTAATCATGGCTGCTGATCCATGATACTGTGGTCAGCTTACGCGCCTCTGTCATCACACTCTCTGCTCTCTGCTCTGTCTCTCCCCCTCCCTCCCTGCCTGTTAGTTCCAATGCCTGTGTGTGAGAGCGATCTCCTCCCTGTCCCTCCCCTGCTACTGCTCTTCCCTTTCACTTGAAATACCATTTAAAAGTAACTTGCATCTCCTTTTTTTTCAAGATCTAAACTACTAGGTGTCCGTTTTTTTAAAACTGTAATTGTAAATACCTTCTCTCACAGCGGTCACGTGACATTCCTCTGCTGGCCGGCTGATATCAGAGGGTTATCTCAGCCCCTCCATCCAGATTCCTTACATCGGGGAAGGAGAACTGAGGAATGTCATGTGACCACAAATCATTGCTGTAAGATAAGGTGTTTAAGCTTAGATTAAAAAAAAACGGACACATAGTACTGTAGCTTGATAAAACAGAGGGGATGACAGTGTTTTATCATCCTGACTTTACAACTACTTTAAGCTTGTCATACAATGCAATACAATTCAAAGGTACTGGGCAGAAAATTGTCGTCTGAACAGTGACTGTATCGTATCATATGCAGTCATTCTTTGGGTATTCAGGCAACCCCTGTATATGTTCCCGCAGTAGATAAATGCTTTCAGAAAAGCAAATTAACTTATCTGATTGAATTCCACATTTTAAAACAGATGGGATTTTCTAGCTTTTACAGGATTTAATACTCATGTTTTTTAGATGTCCATTGTCTTTTATGATCATGTACGCATCTAATAGACTCATGAATTATGATAGCTATTCTCAAAATAAAGTTAGAAAAACCCTTTATTTTGCATATACATAGATTCTTGTTTCATGTAACCAAATAAAATAATCTTGCAGATTACTGCTAGAGTAAAACATTCTAAGATAAATACTGGGAGCTATTAAAAAAAGTCTCTTTAGCAACAGAGTAATCAAATAACAATCTTCCATGACAAGAATGATATCTGACTGTAACCTTGGGACTGTGGTGCTGTTATGCTGGACATCAGTGCTATTCCAGATATGTGTCAGGGAGAATTTGATTAATGAACTCCAAAGAGTCAATGTAAACAATACTAATGGCAGCATTTCATATAAATAATTGGGAATACAGCATATGCCATATCTGTGTAAGAGTGTTCTTTCTGTTTAAGTTCATGTAGTTTAAACAGTGGTCTTACAACCTATACTTTCTAAAATACTTCTTCAAAGAAAGGAGAAATAGATTTTCAGAAAAGAATTCAAGAACATCAAATGCAAAATCTGTAACAGAAAAAAATCACATATTAAAAAGAAAAATATCATCCTTTATGTGAAAACCTACTTTTATGGTGCTAATTGTAGGCATTGAATCTAAGCTCATGTCCGCTCCACTTTCTGCTCTTTTTTTTTTTTAAACTAAGCTGGTCTGACTCTAGAAAAAGCTCAGCCTAATGCTCCGTCGGATTTTCAAATGGAAAATGTTCGATGGGAGCTTGCCGGAAATTCCGACCGCGTGTAGGCTCCATCGGACATTTTCCATCGGAATTACCGTCACACAAAATTTGAGATCTGGATTTCAAATTTTCCGACAACAAAATCCGTTGTCGTAAAATCCGAGCGTGTGTACACAATTCTGATGCACAAAGTTCCACACATGTTCAGAATCAAGCAGAAGAGCCGCACTGGCTATTGAACTTAATTTTTCTCAGCTCGTCGTACGTGTTGTACGTCACCACGTTCTTGACGTTTGGAATTTCCGACAAGATTTGTGTGACCGTGTGTATGCAAGACAAGTTTGAGCCAACATCCCTTCGGAAAAAATCCATTAATTTTGTTGTCGGAATGTTCGATCGTGTGTACGGGGGAATTAGAGTAAACTCAAAGCTATCCTCCAGGCAAACAGCAAACAGAAATACATATAAGCATAGGCGTCGCCAGGGTGTGGCTATCGAGGCTGGAGCCCCGAATGTGGAGCCCATAGCCCCGAGTCTCAGTGGGTAGCAGCTGCGGCGGGCAGCATTGGAGGTGGAGGAGAGACGAGTGGGCGGACGAGCAGAGATGATATCATCTCTCTCCACCCGCCTGTCACCACTCTTCTGCCCTCACAGCCGGGCCACTTCAACGTGGAAGCGATGTGCGGCAGGGAGCAGAGAGATGACATCATCTCTCACTGGCCGCCACACATCAGCGCTCTTCCGCCCTCACGTTGCGGGCCTTTTAAATGTAGGAGGTGTGGCGTGGAGCAGAGAGATTATATCATCTCTCACTACCCGCCCTGCATCTCTGCTCTCCTGCCCTCACTAAAAGGACCAGTGCTGCCAGCCTGCCACAAATGCAGCAACAATGCACATTTGGTGGCACTGGCTAGCGTGGCAAGTGACAATTTGCAAATGGTGGCAAGTGACATGACAATCTGCAAATGGTTCCAAGTGATGTGGCAAGTGACAATCTGCAAATGGTAGCAAGTGACAATCTGCAAATGGTGGCAAGTGACGTTGCAAGTGACTATCTGAAAATGATGGCAAGTGACGTGGCAAGTGACAATCTGCAAATGGTGGCAAGTGATGTGGCAAGTGACAATCTGCAAATGGTGGCAGGTGGCAATCTGCAAATGGTGGCAAGTGGCAATCTGCAAATGGTGGCAGGTGACAATCTGCAAACGGTGGCAAGTGACGTGGCAAGTGACAATATGCAAATGGTGGCAAGTGATGTGGCAAGTGACAATCTGCAAATGGTGGCAAGTGACAATCTGCAAATGGTGGCAAGTGACAATCTCCAAATGGTGGCAGGTGACAATCTGCAAATGGTGGCAAGTGATGAGGCAAGTGACAATCTAAAAATGGTAGCAAGTGACAATCTGCAAATGGTGGCAAGTGACGTGACAAGTGACAATCTGCAAATGGTGGCAAGTGACAATCTGCAAATGGTGGCAAGTGACCCGCCCTGCACCTCCGCTCTCATGCCCTCACTAAATGGACCAGTGCTGCCAGCCCGCCACCAGTGCAGCAACAATGCACATTTGGTGGCACTGGATGGCATGGCAAATTACAATTTACAAATGGTGGCAAGTGACATGACAATTTGCAAATGGTTCCAAGTGATGTGGCTAGTGACAATCTGCAAATGGTGGCAAGTGACAATCTGCAAATGGTGGCAGATGACATGGCAAGTGACTATCTGCAAATGGTGGCAAGTGACAATCTGCAAATGGTGGCAAGTGATGTGGCAAGTGACAATCTGCAAATGGTGGCAGGTTTTAATCTGCAAATGGTGGCAAGTGACAATCTGCAAATGGTGGCCAGTGACAATCTGAAAATGGTGGCAAGTGACATGGCAAGTGACAATATGCAAATGGTGGCAAGTGATGAGGCAAGTGACAATCTGCAAATGGTGGCAAGTGACAATCTGCAAATGGTGGCAAGTGATGTGGCAAGTGACAATCTGCAAATGGTGGCAAGTGACAATCTGCAAATGGTGGCAGGTGACAATCTGCAAATGGTGGCAAGTGATGTGGCAAGCGACAATCTGCAAATGGTGGCAAGTGACAATCTGCAAATGGTGACAAGTGACGTGGCAAGTGACAATCTTCAAATGGTGGCAAGTGACGTGGCAAGTGACAATCTGCAAATGATGGCAAGTGACAATCTTCAAATGGTGGCAAGTGATGTGGCAAGTGACAGTCTGCAAATGGTGGCAAGTGACAATCTGCAAATGGTGGCAGGTGACGTGCAAGTGACAATCTGCAAATGGTGGCAGGTGATGTGGCAAGTGACAATCTGCAAAAGGTGGCAGGTGGCGTGGCAAGTGACAATCCACATCTAGTGGCAGGTGACGGTGGCAAGTTAAAAAGCTGCATCTGGTGAACAGGCGACGGTGGCAAGTGACACGCCCAGAACTCCCACTGATTCTGCATTATGGTGAGTTGAACCACTTCATTATATATTACAATGTAACAACAGAAACAATGTGCTTTGATTACCCTCACACCATATCAACCATGGTGCCATGATGATTGAAAAGCCAACACCAGCCTTCCTTTGCCCGCGGAAATTTGCTTACCACCGGCGTGCCCCCCCCCCAGGTTGGTGACCGCTGCTATGGGCTCTAGCTCCAGACCTAGCAACGCCCCCGCGTATAAGAAAGTGATTTAACCTGTCAAATGATTTGCATTTTTGTCGATCAAATCCTTAGATGACACAATTTTCCCTGTTACAATTACTTGATATGTTCACCTTTAGTAACATGTTACATGCCTATTTATAACCTGTTCGTAAAATGTTACTAAGCAGCCCCGCACCCCCCTGATCCCTCATTGTTACAGTGGGGGATCCTCTCACTGCACCTCTCATCGCAATTTAAAAACAGTGCGGCTGTGCGGGGCTCTGCCCACACAGCCATGTCATTCATTCACAGAGTTCTGTAAATGAATGAACTACAAGTTCAATCTGCCACTGTGGCAGAACCTTGTACTTCTCAATGAAATGCAAGGGTGCCGATAAGTGCTCTCATAGTTAACTGATTTTTCCTGCTCTTCACTCACTATATATATATATATATATATATATATATATATATCGTACTGCCAAAATATATATATCTTTAATTACAGTCAAGTCTGTATTTGCAAGGCCATCTGATAAACTGAAGGCTTGCTTTAGACTTCTTTTTAAGGCTGGATTTACAGTATTGTGAATTGGAAGCAGCTTTCCCCGCATCCAATTTGCATGACAGGGGAGTGTGACCGGCTCTCAATGGAGCCGATTCACACATCTCCAGAGCATCTGCGGAGCGCAGAGCAGAAGGGTCCTGTGCGCCTTTGGCTCCGTTTCAGGTCCGAATGCGGACCTAATTCAGAACTGAAATGGTGACCGGGGATGCACCGAACCCCCTGCTGTGCCCACATAGTGTGAACCCAGCCTAAGATGTAACTCAGCTTCAATGTTTCTCTACTTACCATATCCAAATACATATTTTACACCTGCACAGCTGCCAATGAAGAACTGTTATGCTTGAAACAATTTAAACTTTTTTCTTTTCGTTTCGTTTAACAATTTTTTAACTTTTCGTTTATAAAAAAAAAATGTAGTCATACCAAAGGAATCAAAATTATCCAGGTACAGCTTGTTTCAGTACAAAGAGATACCATTTGATACAAGATACCACTTTTTCCACTGATAAAGCATGGAGAACTTTTTTACAGTTTTTGTTTCCTGATTTAAAAAAAGGAGATTACTTTGCTGTGCTGCACATTCATATTTCAAGCAATACTAGATCACCTGGTCTGCAGCAACAATATTATAATACTGGAGTCTGCTGAGCAACAGATCTACATTTTTTAAAATTCTGTAATGTTTCCTGATCTTTTCCATAGTTAACCAGCACTCACATACCCCAGAGATTCTGCAATGCTTATAGTGAGACAGAAATCCTACAATACGTGTGGTGAGGTAATGCAAACAGACTTTAGAGAAAAACAAGCTATAGTGCTGGAATGCTCTCTTTTGTATATGCCAATTTAATTTTATTTGTCTTCTATTAGTCAGACATAAATTTTACTTTGCTTGTTAGTGTCACCCGTTAATAGGCTAATAGCAGTTTTGTATATATTTTAAAGGGCAGTCTATGTAGCTCTTTCATGGCTTAAAAATCAAAAACCTTCACCCTGTGCATGGATAGATCGTACCTCTCACTGAACCATCCTGACGTCATCATAAGGCAATCTGTCTAATGGTATTGTAACACTATAGTAAGTGAAAAGATGAACAAACAGTACAGTTGCTGTAAGGTAGGAGATAAAAGCATATTATCCCGTAAACCAAACAATCTCACACCATGGAAGTTATAATGTACAATATTATAGACTCGATTTACAAAGCCTTAGCACAAGAATAAGGATCTTTATTTTAGCCATGTACAGTGGGGAAAATAATTATTCGATCCCCTGCAGATTTTGTAAGTTTGCCCACTTACAAAGAAATGAAGGGTCTAATATTTTTATCATAGATGTATTTTAAATGATAGAGACAGAATATCAACCAAAAATTAGGAAAAAACACATAATACAAATCAATAAATTGAAGTTGCAGTTCAGTGAGTAAAATAAGTATTTGATCCCCAAGCAAAACATGACTTAGTACTTGGTGGAGAAACCCTTGTTAGCAAGCACAGAGGTAAGACGTTTCTTGTAGTTGGTGACCAGGTTTGCACACATCCCAGGAGGGATTTTGGGCCACTCTTTTTTACAGATTGTCTCTAAATCCTTTAGGTGTCTTGACTGTCGCTTGGCAACTCAAAGTTTCAGCTTCCTCTATACATTTTCTATAGGATTAAGGTCTGGAGACTGGATAGGCCACTCCATGACCTTATTGTGCTTCTTCTTGAGCCACTCCTTTGTTGCCTTGGCAGTATGTTTTGGGTCATTGTCATGCTGAAAGACCCATCCATGACCCACCTTCAGTGTTCTGGCTGAGGGAAGAAGGTTCTCATCCAAGATTTTACAATACATGGCCCCATCCATTGGCCCCTCAATGCAGCAAAGTCAGCCTGTACCTTTAGCAGAGAAACAGCCCCAAATCATAATGTTTCCACCACCGTGCTCGACTGTAGGGATGGTGTTCTTAGGGTCATAGTCAGCATTTTTCTTCTTCCAAACACGGCGAGTCCCCCTCTTCAAGACAGTACATGTACAGTCATGCCAATGAACATCTAAATGATTCAGAGAAGGATTGGCAGAAAGTGCTGTGATCAGATGAGTCCAAATATAAACTCGTTGGTGTTAACTTGACTCGCCATGTTTGGAGGAAGAAAAGTGCTTACTATGACTGGGGAGGATTCCCTCATCCACCTCGAATGTGTGGATGGGGGAATCGAGTCATTTTTTTTTTTGGTTCAACCTGGTGATTGAACAAAAAAAAATTACTTATCCTTGAGCTGCCTAAGTCTAGTCATACATTCTAAGCAATGCTGTACTGGGAATGCAAGTGGCTGATACCAAGTCAGCTTCAAGTACTTGCATTTAAAAACAACTATATTTAATGATGTAGCAAAGAATACAGAGCTACATTAGTTTGTCAGGAGGTCAAAGAGCGGGTTTACATACCTAATGTTGTACATGTGCATTTGCATGTGTAAGTCACAGGTACAGCAACCCATTCATTTGGATGAGCTGCGTTACCCATTAGAAACACAGAGAATCAAGTCCCTGACCCTTTCTTAAAAACGTGCTGCATGGAACCCCATGGTAGTGCAAAACCATGTGTTTTCTGATGTGTCGAGGTTCATTAAAAATGAATGGTACCCTGTGTGTCTACTAAAGAGCAGCTTGTTTTGCATGTGGTCCAGGAATGTGCATATATGTGAACCCAGGCTTAATGAAAAAGTGGCCCAAATTTTTAAAAGGCAGTTGGCACAAAAGAAAGTTTAAGTGTATCCACATGCCACATACAATCTTACACAAGTGCAGAAATACCCCGTGCTCCACACTATAGTTACTATAAATGCCGAAATAGCACTTGCTACATATACTGCAAAGTTATATCCTACACATACTACAAAGTTGCAACAATTAAAAAATACCTATTCCTTCACATAATACATAGTTACTGTACATCAATACATAAATACTCCTTCCTACACATTCTACAAAGTTACACCCGTGTAAAAATGCCCTTTCGTGCCCATACTTCAAAGCTCTATCAATGCATAAATACCCCTTCTTATGTCTGCTACAAAGTTACACCAGTGTAATAATACCCTGTTCAATAAAGGTCACAACATTTTAGGAGACAGGGACAGGGAAAATTGTAAACCTGTCAACTTCACAGATGCTTGCATTGTTTCAAATAAAATGTAATTCAGCTGATAGAACAGCTGAAACTGTGATATGCAGGGTAATTTGTCAGTTCAACTAATAATATGGATAACACTTTATCATCAAGTACTAGGGAGTAGTCTTCAAATGTGTCTGCATAAGATGAGAAAAGCTGGCAGCAGTTTCTGGGAAAACTCTGAAGCTTTCTTGTTGATTAGTGATTTGGTCAATTACTAGTGAAATGCAGATGTTGATATTAATGTCCAAGGGATCATTCACATTTTATAAGATTCTCGTCAACTTAATTCATCATCGTAGCTTTCAAAAATCTGGACAAAATTCAGTAACTAATATATTTTATTGCAGAGTAATGCCCCGTACACACGGTCGGACATTGATCGGACATTCCGACAACAAAATCCTAGGATTTTTTCCGACGGATGTTGGCTCAAACTTGTCTTGCATACACACGGTCACACAAAGTTGTCGGAAAATCCGATCGTTCTGAACGCGGTGACGTAAAACACGTACGTCGGGACTATAAACGGGGCAGTGGCCAATAGCTTTCATCTCTTTATTTATTCTGAGCATGCGTGGCACTTTGTCCGTCGGATTTGTGTACACACGATCGGAATTTCCAACAACGGATTTTGTTGTCGGAAAATTTTATAGCCCGCTCTCAAACTTTGTGTGTCGGAAAATCCGATGGAAAATGTCCGATGGAGCCCACACACGGTCGGAATTTCCGTCAACACGCTCCGATCGGACATTTTCCATCGGAAAATCCGACCGTGTGTACGGGGCATAATTGTGTATAAACTAACCCTTGATTAGCTGGCAAGTCTGGCCACCCAGCTATCAGGACCTTCTGGTACCTGTAGGACTACAGAGTGAGACCATGCCTCATCCGTACTGTAAAGCTATAATTGAATGCGAAATACCAGCTCACTTGTAAGCACAGGGGGAAATTACAAATTCCTGGAACCTTCCTCATGGATAAAAGCACTCTTTGAACTCTTCCCTAATTTGCAATCATGAACAATCATGAACTAGGTAGTAGTCTCGTTTTATTAAGCCACTAGCTTTATAAGGTAACTCCACTTTTGTGAAAAAAAAAAAAATAATCACAAATAAAAATTAAAAATAAAAATTGTTACACCAGCCATATTCTAATTTAATGTTATTAAAATTATTATTAACATTATAAAATTACCTTTCATTTTCAATCTGCAGTGCTGTAATTTTCTGTAAAATTCAATGCAATATGGCAACTTGGATATAGTTGGTATACAGAACAAATACAGAATAAATTAAGCTGATGCAGGAACATCCTTGCACTGCAGCTTTTTCTCTAGCAAAGAGAAGAGCAAGCAGCACAGTAATGACATCACCAAGTCACATTCTATATATTATGAGACTAGCAGTTATAGGCACAGTGACTCAAATCACACTGTAGTTATAGAGTATCTCACAAATGTGAGTATACCCCTCACATTTTTGTAAATATTTTATTATATCTTTTCATGTGACAACACTGAAGAAATGACACTTTGCTACAATGTAAAGTAGTGAGTGTACAGCTTGTATAACAGTGTAAATTTGCTGTCCCCTCAAAATAACTCAACACACAGCCATTAATGTCTAAACCGCTGGCAACAAAAGTGAGTACACCCTTAAGTGAAAATGTCCAAATTGGGCCCAATTAGCCATTTTCCCTCCCCAGTGTCATGTGACTCATTAGTGTTACAAGGTCTCAGGTATGAATGGGGAGCAGGTGTGTTAAATTTGATGTTATCACTCTCACTCTCTCATACTGGTCACTGGAAGTTCAACATGGCACCTTATGGCAAAGATCCTCTCTGAGGATCTGAAAAAAAGAATTGTTGCTCTACATAAAGATGGCCTAGGCTATAAGAAGATTGCCAAGACCCTGAAATTGAGCTGCAGCATGGTGGCCAAGGCCGTACAGCAGTTTAACAGGACAGGTTCCACTCAGAACAGGCCTTTCTATGGTCGACCAAATAAGTTGAGTGCACATGTTCAGCGACTGTGTGTCTTGCCTACAGTCAAGCATGGTGGTAGGAGTTTCATGGTCTAGGGCTGCATGAGTGCTGCCAGCACTGGGGAGCTACAGTTCATTGAGGGAACCATAAATACCAACATGTACTGTGATATACTGAAGCAGAGCATGATCCCCTCCCTTCAGAGACTGGGCCGCAGGGCAGTATTCCAACATGATAACGACCCCAAACACACCTCCAAGACGACCACTGCCTTGCAAAAGAAGCTGAGGGTAAAGGTGATGGACTGGCCAAGTATGTCTCCAGACCTAAACCCTATTGAACATCTGTGGGGCATCCTCAAATGGAAGGTGGAGGAGCGCAAGCACTCTAACATCCACCACCTCCGTGATGTCGTCATGGAGGAGTGGAAGAGGATTCCAGTGGCAACCTCTGAAGCTCTGGTGAAATGTCCAAGAGGGTTAAGGCAGTGCTGGAAAATAATGGTGACCACACAAAATATTGACACTTTGGGCCTGTCAGAAACTATGAATCAGACCGAGACAGAAGTACAGTTAAATCACACTTGTTTAATAATAAAAGTAAATAGAACAAACATTCCTTAACCGGAACGGATAGTCAGACAACCAGAAAGTCAGGAAGCCAGAGATCAGCATAGTCCAACAGCAAGCAGGATCTAGAGCCAGAAGGAATGTCAGCCAAGCAAGTCTTTAACAGGAATACAGGAGATAGTCTCTGTAATGTTGATAGTCTCTGTGATGTTGAGGCAGATATCATTTGGGCTGGACGGCTTAAGTAGGCAGGACTGATGAGCAGGATATCATCAACAGGTGAGTCACTGTGGAGAGATAGGAGCTGGCAATTAGCCAACAGCTGAGCGGCCAGCTCAGAGGAAGGAAGGGCTGAGCCCAGCCCTGACAGAGCCCCTCTACAACAACCCCTCCCCCTCGGTGTACCACCAGGCTTGAGGGGAAAACATCTATGGAAATCACGGAGGAGAACAGGGGCATGCACGTCCAAGGATGAGACCCAAGAGCGCTCCTCCGGACTGTACCCTTTTCAATGCACCAGGTACTGTATGCACCCACGGAACCTACGGGAAGCGAAAATGGACTGTACTTCATACTCCTCATGGTTCTCAACCTGTACAGGGTGAGGACGTGGCACTGAGGTGGTAAAGCGGTTGCAGACCGAAGGTTTTAATAAGGAGACATGAAATACATTTGAGATATGCATATTAGAAGGAAGGTCTAATGCTTAAGCCACTGGGTTAATTTTGCGAAGAATACGGAAAGGCCCAATAAACCGAAGTGCAAACTTCAGAGAGGGAACACGAAGTCGGGGGGTGCGAGATGACAGCCAGGCCCTGTCCCCAACCTGGTAGGAAGGCGCAGGCAGGCGTCTGCGGTCAGCATGGAGTCTCTACCTATCATTAGCATGTCGCAAAGCCTCCGGGACCACGGAGATGCTCCTCTAACGCAGGAATACTCTGCGGAACAAATGAGTCAGGCAACATGGAAGTTTGGAAACCATAGTTCACTATAAAGGGGGACAATCGGGAAGCAGAATTCAAGGCACTATTGTGAGCAAACTCCGCCCATGGTAAGAGGTCTGACCAGTTGTTATGATGGTCAGAAATATAGCAATGTAGGAATTGCTCCAAGGACTGATTGATTCGTTCTGCGACCCTATTAGACTGCGGGTGACACGCAGAGGAGAAAGCAAGCTGAATTCCCAACTGTGCACAAAAGGAAGCCAGTTCCTTAGAAGTGGGCAACTTCTTAAGTGGAATACAATGAGACATTTTCGAGAACCGGTCAACGACCATAAGGATAACTGTGTTGCCCTGGGAGTTGGGTAACTCCACAATGACATCCATTGACAGGTGGGTCCAGGGCCTCTCTCCATTGGGTATGGGTTGAAGGAGGCCCACTGGAAGGTGTCGTGGAGTCTTACTCTGAGAACACACGGAACAGGCAGCTACGAAGGCAGTTACATCAGCACGTAGACTAGGCCACAAGAATTGTTGGGAAATGGCCCAAAAGAGTTGATTCTTCCCGGGGTGTCCAACAGCCTTGGGAGAATGGTAAGTTTGGAGCATGGCAGTATGGAGACTCTCTGGGACAAAGCAGCAGTCACAAGGTTTCTTATGAGGAGCATGGACCTGAGCAGCAAGAATTTTGTCACCCAAAGGAGAAGTGAGACTGGTGCGAACCGTAGCCAAAATACGATCAGGAGGAATCACAGGAATGGGAACTGACTCCATCTTGGAAGTGGAGGAAAATTGTCTTGACAAAGTGTCAGCTCTTACATTCTTAGTACCGGGTAAGAATGAGACAATGTAATTGAAACTTGACAAGAAAAGAGACAATCGTGCCCTTCTGGGAGAGAGGCGTTTAGCCTCAGACAAGAATGTGAGATTCTTATGGTCATTAAGAATGAGAACCGGCACAGTGGTACCTTCGAGGAGCTGTCTCCGTTCTTTCAGGGCTAAAATGATCGCTAACAGCTCTCTGTCACCAATCTCGTAATTGCACTCTGCAGGTGACAATTTCTTGTAAAAGTAGTCACAAGGAAGCATAGCGCTCTCAGAGACAGAAGGGCTTCAGTCTCAGAAGCATCAACCTCCAGGACAAAACAAAGGCAGCCTTGAGACTTTTTACAGGCCTTAATTGACTCCGAAGACCAACTCTGTGGGTTACCATCCTTTCTGGTCATGTCATTCAGGGGCTTGACCAGAGACGAGAAGTTACAAAGGCCAAAAGGCATTAAGAGGTACTCATAATGACCTGTTCTGGTATTAAATGCAGTTTTACACTCGTCGCCCTCCTTAATCCTCATGAAATTGTATGCCCCTCACAAATCAAGCTTTGTGAAAACCGTTGCTCCCTTAAGGCGGTCAAATAACTCCGTAATCAAGGGAATCGGATAGGCTTTCTTAATCGTGAAACGATTGAGACCCCTATAATCAATACAAGGTCTCTGTTCACCACTCTTCTTCTTCACAAAGAAGAAACCAGCACCAGCAGGATACGAGGATTTGCGGATAAAACCTTGAGAATATAAGTATGCAACATACTCCTCAATGTCCTTATCCTCCAAGACCGACAAAGGGTAAACCTGGCCACGAGGGGGTATGGCACCAGGTTGAATTTCAATTGCGCAATCATACGGCCGGTTTGGAGGCAAACTACCAGCTTGACCTTTGTCAAAGACATTGCTAAAATCGCAATACTCCTCCGGCAGGGAGGAGAGTGAAAAGGTGCACAGGACCTTGGCTACCTTCTGGAGGCATGTCCTGCATTGTGGCGCCCAGGAGAGAACCTCAGCACGGAGCCAATCAAAAGAGGGGTTGTGCCTCTGTAACCAAGGATAACCAATAACCAGCTGAAATTTAGGTGAGAAAATAACTTGGAATTGGATTATTTCATGGTGAAGATCCCCTACAGCCATGAACAATGGAACAGTCTCACGAGTCACATGGGCAGGCTGTAGAGGCCTGCAGCCCCAGAGTCGATTAGAGCCTGTGTTTTGACAGATGACTCAGTCCAAGAAAGGGTAACTGAAACCAGGGGCTTATCCTTCTGGATAACTGAGGATGAAACAACGCCACCCAAGGTCTGTCTCTGACAGGACCTCAAGGTTCGGGCATTCCCTGGATGGGTAGGACAAGACTTCAAAAAGTGACCTGGCCACAATAAAGGCACAATCTCTCCCTCCTCCTAAGGGTTCTCTCATCCACAGAGAGACGCATGAAGCCCAAGTGCATGGGTTCACCTTCACTGACCAACACGGTACCAGGAGGCATGGGAGGTGAGGGAGGCAAGGGTGGGACTGCAAAGCTCGGAGACAAATGTATAGGAGGCTTCCACAAGCGCTCCTTAAAAGAGAGTCTTTCTCTGAGTCTGGAGTCAATGAGGATGGCAAATATGATCAACTTCTCCAGCTCTGTGGGTATATCTGGGGCTGCTATCTCATCCTTGATGGTATCCGAGAGACAATGAGAAAAAGCAGCCATGAAGGCCTCATTGTTTTAAGCAACCTCGGCTGCCAGAGTACGGAATTCAATGGCGTAATCGGGAACAGTTCTCGTACTCTGTTTGATGGACATGAGGCACCTGGCAGCAAAAGCGGAGCGTGTAGGAATGTCAAATACCCTTTTAAAGGAAGCCACAAACTCAGGGTAACTCAAGACAACAGATTTTTGCGTCTCCCATAGAGGGTTTTCCCAGGCCAAGGCTCTCTCAGAAAGCAAAGATATCACAAAACCTACTTTGCTTCTGCCTATGGGAAATGTCTGGGGCAGCATCTCAAAATATATCTCAACCTGGTTGAGAAACCCTCTGCATTGGACTGGATCGCTCCCAAATTGCTGGGGAAGCGGGGCGGAACCAGACATACCTTTTATAGAGATAATACCCGAGGTGGGTGCCTGCACAAAGACTGGAGCAGCAACAGGGACAGCCTGCAACACAGGTTGTACCGGAGCAGCCATAGTGGGAGATTCCAGGTGAGCCGTGCGACTCAGGAGCGTTTGTAAAGCCATCGCAAACTGATCCATGCGGTGATCCTGCTCATCCAATCTGGAAAAAATATTACCAACAAATGAATTGACTGCATCTTCTGAATTCATGGCTTTCGCCTACTGTCAGAAACCATGAATCAGACCGAGACATAAGTACAATTAATTCACACTTGTTTAATAATAAAAGAAACAAATGTAGTCAAAACATAGCCAAAGGTCGGTAACTGGAGCGGATAGCCAGACAAGCCAGAAAGTCAGGAAGCCAGAGATCAGCGTAGTGGAACAGCAAGCAGGATCTGGAGCCAGAAGGAATGTCAGCCAAGCAAGTCTTTAACAGGAACGCAGCAGATAGTCTCTGTGATGTTGATCAAGGCTAACGCAGAGATCATCTGAACTGGACAGCTTAAGTAGGCAGGACTGACGAGCAGGATATCATCAACAGGTGAGTCACTGTGAAGAGATAGGAGCTGGCTATTAGCCGACAGCTGAGCGGCCAGCTCAGAGGAAGGAAGGGCTGATCCCAGCCCTGACAGGGCCCAATTTGGACATTTTTACTTAGGGGTATACTCACTTTTGTTGCCAGAGGTTTAGACATTAATGGCTTTGTGTTGAGTTATTTTGAGGGGACAGAGAAAATTGAGTACTGTCCGTGATACTTTTTTTTATTTGCACTAACATACAATTTTTCAGGACAAGCTTTCGGGGTATGTCCCCTTCTTCAAGGTCCAAGGGGACCTACCCCGAAAGCTTGTCCTGAAAAATTGTATGTTAGTGCAAATAAAAAAGTATCACGGACAGTACTCAATTCTCTCTGTCACAATTGCACTAATACGGCTACAATCAAATCAAGTTTTAGGGGACAGCAAATTTATACTGTTATACAAGCTGTACACTCACTACTTTACATTGTAGCAAAGTGTCATATCTTCAGTGTTGTCACATTAAAAGAAATAATAAAATATTTACAAAAATGCTAGGGGTGTACTCACCTTTGTGAGATACTGTATAGTCATGTGAAAATGTAGGTTGACGTGTAGTGTCATCATCACGGAGGTATCAGAAATGAAAAAAAGTATTTTAGGAGAGGAACCTTACAACAAATGTGAAGCATGGTGGTAGAAATGTTATGGTTTGGGGTTGCTTTGTTCATTTAGGGCCTGGGCAGTCTGCAGTCATGAAATCAGCTACACATTATGCATCATATCTACGTGTGCTTAATGGGAATGTGAGTCCATCTATCCAAAAGTTGACGTTTACCTGGAACTTAATTTTTTTTTTAAAAACGATAATGATTCAAAGCACACTAGCAAACCCACCAAGAAATGGCTCAATGTACTTCCCTAGTCAAAACCCTGATTTGTTTTCCATTGAAATGTTGTTGAGGGGGTTTTTATGTTTGGGTCATTGTCATGCTGAAAGACCCATCCATGACCCATCTTCAGTGTTCTGGCTGAGGGAAGACGGTTCTCATTCAAGATTTTACAATACATGGCCCCATCCATTGGCCCCCCAATGCGGCAATGTCGGACTGTACAGAGCTTCACAAGCTGAGAGTTTGATTACTTCCCCCTGCCTCTAGGAAAATCTTCTAGCGCTTAGGCCAGGAGGATTCAAATGTCCAGTCTAAATATTCAGCAGAGCCTAGCCTATGCTTGGGGAAGTGTGCACAGATGGAACTAGTTTGCTGTTAAATTGTCTGGAGTCCAGAGTCTTTTTTCCTCCCTGTAGGGATGGATCTGTGAGCTGAGAGGAGTGGGATTGTCATGCCCTGAAGCCCTATGGACTGAATGCTGGACCACTTTGCAAGAGGCTGCACCTATGGACTGTCTGTGTACCAAGATCCAGTAAGTAAAGCCTTTACTTTCCTCATACTACTTCATGATCCCCAGCCATAAACTGTGGACTGTTCCAGTCTGCCTCTATTTGTGCTCATACTACTTCATGGTCCCCAGCCAGGAACTGTGGACTGTTCATGTCTACCTATACTAGTGCTAAACTCCAGCTAACTGTTTTTTCCCTGTTAGGATAAAGGTTTAATATAAAGTAATAAAAGATTACCAAATGTGAGCACCTCTGACAATCGTAAATAATGTTTCTGAACCCTCTAACTGTCAATTTGTTGAAAATTAGCAGACTTACTGGCCAGATCTCTGGGTAAAAATAAAGAAAACTGGTCTAAAAAAGAAAACAAATTAAGCCATCACTTAATAATTAGTAAGCTGCAATACAATATTTTTTTCTGTTTTT
Organism: Aquarana catesbeiana; assembly: GCF_042186555.1. Classification (NCBI taxonomy): domain Eukaryota; kingdom Metazoa; phylum Chordata; class Amphibia; order Anura; family Ranidae; genus Aquarana; species Aquarana catesbeiana. Next base: position 782,047,680 of record NC_133324.1, on the reverse strand, counting down.
GGGATTAGTACCACTTTACCACTTCAGCCACAGAAGAATTGGCCCCTCAATGACCAGAGCACTTTTTACAATTTGGCACTGCGTTCCGTAACTGTGAATGGTAGTGAGGAGTAAAATCACAATTTTACGCCTTTAGAAAGCCTGAAGGCGGTGCTTGGTTTTTGGGGTCCTGTACGCGGATAGGTTCCCAAAAAGTCTCACACATGTGGTATCCCCATACTCAGAAGACGCAACATAATGTATTTTGGGGTGTAATTCCACATATAACCATGCCATGTTTGAACACTATATCATTTAGTGACAACTTTGTGTAAAATAAAATATGTAATTTTCCAGAAACTTGTGGAAAAATATAAAATATTCCATGGACTCAACATGCCTCTCAGAAAATAGCTTGATCGTCTACTTTCCAAAATGGGGTCATGGGGGGGGGGGGGGTGTTGTGCTATCTTGACATTTCATGGGCTCTGAAACTGTGATAGGTAGTGAGGAAGTGAAGTCACCATTTTACGCCCTTAGAAAGCCTGAAGGCGGTGCTTGGTTTTTGGGGTCCTGTACGCGGATAGGTTCCCAAAAAGCCTATCAGCAAATAGCTTGGGGTGTCTACTTCCCAAAATAGGGTCATTTGGGGGGTGGGGGGGGTTGAACTGTCCTGGCATTATATGCACAATATTAGAAGCTTATGTCACACATCACCCACTCTTCTAACCACCACCAAAATTTTTTGGGGGGGTTTCAAATTAGTTTGAACTCCCAAACATTATATATATTTTAAAGCAAAGGACCTACAGATTAAATGGTGGGTTTTGCAAATTCTTTTCACACAGTACTGATTTTTCAAACGCAATTTTTTTGAAAAAAAAAACACTTTTTTAATTTTAATGCAATAAAACACACTTTAACCACTTAAGGACCAAGCCTCTTTCTGAGATTTGTTTTATACAAGTTAAAAACAGGTTTTTTTGCTAGAAAATTACTTAGAACCCCCAAACATTATACATTTTTTTATCTAACACCCTAGAGAATAAAATGTCAGTCGTTGCAATACTTTCTGTCACACCGTATTTGTGCAGCGGTCTTACAAGCGCACTTTTTTTGGAAAAAATAAAATTTTTTGAATTAAAAAATAAGACAACAGTAAAGGTAAGCCCAATTTTTTTATACTCTAAAAGATAATGTTACCCAACATGTTCAAAATTGTGCCTGCTCGTGGAATGGTGACAAACTTTTACCCTTAAAAATCTCCATAGGCGACGTTTAAAAAATTCTACAGGTTGCATGTTTTGAGTTACAGAGGAGGTCTATAGCTAGAATTATTGCTCTCACTCTACTGATCCCGGCGATACCTCACATGTGTGGTTTGAACACCATTTTCATATGCAGGCGTTACTCACCTATGCAATTGCTTCTGCACGCAAGCTTTCTTATTTATTTTATCTTTTATTTTTACACTTTTTTTTTTTTTTTTAAATGTGTCACTTTTATTCCTATACCAAGGAATGTAAACATCCCTTGTAATAGAAAAAAAGCATGACAGGACCTCTTAAATATGAGATCTGGGGTTAAAAAGACCTCAGATCTCATATTTACACTAAAATGCAAAAAAAAAAAAAAATAAATAAATAAAATAAAACATTTGTCATTTTAAAAAAAAAATGAAAAAAAATGGCCTTTTAAGAGCTATGGGCGGAAGTGATATTTTGACGTCGCTCCCACCCTGCATTGTTATGGAGATGGGTGGGGGCCATCTTCCCCTCACTCATCTCCATGCCCAGCAATTTTCCAGTAGAAGGGCCCCCAGTCTGGGAAGTATGTTGTCACCCAGCTTGTTTTGCTCCTAGAAGTCAAACAAATCGCAGACCTGGCTTTCCACTGTAGGTTCCTACATGTGTGGCCACAACACCTGCAGGCAGTGTCATAGACATAAAAAATGCACCTCAGTTTTTTCTTTTTCTACCAAGAAAACATATGCCATCAAACAGTATATAAACTGCAACTCTAAATCGGTGGTATATGTTATTTAGTGTAGTGCCTGCAGTCTACAATACGTTGGGTGCACTATACGCCCGTTGAGAGTTAGAATCTTGGAACATGTGAATGACACTACAAATACTAATGCTAAAAATATCTCAAATGTGTCAAAACATTTCCGGGAATTCCATCATGGTAATCTTGACATTTTTTCCTTTTTTGGTGCTGAACAGGTTAAAAAAGCCCCAAGAGGAGGTGACACTCATCATATTTTGCTCAAGCGAGAAGTATGGTGGATACATACCCTCAATATTAGAAAACCGCATGGTTTGAACGATAGGATGGATATAAATTTTTTCTTAACATAATCGCATTTTTTCAACATAGTCGCATTGTTTGATACATTTATCGCACCATTTTGAATATGCTTTATTTGTTCATGGTATGTTTCTCATATGCCTGCTGTGCTTCTCTTTCTCTTCTCCATGTGTTTTTAATTGTTTTAATTGCTCTGATTAGGATGCACCCGCCCTATTTGGAGTGCTTACTCTGTTATAAATATCAGTTTTTAAATCAAACATGTATGCTTTGATGAAGGCTTCTTAGCCGAAACGCATCAGCGTAGCCTGTACTCGTGTACCCATGTAACCCAATAAAGGACTTTTATTCAAGAGCATCCGAGTCGCCAGCCCTTTTCTGATTCAAGTACTGCATTTTGGGGCACCAGATCACAGTTCATAGATCATCATATTGGCAGTGGAGCTGGGGTATCATTTTGCCTCTCATTCACCGATGCAGAGACCAGGTTGGTCAGGACAGGAGGGACAATAAAAGTGGGTGTCATGCATTTGCATTGGAAAGGTGGGGCAAAGCACCTTCTGGAAACAGAAGGGCTGTGATGATTTCTTCCTGAAATTTAAGGAAGGATCCAGTTCGTCCTGAAGCTTTGTATAGCACATAAGCATTCAGCAGAGCCAATTGGAATAAATATACAGAGACTTTTTTGTACCAGCATCTGGCCTTATGGGCAATTAAGTACGGCGCCAACAACTGGTCATTGAGGTCCACCCCTCTTATGTTAATGTTGTATTCATGGACACAGAGGGGTTTCTCCACAACATCAGTCGCCGTAGGAATTTGGACAGTCATATCTGCTGTAATAGTGAGAGTCCCGATCCCTATGGAAATGGAGCAAAAATGGACACAGAGTCTGCATGTCGGCGGACTGCAGAGCTATAGAGTGCAGATTTGAAAAGGAGAGGACTGCTCTGGCAGCTTTCTCCGGGTTTTGCTAGTTCCGGATGGGACTCTGTAGTTTGGAGATCCCTAAGAGTTTTGGGTGGGACGAGATCTCCAACCCCATGTCTGGGTGTTGTGGACAGCCAGCAGGGTGTTTGCCCAGATGCACACAGCCCATATAACGAGAGACTGGTTAGTGCAGTGGGAAAAGGAAGGTGGAGTGCGAGCAGCATGCTACTGCTGGTGCTGTGTGAAGACAGACCTGTGTCTGGAAAGTGGTCTGCCCTGTGGGAGACTGCAGCCCGTGTAAGGGGGATTCTTTGCCCAGGGACTGGGAAAGGTTGGCCAGCCTTGAGAGCCGGGAAGACTACAGAAGCCAGTGAGTCCTGGGGGCTGGAAAGAATTAAGTCTGTTGAGAGCAAGCAGAAGAACTTCTGACGAGAGAGCCAGGTGGCTCGGTATGTTTTTCATTTGAGTGCTAAATGAAGTTTGAACCCCTGCGTGGGGACCTTGAATGGACCTTTTGCTTTTGTTTTTTCATTTAATAAACGTGGGCTACCAGGCCCTTAACTATAATGCCTGTCTGATGTGGACTCACTGCAAAAAAACGCATCTACACTTGAGTTAAACACCCCGATATCACACTGCGTGAAGGGAGGACAGAACGAAAACATTCTGTGTATCCCTCCACTTCACTGCTAACAAACTATTACATTTCAAGCAGGCTCTCTCCCCCCTGTCTAAGTCGGGACTCTACAAGTCGTTGGGGGACTGGCGATTAGATCGTGTGGCCAATTCCATAATCAAAAAGGTGGCTAAAAAGTGGCATGCTTGTTTAATAGTTGTCCACATTCAAGTGGTACCCCTTTCCGAATAAGGGTGACACCAAGTCCCACACAATTTTACCAGTGCTCCCTATGTATTCTAGGCAGTTCTCTGGCTCCACGTGACTATCTCTTCCCTCGTAAACCATAAAACTATATGTATAGCCTGTTGCCCCATCACAGAGCTTATACATCTTGACCCCATATCTGGCATGATTGCTGGGAAGATACTGTTTGATAGACAAGTGGCCAGAAAACGTAATCAGGGACTCATCAACACAGACAACTTGATCAGGAGTAAACAAGGCTGCAAACTGTTGGTTGAAGTGGTTTATGAGGGGGCGAATTTTTGGAGCCACAAAGTTCATTGTCATGCATGAACCGCAAGATCTGCTCGTATCGTACCTGGTCATGGAGGTAGAGCATGCGGGCATATGGTGAATTAGGTCAGTAGACCAATATGACCGCAACTCACTTTTTTTTAACAATGCCCATGAGGAGGGATAGGCCCAGGATGGTCTTAAATTCGGAAACTGTAATAGGTTTCCAATCTCTGGCAAGAGCCAACTGGGGATTAGCGGTGATTAATTGACCAGCATACAAATTGCTTTGGTCCACAACAGATCTATAGAGAGCTTCCGTGAAAAACAGCAAATAAGAATCAAGTGATGTAAAATCAACTGTTTCCACCTGAATTTTGGGTTGGCCAGTGAATGGGGAAAATACGGGCGATGCAGAAGTGGTGGGTTCCCAATTTGGTTTGGCAGATGCAGCAAGAGGGGCACTATGGGCTCGATGGGCCTGTCTTTGTCTTCTTGTGCTAGCCACCTCACCAGCTTGAACTGCACTAATGGGAATCGCCACATCACTAAGTTTTACTGCAGTGCTGGATATACGACCAGGATGTACTAGGCCGCTGGTGCTTGCCAGTTCACCAGAAGGATGAGAGGCACTAAAACTGGCTCTCTGCTTCATACGAGAGTCCTGCGGTTCTTGCACCTCAACAACATCAGAAGAATGGGGTCGGGTACACCTGACCTTGGCAGGGACCACTACTCCGTCATCAGAGCTATCTGTCAGGGTGCCGCTGCTGTCTACTAGTTTGTATTCTGAGCCTGAATCTGACAGATGGGTGACTTCCTCATAACTCTCATCTGTTATGCTCAGAAACGTGTAGGCCTCTTCACTAGTGTACCTTCGATTGGACATTTTGGCCTCTAAATTTACTGGTACAACTAGTGAAAGTCACAGGAAAAAAGAGCACCTGACTGTCAGCGACTGCACCTGACTGCTACTGAAAAAACTGTTAGCGTTCGCAGGGATCAGGCCTGACTCTGCGAATGCTGCAGTTATGTGTTTTTTGTTTTGTAAGTGACAGTGATCGATTAATACTGCACATGGGTGGGCAGGTGTTTGGGCTGAACCCACTAACGCTGTGTTTTTGGGAACCCTAAACTACTGGGGATGCTAGTATAGATCTGATCAGATCAAAGATATTGATCCATTCAAACACTATACTACTAAGGGAGGTGTATAGTTCGTGCGTGGGTGTTAGCGCTACTGGCATTATTCTGACGCTGCCTGGGGTGACGCGGACCCTAACTGACGCTAAAACCTAACTGATGTCACTCGCCGGAAGATCAGGGGGTTAAACCTTTATTAGGTAATATACGGCGGATACCCTGACGCTAAAGAAAAATAACTAAATAACGGTTAATTGAGGGGCCACACGCCCAACTTAAACCTACGATGCTTTGCCCAGCCAAGCCAACCTGCTGCAGTACAACTGCGGCGGCTGGTCCGGAACTGGTTGAATACTTTATAGCTATAAGATGGTCCTGCAGATTGGTAGTAGGTAGGGCTACGGTAACATGTATTCTGCCAAGGATTGGCACTAGTAAATAAAAATTGTAAGGTCAGTATGATAGAATTTTCCATTTTTATTTTAGTATGTGTCCTTATTGGGGAAATTCCCCATCATTTCTTGTCCTTTTTATGGTAATGTCTTCATTAGCCAAATAACCTCTACAGTAACACCGAACCTGGGGATATTTGGCTAATAAAAACATTATTGACCTTTGATATATTTTGTTTTCATTTTTTGTCACCCAAAGCTCTTACCGTTATTGTAGAATATAGCAGGGTTTTTTTTCTCAAACAATAGGTGCTGGAACTCAACAACGACCCCCCAAAAATCCCTCCACCCACACACACCGTCCAAATCACATCAAATAGTGGGTGTGGTCAGTTTCAATTTCACGAACAGTAGGAGGGTCTTAAAGGGGCATTAAATACCAGGATTGCATTACATACAGAGTGCAGAGTTCAGGGGGGTTACACACAGAGTGCAAAGCTGTCACTTGTAAACACAGAAACCGGACTTCTGGGTTTACAAGTGAGTGTGGTGAGCAGCCCCCCCCCCAAGGGTCTGAGCCAGAGGTGGTGGAACTGAGTTCCACCAAGTTCCCCCTGAAAAAAAGCCCTGAGAATATGTATTACTATTTTTAGAGTCAGGGTGTCTGCTGTGTGGTGCTTCTTGTCTCCCTTTGGAAACCTTTGGATAGCTGACCTCACTTTTTTTATCAGGGCAGAAAATGATGGGAAATCTCTCCAGTAAGGGCAAATACTGCAACAAAAATGGAAAATTATTTCAAACCATCCTCATAAATTTCTTTTACTAGCATCAGTCCTTGGCAGTATACTGTACATGTGACAGTAGTACCTAGCTAGAAAAAGAAAACCTTGAAAATGGGATTTTAAGGACAGTTATAAAATAATATGTAAAGAATTATAATAAAATGTTCAATTTATTGGTACAAAAGATTTAAAAAAATCAGACTTTCATCAAAGACAATCACATAAATAACAGTGATAATGTATTCGGAATTAACAGTGGTGGCAAAAAATCCCACTACATAAATGAGCATCATCCATGAGTGAGAGTCCAACGCGTTTCGAAATATGCAAATACAATCTTCATCAGGGACAGTTTGCCACTTCTGAAATGTAAAATACAATATAAATGCATAGAATATATAAAGAATATCATAACATAAAACTAACAGGGTGTATAAAAACACCTGACAGAATATTCAAAAAACTTACATGTCAGTAATACATTGATTTGAGCAGAAATTCCCCTATACCAGGGATATGCAATTAGTGGACCTCCAGCTGTTGCAGAACTACAAGTCCCATGAGGCATAGCAAGACTCCGACAGCCACAAGCATGACACCCAGAGGCAGAGGCATGATGGGACTTGTAGTTTTGAAACAGCTGGAGGTCCGCTATTTGCATATCCCTGCCCTATACCATCCATTGTCCAAAAAACTTGTATTGGCCTTTCAACATACAAGAGAACCCAAGGATATGAGAATCCAACAGAGGCGTCAAAGTATGAAAAAATGATGATAACACCTTTGAAAACATCGGCCCAAAAAGAAGGGAAAGGGGACCTATAAAAAAAATTGCATATATGCAATACAGCCTATAACGTACATAGACATAGGATAAATGATGGATGCATATCTTGGAGGAGCAAACCAACACCCCAGGCTAGGGCGAAACAACGGAGAAACCTCCATCCACTCCTCAGAAAACCGAGAGACAGAGGAGACTAAATACCCCCAGATGCCCTAAGCATAGGAATGGGTTAATGCAATCCAAGGAAAACAACCCACAGAAGATAATAAATGATAGCATGACACTTACAAGTTGTTGGGTCCAAACCACGACCTGAAAATAAGGTGGCTCCAATGGGGAAGGTCCAACCCACCCAAAGGGAGGGAGACAATGATCCCAGCCCTCAGCAGTAAAAAAAGGGGGGGGCAGCCTGATGGAAAATTGATATCTATAAATAAATGAATTTAGAACCCATAATTTAACAGTGATCATGGATCTACATTAAGTGAAATGATAGAAGTGAAGACGCTCAGTGGGCAGAGCACCCTTCCAACGGAGGAGGCTACAAAGCCCGGGGCATCAAACACCATAGAAAAAACATGAAAAACATCTAAAAATATCCAAGAGAGCTGTACTTACCCAGATTAGATTGAATAATTAGGGATCTCAACATGGAACAAACCAAAGGACCATGAGAGCTACCCAAAAAGGATAGAGAGCTTGCCCCTTTCCTCCTATACGGGATAAATGATTGAATGGAGATCCAGACAAAAATAGGTGCCATGGAATGAGGATGGCGACTCTAGGGTTCCCGGCGTCCTCCTTATAAAACCCAAGCGTTGAGACTAATGAGCCTCGTGGAGCGCCTGGGGATGGCGTCACACAGCGCACAGGCAATGACGTCATCATCCAGGTGAACCGCTCCAACAGGGAATTCATTGGCAGGAAAACCTCCATCCAGCTGATGGCCACCAGACCGAGGAGGGTATGGCATGCTGATGTAGCCACGCCATCCTGAGGGACAATCCGACAACGTCATCCAGAACGTGAAGGCGGGAGCATCATTGCCAATAATGAATGCTGCCGCATGTCACGTGAAACAGAAAACAAAAACCCGGAAGTAACAACCAAGCACGGGAGCTCCGCATTCCGGTGGGCGGAGCTACCAAAATATCTGCACGTCACCCTGATGGAAACAAATCATCAAGGCGGAAACAGCCGGGTGAATGAAAGATGGCACACAAAGCACTGGTTAGATGCAGTGGCGCCCCAAGTATGGGGGCGAAAAATCATCCGGCCAGTGCTGGACAAAAAACATCGCCAGGGCAAGGAAATCTGGGGATAAGACCCCAGAGGAGAAAGAATTCTCAGTTGTCAGAATCACCAGGCTGGATGGGAAGATGGACTGATCCAAGCTAAAGCTTGGAAACCCTCAATCAAAAGCAAGGGAGATGCACAAAATAGCAATCAAAAATAAGAAAAACAAAAAAGTCCCTCGGGGGGGACACTGTGCATCATCGATTGGGGGAAAGAAAATTCCCAGTAAGGAGAGACTAAAAACCCCTGACAAAAACATATCTGCAACCGTCGGAGTGGTACTAAGAGCACCAGAATCCGACAGTTCAGGAGGAAAGGTGGCCCCCAAAAAGGAATGGGGGCCTACGTGTGCTGGGTGTATGATGATGGCCAACAAGCATTAGCGAGGGACGAAAGATAGGACAGAGGAATCTCATCTCATCACAAAGTAAATTAGACATAAAAACACCTGACAGAAACATATCATATACAACATAGCAATGAATAAATGGAACATCAAAGGCTACACCTAGACAAAGGAATGTTGATGATCAAAGATTAAATTTAAATTGAAAACCCCAAATAGATAGTGTCATCCTGACAACCCTACTGACAGAGAAACAGAATAAGAGAAACAAAAAGGGAAGAAAAACGGAATTACATATGTACAAATTGAAAATAGATGTCCAAAAAACATGAGAGTAAATCCAATAGCATATTGATGCCTTTATGGTATATGAATTTTAATCTGTTTTGCCTGAGCTAAAGCCCTCTAAAAATGGCCTAAAGCTTTCAGCCTCATTGAGGCCAGGTGGGGTGGTAGCATCTAAGTGTCTAATCCAGCGCATTTCGTGCTGTAGTAATATTTTATTCCAATCCCCACCTCTTGTTGGAATATGTACTCAGTCTAGGACTGTAAAATTAACAGATGGCATTCTATATCCATGCTTCTTGGCCACATGTCTTCCAAGGGGAAGGTACAGATTGCCGATTCGCATACTGTGTAGATGTTTGCTGACTCGCTGTCCTAATTCTTGTCGGGTCTTCCCGACATAAAAAGCACCACATTGGCATTGTACGAGATAGACAACTCCCTGGGTTTTGCAATTGGCAAAATGTTTCATACGGAAACGTTCTCCATTGAGCAGTTGGAAATAAGTCCTCTTGTCAATGACCCCACAGAACGAACATGATCCACAGGGGTAAGCACCCCACACTTTGCAGGGATCCTGTCTTTGGTTACCCTTATATTCACTTTGAGTGAGCATCTCACCTAAGGAGTCGGCTTTCCCAAAGGTGATCTGCGGTTTAGAGGTAATTAGACCCCCCCAAAATGGGGTCCTCGGTGAGGATAGACCAGTGTGTGGTGAGAATCTTCCTCACAGTATTGTGTTCATTGGAGTATCGTATGATGATTCTTGTTGTATCATCTTGTTTCTTAGTTTTAGTTTCAAAGATTAAATCATGTCTATCTCTATCCTTCACACGGTTGAAAGCTTTCTTCAAGGAGGATTTTGTATATCCCCTTGCGAGTAATCTCTTACTCAATTAATCTGCTTCACATTGGAAAGTTTCCAAGGTGGTACAATTCCGTTTCAGACTTAGGAATTGGCTGAAGGGTATAGATTTCTTCAGAGGCTCCGGTTGGAAACTGTCGGCATGTAAAAGAGTGTTGCCGGCAGTTTCCTTCCTGTAAAGTCTACTGGTAAGTCTCCCACCCTGATTTTTATAGATACTAATGTCCAAAAAGTTAATCATCTGATGATCATAGGACATCGTGAAGAATAAATTAAATTCATTGCTGTTCATGGCTTTTAGACATTTTTTCAAATTTTCTTCTGGACCATTCCATACTAATAATATATCATCAATATATCTTTGCCAAAGAATGATATATTGTGTATATGTGGCCAACTGGTCATTGGATAGAAAAGTTTTTTCCCACTCCCCCAGGTACAGGTTTGCGTAAGAGGGGGTGCAGCACGTCCCCATAGCAACTCCCTGTACCTGGTGGTAGTGGGAACCCTTGAAAAGGAAGACATTGTGTCTCAAGATGAAGTCCAACATCTCGAGTATGAACTTATTGAATTTCCACTCTGTGGTTTCCTTTTGATGTAGGACATGACTAACAGCGGCCATCCCTAGATCATGGGGTATACTATTATAGAGTGATTTGACGTCTATGGTGACCAAGATCGCTGAATCCGGGATGACCAGATCATCCAGTATTTGCAATAGGTGAATAGTGTCCTTGGTGTAGGACGCCAACTCCAAGACATGAGGTCTTAGATTTTGGTCAATAACTTCACTAATACCTTCAGAGATGGTGCCATTACCAGAAATAATGGGTCGACCTGGGGGTTAAGGAGGTCTTTGTGCACTTTGGGAAGCGCATACATCTTGGGAGTACGGAGGTATCTGGTGCGTACAAATTCCAGCATTTCGCCGGTGATGGCCCCTGTCATGTGTGCTATGTCAACCAGGAGATAAAATTCCTGATTGAACTTGTCTCCTAATGAGGCTGAGATTTTCCAATAGCATTTTCGATTATTAAGAATCTTAAAACACATGTCCTCGTATTTGGAATTATCCATTAAAACGATGTTGCCACCTTCGTCTGACCCCTTAATTGTTATTTCAAAATTATTTTTTAATGATTTGAATGCAATTTGTTGTTCAAAACTAAGATTTTTTACTGACCTGTCATTGTTCAAGGATTTTATTTCCCTGGTTGTTTGTTTAACAATTTGTGCAATTTCCGTTTGTTGTTGTCTGACACATTGTTCCTCGTTTTCACTTTCTTCACTATCCAAAGCTTCTTCCCAAACATAATTGAATAACTCACTTTCCTGTAGGAGCAGATTCAGGTCTTGAAGGGCCTTAAAATCTGCTGCCGTAAGATTGGAAGCAACCACTTCCTCCCGTGTAGTTGCTTTCTTATACATGCTTTTCAAGAGCAATTTTCTGGCGAAAAGATAAATGTCCTTCACTGTTTCAAAGTTATCCAAGCTCTTATTGGGGCAAAATGATAACCCCAAAGAAAGAACTTGTTTTTCTGCCTCGGTGAGTATGTGTGATGACAAATTGATAATATTCAATTTGCCTATTGAGTGATGTGCATCAACGTGGGTTCTTGTTCCTTCTGTTAGTGCTTGTGTCAGAGTGATTTTGTCTAAAAAATTATCAGGTTGAGTTTGATTTTTAGGGATTGCTCTCAAATCTTTGACGATCTTTGTTGTTTTGCCTTTACCTAAATTAGATCCTTAATACCTTCATTACTGGTTTGGAGGAACCCCCAGCTTTACCTCCATGTGGTGTGTGCATCTGTAGTGCATCTGTGGTTCGTTTCTTATTGATCAGCTGGAGTTCGCCCCCCAATTTCTCAAGTTTTTGGCAAAAGGGCCCTTTCTCTTTCTAAGGGTGCGATCTATATGGGAAGAAGCTGAGGAAGAATTTTTTTTTTCAAGGCCTGTACAGTCCTTGTGTACCTTTAGTGGAATCAATTGAGCATAGAGGGCACCAATCTCTATATCCAAAGTATTACGTTGCAGTAGTACCTAGCTTTGGGTGACAACAAATTATGATGTACAAATTATAAGAAAATATATCACAATTCAATAATGTCTTTATTAGCCAAATCTCCCCCAGACTAAAACTGAACCTGGGGATATTTGGCAAAAACATTTTTTTTTACATGTAATTTTTTTGACACCAAATCTCTTACCTTTCTTTTGTAGAATACTGATCTGTCCAAGGGTTTCAGAGGCTGTACTAAAAAGCTGACAAGACTTCTATCACTTTATTACTCTGTCCAAAACTTTATAAAAAAACAGCAAAAACTGTACAAAAAATGGAGAGAACCTACTCATCAATCTCTGATGAGTAAAAACCTCCTTTATCATTGGATTATTTAGTAGAAACAACCACTTTACTTTGTCAAACATTTCTGTGTGTCACTGATAGTAATCTGTCAGCATGAGACTTTATAATTCTTTACTAATTTAAAGACATCAAGGGACTTGGGCATCTGGAATTTAACAAGCATGAAAAGGAGACAATTAGATTCATTTGTTTCTGTTGCATGTCATTCTGAGAAAAACACATGGTTAGTGTTGGAACGCTTTAAAACATGACTGAGACCCACAGAGGAATTTGAATATTTCAGCTTGTGTTTATCCCAAGTGTTATTATTTACTTTTGCCATGCCGTTTCCTATTTTTAGACATTCAATGTATACATTGTGAATGTAGTCGCAGTGTCTCTAGACAGCCATGGAAGACATGTAATCCCAACACAGTTTATTCTGCAGGATTGCTGGTGGAGATTTGTTAGGCTTTTTGTTATGTAGCATTAAACACAAATAATGTTTCACAATCACAGTTTATTGAATGCTAAGTGAAAGCACTTTAAATGTTATGAAAACGTATGTTTTTGTTTTTACAGTTATTTGATTCTGGTATACAGAACGTTTGCTAGAATGTTTGCTAGAAATGAAAACATTCCCCCATTTAAAACATGCCTGTTTTATGATGGGGAAAGGATAGAACACACAGAATGTGCTACTGTTGGTGTGTGGAGGGTTGGTTATAAGATCTCCTGAGACATGACAAAGATAACATTTGAGCTGTTTGTTTAGAACAGAACTGAGCTGAGGTCACTCCTCAAAACAACAAACTGTCTGATTCTCTGACCTCAAAGGATTGCATTTAAGGAATTTCCTGGAGCACTTGTGTTTGGCCTAACATTTCACTGACACTACCAGGGGAATTCATGGATTCATTCTTGAGTTACTTGTGCTGTTAAAAACTTTCTAGGTTTACATAGACAGGATGCCAATGCCATTATAGTCCCCAACGAGCAGCTGCCTCGTCATTTTTCAGAATTTTCAGTGTTGTTCACTCCATTACCCTGCTTTACACAAGCTGGTTGCGTACTAGTAGAGTTTAATTTGAAAGGTTTCATTTTCTGAACATTCGTTCAAATTTCTAAAGGTTAGTGGGCTCAGACTGACAACGGTTTTTTAACAGGATTGACAAGAAAATTCGAAGTAGCAGGATGGAATTTTTTTTTTTAATGGATATATTTTAGCTGTGTATGTGGTTTAATCCAATCTTGTGGATGATACCAGAGGTGTGCGACCCTTCTTCTTTCAGACTTCATCTTCTGCCACGGGAGCGTGAATGGGTTCCATACTGGTCTGCACCTGCCCTTCACAGCTTTATGCCGCGTACACACGATCGGAATTTCGGCCCGCAAAAGACCGACAAGAGTTTTTCGTTGGAAAATTCAACTGTGTGTATGCTCCATCGGTCTTTTGCTGGCGGAATTCCAGCCAGCAAAAGACTGAGAGCATGCTCTTAATTTTTCGGTCGGGAAAAGTTCCTATCCAAAAATGCGATCGTCTGTGGCAATTCCGATGCGCAAAATCCCTACGCATGCTCGGAACCAATTCGACCCATGCTCGGAAGCATTGAACTTCATTTTCTCGGTTCATCGAAGTGTTATACGTCACTGCGTTCTTGGCGGTTGTAATTTCAGCGAACTTTTGTGTGACCGTGTGTATGCAAGGCAAACTTGAGCGGAATCCCGTAGGAAAAGCATCATATCTTTTTCCGACGAGAAAACTGATCGCGTGTACGCGGTGTAAGTCTTAAATTGGTATTAAAACCAGTAATAATCGAATGCAGAAGCAATAATTTGATATGATAAAGAGTAGAGAAGCTACAGTATTTCCCCTATGAAATTATTGAGAAATGTATGTGCATGCACAATAGTTCAAAACAGTGTCATACTTAGTCCCAGCACGGTTTGGCTGAAGCTACGCCAGCCGAGCATAGAAAAATGTACAGGGAATAGGGACCGAACATGCATTTTCTAAAGCCTTGGCAAATTCATCAGGGTAGTTAAGAATAAATAATTGCTTTCGGCACCAAGTTTGTACACAGACTTCTGCTTGTTAATAAGCATGAAATATCAGAAACATGATATAACAATGTCTTTCTCCAGCCAATCTTGGAAATGATCATATTCCCGCTGTTCAGTGAAGCTATGTGGGGTGAAGTTAATATATAAAAACAACGGGCATGCTTGTTATGGTTATGAAACTAGGTAGAGGTGAAATAATTAACTTCCCCAATGCTGTCCAGGGACAGATTACTAACATTTCATATAAGTTATTATGTATGGGAATGTGATAATAGAGACATCATTACTGGGAAAACTGGCTTCAAGTTATCCATGGAGAATAAAAGTATATTGTATACTGTTCTGTGCATACCTAATAATAACTTTGACAGCTATTTAATTAGAAAACAATACAACATTTTGATCAAATATATTGCTTTTTTTTTTTGCTTAGTCCCAAAGTGAATAGTTATTGTATGCTGCCAGTAGTTGTTAGGAGGAATAATAGCCTTATATTACAGAGAGCTTTATACAGATAGGTTTATCTATTAGAGCTGTATGAAAAATAACCATGATATTAAATTGTAAAAATACAAAGCAACCCTTTAACTTTCTCTTCCCAGCAGTCAGATTAACAATAGGTACCTGTTGCCCATCAAATATGCTAGACATATGACCAGACTTTGACTAACATAGGATTCAAAGAGACTTTTTTTTTTAGAAAACTCCTTGAAGAACGCCATCAGACTAGACCTATGGGATAAGAACTGTCAGCTCAGGTGCAGTCCATTGCAACTCACCACACTTTTGTGTTATTTGTGCTGAGATAAAATGAAATGGGTCTGCAGAGAAATGGCTGTTTTTTGCTGTTCTGGTCCCATTGCTTTTACCATCCATATGTATAAGCCGTATCAAACACACGTGGGTAGGTCGAGCATGGTGCAGTGGGCAAAAAAC